>NC_064643.1:603508585-604857960 GCF_023864345.2 Schistocerca serialis cubense
ACTAGGACAAAATGACATTTAATTTTTTTTTTGTTCATTGTTACAATTAAAAATTAAAAATATTTTAGCATTTTTAAGGTTTCTATTTGAATAGCCCTTGTATAATTAGATATTGCAGATTCTAATAATCGTGATCACAATGTTGCAGAATAATAAATGGATGATGGTTGACTAACAACCAAATATACACTCCTGGAAATGGAAAAAAGAACACATTGACACCGGTGTGTCAGACCCACCATACTTGCTCCGGACACTGCGAGAGGGCTGTACAAGCAATGATCACACGCACGGCACAGCGCACACACCAGGAACCGCGGTGTTGGCCGTCGAATGGCGCTAGCTGCGCAGCATTTGTGCACCGCCGCCGTCAGTGTCAGCCAGTTTGCCGCGGCATACGGAGCTCCATCGCAGTCTTTAACACTGGTAGCATGCCGCGACAGCGTGGACGTGAACCGTATGTGCAGTTGACGGACTTTGAGCGAGGGCGTATAGTGGGCATGCGGGAGGCCGGGTGGACGTACCGCCGAATTGCTCAACACGTGGGGCGTGAGGTCTCCACAGTACATCGATGTTGTCGCCAGTGGTCGGCGGAAGGTGCACGTGCCCGTCGACCTGGGACCGGACCGCAGCGACGCACGGATGCACGCCAAGACCGTAGGATCCTACGCAGTGCCGTAGGGGACCGCACCGCCACTTCCCAGCAAATTAGGGACACTGTTGCTCCTGGGGTATCGGCGAGGACCATTCGCAACCGTCTCCATGAAGCTGGGCTACGGTCCCGCACACCGTTAGGCCGTCTTCCGCTCACGCCCCAACATCGTGCAGCCCGCCTCCAGTGGTGTCGCGACAGGCGTGAATGGAGGGACGAATGGAGACGTGTCGTCTTCAGCGATGAGAGTCGCTTCTGCCTTGGTGCCAATGATGGTCGTATGCGTATTTGGCGCCGTGCAGGTGAGCGCCACAATCAGGACTGCATACGACCGAGGCACACAGGGCCAACACCCGGCATCATGGTGTGGGGAGCGATCTCCTACACTGGCCGTACACCACTGGTGATCGTCGAGGGGACACTGAATAGTGCACGGTACATCCAAACCGTCATCGAACCCATCGTTCTACCATTCCTAGACCGGCAAGGGAACTTGCTGTTCCAACAGGACAATGCACGTCCGCATGTATCCCGTGCCACCCAACGTGCTCTAGAAGGTGTAAGTCAACTACCCTGGCCAGCAAGATCTCCGGATCTGTCCCCCATTGAGCATGTTTGGTACTTGATGAAGCGTCGTCTCACGCGGTCTGCACGTCCAGCACGAACGCTGGTCCAACTGAGGCGCCAGGTGGAAATGGCATGGCAAGCCGTTCCACAGGACTACATCCAGCATCTCTACGATCGTCTCCATGGGAGAATAGCAGCCTGCATTGCTGCGAAAGGTGGATATACACTGTACTAGTGCCGACATTGTGCATGCTCTGTTGCCTGTGTCTATGTGCCTGTGGTTCTGTCAGTGTGATCATGTGATGTATCTGACCCCAGGAATGTGTCAATAAAGTTTCCCCTTCCTGGGACAATGAATTCACGGTGTTCTTATTTCAATTTCCAGGAGTGAATATCTATAGAACATACGGAAAGTTGCTTTTCAGTTTCCGTAAAAACCTACATTTTTATTTAATTTTGTTAAAACGTTAAATACTGTAAAATAACATATCTGCTCTAACTCCAATTAGCCTCTAACAATGATTCACATCACAGTATTAACCATTACAAAATTGATATGATAAATGTGCGCAACATGTACAAAATTGATCACCAGTTAGGTGTTCAGATCTGATTAAAAATACCCATACTCCGCTATGGAATACTGAAATGAGCACTAGTTATCACAAGAGGCGGTTCCGGCAGTGTAAAAGGAGGTGAGACATCTTGTCAGTAGCGAGGCAGTAACCCGGAACGTGTCTGTCAGGAGAGCCCAGTCATTCCGAATGTGGACTGGTCTAGTCACTGGATTCCACCTCACTAACAGATCCATCGGAGTATTTCAACCCCTCCCGAGTCCACTGTTGGCGATGTGACTGTGAAGTGGAAATGCGGAGCCGCGCGGGGTAGCCGTGCAGTCTGAGGCGTCTTGTCACGGTCCGGGCGGCTCCCCCCATCGGAGATTCGGGTCCTCCCTCGGGCATGGGCGTGTGTGTTGTCGTTAGCGTAAGTTAGTTTAAATTAGATTAAGTGGTGCGTAAGCTTAGGGACCGATGACCTCAGCAGTTCTGTCCCATAAGACCTTACCACAAATTTCCGAAATTTCCGGAAACGCGGAGGAACAGTCACAGCTAAACCAAACAGCCGTCATGCGCTTATGGGCAGGGGCTGCCGAGCGTTGCTGAGGGTGATTGTAAAAAGTCGCATGAAATCATCACTCGTGAGTTCCAGAGTGCTGCCACCAGCCCAGACAGTGCTGGGAGAGGAAGTATGTGGTGCAAAGGTCGAGCAGCTCCTCATAAGCCACATTTTTCTGTAATCAATACGGTCTCGAATAACCTCGTTGCTGATGAGATGTCTCACTTCCTTC
This sequence comes from Schistocerca serialis cubense, assembly GCF_023864345.2. NCBI lineage: Eukaryota > Metazoa > Arthropoda > Insecta > Orthoptera > Acrididae > Schistocerca > Schistocerca serialis. The sequence continues at coordinate 603,511,153 of NC_064643.1, forward strand.
TATAGTCAATTCTCAGCTACACTCAAGGCGGCGAAAAGGCGAACGCCACAGTGTATGACTGGAATCGAGTGATTAGGAGTGATGAATGACATTGTACCCTGTGGCAATCCGATGAAAGGGTTTGGATTTGGAGAAAACCTGGAGAATGTTACCTGCCATCATGTATAGCGCCAACAGTGAAGTATAGAAGAGGTAGTGTTATAGTGTGGTGATGTTCCTCGTGCTTAGGGTGCAATCCCCTTATTGCGTTTTAGAAAACGTTAAGTATACAAATCTACATCTATATAGATACTCCGCAAGTCACAGTATGGTGCGTGGCGGAGGGTACCCTCTACCACTACTAGTTATTTCCTTTCCTGTTTCACTCGCAAATAGAGCGAGGGAAAAACGACTATCTATACGACTCCGTGTAAGCCATAATTTCTGGTATCTTATCTTTTGTGGTCTTATGCGCGATGTATGTTGGCGGTAGTAGAATCGTTCGGCAGTGAACTTCAAATGCTGGCTCTCTAAATTTTCTCAGAAATGTTCATCGAAAAGAAAGCCTCATTCCCATTTCAATTCCCGAGGCATCTCTTAACGCTTACGTGTTTTTCCAACGTACCGGTTACAAACCTAACACCCCACTTCGTAACTGATTCGATGTCTTCCTTCAACCTGACTTTGTACGGATTCCAAACATTCGGGCAGTAGTAAAGAACAGATTGCACCAGCGTCCTATATGCGGTCTCCTTTACATATGAACCACACTTACCTCAAACTCTCCCAATTAACCGAAGTCAACCATTCGTTTTCCCTACTACAATCCTCACATCCTCGTTTCATTTCATATCGCTTTGCAACGTTATGCCTAGATACTCTGAAACCTTCCCCCTCTCCTCTATATCTCTTTTGTTACGCAACCTTCCCTTTTACAATAACCTATGAAACCTTCCCTTTGAATGTCTACCTCTTGCTTAATAATAACAAATGAAATCTTCCCTCTGAAATTAATTCTCTTTCTCAATCTTCGCATACAAATTTAATTGCTGCTTATTAAAAGTGATTCTCTAATTATTTCGACGAAACATAGAATGCGTCGTCGTCGTGGCCCTCAGTCGTTATCTGAATAACCCAAAACTGTTCCTTACCTTTTTTACTGTTACTGGATCGCCATCTGACTGCTACATCGAACAGCGACATGAATATACTTACTCTGTTACACTATACTTTATTAGCTGTTGGTGGGCTATCATAATAAATGGCTGTATTTATTACCAAAGCTGACGTTATTCTTTAATAGCAAAGCTGACGTCATTCTTTAATTAATTTGACTGACGTTACGTAATTCATAGTTAAACTATTTCTTGACAACAATAAAATTTTGCAAAAGTTTTACGTTGATGGTTTTTGGGATGAATTATAATCAGTAATGCAACATTGCTGGCAAAAATTAATTACATTCTGAATGAAATGATTTTACAAACGTTCAAATGGAACTTTATTTTTGCAATAATCTTACAACTAGCATTGCGCTTCAATAGTCTTGAGTTTCTCAAAAAAAAAGAAAAATCAATACTATTATTTCCTCTTATGATAATAGTTAGCTGATGTCTCTGTACATCCGTTTATAATCTCTTGTAAATCATAGCTGGTGGCTGGCAGGCACACCGCTCCTCTCAACCTCTCGCTTCAGACCTTATATCGACTCGCTTCACTTCTCGCTTACTACTGACTTCCTACGAACGCTAAAGTGCGCTCTCTCCCGCCAACAATGCTTTCTGGTCCAGACAATCCCTGCTACCATTACAAAATGTATCAATGCGCGGTCTTTCCCGCTCTTTTCTTAAAATGTATCTATACGATGTCTCTCCCGCCCTTTTAAAAATTATATCAATGTGCGGTCTCTCTTGCCAACAATACTTTGGTGCAGACATTCCCTGCTACCACAACTATTTCCAACATGACAAATATTAATTATTCCTACTTAATCCTATTAATAAAATATAAAAATCTTTCATAAATTGTGGTTTGACAATAGACAATAGAAATATACATGTCTTACTAATTAAACGACTTGGCTGTGTCATGTTGGACAGTAATAATGCAGTACCCGAATATTACGGGTTTGTTTTTCCTACTCATCAGCGTTAACTTACATTTTCCCACATTTAGAGCTAACTGTATTCATCACACCAATCAGAGATTTTATCTAAGTCATCTTGCCTCTTCCTACAGTCACTCAACTTCGACGCCTTACCGTATACCCCAGCATCATCAGCAAACAACCTCAGACTGCTGCCCACCCTGTCCGCCAAATCATTTATGTGCGAGTATATAGAGAGCAAAATTGGTCTTATCACACTTCTCTAGGGCGCTTCTGACAATATCTTCGTCTCTGATGAACACTCGCCGCCGAGGGCAACATGCTGCGTTCTATTACTGAAGAAGTCTTCGACCCACTCACATATCTGTGAACTTATTCCATGTGTTCGTACCTTCGTTAACAGCCTGCAATGAGGCATCATGTCAAACGCTTTTCGGAGACCTATAAATATGGAATCTGTCTATTACCCTTCATCCATAGTTCGCAGCGTATCATGCGAGAAAAGGGCAAGCTGAGTTTGGCACGAAAGATACTTTCCAACACCATGCTGCTTCGTGGACATAAACTTATCAGTCTCAAGAAAGTTTATTATATTCTAACTGAGAATATGTTCAAGGAATCTGCAGAAAACCGAAGTTAAGGATAGTGGTCGGCAATTTTACGAGTCCGTTCTTTTATCCTTCTTACGCACAGAAGCCAGCGCTTTTTTCCAGTCGATTGTGACTTCGTGCTGGGCGAGAGATTCGCGATAAATGCGAGCTAGTGAGGAGCCAATGCCGTAGAGTACTCATTGCAAAACTGAATTGGGATTTCATCTGGACTTATTGTATTTCAAATCTTTCAGTTGTTTCTCTACGCCAGGGATGCTTATTGCTATGTCGTCCATAAGGGAGTCCGTCCGATGGTCAAATGACGGTTTCTACTATTGTCCTGATTCAACGATTTATTGAAAACGAAGCTTAACATTTGGGCTGTGTACTGGGTGTAGCAGAGTAACAGTTCGGAGAAGATGACTGTAATAGCATGACAGTATGCCGTGTTACAAAGCAGCACCTGTGAGGCAGAGGATTGTGGACAGCAACTTTCTTGAAATGGACTGGCCTGCCCAGAATCCAGACCAGAGCCCAGTGCAGCACTTCTGGGATGAATTAGAACGTCGATTTCGGTCCAGATCCCAACGTTCAGACTTTCTGGTTTCCACTCTTGAGTAAGAATGCCCTGTAATTACGTCACAGACGTTCACACACCTCATCGAAAGTGTCCCCAGCAGATTTCAAGCCATCGTGAAGGCAAATGATGGACACAGCTCTTATTAATGCCCGCTAACAGTTGTCTGGATCTGATAGTGTATGCTTTCCTGTTGATTGTGGTCGAGTCTGGTCTGAGCATGTCTGTTTGCATGTAAAAACAAAGTGGTCGAATCTGGTCAGAGCATGTCTGTTTGCATGTAAAAACATAAGAAGATCCATCATTGCCGCTGAGACAATGTCGGACTACGAACTTGCAAATACAATTTAACCAATAAGACAATACAAACCACTTCCGTCATGGGTGTGTACAGATATTATTACTGGGAGTTGTTAACATTTAATCTGAGTAGGGAAAATCAATATTCAATCAACAGTTTTTATTCACATTAATTTATTTTCATAGAGGCGACGTAATACAATGAGAATGCCGTTAGCTAAAAATTTAGTTCTTCATGTTATTTGGTTGCGATAGGTTGGAAATGAGGAGACAGAATTTTGTTTATCCTATACACATTATTAGTGAATTACCAATAGGACGATTTCAAGAAACGACTTCACGAAAGGCCCTCCAAAGGCTATTACATGGTTCTTTTCCTCGGATGTAGAGCTCTGGTGGAACTGCGTCTCTAATAACGTGTGTAAATGTCCAACTGGTATACAGTAGTTTGTTAATAAATGAGTAGGGCTATATTTGTTTCATGTATTTTTTTCTGATTTGTGTGTGTCACATTTTTCTTTAAATTTACCTCAAACTGAAAATTAGTTTATTTGAAAAGGTTATGAAAGAATTCAATCTATATATTGAGCAAGCAGTGAAGGAAACAAAAGAAATATTTGGAGTAGGAAATCCAAGGAGAAGAAATAATAACTTTCGGGTTTGCTGATGACATTGTAATTTTGTCAGAGACAGCAAAGGACCTGGAAGAGCAGTTGAACGGAATGGACACTGTCTTGAAAGGAGAATATAAGATGAACATCAACAAAAGCAAAACGAGGTTAATGGTTAAATCAGTTGATGTGGAGGGAATTAGATTAGGAAATGAGACACATAAAGTAGCAAACGAGTTTTGCTGTTTGGGAAGCAAAGTAACTGATGATGGACGAAGTAGAGAGGATATAAAATGTAGACTGGTAATGCCAAGGAAAGCGTTTCTGAAGAAGAGAAATTTGTTAACATCGAGTATAGATTTAAATGTCAGGAAGTCTTTTTTGGAAGTATTTATGTGGAGAGTAGCCATGTATGGAAGTGAAACATGGACGATAAATAGTTTAGACAAGAGAATAGAAGCTTTCGAAATGTGGTGCTACAGAAGAATGCTGAAGATTAGATCACGTAACTAATCAGGAGGTACCGAACGGAATTGGAGAGAAGAGGAATTTATGGCACAACTTGACTAGAAGAATGGGTTGGTTGGTAGGACACTTTCTGAGGCATCAAGGGATCACAAATTTAGTAGTGGAGGGCAGCGTGGAGGGTAAAACTCGTAGAGGGAGACCCAGAGATGAATTCACTAAGCAGATTCAGAAGGATATAGGTTGCGGTAGGTACTTGGAGATAAGAAGCTTGCACAGGATAGAGTAGCGTGGAGAGCTGCATCAAACCAGTCTCTGGACTGAAGACCACGCCGGCAGGAGTGACCGTGCGGTTCTAGGTGCTACAGTCTGGAACCGAGCGACCGCTACGGTCGCAGGTTCGAATCCTGCCTCGGGCATGGATGTGTATGATGTCCTTAGGTTAGGTAGGTTTAACTAGTTCTAAGTTCTAGGCGACTGATGACCTCAGAAGTTAAGTCGCATAGTGCTCCGAGCCATTTTGAACTGAAGACCACAACAACAACAGAATTGTCATGTACATTATACATTTCCATAACTTTTTTTGAAATACATCTAAATCGCTACAATTATTACAAGGTTGCTGGTTTCAATCTCTATGTGCTTTCATATTCGTACCATATAATAATTTCCTCAGCAGCTTCTCACACTTGTTTAATCACAACTCTTCATTCTGACAGTATGACAAAATGGCCATATACGGCAGCTGGAAGCCGTGGCCTTGTAATAACTATATTTTTTTAAAAAAACTAATGCATTATACTCGGATCGCGCGGTTTAATGTATTTTAAAGTTATCCTTTTTCATTGTGATTGCTTTCTAGTAGAAATCTTTTGTTTACATGAAGTGTAATATTCAGCCAACCGGTTGCACGCAATTTATTTTTATTAAAAAAAAAACATTAGCCAGGTTTCGATAGTTGTAAGACTATCTTCATCAGAATGGTAAAAGTTACATGAAATCACCATTCTGATGAAGATAGAATTATTGAAGCCTGGTTAATGTGTTTTTTAAATAAAATTAAATTGCGCGCAACCGGTTGCCTGACTATTACATTTTATATAATTGCATACACGGTTGCTGAGCTCACAGCCACAAGATGTTTAAAATATCAAGAAATCTTTCCACTGAAAAGGCAGCCTCATCTTTCCAAATTTTGAATTACAGTTCATATTACAAATCATATCATGGTCAGACGCAATCCTCTTACATAATCTTCGTTTGTCTTGTGAGACAGTATGGAATTTATATGTTACACGCAGTTTCATGCAATGGTAGAGTATTGAAGGGAACTGAAAGGCATATAATGCACTGCTTGTTTAATTCAATTTTGATACAGGGAATAGCGCGTGGTGGTTCAAATGGCTCTGAGCACTATGGGACTCAACTGCTGTGGTCATCAGTCCCCTAGAACTTAGAACTACTTAAACCTAACTAACCTAAGGACAGCACACAACACCCAGCCATCACGAGGCAGAGAAAATCCCTGACCCCGCCGGGAATCGAACCCGGGAACCCGGGCGTGGGAAGCGAGAACGCTACCGCACGACCACGAGATGCGGGCTAGCGCGTGGTTCTCCACGTCTTGCCAACCTTTAATATTAATGGTCTACATAAAACTGACGTGTTATAGTTTTTATACTGCTCCCTACTGTTATTCAGGTAAGTAACTATCTGCTTTTATTTTACGCCTTAGGCTCACAATGAGGAAACAAGTAAATGTTCACACGTATGGCTGTCGAATAATGAATGCTTCAATCCCATAAAAAACCGTCTAAGTTGGCATGATTAACTGAGGTCAAATACGGAATGATTAGAAAAGTCATCCGATTTCACAAGAGTACATCTTCCACATGAATGGTGAGGGAAAAGTGGGGTGAATTTTTAGTTGCGAGTAAAAACTTAAAGCTTGCTCGGCAGCAGTTGCAAGCTGTTGGTCCACGTGGTTACCGGTAGGTTCAGCTAGCTGGCTAGCGCGTTCGTAGCCCAGTGTGCGTGAAGTGGAGACGGCGGTAACGCAGCAACAATAGGAGTTTCGCTTTCTCCGTTTCTACACGTGCAGATCAGTTGCAACTGCGCCGCGACGTGACGTTCAAAATGGTTCAAATGGGTCTAAGCACTATGGAACTTAACATCTGAGGTCATCAGTCCCCTAGAACTTAGACCTACTTAAACCTAACTAACCTAAGGACATCACACACATCCATGCCCGAGGCAGGATTCGAACCTGCGACCGTAGCGGTCGCGCGGTTCTAGACTGTAGCGCCTAGAACCGCTCGGCCACCCCGGCCGGCCGACGTGACGTTCGTCGGGGCACAGCAATTCACGTCCCGCACTTGAAAGCATTCGAAGAAGGCGCCAGTAGGTGACTACTGGTCTCGCATTGCTCTACTGGCATCTAAGGTCCCCTTGGCATCCAAGGTCTCTTATATAATAAAATGTGGAGAGAGTTTGGCTATGATCTGAATGTCTGGTGTGAGCCCAATGGAGGGCACATTGAACATTTGTGAGAGACAAAACTTTTATCCGAAACAACATTTCTGAAAATAGCATACGGCTGTTTGTGTTTCCGTGTAAAAAATTACCATTGTAAAATCGAATGGTTCTCTTGAAAATAGAAACTTGTAGCCCTAGGCGTAAATGAACATTCTTCCACGTTTCCGTCTTCATTCGTGTAGAAGATATAATCTTTTTGCAATGCCCCGTATTTCTTCAATGTATTCGTGTCATACATTTATGAACCACTAGCATGTATAAAACAACACTGCCTCAGAGACACGTGCCTCTTAACGACTTCTAGCTTTCATATTCAGTGACGGAAAACCCACCCGCTACTTGAGGCCTGCGAGAACTGACCAAACAGGCTTTTCACATATATATCTTATTCTCTCTTTATTTATTGTACTTTAAAGAATTATAATTTTTACATAGTTTTCCAATAGATGATATTACCGCTGTATTTATTGCTAGTTTACGTAACCTTTCCACACATATTTAATCCACCAGACGTAACACATTTAATTGAAAACAGTTATTGTAAGTATTCGTATATTGACCCCTAAATATTGTAGTCCTAATCTGTTCCTCATAGCTATGAGTTAACTAAAGTAGACGACGCATTTTTCGAAAATTTTTGTTGTAAGTATCGGTGAATTTGAAGCATTGAATACTGTAGCCTTAATCTGTTCTTCAAGATGATCACTCGACTAGTGCTAATGGCTCTGTTGCCACTACCGTCCTTGAGGTAGGCCATATGATGGCATTACTAATTGGCTGAAGAGCCAAAGAAACTGGTACACCTGCCTAATATCGTGTAGAGCCCCCGCGAGAACGCAGAAGTGCCGCAACACGACGTGAGACGGACTCGACTAGTGTCTGAAGTAGTGCTGGAGGGAACTGATACCATGAATCCTGCATGGCTGTCCGTAAGTCCATAGGAGCACGAGAGGGTGGAGACCTTTTCTGAACAGCACGTTGCAAGGCATCTCAGATATGCTCAATAATGTTCATGTCTGGGGACTTTGGTGGCCAGCGGAAGTGTTTAAACTCGGAAGAGTGTTTCTAGAGCCACTCTGTAGTAATTCTGGACATGTGGGGCATCGCATTCTCCTGCTGGAATTCCCCAAGTCCGTCGGAATACACAATGGACATGAATGGATGCAGGTGATGTGTTGTAAGTGGGCTGCTTCTGTGTTGGCAGCGCTGTGTAGCGCTTTGGATTGGATTTCTGATGCGCTTTCTTTGTAAGAGACTCTGTGGCTGGTCGGACTCGTTGGAAGTTAATCGCCAGTACTGTTGGGCAGTTGGAAGTTAGTCGCCATCAGTGATGGAAGTAGTGTTGGGCAGTTACAGGTGAACAGAAAGCAGTGATGGATGTTAAATGTGAGAAGTTAGCATTCATGGAGGGTAGAGGTCTGAAGTGCTATGCGTAGGCTAACAATCTGGAAGTACCCGACCTTGAGATTGAAAATTATTCATGATTATATATCTTTGTACTGGACGTCAAATATGATTTATATTCGTGTTTGAACTGGATGTCACATTATTAAGGTAAAAAAATACATTATTTGGTTTGCAACAAAATCTTTCCTTTGCTAACCACATGCCTATTAGTAGTTAGTGGCTTCAGCAGTTAGAATCTTTTATTTAGTTGGCAGTATTGACGCTCGATGTATTGTAGTAGTTCGCATAATGAAGATTTTTGTGAGTTATGTGCTTAATGAAATGTATAGGTCATTGTTAAGAATTTTTTTTAGTCAGAGCCATTCTTTTGAATTAATTATTTGAAATCAAGTTGTAATTTTTTTGAGCAGTCAGACTGCGTTGCGCTAGAAAATTGTGGATCAGTGTTGACATGATAAGAAAAAGTAAAGAGGAAGTAGGCTCAGTACGTTCAGTTTTACTCGGCTGTTCCAGAATCAAATAACGTAGAAGTTTCATCTTCTCAGTCATTCAGCAATCTAAGTACAGACACACACATTTAAATAAAGAAGTTTCAATATCAGGGGTCCCACATCATTCCAACTGCATATGTCCCACACCAGTACAGAGCCTTCACCAGCGTGAACAGTCCCCTGTTGAAATTCACGGATTAGGTTGTCTCCATACCTGTACACGTCCATCCGCTTGATACAATTCGAAATGAGACTCGTCCGAGCAGGCAACATGTTTCCAGTCATCAACAGTCCAATGTCAGTATTGACGGGCGCAGGAGAGACGTAAAGCTTTGTGTCATGCAGTCATCAAGGATACACGAGTAGGCCTTCAGCTCCGAAAGTCCATATCGATGAGTTTCGTCGAATGTTTGGCACCCTTGCACTTGTTGATTGCCCAGCACTGAAATATACAGCAATTTGCGGAAGAGCTGCACTCCTGTCACGTTAAACCATTCTCTTCAGTCGTCGTTTGTCCCGTTCTTGCAGGATCTTTTTCCGGCCGCAGCGATGTCGGAGATATGATGTTTTACGCGATTGCTGATCTTCATGGTGCATTCGTGAAATGATTGTACGGGAAAATCCCCATTTCATCGTTACCTCGGAGCTGCTGTGTCCCACCGCTCGTGCGCCGACTCTAACACCACGTTCGAACTCAATTAAATCTTGATAACCTGCCAACGTGCAGCAATAACCGATCTAATAACTGCGCCAAACACTTGTTGCCTTATATAGGGGTTGGAAACCGCAGCGTCATATTCTGCCTGTTTCATATCTCTGTATTTGAATAGACATGCCTATAACAGCTTCTTTGGTACTTCAGTGTATAATATCTTATTATTTGACATAGTCAAAGCTGTGCATTCAGAAAAATATTAATAGTCAAGGTCGCAAATGCAATTTCATTTGATTACTCCTTTCGGATTATCTACAAGCCATCACAAGTTTCAGTTACTTATTGCACAAGAATTAAACATTGTGCAGATGTCATACATATGAGAAACTCTGAAAGTCTTTTTTTACAAACATTCGATATGCGAACCATGATTGACCTGGCAGAGGTCAATACGGTAATCGAATTCTTGCCATACCCGTCCCAACACGGCATCGTCGACTGTGGCAGTCGCTTCCCGTATTTTCTCCGGGAGCTCTGCTACATTACGTGGTAGAGGCGGTACATAGACTAGATCTTTAATGAGTTCCCACAGAAAAAACTCACACGGAGTGAGATCTGGTGGGTGGGGAAGCCATTTCATAAAACAGCTGTCCCCTTCTGTAGCACGGCCGATCCATCAATGTGGCAGCTCCGTGTTCAGGTACCCACGAACTTCATTATGAAAATGGTGTGGAGCCCTATCCTGCTGAAAGATGAACGGAGAGTCCGATTACACTTGAGGCATCAGCCATCGGTTGAACAGCTGTAGCAAATTTGGTTTTCTCGAACTCCAACACACAGAAAGCTCGCCCCACACCTGAACTCGCCCTGTTTGCGACTAGCGCTGACTATCGGCGAATTACCAAACTTTCAGAGTTTCTCTTCAAAATGACATATGTATGATATCTGTGCAATGCTTGGTTCTTGTGCAATAAATAATTGCAAGTATTCTCGGACTTTATGAACACCCTGTGTATAAAATTTCCTGTAAGAGGTACAGACGTTTAAATTACTAATATAAAAGTTCCATGACACGATATACATCGTTACGAAATGCACTGAGTAGTGTACGACTGCCAAGCGGCGGCACACATCGTCACAAGTGCAATGCATTAATCAAGTGCCACTGTTGGAGAAATAGAAATGTGTGTGCTCCTGGGCCTTGGGTTGCACCGTCTATATGGTCTTTGCATGTGACAAGTGAATTAGTCATTACTGAGAGCATCACATAATAACCCAATTAGAACTTCTGGATCTGAAAAAGAAGTCACGCAATTATACCAAACAACAGAGAGTGTGATACACTACAAAAACGTAATAGAACTACACATTTAAGACGGACAGTCAAATGAAAACGAGACAGATTGAAAAAAGTAAGTAAACTGTTTATTATTTCAAAACTAATCGCCATTGACTGCCCCTTACACTTGGAACATGATACGGAGGTTTTTTACTCGACATTTTGTGAACAATTGTTAATTATGACGGTGACTTTATTCGTCAAAATGATTCTACAATGTGATTTCAATGTATGTGCCTACTAGCAAGAGATATGATACAAATTGCAACCACAGACAATAAATAATATATAAATAAATTAATTTAAATAGAATGCAGTGTCTACATCAACCATTATCATTATGCGCTTTTCGTCACTACATTGTAAAATGTCTTTTAAATATAGCATTAAATTCAGGTTATCGAAATGTTTCATCAGTTTCGTTCACAAGTTGGGACTGAATGATACATTTAACTGTACATGTGAACAATGCCAACCAACTCTATTCAAAAAAATGACTGACGTCTCGTTGGTAGCACTGAATTGGTGACAATCCCTGAGTGGCCAGATTGTGTAACACGATTCCATCATATTTTGGGTGTGCATCCGTCACGGCAAATCTTTTTCTTCCGATATTTCAGCTTATAACCGCACAGCAATCTTCAAGGCATCAGCAGAACTACTGGAAGAAGAAATATTGCTGCGCCGGATACACACCCGAAAGATGGTGGAATGTTCTATCCGCCGGGTAAACTTCAAGAATCACATTGCTTAACACCATTCATTACTTCGTTGGTTTCCGAACAGTTGTCAGTTGAGTGATAGGTGGTAGAGTTTCTGCGGCTTTTGCAGTGTCAGACTTAAGAGCACCAAGATGCAACGCAAACTTTTGTGCGGAAGTGGGGAAAATATTTGCGGGGACTAAAACCATCTGAATGGGATTCGAACCTGGAATCCTACTTTCCTCGAGCATTGCTCTCACCAGCGAGTTTCAAAATAGGGCACACTCCGCTGCAGGTGAGAGATTCACTCTGCAACTTCACAAAGACGTCTGAGATTCAGAAGTAAGCTTACGGAGACGATACTCTCAAACGAACGCGGTGTTACGTATGATGCACCCCATAAAAAGGTTGTTGTGTATTAAATGAAGATGACCCTCGACTAGGAAGGTCTTCCACCTCAACAAGTAGTAATCACGTTCAGAAAATTAAGACACTGGTGGAAGTATTCTTCGTCTATCAGAGAAATTCCAGATGAGATTAGGATCTCAGCTATTTTGTTTTTACAAACTTTGCAATAACTTGTAGTCCCTTCACCATGACAACGCCCTGCATCACTTAGCTTTAACGATACGCGAGTTTTGTGCCCGACAAAAAGAAGGGTACTGAAGGACGTTCCACATTAAGGTTTTCAGCTGTGTGGCGAAGTGGAAACAACGCGGGAAGTGTCTGAGTAGACTACTTGGCGAGTGGTGGTGGTTGTGGTGGTGGAGGGCTACTCTGGAGGAGACACAGTTCAACTAAAAATTCGACTATTTTTTTTAACATACTTCGCGTAACGCATTTGCCAAAAGAGCTTTCGATCACAACACTATAGTTGTCTGCTGAGACGATTCGAGCTCAGATTTCCAAAGTAATATACTGGGAGAACTCGAACTCCACCGAGAAAATTTCATAAATTTCTCAGAGATATTAGTAAGGTTATATTTGGATAAGAGACCCATGATTTCCAGTGTCCTTTTAATCAATGACAATGTAAATATAATGTTCTCGGTTTGTTAACCCATTAACTTCGCTTCTGTGAAAAAGCTTCACAACGGTGAAAAAGTCGGAAATATATATTCACCAAAAAGTGCAACACAAATTGTGTATGAATGCGACAGCCTTCAGATGCAAAAGTATTGTGACGTCGTTGCCGCGCTGAGGGATAGAGTTGCATGTCGTGTATTGCGAAGCTTTTCCATTGCACTCACTCAGTCAAACCATACACGAGGAGGGTATCTATGAGTTTTGTATCTCTGTTAACAGAAAAGTAAACCCCTGTCAAAACTGAACAGCACCGAATGCAAGGTTCAAGAGTGCAGTGGACATTACCGATGTTAGCAGCAAGTACCGTGAATGGCTGGAAAAACTTTTTTCGAAACGACGTACAAAGTGAATACAGTCGACATTGACACTGTTGTACAGGTACTTGTAGTGTAATGCATATACAAAAATGGAGTACGAGATCAACTGGAATCTAATTACCTAGTAGAAACACTGTGGACAAGGGGTCCATTATATTCGCAAAATACCGCCGGACAATTTTGTCGATGGTGTTCGCCCTGTATGAAGTCTACAGAAGAAACAAAATAATCTGCTTTACAACCAAACTTGTGCTATTCTGCCTTCACATTCTAAAACAGCTTGACACTACAATAGTCACATCGCCACACGTTTCTTTATTGAAAAATGATTGAACACCGCCACGATGATATTGGAGTCCTGTTCACAATCATGTTGACTGAGATGTATAACGCAGCCGCAGCTGCACAGTTGATCGAGAGCATTTCCAGCAAAACAGTCAGTCTACAAAATACTGTCGTCGTCATCGTCGTCGTCATCGTCGTCGTCGTCGTCATCGTCGTCGTCATCGTCGTCGTCGTCGTCATCGTCGCTGTCGGCGGCCGCGCTCTGCGCGTCCGGGTCCTCGGGGTCGTCGTAGTCGTCGACGTCCTCGTCGTCGCCGCCGCCGGTGCTGCCGAGCGGCAGGCCGCCGCCCTGCTCTGGCGTAACGACGGCGAAGCCGTCGGCTCCGAGGCGCACGCAGTCGAGGTCTCGCCGAAACACCTGGTCGCCGTCCCAGCGCGCCAGCAGCGACACGCACGCGTGGATGTTGCGGCCCGCCGGGTAGACGTTCGAGAAGCGCACGCACATCTGCAGGATCGGCAGCCGCGGCACCGACACGCACACCGGCCGCGGGTTCTTCCCTGTCGAAGAACACTGGCTAGTCATCGCTGCAACCTGCTGCAGCTGCCACTTCAGTTTAGCGGCAGTCATAAAGTTTTGATTACCATCTCCATCAACTAAAGTATCATAATTAATTATTTATTTGTTTGCAGGGAGATAGACTATCTGATCTAAAGGATTTGGACACCGCTGTGTAATGCGGAATTGACCGGTAGATGTCACGAGAAGCGGACCCGCCACTATAAAAGGAGCCAGACAGGGGCCCTATTCTGTATCGTTCATACCGATCGGTGTAGTAGGTTAGTCTCGGTAGTGACGTCATTTTCGGTTCTTTATTCAATATATCCTATTCAGTAAGCTTCTGAGACTTGTTACCGAACGGTCCTCCTACCGATTTTATGACAATTGTACCGAGAGGTTTTGGATTTCGGTCTGGCCCTGTCGATCGGTAAGCTGTGGTTTATGTACACCTATAATTTGTTATTTTAAACATATTTAGCGGTTTTAGCTTTGGATTTAGCGACTGTGGTACTAAAGAATCACCAGAGAACGCATCCAGTTGGAAAGTGAGTTCGTAATAGACTATTTTCCTTTATTAGAAATATGGTTAGGTTAGGTTGTTACTGTGAATGATTACATTAAAAAAAAGTTTTCGGTCAATATTCTCTCAAAATATGTGTTATTTTTATGCAAATATGAGTTTAAAGATCATTAAACATCAAGACATCGGCTCTGCCTACGTATATTACATGAGTGTGAACTGACGTTACTAGTGCCTTTGTGTACTTTTTCCCACAAATGGGTTAGTTAGTAATTATCGAAACGTGTTTACAACTTTCAAGTAACAATGGGAAGCAATCACGTGAAGCCTAATATTGGAAACCTTCCAAACTATCACGCATTTATGATTTACGCACCACCGTTTGGCAACGAAGTCATCCTACGTTCCTCTACACGATACTAAAACAAATGAGCACTGTGTCTCTGTTGTTTGACGTGGCCAAGTGGTTAGCGCGCGGGAATGCGATACGAAAGGTCACAGGTTCGCGCATGGATAGATGGAAAATTTTTTTCCTCGTCATATATGCAACACGTTCTGAGACATTGTTATTCGTGTAAGTTAATATTTCTGCAATATTCGTTATTACTTACACTTAAGAGCGCACTTCCTCAGTAATGATTTCGTGATTCCTATGTGTTTAAAATATGAAATATGAAATTTTTGGAGATGAAATTGCTGTGAGTTAAGCAACCGACAGTGACCTTTATATTTTTTCTTGTCAGGAATAATTCACAATTTTTTCCGAATATGTAGCGATTTCCGAGCATGCGGTTAGACAGGAATCTAAGAGCACGGCTTAAATTACTAGGAATGTAACTATCAGCAGTCATCTTCATAATCTTGCTTGTCACAAGTATTTATCTGCAATCGAATCCTCAACCACAGTAGACAGAGGTGAAACATCTCTGCCGTAATATTTTAGACTATAGCACCATATATGAAACTTTTTTATTCATGAGATGCATGTTATAAACTGCAGGAGCTCTCGAAAATGAGGTTTTTTTTTTTCAATTTTGTTTTTAAGACCCAAATCGTTGACGCATCATATAGGGAAGTGGGCTACTTAAGCATTTGGATCTCTAGGAGCGTGTTATAACCACATTCTGTTTATCTTCTTATTCTTTGAAACTCTCAGAATCAATTTTTCGGGTCTTTTTATAGATGTATTAGTACAATGTGGTACTACACACTATTACTAACTCATTTTCCGAAACGTAAAATCCAAAAACGATGTCAGTGCGAATGAGAATAAGCTTATGTAATGCGGGATTTACGACAATCTGCTGAATACAGTCAAATACGCGATCGTTATTATGCATGCAGGGAAACATGCGGTCAGAGAAACTGTACAAATTCTTATGCATTTCAGCTGAGAATTATGGAAATGGATATACTGCACCTGATACTGTTAAGGAGGAGGCAATGTAGGCGGGCACGTCAGCCCGATGGAATGCGGCGTCATGCGTTATGGCAACGTAAACGCAATTTTCGGTACTTGGAAGAACAGCGTGCCTGTGTCGTCTGCTAGCTGCTTTGTGTCGCTGTGAACGCTGCAGTGGGCATGCGCGGATCTGCGACCGCTTGCTTTTGATTGGCTTGCGCGACACGAACCGACAACAGCGCTTCAGTTCTCTAGACCCGAACGGTATCGCTACCGAAATGCATACTGAATAACGCAGGGACTCTAATTCGAGTACTAGACCGTTCGGTGCTATTGAGTACGGAAACTATCGGCACAATGGCGGAAAGATACACAATAGGTACCCAGTACTGTGTTGTCAGCTGATGGGTCGGTCACGAGAGCTCAGTGACTTCGAATGTCGGGTGGTCGCTGGATGGCATCCGAGTAACAAATCCATCAGCGGCGTTTCAGACCTTCTACAGCTGCTGAAGTCGGCTGTTGGTGATGTGACTGTAAAGTGGAGCACGAAGGAACAGTCACTCTAAACCAAGAGCAGGCAGACGTCATGACTTCGAAACTGTTGCAAGCAGTCCATCTAGGATAATGACAGTGCGAAGAGAGTTAAAAACAGTGGGCTACAGTGGTCGGGCAGACCCTCATTGCATAAGGTGCACATTTCTGTAGACATCGCTAAGCAGCACTTGAGGTAGTGTGAAGTGCGGCGCCATTGGACGCTGGACGACCGGAAAAGAGTGATTTGGAGAAATCACGCTATACCGTGTAGCAATCGGATGGAAGAGCTTATGTTTGGCGAATCCCTGGAGAAAATTACCTGCCGCCGTTTGTACTGCCGACAGTGAGGTGGTGCTACTGTATGGGGGTGTTTTCCATGGCTAATATCACAGAATATAAATACCTGAGGAGTGAGCGTAGCCTACTGCGCATGTTCTCAACATCAAACTGGGCTAGTCTCGCAGTACTGGGACGTCGCTGCTTGTCTGCAATTTGTGGTAACAGCGAAACTTCAATATTACACGTATTCACCTGTTTTTACCTACGTTTCTACACGTTTTAGTAGTAATAACAGCCACGGTGCAGTATTGTTGTTGCTACAGATCTAAAGAGAAGAAAGGAGGACCAGTTACTTTTCATGGGTACTTACTACAAATCTCTAATAGTGAATATCATATTGATGTGAGGCGCTTCATATGCTTAAAAATAACGAGACGCGCTATTATAATGTCTGGTATTGTAGAGTGTGAGGTAACGGGCGAGTTGAGACGCCCTGGAAATATTTTAAGTTCGGAGTTCGTGTGGCCGCACAGGCCGATCGGCAAGCCAGGGCCCGGCATGGTGCCGAACTTTAGCCGGGGTCCGGGAACCGCGTGGCTGGGAATTCCATGATGACGCTGTGTCGATGAAAGAGACTTGTCTGCTGAGAGTGCCAAAGATGGCGGACTTTGTAAAACCATCTTGACAGAAATTTCACAGTTCATATAGAAATTAATAGCAGCCAGATGAATCATGATACCTCAAAAAGAAACATGCGCATTGCTATTATTTGCACAACAATTCTGATGGTGTAATCAGATTTTCAATATCTTTATTAGTTTAAAGTCTAGTATCTGACAGTAAATTATACAGGTAACACCCAGCAACGAATTTCCAAAATATAAACGTTTCATCCGATTTTGTCGATTGCCATGGCTTTACAAACCTATTAGTGTAAACCTAAATTGGTATGAATTACAGGCATGTAACTTAAATAGTACATGAGTTATTGGAGGTCAAAGTGGCCGATTACTATCGATCGCGTCAGACCATAAGTACTCCACAGTTACACGAAAAACGGTAGTAGCGTACTCATAAATATATTTATTCATCTATGTCTTTGTTTATATCCGATATATACTGTTCATGAAGAAATTGGTTAAATATTTACTGTGTTTTAGAAAGCACAGAGACATTAGGCTACTGGCCTACCCTTTGTTCTATTCCTTTGATATATATTTAATTTGTTCATGTATCTAATAATATGTGTTAGAGCATGTTTATGGTCCAGCCATAGGTTCAAATGGTTCAAATGGCTCTGAGCACTATGGGACTCAACTGCTGTGGTCATAAGTCCCCTAGAACTTAGAACTACTTAAACCTAACTAACCTAAGGACAGCACACAACACCCAGCCATCACGAGGCAGAGAAAATCCCTGACCCCGCCGGGAATCGAACCCGGGAACCCGGGCGTGGGAAGCGAGAACGCCAGCCATAGGAACATTTACTTAATTTCAAGTTACTTAAATGTAACTCCAGTATTTCATATTTGCTTAAATATGTTTGTGAGTGTACATTCGCTTGTAGACACGGAGGGAGCGCTCGTTAATGGTGAGACTGTATGGAAGTGGGAGAGGAGGATCGTTTCGAGAACTCGAGGGGGGGGGGGGGGCAGTTCTGGACGGGGAGTACGGCACAGGACACGGAAAGTGCTGGACGCGACGGCGCGAAGGACACGGAGCCGTGGGAAAGACTTGGAGTGGAGCAGTTTGCACGTGGTCGCGAGAGATAGAAATACACTCCTGGAAATGGAAAAAAGAACACATTGACACCGGTGTGTCAGACCCACCATACTTGCTCCGGACACTGCGAGAGGGCTGTACAAGCAATGATCACACGCACGGCACAGCGGACACACCAGGAACCGCGGTGTTGGCCGTCGAATGGCGCTAACTGCGCAGCATTTGTGCACCGCCGCCGTCAGTGTCAGCCAGTTTGCCGTGGCATACGGAGCTCCATCGCAGTCTTTAACACTGGTAGCATGCCGCGACAGCGTGGACGTGAACCGTATGTGCAGTTGACGGACTTTGAGCGAGGGCGTATAGTGGGCATGCGGGATGCCGGGTGGACGTACCGCCGAATTGCTCAACACGTGGGGCGTGAGGTCTCCACAGTACATCGATGTTGTCGCCAGTGGTCGGCGGAAGGTGGACGTGCCCGTCGACCTGGGACCGGACCGCAGCGACGCACGGATGCACGCCAAGACCGTAGGATCCTACGCAGTGCCGTAGGGGACCGCACCGCCACTTCCCAGCAAATTAGGGACACTGTTGCTCCTGGGGTATCGGCGAGGACCATTCGCAACCGTCTCCATGAAGCTGGGCTACGGTCCCGCACACCGTTAGGCCGTCTTCCGCTCACGCCCCAACATCGTGCAGCCCGCCTCCAGTGGTGTCGCGACAGGCGTGAATGGAGGGACGAATGGAGACGTGTCGTCTTCAGCGATGAGAGTCGCTTCTGCCTTGGTGCCAATGATGGTCGTATGCGTGTTTGGCGCCGTGCAGGTGAGCGCCACAATCAGGACTGCATACGACTGAGGCACACAGGGCCCACACCCGGCATCATGGTGTGGGGAGCGATCTCCTACACTGGCCGTACACCACTGGTGATCGTCGAGGGGACACTGAATAGTGCACGGTACATCCAAACCGTCATCGAACCCATCGTTCTACCATTCCTAGACAGGCAAGGGAACTTGCTGTTCCAACAGGACAATGCACGTCCGCATGTATCCCGTGCCACCCAACGTGCTCTAGAAGGTGTAAGTCAACTACCCTCGCCAGCAAGATCTTCGGATCTGTCCCCCATTGAGCATGTTTGGGACTGGATGAAGCGTCGTCTCGCGCGGTCTGCACGTCCAGCACGAACGCTGGTCCAACTGAGGCGCCATGTGGAAATGGCATGGCAAGCCGTTCCACAGGACTACATCCAGCATCTCTACGATCGTCTCCATGGGAGAATAGCAGCCTGCATTGCTGCGAAAGGTGGATATACACTGTACTAGTGCCGACATTGTGCATGCTCTGTTGCCTGTGTCTATGTGCCTGTGGTTCTGTCAGTGTGATCATGTGATGTATCTGACCCCAGGAATGTGTCAATAAAGTTTCCCCTTCCTGGGACAATGAATTCACGGTGTTCTTATTTCAATTTCCAGGAGTGTATTTGTAATGCCGACTTGTGCACTTGTGAGATTTCCGTGGCTTCTACAGTGAAGACGTAGTGTGTGTTTAGAAGTGAATATCTCGCGAGCTATGTTGTTGTAGCTAATTACTTGCAGTAGGAATATATTGTTTCCCTGTTATTCAACTTATACTTTACTTAATTGCTGGACCATTGACACCAGTAAGTGTTTTGCAGAAATATACCACATTCTCAAAAGTACTTCTACTATCGTACTCATCATTTAAAGTCGTTAAGACAGTACCTGCAGATTTTATTTAATTGCAATCTTTCATTTATAAATTTATATGTTACATTCATAATTCGCAATTGCCGAGTGATAGAAACCTTCGTCCATTCGATTCATGTGTGTATTCTTATCGTATACTGTAGACTCAGCAGTATTTGGCCTGTAATGCGGCAACTACGTATCCCAGCCCCTAGACAACGAAACCAGCCAACGTTGAGTAGGAGGGTACGTAGTTAAGGGCCACACATCACATCATTTCATTATATTATTTGAAAGCCCGCACGTTTCACCAATTTTTCTACAGGCACATTATCTGATAAAGACAAACAGAAGCGAGACTCATTACTGTACATTACAGATGCCACCCAATGTTCCACTTGACTTCCGCTCTACACCCTGCAAGCCTCTGCCGTCTGTGGTAAACGGCGCACTGCAACGCGAGATCTCAACCCGGACACCAGTAATCTCTTCCCGACAGTTCGTGGTGACACTCTGGCTGTAACCTCTGTCCGCATCTCAGTTGGTACCATCCGTCTATTCGTCAGAGCCAGTGGAACGACCCTACGACCTTCCCGTACTGTGGTTCTTCTGCTGTTAGTATGATACTTCCAAGCCCTTTACGCCAATCATTTGGCCTTTCTCGAAGACCAAGAGATGCATCAGCTGCGCATGCACCTCCTCTGGAGAAGTCATATTGTGATCTCCGCCCGAGAAGTTCCAGTAACGATAGACACATCCAATAGCCAGCATGTACTCACACCATACTTCTGCACCGAAAATCAAGTCGTATAAGAATGAAATTTTAACATGTCCCACATGTGTGGAAGAGGTGGAATATCAGTTTGCTAGTTTTGGTCCAGGTGTCCTTGATATAATACTTTCCGTTTCCGTCACTGCATATACACAACTGGCCATTAAAATTGCTGCACCACGAAGATGACGTGCTACAGACGCGAAATTTAACCGACAAAAAGAAGATGCTGTGATATGCAAATGATTAGCTTTTCAGAGCATCCACACAAGGTTGTCGCCGGTGGCGACGCCTACAACGTGCTGACATAAGGAAACTTTCCAACCGATTTCTCATACACAAGCAGCAGTTGACCGGCGTTGCCTGGTGAAACGTTGTTGTGATGCCTCGTGTAAGGAGGAGAAATACGTACCATCACGTTTCCGACTTTGATAAAGGTCGGATTCTAGCCAATCGCGATTGCAGTTTATCGTTTCGCGACATTGCTGCCCGCGTTGGTCGAGATCCAATGACTGTTAACAAAATATGGAATCGGTGGGTTCAGGAGGGTAATGCGGAACGCCGTGCTGGATCCCAACGGCCTCGTATCACTAGCATTCGAGATGACAGGCGTCTTATCTGCATGGCTGTGACGGATCGTGCAGCCACGTCTCGATCCCTGAGTCAACAGATGGGAACGTTTGCAAGACAACAACCATCTGCACGAGCAGTTCGACGACGTTTGCAGCAACATGGACTATCAGCTCGGAGACCATGGCTGCGGTTACCCTTGACTCTGCATCACAGACAGGAGCGCCTGCGATGGTGTACTCAACGACGAACCTGGGAGCACGAATGGCAAAACGTCATTTTTTCGGATGAATCCAGGTTCTGTTTACAGCATCATGATTGTCGCATCCGTGTTCGGCGACATCGCGGTGAACGCACATTGGAAGCGTGTATTCGTCATCGCCATGCTGGCGTATCACCCGGCGTGATGGTATGGGGTACCATCGGTTACACGTCTCGGTCACCTCTTGTTCGCATTGACGGCACTTTGAACAGTGGACGTTACATTTCACATTTGTTACGACCCGTGGCTCTACCCTTCATTCGATCCCTGTGAAACCCTACATTTCTGCAGGATATTGCACGACCGCATGTTGCAGGTCCTGTACGGGTCTTTCTGGATACAGAAAGTGTCTGACTGCTGCCCTAGCCAGCACATTCTCCAGATCTCTCACCAATTGAAAACGTCTGTTCAATGGTGGCCGAGCAACTGGCTCGTAACAATACGTCAGTCACTGCTCTTGATGAACTGTGGTGTCATGTTGAAGGTACCTGTACACGCCATCCAAGCTCTGTTTGACTCAATGCCCAGGCGTATCAAGCCCTTTATTACGGCCAGAGTTTGTTGTTCTGGTTACTGATTGCTCAGGATCTATGCACCCAAATTGAGTGAAAATGTAATCACATGTCAGTTCTAGTATAATATATTTGTCCAATGAATACCTGTTTATCATCTGCATTTCTTCTTGGTGGCCGGCCAGAGTGGCCGTGCGGTTCTAGGCGCTACAGTCTGGAGCCGGGCGACCGCTACGGTCGCAGGTTCGAATCCTGCCTCGGGCATGGATGTGTGTGATGTCCTTAGGTTAGTTAGGTTTAATTAATTCTAAGTTCTAGGCTACTGATGACCTCAGAAGTTAAGTCACATAGTGCTCAGAGCCATTTGAACCATTTTTTCTTCTTGGTGTAGCAATTTTAATGGCCAGTAGTGTACCATATACGAAAACACATGAGTTTATTAAATAACATACTGTGAGTTCGATACAAAACTTATCTCAAACTGATGTCTGTTACGACAACAGCGCCAGTTGGAACCGAAATTTAAACACCCTATCGTGCATGACGTTGCATTCAAATTAACTTTTTGGTTGATGGTTGATTTGCTGCTCAAGCCGTTTAGACTGTCTTTATGAACCGTTTATTCCCTGTCGTTGACAGAAAAGCACACTCAGACGTGTAACAAAAATAGTTAACAGTAACCAAATTTAGTGTCTATAGGTATTTTGTAAAGCTGAAAATTGTTCTGTAATAGAAGAGTTTGTAATGTTACAAACATTGTATGATAACTAGTAAAATATATATCTTGTACTTACCTGACACCGTATTGGAGTAAAGAACACGATCGTTGAAGTATAACGCCATGTTCATAGCAAAATCATCCGGATCGTATGTCACATTTACACAAGCTGTTAACAGAAAAAAACGGATAAATTGTTGGTAGTTAACCTACTGATGAAACTAAGTAATGCAGTTGCACTGCTATTAGAGCTTAACGAATAGAATACAGGCTGTTGCGAAGCAGGAATCTATTTTTTTGTACAACCGAAATCGATATTTTGAATAGTAGAAGCTTTCGTGGCACTAGTAACTTATGCTAGATGTGAGGTACACATGACTGTTGTCCCAATATTAAAGGACTGAAATAAACTAGTGACACTATCTTAAGAAAGCGTAAAAATTGCCCCATCAGGTACTTGTTTCGCTTACTTTCCATGGTGGATATAAGTGCTACATATAAAATGACAAATGATGTTTGGAAACATTTACTGAATGTTTCCATATAAGGAGCCCATTGTCTGTTTTCTCATCACTGTTTAATTATGTCCCCTTCCGTTTGTTACCCCAGACAATTTTGTACACTGCTACCCATTAAAATAACGGATACACGAAAGAGGCAAGCAACAAACGTCAATTTGGCATGAAGTCTTTTGCATACTTGGATATGTAAATGATCAGCTTTTCAGTGCAATCTCATAAAGCAGGTTGGAGTAACGCCATCTACAGTGAAGAGCCAAAGAAACTGGTGCACCTGCCTAATACCGTGTAGAGCCCCGGCGAGCACACAGAAGTGCCGCAACTCGACGTGGCATGGACTCGACTAATGTCTGAAGTAAGTGCTAGAAGAAACTGACACCTCGAATCCTGCGGGGCTGTCCATAAATACGTAAGAGTACTAGGGGATGGAGATCTCTTCTGAACAGCACGTTGCAAGGTATCCCAGATATGCTCAATATTGTTCATGTCTGGGGAGTTTGGTGACCATCGGAAGTGTTTAAACTCAGAAGAGTACTCCTGAAGCCACTCTTTAGCAATTCTGAACGTGTGGGGCGTCGCATTGTCCTGCTGCAATTGCCCAAGTCCGTCGGAATGCACAATGGATATGAAAGGATGCATGTGATCAGGCAGGATGCTTACGTATGCGTCGCCTTTCAGAGTCGTATCTAGGTGTATTAGAAGTCCCGTACCACTCCAACTCCACACGCCTCAAACCATTATAGAGCTTCCACCAGATTGAACAGACCCCTGCTGACATGCGGGGTCCATGGATTCAAGAGTTTGTCTCCATATCCGTAAACGTCCATCCGCTCGATAAAATTTGAAACGAGACTCGTCCGAACAGGCAACATGCTTCCAGTCATCAACAGTCCAATGTCGATGTTGACGGGCCCAGGCGAGGCGTAAAGCTTTGTGTCATGCTGGTTGGTTGGTTTTGGGGAAGGAGACCAGACAGCGTGGTCATCGGTCTCATCGGAATAGGGAAGGATGGGGAAGGAAGTCGGCCGTGCCCTTTCAGAGGAACCATCCCGGCATTTGCCTGGAGTGATTTAGGGAAATCACGGAAAACCTAAATCAGGATGGCCGGACGCGGGATTGAACCGTCGTCCTTCCGAATGCAAGTCCAGCGTCTAACCACTGCGCCACCTCGCTCGGTGTGTGTCATGCTCTCATCAAGGGTACACGAGTAGGCCTTCGGCTCCGAAAGCCCATATCGATTATGTTCCGTTGAATGTTTGGCACGCTGACACTTGTTGATTGCACAGCACTGAAATCTTTAGCAAGTAGCGGAAGGGTTGCACTTCTGTCACGTTGAACGATTCTCCTCAGTCATCGTCGATCCCATTCATGCAGGATCTTTTTCCGGCCGCAGCGATGTCGGAGATTTGACGTTTTACCGGATTACTCATATTCACGATACACTCGTGAAATGGCCGTACAGGAAAATCCCACTTCATCGCTATCTCGGAGATGCTGTGTCCCATCGCTCGGCCGCCGATCAAACTCATTTAGAGCTTGATAGACTGCCATTGTAGCAGCAGTAACCGATGTAACAGTTGCGCCAGACACTTGTTGTCTTATATATGCACTGCTGACCGCAGTGCCATATTCTGCCTGTTTTCATATCTCTGTATTTGAATACGCTTGCCTAAAGCAGTTTCTTCGGCGTTTCAGTGTATATTCTATATATAAGGAATGATTACGCAGTGGGTTTCTCATTCTGAAATCAAATTTGAATGTTGTTTGTTTGGAAGAAAAACGCATTATGCTTCGTGTTCAAAGGAGATACCGAAGAGCACGTGCTGGAGTCCGACAGTGGAATGGTTGTGAACCATTGACACTCCAGTTATCTCTCCAGTAAATATACCTCCAGACATTTGGATATGGAATCGATGGGCTCAGGAGAGCAGTACCCAACGGCTTGCAGAATCTCAGCGGCCCCACGCGACTAGCGCCCGAGAGAACAGTCAAATTGTTTGCTTGGCTACGTGGGAACATTCAGCCACGTCACATAACTTGAGGCAGTAAATGGATCGTTTGCAGCGAGACAAGTATCCAGATTTACAGTGCGGCACTATGTGGAGGTCTTACAGTGTGTCAACGCGGCGAGCATTGTTTTGGCTTGTCTTCACATGGTAGCAGAGGGACGCACGCCGGCGGTTTTGTTCCCAACGAGTACACTGGGTGCGGGAGTGACACCACGTTATCTTTTCAGAATACCCTCAGTTCTGCGTACAGCATCACGATGGGGGCGAATATGCATGAGGAGGCTGCAAGATGAAGGAATGCTTGCCTGACTGCATGCGTCATTCTGACGTGGGCGCTGTACATAGTGTGATGGTATAGGATGCAGTTGGATACATTACACGCTCACCTCTGGACAGCTGGTAATTTGAATAACAGGCTTTAAATTTCTGACATGTTGATGTTGGTGGTTTTGTCCTATTTCCGCGATCTCCGTGACGGAGACCGCACGTAACCCGTGCCGTTCTGATCTACCTCGATGTAGGGGATGTTCGAGTGCTACCCTGGCCAGCACGTTCTTCAGATCTCTGATCCATTTGTAAGTGGGCTGCTTCTATGTTGGCAGCGCTGTGTAGCGCTTTGCCTTGGATCTCTGACTGCGCATTCTTTGTAAGAAACTCTGTGGCTGGTGGGACTCGTTGTTGGAAGCTAATCGCCAGTAGTGTTGGGCAGTTGGAAGTTAGTCGCCAGCAGTGATGGAAATACTGTTGGGTAGTTGGAGGTGAACAGCCAGCAGTGATGGATGTTAGATGTGAGAAGCTATCATTGATGGAGGGTAGAAGTATGAAGTGTTAGCGTAGGCTAACGATCTGTACATGTTCGACTTGTAGATTGAATATTTTTCATGATTATATTCAGCAATTTAAGTACAGACACACTCATTTAAAATAATGAAGTTTCACAATGAAAACGTGTGGCCATAGATTGCCAGGAGACTAGTAAGTCACCACTCAGCTGTTAGTGAAGTCTAGCACAGAGATGAAGTGACGTGGAATAGCGTACACATACCTGTCGTCAAAGCTCACTTCATTTCGATGCCATTGGAGCTGCTGCTGACAGAGGTGACAGCTCTGTGTATGTAATTTCACAGAGTGTGCAGTTGATTTTGTTAAATGGAAAAAGGTGCGGGACATGGACATACAGCCAGAAAGCTATTCCAAGGGAGGTGAACGCACTTGAAGATGAAGAGAAAAGATCTTTAACAGTATATGCTTCAAAAATGAAAGCATGATGAGAATGTACTAAGCAAGAAGAGTTATTTGTCTATGTTAGTGTTGTAGCTCCACACTTAACACAGCAATGATCTCGAGCACCATCATGTAGAAGCCACATTACTGTTTGTACCATCAAAGGTGCATTTTGCAGCAAGGGAGGGTGGGTCATCCACAGGAAGCGCAGATGTTCAAAAATGGCTCTGAGCGCTATGGGACATAACTTCTGAGGTCATCAGTCCCCTAGAACTTAGAACCACTTAAACCTAACTAATCTACGGACATCACACACATCCATGCCCGAGGCAGGATTCGAACCTGCGGCCGTAGCGGTCGCGCGGTTCCAAACAGTAGCACCTAGAACCGCTCGACCACCCAGGCCGGCTGCGCAGATGTGCCTCGCCTGTGAGGCATTGTAGAATTATGACAGGTCTCATGAAGCGGTCGCCAGTAATCTCCACCCACATTGAGGCTGACCCAGTGCTGATGATTCGTTGTTGTCTTTTCGTGGGCTATCTCTATAGCCCAACGATTGTTTGGTGGAGGTTGACTACAGCGCTCTTACTAGAATTAGCTTCATCTGTGAATGCGATGGATCACAGAAATCCCATCACCGTGCTGGCCTATGCAGCGAACCAGCGAAAAAATTTGATACAGATAGTAGCATTTGTCTTGGAGAATGTTCCACGTGGTCGTGTGACTTACTACATGCTGGTATGCCATTTCAAATATCTTCAAGTGGGTAGTGCATATACCCCCCACGGAAAGGATTTTGCCCTATACGTCCATATGACCTTCATTTATTCCTTATCCTTTCACGGATTGTTTCCTACTGCAAACTCTCTTCATACCTTCAAATCATATACAAATTTAATGCTGTATTCTTCCTACTACACTGTATAGGTGACATAAAATGAGTAAAATTTCCTTATTTGCTAACTCGCCCGGTGTTGTAATTTT
The DNA here is from genome assembly GCF_023864345.2 of Schistocerca serialis cubense. Taxonomy (NCBI): domain Eukaryota; kingdom Metazoa; phylum Arthropoda; class Insecta; order Orthoptera; family Acrididae; genus Schistocerca; species Schistocerca serialis. Next base: position 603,538,889 of record NC_064643.1, read on the forward strand.
AATGGCTAGCAGTGTCCATCTTTGGCTATGCCCACTTCCCACACACTTGCCTGCGGTGCCTATGAGAACTCACGAGGTAAGTTAAGTGCGTACCCCTCTGGCGCAGGTTGATGTTGAGCTGCGAGAGCAGGAAGCCGGTACAGCAGCCGCACTGGCCGTCGGCGCAGGAACACGGCGACCGCGGGGCCCGTCCCCACACACCGGCCGACGTGCTGTTGTCCAGGGCGCCGGAGGCGGCGTGGGCGGCGGGGGTGGCGGCGACTGCAGCGGCGCGAGCCGCGCCCTCCTCTGAGGACAATGAAGAATGCGCCATTTTCACTCGCTCTCTTACTTTCTACTTTTATTTCCAATCAAGTGCTTACGTTTCAAATAAAAGGCATATTCACAAATGTGTGTTGAATTAGTGGCTTGATTTATCGGGTTTTTCACAGTGGCTGCTTAGTGTACACTTGCGATCGCCACATAATATGAGGGTCGTTCAATAAGTAATGCTTCACAATTTAAAACGTCCTTGTTGGTGCTTCACATTTGATGTTCGTTCTGTACCAGTGAAATTTTGGACCGTTGGGTAGATGGCAAAGTCATCTGTCACTTGGTGCCTATATCCCGCGGTTTCGTAGGGTCGCTATTGTTGGTTTCGGGTTTGGCAAGGTTAATGTTAAGGGGTGGCTGGATGCCCTTTCTGCCGCCACCCCGTACCCCTCCCCCCCCCCCCCCCCCCCCACCCCCCACCCCCCGCGACGGAATTAGTGTACCCCAGCTGTCTGTGTCCAGTGTAATCCATGGAATAGTGTAAAACGTGTTCAGATGTCCGCGAGTCGTGTAACTGAGGCGGGGCTTGGGGACCAGCCCAGTATTTACCTAGTGGGATGTGGAAAACCGCCTCAAAACTACATCCAGGCTGGCTGGCACACCGGCCCTCGTCGTTAACCCACCGGGAGGATTCGATCCGGGACTGGCGCGCCTGCCCGAGTCCATACAAGCAGCGCATTAGCGCTCTCGGCTAGCCTGGCGGGTCATGGCAGAGCCATAGTACACTGTCAAAATGGCGTCTACATACGACTCACGTTACAAGCAGCGTGCTTTTATTGAATTCTTGTGTGCAGAAAAAGAAACCGTGTTGAACATCCATAAACATTCGTGTGCAGTGTATGGCGATGCTCCCTTTGATAGCAGCACAGTAGGGCGATGGGTGAAGGAAGATACAGCCTTAGGAAGTGCGGCAACAGAGCTCCATGATAAGCCACCCTCGGGACGTCCTGTCACAGCCACTGCTCCAGACGTGCTGAATCGTGCGGATACCATTATTCGTGCCAAATGGCGCATCATAACTTTACAATTGGCTCTACAGTTCTTGGTCAGCATTGGAAGTGCGTCTGCAATGATCGAGACACTCGGATATTTAAAGAGGTGCTCTCGATGGGTTCCACGAATGCTTACAGCAGACCATAAGATTCTAAGAAAGGCAATTTTCTCTGAATAGTTGGAGCGTTTCGCGACCAACAGAGAGGTCTTTCTGTTACAGATCGTTACGGGGGACGAAAGCTGGGTGTACCACTTTGCGCCGGAATCAAAAACGCAGTCCATGGAGTGACATCATCCTCATTCACCACAAAAGAAGACATTCAAGACAACTTGCTCTGCAGGAAAAGTCATGGTGACAGTCTTCTGGGATTGTGATGGCGTCATTTTCGTGGATGTGATGCCAAGAGAGTCAACCATCAATTCAACGGCACACGTGAAGACTCTGAATAAACTCAAGAATCGTTTTCTACGTGTTTGATCGACAAGAATCCAACAGAAATCCTCCTCCAATACGATAATGCACGCCCACACACAAGTTTGAGAACACGGGAACACGTCGCTAAATTGCAGACCTGGCACCCACGGACTTCTCTGCGGGGAACACACTTGGAAGATGAAGAGAGTGTCAGTCATGCAGTGAAAACATGTCCACGCCAACAGGACAAGAGCTTTTACCAGTAGGGAGTACATGTTCTTTCACAACGTTGGCCTACGGCCCTAGAACCTGATAGAGACTACATAGAAAAACAGGACATGTACAAGACATGTTGATGTATATTGTCACCAAATTCTGACTCTTAACAATAAATATGTTCTGAGAAAAAAATGTGGGGCATTACGTATTGAACGATTTCGTGCAATGACGGAAAAAAATTGCAACACCAAGAAATGAAATTTCGGGAATGCATTGTTTAGGTAACATACTTAAGTGATTGACATTGCCGGATGACAGGTTAATGTAAACGCGAGATAAGCCATTGCAAATGCGAAATGCTGGTACATTAATAACCGATGTAACTGCCAAAATGTTGAATGCAAGCAAACAAATGGACATGCATTGTGCTGCACAGCTGCCGGATGTCAGTTTTTGGGACGGAGTTCCACGTCTGTTCCACTTGATCTGTCGGAACAGAGACGGTTAACGCCGCTTGTAGATGACGCTGAAGTTGTCTTCCGATGATGTCCCATACGTGCTGGATGAGAGACAGACCTGGTGATCGAACAGACCGAAACAATGTGTCAAGACTCCGAAGAGAATGTTGGGTTACAATCCAACAGCGGTGTGTGGGCCAGCGTTATTCTGTTGGAATACACCCCGTGGAATGCTGTTCATGACTCGCAGCGCAACAGGTCGAATCACCAGACTGACGTACAGATTTGTAGTCAGGGTACGTGGGGGAACCACGAGAGTGCTCCAGCTGTCATATGAAATGGCACCCGAGACCATAACTCAAGGTCTAGGTCCAGCGTGTCAAGCGTGCTGATGCTTATCTGGCCTCCTCTTAACCGACACACGGCCATCACTGACGACGAGGCAGAACCGACTTTCATCGGAAAACACAGTAGATCTCCACTCCACCCTCCAATGAGCTCTCGCTTGACACAACTAAAGCCGCAAATCACGGTGGTTTCGGGTCAGTGGAATGCACGGAGCTGTTCTTGAAGTAACAAACTGGTAACAGTTCATTGTGTCACTGCGGTGCCAACTGCTGCTCATATTGCTGCTGCAGACGTAGTACGATGCGCCAGAGCCATACGCCGAACTCGATGGTCTTCCCTCTCGGCAGTGCCACGTGGCAGTCCGGACCCTAGTCCGTACATTCCCGCGACCACCGCTGCCAGCAATCACGAACAAAGGCTACATTCCTGCCAAGTCTTTCTGCAGTATCTCAGAAGGAACATCCACCTTCTTGTATCCTTATTACACGACGTCGTTCAAACGCATTGAGCTGTTGATAATGGTGCAGTCGTTGTTTTACCGACATTCTTCTCTAACATCAACTCACTACGTTCAGTCTCAAAGGTAACAAACGCGCGTGACATTTACAGGCCGTATTTAAAGTCAACTTGATTTGCATCCTCATAGTGGCGCCAAGAGCGCCTCTCTTATCCGACTGGCGCCAAATCTGAACAGACATCATCTTTCTCATGTATAAACATGCTTACCAACTTTCGTTTATCTCGAACAACTCTTTCTTGGTATTGTGATTTTTTCCGTCAGAGTAGTTTACTGAAGCAGGACGACATCTATCCTGACTCTTGCGTACGTTTACCTTATCTACACCAGCAGTTAAGTAATTTCTTACAAGTTTTCTTTGTGTGAAGGCTTTCCCTAACATTTGAGTTTTACATTGTGAATATTCATAATGTTATTTTTGCGATGATGGCTTGCTTTTTAATTACTTATTATTTTAGTTTATTGTACGTCTAAGTTCTCAAATAAGCAGTGATCACATCAATACATTTTAGTTGTAATGAATTAATTTTCATGACAAAATCTTATAGTAATGATGTTATGAAGTCATTTTTGTCACTTTTTGTAATCATCCATTTTTCTAATAGCAACAATTTTTATTTCATCTTTTATCATTTTGTAAAGTAAAATTTTGCGTTATATCCTACATTATGACAAAACTTCGCTGTGCGAAATGATAAAAAGAGTAATAAAGATTGTTATTATTAAAAACTAGGTGAGCGTAAAAAATAACGAAAAGGACCTCATAATAACATTGGAAGCATATGTCTTAGCCTTTTCAGCTGAGGAGTTACAGTGCAACGTATTCAGTTATGTACGACTGTATGTAGGAGTTAATTTGATTTCTAAAATAGTTTCATAAAATTGACTATCCACATTTTTCTTCCTTTCTGAATAGAACACAGTATGCTCGTTTTTCAATAAATCAAAACCGATAATGATACCAGCTGTTTGACTTCAGGCTGAAATATTTATTACAAAATTAGGAATATCCCTTGTGAATCTAAGAAATAATTGCACTCAGAAATAAAAACGAAACACTAATCAAAATAAAGGCAATCTATTAGAAAGTTCACAACTTTGCACATCTGTGAAACCAAAATCTGATCCTGGCTGACGTTCTATACCGAGTTGCTCCCCCCGTAGTAACAGTCTTGGATCCACTTGGCACGGTGCCCACAAAGTGGTCTAGACGTCGTTATATTTTCGACGGCAGCCCACCTAGGGGACATCCAGTGTGTCAACAGGACTCCTGCGATGGCGCACAGCAATTCTAAACCGGTCCGAAGCTTGCTCAATCGGATCTGAGCCAGAAGATACCGTTCGGTTGAATCCTGCCTCCTGAAGTAATCGTGCCCGTGAAAGAAAGGCTCAGGATCGGAAAATTCAGGACGAACGTATAACAATGGTAGTATCAGCTGATACGGCACAATCCTCAGTTAAAGTGACGAAGAATGGCAGGAACTGTTGAATGGAATGAACAATCCATTGAGCACAGAATGTGGACTGAGAGAAATCACGGAAAGAAGGGCACAGTTGGGAGTAGCTGACATGAGGTTAGCGATAGACTTTAGATAAAAATTGAGAACCACGACGTAGACGAAGTGAATGAATTCTGCTTCTCTGGAAGTGGTACAACGGATGACGGACGGAGCAATGACAATATAAAAAGCAGACTAGCACAAGTAAAGAAAGCAATCCTCGCTAAAAGATCTCTGCTAGTATCTAACACAGGCCTCACACTGAGGAAGTAAATTATGTGAATACCCTTCTGGAGAACTCCTTTGAACGGTAGTGAATCGTGAGCTGTGTGGACAAGGGAAAAGAAAAGAGCTGGGGCATCTTACATGCATTATAGCAGGCTACTGAAAATTTAATGGACTGATAAGATTAGGAATGAAGATGTTTTTCCGCACAATCGGCGATGAATGGAATATGTAGAAGCGCTGAATAGAAGAGGGGATGGGATGACAGGACTTATGATATTAGGAAACAAATTCAATGGTTCTACAAGGATCGTCGAGACCAAAGCCTGTAGGTGTAGGCCTAGACTGGAATGTATCCAATAATTAATTGAGAGTTTTGGGTGTAGCTGCTACTCTGAGATGAAGGCGTTGACACAGGAAAGGAACTCGTGGTGTGAAACCACCAAGATGACTGTTGACCCCAGAAACATATCTCAAAACAAGTTACGAGAGAAGTTACATACGACCAGCCCAAAACATGACTGACGCACCCCCATGGTAAACCTGTGGGACTTCTCCAGGTTGTGTTCTATATATACAGAGGGGTCCAAAACATGTTTCCACTGTTTAAAAGTCCATAACTGGCAAACTAATTGACGGAGTTGTCTCATCTTTGGTAGTGTAATAGTTTGTAGTTCCGGCAATCGCCACACAAGCGTTGTACTGCGTTATTTTGTTTTCTCAGATCACAGTCGCCAGATAGTCAGCGTTTTGTTCTTAGTTGCACCTAGTTACTCGAGTAAACATGGCTGTCGCAAGGCTTACATTCGATGAAAGGAAGTCAGTTTTGAAGTGGTATTTTAAGTACTAAAACATTAATGAGGTTCCACGGCAAAGGCGAAATGAGTATCAAACAGAGCCACAGACACGTTTAACGATTCGTCGCATTCGAGACAAGTTTGAAGCCGAAGGCTGTGTTAAAGATGTACACAAACAACGATCTGGTCTACCTGTAACTGTAACAAGTCCAGCTAACTCCCGTCGTGTGTTACAACAATTCACTCGCTCACCACAGACGTCTGTGAGACAGTGTGCCCGTGAAACTGGAGTGAGTCGCTCAAGTGTTCAGCGAATTTTGAAGACAGCAAAGTGGAAGTGCTACATCCCACAATGAACGAGGACGACCCAGATCGTAGAATGGAGTACTGCGAGTGGTTTACTAAGATGGTGCGCAACGATGAAGAGTTTGCAGAGATGATTGTGTGGTCTGATGAGGCACAGTTCAAACGCAATGATACAGTAAAGAAAGCTCCACAATTGCATCTACTGGGCCGCCGAAAATCCGAACGTCCGTCTAGACAAAGCCGTGAATTTGCCAGGAGTAAAATGTGTGGTATGGGTTGCCTTACCGGGGCTTGATTGGACCATTCTTCTTTGACGGCACAGTGATCGGTGAGGGTGTACCTTCAGAAGCTTCAGACATCCATTTTACCTGCCATCCGAGACCTTTATGGAGATGGAAGAGTTTACTTTCAACAAGATGGTGTCCCAGCCCAGTACCAAAATCGTGTTAGGGCGTATCTCAACGAAAATCTACCAGGAAGATGGATAGGCCGTAGAGGTGCTGTGGACTATCCACCACGTTCCCCAGACCTAACTCCTCCGGACTTTTACCTGTGGGGAACACTAAAGGACGTCGTTTATCGACAACAGCCACGCACATGGGATGAACTTCGAGAATCCATCGTACATTCATGTGCAAATATCCAACTGAACACGTTGCACTCAGTAGTTCGTGCTGCAGTTCTGCGGCATCGTTTGTGTGTGGATTTTAATGGTGACCATTTCGAACACCTACAGTGATATCTTTAAGTTGGACTTTAAGCTACACTTTCACGAAAAATGAGACAACTCCGTCAATTAGTCTGCAAGTTATGGACTTTTAAACAGTGAATACATTTTTTTGGACCCCTCTGTATACTCCGCAACCCAATGCTCAGTACGTAGTGGAGGGTGCATTTTACTAATGTTATTGATTTCTGTCATATTCTATTCACCTTTCGGAGAGATAAAAATGACAATAATTACTGTCTATATGTCTCTGTAAGTACCCTAATCTCTTGTATCGTATTCTCGCCATCCTTACACGATACATACTACAGTGGCCGTACAATACCTGCACATTCTCCCAACAAAGGTTCTCTAAATTTACCCAACAAGATTTCGTGAGAACTACTTTGTATTTTACCAAGGATTCCCATCCGAGTTTCTTGAGTATTTCTGTGATGCGTTCATATGGGTTACGCCAACCTATCACGAACCTAACAGTGTGTCTCTGAATTCATTCGATGTCTTTATTATCACAGGTGCTTGACAAGGACTGCGAACTCTGGACAATATTCTAGAATTGTTCCTTCGCCAACTTTTGATTTTCCACAGACGTGACCACCACGAAACCTTACTGTTAACACAGATGTCACTACCCTAGCCAACGGTTGTTGCTCAACTTGGAAACCGTAGACCCGGACACAGAAAGAGGATAAACTCGACGTGTGGGCCACTCTGTGAGGAAGCAGAGAGTCTTAAAACCGCGTCTGCTGTGCACTCAATCTGTTTCCAAGATCTTTTGTTACTTATCATCCAATTAACACTTTCTTCATTGTACTCCATTTAGAAAGACTAGATCATTGTTTTGTCCCACAATAGCGAATTATTCACGAATTTAATACATAAAGCAATTGTCTGCAATAAAGAAGTGATAATTAAAGAACTGCTACATATAATATTCTAGTGACTTTCTCTCTTATTACTTGTCATAGTTCGCTTACCTGCTGGTAGAAAGTGGCCAGAGATCTCACGAGAGACCACGGAACTCACCACAAGGAGTTGAATGGTTAGCAGTGACGGTGGCAACATGATTCGTAACGCACCTGAAACAAAACAGAGAAATGTGCGTTGTCCTTGTACAGCGGGCTAGGAACGAATACTCATCGAAAAAGGAACACTCTAAAAACAGCAAAGCATAAGGGTAGAATCGAATTTTGTGAGGAAACGGAATATGACCGAAGGACTTCGGTCACCCAGTGGCTCAAAAACAACGTGAAACGTGGTATTTCCAACCTTTATGGGCGGACTGACAGAGTTAGCTCTGTGATTTGTTGTGTGTAAACGTACTATTTTATAAAACAATAGAAGACAAGATACTTCAATTTAAAACTGCAGTTTTTAATTTCGTTTCTCAATCATCAATCTTTTGATAGCCTTGATGATGTCACCCTCTCTGTTTTACTACGTCGTGTTAATCTTCCTTGCCTCGACTGTCCAGTGGAAACTAGCTTCCTAGGGAGGAGAATTCTTACACTTCTACTGCTTCTATTTCATTCTTAATTATTATATTGAACGTCTCACCTTTCTTTTATTGGACACAGCGCAATCGTAGGTCTCGTATTACTTGACTTGCTTTGGCCGGTTCCGCTCGTCAGGCGCAAGCATCGTCAGGTGTTCATTGCCATAGTGGCGGGTTAAAAGCACCGCTTGACACTTTGTTTTTGAACTACAACTTTTATTACTTCTGTTCAGTTTATGTAGATTCTCCTCTGCACTTTAGTTCAACTGTCCCACGCGTTCATTTTATTTCACCTTGCTTTGGTGAACGTTTATTCTAGGTCCTCGTTGCTTGGAAAGTTTCCTGATCTTTATTTCTTCTTCCTTCCACTATTAAGCTCTATTTACATTTTCTCCTCTGATACCTTTTACTATTCTCAAACCAATTGTTTTTCATCGAGAACTTCTTCAGTTTTTCACTATATTATCCTTGTAAATTTACGAGCGTAATATGTGAGACTGCTTCGCCAATAATTTGCATATTTACCCGCTCTTTCCTTCTCCGATAATATTATGATAATTCTCATCTGGACTTCTAATAGTAAGTCATCCATATCAAAAGTTTTTCGCATAAGCTCAAAGAATCGCCTGGTTATTTTACTTCCTAGACATTTCACTAACTTTGAAGATGTGTCATCGACTTAGGCTGACATGTTTGAGCTAATTCTGAGATATGTCAAATACTGGCAGCGTTAATGCGTTATCTTTTTCCTCCTCACCAACTTTTGTTCCTTTTCTGTCTCACTCTGGGACGACTCTTGTCCATCGCACTCTCTTTTGTCGTATTGCTTGCCATCTATCTGCCCTTTCTTGTGCACTTAAAATTGGTTTCCCATCTGCACCTTGTGATTTAAACTTTCCGTATTTTATTTCTAAGAAATTATGTTTATGCTTCCTCTGCGCAGATTTAATTTTTTCGCGATCATCACGTTGCCATTTGATTTACACTCATTTTTATTTACTTCGTTTGCTTTTCCCATTAATTTCAGTACTGTTGGCTTCCAGCTGATCTTTAAGCTACAATCTGAAGTATTCCTTCACAACATGACTTTGGTGACTCTGCTATCCGCTTTTGTTAAACTTGTGGTGCTCTTTTTATTACATTTTTTTACGTACGTCATCATCAATGTGTCGCAGAATTTACACTCAATCTCATTCTGTCCTAAAGTTTAAAAACATTACTACATCATGTTGTCATTTTTCTTTAACCCTCAGCACAACGATGGGAACAACATGTGGACAATTTGTAATTAGTTTACCACATCGGAGTCTGTTACGAAATACGTAGTTCCGAGTGCAGAGATATACAAAAGTGATAATACATCGAGAAATGCATTGTCACACACTACAACAAACAGGAACACAATGGCCAGTGACAAAGAAAGGACATAGTGTCCCTAAGTTTGAAGATCTTGACTAGAAATTACAGAAATTATTTAATAAAAGTGTTCCTGACGGATTTATGACCAAACTAGCTGAGAGAGCCGGCATTGGTCGGCTATTTATTTCTTCCAGTCTTCTATTAGTCCATCTGCTCCTCCCTTTTCTCTCTGTCCGTCTCCTCCTTGCTCCTCACTCTATCTTCTCTTTCCCCCTCTTTCTAACACCTCCTTCTCTCTCCTTTCTCTACCCATCCCCTCTCCCTTTATCCACCTCTTTCCTCTCTCTCTACCCATCCCCATTGTCCTTGTCAATCACTTCCACCTCTCCCTCTCTCTGTCCATTTCCACTACCCATTCTTTCCACCCACCTCCTCCACCCCCCAATCTATCCATCTCCTCCTCTCCTCTCTCTCTATCCATCTCCTCTTCTTCTCTTCCTCTGTCCATTACCTTCTCACCCTCTGTTCATCTCCTCCTCCTATGCCATCTCTCTGCCTATCTGTGGCTCCCCATGTCGCTGTCCTTCTCCTCGTCTTTCCTTTCTGTGTCCATCTCCTCCTCTCCTCTCTCTCTGTATATCCCCCCTATCCCTATCTATCTCCTCCTGCTCCTATCTGCGCCTATCTCCTTCTTCCCCATCGCTGTCTGTCCATCTACTTTCCTCCCTACTCTCTCCAAATAATCACTTTCACCTCTCACTCCCGTAGGAGGCGGGTCGTTCTTACATCAGCAGCATTTCTTTCCATATTGTAACTAATATATTATTGACTGAAATCGTTCCAGGGGTTGGGATGGCTTTTTGCCCTTAGCTTTGCTGCATATGCACATGTAAAACATATTTCACACATATTTACATATTTCGCGGCTATTTGTACGCATATATAATCTGTATGTCTAGCGAATTTCGCTCTGCGGTTTCATTTTCAGCTTAATGTTTATGACATCGCATCTCCTGAACTACAGGCTGGACAGTGATATAATTTTGCAGGTAATTCGAGTGGTATATGTGCCTATTATATGAGAAATGTGTTGTGAAGAGCGATAGTAGTAAATCAGTATTGAATTAGAATGTCATGCATGATGCGGCTGATCCCGGTGGAGGTTCGAGTCCTCCCTCGGGCATGGGTGTGTGTGTTTGTCCTTAGGCTAATTTAGGTTAAGCAGTGTATAAGCTTAGGGACAGATGACAGTGTTTATGACTTCATATCTCCTGAACTATGAGCCGTAAAATGATAGATTTTTCTAGGTACATTCAACCGAATATGTGGATGCTGTGCACGAAAGGTGTTGTGAAGAGAGGTAGTAGTAAAGAAGTAATAAATTAAAAACATCATGCATGATGTGGCAGTTTTTCAAGTATCCCAGTAATTGACGTCATATGTACTGGACTGCATGTCGTACATACAGTTTTGCAGGTACATCCAGTGATACACTTAACTACTGTCTACGGAAAGTGTTGCGTATAGTTTAGTAGCAACGAAATAAAAAAATTAATCGTCTTCCATTATGCGGTTGTTTTTATGCATCTGTACTCTGCAAAGCATAGAAAGGTGCATGGCAGAGGGTACTAGTTATTATGGTTTCTTCCCATTGCATTCACGTATCGAACGCGGCAAGTATGATTGTTTGAATGCCTCTGTGCTTGCAGTAGTTATCCTAAACTTATCCTCACGATCCGTATGTGAGCGATATGTAGGAGGTTGTAGTATATTCCTAGAGTAATCATTTAAAGCCGGTTCTTGAAATTTTGTTAATAGACTTTCTCTGGATAGTTTACGTCTATCTTCAAGAGTCTTCCAGTTCAGCTCCTTCAGAATCTCTGACACTCTCCCACGGATTAAATGGTCCTAATTGATACGTGTCCCACACGCTTGAGCAATTTTCTAGAACCGGTCGCAAGAGTGATTTGTAAGCAATCTCCTTCGTAGACTGATTGCCGTTCCCCGGTGTTTTACCAACAAGTGAAGGCCACCACCTGCCTTACCCGTGACTGAATCTACGTGATCATTCCATTTCATATCCCTACAAAGTAAATTATAGTCATACAATACTACGTTTTGTGAAGTGCAAAATTTTACATTTCTGAACATTTAGAGCGCGTTGCCAATCGCTGCGCCACGTTGAAATCTTATCAACAACTGACTGAATATTTATGCGGCTTCTCTCAGCTAGTACTTCATTATACATAATTGCATCATTTGCAAAAAGCCTTATTTTACTATTAATAATGCCTCCAAAGTTATTAATATTCAATGTGAACATCAAGTGTACCAAAACACTTCCCTGGGGCAACACCCGAAGTTGCGTCTACATCTGATGATGACTCTCCATCCAAGATAACACGCTGTGTCCTCCCTACCAAAAATTCCTCAATCCAGTCACAAATTTCACTTGGTACCCCATAATATCGCACTTTTGACAATACGCGTAGGTGCGGTACTGATGCTTTTCGGTAATCAAGAAATACTGCGTCTACCTTGTTGCCTTGATCCAAAGCTTTCGGTATGCCCTGTGAGAAAAGTGAGTTAGGTTTCACATGATTGATATTTTCGAAATGCATGCTGGTTGGCATTGAGAAGATCATTCTGTTCAAGATACCTCATTATGTGTGAGCTCAGAATATATTCTAAGATTCTACAACAAATCGATGTCAAGGATATATATGTTCAGTGTTTATGACGTGTATCTCCTAAACTAAGTGTTGTACAATGACGTAATTTTGCTAGTACGTGAATATTGTATGCAAATTGTGTCACGAACACAGTTAATAGTAAAGAAGTAATAAATTAAAATGCAGTTTTGCTGCATGAACAGCGAAAATGTAGTAAGCGATAAACTAGTTCCTTTCATCATTCTGTGGAGGTCCTCAGCAATAAAAGATTTCGTTTAGCTTTGAAATTACGTGTAAATTTTGTTGCAAGTTTCTAAGTGGACAGATTCTCAAATACTGGATAACTACAGTATGGGATTCTCGCGCCGTGGACTACACAGCCTTTTCACCCTCTCCCCCACCTCTTTAGTAGGTGGGTGGTTGTTAACCCCACAGTATTTCCTGACACTGAATGATAAGTGTACCAAGTATTGTTGAGATCGGTCCAGTGGTTTAGGAGGATAAGTGACGTGGAGCATACATACGTACATCCATGTTTTTATAATTTTTATGGATTACTAGCAGCGCTTCCAAATTCTGTTTATTCCATGTAATAACACAAAACACGTAAGACAATATATTCATAACAAACACAACTGATAATTCGTTAGTTCAGCAGTCACGTTTAGTGTTGTTTACAGTTGCTGTTGTCTTATATTCAAGAGTTGGACAGTTTACGGTGCAAACAAAACTTTTATTAAGAGAAGGACAGGTCAAGTGCTCGACATTATTGATTACCATTGTTTGTTGAGAAACGCAGCTATTTGTCAGATTGGTGTTGTAGAAAAGGAGTGACCACCATAAAAAGCTTACGCAAATTTCGAATACAGTTTCTTCAGTGATTCTGGATATGAATTCTGAACGAATTAGTTAATCATGCATCGCAGACCTACGCTGAGGCAGGGTGTATCTATGGTCGGCATAGTAACCTGGATAAACTAGACCGCTAAAAGATGGAGAAAATTTGTCATTAATATCTTAAACCTTAAAGCGGTAAGAACCTGTGTGAACCCATTATCTTCGGACGCAGTGTTGGGAACGGGCTTAAACAATTTCGTGGTCGTCTGATCTGACTCTTAATAAAGTGCGTGTATTCGTTGTCAGCGCGTTACGTTGGTTGACTACAGAAAATGTATAAGATCGTTCCACTGGACACATTGTAACACAGTAAAAGAATTACAAACATAGAGACGGTAACAATCGAAAAAAATACAGTTATACTGAAAAGGCCACTCGGGAACATACACTCCCGGAAATTGAAATAAGAACACCGTGAATTCATTGTCCCAGGAAGGGGAAACTTTATTGACACATTCCTGGGGTTAGATACATCACATGATCACACTGACAGAACCACAGGCACATAGACACAGGCAACAGAGCATGCACAATGTCGGCACTAGTACAGTGTATATCCACCTTTCGCAGCAATGCATGGAGACGATCGTAGAGATGCTGGATGTAGTCCTGTGGAACGGCTTGCCATGCCATTTCCACCTGGCGCCTCAGTTGGACCAGCGTTCGTGCTGGACGTGCAGACCGCGTGAGACGACGCTTCATCCAGTCCCAAACATGCTCAATGGGGGGCAGATCCGGAGATCTTGCTGGCCAGGGTAGTTGACTTACACCTTCTAGAGCACGTTGGGTGGCACGGGATACATGCGGACGTGCATTGTCCTGTTGGAACAGCAAGTTCCCTTGCCTGTCTAGGAATGGTAGAACGATGGGTTCGATGACGGTTTGGATGTACCGTGCTCTATTCAGTGTCCCCTCGACGATCACCAGTGGTGTACGGCCAGTGTAGGAGATCGCTCCCCACACCATGATGCCGGGTGTTGGCCCTGTGTGCCTCGGTCGTATGCAGTCCTGATTGTGGCGCTCACCTGCACGGCGCCAAACACGCATACGACCATCATTGGCACCAAGGCAGAAGCGACTCTCATCGCTGAAGACGACACGTCTCCATTCGTCCCTCCATTCACGCCTGTCGCGACACCACTGGAGGCGGGCTGCACGATGTTGGGGCGTGAGCGGAGGACGGCCTAACGGTGTGCGGGACCATAGCCCAGCTTCATGGAGACGGTTGCGAATGGTCCTCGCCGATACCCCAGGAGCAACAGTGTCCCTAATTTGCTGGGAAGTGGCGGTGCGGTCCCCTACGGCACTGCGTAGGATCCTACGGTCTTGGCGTGCATCCGTGCGTCGCTGCGGTCCGGTCCCAGGTCGACGGGCACGTGCACCTTCCGCCGACCACTGGCGACAACATCGATGTACTGTGGAGACCTCACGCCCCACGTGTTGAGCAATTCGGCGGTACGTCCACCCGGCCTCCCGCATGCCCACTATACGCCCTCGCTCAAAGTCCGTCAACTGCACATACGGTTCACGTCCACGCTGTCGCGGCATGCTACCAGTGTTAAAGACTGCGATGGAGCTCCGTATGCCACGGCAAACTGGCTGACACTGATGGCGGCGGTGCACAAATGCTGCGCAGCTAGCGCCATTCGACGGCCAACACCGCGGTTCCTGGTGTGTCCGCTGTGCCGTGCGTGTGATCATTGCTTGTACAGCCCTCTCGCAGTGTCCGGAGCAAGTATGGTGGGTCTGACACACCGGTGTCAATGTGTTCTTTTTTCCATTTCCAGGAGTGTAGATTACCTAGATATAAAAAAATTACGTTTCCATTACAAAAACTAGATTCAGACTATAGATTCATCTTAATTCTCATCAGCTGTTAAATTTAAATATACACTCCTGGAAATGGAAAAAAGAACATATTGACACCGGTGTGTCAGACCCACCATACTTGCTCCGGACACTGCGAGAGGGCTGTACAAGCAATGATCACACGCACGGCACAGCGGACACACCAGGAACCGCGGTGTTGGCCGTCGAATGGCGCTAGCTGCGCAGCATTTGTGCACCGCCGCCGTCAGTGTCAGCCAGTTTGCTGTGGCATACGGAGCTCCATCGCAGTCTTTAACACTGGTAGCATGCCGCGACAGCGTGGACGTGAACCGTATGTGCAGTTGACGGACTTTGAGCGAGGGCGTATAGTGGGCATGCGGGACGCAGGGTGGACGTACCGCCGAATTGCTCAACACGTGGGGCGTGAGGTCTCCACAGTACATCGATGTTGTCGCCAGTGGTCGGCGGAAGGTGCACGTGCCCGTCGACCTGGGACCGGACCGCAGCGACGCACGGATGCACGCCAAGACCGTAGGATCCTACGCAGTGCCGTAGGGGACCGCACCGCCACTTCCCAGCAAATTAGGGACACTGTTGCTCCTGGGGTATCGGCGAGGACTATTCGCAACCGTCTCCATGAAGCTGGGCTACGGTCCCGCACACCGTTAGGCCGTCTTCCGCTCACGCCCCAACATCGTGCAGCCCGCCTCCAGTGGTGTCGCGACAGGCGTGAATGGAGGGACGAATGGAGACGTGTCGTCTTCAGCGATGAGAGTCGCTTCTGCCTTGGTGCCAATGATGGTCGTATGCGTGTTTGGCGCCGTGCAGGTGAGCGCCACAATCAGGACTGCATACGACTGAGGCACACAGGGCCCACACCCGGCATCATGGTGTGGGGAGCGATCTCCTACACTGGCCGTACACCACTGGTGATCGTCGAGGGGACACTGAATAGTGCACGGTACATCCAAACCGTCATCGAACCCATCGTTCTACCATTCCTAGACAGGCAAGGGAACTTGCTGTTCCAACAGGACAATGCACGTCCGCATGTATCCCGTGCCACCCAACGTGCTCTAGAAGGTGTAAGTCAACTACCCTCGCCAGCAAGATCTTCGGATCTGTCCCCCATTGAGCATGTTTGGGACTGGATGAAGCGTCGTCTCGCGCGGTCTGCACGTCCAGCACGAACGCTTGTCCAACTGAGACGCCATGTGGAAATGGCATGGCAAGCCGTTCCACAGGACTACATCCAGCATCTCTACGATCGTCTCCATGGGAGAATAGCAGCCTGCATTGCTGCGAAAGGTGGATATACACTGTACTAGTGCCGACATTGTGCATGCTCTGTTGCCTGTGTCTATGTGCCTGTGGTTCTGTCAGTGTGATCATGTGATGTATCTGACCCCAGGAATGTGTCAATAAAGTTTCCCCTTCCTGGGACAATGAATTCACGGTGTTCTTATTTCAATTTCCAGGAGTGTACATAAAAACTTCCCCCCCCCCCCCCCTGTTTTTAGTTAATGTGTTTCCATATCATGAAAAATGTAAAGTTTCGCTACGTAAATACTCTAGGTCATTTTCGTATCTTCAAAAATACTCTGTGAAGTTTTCGTATCTTCTGTACATGTACTATGTAAATTACACATCATGCTCATCTGCTTGGATTTTTATCAAGATATCTGTACGTGTGATGTGTCTTTTTATGCTTTGACTTCATGCAGTGTAACAAGGCAGTTATATTACAAGTTTCATAAAATCAGATGATGGCAGTATAAGACTGTTGAAACTGGTCTTCTTGGAACCTTAAAAGTGTCTACACTGCAATCGCGACGTACGAAGTGTGTTCTTTATTTCCAAACAAATTTAATTTTGCAGAACATTAGCATGTGTTTTCCTTTTTAAGTATTAATTTCATGTATTGGGAAATCATATGAACAGAAGTTACTAGTATTTGCATTTGTTCTTCAATACTGTAGCTAGTTTTTTTTTCATTTTTTTTTCAGCATCGCTGAGTAGCCGATCGGTCTAGGGGGCCTTGTCACGGTTCGCGCGGCTCCCCCCGTTGGAGTTTCGAGTCCTCCCTCGGACATGGGTGCGTATGTTGTCCTTACCGTAAGTTAGTTTAAGTTAGATTAAGTAGTTTGTCAGCTTAGGGACCGATGACCTGGGCAGGTTGGTCCCATAAGTCCTTACCACAAATTTCCAGATTTTTTGTAGATTGTTTGGGAGACGAGTGTTATACTGTCAGCAACGTTTCTGTATTTTAACTGTCCCAATTTTCGCGTTTTACTTACTAAATGTTCATATTTATTTTCTTCACATATAGTATTCTTCATCTGTTTACTTTTATAGCTAGAGATCAGTGGAAACAGAAAACCTAAAAGGCCTGTTTTCCTTCTCGGTCCAATAGAAACGGCAGCAGGAGGAAAAAGAACTAGCTATGCGCGTGAAACCCGGTCAGCAGTATCAGGATGCAAACGTCCTGCAGATGAAATGAGCGCCGTTCTACTTTCCCTATGGGATTTTCCTCCTCTTGGGAATAACCGTCAGGTAACAGTAAGTACTGAACAGTCATTACCAAGTAAGTTTACCTTAAATCTTCAATACAGACACTTCAGTAGGGTATTGATACTCACGGTTAGCCGGCCGGTGTGGCCGTGCGGTTAAAGGCGCTTCAGTCTGGAACCGCGTGACCGCTACGGTCGCAGGTTCGAATCCTGCCTCGGGCATGGATGTGTGTGATGTCCTTAGGTTAGTTAGGTTTAATTAGTTCTAAGTTCTAGGCGACTGATGACCTCAGAAGTTGAGTCGCATAGTGCTCAGAGCCATTTGAACCATTTGAACCTCACGGTTAGTCTCAAATCTCAATCGTTTGCTGCATTTTAGCGACTCTATTTCTTTCCTTTTGACACTGATATCACGTTACGAAATTTTGCTAATCGTTACAACCGTTTTATATGCACTTTGGGTTCATAGAAACTTTAAAGGAAACATCGTAGACGTTGGGTAGCAAAACTAGCGATTATCGGTAGCCTCTGCAAACCAAGCGAAGGTTATCAATTTAGCCAAAGTAGTGTTATTTAAGTCAGATAAATAATATTTCTTTTGTCTTCACTTTGCTTGTACGGCTTAACGCACAGCGTACTGGCTTGCGAGAAAGAAAGGAGGAAAGGAAAATCCGGGCTGAACGTCCCATTGTGGATGACGTCACACAAGGCATGTGACCCACCATACAGGGAACTGAGTAAGGCAAGGATCGAAAGGGTGTGCCGAACCAGCGCAGACTGGTCTGACACACCGCCCGATCTAACTATGGTTTTCTACATTTGTTTACGCAAATTCCCGGCTACTTCACTAACATGTACACATCTGGCCATTAAAATTGCTACATAATGCAGATGACGTGCTACAGACACGAAATTTAAGCGACAGGAAGAAGATGCTCTGATATGCAAATGATTAGCTTTTCAGAGCATTCACACAAGGGTGGCGCCGGTGGCGACACCTACAGCGTGCTGACATGAGGAAAGTTTCCAACCGATTTCTCATACACAAACAGCAGTTGACCGGCGTTGCCTGGTGAAACATTGTTTTGATGCCTCGTGTAAGGAGGAGAAATGTGTACCATCACGTTTCCGATTTTGATAAAGGTCGTATTGTAGCCTATCGCGCTTGCGGTTTATCGTACCGCGACATTGCGGATCGCGTTGGTCGAGATCCAACGACTGTTAGCATGGCTGTAACGGATCGTGCAGCCACGTCTCGATCCCTGAGTCAACAGATGGGGATGTTTGCAAGACAACAACCATCTGAACGAACAGTTCGACGACGTTTGCAGCAGCATGGACTATCAGCTCGGAGACCATGGTTGCGGTTACCCTCGACGCTGCATCACAGACATGAGCGCCTGCGATGGTGTACTCGACGACGAACCTGGGTGCACGAATGGCAAAACGTCATTTTTTCGGATGAATCCAGGTTCTGTTTACAGCATCATGATTGTCGCATCAGTGTTTGGCGACATCGCAGTGAACGCAAATTGGAAGCGTGTATTCGTCATCGCCATACTGGTGTATCACCCGGCGTGATGGTGTGGGGTGACATTGTTTACACGTCTCGGTCACCTCTTGTTCGCATTGACGGCACTTTGAACAGTGGACGTTACATTTCAGATGTGTTACGACCCGTGGCTCTACTCTTCATTGGATCCCTGCGAAACCCTACATTTCAGCAGGATAATGCACGACCGCATGTTGCAGGTCCTGTACGGGCCTTTCTGGATACAGAAAATGTTCGACTGCTGCACTGGCAAGCACATTCTCCAGATCTCTCACCAATTGAAAACCTCTGGTCAATGGTGGCCGAGCAACTGGCTTGTCACAATACGCCAGTCACTACTCTTGATGACCTGTGGTATCGTGTTGAAGCTGCATGGGCAGCTGTACCTGTACACTCCATCCAAGCTCTGTTTGACCCAGAGCCCAGGCGTATCAAGGCCGTTATTACGGCCAGAGGTGGTTATTCTGGGTACTGATTTCTCAGGATCTATGCACCCAAATTGCGTGAAAATGTAATCATATGTCAGTTCTAGTATAATATATTTGTCGAATGAATACCCGTTTATCATCTGCATTTCTTCTTGGTGTAGCAATTTTAATGGCCAGTAGTGTATTTATAATTCTGTCTTAGGGCAATTGACAGTTGTGGAGAGAGGACGTGATCCTGGAAAAAGTATAAAATTGCCTCTAATTCCCAAGTCACTGGTAGATCGCACTCCACAATTACCAGGTCGTACCGAAGGAGGGACAAATGATGTAAATCGAGAAGAATAGTTTTTCTATCTTTGCGATAAATGTTCAGGAACGAGAAAAAGAAGAGGTATATGTCAAAATTTCCCAGTGCCATTGCAGCAGTGCAATTTGTGCCATGTAGACAGATCAAATAAATAGATATTTGCGTAGAGTAAATACATAATTCTAGACGCTAGATATTTCTCAGTTTATTCACCGCAATGGTAGGTCCAACTTGGAGGCGCTGATAATTTCGTCTTTGGCTGTTTCAAGTCTGGTTTTGTTTCTTGTAGAGAGAACCTCAGATACATCATAGCCTTCCAGTAAGACGCAACCTGTAACAGCTGATAAGCCATTCAAGGCCAAGGAAGCTACATCCAAGTCATTCTCGTCGACGCTGAACTACAGTTCATCCTGTAAGAATTATGATGATCAAAACTAATTTGTCATCGGCATTCGGTAGTGAAAGAAACATAGTAAAATGGTTCAAATGACTCTGAGCCCTATGGGACTTAACATCGGAGGTCTTCAGTCCCATAACTAACCTAAGGACATCACACACATCCACACCCGAGGCAAGATTCGAACCTGCGACCGCAGCAGTCGCGCGGTTCCGGACTGAAGCGTCTAGAACCGCTCGGCCACTGCGGCCGGCTGGAAACATAGTAGTTTTGGTGAGTTTGTAAGTACCACTCTATATGTTAATACTCGGTGCTATTCCGCGCTTGCCCGCGCTAATCTACGCCGTTCTCTAGACCGTACGCAAGATATGAGCTGGGGAGTGAATTCATATTATAGATTTTGGAGAACTGGAGTGGTGGAGGGAACTAAGTATTGTTTGTCACAAAAAAATTCATAACGATCGGAAAACTATGTTTATGAATAGCCAAACAATCTAATGCTACGACTTTATAATAGGTACCTACTACCTGTCACACAACTGAGAAAGTAGTATAAGATCTGTTTATATTATTTTGCTTGTTAGGCAGGTAACGCTCAGACAGATGCGAATACTTTCTGTATTCACATTTTTAGTAGTTTTCAAGTTCACTAATAACACGAGAAGAAACATCGCGAACTTTGGGCCACTGCAGCGTTCTAGAATATTGAGCCATATGACATTTCTGTTCGCAAGGAGAAGACAGGGAACGGTGGAATAGTTTTGAGATTTCCTGTCAGATGGGACTGCACGTTTGTGCTACTTGTTAATATCTACAATACCTAGGACATCTCCTGGCTTTCTTCAAACTGATACAGAGCTGATACGTCAGTTTGAGTGGCGAGGTAGGACGCGAGTTCGGTATGTGAAGACCATTTTTAGGGGGTGTGGTTAGGGGTGGAACAGGGGAAGCAGCTCCCCTCGTTGTGTACATCCTTATCGATAAACAGAACACATTTATCAAGAAAAATAACTAACAAAGAGAAATAGCATTTTCTGACAGTAATGAAAATTATCTGATGAGATCAAAGCGAAACTTGGGAGAGACGTTTTTCATAAAATCAGCGAAATTTACCTTTTAAATAGCAATTACTACTTGTGGTCAATAATATTAATTCGCTTATAACATGACACGCTCCACAGCTCACTCATTATGAACGGATGCTATCTTTGTTTCTCCGGAGAACGAGTCCTATGTCACAGTAGTTCTGATTTCGGAGTGTGCGTTCAACAGGCGTAGTGTGGTACTTTGATAATGTGAGACTCTTGACATATAACATCTAATTGTACATCTACATCTGGATGTCTACTCTGCAATTCACGTTTAAGAGCACGGCAGAGGGTTCATCGAACTACCTTCAAGCTATTTCTCTACCGTTCTGCTCTCGCACAGCATGAAGGAAACACGAACACTGAAACCTTTCAGTGCGAGCCCTGATTTCTTTTATTTTATGGCGGAGATCATTTCTCCCCATGTAGGGGATATCAACAAAATGTTATCGCATTCGGAGGAGAAAATGGGTGGTTAAAATTTCGTGAAAAGATATAACCGCAACAAAAAAAAACCTTTGTTTTAATGATTGCCATCTCAACTCTCTCCCCTGTTTGGCGAAAATACAATACGATGTCGAAGGAAATGAAAACGGAGAAATTGGTATTAGTGTCCTTGAAAATTCTGTGAACTATTTGAAAGTGAATGGGATCAAAGAACGCAATAGAATCCCTGATGGTTTGACAAGTGGGAGACTATGATTACTGCAGATCTGTTGATTGGAGATTCCAGAAACTGCTTGATAATCAAAAGTGGTTAATCAGGGAGAACAAAATAGCTAACTTACAGCATTACACCTTCACATGTTCTAAGTTCGACAACAATGGTATCCGTCGATGGAAACGAAATACTCGTATAAAGCCATATAGATTTGGAAAGCATCAGTAATCTCATTATATTCTAAGGCTAAAGATGAGGTAATAAGGTCTCAAATGTGGTCTTCTGTTTTATGAAGATATTTTTTCTAATTTTACCCGGTCATTAGATGAAGAAATTACTCCAGTGGAATATTGATCTAAGTTTAAAATTTCGTTAAATGCAGAATTCCCGGTGTGACTGGTGGCAGATATGATTGTAGAAAATTGCGAGGTAATGCAGGTCTCTAAAAGCAAAAATTTCCCGTCAATTCTGAACCTGAACCTTAATGCCAATGAACAATCTAGTGAGGACGAGGTATGATACTGAGGTATCACATATGGTCGTCTGAATGTAAGGTGATCTTGACTTTGCCAATTTACGAACATCTTAGAATGGTAAGTAAAGTTAGGTAAATGCTTTATTTGAAGTATTACAGTAGCCGAGTAGTAAAGGTGAAGTATAGTTGCTCGTTTCCTCCTATTATAAAGAAACGTATCTAATTAACCAGTATGAGTGGGTTGGTCGTTATCGTACTTTCTTGTTGGATTCTTTTTTTTTTTTTTTACGGAAGTAGCCTTCAGCGGTTATTTCTGCCCATTACTGTATAATTAGACTCGTTCTGCGTCCCTAAAGGCTCTTTCATGACGGAATTTACGGAACACAAGTGTGAATGAAGAAATAACTGAGTGAATGTTCGTATCGTTACAAATACATTAGGACACTCCAAGTCAGTATCGAATGAGTCTGTTTAAGCGACATTTGTTTGGTCGGGAATAGATGGTAAAGGTTTGTTTAGATGTAGACGAATAGTCATCAGTTTAATGAAGTCAAATGACTGATCTGTAGACGAGATGTACAGCCCAATTTTTCAGATAATTGGAGGAAGCTGCGGAATATGATGCAAAAAAACTTCTTAAGAACTTACGGAGCTAAACTGCAGCAAGCAGGTTTTAAACAGTATGCATCTGACTGTACACACACATGGTTATATCTAAGATAAGAGATCAATGTGGTATCATTTAGTGATAGATTCTACACACTGCTTGTAAATGGAATGAAAAGTGACATTGATGTCACTGATACAAGGATAGTGACTCAGACAATATGCTTATCTTAAAGAGGCTTCCTATGCAGGTTGTTAAAAGTTAAGTCGTGTGGCACTGTTGGCTGCGATACTCTCTATAGTTAGATCTGCGTAACTGGAAAAGGTTTTTTTTCTTCGCAGACATTCGCACCATCGCTTTATGAACTGAGTGTATTGTGTCGCAAGCGTACAGGATGAGTGCGGGTGAAACTCCGTGCTGGTCCATAGCTTACTTCTTTAGGATGGCGTCAAACGGGCAGCTGAGCTTAACGCCTCCGTTTGGTGGACGGACCACCAACACCAGCGTCACACGTCCTACATTCGTTAGACACTGCGGAGAGATTGGAATTTAACCTAAGTCCGCAAAATCTGGTGATCAGAAACCATATGCAACCAACTCTGGTCCATTTCCAATCCTAATACTAGCAATTATTATTTCGTCTGACACAAGGAGTCCTACTAACTACCTCGGAGTCGATCACCACGATAAGAGCGTGTGTTAGTCCTCGGCTACAAAAATGGCTCTGAGCACTGTGGGACTTAACATCTGAGGTCATAAGACCCCTAGACTTAGAACTACTTAAAACTAACTAACCTAAGGACATCACGCACATCCATGCCCGAGGCGGGATTCGAACCTGCGACCGTAGTAGCAGCGCGGCTCCGGATTGAAGTGCCTAGAACTGCTCAGCCACAACAGCCGGCAGTCCTCGGCTACGGATGTAAGGATGTGTCTCTGTTATTATATATCTATTGGTTTGAGGTACTATTTCGCTCGATCCTGTAGGTTTGCCAGTACTCAACATGGTTTTCAAGTCATACTTTTTGTATGTGAAAAATGACCAAATGTTGATACCCTACACTATGGTTGAACAAATGGTTCAAATGGCTCTGAGCACTTGGGACTTAACATCTAAGGTCATCTGTCCCCCAGAACTACTTAAACCTAACTAACCTAAGGACATCACACACATCCATGCACGAGACAGGATTCGAGCCTGCAACCGTAGCGGTCGCGCGGTTCCAGACTGTTGCGCCTAGAACCGCTCGGCCACATCGGCCGGCCACTATGGTTCCTGTAGAAACCCGCGCGAGTCGGATCTCAAGCTAATGAGAAGCTAATGACATAGCACTTACAATTTCATTATTAGCGCTGATACATCCTGATGTACAAAACAACGTTCGGGTAGCGAAGAACGATTTTCTTGGTAAAATAATGGTTATAAATGATGACTAAATAAAACTTTAGGTTAGCTTCGCCCGTGTGTTCACCAAAAAAGACGTAATGTTTCTCATTTACTTTGACACTTTCATCGTATTCCAGTGAAATCTCGTGACAGCGTAGGTTTTCATGTACGTGTTACTTATAATAGGACCGCTAATGTTCTCACGCCCCATAAAAAAAGTTTATTCATATAGGGTCATCAGCACCTTCAGATTCTTCGCTGATCATGCTGTTGTCTGCAGGGAAGAACCGTCGCTGGATGATGGTAAGAAATTGGGGAAAGGCTTACACAGTATTTCCACATATTGTATTAAAAGGCAACACTTTTTAGGTGTCGATTAATGCAACTCAATAACCACAGCAAGGAGAGAGAATACGATTATGTCTCTTTACAAGATTACTGGTAAACTAATGCATAAATATTGGTGTGAAGTACCCTCCTGTGCAGCGACTTGCAGAGTATTTATGTACAGATGTTGTGAAACTTTCCGTTCGTCTATCTTCGAATCTATCATGGCGTCCCTCGAAATAACTAATGTGGCCGCGGCCAAAATCCATGTACTCTTAGCGATGTGCGGTGCGCCACACAAATCATGCGACTTAATGTTCCGCAGATTAAACCCGAAACGTTTATTGGCGGATCAGGATGCGTTCTGTACATTGCGACATTACCCAGTCGATGTAAAAATGGGTTGCCAGCCTGTCTTTGACCCGACAAAGCTGCTACGGTCGTAGGTTCGAATCCTGCCTCGGGCATGGATGTGTGTGATGTCCTTTGCTTAGTTAGGTTTAAATAGTTCTAAGTCTAGGGGACTGATGACCTCCGATGTTAAGTCCCATAGTGCTTAGAGCCGTTTGACCCGCCAACCACAATTAAACTTCTCACTTATTTAAATTCAGTTAATGCCCTGTAGAAATCCAATTACTATCAGAAAGATTCCGATATGAGAAAAAATGAAATGATCCTTTGGTGGCATTGATGGCCGCGAGTCCCCTGGGGAAGTTCGGCCGCAGAGCTGCAAATCTTTTCAGTTGATGCGAGATTGGGAGACTTGCGCGCCGGTGTTGATGAAATGATGATGATGATCACAACACCACACCCAATTCCT
Organism: Schistocerca serialis cubense; assembly: GCF_023864345.2. Classification (NCBI taxonomy): domain Eukaryota; kingdom Metazoa; phylum Arthropoda; class Insecta; order Orthoptera; family Acrididae; genus Schistocerca; species Schistocerca serialis. The sequence continues at coordinate 603,564,517 of NC_064643.1, forward strand.
GAGCGGAAAAAATTCCCGACCGTCCCGGGAATCGAACTCGGGGTCGCCGCATGGCATTCAGACACACTGACCTCCTTTTTTTTTTAATCTCATTTTGTTCGTTCTTATTCGTTTTATTTGTTCGGGCGAACGTCCCATGACGCTGGTGCAACTTCATCGTTGATCCATTAACATAGTTTTTTTTTTTTTTTTTTTTTTTTTGTTACAGAGGGCAGCTAACACTCTGACCGAACACGCTGAGCTACCGGCGCTGAGCTACCGTGCCGGCACAACTCAGCTAAGAGAGTGGGCCTCCAAGTTGGCTCCTGGCAGCTTCTACCGGCAAACTTCGCACTATGAACAGGGGTACGGCTCAACGTCAACGGGTCAAAAGGCACCTACGAACACAACAATCAAACTTCCACGGAAATAAATGGAATTTATTTGATTGAATTAGACCTCACCCTTTCAATAAATGCCAACTCTAGCTATTTACCGTCGTCATGTCTTGATATTCGAAACCCTCTTCCTATCGAGTACATGATCGCCTACTAAAAGGCAACAGTCCCATACAATTCGGGAAAACGTCCAAACAGTATTCAACGCCCGAATTACCGTAGTTTTTGAAAAGTTACTTTGTTAATCATGATGAGACATTAAATTCCCGACTCCAGTCAAACATTTCAAGGTACAGACTCCTGTCTAAACGGACCACGACTTGCCCCCTGAGACCCATGATGGCTGCGGAGTGATTCCGCGATTTCCCGGAAACTGTGTAACACTTAGCCCTGTCATCGAGTTAGAACTAGGAGCAGAATGCAGGGATTCTCATTGGCCATATGCGGCTTCCGCTGATGCCGCTTCAGTATGGTGCTGCCTCCTGGCAGGACTTCCACCGTGGTGTTGGACAACACTGACCATCATGAGACAATCACTCGTCCCTGAAATCTGTCTGCCACGCCCCGACCACCACCCACTTGGGAGGATTATAGAAAGGCCGACCAAACACCCTCAAGCTGTGGAAAGCCTCCATCACCCAGATGTGGAGGAGAGTCTATGGTGTCCTCAGTAGATACAGAACGAATACACAGGTGCGGCCAGAAAATGATATGTCACAGTATATGTAGGTGTAGATAGGTGTCGCCTCGATACTTCGCCGGAAACACGGTGACTGGGTGTTGCAGATGCATTTTGTCACACTTTACTACTAACACACCCGCTTGGATACTCAGGAGTATTGTATTACTTCAAGTCAGCTTCAAATGTTCAAATGTGTGTGAAATCTTATGGGACTTAACTGCTAAGGTCATCAGGCCCTAAGCTTACACACTACTTAACCTAAATTATCCTAAGGACAAACACACACACTCATGCCCGAGGGAAGACTCGAACCTTCGCCGATACCTCAAGTCAGCGATTGATAAGATCAACAGTGTGCCATCGAAAGCAGACGTAGTTGTGGTAGTGGTTGTATGTACAAAAGTGACGTATATGACAGGTACCGAAACTATCTAATCGTTTGCTTTCAGGTGTTCAAGCGAATTGTTGATCGACAACTTCGTTTAACAGCCGACAGCAAACCATCAATCAATGGCTCAAATGGCTCAAATGGCTCTGAGCACTATGCGACTTAACTGCTGAGGTCATCAGTCGCCTAGAACTTAGAACTAATTAAACCTAACTAACCTAAGGACATGACACACATCCATGCCCGAGACAGGATTCGAACTTGCGACCGTAGCGGTCGCTCGGCTCCAGACTGTAGCGCCTATAACCGCACGGCCACTCCGGCCGGCATCAATCAATCACGCCGAGAAAACCTGAGAGACCACTGAAGAACTATTTGATTTGTCATTGCAGACTACTTACGGTTCACTGATAGACGGTGGTTGCGAAGTGTCCTCTCCAGATGCGGAGGAAAAGGAAGTTCAAAACTGGATTACGGACTGCCGCGTTCCTGACCAGCACCGTGCCAGCTTGTTCATATGTGGCGTAGGACTCTGGGCAGCTTGTATGAGATGCGTCACGTTCCTCTGTTAAGGCCCGAGCTCATAGCGCAGCGTGGGTCTGCATGCAGTGGCGGACTGGTGGGTGGAGGCGGCGGCTGGCCGCTGGCTCGACGCCGGATGGTGGCCGGTGGTGGGGACGGAACAGGACGGCTCCTCCAGAGGAGCCGAGGCGCCGCGAATCCGTGTCAGGGCGGCTTTCGCGCCACATCTGGGCCCCGCTCGGGCCATTGGGACGACTCACGCACGCGACGAAAGCAAATCCGCTCATTAGCAGGCAGCTAGTCTCTGTCCACGCTGCCAGCACCTTTCTCCTGCGCCCTCCCACTCGGTAACGGTACGTGTGCTGTTCAGGAGCTACCCCACTCTTCTATGCTCTCGGTTACGCTCGTAAATTTAGTACCCGACCGTGATTCGGATTTCACGCCGAAGCTGAGTGTCGAGATGGAGGACAGTCACACTGCTCGTGTTATATATTCCGGCAGCAGCTCGCTCTCGCTTGACACTCGGGCAGACTCCTCTATGGACGACATGGCAATAAGCATCCATGGCGCAGAGGAAGAACTGAAAGATTTGAAAGCAAATCAGTCACCTGTTCTGGATGGAATCCCACTTCGGTTTTACAAAGAGTACTCCGTGGCATTGGCTCCTTACGTAGCTTGCATTTATCGCGAATCTTTCGCCCAGCACAAAAGTCCCAAGCGACTGGAAAAAAGAGCAAGTGACTCCTGCATATACACTACTGGCCATTAAAATTGCTACACCACGAAGATACGTGCTACAGACGCGAAATTTAACCGACAAGAATAAGACGCTGTGATATGCAAATGATTAGCTTTTCAGAGCATTAACACAAGATTATCGCCGGTGGCGACACCTACAACGTGCTGACATGAGGGAAGTTTCCAACCGATTTCTCAGGTTGTTCTGGGTACTGATTTCTCAGGATCTATGCACCCAAATTGCGTGAAAATGTAATCACATGTCAGTTCTAGTATAATATATTTATCCAATGAATACCCATTTATCATCTGAATTTCTTCTTGGTGTAGCAATTTTAATGGCCGGTGGTGTAAGAAAGGTAAAAGAACATATCCTCAAAATTACAGACCAATATCCTTCACCTGGATTTGTTTCAAAATCCTTGAACATATTCTCAGATCGAATACAATGAATTTTATTGAGACCGAGAAGCTTATGTCCACGAACCAGCATGGTTTTAGAAAGCATCGCCCATGCGAACTCAGCTTGCTCTTTTCTGACATGGTATACTGAGAACTATGGATGAAAGTCAATGGGTAGATTCCATATTTCTAGACTTCGTGAAAGCATTTCACACGGTGCCCCATTGCGGGCTGTGAACGTAGGTACGAACATGTAGAAGAGGTTCACATATATGTGAGTGACTCGAAGACTATTTAAGATATAGAATCTAGTATGTTGACCTTGATGGCGAGTGTTCATCAAGACAAGGCTGTCGTCAGGAGCACACCAAGGAAGTGTGATAGAACCGCTGTTGTTCTATAGCTACATAAACGTTTTGGTGGACAGGGTCGGCAGCCATCGGCGGTTGTTTGCTGATAATGTAGTGTTGTGTGGTAAGGTGTCGAACTTGAGTAACTGTAGGAGGATACAGGACGACTCGGACAAAACGTCTAGCAGGTGTGGGGAAATGTAAGTTAATGCTGATGATTAGGAAATTAATAGTCTCCTACTAGACACAGTTAAGCCGTTTAAGTATCTGGGCATACCGTTGCAAAGCGATATGAAATGTGAAAGCGTGTGCGTATTGTGGGAGTGAAGGCTAGGTAGACTTCGGTTTATTGGGAGAATTTTAGAAAAGTGTGGTTTATCTTTGAAGGAGATCGCATATAGGACGCTGGTGCGACCTATTTCTGAGTATTGCTCCATACCTGGTCGGATACAAGGAAGGCATCGAAACAATTCAGAGGCGGGTTGCTAGATTTGTTACCGGTAGGTTCCAAAAACACGTAGGTGTTACGGAGATGCTTTGAGAACTCAAATCGGAATCCCTGGAGTGAAGGCGACGTTGTTTTCGAGGAAGACTACTGAGAAAATTTATAGAACTGCATCTGAAGCTGACTGCCGAACGACTCTATTGCCGCCAACATACATTTCGTGTAAGAATCGTGAAGATAAGATACGAAAAATTAGTGCTCATACGGAGCTTCCTCTCTCTGTTTGCGAGTGGAACAGGAAAGAAAATGAGCGGAAGTGGTACAGGGTACCCTCCACCACGCTCCGTACGATGACTTACGGCGTATCTATCTAGATGTCGATATAAATGTACGTGTCACGTACGCGAGAGTGCCTGTGCAAACGGCGACCCCGCACTTGCCCGTTAGTCTAGCTAGTTCATCGAAGTCTTAGACACAAGCCACTAATTGGTAGTGTGTTTGACTTTACCTGTATTACAATTTTTATGCGGATTGCTGGCTGGACTGTTGGTGTACCCTTACGGCGACTTTTGCTAGGGAAAGAACTTTTGTTTTTGTCTAGCCGTTTACTTCGTGAACTCCGCCACCATTGGCCTTAGGAACCGCCTGTTCCTTTTTTGTTCCCCACCGATCTCTGCATTACAGGCACTGCGAGTGATCATAAACTATATTCTATCTACACAGAGTACAAAAAAAGTTAAATTTAGTTTTTTACTTTGTAAACAGGATTTGGAGATCTGTTGCCACATCCAGGCTTCCTGCAACGGCTACGAATTATTTGTGGTGACGTAGGATTCCTATGTTGAGGGATGTATAAATAAATACATTGCAGAGAAATCACAGGCCCGTATCACTAATTTCGATATGCAGCAGAATTTTGGAACATGTAATCGAACATTATGAATTACCTCTAAGAGAACGGTCAATTGACACACTGTCAACACGGATTTAGAAAATATCGTTCTTGTGAAACACAACTAGCTCTTTACTCACACGAAGTGGTGAGTGCTGTCGATAAGCAATTTCAGATTGATTCCGTATTTCTAGCTTTCCAGAACGCTTTTGACTCCGATCTTACAAGCGGCATCTAATCAAATTGCGTGCTGATGGAATATCGTCTCAGTTATGCGACTGCAATCGTGGTTTCTCATCAGAAAAGTCATAGTTCGTAGTAAGAGACGGAAAGTAATTGAGTGAAACGGAAGTGATTTCTGGCGTTCCCTGAGGTAGTGTTACAGGCCCTTGCTGTTCCTTATCTATAAAAACGATTTAGGAGACAATCAGAGCAGCTGTCTTAGGTTGTTGACAGATGATGCTGTAGTTTATTATCTATCAAAGTCATCAGAAAATCAAAACAAATTGCAAAACGATTTAGAAAAGGTTCTGTATGGTGCGAAAATTGGCATTTCAGCCTAAATAATGAGAGGTGTGAGGGTATCCACATGAGTGCTAAAGGGAATCCGTTAAACTTCGGGTACACGTGAAATCAGTCAAATCTAAGGGCCGTAAATTCAAATAAATACATAGGAATTACAATTACGAACAACCTAAATTGGAAAGAACACAGGGAAAATGTTGTTGGGAAGGTGAACCAAAGACTGCACTTTATTGGCAGAACACTTAGAAGACGCAACAGATCTAGTAAAGAGACTGCCAACACTACACTTGCCCGTCCTCTTTTGCAGTACTGCTGCGTGGTGTGGGATCATTACGAGATAGGTTTAACGGAGTACACCGAGAAAGTTCAAAAAAGAGCAGCACGTTTTACATTATCGAGAAATAGAGGAGAGAGTGTCACTGACTTGATACAGGATTTGAGGTGGACATCATTAAAACAGAGGCGTTTTTCGTTTGCGACGGGACCTTCCCACGAAATTTCAATCACCAACTTTCTCCTCAGAACGCGAAAATATTTTGCTGCCACCGACCTACATAGGGAGAAACATCTTCATGATATAGTAAGGGAAATCAGAGCTCTCACGGAAAGGTATAGGGTTCCTTTTTTTCCGCGTGCTGTTCGAGGTTGGAACAATAAAGAATCGTTGTGAAAGTGGTTCGAAGAACCCTCTGCCAGGCACTTAAGTGCGATTTTCAGAGTATTCATGTTGATGGAGATGTAGATGTAGTGGAGAGGGTATGTAATTCAATTCTGTGTGGTCTAGAGTGTCTTGTCTCCTGCCGGCCGAAGTGGCCGTGCGGTTAAGGGCGCTGCAGTCTGGAACCTCAAGACCGCTACGGTCGCAGGTTCGAATCCTGCCTCGGGCATGGATGTTTGTGATGTCCTTAGGTTAGTTAGGTTTAACTAGTTCTAAGTTCTAGGGGACTAATGACCTCAGCAGTTGAGTCCCATAGTGCTCAGAGCCATTTGAACCATTTTGTCTTGTCTCCATTCCATGGGGAATGACATCCATCTCTATAGGTCTCTATGCATCGCTGAAGCAGTGGGAGGTAAGAAATTTTCGTGAATCGAATGGCACAATTGTTCTCCTGAGCTGAATCCTTTAGACAAAGGGCTGGTCGTGCTGAGAGGCGTATTGTATGGACGATGCCACCACCAGATTCTTTGGTACCAGCAGATGGCATTGTGAGAAGAATGAAATACACTCCTGGAAATGGAAAAAAGAACACATTGACACCGGTGTGTCAGACCCACCATACTTGCTCCGGACACTGCGAGAGGGCTGTACAAGCAATGATCACACGCACGGCACAGCGGACACACCAGGAACCGCGGTGTTGGCCGTCGAATGGCGCTAGCTGCGCAGCATTTGTGCACCGCCGCCGTCAGTGTCAGCCAGTTTGCCGTGACATACGGAGCTCCATCGCAGTCTTTAACACTGGTAGCATGCCGCGACAGCGTGGACGTGAACCGTATGTGCAGTTGACGGACTTTGAGCGAGGGCGTATAGTGGGCACGCGGGAGGCCGGGTGGACGTACCGCCGAATTGCTCAACACGTGGGGCGTGAGGTCTCCACAGTACATCGATGTTGTCGCCAGTGGTCGGCGGAAGGTGCACGTGCCCGTCGACCTGGGACCGGACCGCAGCGACGCACGGATGCACGCCAAGACCGTAGGATCCTACGCAGTGCCGTAGGGGACCGCACCGCCACTTCCCAGCAAATTAGGGACATTGTTGCTCCTGGGGTATCGGCGAGGACCATTCGCAACCGTCTCCATGAAGTTGGGCTACGGTCCCGCACACCGTTAGGCCGTCTTCCGCTCACGCCCCAACATCGTGCAGCCCGCCTCCAGTGGTGTCGCGACAGGCGTGAATGGAGGGACGAATGGAGACGTGTCGTCTTCAGCGATGAGAGTCGCTTCTGCCTTGGTGCCAATGATGGTCGTATGCGTGTTTGGCGCCGTGCAGGTGAGCGCCACAATCAGGACTGCATACGACCGAGGCACACAGGGCCAACACCCGGCATCATGGTGTGGGGAGCGATCTCCTGCACTGGCCGTACACCACTGGTGATCGTCGAGGGGACACTGAATAGTGCACGGTACATCCAAACCGTCATCGAACCCATCGTTCTACCATTCCTAGACCGGCAAGGGAACTTGCTGTTCCAACAGGACAATGCACGTCCGCATGTATCCCGTGCCACCCAACGTGCTCTAGAAGGTGTAAGTCAACTACCCTGGCCAGCAAGATCTCCGGATCTGTCCCCCATTGAGCATGTTTTGGACTGGATGAAGCGTCGTCTCACGCGGTCTGCACGTCCAGCACGAACGCTGGTCCAACTGAGGCGCCAGGTGGAAATGGCATGGCAAGCCGTTCCACAGGACTACATCCAGCATCTCTACGATCGTCTCCATGGGAGAATAGCAGCCTGCATTGCTGCGAAAGGTGGATATACACTGTACTAGTGCCGACATTGTGCATGCTCTGTTGCCTGTGTCTATGTGCCTGTGGTTCTGTCAGTGTGATCATGTGATGTATCTGACCCCAGGAATGTGTCAATAAAGTTTCTCCCTTCCTGGGACAATGAATTCACGGTGTTCTTATTTCAATTTCCAGGAGTGTATATTGCACCTCGATCACTTGCTTCTGGGTGGGCACAACAGTCTCTGTAATTTGAAGAAAGACATTATTCCAGCGGGCTGTGTTTTAAAATATTTTATTTTGCACTACTACCTTGGGCATGGCCCATTTCGAAATGTATCTATAGCAACAGATGTGGACAAGGCGTTAACAACACATGCAGATGTGTTGCTACAGATGCATTTGAGAATGGGCGGTGCGGAATAAAGTATTTTAAAATACAACCCTATGGACTAATGTCTTCCTTCATATCGCTCCTCCTTCAAAGAGTCCTTAGATGGGTGGATTTTGATTAAGCCTCATTGTTAGAATGTGGAAGCACTCATTTTTTGAGAAGGTTGGTCAACAAAAGTCTCTTGTGAACAAATGAGATTTGTTGACCGAGAATGATAGGTGCTTCCCTCGAGTAACAGGATTCCTAAGTTCAGACGTCGCTTTCTGCTACCAAGGTGGCACAAAAATTCTGTTCTTGGTTTTTCACGTCAAAACCGTGGGAATATCTGCCTCCCTAAAACTAAAGTGTGTAGAGGACTTCCTCTCAACGCTCAGGAGCTGCAGTTGCAGGCCCAAGGATTTTGCACCAGCCTTTAAGATTCGCCTGTATATGAACATGGGTAGCCAAGAAGTGGGCCTAACAATAAAAGAGACTAGAAGCATAAAAAAGCCAACTCAGACCGGAAGAAGTCTGTTATAAGTTTGTGAGCACACTTTCTCAACCTACGCTGCACCAATCAGAAGATCCGATCAGCTTCTGTGAGGTGGCCTTTGAGAGTCAAGCAGCAGTCGATAGTGTGATGTACCTGTTGCATTTCTAGCTTTTATGTTTTCCTTTTCTCCAAAGATTAAGTGGTAGCCCAGCGTAGAGTATGCGCCTACCGTCATGTACTGTTGATTTTCAAGTGTTAAAAAACATGTTTTTCCTGTTCCTCGGTAAGAGGAAGGTTAATGAACGAAGGCAGACGCACGTTATTTTACAGCGAAATTGGCGGTAGCCATTTTGGTTGTGAGAATAAGTAAAAAGTCTGTATTTTTGATGTGCGTAAACGAAAGAATATAGTAGTACTTCTCTAGTGAAAAATTGAGTTATTATTTCATGTAGTACTGTAAGATATAAAAATCCAAGAAGCCCAACTGTGTACTTCGAAGTTATTACGAAGATCCGATTACATAGGGAATGATGGACACGGTCAAGATTTTGTAGATGGATACAGCGATCGGACGTAGTATTATTAATTGGTGAGCATAAATCTACAACAGAAAGACTATTTCGTTTATGTGGAACTAATATGAAAAGATTCTTTACCCATTTACAGGCATAACTAAGCTTATTGTGCTTGTACGACACGCCAAAAAAATTAATCTCATTATTACCATGTATCTAGATACTTATTATTTTTTTATTATATTGTAGTAGCAACTTTGCACTTTGAAGAATTCGCCCTGCAGAATAGCCCGAGGGAGACGTGAGCTGTGCCTTGAATCCTATTCAGGAAGATTTGCTATCTATTTCATGCACTTCAGGGTCGCCAACTGTGATTGAATACGCATGTATTCAGTGTAATAATAATTCACATGGCCTACAGTTTTCTAAAAAGCGGAACGAGATGACATGTCTATTGGCTCATTCTTACTACCCGAATCATCATTCATCATTTTCTTTTGGCCTTCGTCCCACTTCGACACGAGGTTAGCCCTGTTACTATAGATTTTTCAATGTTAGTGTCAGAGGGTGGCTGGATGCCCTTCCTGTCATTAGTCCGTTACCGCCCCCCCCCCCCCCCCCAGGACGGAAGTAGTGTATCCCAGCTGTTTGCATCTAGTGAAACCTTGAAATAGTGCGAACGATTTCAAATGTGTGCGAGTCGTGTAACTGAGGCGGGACCTGGGGACCTGCCCAGTATTCACCTAGTGGGATGTGGAAAACCGCCTGAAAATCACATCTAGGCTGGCTGGCACACTGGTCCCCGTCGTTAATCCGCTGGGTGGATTTGATCCAGGGCCAGTGCGCCTACCCAACTCCAGGAAGCAGCGCATTAGTACGCTCGGCTAACCTGGGAAGTTGTTCTTACTACCCAAATATCTGCATTATATGCTCCAAACTACTGTAATCACCGTCAGCGAAGCCGATTACATAAAATCTTTTTTATGGTGTGTTCATTACGTGACACTATTAGGTTAAGACACTAGCGCTTCAACATAGCGTTTGTCTCCTGCTTATCATTGACGGAACTTGCTTGCCTTACTTTACTATGCTTCCCAAACTGAAATTCAGCTGTCTCTAGTGTTTGTCTTTTGAATAACATTGCCAAGTGAGCTGGCACAGTGGTTAACACACTGGACAGGCTTTCGGCAGGACGACGGTTTAAATCTGCGTCCGGCCATCCTGATTTATGTTTTCCGTGATTTCCTTAAATCGCTCCAAGCAAATGCCGCAATGGTTCGTTTGGAAGGGCACGACCGACTTCCTTCCCCATCCTAGAAACTTTCCGAGTGTGTGCTCCGTCTCTAATGAGCTCTATGTCGACGGGACGTTACACCATAAACTTCCTTCGTTCTTTCCTTGACTGATATTAGTAACTCTTGCTTACATTATTCGTGACACGTTGTATGTATGCTGACGATTAAATGAGGCGCTGAGAACCATAAGGGTTTAAATCACATGCCCATCGATTTTGAGGTTGTATCATGCATGCGTGCTCCTGGCATCTGTTGCCGGCCACGGTGGTCTCGCGGTTCTAGGAGCTTCAGTCCGGGACCGTGCGACTGCTACGGTCGCAGGTTCGAATCCTGCCTCGGGTATGGATGTGTGCGATGACCTTAGGTTAGTTAGGTTTAAGTAGTTCTAAGTTCTAGGGGACTGATGACCACAGCTGTTAAGTTCCATAGTGCTCAGAGCCATTTGAACCATTTTGAACCCGGCATCTGTTGATGCATGCAGCTTTACTGAATGATTACATGATGATGGCGTCCTCTTGGGTAAAATATTCCGGAGGTAAAATAGTCCCCCATTCGGATCTCCGGGCGGGGACTACTCAAGAAGATGTCGTTATCAGGAGAAAGAAAACTGGCGTTTACGGATCGGAGCGTGGAATGTCCGATCCCTTAATCGGGCAGGTAGGTTAGAAAATTTAAAAAGGGAAATGGATAGGTTGAAGTTAGATATAGTGGGAATTAGTGAAGTTCGGTGGCACGAGGAACAAGACTTCTGGTCAGGTGACTACAGGGTTATAAACACAAAATCAAATAGGGGTAATGCAGGAGTAGGTTTAATAATGAATAGGAAAATAGGAATGCGGGTAAGCTACTACAAACAGCATAGTGAACGCATTATTGTGGCCAAGATAGATACGAAGCCCACGCCTACTACAGTAGTACAAGTTTATATGCCAACTAGCTCTGCAGATGACGAAGAAATTGAAGAAATGTATGATGAAATAAAAGAAATTATTCAGATTGTGAAGGGGGACGAAAATTTAATAGTCATGGGTGACTGGAATTCGAGTGTAGGAAAAGGGAGAGAAGGAAACATAGTAGGTGAATATGGATTGGGGGACAGAAATGAAACAGGAAGCCGCCTGGTCGAATTTTGCACAGAGCACAACATAATCATAACTAACACTTGGTTTAAGAATCATGAAAGAAGGTTGTATACATGGAAGAACCCTGGAGATACTAAAAGGTATCAGATAGATTATATAATGGTAAGACAGAGACTTAGGAACCAGGTTTTAAATTGTAAGACATTTCCAGGGGCAGATGTGGACTCTGACCACAATCTATTGGTTATGACCTGTAGATTAAAACTGAAGAAACTGCAAAAAGGTGGGAATTTAAGGAGATGGGACCTGGATAAACTAAAAGAACCAGAGGTTGTACAGAGATTCAGGGAGAGCATAAGGGAGCAATTGACAGGAATGGGGGAAATAAATACAGTAGAAGAAGAATGGGTAGCTTTGAGGGATGAAGTAGTGAAGGCAGCAGAGGATCAAGTAGGTAAAAAGACGAGGGCTAGTAGAAATCCTTGGGTAACAGAAGGAATATTGAATTTAATTGATGAAAGGAGAAAATATAAAAATGCAGTAAGTGAAACAGGCAAAAAGAAATACAAACGTCTCAAAAATGAGATCGACAGGAAGTGCAAAATGGCTAAGCAGCGATGGCTAGAGGACAAATGTAAGGATGTAGAGGCCTATCTCACTAGTGGTAAGATAGATACCGCCTACAGGAAAATTAAAGAGACCTTTGGAGATAAGAGAACGACTTGTATGAATATCAAGAGCTCAGATGGAAACCCAGTTCTAAGCAAAGAAGGGAAAGCAGAAAGGTGGAAGGAGTATATAGAGGGTCTATACAAGGGCGATGTACTTGAGGACAATATTATGGAAATGGAAGAGGATGTAGATGAAGATGAAATGGGAGATATGATACTGCGTGAAGAGTTTGACAGAGCACTGAAAGACCTGAGTCGAAACAAGGCCCCCGGAGTAGACAATATTCCACAGGAACTACTGACGGCCGTGGGAGAGCCAGTCCTGACAAAACTCTACCATCTGGTGAGCAAGATGTATGAAACAGGCGAAATACCCTCAGACTTCAAGAAGAATATAATAATTCCAATCCCAAAGAAAGCAGGTGTTGACAGATGTGAAAATTACCGAACTATCAGCTTAATAAGTCACAGCTGCAAAATACTAACACGAATTCTTTACAGACGAATGGAAAAACTAGTAGAAGCCAACCTCGGGGAAGATCAGTTTGGATTCCGTAGAAACACTGGAACACGTGAGGCAATACTGACCTTACGACTTATCTTAGAAGAAAGATTAAGGAAAGGCAAACCTACGTTTCTAGCATTTGTAGACTTAGAGAAAGCTTTTGACAATGTTGACTGGAATACTCTCTTTCAAATTCTAAAGGTGGCAGGGGTAAAATACAGGGAGCGAAAGGCTATTTACAATTTGTACAGAAACCAGATGGCAGTTATAAGAGTCGAGGGACATGAAAGGGAATCAGTGGTTGGGAAGGGAGTAAGACAGGGTTGTAGCCTCTCCCCGATGTTGTTCAATCTGTATATTGAGCAAGCAGTAAAGGAAACAAAAGAAAAATTCGGAGTAGGTATTAAAATTCATGGAGAAGAAATAAAAACTTTGAGGTTCGCCGATGACATTGTAATTCTGTCAGAGACAGCAAAGGACTTGGAAGAGCAGTTGAATGGAATGGACAGTGTCTTGAAAGGAGGATATAAGATGAACATCAACAAAAGCAAAACAAGGATAATGGAATGTAGTCTAATTAAGTCGGGTGATGCTGAGGGAATTAGATTAGGAAATGCGGCACTTAAAGTAGTAAAGGAGTTTTGCTATTTGGGAACCAAAATAACTGATGATGGTCGAAGTAGAGAGGATATAAAATGTAGACTGGCAATGGCAAGGAAAGCGTTTCTGAAGAAGAGAAATTTGTTAACATCCAGTATTGATTTAAGTGTCAGGAAGTCATTTCTGAAAGTATTCGTATGGAGTGTAGCCATGTATGGAAGTGAAACATGGACGATAAGTAGTTTGGACAAGAAGAGAATAGAAGCTTTCGAAATGTGGTGCTACAGAAGAATGCTGAAGATTAGATGGGTAGATCACATAACTAATGAGGAAGTATTGAATAGGATTGGGGAGAACAGAAGTTTGTGGCACAACTTGACCAGAAGAAGGGATCGGTTGGTAGGACATGTTCTGAGGCATCAAGGGATCACCAATTTAGTATTGGAGGGCGGCGTGGAGGGTAGAAATCGTAGAGGGAGACCAAGAGATGAATACACTAAGCAGATTCAGAAGGATGTAGGTTGCAGTAGGTACTGGGAGATGAAAAAGCTTGCACAGGATAGAGTAGCATGGAGAGCTGCATCAAACCAGTCTCAGGACTGAAGACCACAACAACAACAACAACAACATCTGTTGATCCTATGACGAACCAGTTTCATCTATTTCTGTAGCTCCACAATGTAGATATAAACATTCACGGAAACCTGTCTCATCTATTTCTCATTCATTTCCACGTAGGGTCAAAGCACAAAGCGTAATATTGTTGTTCTGCACTGCCCAAAAATGGTTCAAATGGCTCTGGGCACTATGGGACTTAACTTCTGAGGTCATCAGTTCCCAAGAACTTAGAACTACTTAAACCTAACTAACCTAAGGACATCACACACATCCATGCCCAAGGCAGGATTCGATCCTGCGACCGTAGCGGTCTCGCAGTTCCAGACTGTATCGCCTAGAACCGCTCGGCCACTCCGGCCGCCTTGCACTGCCCAATTTTCATCAATGTTTGCCAACATAATTCAGTTTCCACATCATGTACATAGTAGCAGTAATTCGTAATTGGAGGTATATTGGCTGTTTTATCTGAATCTCACGCAACTGAATGTGCTTAATGTAAATTATGATAACCAGGATCATGAAGTGGTCGAATTGGTCATAATTATGCATGTGATGCATTTAGTGTTTGTTCTTTATGTTCTGATTCTAGTTTCACATTAATTACAAACTTTACAACTGTCAAAAAACACTATTGTCACTAGACTTTATATGGAAATTTTGTGAATTAACATTAATAATAAATATAATCCTAAATGTTAATTGATATTTCACAACATAAATAGGTACATTATTTTTCAAAGGAAATATAGTATGTTGAGGCTTGATTTAAAAACAATTCAGACCTATGACACTGGACATCTGTATAAAAATTTGATTTTCACGAACATCTATTTTCTCAAATTTTTGATGTTGTGCTTTGTGACCTTAAGGTTCTGACTGCATCAGATAATTTAATTAGTAATTCGATACAATTCCAACAGCAAAATATATCAATACGTAAATAATTCATTAATGTATTTGTGGAGAGGAGCCAACTAACAGGAAAACTGCGTACTGACGCCCATTTTCAACCCAGTTCATTGATTCGTTGGAATTCATGGGCTAACGACAATTAGTTAACATGATACTGCATTGAGTTTGTATTTCCATTTACATTTTTCTGTGCCCAGGCGACGATTTACATGAAATTTTAGAGCCAGTCCCTACTCGACTAGACTGACTAAACAATCCTGCTGTATACAAGAAGAGATGGGAACCAATTTTCCATTAATAGTATATAAAACAAATACAGAGAAATATTCGTATTGGGTTTTTATCAGCGAAAGAAATTAGCTGAAAAGAAGGTTGACTAATTTATGATACATCCGAAGGAAGAATACATCGTCTTATTACAACCAGAAGAAATCGGCTTAACTCCGTGGTATATTAAAGATACGAAAGCAATCAACTATCCACATCACGCCAAGTGAGTGAGTACGCAGCCGGTGGAATACATCATTGCAGCTAATATCGGGACACGTCGCCTTAAAGGTGGTGAACAGTGACCACTCTAAGGGAAACTTAATTTTCACAAAACCGTGGTTAGTGATAGTAGACTGCCGCTTTAAATTTGGAAATTTGGGATGTAGGTATTATAAGGTATCGCACCAAATATTTTAAATGAGAAAGAAAATGTAGGAACTGTATGCATTTGTCTGAAGGCTAAGGTCGTGGCCACTTTTCGCTGCCTAGGGGTGTAATGGGCCAGTGCCATCGCAGAAGCATCTCATATTTATTGTTCTGACTTTTGGATATATTTTCTAGGCATCTTCATGCCCTAATATCTGAAACAATACCAAGCTGCTGGAACAGACCGTTTTCAGCCAGATTTTTCTATTATGCAAATGTAACAGAAAAGAGACGGTTTTAAGTAATACAAATTAATTAACTCAAAATTGTCAGAAAGGGATATAATGACAGATGATAACTTTAAATATAAAAAGATTTAGAAGTCAATCTGATCTTCAGTATTATGAGTGATTTATGGAGGTAACTATCTCTTGTTGGGGTAGACACCTTGGCCACTTTTCCTGGGCACTTTTCCCAATTGGGCACCATTTTGGTATTAGTGGTTCAAAGATGAAACTATCTATCAGAACAAAAGAAACAACACGGAACTACTTTTTTAAGCCAAATGAATTTGTTTAAACACTAATGTGATAAAAAGTGTTACTCTATGATCAATAAGGTAACAAGAATAATATGAATGACTCACTTCGCATCTGGCAGCTAAACATCATAAAAGTTTTTATTAAAAAAAGGGAACAAGTTTCCTCTGTGAAACTCACGAACAACAATGATAGAGTATATAGAACTATTTTTGACCATTTCTTGTCACTTGGCAGCACTGTTCAGGACAAAAAATATGCAGTGACCACTTTTCCCGACCTGGTCAGTTTAAACTTAAGCTGTGCATAAATCGAAGGAAGAAAATCTAAAATCATTTCAGGTGTCAAGTACATATATGTTTGGAACCACATGTCAAGTGAGTACTGCGAGGTTAAGCTGGGGCGTAACAAAACTGTACGTAGAAGACATATACCAGGCGCGTACATTCGAAATTTGTGATTGATTATACGTGGCCAGTACTGTCCTGGATTTGCGTGTTCCTATTATGTGCACATTTTTTATTGTATTTACACGCATCGTAAATGCCAAATTTTTGCGCTCTTGATGCTAATGATGCAACAGGGATGCTATACGGCTGCCAAGAGGCAAGGCGGTAAGGGCATGTTGCCCTGCTTAAATCAAGACGATCTCCTTTGCGGCAGAAACTTCCGTGGGAGCACTATTAATTCTGGCCAGGACCAGTGATCGTCTATTGGTTTAGTTCCCAATGCAGTTGGGTAACCAGCACTGTCATCAAACCCTAAAAAAACCGATGATGCAGTAAGTGGGAATGACATCAGGTAAAGTTCGGTGCCACGTCCACCAAAGGTGATAAACGTTTGCCCAATGAGAATGTGCTAGTTTCAAAAGAAGCAGCAAGATTACCACGTTTCAGTAGCCTAAGCTCGTATTGATCCTCATTCCAGCACTATCGTCACCACAATCATTGACACTTCCTGCTTTTTTTTTGCCTATTTCAGGTCAGTTCTTGAAGAGCAGACGACACTGCCACCTATTAGTGAAGCAAGACTGTCTCCGCCGCCCACCGACACATTACGACAGTGAAACACTGCATATCTACCAACGTTACCAGCAACTTTGACCTTGCTATGCAGCATGTTTCATCTGTACCAATATCCTTGGAGAAGAGAAATCTATGAGGGTCAGTCACAAAGTAATGCCCCTTTCCTTTTTTCATTTGTCAATAATTTTAAATGCAGCTACATATGTTGAAAAACACAACACCGACGATAAATTTATGGCTTTCAACATAATCTTCATCCATTTTCACTGTTTTTGTCCATCAAGAATTATGTTAGAGATTGCTGTTTCATTCGAACATCGATGTCGGCCATTTTCCAAGCGACTGCAGTAGTGGCATCTGTTGCCGCAGAATGCAACTACTGCAGTGCATTTGAGAAGAAGCTTCGCAGAATGGTGCCAAATTCAAATATTTCACTTAACAGATTTTGTTTAAGGAGAAAAAAATAGGAGGCAATACTTTTTGACTGACCCTAGTTACCTTGGTGGAATAAAAACATTCATTGCCTCAGAGCTCTACCATGGGACGTGTGGTGTCACCGCCATACACCACACTTGCTAGGTGGTAGCTTTAAATCGGCCGCGGTCCATTAGTACATGTCGGACCCGCGTGTCGCCACTGTCAGTGATAGCAGACCGAGCGCCACCACACGACAGGTCTCGAGAGACTTACTAGCACTCGTGTAAATTCCTCTTGAATTTCAAGGAGTTACAGTGCTTGGCTTACTGAAATATGACACAAATATCTCTCTAACTGGCATTCCACATATATAAACAAGTGGGAATTTTAACGAACAAAATCTATTAATAAATTGTGCACTGCGAAATTTGTGTGCTCTCTGCTCTTTGGAACAACAGGTGGCGCTTCTTCTCACCACTTTTTTTTAAAAAGTGAGGGAACAGATTGACATTACAATGATAATTTTTTGCAAATACCGAAGATGTGACACAGTACGTTGCCTGGGAAACGTGACTGCGAATTTTATAAAGTTTGGGAGGCTTTCGGTTTTGCCCCTCTTTCGAGGGTCAAGTCCTTCGTTTTTACAGTACTCGCAGATGGTGCTGGTAACTATCGTAATGATAGAATTACTACATCAATTACGTTTTGTCATGTGTAACAGAACACATTTCAATAATTTGTTATCATTTTCGAGTGCTGATGGAGTTAACATCACTCTTTGATGTAGTGTCTACAAGTGTGTTGTCCTGCCTCTCTCTCTCTCTCTCTCTCTCTTTCTCTCTCTCTCTCTCTCTCTCTGCTTTCGTCTTTTTATGTTCTTAAGGCATTGCGCCTCCAACGTCACACAGAAATTCACAAATTCACACACATGCAACACACCATCCACAGTGCTTGTTTGCTTTAAAAATTTTGACACAGACAAATGTTAAAATAAACAACCACTAAGAATGATGTTATGAGTGTTCATGAATTTCTGCATTATGAGGAGGCACAATACTTTGAAAAGACGAATACAGGGAAGGAGGGGCATGATATACATGCAAACATCACGTCCACGTATGATGTTACCTCCAACAGAACTCTAAAATGAGAATAAACACTCGAAACGTGTTATGCTACACATGAGACAATGTAACGAATTATGAGCTGTGTGCGCGTTGGCGTCCATGCACGCCGCTCATTAAAATTCTCTGCACTTCGTTTCTCCTGCGGCCCTCCAGAGGCAGCACAGCTACGCGCTAAGTTCTCAATGTTTATTTGCTGTTCCGATTGGTAATGGGGGTGCTCACTGAGGACTGGTTCATCGGTGTTGTGAATGACGATGCTGTTAAAAGTGTGCCAACCGTATTTGAAGAGTCAGTGCTTCTTTCTGCCTTGTAGTCGCATGTTTGCGTCTTCAGAGTCGGCACGTTTCTTATTTCTACTGCCTTGGTTTGTGGATGGTGAGCTGCCAGTATTTACTAAACAGCCAAGGACCGGACTAGAAAGAAAACAACAGTGATCACCTTTTGTTACACGTGATCAAAGTACTGTTTGTCATTCGCCAAAGCCGTTGTATTTCGAGTGAGGCTTTGCTATAGAGATTTAATTTTGGATCTAGTGTGTAATACTGTCTAACTTAGATTAGCGACGATTTTATTGGTGTTCGTTCCATATACAGATCAGCATTGCGATTCGCCAGAATATGGTAGAGTTATTTGAAGCCCACTTGTAAAAGGGAAACCGAATTTAGATTTTAATGTTGATAGTTGTATGGAGGTCTTGTTTCTTTGTTTATATGCAGAAAAAATTGTATTTTCTGAATTGTGAGCGCTGAGCTGTTAGTGTGCAGCGGTCGACAATCGAAGGGGTCCTGCGATCAAAATAAATGGCAGCCCAGACCATCACTCATGGTTTTCGGGCCGTATGGCGGGCAGCAGTCAGGTTGGTATACCACCGAGTGTCGGGGCCGTTTCCAGACACGTCTTCACTAGTCATATGGGTTCAGTTAGAAGTGGGACTCGTCACTGAAGACTATCCTCCGCCAGTCACTGAGATTACAGGCCAAAGACGTGTCTGGGGACACCCCAGATAGCGCTGGGATACCAGCCTGTCTCTTACCTTACTGCCCGACAAGGAGGAGCGATGGACTGCTGTGCTATTTCCTTTATAGCAGGACCCTTTTGGTTGTCATCCACGACACCTTTACAGAGCAGCGGTACTTCGAAGATACTCTACGCCCCGTTTTGTTGTCCTTCATGACAAGCCAACCTGAGCTTACATTTGAACAAGATCATGCGCTCCTGAACACATGAGAGTTTTTACTGCTTATCTTCGTGCTTGTCAAACCTTACCTTGGCCAGCAAGGTCGCCGGATCTTTCCCCAACTGAGAACGTTGGGAACATTATGGACCGAGCGAGGTGGCGCAGTGGTTAGACACTGGACACGCATTCGGGAGGACGACGGTTCAATCCCGCGTCCGGCCATCCTGATTTAGGTTTTCCGTGATTTCCCTAAATCGCTCCAGGCAAATGCCGGGATGGTTCCTTCCAAAGGGCATGGCCGACTTCCTTCCCCGTCCTTCCCTAATCCGATGAGACCGTTCAACTCGCTGTCTGGTCTCCTTCCCCAAAACAACCAACCAACCATCTCGGTATTTTGACGATATAACGCGCCAGTTGGACGTAATTTGACACTATATCGCTCAGGAGGATATCCAAAAACTCTGTCAGTCAATGCCAAGTGGAATAACTACTTGCATAAGTGTCGAATGTGGACCAACGCGTTATTGACTTGCTCAATTTGTGAAGCTCTTTCTCTTGAATACACCATCCAGTGTTTATGAAATTGTAATCATTTGTTTGTTTGTACATGTACATTACATCAACCGATTTCCGTCCCAGACGGATAATTCCTTCGTGGTGCGTGCTTCTTGTTTTAGATCTGAGAGTGTATTTCACGGACATGAAGAAATACTATTCATATTCAAAAATTGGTACTTCAGTTTCACAGTCGAGGATTTTTCTGGCCACCACTGTAAACAGTCTGGAATCACATTCGCGCCGCGCTGGACCTCTAGCAGAGGTAACTGGAGTCGCCTGATCCTCGGAGCATTATTACTGTTGTTGACTGTGCTCTGTTATCGCAAGTCATCACTGATACTGTCTTTCCAACGTTTGCTCTTTATTGAAGCAGCTTTTCCTTCAGTTCTTCGCTCATATTTATGATTAGGTGATTAATTAACAGTAAACTTTGTGTCTGGATCAAAATGCTGAAACGCTCAATGGCGTGGGAATGGAAGAAATCATATGACTCGGTAAAATGTCATTCTCAAGATAAATTCAGCTTGATACATCGTATCTGCAAAATGATTCACATTCTGAAATTATTTCAACTAAGGAAATTTAAAAAATTAACGAATAATGAAAAATATTTATAACGAAAAAATACTTCCGACAGGTGACAGAATGTGCTTGAAAAGCAAGTGACTGTATCATCATACAGTTAAAAGTAATTTTATATGCTTATGTTGTCGTGATATCAGCATTTACCAAAAGAAGATTATCGGTGATAGGTGCAAACCAGCGGGAAGAAAGAGACACAGCTTCAATTAATTTAAATAAAATAGCAATTGTTCATGTGTTTAACCATAGATTTGCAATATTGAAATAGTTATTAATCTTTTAAAATCAATCAAAAATCGATATGTAACACCAGAAGTACGGAAATATGTAATCATGTACAAAAGTACACAAATCGGATAATAAATCAGTTTAGAAATGTACGTTTTATTGACACTTCCTTGAAATAAGACGTTGGCAACACATATCATGGTTTATGTATAACCGGAACGGCTGAAAGAGTTTGTAAGTGAAATCACTCAAACCTAAAGACTGGGTGAAAACATTGAGATAACTATCATAACTATCAATGACGTTTATCAGTCGATTGTGAAACAATCGACTGGCCAATCAGTTATCGTAATCAGTTGGTCCCTATCAATATTCATATTGGGGTGCAGATGGTTTCTGTTGCACCAGCTGGGTACTTACGAGTGGTATCTTGTTAATACTGTGTGGTGCAGCTGCAAAGGTTTTGGAGTTCTCAGAATAAGTTTGACGCCTGTTGGGAGACAAGAGAATAAGAGTACCCATTGTAAGACGTCGTGGTCCCCTGACCTTCATTGCTTACATATTCCGCCCTCACAATCATATTCCGCACATCAAGACTCTTCATTCGAACCCAAACTCGATAAGATAAAGTCAATGTTGTATGAATTCACGTAAACGGTATGCAAATAACAAGTAAGCACACCGTGGCTGAAATACTCGAGGCTGGCGTACACACATACATTCCAGACATGACGGTCACAGGAGCCTTTAGTTCGAGAGAGGCAGACCGCATGCCAGGGGGCCGGTCCCTTCAGAGGACGACCCAGCCTATCTACACTCCTGGAAATGGAAAAAAGAACACAATGACACCGGTGTGTCAGACCCACCATACTTGCTCCGGACACTGCGAGAGGGCTGTACAAGCAATGATCACACGCACGGCACAGCGGACACACCAGGAACCGCGGTGTTGGCCGTCGAATGGCGCTAGCTGCGCAGCATTTGTGCACCGCCGCCGTCAGTGTCAGCCAGTTTGCCGTGGCATACGGAGCTCCATCGCAGTCTTTAACACTGGTAGCATGCCGCGACAGCGTGGACGTGAACCGTATGTGCAGTTGACGGACTTTGAGCGAGGGCGTATAGTGGGCATGCGGGAGGCCGGGTGGACGTACCGCCGAATTGCTCAACACGTGGGGCGTGAGGTCTCCACAGTACATCGATGTTGTCGCCAGTGGTCGGCGGAAGGTGCACGTGCCCGTCGACCTGGGACCGGACCGCAGCGACGCACGGATGCACGCCAAGACCGTAGGATCCTACGCAGTGCCGTAGGGGACCGCACCGCCACTTCCCAGCAAATTAGGGACACTGTTGCTCCTGGGGTATCGGCGAGGACCATTCGCAACCGTCTCCATGAAGCTGGGCTACGGTCCCACACACCGTTAGGCCGTCTTCCGCTCACGCCCCAACATCGTGCAGCCCGCCTCCAGTGGTGTCGCGACAGGCGTGAATGGAGGGACGAATGGAGACGTGTCGTTTTCAGCGATGAGAGTCGCTTCTGCCTTGGTGCCAATGATGGTAGTATGCGTGTTTGGCGCCGTGCAGGTGAGCGCCACAATCAGGACTGCATACGACCGAGGCACACAGGGCCAACACCCGGCATCATGGTGTGGGGAGCGATCTCCTACACTGGCCGTACACCACTGGTGATCGTCGAGGGGACACTGAATAGTGCACGGTACATCCAAACCGTCATCGAACCCATCGTTCTACCATTCCTAGACCGGCAAGGGAACTTGCTGTTCCAACAGGACAATGCACGTCCGCATGTATCCCGTGCCACCCAACGTGCTCTAGAAGGTGTAAGTCAACTACCCTGGCCAGCAAGATCTCCGGATCTGTCCCCCATTGAGCATGTTTGGGACTGGATGAAGCGTCGTCTCACGCGGTCTGCACGTCCAGCACGAACGCTGGTCCAACTGAGGCGCCAGGTGGAAATGGCATGGCAAGCCGTTCCACAGGACTACATCCAGCATCTCTACGATCGTCTCCATGGGAGAATAGCAGCCTGCATTGCTGCGAAAGGTGGATATACACTGTACTAGTGCCGACATTGTGCATGCTCTGTTGCCTGTGTCTATGTGCCTGTGGTTCTGTCAGTGTGATCATGTGATGTATCTGACCCCAGGAATGTGTCAATAAAGTTTCCCCTTCCTGGGACAATGAATTCACGGTGTTCTTATTTCAATTTCCAGGAGTGTATGTCAGCTGGTGACCGCATGTAGAGCAGACAGCGTTGGCCTAAGTGAAAAGGGGGAACGACCCCGTGTTTGGCTTAAAAGCAAATTCCACTACGTTGTGTGGGAGCGGCCAGCCTACGCATTCTTTACACATAGCACGCAGTTTCAGAGATTTTCACAGGGAGACAGCAAACGCCAAACGCCAATGCTATGGATTTCCGGATTGGTCGCCTTAAACGAAACGTCATTCTCCCGTTTTAGAAGAGAAATGCTGATTGGCAGACGATATTTATGACGCCTTGAGCTGAAGGAGTAATGGAAGAGATCGAAAGATACATACCCCTTCACGTCTGGCGTGGAGAGGGGCCGTTCCATTGTCGCTCTTGGAGCGAGAACACGTAAGGAGAGCGTGCGCGCTCATACGTGTACTCAAAGAGCGAGGAACAAGTCTCTCCTCAGTACTTCACTGGGAGAGCACCTCTGTCGAGAGCGAATCGGAGTGCGACTCTATATTGAGTCCTTGCGATTAAGCGTTGCTCACTGTGTTGGCTCACACACTTATTGTGCGGTGTGAATGGACAGAGTTATAGATAAACGCCTGCGAGCGAATAGGAGTCCTTGACTTCATCAAGGCATAGGGAGAGTTTGATTGGTGAAGGCCAATCTAGATAGAATGAGAGTTATCTTATTTGTCAGCAGCGAGCGGCGCAGACAGCAGTCATCACAGCTTATGGTATTGTGCGCTACAGCTATTGCGATCCCCATATTTCCTCCACAACAGTACTCTTCACTGCATTTCACACACAACAGCCTCGACCGTACCTAGCAACATTCTAACGGATAATTATTCAAGTTGAGTAGGCGCGGCTCTCAGCCATTCTGCCAAGTCAATAATGATCTTAAACTTTGTATAGAAATTTCATTAGCGAATCCTATCCTTGAGAGGTAACTTCACATTCCGAAAAGAACCAGGATATAACTTGTTCAATTCATAACTAAAAGTGCCATTGTGAGTTTTCAGAATTTTTGCAAAATAAATAATAATTTTCGTTAGTTTCATGTTTTTCTTACACTAACAAGTATCCCACTAGTTACGTAAGAAATTTTGTGAATTTTTGTGTCATTTCCTTACAGCGGACGACTCCAGAAGATATTTACTGCTGGAAGTTTTTCAGGCATTTCTCTTTAGAACGTTAGGAGCGTCTGTCTGACTTCTGTAGTAGTGTGGGGGTGGAAATTGCATCTTGCAGGAGCCACAGGGTAAAGGGTACATCTGAGATTAATCTGTTGCGCAGAATAACAGCAGATCAACCCCACGCTCACACCATCTCACGAAAGCTACAGCTGAGGAGTGGTGTCTGTCATGAGATACTGTGGAATGCGTTGTTGTTGCTACACTGCCTCCCTGTGAAACTAATATAGTCATTATTTTTGAAAGAAATGTTCGCCATTTGACTGTAAATAAATCTGAAAAAAATGAATAGTCAGTTACAGATAAATGGTGGAAATTTCTTTAAAAATATCGCTATGAAGCACCTGATATCAGGAGTATAAAACAGTGTACATTACATACTTTTTATATGAGTGTACCTTCCACAAATGGAGAAAACACGGACCATGTAAAGCAGTGCAATACGTTATAAAAGAGCATGGAAAGTTATAATTGACATAACCAGATATCACTGTTATATTCAAGAGATAGTTCTTTAGCTTAATTGAACAATACTAAACAATGAATATTAGCTTGAAATGATTCAGGAAAACCTCAGGAAACTTAAATGAAGATGAAGTTAAATTGATGAGTACTGCAAAAAATTTATTGCAGGTCATTGACTGTTTTACAGAATTCATAATAACATTAGTCAACAGAAATTTTCCCACAAAGCATACGGTGAATGGTTTTAGGCAAGTCATGCTGGCAGAATTTAGAAATGGAATCAGTTTTTGTCAATCACGCTCAATCCGTCGAAATCCTCGAAAATGTGCTGTGGCTTGATTTAACTATTCTGAAGATTTGTTGAATAGCAGCTGAAATATGTACATTGAAATCCCATGAACGACTTTTCATTCACAAACCTAAATCCAGCAAATGTAGAGTCCAAATTCTTGATGAGTTATGCTCATCACTTAGAATCGCATTGTGTTGAGTTAGTTGTCTTTTGTGCCTCAGGACTGAGACATTGTTGGAAATGATTGCTTTTCTTCCAGATTCGAGTTTTGTCTGAATGAAAAAGAAATAAATAACAAAAATTCATGTATAATTTTGGACACCAGTGTGTTTAGAAAGTTCCCTCTGAAATTGCAAAAAAGAAAATTTAATCCTCTTTCACACAAGTGCCACCAACACAATTTCGTGTTTAAGGTACTCTCTCTCTCTCTCTCTCTCTCTCTCTCTCTCTCTCTCTCTCTCTCTCTCTCACACACACACACACACACACACACACACACACACACACACACAAACACACACACACACACACACACACACACACACACACACACACACACACACACACACACACACACACACACATACACTTGCTGCCTGACATGTACTACAGTCCTGTGATCTGTCTGTGTAGCTAAAGGAATCTGACTCAAATAGATGGAATAACCTCGAAAAAAAATTGTGTATTGTCATATCTCCCTTTCTGCTATAAGGGCGGTACCTCACAACGAAGAACTGGTGCTACAAGTGACTACCGATAATGTGACAAAAGTGCAGGATAGTACAGAGGCGAACTCGCGGAAGACAGAGAAGGAGGTGTTTGTGCCAGTGTAAAGCCTAGTCCACACTGGAACAATGTGGCGGGTCTTTGTTGTGGGACTGCACGGATTCAATGACTCGCATCTGTCCAGGGGCAGCCCTGCAACATAGTCTTGTTCACGGTGTAAGGGACAGTTCTGCTCGAAATGTCTCGAGAACCAGACTACACTGGCCCCTCTGTTTCACTTTCACTTCAGATTGCAAAAACGAAATAATGAAAAACGGAAAAAAATATGGGTACGAAAGCTATTCAGTGTGAAACGTGACAATGTGCTGGCACCATTGTCACGCTTCAGATAAGCAATAGTTTTAAAAACTTCATGTGATCCCTAAGAATATGAGGTGGCTTCAGAAAGAAACCCGATTGTTGTACGGGCAATAAAACTAAAGTTCTAGCCATTTTTAACTAAGCGAGCGCCGATTAGAATGCAATGGGATGGCAGACAGACTGACGGCCAGAGCGGAGGTAGCATGCCGAAGGGTTACAATAAGAGCCGAGTCGAGTGCGGTAGGCCAGTACGGTGACTTGCAAGACCGTGAAGGCGCAAGGACGTCGGAAAGCCAGAGGTAGCTTAGAAATACAACGCAGCATCCACAGGGATGGGAGGATGGGGGATGGAGAAGGTGGACTGGACCAGAGGCTGCCGAAGGGTAAAAAAGTAGTTAACTTGAAAAACGTTTCAATTAGAGCACAGGGCCAGAATAAAAGTTGCCGAAGAGTGTAAATCAAAAGTATATTTGCGTGGAAAACAACAGGGAGAGTATAAGCTAAAATGTGTCTGTTTTACGAGCAGGGATGATGGCTGACGTCACAAGCGGTTTAGTGGGGGAGAAGCAGAAGACAGCTGACAGCAGACCACGTGAGGGTGGAGCTGGTGCAGAAGCACGGCACAAAGAGGACGGCGCTAACAGAACAAACGGTTCAGTGGGGGAGAAGCAGAAGACAGCTGACAGCAGACCACGTGAGGGTGGAGCTGGTGCAGAAGCACGGCACAAAGAGGACGGCGCAAACAGAACAAACGGTTCAGTGGGGGAGAAGCAGAAGACAGCTGACAGCAGACCACGTGAGGGTGGAGCTGGTGCAGAAGCACGGCACAAAGAGGACGGCGCTAACAGAACAACGCGGAGCACGCTGCAGACAGGCAGTACGTTGAAGTCTTCGAAAGCTAAGAAACCGACTTCTATGCCTACAGTTGAACAGCATTTTTATCTTTAGAAAAGAGAATGGCTGAGCAGGATAAAAGTAGCATAGCAGGGAAAGCCGACGGTGATACTGAGGTGGTCGTTAAAATGGGTAGTATAATTAGGGAATTAGACAGTGCAGAGGTGTTTAGCCCACATCTGCATTCAACGAGAAATTTATTGGCGGTTGATTGCAACGTAGAGACCGAACGGACCAAAGAGGTGCCACTAAACTTGAGTGATTCAATCTCTGAAGGCGTTGAGGCTACTCAAGGCAAGTCAGAATCAATAGTAGACCAGATGATTTCGTCAGTACCAGAGGAACAGAAAAATGTCTACTTACTGTCACTTCTTGCAACTTTTACGCAATTTCTGGAAAAAATGAGTAAACATATTAAGCAAAGTAATGAACAAGTAAGCTCCAGTTTTCCATTGAAAGTGGCGATCACTCAGTGTAAGTTGCAATTGGAGCAGCAAGTAGACAATAAACTACAGCAAGTTTTATATAAAGTGGGTACTGATCTGGACCATGTGAAGAAGGAATGTGCTACAGGGCACAAGGAGGGGTTAGTTAAAGTAATCAAAGCATTGGATGAGCATGCTACTGCATATCAAAACTTCACAACTGAATTGGAAGTTAAACAGGGGGATTTTGAAACGAAAATAAATACCGAAGTGGGTAATATAAGTGGTAAGATACGATCTGCACAAGATACTAGTTTTAAGTTATATATTAAGGATATGGTTCAGGTGATGGCCACTAATCGTGCAATGCGTCACTCGTTTGAGAAACATCAAGAGGTCCATAATCAGCAGATGGGCGCTCAAATATTGCAAAATGAGCCACCAATTGCTAAACTGGCCACACGGGCAGGCTGGGTTCCTCGAGCAATTGATTTTATTCAAGTGGTCAAAAAAATGGGTAGCGTCTTTGATTCGTAATCAAAACGTCTTCGGTCCCGGGTTCGATTCCCGCCGTTGCTTAAATTTTGTTTAATAATCAGCATTGGCGGCTGAAGATTCCAGAGCAGTTCCCCATTCGGATCGCAGGAGGGGACTGCCAAGGGGAGGTTACGATGAGAAAAAGATTGAATAATCAACGGAAGGATAACGTTCTATGAGTCGGGACGTGAAATGTCAGAAGTTTGAACATGGTAGGGAAACTAGAAAATCTGAAAAGGGAAATTCAATCTAGATATAGTACGGGTCAGTGAAGTGAAGTGGAAAGAAGACAAGGATTTCTGGTCAGATGAGTGTAGGGTAATATCAACAGCAGCAAAAAACGCTGTAACAGGAGTAGGATTCATTATGAATAGTAAGGTAGGGCAGAGAATGTGTTACTGTGAACATTTCAGTGACAGGGATGTTCTTATCAGAATCAACAGCAAACCAACACCGACAACGATAGTTCGGGTATACATGCCAACGTCGCAATCTGAAGATGAAAAAGAGAAAGCATATGAGGATATTCAAAGGGTAATACACTATGTAAAGGGATATGAAAATCTAATAGTCATGGGAGACTGGAATGCAGTTGTAGGGGAAGGAGCAGAAGAAAAGGTTACAGGAGAATATGGGCTTCGGACAAGGAATGAGAGAGAAGGAAGAGTTCTGTAACAAGTTTCGGCTAGTAATAGCGAATACTCTGTTCAAGAATCACAAGAGGAGGAGGTATACTTGGAAAAGACCGGGTGATGCGGCAAGATTTCAGTTAGATTACGTCACGGTCAGACAGAGATGCCGAAATCAGACACTGGATTGTACCCTGGAGCAGACATAGACTCAGATCACAATATAGCAGTGATGAAGAGTCAGCTGAAGTCTAAGACATTAGTCAGGAAAACCAATATGCAAAGAAGTGTGATACAGAAGTGCTAAGGAATGACGAGATATGCTTGAAGTTCTCTAATGCTACAGATACAGCAATAAGGAATAGCTCAGTAGGCAGTACAGTTGAAGCGGAATGGACATCTCTAAAAAGGGCCGTCACAGAGTTTGGGGAGGAAAACATAGGTACAAAGAAGGTAACTGCGAAGAAACCATGGATAACAGAAGAAATACTTCAGTTGATCGATGAAAGGAGGAAGTACAAAAATGTTCCAGGAAACTCAGGAATAGAGAAGTACAAGTCACTGAGGAATTAAATAAACAGGAAGTGCAGGGAAGCTAAGACGAAATGACTGCAAGAAAAATGTGAAGACATCGAAAAAGAAATGATTGTCGGAAGGACAGACTCTGCATACAGGAAAGTCAAAACAACCTGCAGTGACATTAAAAGCAAGGGTGCTTACATTAAGAGTACAACGGGAATTCCACTGTTAAATGAAAAGGAGAGAGCGGATTGGTGGAAAGAAAACACTGAAAGCCACTATGAGGGGGAAGATTTGTCTGATGTGATAGAAGAAGAAACATGAGTTGATTTAGAAGATATAGGGGATCCAGTATTAGAATCAGAATTTAACAGAGCTTTGCAGGACTTGAGATAAAACAAGGCAGAAGGAATAGATAACATTTCATCAGAATTTCTAAAATCATTGGTGTAAGTGGCAACAAAACGACTATTCACGTTGGTGTGTAGAATGTATGAGTCTGGTGACATACCATCTGACTTTCGGAAAAACATCATCCACATAATTCCGAAGACGGAAAGAGCTGACAAGTGTGAGAATTATCGCACAATCAGCATAACAGCTCATGCATCCAAGTTGTTTACAAGAATAATATACAGAAGAATGGAAAAGAAAATTCAGGATGCGCTAGATGACGATCAGTTTGGCTTTAGGAAAGGTAAAGGCGCGAGAGAGGCAATTCTGACGTTGCGGTTAAAAACTGAATAAGTCTAAAGAAAAATCAAGACACATTCATAGGATTTGTCGACCTGGAAAAAGCGTTCGACAGTGTAAAATGGTGCAAGATGTTCTAAATTCTGAGAAAAGTAGGGGTAAGCTATAGGGAGAGATGCAATATCCCGTCGACGTCTCCAGTGCCCATATTGGATGAATTGTGTAAGGAACGGTTACTAATAAAATCAGTAGTATGCCTTTCACACTTGTTCGATCTTCCCTGCCGACATCCCGTTCCTAATTCATTACATATGGAAAAAATTCCTTACATCTTTCTTCCATTCACAGCGTTAGATTTGCAGTGGTGGCCAAAACTGAAATTAATTTTTTTCAGCGTAAATCGGCTCCACAGTAACGCATTAGCGTATCTATCAAGTTTCACTGCGATGCGATAATTACAGTCTGCATTGGACCCTCATGAGTTGCTGCACTTTAATTATAATCATCCGATATTTTTTTATTAATCTCAAAAGCCCTTTGCTCTCAGACCTAAAACATAGACATTAAAAATTTCTTCTTTCTTTTTAGGCACAGAGTGTTCGTTTGACCTTGAAACAACTAAATATCTCGAAAACGACGCATCGTACGAAAAATACGTTCTAGGTGAAGGGTTGGTATTAGTAAAGAGAACATTTGTTTGTGCTACAACTGGCTACCTCCTAACAACCCGTCCTGTGTGGGCAAGGTCCATTTTGCATTTTCAAATGGGAATCCCCGCCCCATTCTTAGTGCATAATTGGACTCTACGACAAAATCTACGTAATGTTTACTGAAACCATTGTTTCCCATTCGTGGTAGATGGCGCTCTAACCGACAAGTATCAAGTATTCTGATGGTTGATAGTGATATTCCAAAAGCGATTGTACGGTGCAATTGATAGAGTAATGTGATGTAATTTTGATCATTTCGCACAAATGCTATCCTAACTGGAAACATATGGAGGAAAGAAGTAATTTAAATTATGGCACTCATTCTTTGATGTTTAATGAGTATGTAACATAAATATTACGCAATTACAAGAGTTGGTTTAAACGCAAGGAAAGGTTACAGAACTGAGTAAAATTGTTCTAAAATGTACTGCATTAGATACAATTGTGATCACTTCTTGGTACAATTCTGATCATTGATATCTTCTACACAAGAATAGCTTTTTTCCTCTGGCACCGATGCAAACTTCGTGGTACCAAACATTACATTTTTGGCAGCGAGTCGACTCATCCTTTGCCAATGATTCCGCACTAGAATAATTCAAGAAACAAAATCCACAATTATTCTTGTTGTTTGCTGGTGATTTGAAGCTTTTAATACTTCTTTCATCATTACTCACAGATCTACATTTCTGTTTATTGGTCTTGCTGCATTTGTGATCTCTTTCCTTGTTCCCAGGTGAAAAAGATTTCTCTTTCTACTGAGGTTTTCCAGGTTTTCATCTGAAACGAGTCGAATTGATGTTTGTGTTTCCCATTTCCGAGACGATACTCTTTCCTCTGGTGTTGGCAAAATGTCCTTGCCAGTATCGCGCTGAGAAATTGTACTGGATGCTGGTGTTACGGATTTGCCGTGCTTTTCTCTTATATCTTTTAAAACCATGCGCTCTTCGCCAAGAATTCTGGTATTACTCACTCATTTGAAAATTACTATTGGTGATAAAAACGTACCAGATGCAATCACGCGTGCAGCGGTAGTCACAGTGCGTCCTATTTCCACGTTTCTTGGTGAAATAACTTCTCGCTTACCGTTACGGTTAACTACTTTTGGGGTCTGTTGTTAAGAGGTAAGCCAGACTCATCCACATCTTAAATACACTCTAGTTCATTAAAAAAATCACATTCCTTTAAAATTTCTTCCAAATTCTGGAAATATTTACTTATGAGGGGCGTTTGAAAAGTCCGGGCAAAGTCCGAGAGATGGCACCACCGACGCGTATCGAGGCCATGTTTAGTTAGTGCATCTTTGGAAAGAACGCACACTAAGTTTCAGCCATATTGGTCTATTTCTTTGTGTTTTGCATTCGTGTGAATCAAGGAAGTTGAGTGATTGTCAAAAAATGGACGAAAAAGTCTTTCTTGTGGTGATTAAATATTACTTTATTAAAGGCAAAACGCCTCGGGAGACTAAAGAGAAGCTTGATAAACATTACGGTGACTCTGCACCTCCGATTAGAACAGTTTATAAGTGGTTTCAAAATTTTCGGAGTGGCCATATGGGCGCAAGTGATGCTGAACGTTCTGGACGCCCTGTGGAGGTTACGACTTCATAAATCATTGATAAAATCCATGATATGGTGATGGATGACAGAAGAGTTAAGGTGCATGAGATTGCTAGTGCTGTGGGCATCTCGAATGAATGGGTACATGATATTTTGCATAAACATTTGGACATGAGAAAACTATCCTCAAGATGGGTTCCCGATTGCTCACACTTGATCAAAAACGGAATCTTGTGAAGTGTTACAAGAATGGTTTGCAGCTGTTCAGGAAGAATCTGCTAGACTTTAGGCGTCGTTTCGTCACTGTGGATGAAACATGGATACATTACTATACTCCTGAGGCCTAACAATAATCTAAACAATGGGTTACCAAGGGAGAGTCTGCACCAAAAAAGGTGAAGACCATTCCTTCGGCCGGAAAGGTTATGTCGACTGTCTTTTGGGATTCGTAAGGGATAATCTTCATCGATTATCTGGAAAAGGGTAAAACTATTACAGGTGCATATTATTCATCGTTATTGGACCGTTTGAAAACCGAGCTGCAAGAAAACCGCCGGAGATTGGACCGCAAAAACATCCTCTTCTATCACGACAATGCACTAGCACACACCTCAGCAGCTGTGTTCACAAAATTAATGGAAATACGATTCCAACTCGTTTCACATCCCCCCTATTCTCCAGGCTTGGCTCTCTCGGACTGCTATTTGTTCCCCAATTAGAAGAAATAGCTGGCGGGACAAAGATTTTATTCAAACTAGGAGGTGATTGCAGCAACTAATAGTTGTTTTGCAGACTTAGACAATTCCTCTTATTCGGAAGGGATCAACAAATTAGAACAGCGTTGGACGAAGTGTGTGAGTCGAAAAGGAGACTATGCCGAAAAATAAAAATGTTTACCTCAAACACGTAAGTAGTTTTTATTTTTGCACGGATTTTTCAAACGCCCCTTGTACTTCTGCTTTATTTAAGCCTTCAGTTCTGGCTTGTGAAAGACCTTCAGGTTTCCGCAGGCTAAGGATGGTGTGTCTCTTCATAAATGCTGTAAACCGATCGACTCCAGCAAACGTGCCTTCTTCGTTCCATGCTCATTTCAAATTATTTTTCTCAGCCAACCGAAATGCAGCTTTTCTTAACTTGAGTGGCAACAGACCCAATCCTCACTGTTCTAGAAATAAAGTTCTCTGAACGACAGAATTTTCCATTTCAGAATTGAGCACCGTTGGACGACCAATTCTGTTTTCTGCAGTAGGAGATAATCCAGCTGCTGTTTCTTTTTAATTTGTACGTTACAATGCAGAGTGCTGAAAGGAATGTTGTACAATTCTCATGCAGCTCGAAGGCTCGAATGTCCATCCATTACACTTTTTATCGCCTCGTGTAAAGCAGTTGGACTCCATTATTGTAGATTTTCTTTTCTGGTCGTTTCCAGGGCATTGAAGGGAAAAAAATAAGGGTTTGCTTCAAAAGCTCGCCAGACAAAATATGTATAAATATTCAGAAATTATTTTTAGTAGTTGTCTGTAATGTGTCTACGGTAACAGGTCTGGAGGGACTAAACTAAACAACTGCAGTGATCGAAATTGAACTTTGTCGGTGTTGCGGTCTTCAGTCCAAAGACTTGTTTGATGCAGCTCTCCGTGCTGCTCTATCCTTTGCAAGGCTCTTTATCTCCGAGCAACTACTGCAACCTACATTCTCCTGAATCCGTTTAGTGCATTCATCTCTTGGTCTACGTTTACGATTTTTACCCTCCACGCTTCCCCCCATTACTAAATTGGTGATCTCTTGATGCCTTAGAATGTGTTCTACCAACCGGTCCCTTCTTCTAGTCAAGTTGTGCCGTAAATTCCTCTTCTCCTCAATTCTGTTCACTAGCTTCTCATTAGTTACGTGATCTACTCATCTAATATTCAGCATTCTTCTCTAACACGACGTTTCAAAAGCTCCTATTCTCTTCTTGTCTAAACTGTTTATCGTCCATTTTTCACTTACTTATGTGGCTACCCTCCATATAAATACTTTCAGAAAAGACTTCCTGACAAATTTATACTCGATGTTGACAAATTTCTCTTCTTCAAAAACGCTTCCCATGCCATTGCCAGTGTGTACATTTTGTATCCTCTCTACTTTTGCCATCAGCAGTTATTTTGCTCCCCAAGTAGGAAAATTCGTCTACTGCTTTAAGTGTTTCATTTCTAATCTTATTCCCTCAGCATCACCTGATTTAATTCGACTACATTCCATTATCCTCGTTTTGCTTTTGTTGATGTTCATCTCATACCCGACTTTCAAGAGACTGTCCATTCTGTTCAACTGCTCTTCCAAGTCCTTTGCTGTCTCTGACAGAATTACAATGTCATCGGCAAATACCAAGTTTTTGTTTGTTCTCCCTGGATTTTAATTCGTACTTCAAATTTTTCTTTAGTTTCCTTTATTCCTTGTTCAACGGACAGATTTAATAATACTGGGGATAGGCTACAACCCAGTCTCACTCCCTTCTCAATCGTTTCTTCCGTAGCATGTCTCTTATAACTGTCTTCTGGTTTCTGTACAAATTGCAAATAGCCCCTGCATTTTACCCCTGCCATCTTCAGAATTTGAAGCAGAGTATTCCAGTCAACACTGTCAAAAGCTTTCTCTA
Organism: Schistocerca serialis cubense; assembly: GCF_023864345.2. Lineage (NCBI taxonomy): Eukaryota > Metazoa > Arthropoda > Insecta > Orthoptera > Acrididae > Schistocerca > Schistocerca serialis. The sequence goes on from NC_064643.1 coordinate 603,599,495, forward strand.
AGTCTAAAAATGCTAGAAACATAGGTTTGCCTTTCCTTAAACAAGCTTCTAAGGTAAATCGTAGGTCAGTATTCCCTCACGTGTTCCTACATTCCTATGGAACCCAAACTAATCTTCTCTGAGGTCAGCTTCTACTAATTTTCCCAATTTATGATAGTATTTTGCAACCGTGACTTATTAAACTTATAGTTCGATCATTTTCACATCTGTCAGCATCTGCTTTCTTTAGAATCGGGATTATTATATTCTTCTTGAAGTCTGAAAGTATTTCGCCTGTCTCATACTTCTTGCTCACCAGAGAGAGGAGTTTGGTCATGGCTGGCTCCCCCTAGCCTATCAGTAGTTCCAACGGAATGTTGTCTACTCCCAGGGCCTTGTTTCTACTTGTCTTCCAGTGCTCTGTCAAATTCAGTTTCATATCTCCCATGTTATCTCCATCTACGTCCTCTTCCATTTCCATAATATTGCCCTCAAGTACTTCGCCCTTGCGTTAACCCTCTATATACTCCTTCCACCTTTCGGCTTTCCCTTCTTTGCTTAGGACTGATTTACCATTTTCTCTTGATAATCACACAGGTGCTTCTCTTTTCTCCGAAGGTCTGTTTAATTTTTCTGTAGGTGGCATCTATCTTACCCCTAGTGATATACGCTTCTACATCCTTACATTTGTCCTCTACCCATACCCGCCAGCCGTTTTGCACTTCCTGTCGATCACATTTTGAGACGTTTATATTCTCTTTCGCCTGCTCCATTTATTGCATTTTTGTATTTTCTCTTTTTATCAGTTAAATTCGATATTCTTGTGTTACCCAAGGATTTCTACTAGCCCTCGTCTGTTTACATACTTGATCCTCTGCTGTCTTCATTATTTCGTCTCTCAAAGCTACCCATTCTTCTTCTACTGTATTCTTTTCCCTTGATCTTCTGAATTGTTCCCTAATGCTTCCTCTGAAACTCTCTGCAACCTCTGGTTCTTTCAGTTTATGCGGGTCCCATCTACTTAAATTCGTACCTTTCTGCAGTTTATCAGTTTTAATCTACTCTTCAGAACCAATAAATTGTGGTTGGAGTCCACATCTGCTCCTGGAAACGTCTTACAATTTAAAACCTGGTTACCATCACGTAATCGGTTTGAAATATTCCGGTGTCCCTATGTCTCTTCCACATATTCAGCCTTCTTTCATGATTCTTAAGTAACGTATTAAGCATGATTAAATTGTGCTGTGTGCAAAATCCTACCAGACGACTTCCTCTTTCGTTACTTTACCCCAGTCAGTCCTTATTCACCTACTACTTTTCCCTCACTTCCTTTTCGTACTGTCGACTTCCAATCCCCCAGGACTATAAAATTAGCCGGCCGGAGTGGCCGTGCGGTTCTAGGCGCTACAGTCTGGAACCGAGCGACCGCTACGGTCGCAGGTTCGAATCCTGCCTCGGGCATGGATGTGTGTGATGTCCTTAGGTTAGTTAGGTTTAATTAGTTCTGAGTTCTAGGCGACTGACGACCTCAGCAGTTAAGTCGCATAGTGCTCAGAGCCATTTGAACCATTTGACTATAAAATTTTCGTCTCCTTTAACTATCTGAATAATTTCTTTTATCTCGTCATACATTCCTCCTCGTCCGGGGAACTAGTTGGCATATCAACTTGTACTACTGTGGTAGGTGTGGGCTTCGTGTCTATCTTAGTTACAATAATGCGTTCAATACGCTGCTCATAGTTGCTTACTCGAGTTCCTATTTTTTTATTCGTTATTAAACCTACTCCTACATTACCGCTATTTGATTTTGTATTTATAGCCCTGTACTCACCTGACCGTAAGTCCTGTTCCTCCTGCCACCGAACTTCATTAAGTCCCATTATATCTAGTTTCAACCTTTTCAGTTCCCTGTTTAAATTTTCTAACCTACCTGCCCGATTAAGGGATCTGACATTCCACTCTCCAATCTGTGGAATGCCAGTTTTGTGTCTTCTGATAACAACATCCTCCTGAGTAGCACCCACCCAGATATCCGAATGAGGGACTGTTTTACCTCCAGAATGTTTTACTCCAACAGGATGCTATCATCAGTTAACATATAGTAGAGCTGCATGCCCTCAGGAAAAACTATAGCTGTAATTTCCCATTGCTTTCAACTGTTCACAGTACCAGCGCAGCAACGTCTTTTTGGTTGATGTTACAAGGCCAGATCGGTCAATCATCCAGACTGTTGCCCCTGCAACTAATTACAAGGCTGCTGCCCCTTTTCAGGAACCATACGTTTGTCTGGCCTCTCAACAGGTACCCCTCCTTTGCGGTTGCACCTACGGTATGGCTATCTGTATCGCTGAGGCACGCAAGCCTCGCCACCAACGCAACTCCATAGCTCATGGGGGGGGGGGGGGGGTTTAGTTAATGACCTTGAATTACATCCAGATTTTATTAAATCTAGCATGTCCAATGACTTAGTAAACAAAGCTAGAAAATATTTATTGATACATAAATAATGTTGGATTGACACATCTCTGTCTTACAATTGTAAACAAAGAGCCAAAGAAACTGGTACACCTGCCTAACATCGTGTAGGGCTCCCGTGACCACGCAGTAGTGCCGCAACATGATGTGGTATTTACTCGGCTAATGCCTGAAGTACTGCTGGAGGGAACTGACACCATGAATCCTGCAGGGCTGTCCATAAATACGTAAGAATACAAGGGGGTGGAGATCTCTTCTGAACAGCACGTTATGTGACATCCCTGATATGCTCAATAATGTTCATGTCTGTGATGTTTGATAGCGAGCAGAAGTAGCTAAACTCGAAAGAGTGTTTGTGGAGCTAATCTATAACAATTCTGGACGTGTGGGGTGTCGCATGGTCCTGCTGGAATTATACAAGTCCGTCAGAATACACAATGGACATGAATGGATCCAGGTGATCAGACAAGATGCTTATATATGTGTCGCCTGTCAGAGTCGTATCTAGATGTATGAGGAGTTCCATACCACTCCAACTGCACACGCCCCACACCGTTACAGAGCCTCCACTAGCTTAGACAGTCCCCCGCTGACATGCAGGGGCCATAGATTCATGAGTCTGTCTCCGTACCATGCACATTCATCCGCTCGATACAATCTGAAACGAGACTCATCCAACCATGAACATGTTTACAGCCATCAACAGTCCAATGTCGTTGTTGACGTGCCCAGACGGGGCGTAAAGCTTTGTGTCATGCTGTCATCAAGGCTACACGAGTGGGCCTTCGGCTTCGAAAGCACACATCGATGTTGTTTCGTTGAATGGTTCACATGCTGACACTTGTTGATGGTCCAGCATTTATATTTGCACCGATTTGCGAAAGAGTTGTACTTCTGTCACTTTGAACGATTCTCTTCAGTCGTCGTTGGTCCCATTCTTGCAGGATCTTTTTGCGAAAGCGGCGATGTCGGAGGTTTATGTTTACCGGATACCTGATATTCACGGTACAGTCGTGAAACGATCGTAAGGGAAAACTCTCCATTTCATCACTATCTCGGAGATGCTGTCCCATAGCTCGTGCGCCGACTATAGCACTACGTTGAAACTCACTTTAATCTTGACAGCCTGCCATTGTAGCAGCAGTAACGGATCTAACAACTGCGCCAGACATTTATTGTCTTAATTAGGCGTTGCCGATCGCAGCGCCGTGTTCTGCCTGTTTACATATCTTTGCATTTGAGTACGCATGCCTATACCAGATTCTTTGGCACTTCAGTGTATAAGCGATCTGAAGCCTTCGGATGTCTCCAGGTCTCTTCCAAGTATATAACCTGCTTTCATAATTCTTAAACCAAGTGTTAGCGATGATTAAGTTATGCTGTGTGTTATGGCGTTAAGTCAAGCGCCGGCACGCCAGTCGGAAACGACACAGCAGAGGGGGCTGTGAACAAGATGTCAGCCAATTAATTGCACGCTGACCGACCCCTCTCCAGGACGACAACGCTACGGCGGTGACCTCTGAGTCAAGAGGTCATAAGGGCCGCGCCGACTGGTCGCGCTGCACTTATACAACAGCATCAAGATTACGCACTTCGAGACCACCGACTTAGGAATTGTATATACTGAAGAGTTTCTTATTTGCATGTCGCCCTTTGTTTGCGATACTTCAGTGTTATTGTCAAAGTATTGTCATTTTTCATTTCGTAATAAAACTCATTAATACGATTTGTTTGAATGTTGTCTAGCGATACGAGAAGGCAGGCTTCCTAGACACCTTGACGTAAAGGCAGGATTCAACATTCTGAGCAAAATTCTACCAGGTGGCTTCCTCTTTCATTCCTTATCCCCAGTCCATATTCACCTACTACTTTTACTTCTCTTCCTTTTCCTACTATCGAATTCCAGTCCCGCATGACAATTAAATTTTCGCCTCCCTTAACTATTTGAATAATTTCTTTTATCTCATCATATCAATCTTCAGTCTCTGCTTCATTTGCGGGGCTAGTTAGCATATAAACTTGAATTGCGGTAGGCATGGACTTCGTGTCTATATTGACTACAATAATGTATGTTGCTGTTCATATGTAATGCCATACGATAAAAAATAAATAAAAACAGTAATCCTATGCTGTTGGTAGTAGCTTACCCGCACTCTGATTTTTTTATTCATTGTTAAACCTACTCCTGCATACTCGTATTTGATTTTGTATTCATCACCCTGTATTCACCCTACCAGAAGTCCTGTTCCTCATGCCACCGAACATCACTAATTCCCACTATATCTAACTTTAACCTAATCGCCGGCCGGTGTGGCCCAGCGGTTCTAGGCGCTTCAGTCCGGAACCGCGCGACTGCTACGATCGCAGGTTCGAATCCTGCCTCGGGCATGGATGTGTGTGATGTCCTTAGGTTAGTTAGGTTTAAGTAGTTCTAAGTTCTAGGGGACTGATGACCTCATAAGTTAAGTCCCATAGTGCTCAGAGCCATTTGAACCATTTTTTTAACCTAACCATTTCCCTTTTTAAATTTTCTAACCTACCTTCCCGATTAAGGGATCTGACACGCCGCGTTCCAATTCGTAGAACGCCAGTTTTGTTTCTCCTGATGACGATGCCCTCCTGACTAGTCCCCTCCCGGGGACTACTTTACCTCCTGAATATTTTACCCAAGAGCACGCCATCATCATTCAACCATACAGTAAGGCTGAAGGTACCGAAATTGTACCTTTTCTTTGATGGAAAATGTACTACTGGTGAGAGTGAAATTATAAAAATATGGTACTGAATTGTGCCAAGAGATGGCAGCACATGTCACACAGTCTTTCTCTATGGATGCTTCAGAACACACGTGAACTGGAATGGAAAACAAGCCTCTAAACTGACTAATGTAGAATTCAGAAGCACATGGAAACTAGTCAGTTTATAAGACCGCATAAAGCTAAGTAACTTCACTTACCTCTCAACAAGAAAAAATTCATGTTTCTGTAGTATGTACTCATGTATTGAGGGAAAGTACAGGCGGGGCTGCAGAAACCTTCCGTACTGCAACGCCATACGAAGGCAGGTATTACCAACACTATGAAACTGAAAAACGGACGAAACGTTATGTTGATCAGAACTGTACCTATATCGAAGTTGTACCACTCTAGACATTCACATTTCTGCCCAGTAAGCCATTTATTTGGTAACACAGTTTTCTGTTCCCTTCCAGGTTGGTTGTGGTGAGTCCCCAAACCATCGGAATGCTTGCTTTCGGTGGCCGCCCTCGAACAGTGCCATCAGGTTGACTCATTTCAATGTATGTTTCTATTCCAACCCGCCATGACATTCGCACTGGTCGCTACACGTTTACTTGCGCAATACAAAGCACAGACATTGTAAAAAGGTGAAATATACATCAAGTGATAGTGACAAGCGCACCCCCATGGATACTCACCGGCACCAAGCACCCCAATGTTGAGAGGCAAGGGGATTAACCGAAATCAAGCATCCTGATGCGAACAGAAAACTTTTAGATACACGCCGTTGTTCCGAATCACGCTAAACGTAGTTTGTAACCTAACATTGCAATGGCTAACCATTTTGTATTGTATAATCAAATTTGCTACACTAAAGTTAATTTCAAACACAAATATCAACTGTCAGAAGACGAAGGTAAATGAAATGGAGAATAAATGCGTCATTTCTTAACTGTACAAACAGGCACACTTGATATTTGTCGATTACATCGCCATCTACGACGAGGGTAAAACAATGACTTGAGTAAGCATGCAATAAATATGAAGTTCCCAATTTTAAAAAACAAAGTTGACCCATCCACATAGGAGGGGCCGTCAGAAGGTGGCTACTTATAGTACAGAGAGATGTTCCCTTGAAAGTTTTATACATTAAATGAAATGATAGTAAATCAGAGTTGGTTAGGTATATTACCACTTTACACATCTTTGAATGAAAACTACTTTTTATTCGGAATATTGCCACTTTAAATATCTTTGCATGCTGAATACTTGAGCGATACACAGTCTCTGGTTTCCAGAGGTTGCATTATTGAGAAAAGAGCGGGGAAGCTAGTAGATAATAGTCAAGTCGAGTCACAGCCTTGAGCAGTACTATGGTCCAATCCAAGAACTGTGGCGGTTCGTGCAAGTCGAGAAACAGACAGGGATTGTATTGATGCCGGTTCCATGCGATAGTTGCTGTTCAGTCATAGAAGTGCTTTCCCATTGATGTAAGGGTGTATCCTGCAAATTATGTCTCTCACTTGGTTGTTTGGAATGTATAACTTAACACCACCATCACCCATGACAATTTGCAACAAATGGAATAAAAATTCGCTAAATACTCGTAACTCGCTACGGTCATGTTTAGCGGTCGCTTTGGCTACAATATTCACGCTCACTGGCTGTCGCAGACTGCGTGACATATGTGTGCAGAATGAACGTAACTCGACCAGCATCGTTTGTGACTCCAACTATAGTTCTAGTGTCGTGGTGTGAGGGTATTGGATCATGGTGGATTGAGGAGCTTGGACAGCAGAGGTGGCACACAGAGATTTCTGTTTGAGATGTTCCATGATGTGTAACCTGAGGATGAAAGATGATTCTGAAGATGACTTTATAAAGAACCAGCAGTTCAGAAAGAGGTACCTTATTTTGATCTTGCTAGCTGCAAACGCGACTTTAGTAATTCTTACCATACAAGGATGTTATCGTGTCCAATAACGTCTATGTACTGGTAATCGTGTGTTCAGCATTTTAATGAGGCCTCCTTCATTTAGATTAGTTAAATAATATAGCGTTAGGAAGTCAAGAAAACAAACTTTCATAATAGAAATATTTTGTCGAAGTAGACATCATCGAGTATGACGACGTGGCAAGAGATAATGCTGATTACTCATATTAGTTGAATTTTAGTTTTGTATCATAAAAAAATCAATTTCAAAGCACTTCCCTTTGTCATTTATAAATATTTCACGAAGCATTTATCCACTGTTCAAACAAACATGTTCAGTAACATTTGCGTTGTCACGCCTTGCACTTTGATGTGAACAATAAGTAAACAGGAAAACAGAACTAAAAAAATTTAATTTGCTAAAACAGTAACTTAAACAGAAATAACAATAAGAAGGCAAACTGCTGCGCAGTGATTTATTTCAGATCATAATTTCCAGTGCAGCCAGAGCTGAGCCAAGTTATCCCTTGCAAGGTGTGAATTTAGCCTACATGAACGCTTTTGACAGAATATTAATAGTTTTCAACTGATGAAATGTTATGTAAATTCAACAGATGCGTTTTTGCAACAGGACATATTTCAACAGTCAGTAATTCTGAGTATTCTTGTAAATAATTTTTTTATGTAATCTAATTTACAGATGGTCAGATCCATTTCAAATTAATTAAAATCACATTCATAAAAATAAGACTGCATAAGTAAGTTCATGTTCAAAAGAAGAATAGCTACGCCGACTCTGGATCTGAGTCTGTAAAAGTAATTTAGAATTCAGGCAGTTTTCATATTGTTAGCGAAAAATTCAGTTACAATTAGTTTCAGTGTACAGCCAACACTAAAATAGGTAACTTTCACCTTCCGACCTTTCTGCTCATAACACGTTCTTTTTGGTAGCTTTTGCTTTCGTGGGTAGATGAAGATGCTCTGCTCTGCAACTGCGTCTACAGTATAAGTGTAATGATGTGTTTTGATCTTTCTCTTGTGTATCATGTGTTAATAATAATGTGCCTGTACGGTGCATAGCATTTTTGCAATTAATTATTGAGCATTGGCTGCGTTGGAAGAATTATGATTTTTATTTGTTGTCGACTACAACTGCGTTAACGTGTCGATAAGCACCAGACCGAAATTAAATGCTAGATGCAGGAACCATGAGCGAACGAATGGCTGCTCAGATTTTCAGTGCAAGTGAGGTAGGTGCGATAATGACAAACAGACAGGGTCAAAGTAGTAATATATTAGTAGTTAGAGATGAACGTGAGAATATGATAGGAGATTTCTCTCGTGAAAACATTTTCGCAAGGCATTATACATCACAATACAAGTTCAATGATCGAAGTCTCAGGTCTTATCACTGTAACATTAATGCCAAAATGTATATTTACCATCCTCGAGTCGTATTGCAGAACTTGGCAGGAACGATCCCTCACAATTTTACAGACGAGTGTAACCTTTTCTTCACGAAATAGTAATCCTGCAGTTGGGAATTGGAGTATTACACAAACTATACTTGACATGATTAAAGAAATTACAGAAAGTGGTAAAGCAAAGGGAGAGAATCTCAGAAAGCAGCAAGAAAATTTCCGGACGCAGGAAGGCAATATTGCTGAGTTTTGTAGAAAGTACTGTTAGGAGTCTACAAAAATACAGCAAAAAATAGATGAGAATATTGATAGGAGGCTAGAGGAAAATACCTGAAAACTTGGTAGTTAACTTTATGGAACTATGAAACCAGATTAAAAAAGAAATGAATGTAACTGTCAAGTCTGAGATGAATAAAACAGAGTCCCGAATCGAGCAGTTAGATACTATCTAAATTGTGCAGTTAAAAGGCCAAGGAATTCAGCACGATACATGCATACAACAATTAGAAACAATGGTTCCTGATTTAATCAGCGTTTCAGTATCATCACAAAACAAGATGACGAGTTCACTACTATTATGGCACATTTGTTGACAAACACCGTTAAAAATTCTGAAGACACTCAGTCTCTCCCCATTACTAATTCCACAGAATTTCAATCGTTGCAGTGTTTTAAACAACGTCAAATGACCATTGACCAACAACACAAGCAGGAATAAAAGACGGATTTATCTGTAAGTATTTTCACACTGTTAGAAATTTCAAAGTTTTCAGAAATGTTGGTAACGAAATTCACCCTCAGAAATGGCTACAACAATTTGATTATTGTCTTCCAATTACATGGTAGTTCGTCACAAAATACAGGGTGTATCAAAAAGAATCATCCGATTTGACATGGCTCTATTTCTGAAACTAACAAACATAAACAATGTTGTTTTTTTTTTGATGAACGGGAAAATGCGGTATTTAAATTGTTCCACACTGCAGCAAGCATGTCTTGAGTTACAGCTTCCACGTCTGCTGTCATGCGATGTGTCAGTTCACTCATTGTTGTTGGTAAGGGATGCGCATAAACAGAGTTTTTTTTGAACCCCCACGAGAAATAATCATAGACAGTCAGGTGCAGTGACCATGGAGGCCAGTAATGTGAGGCTGAATCATTTGGTCCAGTGCGACCAACCCATCGTTCAATAACATTTTGATTTAAAAATTCCTGCACTTCCAGATGCCAGTATGATGATGCCCCATCCTGTTGGTAAATGAAACCATTCGAATCAGTCTCCTACTGTGGGAAAAGAAAGTTCTCAAGCACATAGAGATATGTGGTTCCTGTAGCAGTGTTCTGGGCAAAGAAAAATGGACTATACACCTTTTCCTGTGAAACTGCACAGAACACATTAAATTTTGGAGAGTCCCTCTCATGTTGTACAATTTCATGCTGTTGATCCGTACCCCATATTTTCGCATTATGACGGTTCACCTTTCCACGTAAATGAAATGTTGCCTCTTCGCTAAAACACTAAGTGTGGAAGAAAACTGTCATCCTCCATCTTGCCAAGAACGCAATTGCAGAACTCCACACGTTGTTGTTTATCACCTTCACGAAAAGCTTGCAGCGACTGAATTTTGAATGGTTTCATGTGTAAACGTCGACGCACTGCACGCCAGACGGACATCGGGGGCATGTCGAGCTGTCGAGCTGCATGGAGAAAGGATTTTTGCGGACTCCTTGTGGAACTATGGCGGATGCGTTCGACGTCTGTGTGAGACACTCGGGGATGGCCCGGCGAATTGCCTTCACACAAACAACCTGTTTCTCGGAATTGTTCGTACCATCGTCTGACGCTCTGTGCTGTACCATACCTAGTACGAAAGTCGCGTTGAACAGTTATTGCTGATCCGCACAGCGCAAAACGTGGAACACCATTTTTACTAGAACTGAAGTGGGTGCACAGTTTGGTCTTTCCAACAGTATATTCCTCACGCACATATCTCAGATAACATAGTACACTCCTGGAAATTGAAATAAGAACACCGTGAATTCATTGTCCCAGGAAGGGGAAACTTTATTGACACATTCCTGGGGTCAGATACATCACATGATCACACTGACAGAACCACAGGCACATAGTCACAGGCAACAGAGCATGCACAATGTCGGCACTAGTACAGTGTATATCCACCTTTCGCAGCAATGCAGGCTGCTATTCTCCCATGGAGACGATCGTAGAGATGCTGGATGTAGTCCTGTGGAACGGCTTGCCATGCCATTTCCACCTGGTGCCTCAGTTGGACCAGCGTTCGTGCTGGACGTGCAGACCGCGTGAGACGACGCTTCATCCAGTCCCAAACATGCTCAATGGGGGACAGATCCGGAGATCTTGCTGGCCAGGGTAGTTGACTTACACCTTCTAGAGCACGTTGGGTGGCACGGGATACATGCGGACGTGCATTGTCCTGTTGGAACAGCAAGTTCCCTTGCCGGTCTAGGAATGGTAGAACGATGGGTTCGATGACGGTTTGGATGTACCGTGCACTATTCAGTGTCCCCTCGACGATCACCAGTGGTGTACGGCCAGTGTAGGAGATCGCTCCCCACACCATGATGCCGGGTGTTGGCCCTGTGTGCCTCGGTCGTATGCAGTCCTGATTGTGGCGCTCACCTGCACGGCGCCAAACACGCATACGACCATCATTGGCACCAAGGCAGAAGCGACTCTCATCGCTGAAGACGACACGTCTCCATTCGTCCCTCCATTCACGCCTGTCGCGACACTACTGGAGGCAGGCTGCACGATGTTGTGGCGTGAGCGGAAGACGGCCTAACGGTGTGCGGGACCGTAGCCCAGCTTCATGGAGACGGTTGCGAATGGTCCTCGCCGATACCCCAGGAGCAACAGTGTCCCTAATTTGCTGGGAAGTGGCGGTGCGGTCCCCTACGGCACTGCGTAGGATCCTACGGTCTTGGCGTGCATCCGTGCGTCGCTGCGGTCCGGTCCCAGGTCGACGGGCACGTGCACCTTCCGCCTACCACTGGCGACAACATCGATGTACTGTGGAGACCTCACGCCGCACGTGTTGAGCAATTCGGCGGTACGTCCACCCTGCCTCCCGCATGCCCACTATACGCCCTCGCTCAAAGTCCGTCAACTGCACATACGGTTCACGTCCACGCTGTCGCGGCATGCTACCAGTGTTAAAGACTGCGATGGAGCTCCGTATGCCACGGCAAACTGGCTGACACTGACGGCGGCGGTGCACAAATGCTGCGCAGCTAGCGCCATTCGACGGCCAACACCGCGGTTCCTGGTGTGTCCGCTGTGCCGTGCGTGTGATCATTGCTTGTACAGCCCTCTCGCAGTGTCCGGAGCAAGTATGGTGGGTCTGACACACCGGTGTCAATGTGTTCTTTTTTCCATTTCCAGGAGTGTATTTATGATCTTTTTTAGATCGGATAATTCTTTTTGATACACCCTGTAGAATTTATGACCAGTTTCCTAGAGGGCATATGAGACACAAGAATGCGTTCACTAAGAAGTAAATTACAGTGATTTCTATCATGCATTGTTGTCTGCAAAGTGGCCAGAGACAACGCAGGGCCGTATTAAACATAGCATTAATATGCTCAAGACCAATCTGATTTTGCAAGTCCTGCAGGTCTTTTCGAGTTCATAATGCGAAAGAATCAATTTGAGGAATCGGTACAATCCTTCTGAACTACGGATCTGACGAAGTTACCGATTCGTATAAGACAGTATTGGCGGGTCGTTGTAAGAGAGATGTAAACCAAATAAATTAACAAACGACGGAGCTGATCCTCCTTGGTACACAAAACGTGTTAGAACACTGTTGCAGAAACAACGAAACAAACATGCCAAATTTAAACAGACACAAAATCCCCGAGACCGGCGATGTTTTACAGAAGCTCGAAATTTAGCCCGGACTTTAATGCGAGTTGCTTATAACAGTTTCCACAACGAAACTTTGTCTCGCAACCTGGCAGAAAATCCAAAGAGATTCTGGTCGTATGTGAAGTATGTTAGTGGCAAGAAACAATCAATGTCTTCCCTGCGTGATAGCAATAGAGATACTATCGAAGACAGTGCTGCCAAAGCAGAGTTACTAAACACAGCCTTTCGAAATGCCTTCAGAAAAGAAGACGAAGTAAATATTCCAGAAGCAGAATCGAGAACAGTTGCCAACATGAACAACATAGAAGTAAATATCCTCGGAGTAGTGAAGCAACTTAAATCACTTAATAAAAGCAAGTCTTCTGGTCCAGACTGTATACCATTTAGGTTCCTTTCGGAGTATGCTGATACATTAGCTCCATACTTAACAATCATATACAACCGTTCGCTCGACGGAAGATTCTTACCCAAAGACTGGGAAGTTGCACAGGTCACACCAATATTCAACAAAGGTAGTAGAAGTAATCCACTAAATTACAGGCCCATATCGTTAACATCAATATGCAGCAGGATTTTGGAACATATATTACGTTCAAACATTATGAATTACCTCGAAGAAAACTGCCTATTGACACACAATCAGCATGGGTTTAGAAAACATCGTTCCTCTGAAACAACTATCTCTTTATTCGCATGAAATGTTGAGTGCTATTGACAAGGGATTTCAGATCGATTCCGTATTTCTGGATTTCCGGAAGGCTTTTGACACTGTACCACACAAGCGGCTTGTAGTGAAATTGCGTGCTTATGGAATATTGTCTGTTATGTGACTGGATTTGAGATTTCCTGTCAGAGAGGTCACACTTCGCAGTAACTGACGGAAAGTCATCGAGTAAAACAGAGGTGGTTTCTGGCGTTCCCCAAGGTAGTTTTACAGGCCCTTTGCTTTTCCTTATCTACATAAACGATTTGGGGGACAATCTGTGCAGCCGTGATAGGTTGTTTGCAGTTGACCCTGTCGTTTATCGACTAATAAAGTCATCAGAAGATCAAAACAAATTGCTAAACGATTTCTAAAAGATATCTGAATGGTGCGAAAATTGGCGGTTCACCCTAAATAGCGAAAAGTGTGAGGTCATCCACCTGAGTGCTAAAAGGAATCCGTTAAACTTCGGTTATACGATAAACAAGTCTAATCTAAGGGCCGTAAATTCAACTAAATACCTAGGTATTACAATTACGAACAACTTAAATTGGAAGGAACACATAGAAAATGTTGTGGGGAAGGCTAACCAAAGACTGCGTTTTATTGGCAGGGCACTTAGAAAATGTAGTAGATCTACTAAAGAGAATGCCTACACTACGCTTGTCCGTCCTCTTTTAGAATACTACTGCGTGGTGTGCGATCCTTACCAGATAGGACTGACGGAACATCGAAAAAGTTCAAAAATGGGCAGCACGTTTTGTATTATCGCGAAATATGGGAGAGAGAGTGTCACAGAAATGATACAGGGTTTGGGCTGGACATCATTAAAAGAAAGGCGTTTCTCGTTGCTGCGGAATCTTCTCACGAAATTCCAATCACCAACTTTCTCCTCCAATGCGAAACTATTTTGTTGACACAGACCTACACAGGGAGAAACGAACACCATGGTAAAATAAGGGAAATTAAAGCTCTCGCGAAAAGATATAGGTGTTCGTTCTTTCCGCTCGCTATACGAGATTGGAATAACAGAGAATTGTTAAGGTTGTTCGATGAACCCTCTGCCAGGCATTTAAATGTGATTTGCAGAGCATTCATGTAGATGTAGATGTAGACATCGAAACATTCAGGAGCTTGTGCAAGAACCAGAATTTGACAACGACGAACGGCCGCCGCGTGATGACCTCTATAACAATCACAGACGAAACTATGGCCCACGGCTTCCACGTAGTAACCATTACAGTGATGATCAAGGGCAAAACTACCACGTACAGCGTGACCATACGCCACATTGGCATTCGAGGGAGAGGTTTTATGATAGTCAGGATGACAACAGACATTAGGCGTACAGGAAAAATAATTTTCATTCCAGGAGTGGTTTTCATAATCGCGGAGGACCTCGAGGCAGAAGTAGTGAACTCGCCACGTGTAAATGAAGTAATTACGGAAACGATTATCTCTTCCACCGCGACAACAATATCTGAACGGCTCTACTGGAAAGACTTCGTTATCTGCTGCTTTGGATTCCGAAAATCTCGTTACGGTTATTAGCGACTCAGCGTTTAATAAATCTGGTTCTAGGACATTACCACAAAATATAACACATTTAGAAAACTCCAGAGACACTTTGCCTGACGGTATGGAAGCAGTATAGATAAACCACATTCAGAAAACACATGAAATGCTTTACCAGAAGAGAATGACAGTAAGCAAAATGCTTCTTCTGCTATGACTGCTGAGTTACAGATGGAAGGCACTCAGTTTATACATACATTTTAGACAAATACACATGGAACATGGGTAATGACGTGTCAAGATAAGCATAAAAAGTTAACACGAGCTGAAATAATGTTACACGGAAAAGGAAACAAGTGGGGATCATTGAATGAATTAGGGAAAGACATAGCAAAGTATCTGCCTGTTGACATCGAGCACATTACAGATACACGTATCACTTCATTGGAGCAGATGGCTAGTGGTTGAAGTCGCTTGCGTAGACCTGTGTAAAGTTTTGTAGCCTGTACTGGAGTAAGAGCATATCCAACATACTATCAGTCACAAGGGAGGGTGCCTGTGCTGTTCTATCATACGAAGTTTAACACTTTGCTTTTCAGCTATAACCATATAAGCAATGTATGGCTACAGCTTTGTACATCAACATACACTTTTTTTCTATCATGACTTCGAGGACTGTGTCAGGTGCTAAACTGACATGAACACATTTCGATCCATTGGTTCTCACGGAAAGCTGGACATCATACAGTGTAAACTACATAGCTCCCAAAACACACAAGATGGTAGAAATAAAACACAGAAGTAATGTTTCCCACTCACCAAAATGTGGAAGGCATCACAACATATGGAGAGTTTGCAGCAGCGTAGAGCATTTGCAAACAGCTATCTGAAGGTGATGACCTATGCAGTTAATCTTATCTTTTACAGTGATGGTGTAGCAGATGTCTTGCTGTTCCCTTTTGGAGGGGATTGATTCCTCACTTTGTAGTCAAATACTTTATTACTGATCCGGTGTTGGCCATCACCAGAAGGTGCTGTCACAACACATGTGTGATAGCAGAAATAAAGTGGAGGTACTGTTATCCTACTCGCGAGACAAAATGTGGAGGGCATCGCAGCATATGGAAATAGTGTGCAGCATTGACGAACGCTTCCAAAAAACTGTCTGAAGGTGATGACCTCTACATTTGATTCCATGCTCCACAAAGACAAGTAGCAATTGTCCAGTGTTCCACCAACGCTCTCTCCATCACAAACAAGTGGTGTCAGTTAATCATTATGTGGTAATCCACAGCATATCAGTGGACGGATGGGATGGGAAAGCCACCATCGATATGGGATGATGTACTATAATAAGCACCGCAGATGATAGAGTGATCGGTTTTAGCAAATTTACCAGTTGTTCAAGAAGTTCAACATCAACCGGGGACACAGCAGAATGCTTCCCAGTTTCTGCACCATCGCTAAACCATCCCTCCATTACTTTGCAACTAGCATATATTAGATTGCAAATGCTGATAGATGTCTGTACAATATGTCCATTTGGTCATATACATTAAAGTTTACCAGACAGCGTCCTATACCGACGCACTTATCTACACATTTCTAGCCCATCGATCATAGTGCAGAAATTACGATTACGGCTGGCCATCTTTCCCTGTGTAGACGGGAGTCACAGAGTATTCACGCGATCATAGGATAAAGTCGGAGACTGTTAGATTCCTCTGCATTGTCCTTGGCCAGTCCTCCCTGGAACGTAGACACCAATTTGATCTGCAACCGACCAGAAGTATGAGGATACTGTACCAAGTACATTACATGTCTCATGAGGTAACACAGCGAGCTGTGTATGTAACTGCTGTTCATTGAAGACTGTTCCGCACGTCTTATACACGGCACCCATACAAGTGCACAAGATCTCTCCAGATGCGTGCATGTCGAGGAGGTTAAGCACCCCTTACCAGTGTATAGCAGAAGTGAGAGTGTTACGGGGAGGTAACAAACAGTTAAGAAGAAATATGCGGTTTATACATGATGGAGCTCCAGACAGATGGAGATCCAAACATTTCACGTAAATCAACTGTGCTATCAATTCTGGAGTATTATTCTAGTGTCTAGAGTCAGTATCACGAAGGTACTAGAGCTTAAACACACACCTTCTATGGCTACACAGTTCTGCACCTAATAAATGCTGTATTGATAAAGCCATATGGTTTTCGAAGTATTAGTTGCGCAGAACGCAACTCTCTTAATGCTCTAATGAAGGATATATTTGTCCATCATCAGACACACAACCACTTGACTAGATTCCTAACCCAGTCTCTATGGCGTCAAACTTTAAAATGATAAAATTACTTCCTTCTAGATTATTTTGGTGTCCTAAGAACTGACTGAGTTGTTCCTTACTACAAAGGCATCATTGGTGTACATCCGCCGCTGGTGCTGCTTATAAACCAACTAGAACTAGGTCAAGAGATTGCTGTTCTGTCTCTTAGGAAATTGATGGATTTTATAAGTCAGTAACATGCGTACCATCATTTCCCAAGTCAGTTTTGCTTATTATTAGTGGTAGTAGAGGTTTTGACGGATGCAGCTATGCCTCACTAGGAAACAGAGCGAGGAAACAACGACATGAATATTTTCGGTAGTTGATACGTTTAGTTACCACCCACGCCCTGCTGCACTAAAATGCACAGGAAGAAGCAGCAACGTCTGACGAGGAATTAAGCACTGCAATCAGAAGTCAAAGGAGATGTAACACTCTTGTTTCTGTTTACAGTAGCATCGCCACGTTTCTGGTAGCATTCCTCTTTTACACAAAAGTCCTGGGCTGATGTTATGTAGTTTTTCTCATGCATAGGATAATATAGGAATTTCGTCCTAGCGCTATGACTCTAGAGTATGTCCTCCCCAAACAATTGAAGCTGATATAGGTGGCATCAGGCCACGCTCCTACAGAGCACTCTACGGAATGGCTTAAGTCTGGTAAACATTTTGATTCTTCTCCACAATACTTAAGGAATAACACTGCTTGTGAGAACCAACCGTAATTCGATAATATCTATATTCGACTGCATGTGTGAGAAGACAGTTCTAGAATGGGATACACGTGTTTTGCCTGCTTTAATACAGGGCCTCTGTGTAATACTTATATCCCATTTGTTGAAGCATGTGTTACAAAAAGCTATGTAGTTTACAGGGGAGGGAAAGGATTAAAAGCGAATGCCAACAAAGCATAATTTTTAAGCTTTTCTCGTCCTGAGTGTCCGGGTACCCCCAACCCACATCAGTTCCCCGCATTTCATGGTACTTTTTATCTAATTTTATGTATTCTCAGTCAATTTACGTAATTTTGCAAGTTTTTCGTGATTTTACATATTTCGTCGTATTGCCCCCGATTTTACGTATTTTTCATGAATTTGTCCTAATTATACCAGGTTTTCCTCGATTTTTGTCGATTTCATGTCTTTTTTTCATTTTTTTCGATAGTTTTCCGTCTGTATGTGGTCATATTGCTGGCATACCCATTCCTTGTTTCATTTTACAAAAGGATATTTTCATATAATACACACAGCCTACTAAAAAATCCTAAGAATTCCTCTCTTCCCGATGACCTACATGCATGAATTTTGGATAACAAGAACATACGAAGTATTGTAACCCTCGCCTCATACTTATATGAGGCACACTTAGCGGTGCAGATTGGTAACTCTAAGTCTGGAAGCCTGTACTGCTACGAAACACCAGAGAACTTGTCGGCAGACTCACGTAGCGATGTACCTGATGGAAACTCAAAATCTGGCACAGTTCTACATGTTCATTTGACTTTCACCCTATTGTATATGGATCTGCAACAGGGAGCTGACATGTGTACAGAGTTGATTTCCGATGCTGCTCTGATATTTTTTCCCATAAGTATGCTCTTATTGCTTGTTAGATGACCTTCGCTACTTTGGTTTATACCTTCCAACTCCGGTACGTTCCCACAAGCCTATTAGGACATCTACAAACTATAGAGTTTGGGTATTTTTTTTATATCCTAGTGATAAGATTTGTTAGTTCACAGTGTGTCGACTGCAGTTAGACTGTAAGAGTTCACCTTCTCCCTACCCACAGAGTGCGTCTCCCAGTCAACGTAATTTATAGATGAACAGTTAGCATGTTATGCATTCGAGCCATCCACTGCTGCCAGATCTACACACACACACACACACACATATATATATATATAGAGACTATGCATGCATATCAAAAATCGAGAAGTCTCGATTTCAACCACTTATACGTTATTTTCGACAGTGCTATAGCCCTGTAAATAGCGAAAACAGCGTCGCAAAACAATTCTACAGGGGATGTAAGCACATTTAAATTCATCCTGTTACAGCACATAACATCTTCAGTGCAAGTTACAATACCAGTATTTCGTAAGAATGTTATCCAGATTCTCCAGTAATCAAAACAAACCGAAGCATCCTGCCACAACTCTCACACCTCCGTTTACACTCTTAAAGATTCACGATGACAGTACATGATCATCCCAGTCCACTACTTTGTGTGCTAGATGTCCGTTGGAAGGAGGGAGACAGTACTTCATGCCTGGGAGTAACGTTGCAAAGCGATATGAAATGGAACAAGCATGCGGGATCTGCGGTAGGGAAGGCGAATGATCGACTTCGGTTTATTGGGAGAATTTTAGCAAAGAGTGGTTCACCTGTAAAGGAGACCACATATAGAACGCTGTTGCTACCTACTCTTGAGTACTGCTTGAGTGTTTGGGATCGGTACCAGGTTGGACTTAAGGCAATTCAGAGGTGGGCTGCTAGATTTCTTGCCAGTATATTCGAATAACAAGTAAGTGTTACGGAGATGCTTTGGGAACTCAAATGGGAATTCCCTGAGAAAATTAGGAGCAAATAGGCAGTCGTTTTCCTCTCGCTCTACTTGCGAGTGGAACAGGAAAGCATATGACTAGTATTGTTACAGGGTACCTTCCACGACGGAGGAGTATCTATGTAGATGATCATTTCTCCATACCATTACCTTTTGGTACTGACTCCAGACACTGGAATAATACTCCACAATTGATAGCACAGTTCATTTACATGAAATGCTTCAAACTCCATCTGCCTTGATCTCCATCATGTATAAACCACATGTTCCTTCTTAACTATCTGTTATATCCCCACAACATTCTCATGTCTACTGTACACTGATAAGGGGTGCTAACCTACTTGACATGCATGCACCTGTACATACGTTGTGCAGTTGGAAGGGGTGCCAGCTGTAAGATTGGTGCAGAACAGTCTTTGCTGTACAGCACTTACAGACACAGATCACTCGGTACCTTCAAGAGATGGAATGTATCAGATATAGTACCCTCACACTTCTCGTCAGTTGCAGATTAAATTGGTGATCATATTGCATGGAAGGAATTTTTGGAAATTTGTGGTAAGGTCTTATGGGACTAAACTGCAGAGGTCATCGATCCCTAATCTTACACACTACTTAATCTAACTTATACTAACTTACGCTAAGGACAACACATACACACCCATTGCCGAGGGAGAACTCGAATCTCCAACGGGGGGACCGCGCGGACCGTGACAAGGCACCTTAGACCGCTCGGCTACCCTGCATGGCTTGCAGGGAGGACTGATCAAGGACAATGCGGGAGGGGGGGGGGGCGGGGGGATCTGTCAGTTTCCGATATTATCATGCCATTGGGTGAATACCCTGTGACCTCCATCCACACAGGGAAAATTGGCCAAACGTAACTGCAGTTTATGCACTACAATTGATGGCCTAGAAATATGTAGATAAAAATGTTCAAATGTGTGTAAATTCCTAAGGGACCAAACCGCTTAGGTCATTGGTCCCTAGACTTACACGCTACTTAAACTAACTTATGCTAAGAACAACACACACATCCATCCCCGAGGGAGGACTTGAACCTCAGGCAGGAGGGGCCTCGCAGTCCGTGACAGGATGCCTCAAACCTCGCGGCCGCTCCGCGTGGCTATGTAGATAACTTGACTGCATTGGTATAGGATTCTGTCTGATATACTTTGGTGTATCTGACCAAATGGACATACTGCACGGTCATCTATCTGCATCTGAAATATAGTGCATGGTGGTTGCAAAATAATAATGGGATAGTTAAGCGATGCCATTGACTGGCATAGAAATTACAGAACAAATAGTAAAATTACTAAAACTGCTCATGCTGTCAAATGCGATGGTTATTGCTGTACATCATCCTATACCAACAGCGTTTTCCCCATCCAATCCATCCATTGCTACACAGTGGATTACCACGTAATGATTGACTGACACTACTTGTTTGAGATGGAGAGGGCGTTGGTGGAGTCTGGACGTCTGTTACTCGTCATTGTGGAGCATGGGATTAAATGCAGAGGCCATCACCTCCAGAAATTTGTTTGGAAGCTTTCCTCAAGGCTGCAGACTCGTCCTATTTCCATATGCTGCGATTCCCTCCACATTTTTCGCACCAATAAGATAACAGTACCTTCTTTTTATTTCTGCTATCCCACATGTGTTGTGGACAGCACCTTCTGGCAATGGTAAACACTGGAACAGTAATCATGTACATAAGTGAAAAATGAGGAAGCAGTGCCCTCTGAACAGGAACACCAAGAAATCTGCTACTCTGTCACTGTGGAAGATGAGATTAACTGCATATGTCACCACCTTCTGATAGCTGTTTGGAAATGCTCTACAATGCCGCCAAATTTTCCAGTTTTCACATATTGCTATGTCTTCCACATTATTGTTTCTACCATCCATTGTGTTGTGGGTGCTATGTAGTTTAAACGATGCGATCTTCAGCTACTGTGAGAGCCAATGGATCGAAATTTGTTAATGTCGATTAAGCGTCTGACACAGATCTCGAAGTCATGATAGAAAAAGAAAGTGTGTGGTGGTGTACAAGGCTGTAGTCATACACTTCTTAGATGTGCTACAGTTGAAAAACAATGTTTTAGTATGCTTATGAGAGAACAACACTGGAACCATCTCTTATGATTGATAGTCGACCGTTGTGGCCGGGCGGTTCTAGGCGCTTCAGTCCGGAACCGTGCGCTTGCTACGGTCACAGGTTCGAATCCTGCTTCGGGCAAGGATGTGTGTGATGTCCTTAGGTTAGTTAGGTTTAAGTAGTTCTAAATCTAGAAGATAGATGTTAAGTCCCATAGTATTAAGTGCCATTTGAACCATCATATGATTGATAGTCCGTTGGATATAGTCTTCCTCCAGTACAGGTGACAAAACTTTACACAGGTCTACACAAGCAACTTCAACCACTGGCCAGCTTCTCCAATGGAGCGATACCTGTGTCTATAATATGCTTGATGTCAACGTGCAGACATTGCAAGAGAGAGATGGGCTAAAATCTTACAGGAAGATGTATTACGAGGAGTGGTATGACTGGTTAAGGTTTGAATGCAGATAGTTGGTAGTTTTTACCTACTCTGGATCTTACAAACTAATGATCACCTATATGAATGTATAGATCTGCATCGGTATTCCATATGTCTGAAATGAATGTAATGCCCTCGTGCACGACAATTTGTTATGCATGTGGAATGCACCCAAACTACACTGAATTTGTTTATAAAAGTGATAGAAATCCACTTTATCTGTTCTCATGGTATCTAAGTCTACCTAAGTCGAAACAAGGCCCCGGGAGTAGACAACATTCCATTAGAACTACTGACAGTCTTGGGAGAGCCAGTTCTGACAGAACTCTACCATCTGGTGAGCAAGATGTATGAGACTGGCGAAATACCCTCAGACTTCAAGAAGAATATAATAATTCCAATCCCAAAGAAAGCAGGTGTTGACAGACGTGAAAATTACCGAACTATCAATTTAATAAGTCACAGCTGCAAAATACTAACGCGAATTCTTTACAGACGAATGCAAAAACTGGTAGAAGCCGACCTCGGGGAAGATCAGTTTGGATTCCGTAGAAATGTTGGAACATGTGAGGCAATACTGACCCTACGATTTATCTTAGAAGAACGATTAATGAAAGGCAAACCTACGTTTCTAGCATTTGTAGACTTAGAGAAAGCTGTTGACAATGTTGACTGGAATACTCTCTTTCGAATTCTGAAGGTGGCAGGGGTAAAATACAGGGAGCGAAAGGCTATTTACAATTTGTACAGAAACCAGATGGCAGTTATAAGAGTCGAGGGACATGAAAGGGAAGCAGTGGTTGGGAAGGGAGTGAGACAGGGTTGTAGCCTCTCCCCGATGCTATTCAATCTGTATATTGAGCAAGCAATAAAGGAAACGAAAGAAAAGTTCGGAGTAGGTATTAAAATCCATGGAGAAGAAATAAAAAATTTGAGGTTCGCCGATGACATTGTAATTCTGTCAGAGACAGCAAAGGGCTTGGAAGAGCAGTTGAACGGAATGGGCATTGTCTTGAAAGGAGTGTATAAGATGAACATCAACAAAAGCAAAACGAGGATAATGGAATGTAGTCGAATTAAGTCGGGTGATGCTGCGGGAATTAGATTGGGAAATGAGACACTTAAAGTAGTAAAGGACTTTTGCTATTTGGGGAGCAAAATAACTGATGATGGTCGAAGTATAGAGGATATAAAATGTAGACTGGCAATGGCAAGGAAAGCGTTTCTGAGGAAGAGAAAATTGTTTACATCGAGTATTGATTTAAGTGTCAGGAAGTCGTTTCTGAAAGTATTTGTATGGAGTGTAACATGTATGGAAGTGAAACATGGACGATAAATAATTTCGACAAGAAGAGAATAGAAGCTTTCGAAATGTAGTGCTACAGAAGAATGCTGAAGATTGGATGGGTAGATCACATAACTAATGAGGAGGTATTGAACAGAATTGGGGAGGAGTTTGTGGCACAACTTGACTAGAAGAAGGGATCGGTTATTAGGACATGTTCTGAGGCATCAAGGGATCACCAATTTAGTACTGGTGGGCAGCATGGAGGGTAAAAATCGTAGAGGGAGACCAAGAGATGAATACATTAAGCAGATTCAGAAGGATGTAGGCTGCAGTTGGTACTGGGAGATGAAGAAGTTTGCACAGGATAGAGTAGCATGGAGAGCTGCATCAAATCAGTCTCAGGACTGAAGACCACAACAACAACATGGTATCGTGACTGTTTTCGTTATTATCATCACGACTGCATGTTTAAAAGTAGGTGTTACCACAAGTCTTGTGTTATTTCATACTTCATAATCTCTAATTATAAAGTAGACACCACTTGAATTGTAGCTCATTGTGGAACCTAGAAATGATAGTGTTTTTCGCGACATATGGGTAGACTGTACGAAACAGGCTGATGATTAAATTGCTTACAAAATGAGAATGCATACGTCTGCTGCTATTTCGAATTATTGTCTACTGGATGACAGAAACTCGACACACAGGTCGCTAGAGGCGAGCTATGGAGCAATAGATGTCAGACGCTATTATGCATACGTTATTTGTTTTCGATGTATCGGAGGAAACTTACAGGATTCTCTACTAAGTGATGTTAGGAGGTTCTGTTACAAGACATGCACTCACCATTTGTTTCGTTAACACCAGTGCGATATAGCATCACTTTGGTAAAAGAGGATCTCCAATAATGCACAAAACAGCAATGTACTCTTGAATTATAGGTTGTTGTTGTGGAACGTAAAAGATTGTGTTCTTTCTGACATGTGAGCAGCTGGTGTGAAAGGCTGTATTCTGTAGTGTTATCTCACGTGTGTGGAACGTTTGTAATACACACTTGCATGTCAGTTTATTTACAGACGCTGGTTCGAATGTGTGGAACGCTCTCAAGCCATGTAATTTTGTCTGTCAAACTGAAATAAATCACTGCAACCTCTGCAGCGTGATGATCTGTTATCGGCAGCAGTGTTGTAGCTTTTTTTTACTTCGTTGGATGTCGCAGAATAACAGGAGGCGCTTGGAAAGAGAGATACCAATTCTATCCTGCAGTCAAATATAAAAACTATGCTGATTTTCTCATAAGGCGGAAAGACAATGGATCGCATCTATTTTCGTGATAAGAGGACATTTATTATCATTGCCATTGTTTTTTTCTTTTTTACTCTGTCTTACTTGTGGGTCTCGTGGAGAGTTGTCATGAAGTCGCAGACTTGAAGCTGACATCTGCCGTGTTAGTTTCCCCAAATATTAGCTTCTGGTAAAGTGTTTTGTTCAAAAATGCCGGCTTGCCATGTTTGCAGGTATATTAATCATTCTTATTATAGTCTAAAGTGTAAAAGCATCACATTTCAATCGTAAGTGGATTTGTTCCAGTGATAATATCTTATATATAAATGAATTTTAGTTGCACTGTTTAGTTTTACTCTAGCGACCATCTTTCAGTAATTTGAGTTCAGAATTCCAATGAGTTCAACTCGATAAGATCTTTGTATGAACGCTGTGAGTAGGGAAGTTTGGAAACTGACCAAAAATTGCTAAATATATTCTCAGCATTTTCGGGAAGAGGACGTAGACCAAATGTTAGTTCCATTAGTCCTTAGGAAGAAAGTGCTGGGCTATGAAAGCATTCTCTTCACATCACATACTTTTCTTCTTAGTAATCCACAACTTATAACAAGAAGGAAGTTCCATTAACGACACGAAGTGCGTCCTATTACAAGATCAAATATGTATTTACAATCAGAAAAACGTCCAAAAATGTCTTCTAACGACATAAGCAGTCGTAAACGGTAGTCTGTTAATGTATTGGGGCATCTAACTTGGCGGCGCCGGCTTCAAATCAACGTACAGCGTAATTCTGTATTGCTATCACCTCAATGATAGCGCACCTCTCTAGGTTTATAACATTCTTTCTCAGTTACCATAGAGAAGGAATATCTTTGGCGCTACCCACGGAGTAGCAGAAATATCTGTCAAATGAGCATTGCCTTCTGCGCGTGTTGTCAGCATTAACATGGTACTGTCACTTAATGTCGGGACGACGCTGTTTTGTTTAAGACCATGTCAAAACATTCCACAACACATTTCAAATGGTGGAATTCACTAGGGTCGTCATCGAGTTGTCACTTCATGTCATGATTTCTGGGGAAGAAAGTTTTGACAGTGTCGTCATCTGAGAAAATTGTTAAGTAACCTATTTTACGGCGCAGACTCGTGACTCGTTTTTATAATAGGAGAGTTCATGTTTTTGTATCTTTGTAATCTTTATTTTATTATTATCTTTGTTTTCGTACCAAACTGTAAATGTTCCATGACGACTTGGACGTTTTTTTCATAGTGTCGTTACACAATAGCACGATAGAGCTGACGCCCGTAATATATATAAATAACAACATAACTTGAAGATGCAATTTCCATTATATAACATTTAAAATGATAAAGTCAGCTTTAATGGAGGCGAAAAATACAGTCCTTTATGACGTTATTAGTTACGCAAGATAAAACATAATTGATATGATTAACAGGCTGGACTTATTCCTTTATAGTTATTGTTTAACGTGTTTGTAGCTACATATTTTCCGTAGCAAATAAATGTCAATGTTTTCAAATGTTGTCTCACTTCTCAGCACTTAACCAAATAAAATTGATCAAGAACATAAGTTGTTAATTTTGCTTCGGCCATTAATGAATTTTTGTGGGTTGTTAGTTCCTGACTTCCAATGACATACTCTGACTCTTTGTACTTCAGATTGTGACTAATAACCTGACTTTCGCCGGTCGCAACTGGGCAAAGCGAACTGACGTCACGTGATGTGACGGACACTGCGAATACACGCTGACATGACGGTTCGTGACATTTTGCTCTTCAAAGCTAAGAGCCCAGTTTGTTCCAGGTATCAAACGAAATTTGTTATTGTGGTCTGCAAAACGCCTCTATCATGTCCGCGGGACGTACAAAGGAAATCGGTCTGTTCTAGAGATATGGCGACATTCAAAATTTCTAGAACGCATTACGAACAAACCTAAGTCGTCCCGAGATCACGTGATCATGGTGGCAATGTATGTTGATAACACAAAATCTACTCTGCGCATCTCAATGCATCTCTGTACACTCTGGAATGACAATAGCGTACTGCTCATGTCGCCAACACCCAACTGACATTGTTGCGTAATTTTCGTATAACGGTGTTTACATTTTATGCTAATTGTAAGATTGAAACTTCAATAGAGATGTATTTACCTTGTTTCTCTACATTAAAATGTAGACCGTTCGTCGGGTGCAAGTCTTTCGATTCGACGCCACTCCGGCGACGTGCGCGTCGATGGGGATAAAATGATGATGGTTAGGACAGCATAACACCCAGTCCCTGAGCGGAGAAAATCTCCGACCCAGCCGGGGATCGAACCTGGGCCCTGAGGATTGACATTCTGTCGAGCTGACCACTTATTACTTTTTTTTTCTTCTATCATTTTGTTCTATATAGTTCGTTGAGTCTGGTCTGGGCGGACGACACAAGACATCCATTGAAATTGATCGTTGATTCCTTGACTCAGTTTTCTTACTAGAGAGAGCACGCAGCCCTCTGACGGAACACGCTGAGCTATCGAACATTCAGCTACCGGGGCCGGACTTCTATACCTTTATTTAGTAGTACCGGTAACAACTATGATCAATAATTTTTGTTATTACGGATGCAAATTCAAGTATGTCAAAAGCGGAAACTTTTCATAGGTAAGTGATACAAAGACCTAATTGTGGTTATCACACTAGTAAGAAGCGCCTCATATGCTGAAAAGCATCGAGACATAGAGTAATAACGAATTAATACAATAGGACTAATTTAAGTGACTGAGTGGTCATATAGTATATTTAAAAGCGTTATATAATTTCAGGAGTGTGTTAGTGAACGCATCTGCAAAATCTAGCACTCTGTGTGGTGATTAAAGACTTTAAATGTGTTGACGGAGAAAATCATGAACTCGTTGCGAATATAAATCTTACGGGAACCTACACGCAACGAGATCACTCCCCGAAATGTAAATCCAATCGTTACCACGGGCTGCGAGAAAATCTTGTATTCCTCGCATTATTAGAACAAAACCGCATTCTTGACACCGAGCCGTTAGTATCTGTGTCGACCCTCAGATCATAAAAAAGTAGCACTGCGCCACCGATATTTAGGACTAAAACCTAGTGGGCTAAACATTATTTGTTATTCGAAAAATAATAGAGAAACTGAGTGTGTGATTGATAGTATCTTGAGAATAATTTCATCGAAATCCTGTGTTCAGCGACCAACCTTACACTTATAACGTATAATTTAATTTCAGTTTCTTTAAAATGAATTAATTTTGTGCTTGGCATCATAGCTCATGCGCCAAGCCGCACCTCAGTTGGTTTGTAAGCAATCGAGTGTATCGCTTCGAACATTTACTTAGATATCAGTGAGATCCAAAGCTCTGGATATTAGGGACAACCTGATAGCAGATATTAATGTGCAATTACATTACCATTTCAGGCACACCTTACAGTTCTGTGTACTGTACGATACTAACGTTATTACACACACTCTCTAAGACAAAAAAAAAACATTAAAACAAAAAAACAGCACACTACGAAAAAATTATCCGAATGGGACGGAATCGGCATGTGTGCTGTACCTGTACAGACTAGCAATGATTACAGTTTCCGAAAAAATTGTATGACTTATTCAAGAGAAAGAGCAATTCAATAACGAGTTGGTCCGCCTCTGGCTCTTACGCGAGAACCACCTTATTCGTCATCCTCAGCACCGTTACAGCACGACAATACGTTTTGTTGCCCTTTATGACCAGCCATCCTGGAATATTCGGCTTGACATTGATTGATAGGGTGTTGGATGTTGTCCTGAGGATATGATGCCAAATTCTGCCCAAATGGCTCATTAAATCTTCAAAATCCAATGCTGGTTGAAGGATCTTGAGCATACTGCTCCAAAAATTCTAAATGTGGGAGAGATCCGGCGACATTGCTGGCCAACCGTAGGATTTGACAAGCACGAAGACAAACACTAGAAACTCTCGCCATGGGCGGGAGGGCGTTATCTTACCGAAATGTAGGCCCAGGATGGCTAGCCGTGAAGGGAAACAAAACAGGGCGTAGAGTATCGTCGGGGTACCGCTGTGCTGTAAGGGTGCAGCGTATGGCTACAGCAGGAGTCCTGCTGTGACCTGAAATGGCACCCCGGGTCATCATTGCTGTTCTCGGGCCGTATGGCAGGCGACACTCAAGTTGGTACCCAATCACTGTCCAGGGTGTCTCCGGACACGTCTTTGCTGGTCATTGGAGCTCGGTTCAAAGCGGGACTCATCACTGAAGAACGCGAGCTTTTGTTCTAATGGTGGGAGAGCTCCAAAATTTTCTCGCAGCCCTTGGCAGGGACTCGATTTCCATTTCATATAGTCGTGACGGTGGGTACCACATCATGTGAGATTTGTACCTGCAACGAATTCAAGGATTTCCTCCAAGAACACCCAGTGTGCTAGATCTTGCAGTTGCTCTCACTGTCACCCTACCAGAATATATGACGCTTGTAAATATATGACCACTCAGTCACTTGAATTAGCCCTCTGGTATTAATTCGTTATTACTCTACCTCTCGATATTTTTCAACATAAGAAGCGCTTCTTACTAGTGTGATAATCATAATTATATCTTTGTGACACTTACGTATGTAAAGTAACTTTTCTTTCTTTGACATTTTTTTTAATTTACATCCATAACAGCAAAAATTAGTGACTATTGCACTTACCGGAACTGTTAACTAAATATGTAGAAACAAAGGAAATAGGTGTATAATGAAGTATCAGTCTTAATACAAAATGTAAACCATGTTATACGACGGTTACATAACAATCTCAGGCAGTTTGGTGTCGGCGACCTGAGAAATACACTGTGGTAGCTCCACAGGTATTCCTGCTCTGTTTGGTAACGGAGAAAGTGCATACTGCTTGTAGAGAGCTGCGCTGTCCTGAAGGTATAAAATGAGGAGATGGCGGTACAGACTTACGCTGTACGTTGCTTTGAAGCCCGCGCCACCATGTTAGATGCCCCAAAACATTAGCAGACTACTGTTATTTTAATTTCTATGGTGTGCACTAACAAAGTCTTAAATAGAAAACATTAAATTGCTTTCACGAATAACACAGCATTTTTCTGGTCTTAAATGCATATTTTATCCCGTAATATGACGAATTTCCTGTCGTCAGTATAACTTCCTTTTTGTTGTATGTTGCGAATAACTAAGAAGTATGCGATATGAAAAGACCGCTGTTGTAATCCAGCATTTTCTTCATACGCACTGACGAAATGATGTTCTGTCTATGTGCTCTTCCCAAAAATGCTGAGAATTTATTTCCCAATGTTTTGTCAGTTTCCGACCTTTTCTTCCCACAGCATTCACGAAGAGAGCTTTTAGAACTGAACTCACCGGAAATCTAATCTCAAATTACAGAAAGAAAACCACGACAGTAGAAATAAACAGCACAACCAAAATTCATGCACGTAAAAGAAATTACTGCCTGAACGAGTCCACTTACGAATGAAATGTGTTTCTTTTACACTTTAAACTATAATCAGAATGACTAATACACTCGTAAAAAACACAAGTTATCATTTTTTAAATCAAAACATTTCCACCAGAAACTATTGTTGGGGGTAACCAACATGGCGGACGTTGGCTTCAATGGCACTACTTCCATGTGCACTACAATATCGTAACCTAAAACAGGAATACCTCAGGAGTTGAGATAACGTTTTGCGCAGTTCGCCAACCTCCGACGGAATTGTGACGTGACTTTAGTATAAGGCTATTTGTTTACAATTTACGCTAAGACCAGAGCTTTAATATCACATCTGCATGCTCCGTATTACACGTTTATTAATTAATAATGAAAACTGCGAGTCATTGTTGCTGCTATGGATGCAAATCGAAATATTTTTAAGGAGGAAAAGTTATTTCTCATATGTAAGTACTACCTGCTGTTTCATTTACATAATTACGACAATCTGAATCATTAGTTTACACAGATCTCTAAACCATTGTACTAAGCCTAAACTAGTTACAACAGGAAACTGTAATTTAGTTGTACCTAATGTTAGCGCCAACAAAGTTGACACCCGGCGCGGTGGCTGATAGGAGCGACTGTAAATGGGAAATGCCTTTGCGGTCGCTCCCATCAGGCACCGCGCCGAGTGTCAACTTTGATTGCGGGTGTAGTACGAAGAAACAGTATGTCCTCTGGGCCTGCCATCAAAATATTATACACAAATTGGAATCAACAGCTCGGAAGAACTCCCAGAAGCACACTATTAATCAGTCGCGATGAGAAAAACTGAGAATATTTTAGTTTCTTGAGTAATTTTAGTTTCTCATGTAATAGTTCCAAATTCCATATTTCTAGAACGCTTGCACTTTGGCTTTCCAGGAAGGCATTTCGCAATGATATCCTACCATAATTTGTTAAAGCATAGACTCGACCATATCGTCAAGTGGTGTACAGAACCTGAAAAATAGCGGTGGCTACACATTCTTCCACGATGCCAAAAAAGCAGCAGCATCTGAAATGTCACGCAGACGCAAGTAAACGAAGTGCCATTGTATTTAACTCTTCAGGCATATAAACCAAGTTCCTTCCAGAGATCCACTGCAAACAGTTCGTATGTGTATGAATTGCGTGCACAAAATGAATGAAATGTTTGAATGAAATCGTCTGTACTTCCCATGTAAAAGACATTCAGGAACTGCTGGTCATTGTCGGGCAAATCTTGAAGCCCTACCTTGGTCACGCGACTTCGGAGACTGTGCATGTTGTCAACAAAGATTCTTTCATGCGCCTCTGGTTGCTCACTTTATGGATATTATTACGCTACGTTACCAAAAATTCAACATCTACATCCGTGGTACACATGGTAGAAGCCAGAGAATATACAATCACACGGGAATCTCCAAGTGGAATCTGGAAGTTCAAGTCTGGAAGTTTGAAATGACTAATAATTTTCAATCTTCGGACCTCTCTCATACTATACAACCTTTGCTGGATGATCAGGATCTCCATAGCCGCCAAGCTTGTGTGTTGTGAGTTGATGAACAGAAGTGACGAATGCAGGTCACAGGAATATGTCAGCTGTTGAATACGTCATACTGTGTGTTAATGAGTTTTCACTGCGCACAGTGTCAGCCACATTATTGTCTTCGATATGTACTCTTATCCTTTAACACGACAACTGGTCTATAAGACGAGAAATATGATTTTTTGACGATGATACGTCACAGACAGGTCAGATATATTTCAACATTCAGCATGCATTTGAGAGTGGTAAAAAAACCAGATAATGATTGTGTAAATAAAAGAACAGCTAACAATCAAGTGGCAGAAATTTCTTTAAAGAAAATTGATTCCTGCCTTATATGAATATCAAACTCCATACTCGATTGAAAAGAAACACCCACAAACTTTTGAGAAAATTATAAGTAAAAAAAATTTCTCTAAATGAACCCGAACATACTAAATTTGCAGCTGAGTTAGCCCTCTTTTAACTATAATCTACCGTAGATCCTTCGAACAAAAAATCGTGTCCAATAACTGGAAGAAACTAGAGATGCATGGTGAGTTTTCTTTTTCTTTTTTATCTTACGGTGTATTTGATTTTCTAGATTTTCTATTCTGGAAAAATTAATGTGGATACAGTCTGTGTATTAACCTCCGAAGTGCTACAGAACACACTGACTCAGTGGCCATTTTGCTAGATTCTTATGTTATATTACTGGGATTAAAACACTTGCTCGATCATTGCGATTTATATTTTCTGTTGTTTGCTAAATAACGTCGGGCGAAGCATAAACAGTGCCACTATTTCTACCAATATTCTTCTCCCATTGGCTTTATGCTGCGTCTCTCATAATGTCGACTAGACGTTCTTCCTTTCTTTGCAACATAGAACTGGATCTCTTGTAATAGAGTCTTAATATATAATGATATAAATATTTTAGACATACCAGGAAGAAGTAGATCTTGTGCTTTGTTAACACCTTATTCAAAATTTTCCCGTAAGTCTGAAGTTTGTTTCTTCACGTTGTTTGTAGTTCCGCCAGCAAGATCTTGTCATCATGTAATGTAAGTTTTCTCTGAACTTAGTCAGTAGTCTTAGACGATCCACTAAGAGATAGGAAAAAGAAGGGCCACAGACTCTAGTCAGTGTTACACTGAGCAAATCGAGTTGAAAGAAAAATTTAAAGGCTCTAATGAAGAACTTCATTATGTTTTTTCTTTAATTTTATAACACTAGTTTATTTAAGGCTCCACACTCGTTTAATAATGAATTTAATAAATATTCAAGTACAATAAGTAAATAAATAAATAAATATGTAAATAAATAAATAAATAACATATTACATACGTAATACTATTTTGACTTCCCAGAACAGCAGAAACCTTCAATTTAAAACTCAAGTGTTTTTTGGAAAAGTGCATACTGAGACGAAAACTCTGTCATGGTAGAAAAAAATTGTTACACTTGAGTGGTTACACTTCGAATGTTTTCCAAAGTGTGGACAATTCTAGTGTCTGAAAAACAGGAAAAAGTCAGCAGGAATCCTTGTTACTTGTGACTCATGAAATGCAGTTGGTCTTAGTAAAATAAGATCATGTGTTTGAAGGACTAAGAACGTGCAGAGTGAAATTGTTCGTTACAGACCATTACACCAGAAGTGAAACACGAAGTGTAACGTAATCTTTCCCGTAACACCATTATCACCATTACCAATATCCCTTTCTAACTTTTCTGAATAAAGGCATCTGTGTACGGCTCAAAAAGATTAGAAAATAATAGGTCTAAGTGTCTGGATTGGCCAGACAAAAAGTCCTAATCTTTGGCATCTGTGATAAGATAATGAATGAGAGGTTTAATGAATCGAGTGCAAAAATCCACGGGTATTCTTTTCGAAAGCGTCTGCTGGTTCTATCAGTACTCATTCAAAGCATCGAAGAAATGAGGTCACCGGAGTCCAGAGTATGTCAGTAGAGCAGTGCAGTCAGCACGTGAGACGCATTTCCCGATGCCCCAGAGCGAAGAAACAGGTCCGACTGCTAGCCACGTCTTAGCCGGGTCACCGCCTGAGGCGCATTCGCCGGTGAGTGCGGCCACTCCTCAGCGCCGGGACTGGGAGCACTTTGCTGCCCCTTAGTTCGTCGTCGTCTTCGTCGTCTGCACCTTGTTCCTCGTCGCTGTCCTCCACCCGCAGTCCGTAGTCGTCGTCTTCGTCGTCCAGGTCCTCACCACTGTCGCTCAACTCGTCTTCGTCATCGTCATTGCCATCGTCGTCTTCGTCATCCTCATCGTCTTCGGCCTCCTCGTCGTCATCCTCTCCGTCAGGTACGCTATTGCTACTGTCTGTCGGCTTCTTCTTCTTGTTACTTCCTTGGTGCACATTTCTGTCTATCATCATAAGATCTTCAGCGGGATTGTCAGTCGTGTTCCAAGTTTCCTCCGAATCTGGGAACATAGTCATCTCTTCACTGGCTGTTCCTCCTTGTTTATCATCCCCGACGGCTTCCATTTCAGAACTGGCCTCTCCTAGAGGATCCGCAGGCTTCGAGTATGCTGGCGGCTGTGTCGTCACTTCATTTTTCTCCTCCTCTTCTTCTTCTTCATTCTTATCATCTCCACTATCACCCCCTTCTTGCTGTTCTTCACTTCCTTCTTCTGCAACCTCTTCATCCTTTTCCTCGTCATCCTCTTCGTCATCATCGTCATCATCATCATCATCATACTCTTCATCCTGTTCATCTGGTGTGTCAGAAGATTCGGCAGCCTCTTCCTCTCCTTCTTCTTCCACATCTTCCTCTGAGCTCTCTGTCGCGGGTGACGCTTCGACAGTTTCGTGGGTGGTAGGCTCCTTGGGGGGTGCTGCTGCAGCCGTTACCGGTTTCTCCGACGCAGGCCTTTTCCCAGCTGCGTTAACCTGCGTCGGGGCGCTGGTGACAACCTCTACCACGCTGATACTGGTGACGGTCGCCGTAACAGCTTCCGCCTCCTCCGCGGCGTTGTCCGTCGCCGCGGTCGACGACGCCATCTGGTCGTTACCCGTTCCTGCGACGCTCGACCACGTCACCACCTTCTGTGCGGCAGTGGACGGTGTGGGAGGGAGCGGAGTAGTCGACGGTCTCGTCGGCTTCGCGCGCGGAGTTGTAGACGCGGTAGTGTTGCGGCGGGTCGCCGGGCGCTTCGGAACGGCCGGTCTGGACTTGGTTGGTTTCGGTCTGGTGGCTTTGACCGGTTTGGCAGGCGCTCCGGCCGTCGCCTTCGGTGGCGAAATCGTGGAGGAGGCGGCGCCCTTGCGTACGGGTCGGGGTGTCGTTGCCGTCTTTGTGGGCCGGGCAGGCGCCGCCGCCGGCTTCCTCTTGTTCTTGCCGGGGGCGGCGGCAGTGTTGACTGGAGCGGGCTTCTTCTTGCTGGCGCCTCCGCTTCCGCCGCCGGCGAACAGTCCGAGGAGGTCGTCGCCTAAGACGCTGAAACCTGTGTAGTCGGGGGATACGTCGTTCTCAGAAGCGTCGTCGTCATCGTCATCGTCGTCGTCGTCGTCGTCGTCATCGTCGTCGAGCGCTATGTCGTCGTCGTCGTCGTCATCGTCGTCCAGTGCGTAGTCGTCGTCGTCGTCGTCGTCGTCATCGTCGTCGTCGTCGTCGTCGTTGTCCTGCTGGAGCGGCGGCAGTGGCGGCGCGGGCTCCAGCGAGAGGCCCTGCTGCGCGAAGCGGAAGCAGGAGACGCGCACGGCCGCCTCCAGATCCTCGAGGGTGCGCAGCTCCAGGCCGAGGCAGGCGCGGAATTGCTGGTCCCCGTCGCGCTGCACGCCGTACACGCGGCCGCAGAAGCGCGACACGCCGCCCGGCAGCGGCATGCACACCGGCTTGGGACGCCGCCCTGCCGCAGGAGACAACAAAAACAATTACCTCAATACTAGCTCATTGCCCGCTGCTTCGCTAACGTACACTCTGTGGTCTCAACATATTCCTGTATTTTTGTTTTTCTGTAACCGAATTTTTATGTCGTTCACAAATTGCAAAACCTTCTAACCTTTTCACCCTAATTGATACCATAGTACCATAGTAATTTTACAAATGTGCATATGACCTAAAAGGGATTCTGGTAGCTAGAATCCAACATACAAGGCAGATAAACCATATGCAAATTTTCATAGAATTAGTCTGAAAAACGCTTGCTTGATAAAATATTAAAATGAACACTTTCATCCGTATTTTACCCCCCCCCCCCCCCCCGGGTTGAATTACCAAAAAGAGTCAAACACATATTTTTTATTATTTCCAACTGAGAAGCTAAATTCCAGTTTTCATAGATTAGCTTTAAAAATGTGTTTGTAGTAACATATTTTCATAAAACATTTCGTCTTAATTTTAATTTTAAAAACCAACAGCCTCAGTTGCAAAGTTTACCTACATTTACCTACGTTTTAGTGGGAATAACCCAACCTTCTTCAGAATAAAAGTAACTAGCGTTTGTCCATAGTGGACATCGTCAAGTTAAAACTACAATTCCATAAATTATCGTCAGACTGTAAAAACTTATCTAAAGGGTTCTGATATTGAGAAGGTTATCTACACTTACAGTGAAAATGTGCTTAATTCATTAGATAAAAAATTGCAGGCAACTGGTATATTTTGTGATCTGTCAAAGGCATTTGACTGTGTAAATCACAATATCCTTTTAAGTAAATTAAAATATTATAGTGTAACAGGAAATGCTGCAAAATGTTCAAATCTTATATCTCTGGCAGGAAACAAAGGGTGTTATTAGGAAAGAGACATGTCTCAAGCTATCAGGCATAATCCAACTGGGAACTAGTTACATGTGGGGTCCCACAAGGTTCCATTTTAGGGCCCTTACCTTTTCTTGTGTATATCAGTGACCTTTCATCAGTAACATTACCAGATGCCAAGTTCGTTTTGTTTGCTGATGATACAAACATTGCAATAAATAGCAAATCAAGTATAGTCTTAGAAAGATCAGCTAATAAAATATTTGTGGTTCCTAGCCAAATCCTTGTCACTAAACTTTGAAAAAACACAATCCTGCAGTTCGGAACTTGTAAGGGGTGTCCCACGAGTATATGCCTAACATATGATGACAAGCAGAAGAAGTGGACAGTGTTAAAATCATGGGATTACAGCTTGATAATAAAGTCAACTGGGAAAAACACACCACAGAACTGCTGAAGCGTCTTAACAAATCTCTATTTGCAATGCGAATTGTGTCAGACATAGGAGATATAAAAATGAAAAAGCTGGCATACTATGCTTACTTTCATTCCATAATGTCATATGGGATTATTTTTTGGGGTAATTCATCAAGCCAAGCTAAATTTTTCCGGGCACAATAACGTACAGTAAGAGTTATATGTGGTGTGAACTCAAGAACATCCTGCAGAAGCCTGTTTAGGGAACTAGGGATACTAGCTACTGCATCCCAATATATTTATTCTTTA
Organism: Schistocerca serialis cubense; assembly: GCF_023864345.2. NCBI lineage: Eukaryota > Metazoa > Arthropoda > Insecta > Orthoptera > Acrididae > Schistocerca > Schistocerca serialis. The sequence goes on from NC_064643.1 coordinate 603,636,650, forward strand.
ATGAAATTTGTCATTAAAAACATATCACTCTTTCAAACCAATAGCTCAATTCATGGAATCAATACTAGAAATAAGAATAATCTTCACAAGGATTAAAAGTCACTTAGTCTTGTACAAACAGGTGTGCATTATTCAGGAGCACACATTTCAATAACTTGCCAGCAGCCATAAAAAGCATAACAACCAATGAAATTCAGTTTAGGAGAAACCTAAAGGATTTATTGGTGGCCAACTCATTCTACTCCACTGATGAATTTCTCAGTAGAACCAATTCATTTGTGTGTGTGTGTACATATAAGTACAATATAACTTCTGCACAATTTCAGTGCAGTAATGTGTTGATTGTAAATAAGTGTGTGTGTGTGTGTAAGTACAATCTAACTTCCGCACCATTTCAGTGCAGTAGTGTGCTCATTGTAAATAAGTATTATAGTAGTTGTATTACACGATTATCACCTTATAAATAAATAAATAAACTTTTTTATTTTAAATTCAGTGCATTAGTATTTGTAAAATCATTCTTTCATATAGTGTTCATTAAAAAATGACGATCATTCCATTTGGGACCTGTGGAATGGTACATTAGCTTATTTGTTTAAGTTGTAAATATTTGTCATGTATTGTTGTTTTTCTGACATGTTCTACATCCTGGAGGACCTCCTCACTACGGATCAATTGGAATGAAAGTAAATCAAATCAAAATCAAAACTGCCACGGCCCCACTTCGCGACCGCGATGCGGTAGCCACGAGTGCTGTACTGGAACTGACCGTAGCGTAATGAGGCCCGCCTAGGCGGACACAATACCTTGCGCCTGCGCATAAACTGTGTGTTGTTGGGACAAGACGCGAACTTAACTCCTGACCTCGACTTTACTAGTAAAGTGAAATAAAAGAAAGGTACAGCTGAGGAAAAGAGCGTGTATGTTATCCTGTGCAGAACGTACTCAGTTCGACTGACTTAACATTTATGAAGTATTCGTTGGTCATGATATGGGGAACACATTACGTGCTTTCAACGTATGGCCTGTCTAGGAAACTTTTGTGCTTAAGCACGAAGTTTAATCACCTAAAAAGAACTTAGGAGTGAGAAGGATAATATAAAGCCAACATCGTCATTATTATGACCCCTCAGGGGTCGAATTCCAAAAAAACGCTGAAACACGTATTTCCTATTTGTAGCCGAGAATTGAAACACTAATTTTCACGCATGTGGCTATAAAAATATTTCAGTAGTTCCTTAATACTGATTTATTTTTAAAATAATCACCCACTATTTTACCCGCTACGGGGTTAAATTTCCAAAAATTCTGGAATATTTATACTTCTTTGTTTCTGACCAAGAAACCAATACTGATTTTCGTAGTTTCAGCTTTAAAAATGACTTAATGGGGACAGATTTTCAAAAAAACGTCTCATCCCCCTCCTCCTACTACGGGTGTAATTTCGAAAAATAGCTTCTTAAACGGCGCCAACAATACAAGATCTACACACACTCCAAATATCAAGCTTCTGTCATTATTTGTTTGAGCTGAGCGATGATGAGAAAGTCAGTCAGGACCCTGCCTTTTAAATATATACATGGCAGCTCTTTCAACGTGGATTCCGTCAACAGGGGTCATGCGAAAAATACGGCTCGCTCTTAGCTGCTGGTAAATCTCGCCGGTTGAATGGTCATGGTCCTTGAAACTTTTGCGTTCCTAACGTTTCGTCCACAGCGGCGCTGGACATCTTCAGACGTTCTCGTGGTTCCGCTGAGTCTTTCCGATTGACCGGCCGGGCGTCGCAGAGCTAAATACTTATAGATACTGTGGAAAAGGGGTGTGGTTAACATTTACACGTAATTGGCAGAGATAATCGTTGCCAGAGATAAAGCTTAATCATAGAACTGTTGATTGTCAAACATGTTATTTATTCATCAAGCCTGTACACCTGCTGTTTCATGGCTTCTTCTTTCCTCTTACAATATCCCTATGTTTATACAGGGCACGCCTAAAAGACCTATCGTATTTCGAGAGGCCACAGTGTGAGCTCTGGTGATGATACTGTTGTGTAGGGGGTATCGATTGATAGTGGTATACATGCCATTTTCAGTAGGTCTAATGGTTTGGCTAAGTTGACATCGTGCATCTGTTGCGAAGGAGTATATTTGTAGTGGTGGTTCTGTGATTATTACTCAGCGGGAATTTCGCATTCGGCCGACATGATTCTCTTTCAGATACAAAAACTGTTTGAGTTTGGTTATCAGACTTTAGAACATCAGGCTATGCACTGCGAATAAAATCTGCTGGCGGGCTCCGCACTATAACGACGCCGAAAAATGTGGCTCGTGCGAGAGCGTCAGTCCAGCGATCTCCAAAGCGTACAGGACTCAAAAACGCAGCTGCTCTGGGATTGACCGACAAGAGTGTAAGAGGAATGCTGCACAGAGATCTTCACATGCACCCATCAAAATAATGGCTGGCAAAGGACTATGTGAGAGATATTTTGAAATTTGCTGAGCTGTCTGTTAGGAAATTCTTCAGAAGCACCATCCAGGCAATCACCCAGGACGTGACTGCCATTCCATCGGAAATCGCACGTTATGAACAACTTCCGGTAAAGGATTCGTCAGTGTGTCAACAGTGGAGGGCGCCACTTACCGGAAGTAATTTTTAAAACCACCTAATGTAAAATGGCATAGTATTTGTTGTTCACAAACAAAAGTATTTTCTTTGTATCTTTGTTCGTCTGTTTGTGACTACTTTTCGAAATACAGGAGGCCTTTCCGACGGATCCTATATATTTCGGTGTATATCTCAGTATAGCCCTGAACAGTAGTTCGTCATTGTCACAAAATTTTGGTTTCAGAAATCTTCAGTTAGTAATTTCCTACTTAAGAGCATGCTCTGCTACAGCTGATTCTTCCACGTCCCCTAGGGCATGCTTCTCTTGTTAGTTCTAATGCTTACCTTACTGAACGATCTCTTAGGTTTTCACGACGCGGTTGATTAATAGTTTGCTTCCGGACGTTCTGGTTTTAGTCCAGGCAGTGCGCCACATTACAGTGAAACCCACAGCACCTGAAGAAGGCGTGTGGGCTGGTGGTCGATGTCTTGTGCATGAAATGGAAACAACAACTCGGCAGAACATCCGAAAACACACTGCCGTGCCTTACCGCACGTACACGGAATTTTTTTATAACACGCACGCCGACAGAAGAGTGCGTTTATCCTTTAGAGATCTGAGAGCTCGACGTATTTTCCTTCTTGGTCTAAAAACTAGTTCTATGTCATGCTTTTCCTAAAATCTTACCAATCCCATCAGTTACATTTTTAATAAAAAAATTGAGAAACTGTTTTCTTCCATAGTCGTGCTTTATCGTTGACCTTCGGTCTATTGTTACCTGGGCGTAGAGCTATGTTTATTTCTTTTCCTCAATAGCCATTTTTCTCTAAAGCCTGCTTCAGATGTTTTATTTTCGAGTCCAAGTTCTTCGACATGCTAATTCTCTTAGCTTTGTAAATATTTATTCGTATGCCTCATTTTCTGAAAACCTTTGTTTTCCAATCTTCAGTCGATCTGTCTCATAACTAAAACATCCAAGAAGGACTCACGAGCATTTCTGGATATGTCCAGCGCAGCTGTGGCCGAAATGTTAGGAACGGCGAACTTTCGTAGACTACGACCATACAGCCCTAAAGATTTGCTGGTAGATGAGACATCCGGTCGTGAAAGTCTTTATTCTATGATAGTTCGCTCTGTTCATCTACGAGATTCTGGCACGGTAAACAACAGTGACCAGGTTGAACAGTACAGGGCCGCCAGTTCAGAAAGAACTGTGGTAGTGAAAAAAACATATTTTTAATGTCTGTCATTAAGCATCAGTTAACGTAGAAGCCCTACTCGAAACTGGCTTGTTTTGGCTACCCACCACGGTCACGCCACGAGCGGTCCAAGTGAACACCACTCAGCAACTCTTGGATAAAAATGCTGAGTGTCAGACGCCGCAGTTTCCGCGCTCCGCTGAGAGGGAATCAGTACTGCGTTAGGGTTGTATGCCTTGATGCCTTGGGGCAATCAGCGAAGAGACGTAGCCATGAAGGCAATGCTCTCTTCTCTGCTGGCTCCTGAACCGAACAAACGGACCTGCTCTTATCTCCCTGACGACTTCCCCTCAGCCCTCCAGTTTCAACACCACTGAACTGGCGGCGTCTTCCTGGTGACGCTGTACACCGAATATGAATAAATTTTCATCATGGTTTAACTTGAAATTTTGCTTCAAAAAGAAGGGATGCCCCAACTTCGCCTGTCCGCCTCTGTCCTGAGCAGCGCAATGTTCCTTGGCTTCCGGAAGACATTCCACACAATTTCAAACTGTCGTTGAATGAACAAAATACGAGCTTACTGAACAACAGAACAGATTTGTGACTGTATTCAGTACTCCCTTGCAGACAGAAGTCGACACGTTTTCTTAACGGGACGGAATCGACCTGTGCGCAGGTGATTTCGGGAGTACCTAGATGGAGTGTCATATGGCCGTTACTGTTTACAATATTTTTAAGTAACGTTGCCGATAACGTCGGAAGTCCCGTGATGTAGTTCGCAGACGATGTTGTTGTCTATAGAATGCCTGCAACTGGAAACAGAAGAAACCGTACAATACCTGCAATTAACTGTGTGGAGCGATCTGATATCGAATGATCACATAAAACAAACTGTAGAAAAAGCAAATGCCATGCTCATATACTTCGGGAGAATCTTGAGGAAACGTAATTCATTCACGAGAGAAATGAGTAGCAAACCATTTCTAAGATCTATTCTTGAACGTTGGTCATTAGTATAAGTCCGTTACCATGTTGTATTAATAAAATAGGTAGCGAATATAAAGCGAAGAGCGGCGCGTTTTGACATGGAGCCGTTCAGTACGTGAGAGAGCCCTACGGAAATGCTCAACAACGTCCAGTGGCAGGTGCTACAGTCGAGCCGCTGTGTATCACACAGGTGTTTGCTATTGACATTCCGAGAGCTTTCTTTCCAAGAGAGAGATCGCTAATCATCTGCATAACACTCGCGTGTTGACTGAACCTACCATCAACAAATATAGCAGCACACTTACGAACTGCTTCGATGTCTTCCTTCAATCCGACCTGGCAGAGATCCCAAACAGTCGACCAGTACTCAAGAATGGGTCGCTCAAGAATTCTATGCGAGTTTTCCTTCCGAGTGGACCAGTCGCCTTCCCTACTATCGTCATTATACTCTCGGTCTATTTCATATTGTTTTGCAACGTTACGTTATATTTAATAGACGTGACTGTCTCACGCAGCACACAGCTAATGTTGTATTCGAACATTACAGGACTGTTTCTCCTTGTCAAATGCATTAGCTTATATTTTTCTACATTTACAAAACATTACACCAAACAGAAACTCTGAGTCATGCTGTAGCCTTCGACAGTCGCTCAACTACGACACTGTCCCCTATCCTATAGAGTCATCAGCAAACAGTACAGGTTGCTGCCTAGTGCGAACTCTGTCCGTCAGATCATTTATGCATACAGGGTGGTCCATTGATAGTGACCGGGCCAAATATCTCACGAAATAAGCATCAAACGAAAAAACTACAAAGAACGAAACTCGTCTAGCTTATAGGGGGAAACCACATGGCGCTATGGTTGGCCCGCTAGATGCCGCTGCCATAGGTCAAACGGATATCAACTGCATTTTTTAAAATAGGAACCCCCATTTTTGTTACATATTGGTATAGTACGTAAAGAAATATGAATGTTTTAGTTGGACCACTTTCTTCGCTTTGTGATATATGGCGCTGTAATAGTCACAAACGCATAAGTACGTGATATCACGTAACATTCCGCCAGTGCGGACGGTATTTGCTTCGTGATAGATTACCCGTGTTGAAATAGACTGTTTACCAATTGCGGAAAAGGTCGATATCTTGTTGATGTATGGCTATTGTGATCAAAATGCCCAACGGGCGTGTGCTATGTGTGCTGCTCGGTGTCCTGGACGACATCATCCAAGTGTCCGGACCGTTCGCCGGATAGTTACTTTATTTAAGGAAAGAGGAAGTGTTCAGCCACATGCGAAACGTCAACCACGACCTGCAACAAATGATGATGCCTAAGTAGGTGTTTTGGCTGCTGTCGCGGCTAATCCGCACATCAGTAGCAGACAAACTGCGCAAGAATCGGGAATCTCAAAAAAGTCGGTGTTGAGAATGCTATATCAACATCGATTGCACCCGTACCATATTTCTATGCACCAGGAATTGCATGGCGACGACTTTGAACGTCGTGTACAGTTCTGCCACTGGGCACAGGAGTAATTACGGGACGATGACAGATTTTTTGCACGCGTTCTATTTAGCGACGAAGCGTCATTCACCAACAGCGGAAACGTAAACCGGCATAATATGCACTACTGGGCAACGTAAAATCCACGATGGCTGCGACAAGTGGAACATCAGCGACCTTGGCGGGTTATGTATGGTGCGGCATTATGGGAGGAAGGATAATTGCCCCCCATTTTATCGATGGCAATCTAAATGGTGCAATGTATGCTGATTTCCTATGTAATGTCCTACCGATGTTTCACTGCATGACAGAATGGCGATGTATTTCCAACATGATGGATGTCCGGCAGATAGCTCGCGTGCGGTTGACGCGATATTGAATAGCATATTTCATGACAGGTGGATTGGTCATCGAAGCACCATACCATGGCCCGCACGTTCACCGGATCTGATGTCATTGGATTTCTTTCTGTGAGGAAAGTTTAGGGATATTTGCTATCGTGATCCACCGATAGCGCCTGACAACATGCGTCAGCGCATTGTCAATGCATGTGCGAACATTACGGAAGGGGAACTACTCGCTGTTGAGCGGAATGCCTTTACACGTATTGCCAAATGCATTGAGGTCGACGGACTATATTTTGCGCATTTATTGGATTAATGTGGTATTTACAGGTAATCACGCTGTAACGGCATACGTTCTCAGAAATGATAAGTTCACAAAGGTACATGTATGACATTGGAACAACCGAAATAAAATGTTCCAACGTACCTACGTTCTGTATTTTAATTTAAAAAACCTACCTGTTACCAACTGTTCGTCTAAAATTGTGAGCCATATGTTTGTGGCTATTACAGCGCCATCTATCACAAAGCGAAAAAAGTGGTCCAACTAAAACATTCATATTTCTTTACGTACTACACGAATATGTAAAAAAATGGGAGCTCCTATTTAAAAAAAAACGCAGTTGATATCCGTTTGACCTATGGCAGCGCCATCTAGCGGGCTAACCACAGCGCCATCTGGTTTCCCCCTTCAAGCTAGACGAGTTTCGTTCTTTATAGTTTTTTCGTTTGACGCTTATTTCGTGAGATACTTGGCCCGGTCACGATCAATGGACCACCCTGTATAGAGAACAAGAGCGATCCTTCCACACTTGTCTGGGGCAGTCCTGCCGATCCCTTGTCTCTGATGACCAATCGCCGTCGACGAGGACAATGTACTGGGTTCTATTACTGAAGAAGTCTTGATGCCATTCACATATCTTGGAATCTTCTCCCTATACTTGTACCTTCGTTAACAGTCCGCAGTGGAGCACCGTGTGAAACGCTTTCCGGATGCCATATATGGCAACACGTTGATACCATAGTTATGTAAAAGCTCCGAACCTATTATCATCAGGCGTTACTAAGAAGTACTTGTAAAGATAAGCTGTTGTAAACACTGTCTCACAGCAGAGGTGCAGCCACACAGTCCAGCACGTTTGCGGTACTGGCGGTACTGCAGATGAGTACTTCCTTCTGAGCAACTTACCTGAGATTGTTGTGTTGTGTAGGACCCGATCGGCAAAGCTCATGGTCACTAACATAGAATCACCTTGCAGGTACTGGATACGGGCACATCCTGAAAAAAAGTGCAAATTAATTTCATACATGGCATAATGTCTAAATTTTTATTTTAACGTTCTCTCTTGTAACGGTCGTTGTTTCAAGGCGTCTCTTTCAGAAAGATATAAGACTCCATGAAACAATAAATACGTAACTGTGAATGATTCTTAAACATAGCGCGTTTTAGCAATAAATTCAAATTAAATAAACACGGGAGCAGCTACGCAACCGATATTGTATTCATCCCATTTCTAAATGTCTCTCACACTTTCCATTTTTAATCAGATCTAAGCGACAATAGGTCACTGAGTAATGCAGGATAAGCCATGACAAGGATGTAAGTGTAGTAGAAATAGAGCAGTACCGTCAGGGCAGCACGGAAGTGCAACTAGTAGTGGAGATCGTAAAACTATTGTTAATGCTCATTGCTAAAATCAGTCAGTGTGTAACCTCAACAACGATTAAATAAAGTAAGTCATAATTAATAAAATTATAAACAGCCGACCAGTTGCAATGGATAAAGAATTCTTTACCTAGGTTTCAACAAATTTAAATTTGTCTTCTTCAGAAGGTGGCAATTTTACATTAGTAAGGACTAATGTACCATCGCCGTTTTTACAAATGTCGGCATAGATCCATTTGTCAAAATTAAAATATAGCCCTAGAAATAGGGTTTGTCACGTAAATATAAATTAGTACATGGATCTTGCAGAGCTCACAAGAGTCGCTAGCATACATACAGAAACAGAAGAAATAGTAAACAAACCACCACTGACTGGTTTTCTGCAAATCATCTCTCACTCCATTTTAAAAAGACGCACCATGTTCACTTCTATACATCTACGAGTACTAAATCAATGATAAGAGTACCACATGATGAGGAAATAATGTAGGGTGGAAACTTCAAATTCTTAGGTGCTCATATTGATGAGAATTTAAACTGGAAAAAGCATATTTTGTAATTCCAAAAACCAATTTTGTTCTGCAGCATTTGCACTTGGAATCATTGCAAACCTTGGGGAGAGACTGTGGCGCCTCTGGCGTGAAGCGCCATGTCTTTGAACCGATGTTCTTTGACTTTACTTTAGTTCACTTTGTCTATGTCTCGCGCGCCATTGTTTGACAGCTTCTCTTGTATTCGCTTTGTTCATTGTTAAAATAAATGTTCATTCGACTGCAAAAGTGTGTTGTTACAGTTCTACGCCACGTAATAACCACAAGACAAATCAGTAAGTTAACATATTTTGCATATTTTCGTTCAATAATTTCATATGAAATAATGTTTTGGGGTAATCCAGCCTTAAGAAAGAAAGTCTTCATTGCTCAAAAACTTGCTGTAAGAGTACTACGCAGTGTACACCCATGATCATCTTGTTGACATCTGTTTAAAGACCTGGGCATTCTTATTACTGCTTCACAATATGTTGATTCCCTCATGAGTATGTTGTAAATAACCCATTCCAGTTCAAAACAAACAATGCTGTACATAATTATAATACCCGAAGGAAAAATTTCGTTCATTACTTCACATTAAGATAGTCTTTAGTATAAAAAAGGGTACACAATGCTGCAACAAAAATTTTTGATCTCTTACCCAAGGATACAAAATGTCTGACTGATGCAAAGTAAAATTTGAAAACAAACTGAAAAAGCTTCTCCTTGTCAATTCTTTCTATTCTGTTCAAATGGCTCTGAGCACTATGGGACTCAACTGCTGTGGTCATAAGTCCCCTAGAACTTAGAACTACTTAAACCTAACTAACCTAAGGACATCACACACATCCATGCCCGAGGCAGGATTCGAACCTGAGACCGTAGCGGTCGTGCGGTTCCAGACTGAAGCGCCTTTAACCGCGCGGCCACTCCGGCCGGCCTTTCTATTCTGTAGAAGAATCTCTGATACTGTAATGTGTGAAATGTGGTATTTGGGAATTACTAACTCACATCTGTAGATTTAAAAAAAAACTACTACTTTATAACTGTTTAGCTTAAAAATTAAGTTGTGAAACGTACATAAAACGACTCTTTCCACATCATTATGATTTATCGTGCAAATGGTCCACGGAACGTGAAACTAACTAAGTAAGTAACTGACTAACCCTTGAAACTGGTCTGAATGTCAGTGTGCTGAACTAAAGCCAAATCATCAGCACAAATGAATTTTCTGTTGTGAAAAAATCTTGGCTCTATATTGGCAGTTCGCGCCATGGATCTCGACAAAGAATCAGGGTTTTCACTGGGCCTTTTCAGTGATACTCGTAAAACTATAATACTCTATGGTGTTGCAAAGAAGAATCAGTGTCGTTGTACACCGTGTTGTGAGCTACCGCGAGACTTACATGTGTCACCCAGTAAAAGTACTCTTCCGTCGTCCGAAACCTTCCTTTATGTGGTGGAGTGCACTTTCTGCCACATCTAAAGCTCTCTGTTCCTGGATAAGATGTTCTTTAACTTATGTGGCCAAGGAAGATCGCCACGAGTGTCGCGTATGTGACAAAATAGCGATACGTGTCAGCGTCTCTTACATCTTACGCAAGTGTGAAGATATTCCTCAAAGCTTAGTCAGAACATTCAAGGGTCTCCTGAACGTCTGTGGAAATGTCCCGCAGGTTGCAGGTATAACCTAAAAACTTTTCTCTGCTCCTCCATGCATGCTGTGGCTGTGCAGAACAACATATATTTCCCTCTGTTGTCAGTGAGTACGTTCTCTTTTGTCTCAAAATTTTTCATTTTTATTAGCGTGGATAAATAGTTGTATCCATAATTTTCTTTTTTCGGAACTAAAGTAGTGACCTTTAAAAATAGGTGTGTTTATCCATTCGTGATTATTCTTAAGCCCTCCGAGAGAACTTCTCAAATCCGAACGGTGGTTAGTGTGGAAAATCGTTCTTGTCTTCAATAGACACACATTGCACTATACAGTTCTCTTTTAGTGCTTCTACTCGAGAGCATAAATGCGCTCTGCTAACAAGCAGCCGGCAGTGGTTAAAATGGCTTCATTCGAATGACCGTCGTCACTACAATTCACAGATTGAAGAAATTTGTTAGGATATCCTGCACCGTCTTTGAACAGGGATTCGGTCGAGGAAGTCGTCAAGGCCTACCTTGCGAGCTTTTTCGTTGATGGTTACCGTTACCTGTGTAGGACACGGTCTGATTGAGGAAACACTCAATGCCCATCCTGGATGTTTTTTCCTTGAGCGTAGGCAGTACACAAGCAGCGGCGTTTACTATATGTTGGATCTTTGTCTAGTTTCAGAAGGTCTATCTTTCGAAATTTTCTCCACACTCTGGCTATTTATTTACTCTGAATATGCTAATTTACAAACTCAACGGACTTTCTTGCCGACATATTTACTTTCTTCCAATGTCATTCCACCTAGACCCGCTACTCTGCCCATACTTCCTTTTTTTTACTTTTTGGTACTTCTTCCTAGGTGTATTCTTTTGAGGTCATAAGTCTACATGTTTATTACTTTTTTCTATTTACAGCACTCACATTTTTTTTTCCATAAGGAAAGGAATCTGGGAACAAGTTGATGTGCTCAAGACTTTTCGTGCAGTTGCCAAAAGTTGTCATGCTTTCTGATTTTGGACGTATCACACCTTTCAAGGGTAGAGACCCATCAAAATATTGTTAGTGCTAAACCTTTCACTGCCGTCTCTTCATCAAGGATTTCAGCTCAAACAGAGCAACAAATTCAGATAAGACAGCTTAAGTATCTTTACTGAGCACAGGAATATATTTTACTTGGCAGCAATGGAGAGTTGGAAGCCAGTCCTTGGAGAGGTTAAAGTAGAAGTAAACCGAATTGTTTTTGTGGAAACCACAATGTTTTATTTGACTCTCTGACTTTTGAACTATTATAGCATGGTTTTGCTTACTGAGTTTCCAAAGACTTGAAATGGGACCAAGGTTGAAATAAAAACTATGCGCGGTGTGTGAGTTTTGGCTCATTGTAGATTTTGAGTTTCGGCTTATAGCTAGACACATGTCCCACGGTTCACTTTGCACGGTATATCGTAATGACGTTGAACGAACCAGTTTAGAGAACATTAACTTAATCGGTATTTTAATGTAGTAACGTGTTGACCATTTACGGATGACGTCAAATAACATAAAACAATGTTTGGTTTAATAACACAAGTAAGTATGCAACACATTTGCAGTAAATGTGATGCAAGTATCTAAATAACAATTGTTCTGTGGACTAGAAGAATTTGTCCAGAAGGAACTTTTCATGTTCCTAATTTGGCTTCTGTATCTCTAAAGCATTTAATGACATCGGGTAAGTGATCGTAGATGCTAAAAGCAGCATTATTCACCCTTTTTTGAACTCAAGTTAATTGTAATGAAGAGTAACGATGACCATTTTTTTCCTCTAACACTGTAATTATGGATGTGGTTATTCCTTCTGAACGCCGATGGAGACATACAACAAATTTCAAGAGAGAAAATATGTGGTGGAATGTTGTAGTTACAATACTCAACTCCTTAGAAACTTACTTCCTCTAAGTTGAGGATGCAATTTCGTATGAGATTGCTGAATGAAAATACCGAGAGTGTTAGCCTACTGATTTGTGTATGTTCAAGGACTGCAATAACAAAGATCACAAGTGTCTCCAATAACACAAAGCGTAAAAGTGACACTACTGAGCTGTTTAAGGAACTCTAAAACAACACGTTTCGCGGCCACGAGCTTTACTGATTTATAAGTTCAAGAGCAGAGAAAGAGGGAAAAGTTGCAGTTTTTAATATTCTCTTGTCTACAAAAAACCGACGTCTTTAGTAGTGTAGTCACAACGTATAGAATACAATAGTTTCGAGTAACAAAATCTTATTCAGTCAAGCACAGCCAGTTCTTCTCAGAACTAAACGTGAGACTCGTCGTACTAGTTAAAGTATACATTAACCTCTTGTAACACGGGTCAGCAGCCAGCGTGAAGTTCTGAAAGGAAATAATATCCCTTTTCCGGCTGCAGAAGTTTTATTTATTTGTTGTTGCAGTTTCGGCGTTAAGGCATTGGGAAGCATAAATTATTGGTGCCTTGCCACGGCACGGTGTCCTTACTTTATATTTCATCCTGCAAGAGAAACAGCACGACCTATGCTCGGTGGTCGCAGTTACTGCCTCCACTGCTGCAAAGTGGGACACAAGCGTACGATGGTACCGTTAGTTACAACTCATAACTGTTCCGTGACATAGCACCAATTATTCATGCCTGACGTTGGTGTAATGGCGAAACTGGTATAGCGAAATAGAAAAAAAAACACTTCTACAGCCATAAGAATAATCATTTTTTAAAGTGTACAGCTCTCCCGGACTTGTTAAGTAATTGTGATGCTATTAATAATGGCAGCAATTTGTTCTCAGCTAGCTATTCAAATATGTTTATTTTGCACAATAGAAAACAATTATTCGTCTTTTGTCGCCTAATTTTGCATCTTAGTCATACACGTTTCATCTACATCTACATCTACTCACTTACTTTGCTATTCACAATAAAGTGCCTGGCAGAGGGTTCAATGAACCACCTTCAAGCTGTCTCTCTACCGTTCCTCTCTCGAACGGCGCGTGGGAAAAACGAGCACTTAAATTTTTCTGTGCGAGCCCTGATTTCTCTTATTTTATCGTGATCATTTCTCCCTATGTAGGTGGGTGCTAACAGAAGTTTTTCGCAATCGGAGGAAAAAACTGGTGATTGAAATTTAATGAGAAGATCCCGACGCAACTAAAAACGCCTTTGTTCGAATGATTGCCACTCCAATTCACGTATCATGTCTGTGGTACTATCTCCCCTAGTTCGCGATAATACAAAACGAGCCGCCCTTCTTTGAACTTTTTCGTTATCATCCGTCAGTCCCACCTGATACGGATCCCACACCGTACAGCAATACTCCAGAATAGGGCGGACAAGTGCAGTGTAAGCCGTCTCTTTAGTAAATCTGTTGCACCTTCTAAGTGTTCTGCATAAATGAATCGCAGTCTTGGTTTGCTCTACCCACAACGTTATCTATGTGATCGTTCCAATTTGGGGTATTTAATTGTAAACCCTAAGTATTCAGTTGAATTTACAGCCTTCAGATTTGTGTGACTTATCGCTTAATCGAAATTTAGCGAATTTATTTTAGTACTCGTTTGAATTACTTCACACTTTTCTTTATTCAGGGTCAATTGCCATTTTTCGCACCATACAGATATCTTATCTAAATCCAAATGTTTAAAGCATGCTCGGTGCTCTAGAAATGAAGTTGTATTACAAGAGATGATCAAAAAATTTCAGTTTGAGGCTATTGCTGCAGCGTATACGCAACGTAGCGCGACTCTTATGCGGGTATATAAGCACCGACATGTAGGCAAGGGATTGGTGTATGCATTCGTGTCTTTCCAACGTCCGAGCGGTAAATGCGGAAACGTGAGCTGTGGCGATGTTATTATCAAATGCGTCCAAACAGGACCAACGTGTTATTCTTTTCTTGGATGCCGAAGGAAAAACACTGGTAGACACCTATCGGAGAATGAAAAATGTATATGGGATAATTAAAGCGAAACTAGGGAAAACTGCGACAACGGGTGCTTCCCCTTCGTGAAAACGTACGCCCCATACAGCAAGTGTCGCAACGAAGAAGTTCTCACTTGGGAGACATTAGAGCACCCATCGTATAGGCCTGATCCCTACCCACCACACCGTCGGTTCCTTAAAACACGGCTTGAAGGGTAGACAACTCCTGTCGAATGAGGATGTGCAGCAGGCAGTTATGGATTTCTTCACGCAGCAGGACACAGTGCTTTACCAGACGCGTTTCTTCGACATGGTGCATGATTGCCTCAATGCACACCGCAATTTTGCCTAACTGACGTACCGCTTCTGGACTGTAAGGCCTCCGAACGGAAACTTTTTGGTAGCCCCTTTTACAGGGTGGTCCATTGATAGTGACCGGGCCAAATATCTCACGAAACTCGTCTAGCTTGAAGGGGCAAACCAGATGGCGCTATGGTTGGCCCGCTATATGGCGCTGCCATAGGTCAAACGGATATCAACTACGTTTTTCAAATAGGAACCCCCATTTTTGTTACATATTCGTGTAGTACGTAAAGAAATATGAATGTTTTATTTGGACAAATTTCTCGCTCTGTGATAGATGGCGCTGTAATAGTCACAAACGTATAAGTACGTGGTATCACGTAACATTCTGCCAGTGCGGACGGTATTTGCTTCGTGATACATTACCCGTGTTAAAATGAACCGTTTACCAATTGCGGAAAAGGTCGATATCGTATTGACGTATGGCTATTGTGATCAAAATGCCCATCGGGAGTGTTCTATGTACGCTGCTCGGTATCCTGGACGACGTCATCCTAGTGTCCGGAGGTTCACCGGATAGTTACGTTATTTAAGGAAACAGGAAGTGTTCAGCCACATGTGAAACGTCAACCACGACCTTCAACAAGTGATGATGCCCAGGTAGGTGTTTTAGCTGCTGTCGCGGCTAATCCGCACATCAGTAGCAGACAAATTGAGCGAGAATCGGGAATCTCGAAAACGTCGGTGTTGAGAATGCTACATCAACATCGATTGCACCCGTACCATATTTCTAGCACCAGGAATTGCATGGTGACATCTTTGAACGTCGTATGCAGTTCTACCACTGGGCACAAGAGAAATTACGGAACGATAACGGATTTTTTGCACTCGTTCTATTTAGCGGCGAAGCGTCATTCACCAACAACGGTAACGTAAACCGGCATAATATGCACTATTGGGCAACGGAAAATCCACGATGGCTGCGACAAGTGGAACATCAGCGACCTTGGCGGGTTAGTGTATGGTGCGGCATTATGGGAGGAAGGATAACTGGCCATCATTTTATCAATGGCAATCTAAATGGTGCAATGTATGCTGATTTCCTGCGTAATGTACTACCGATGTTACTACAAGATGTTTCACTGCATGACAGAATGCCGATGTACTTCCAATATGATGGATGTCCGACACATAGCTCGCGTGCGGTTGAAGCGGTATTGAATAGCATATTGCATGACAGGTGGACTGGTCGTCGAAGCACCATACCATGGCCCGCACGTTCACCGGTTCTTACGTCCCCGGATTTCTTTCTGTGGGGAAGTTTGAGGATATTTGCTATCGTGATCCACCGACAACGCCTGACAAAATGCGTCAGCGCATTGTCAATGCATGTGCGAACATTACGGAAGGCGAACTACTCGCTGTTGAGAGGAATATCGTTACACCTATTGCCAATTGCATTGAGGTTGACGGACATCATTTTGAGCATTTATTGCATTAATGTGATATTTACAGGTAATCACGCTGTAACAGAATGCATTCTCAGAAGTGATAAGTTCACAAAGGTATATGTATGACATTGGAACAACCGAAATAAAATGTTCCAACGTACCTACGTTCTGTATTTTAATTTGAAAAACCTACCTGTTACCAACTGTTCGTCTTAAATTGAGAGCCATATGTTTGTGACTATTACAGCGCCATCTATCACAAAGCGAAAAACGTGGTCCAACTAAAACATTCATATTTTTTTACGTACTACACGAATATGTAATAAAAATGGGGGTTCCTATTTTTTAAAAACGTGGTTGATACCCATTTGACCTATGGTAGCGGCATCTAGCGGGCTAACCATAGCGCCATCTGGTTTCCCTCTTCAAGCTAGACGAGTTTCGTTCTTTGTAGTTTTTTCGTTTGATGCTTATTTCGTGAGATATTTGGCCCGTTCAGGATCAATGGACCACCCTGTATAATACATGATTTTGAAACATATATTGTGTTCGAACATTTTGAACTACCTCGAAGGAAACATTCTACTGACACACAGCCAACGTGGATTCAGAAAACATCATGAATCAAAACTATCTCTTTACTCGTTCGAAGTGTTGAGTGCTATTGACAAAGGATTTCAAATTGATTCGCCGGCCGTTGTGGCCGAGCTGTTCTAGGCGCTTCAGTCTGGAACCACGCGACTGTTACGGTCGCAGGTTCGAATCCTGCGTCGGGCACGGATGTGTGTGATGTCCTTAGGTTAGTTAGGTTTAAGTAGTTCTAAGATCTAGGGGACTGATGACCTCAGATGTTGAGTCCCATAGTGCTCACGCCATTTGAACCATTTCAAATTGATTCCGTATGTCTGGATTTCCAGAAGGCTTTTGACACTGTACCACACAAGCGGCTTGTAGTGAAATTGCGTGTTTATGGAATCTCGTTTCAGTTACGTGACTGGATTCGTGATTTCGTGTCGGAGAAGTCACAGTTCGTAGTAATTGACGGAAAGTTATGGAGTAAAACAGAAGTGATATCTGGCGTTCCCCAAGGAAGTGTTATTGGCCCTTTGCTGTTCCTTATCTATATAAACGATTTTGGAGACGGTCTGTGCAGTCGTTTTAGGTTGCTTACCGATCACGCTGTCGTTTATCGTCTAGTAAAGTCATCAGAAGATCAAAACAGATTGCAAAACGATTTAGAAAAGATATATGTATGGTGCAAAAATTGGCAGTTGACCCTAAATAACGAAAAGTGCGATGTCATCCACGTTAGTGCTAAATGAAACCCGTTAAACTTCGGTTACACAATAAATCAGTCAAATCTAAAAGCCGTAAATTCAACTAAATACCTAGGAATTACAATTACGAACAACTTAAATTGGAAAGAACACATAGAAAATGTTGTGGGGAAGGCTACCCAAAGACTGCGGTTTTTTTTTGTTTTTGTTTTTTCAGGGCACTTAGAAAATTTAACAGATCTACTAAGGAGACTGCCTACACTATACTTGTTCGCCCTCTTTTTAGAATACTGCTGCGCGGTGTGGGATCCTTACCAGATAGGACTGACGGAGTACATCGAAAAAGTTCAAAGAACGGCAACACGTTTTGTATTATCGCGAAATAGTGGAGAAAGTGTCAATGAAATGACACAGGATTTGGCATGGACATCATTAAAAAAAAAAAAAAAAGGCGTTTGTCTTTGCTGCGGAATCTTCTCACGAAATTTCAGTCACCAACGTTCTCCTCCGAATGCAAAAATATTTTGTTGACGTCGACCTCCGTAGGGAGACACGATTGCCGTAACATAATAAAGGAATCTTCAACTTTTGTGGTCCTGTCCGTAATAATAAAGGAAACTGGGTCTAGCACGGATAGATATAGAGGTGTTCGTATTTTCCATGCGCTATACGAGATTGCAACAATAGAGAACTGTGAAGGTGGTTCGATGAACCCTCTGCGAAGCACTTAAATGTGATTTACAGAGAATGCTTGTAGAGGTAGACGTAGAAGATGTAAAAGAAACACGTAAGTTATCCAAGCACACGCTTCACCTCCAGTGTTGAGCGCTGCAAGCACAAACATTCGCACATCGGTACTTGAATCACATGGATGCTTGTACCTGCGGCCCAGCTTCTGTAGTGTGTGTGTGTGTGTGTGTGTGTGTGTGGGTGTGTGTGGGTGTGTGTGTGTGGGTGGGTGTGGGTGTGGAACTCCGCTGGCTGGCGGCGCCTTACCTGGCCCACGGAGCAGCGGCAGCGCGAACTCGCGGCAGCACTTGCAGACGAGGCTGGCGCACGAGCAGTAGCGGCTGGGCCCTCCGCCCCCGCCGCCCCCAGCCGCCTCCACGTCGCCGGTGGCCACCTCCGCGGGGGCCGGCGCTGGGGCCACGGCCTGCTTCTGGCCCGGGCGGCGCTTCGGACCTGCGCGGCCCATGAGAGTGTCACACTGAATACAAGGCACATTTCCTATAACCCCACATTACACTGAGGTGACAAAAGTCAAGGGATAGCGATATGCACACATACAGATGGCGGTGGTAACGGGTACACGAGGTACACAAGGGCAGTGCATTGGCGGAGCTGCCATTTGAACTCAGGTGATTCATGTAAACAGGTTTCGAATGTGATTACCGCCGCACGACGGGAATTAATAAACTTTGAACGCAGATTATTGGAACAAGACGCATGGGACATTCCATTTCAGAAATGGTTAGAGAATTCAATATTCCTCGATCCACAGTATCAAGAATGTGCCGAGAATACCAAATTTCAGCCATCACCTCTCACCACGGACAGCTTAGTGGCCGACGGCCTTAATCTGACGACCGAGAGCAGCGGCGTTTGCTTAGAGTTGTCAGTGGCAACAAATAAACAACACTGCATGAAATAACCACATAAATTAAGGTGGGACGTAGGACGAACGTATCCGAAAGGATAGTGCGCCGAAATTTGTCGCTAATGGACTATGGCAGCAGACGACTGAAGCGAGTGCCCTCGCTAAAACCACGACATCGCCTGCAGCGCCTCTTCCGGACTTGTCACCATAGCGGTTGGACACTAGATGAATGGAGAACCGTGGCTTGGTCAGATGAGTCCCGATTTCGGCCGGTAAAAGCCGACGGCATGGTTTGAGTGTGGCACAAAACCCACGAAGCCATGGACTCAAGTTTTCCTGGGGACTGTTGTCCTCATCACTTCGTAATCATTCGGGAAAATGGCGAGACTGGGCAGAGTAAAGATTGGGATTTTGTATGGGAGCCGATAACCGCGTCGTTGAACGCCCCACAAGCCAATCACCATCAGTTGTGAATAAGGTACTGTGCAAGCGGGTGGTTGCTCCATGTTGTTGAATGTGTTTACGTGGAATGGACTGTGCTCTCTGGCCCGACCGAACCGATCACTGACTGCAAATGGTTTTTTGCGGCTACTTGGAAACCATTTGGAGCCATTCACGGACTTCATGCTCCCAAACAACGATAGAATTTTTATGGATGACGATGTACCATGTCACCAGGTCAACATTGTTCCCGATTGGTTTGAAGAACATTCTGGACAATTCGAACGAAAGATTTGGTCACCTGTCGGACTGTTATGGGACATAATCGTGCACAGAACCCTGCAGCAACACTTTCCCAATTATGGACGGCTATAGAGGCAACATGGCTCAATATTTCTGCAGGGAACTTCCAACGACTGGACTCCATGCCACGTCGACTTGCTGCACCCCGCCCGGCAAAAGGAGGCCACACACGATATCAGGAGGTAGCCCATGACTTTTGTCACCTCAGTGTAAGACACAATGGTCTCTTTAAATCCAATAAAAACTGAAACAATACCAACAGTAACTCAGTTAAACATAACAGAAACGATAAGACACTTAACCGTGTATGGAGCAAAAAATAAAAAGTTCAAGGAATACATCGTTTCCACCATGCTGTTACTTTACATGAATACCTCATCAGCACCACAAGTTAGTTTCCTAAGTGTGCCCATTCTCAAGTGCACAAATGATGTGGATACATCATCCGCGTATGTAGTGGATATCAGAAAACACGTATCGTGCGTGACGTCGTCAAAGGACACGGCCTCGGAATGTGTGTCCACAAAGCAGCTGTGCGCAGCTGCGTACCAGATTTCGGCCCTTACCAATGGACCTGGACGCAGCGAAGGCCAGCAGCAGGAATATGAGCAGCAGCTCCAGGATAAACGAGAGCCGCATCCTGGATGTCAGAGGTGGTCAGCGGCGCTGGCGGTAGGCTCCAGGCGGTGTGGTCCTCTCTCTGATACCTGCAAAGCAGTGCCCTCATCACCATCAGTTTGTCTCGGAGATTAACGGTAATGATGTAGGCCTAGGATTCTGTCTCATTCTCACACAAAAAACCTATACTCATTTCTTAAATGCTGGTGTTGGAGATTAAAAATTAAAACTTTCCCTTCAGCTGTGCATATTGGGTTCAAAATACTAGATGAAAATATTTTCGAAGCTAGGAGAGACGGGGGAACATTGGACATAGGGGCACGATGGACAACTGGTATTGTTTCGTTCAACTTACCTTAGAATGCGCCACCGACAAAGACGATTGATGGCAACAATATTGTCGCCTTTCCGCAAACGGGCTAGCGCAGTTAGATTGTCGAGCGAGATAGGCATGCTTTTATGTTTTATTGTCACTGAGAGTAAATTTTACTTCCTCCAGATGTTTTGTTGTGTACCCCGAGGTAACGCTTTCACGAAGCAAATAAGTCCATGGACAGGATTAGTCTGATATTGTAGACGGTGATAAACGTTTAAAACGTTTTCGTAAACGGACTAATATAATTCCAATATGGCGAAGGGGCACAATGGCCCATTAAATAGGGGCACGTCGGCCCACATGGTCAAACTGCCCCGTTCTTTTTTTCTAAACTTTAATACTTCCAACATAGTCAAACATGATACTCAATGCAATTTTTATGTGAGAAAATTTTATACTGAATTGATTTGAAGCTGATAACATAATTCGATATGTAAGTTTATCTTTGTTTTCCTTCCGAAACCAACAACTTTCCTTCATATATTCAACCAAAACGATTGTAATATAAATTTGAAATTATTGGTTATGGGACATTACATGATATATATTTTGAAATATAAAATCTACGTGTAACTTTGAATGTAATCACGTTTCCGCTCATAGTCGTTTTGCCGTTTTGTTTTTAGGATGGTTCGAAATTATAAAAACAAAACAGAACGGTGCAATGCTTTCTGAAGCACTTATGAGATTAGCAGTGATAGCAGTAAAACGAAATGAAAGATCCGTTAGGGAAGTGAGCCGAGAATTTAACATACCTAGAAAAACATTAGAGAGGTATTGTAACAGATTCAAAGATTAGAACCTTCGGAAACGCCAACAAAATTCTGGGATAGATTTAGCTTCGCAAAAAGATTTCAGGTAACGTTTTTCTTTCTTTTGTAGCGTTGTACTGTACTTAATATTTTAGCTACTTTAACGATGGCATCAAATGTAATGGAAATAACATATAAAACTAGGTTCGCTAATAATTTACTGAAAGCTTTATTTATCCAAGGATTACTAAAATACAGTATGACCTACATAGCTGAGAGAAATCCATGTTTTCAGGTATTTGACCCGAAGAGGAAACCTTGATTGAAGAGTGCCTCACTTAAAGCTAGTGACGTATACTTTGGCCTTTCACCAAAAGAAGTTCGACAGTTTCCCTGCATCTACGCAGTTGCCTCTCAACGCAAAATACTCCAACCTTAGACTGAATATGGAACGACGGGACCTGTTGGTCTTCAGGATTTCTGAAACGACATCCAACACTCTCCATTCGAACTCCTCAGTTAGCTAGTTTGGTGCGATCCAGTAGCTCCAAGAAGCGCAACATAGCCTTGTTTTTTGACAACCTGACCAACGTTTTGACAGAACTGCAACTGACACCTGGTGATATCTGGAATGTAGATTAAACTGGAATCACACTGTCAGAATGACAGAATGATAGCTCGAAGGCGATTACATCCATCAGAGCGGGGAACATCTACTGAAAGAGGATAATTTATCACTACCGCTTTAGCTGTTTGTGCAGTTGGGAATGTCTTGCCTCTATTTTTCATATTCCCGAGGGTTAACTTCAAACCCCATTTTATTGGGCACGGTCCTGTTGGGAGCAATGGTAGTGCGCGATCCTCAAGCTGAATGACAGAAACTACCTTCTTCAGATACATGCAACATTTCGTATCACATGTCCGACGTTCCGAAGACCATCCTCGCTTGGTAATAATTGACAACTGCAGTTCCCTTTTGTGAGCTGAAGTCTTATTTGCAAAGAAAATGGTGTCACACTTTCGTTTTCCCCAGCCCACCGTAGTCACAAACTACAGCCCTTAGATCGAAGTGTTTACGGCTCTTTTAAGAAATTTGTAACCTCAGTGTGCAGTGCATTGATCACAGCAAACAAACGACCAATGACAATATACGGGGGCCCAAGCATTGTAAAAATTGCGCTACCAAATCAGTTACAACTAAAATCATATTGGCTGGATTCAAAATGGCAGGCATCTCCCCCTTAATCAGGTACATTTTCACAGATACAGACTTTCTGCCTAAGTATACAGCAGATAGACCTGACCCTAATGCTGTCGTTTGCGGTTTGATAGCTGGAGCTTGCCCTTCAACTGCTGAAGAATATAATGGTACGTCTATTTTGTCAGTAACAACGCCTGTTAAGTTGAACGTCATATCGCGTGAACAACCGTGCTTACCAACGCCTGAATAAGTCACAGACAAGAAAAAGAGACAGTAAAGAAATGAAGAACTGCAGCAATACTGACAGACGCTCCAGTTAAAGACGAATTACAGCGCGAACAACAAGCCTCCAAAGTGAGAAAGGAAAACGCTTTAAAGAGAAATACATTTTCTGCGCAAAAGTGGCTGTGGCCATTGTAAAGCTGCCGAATAAAGCGCAGAAGCTCGAATTAAGCGCAGAAAGAAAGCAGACATTCGTAAGAAGGTCCTCCAAGATGAGGGTTATGATGCTCTGCGTCTTAAATCATTTTCTTATAGCAATCCAGGTGATGAATAGATTCAATCCACAAGTTGCAAGAGGCGGGCATATCAGCCGCGTGTAAATAATGACATGAAAGGATATTTTTATGAATGTTTGAACTGTGAAGATCCTATCGGACAATCGGACGAAGACATAAAAGTTTTGGACTTGCTTTTCTGTCAAACTGTATTTAAAGCAATGATAATACAATTTATGATTGTATTTTCTGTCATAAAGCTGTAGGAATTTATATTAAAATACACTGTGAGTATTAAAGTCGGTATATTTTCAGTTAAATAACCAACGTCATAAGTAATTAAATGATAAAAATCATATGGGCCAACTTGCCTCAGCTGCTGGCTTGACTTACCTCGTGGGTGGGATAGTTTGGGCAAGGTGGTATTACTGTACTAAATATTCTTTTTATGAATAGACAATCAGTGAGACGCCGTAATCGCTTAGTTGTAAAGTGCTGACACAATGTACCAGTGTTTCCACATAAAAAGATTATACGTCCGTAATTGATGAACCGTAACGAGATTTATGCAGGTATAAGAAATATGAGCAGCTACGAAATCGATCGCATATAACATTTTTACATCAATTAATAAAGCTGAACGAAACATTTTTTAAATTTTTGCTCATCGTTAGTACAAAGAGCTTAAGTGGTAAGAATTAATGTTTTCTTTGTGAGAAAAACGCATTTTTTTCGAAAATGCACCACTGGCAGAAACAAAACAATATCGACGCATAAAGATGTAACAAATACTGTTTTAGCGGTACAGATTGAGATCGCATAATGCTGTCGATTCTTTTCAGATGCTGGGCCTGCCAAGAGCGATGATTCGTTATTCTTTCTATGTATCGAACTCGATCTCTTCCACTTGCGCAATTGAATCTGTCAGCATTCCTCGCTCTATTTGTTTATCTGAGTACCCGTTTGCCTTTCATCGGCGCGGCTACCCTTGTCTAACAGCGTGCCATCTCTATGGGCTGGAGACCTTGGCACAATACATATTTCTCACACATAATGAACAGAGGTGTGGGCACTTGATTCAGTGTCTGTGAATCAGCTTATTCTTCTCTTAGCTAGTCACATAAATCACAACCTTTGCCGAACCAATAAAGAAAAAAATAGCTCTTAGTTGGTCAGGCAGGAAGTGTGAATGGATTCCCAAAACATACTGTGACATGCACGCTTTACAGGTCATGTTCACTGGAAAGAAGAGAAAGGGGTTATCAACTAGCGCTGCGATTGTTGCGTGTCGGCAGAATCAGTTACCGACAATTGTAGGCAGCATTTCTGTAGTCTTCGTAAGCACCTCAGGCATAATAATGGAGTTAACCCCCGCAGATCTCGACAGCGGTCTACAGCCACAATGATGATCGAAGGCCTACATCATTTTTAACACATTTTCTCGTTACTAGACATAATTTGGGGTAGGTATCAGGTTGCTACCACTTAGGATTCGGGAGGTGTTCACACTAAGCTTTAATACGGTCGCACGAGCTAAACTAAAAAAATAAAAACGGTTACCAACTGACGTGGCGATGTCAGAGTTTTTTTCATTAGCCGTAGGAGACTACGAAAGCTAGAATCCATGCTAAATGACAGGCATGGTTATGTCAGTGTGTTTTCTGTAGTCGATGGAGGCTACGAAAGTTAGAATTCATGCTAAATGACAGCCATGTTATGGTTATCAAGTCATCTTCAATCAAATTAGACTGACAAACTATAATAATTAACTTCTAATTAAAATAGAACCTCATTTACATGTTTGTAGTGCACTTTCCTAACATCTAGCTGCGAGAGAGATCAGTAGTGGATGTCAATTTTCACTGATTCCATTTTATTGGGACTTAATAGTGGTTATGGCATTACCGTTGCAAGGTCTTTCGTAATACAAAGTCCATTATGATTTTTATCTCAATCCAAATAAAAATGCCATCGCTGGAGGTTAAGATAACATACCGCCGACAGTTACTACAGTGCAATGCTTTTGTTCCACACGACGACCAAAATCTTTCGGTGCCAAGACTCTTTAACGCTAGTGCTTGAAAACAGTATTAACTATGAAGTGAGTTCAATGAACAGAAAAGCACTATTGCAATTTCTGGAGACGTTTTGTCACTGTTCACAACTTCATCCGAAAAGTAATAGTTCAAGATTTGTACCCAAAGACGAAACACTCCGTTAATAACAACTAAATAAGTAGTATTTAGCATCCAGAACTATTTATTTGGTCGTTGTTTTGAAAACATATTTAATTTAAAATGAACAATCTATCTAGCGCTGGATCTACTAAACTAAGAATTACACTGGATTAAGGAGTCCGGGGAGATTGTTAAATCTTTCCGGGCTACTGATTCGTAGCCGAGCAGTAAACTTGACGGAAGACATATTAGAGGGTGTCGTGGCTTCGATTCACTGCACAAACGGCCTCACTACTTAGCGATGTGAAATTTCCTACCCTTGTACATAGCGTGACGACTATTTTTTTTTATTCTAGCGTCGCTGACAGTTATCATTTACTTCCTCGCTACAACTGAAGCTATTGTCGTGTTTGGCAATCTGCATCGCTAATATAACAATAGTTTCAATAGGACGAAATATTGCGTTTATCGAGGAAATCCATTCCATTACGGTTTAATAGCCAAGAAAATTTCAATAATCGTAACTTTTGTGAATATTTCGACTGTGTCCTTAGCCAACAACTTGTTCTGTTAAAAATTTCCAGAACAAGCAGAATGATTTGGCTGCCGAAACAAGTCGTGTTGAAAAATATATGTATACAACTAGAGCAGTGATTTAAAGTATGAGTTAGCCTATGTCTGTAACGTAAGGTCTTTCATAATAATTAGTACATTGCTTTAAAGAAAAAGGAAACTCCGCGATCGTTCCCTCGAGACCACTCGATAGCCGACCGCCTGCCGTGTCATCCTCAGCCTCGGTCATCGGATGCCCTATGGAGGAACATGGGATCAGCACACGGCACTCCCGGCCGCTGTCGCCGTTACGACCTTGGAGGCGCTCGCTACCTCTCAGTTAGGCAGCACATCAGTCTGGCATCACGAGGTCGAGTACGCCCCGGTCAAGTTTCACCACCGAGGAAAAATCCCTGGCAATAGATGAGGGTCTGTCGCGTTGACCACTCTTTTTTGTCGCTCTCGGCATTTGGCCCGAGCGGACTTCACATGACACCAGGTTCATCGTTATTTTTATTACAAAGGGCAGCTGGTTTAATAATTATTTATTCCAATGAACTGATCGGGACTCCAGTTGACTGTTGGGTGACATCAATTTGTACATTACTTTAAAGTGATGTTACAGGTAGAGATTCAGAGTAAGGAAGTAATTTTAGTGTTTAACGTTCCGTCGACAACGAGGTCGTTAGAGACGGAGCAGAAGCTCGGATTAAGGAAGAATGGGGAACGCAACCGGCCGGGTTCTTTTAAAGGAACCATCCCGACATTACCTTAAGTGATTTAGGGAAATCACGGGGGATCTAAATCTGAATGGCCAGACGGGCTTCGAACCGTCGTCCTACCGAACCTAGTCCAGAGTGTCAACCACTGCGCCACTGCTGCCCCACGTCGCTCTGTATAGAGAGTTAAACAATCCCCCTGGAGGTTGCGTCCCACAGTTTGAGAACCGCTGCTATTTAGGCTCTCCAATGTAGTTGTATCAGCCGCGACTTCTGAGTCGTGGCCGTTCCAAAGAGGAAGCGTCTGATACAAAGATACTATCGCCGCATCTCGCTCAGTCGATTTCGATATCTCTGGAGGAGCAACTTGTTAGGAAATAAGTACAAAATAACAGAGAGAGTTGGTTAGTTTTCTTGTATCAACTTCCTTTCTACCCAAGAAACCTGCCTTTGAATGCACATTTAAGGGGGGGGGGGGGGGTGTTAAGACTTACTCAGTTTTCTTAATGTCTCACCGTACGCTTCAGAATTGATTATTTATACACATTGCATAAAACTGAAAGCAGGATTTCTTAGCTTCTTTGACAGTCGTAACCCTCCTGGCTGACAGGATTTGCCGCACGTGTTTTGGTTTATTGGGCGAGGGGACGTGATCCCAGATAGAATTAAGCTGTTTTGTCTCTTCGTTAACTAGGAAACCCCTGTCCCTTCACCGACTACAGTTATGTAAAGTGACATTTCTCTTCTGCATCGTAACAAAAACGAATGTCCAGACTCATTCTTAAATTTCTAGGTCATAGGAAAGACTTTTGAAACCAACCAGCACGGAACTTGTGGGACCCTTGTCGTTTGGACACGATCTTATATAAAAAACTTGAATATACTTCCGGAAATTTGACAGACACATTCCACAGACGTATAGCCACTTCTGTCATCATCACAAACACTCGTCCTTTCATTCTGAAACAAACGACACAATTGACGCGCAACACATCCACTTACCACATTCGGTCCGCACACATCACGCGTGTAGAGGAGAGTAACAACAGCTTTGAGATTACTGTCGCCACAAGCCATATTACAAAGAACAGATTTCACGTTTGGCGGGATTCGCAATCGCTGCACTCATTTTTAACGGCTATTGTAGGCGAACGAACAACACTGAGCCGTATGAATAAAATGAAGGAAACGCTTTTCTTCCAAGTTAGAAGCTTAAGTTTCGGAATTTATGAGTAAAAGATGAAGCAAGAGCTCTAGTTTGTGGGACAAAACGGAGAAAGTACCTCTTCCCTCACCTTGAGCTCTGCTTTCGACATTGGATAAACTGTATAAATAAAACGAAGCTTGGACTTCATTCTGGAAGAAGTAGCTTCTGAAATGTGAGGTCTGGTCAGTAGTACGGTCTTGTTTGCAGGGTGCAGTTGGGGCTCAACCAGCAGCATGTGTACGCCGCGAAAAATTCTACAGACCTAGCAAATGCTCAACTGGAGAGCATTATTAAGGTCTATATCATTTCAACGAAGTAAATGTTAAATAGATTGAGAATCATTTTCTGCCAGACCTAGCGAAGAGCCGAGGTGGAGCTCGATCGTCAGAACAGACGGAATGTAGCTGAATCCAGGATTCCAGTCCGGCATTGCGGAAGAAATGGGCACTCATCAAACTACAGTGATTAGTGCTTTTAAAACGATAATGGAAAAAGCTGACTTGTAGATGAAATTTCAGTCGTCACCACATGATCTGATTGTGGCAAAAAAAGAGTGGCTAGATAAATGTAAATTTCAGGTGGTACTGGTGTAATTGACTGCGCGTCTGAATTCCGAAACCAGCGTAGTATGGCTACGAATTTATTAACATAAATCGTTACGTTGGTATAAATGTGCATGCTATATGCAATGTAAATGAACATATCTGTAGCATTAAGGCTATCTGGCCCGGGTCATCACACGAAGTTCGAATATGAAGAAAGTAAAATGCCCGGGAAGTGCTAAATGACATTAAGAACACTCTTCTTTTGGGCTATGAAAGCTATGGCCTAGAGCGCTGGCTGATGAACCCTGTCGTAATTCAACAGAGGGTAGTCACAAGTCATTCAGTGTGATGGAGCGTTGTTTTGATCAGCTGAAGAGGTGGTTTGCTATTGTATAGTATGATTGCAGAGTTGCCTTAACAAATCATTCAATAATTATAGCTTGCTGCTTTGTGCTGCATAATTTTGCAAAACATCTTCAGGATGAAGATTTTGAGGATACTGCACTGGATTTCCACGGCGATCCTTCATTTGAATCGGATGAGGACATCGTTAATCTATAAGCCACACTTACAACAAATTGCAACGAGGCCTTAGGTTGAAAAAAAACAAAGGCTGCTGACAGTGCAGGCGAGGCAGACAGCTAAGAGCTTTTGTGTTAGAAGTAAATGGAAAAAGTTATTCATACAATCTGAAAAACAGCTTGATTTCATCCTTTTGCTTGCAAGTAGATGTTGTGACTTCCTCCTTTTGTCTTCCAATCTTGCATTTCAGTTTTATTCACACGTTGCAGTGTGACTTTCTCGCTGTTATAACTCTGTAAACATACTTACCTACTAAGGAAGTAGTTACCGAGTGTCCCGTTCCTCCCAGTAGTCCCATGCGATGGGGAAAAGGAAATACCTTTTCTGGTGGCCCTCGTACTAAACCGTTTCACTATCACTCGCACTGAACCTTCAAATGCCTCTTTTATTGGAGCGAAAGACAGTGTGTAATGATTTTAGTTAATGTCTTATTCAGAACTAACAATACCCACCGTTTCGTATTCCAGTTTGCGGAAGGGCTATTCGTAAGTACCTCTGGGGCTTCAGAAGACGACTGCAGAAAAACTACAAGGCTTACAGGAGACAGATACACGTCAGTGGGCAGAGACTCTCTCCAAGTTTTTAACTCACATTGCAGGTAGGTGTTCAGTACGGGCACCGTTTGGGACGCGTCAAACGTCAATACGAGTGTGCAATTCAGTCAAACGAATTCCCCGGGAAGGCAGATCTGTACATCGGGTTGCCTATCTGCAGGCGTCAACGAATTCGTTGCGGCAATACGGAGCGGAGAGTTAACAATGAAGCTTGAAGATATCACAACCTACAGCTGCCATTTGTAACTATAAGAATTCTGCAGACCATTAGCAGGTTTCCCACAATCAGTGAGACGCTGATAAATAGCAATAACATCCATCAAATTTCCACAGTTTCTCTGATAACATATGGTCGGACACGTTCGCTCCAATGGCGTATTTGTCCGACGATACGTGTCCCCTTAAATGCCCAGATTGTAATTCGTTTCTGACGACAACGCGAAACTAAAAAGAAAGACAACGCGAAACTAAAAACACGACTACTTGCAAAAATTACGCACTTGGATTACCTATAGCGTATCACATTTGCGTACTACGGAAGTACAGGACTACAGTCAAGAATGCACAAAACACCTGAAGCTGTAAAAATGTTACAGCGTCTGCATTCGAACGACAGCACTGCTTGTACAATGGAACGACCCGACATCTCTCCCACCTATAGCTGTCATCAAAGAAACTGAAGAACACTAATACTGAGTAACAGCTGCGGAACGAACGGCTGAGGTAGAACGTTTCCAAGGAATGAACACGACGTTGCAATCGTGAGGATAACATCCTGGCCGCACGGACTTATCTGTGCGTAATAGGTTGCGGGATGGAACTCTGAGGCTATGACAAAGCACACGAACGGTTTATCCATAAAATTTAGGGAATGCAACCGCATAAACTTCATTTCTTTTAATATTCCTGCCGTTTATCTTCCTGCCATCTTAAGCCGGGTTCATATACGCACAAAAGTGTCGCCACGGCTAGTGTCACACTGCAGAACTCCCAACATTTAGTGGCGTAATTTAAGAGATGCAACTTTTCTCACGCCACAAAAAGTTAAGATACGTTGTACTTTGTTGCGCCACTTTCCTACCACCACTGCTCTTTGGTGGCAGTAATTCGAAACACTAGCATTCTGTAACAGTTATCGTGGAGTAATTGCTGCCGTACTCGGTCCTATTTCAGTGTGTTATTATTTTATTTCTAATAAAAGTGAAAACAATGTCGGCAGGTACACTTTCGTAGCTTTTAGAACTACGGGAATAGCAACCTGATTTTCTGCAGCAGTGTGTGTATAAATAAACTTAATATATGTTACCAAAAATGGGATTCGTATAAACTTCGTAATTCCTGAGACCAAGCATTGTATAAACGATAGATTATATGCAGGAAATAGCTCCGGAACGTGATGTGGCAACTGTTAAACTGAAAATTAGTTTTTCGAAATGCCTATATCAATGAATACAGCAAGATTCTAAGATCCTGGAAGAGTGGCGTGTCTGCAGATATATTTACATGCCAGCTGTTGGTTAGTTTGCCATTGCAGACAGCATTTTCGTCTCCGTGTGTTATTTCTTTTATAAATGTGTTTTTATCCCCTGGTTTATCCATGTGCGAGATCTACTTTCGGATCCAACACTTGGGTTTCATTTTCCTTCTATTTAACTCTTGTCAAGGTCTAAGGCTATAACCTGCGCTACAACGTTCGTACTCGCCGGTATGATTTCAATTGACGCCATATTGAAAGTTGAGCAACTACATAGAATTTGTGGCGTCCTGTGTGAACAGTAGCTCACGATGCCACTACAGCAAGCCACAAGGTGTGGCGCCACATTACATGCGTGTGTGAACCCGGCTTTAGGAATGTGTCGGTTGAAGCGATAGTGCACAACAGTACTTATTCCAGCGTTTCAAACCATCGAAGCACAAGGACCAGAAACGTTTATCGGAGCTAAATGAGTAAGCATAAATTGAATCTGTGGCTACGGTGTGGATCCATGCTGAGATATCGATGTGTCATTATTAGCTACACTGTAGCGATTAAAGAAGGAGCCAGAGTCCATGATTTGTCTAGGTTTGGCGAGGAATGAAATAACAAAGACAGCGATTTCAACCTAGGCAAATCATGGAATCCGGCCCTTTCTTTAATCAACTCCCAAAGCCGTCGTTGCAGTGTAGCTAATAACGACACATCGATATCCCAGCATAGATCGATCTCGTAGTCTCAGATTCAGTTTGTTCATATGCTTTGCCAGATATCAGGATCTCTGGCACGCGTGTTCTTTGGTTTTAAACGGCGGAAGAAATAAAGTTTATGACAACGCGTTCCCGAAATTTATGTAAGAATTATTACGCCGCCAAAAGCATCAAGATGCACTCACGAGTGGTACTGATTTGTTCAAGATTACTGAAATGTTAACAGCATGAGAACAAGCAGTGCAATAAAAACTGTTTTTCTCATTGCTATCCCAAAAGTAAGTGAATGACGAAAACTCGTTTTTCTCTTGCTGCTTAACATGTAATATGTTCCAGCATGTAACACATTATTTGCTTAATACGAGTAGATACGATGTAGTAACAGTGCTACTGAAATAGTTCATTACATGTCGCCCATCTTCGATACCTACTCTCTGTCTTCCAGCAGAACTTGAGGAACCCGTCCAGTACCTCCAGGAGCTGCGCTACTACCGTCTGCACCGGTGCTGCACTCTCAGAAGCTCAGCAGGACCACTGTCCCATCAGTGGCAGCCGAGAGGCGCAGCCAACCGACAGTCCCTCCTTGCGTGGGTGGGGGTCCCTGCACGCGGCGCCGGTCGTTGCGCTGGAGGCTCCAGCTGCAGCAAGCGTGCAGCCCTGAGCCACCAGCCGTGTCTGACGACCCCCACACACAGCCCCTCTTAGCGGCAGCCTCAGAGAACGACCGCAGCTAGAACCAGATACTGGACGCGGTGGATGCCGTTAGCCGCTAGGCGCCCGTCAGCCGCGCCGTGGCATAAAATGCTATGACGACTGCATTCGTGCTCGAGAGCCTCCGTGCGGTGCAATGCACTGTGCGCTTCAAGCTGCTGTTATTCTACTTCCCTGTCCTTTGGCCTCGCGTCCTTCTCCAGTCAGACAGAGCTTCAGCGTACCTCCATGTTACTCAATCTGTACAATGAGCAAGAAGAAAAGGAAAACAGACAGAAATTTGGAAATGGAATTGAAGTTCAGAGGGAAGAAATAAAATTCTATGATTTGTGGATGACACTGTAATTCCGTCAGAGGCGACAAAGAAGTTGTAACGTTGGATACAGGACGAAAATAATAAAAGTCAAGCTGCGGTAATGAAGTATACGCGAATTGAAGCAGTTGATTTGGGAGAAAGTAAATTAAAAAATGATATGCTCATTTTAGTAGACGAATTTATCTTCTTGGCCAGCAGACGAATTGAGACAGCAGAATAAAGGGAAGCAGAATGTGCACTGGCAATAGCAAGAAAAACGTTCCTGAAAAAGAGAAATTTCTGCTTATTTCGAAAATAAAATTAAGTGTTAGAAAGTGTTTACTTAAAGTATTTCTTCTGAGTGTATTTTTGCGTAGAATTGATATCTGGACGTTAGCCGAGCGGTCTAAGACGCTGCAGTCATGGACTGTGCGGCTGGTCCCGGCGGAGGTTCGAGTCCTCCCTCGGGCATTGGTGTGTGTGTTTGTCCTTAGGATACTTTAGGTTAAGTAGTGTGTAAGCTCAGGGACTTATGACCTTAGCACTTAAGTCCCATAAGATTTCACACACATCTGAACATTTTTGATATCTGGACGATAAGCAGAAATGTTTTTGCAATGTGGTGGCACTGAAGAGTATCGTAGATTTCAAGGGGGAGGGGGGGGGAGGGGGTTAGAAAGGTACTGAATCGAATCAGGGAGAAAAGAGGTTTATGCTACAGTTTATCTGAAAGAAGGGGTAGGTTGATGAGGAAACATCTCGAGCCATCAAGGAATAGTTAATTTGATAACTGGGGGAAGTAAGGTGGCAATCAAGCCGTGGCTACAAAAAGAATGTTCAAATGGCTCAAATGGCTCTGAGCACTATGGGACTCAACTACTGAGGTCATTAGTCCCCTACAACTTAGAACTAGTTAAACCTAACTAACCTAAGGACATCACAAACATCCATGCCCGAGGCAGGATTCGAACCTGCGACCGTAGTGGTCTTGCGGTTCCAGACTGCAGCGCCTTTAACCGCACGGCAATGTTCAAATGGATGTGCATAACAGCAGTTATGCAGAAATGAAAAGACTTGCAAAAGATAGACTACTATGAACGGATGTATCCTATTTATGCCAACAGCTCACACAGAGACTTATAGCCTGACAAACAATCACAAACATCCGCCAAATTCTTTCTAATGATTTCCAGGGAATAGACATTGTAACGTAACGCTCATGTTGGGGAACTGGTCAGCCGCCTAAAGTGAATGGAAACTTGGAATTGTAAGTTTTGATTGGTCTGAGGAGCCGTGGAGCAATGGCTTCGAGTTGTATGGAGAAGTCATGTTGCCAGGTTAGTACCTACACCTTCGCTGGCGAGTGGGAGGCCAGTTACGGGTAATCGGTGGGTTTTCTCTGGGCTCTAGAGTTGGGGGGAGGTGCTTAGCTGTTCGGACAGCACATGGATGAAGGAGCTGATTCTGTAGATGGTGGCAATCGCAATATTTTGGACTAGGTCTGCTTAGAAATACTTTGAAATTAAACAATAATTCACAGTATCGACGTATAACAAAGCCAGTCACGTCAGAGTAATCACAGTACTAAGGTGCATGTTTTCAGACATTGGCATCGTGCATGTCAACGATTTTATGTAGTGATACCAAATTTATACACTTATAAAAATCTTTAAAAACTAGTAGCTGTTGAACACTTCATTTGAAGTCACTGATGACAGTGCCACTTAAGCAGAGTTAGTAAACACGATTTTCGGAAACTCCTTCACCAAAGAAGACGAAGTAAATATTCCTGAATTCCAGTCAAGAATAACTGCCAAGATGAGAAACATAGAAATAGATATCTTCGGTGTCGCAAAGCAGCTTAAATCACTTAATAAAGGCAAGACTTCCGGTCCAGATTGTATACCAGTCAGGTTCCTCTCAGAGTATCCTGACACAATAGCTCCATATGTAGCAATTATATACAACCGCTCGCTCGCAGGAAGATCCGTAACTAAAGACTGGAAAATTGCTCTAATCACACCAATGCCCAAAAAGGGAAGTACGAGTAATCCGTTTAATTACAGGCCCATATCACTAACGTCGATTTGCAGTACGGTTTTGGAACATATACTATATTCGAACATTATGAAGTACCTCGAAGAAAACGATTTATTGACACATAGTCAGCACGGATTCAGAAAATATCGTTCTTGTGGAACACAACTAGCTCTTTATACTCATGAAGGAATGAGTGCTATCGACAGGAGATGGTAAATTGATTCCATATTTTTAGATTTCCAGAAGACTTTAGACACCGTTCCTCACAAACGTCTTCTAACCAAACTGTGTGCCTCAGTTATGCGACTGGATTTGTGATTTTCTGTCAGAAAGGTCACAGTTCGTAGTAATAGACGGAAAATCATCAAGTAAAACAGAAATAATATCCGGCGTTCCCCAAGGAAGTGTTATAGGCCCTCTATTGTTCCTGATCTATGTTAACGACATAGACGATATCAGTAGCCGTCGTAGATTGTTTGCAGATGATGCTGTCATTTACCGTCTTGTAAAGTCATCAGATGACCAAAACGAACTGCAAAATGAATTAGATAATATATAAGAAAACTATCAGCCTCGATTGCGGTAATGAAACCAACCTTTACCTAGGTTTCAGCCCATATAATTAAGCCTTCTTCGGAAGATAACTTAATCTATAATTTGCCTAAGAGGGCAAGGTCTAGAAATAAAACTAAGCAGCCTAGACCATTCCCTCTTAGACAAATTATAGATTCAGGTATATCTTCAGAAGAAGGCTCAATTATTTGGGCTGAAACCTAGGTAAAGGTTGGTTTCCTTACCGCAGTCGAGGCTGATAGTTTCTTATATATTAGATTATCACGATTGCTGACTGGGCTGCAATGTTGAAAGTACAATGATTTAGATAAGATGCCTGTATGGTGCGAAAGTGGCAATTGACCCTGAATAAAGAAAAGTGTGAAATTATTCACATGAGTACTAAAAGAAATCCGCTAAATTTAGATTACGCGGTAAGCCACACAAATCTGAAGGCTGTGAATTCAACTAAATACCTAGGGTTTACAATTACAAATACCCTAAATTGGAACGATCTCATAGATAACGTTGTGGGTAGAGCCAACCAAAGACTGCGATTCATAGGCAGAGCACTTAGAAGGTGCAACAGGTCTACTAAAGAGAGTGCTTACACCATTCTTGTCCGCCTGTTCTGGAGTATTGCTGTGCGGTGTCGTATCCGCATCATATGGGATTGACGGATGACATCGAAAAAGTGCAGATAAGGGCAGATCGTTTAGTATTATCGCGAAATAAGGGAGATAGTGCCACAGACATGATACATGAATTAGAGTGGCAGTCATTAAAACAAAGGCGTTTTTCGTTGCTACGGGATCTTCTTATGAAATTTCAATCACCAGTTTTCTCCTCCTAATGGGAAAACATTCTGTTGGCACCCACCTACATAGGGAGAAATGATCATCGCGACAAAAGAAGAGAAATCAGGGCTCGCACAGAAAAATTTAAGTGCTCGTTTTTCCCGCGCGCCGTTCGAGAGTGGAACGGTAGAGAGACAGTTTGAAGGTGGTTCACTGAACCCTCTGCCAGGCACTTTATTGTGAATAGCAGAGTAGATGTACATGTAGATGTAGATGTGATCTTAACAAAACGAGGTATTAAATGATAGTGTAGGACATTAGGTATCATCACTAAAAGCCAAACATGTATGTATTTTATTTATTGATTCAATTACTACATGTTTTATATCTCTCTGGTTATGTAAATATGTCACACAATCGTATTCTCCACGCAATATCAGAACATAAGCGCAGTATGACTTTCCTTGTACCTCTCCATATGTGTCCGTATGTCACATATGTAGATTATGAGCTGATTTCTATTTTATTTAAGTATTAAACTTGGTCTCTACTAAAGACTCGCATTACTTGAAAGTAGTAACTTAAATGTAATATTTGATATCAGCAT
Source organism: Schistocerca serialis cubense (assembly GCF_023864345.2). Taxonomy (NCBI): domain Eukaryota; kingdom Metazoa; phylum Arthropoda; class Insecta; order Orthoptera; family Acrididae; genus Schistocerca; species Schistocerca serialis. Next base: position 603,673,392 of record NC_064643.1, read on the forward strand.
TGAGTAGACCGCAAAGACATGCTTCTATTGAAAAGGTCACCTTTACTTTTTCTCATGTTTTATCAACATTTTCTTGATTATTCATAGAAGCACATGTGCGCAAATTTCATGTTTTATTTGATTTTGCATAATTATTTGAAATAGGACAATGTGTTTTGGCGGGCAAACAAATGGCTTCTTAAGTGTGTACAAATGGCAGCTCCTGGTCATTATTTGTCAGGCGATCATCATGTGCGGATCTTTCTTCGAGGTGTCGTGTCTGCTACGCTGCTGAGAGCGTGGTTTCGGACTTGTGAAATGATAGTTTTTGGGTGGGAAACGTCTGTTGGCACTTAGAAAAATTTCGAGTCAGATGGGTCTTAGAATTAGTAAGCCATCTGCAACGTTAACAGTTCGCGAGTCATAAGCGATGCGCACTGTTCAACACTGATGATTTTTGTCAACAAATCTGGAAGTATTGAATAGACTGCGGTAGCCTATTCGTGGTTACGCGAATTTCATATATTCATCGCCACAGTGGACTTTATATATTTATGAGCTGGCAAATATTTTGTGGTTAGTCAACGAAATGGGATTCCTTTTTTCGCTGCCAAGTGATATTTAAATAGCAAATGGAGAATCCGCTCCCACAAGAAATACGTAATCAAGCAAGTTTTGCTCCGCTTCAATATTACTGTCATTTCATTTCGTGGGTAAACAATATCTATAGTACCACCATTTTAAGCTACTTTCGTGCTTGCCTGACCGAATAAATGATCTGTTCATTACAAACTAAAAACTTTGGTATCGATACATCTATTATTCAAAAGAATACACCTAACCTTTTTTTCATCATTTAATTATTTTTTATTGCGCTGCAGCTGGTATTTTTTACATTCGTGTTAAGAGAGTGGTTTCAAAAGTTCTCGGAATCACCACGAGAAGACTGCGGTAGAGCAACGAGCTGTTCACGTCATATTCATTGGACTGTTGCCTGTAAACATGTGGCACCTCAGTGCTCTTGGAAGAGAGCTGTTGCGGTGACGTGGCTCTGTTGTTGTTCCCGCGTGTTGATTTGCGAAGATGGAAAAAATCGAGATTCGAGCAGTGATTAAGTACTTCGTAAACAAAGATATGAAAGCAAAGGACATTCGTGCCGATTTCCAGAATACACTGGGGGACTCTGCTCCTTCATATTCAGCTGTTGCCAAGTGGACAAATGCTTTTAAATTTGATCGGGGCAGCTCAGATGATGATACGCGCAGTGGTCGACCAAAGATGTATCACTACTCCATAAATTATTGCAAAAGTGCACAAAATGGTCATGGAGGATCGCCGATTGAAAGTGCGTGAAATTGCTCACGCTTACCAGATGTCATCTCAAAAGGTATATTACATTTTAACTGAAGAATTAGAAATGAAAAAATTATCTGCAAGATGATGCCACAACTCTTGACGCTGGATCAAAAACGTATGAGAATGGACATATCGGAACAATCCAGAATGAGATTTTCACTCTGCAGCGGAGTGTGCCCTGATATGAAACTTCCTGGCAGATTAAAACTGTGTGCCGGACCGAGACTCGAACTCGGGACCTTTGCCTTTCGCGGGCAAGTGCTCTACCAACTGAGCTACCCAAGCATGACTCACTCCCCGTAGAGCACTTGCCCGCGAAAGGCAAAGGTCCCGAGTTCGAGTCTCGGTCCGGCACACAGTTTTAATCTGCCAGGAAGTTTCACATCGGAACAATGTTTGGGCCGTTTTAGGAGAAACGAACAAGATTTTTTTGCGCCAGTTTATGTCCACAGATGAAACTAGGGTGCACTTCTATACCCCAGAGACAAAACAACGGTCAAAGCAGTGGAAACATGCTGATTCTCCGCCACCAAAGAAAGCAAAGACAATTCCTTCGGCGGGAAAGGTCTTGGCATCAGTGTTCTGGGATGCGAAGGGGATGCTGTTTGTAGATTATCTCCCCACTGGGCAAACAATTACTGGATAAATTGCAACAAAAGATATGCGAAGAAAGGCGAGGTTCAGCAACGAAGAAAGTCATCTTCCATCAAGACAATGCGCGCCCGCAAACATATGTCGTCGGCATGGCAAAATTACACGAACTGAAGGTATGAATTGTTGCCACACGCACCTTATTCACCTGAAATGTCTCCGTCAGACTTCCATCTCTTCCCAAAACTGAAAATTTTTCTTGGTCGGCGAAGATTCACTTCAAACGAAAATTGAGAGCCGGAGTTGACAACTATTTTGCAGGCCTGGAAGAAACTCATTTTCGAGATGGGGTCAAGGCACTGGAGCATCGTTGGGCTAAGTGCATTAATCTACAAGGAGATACATTGAAAAATAAAGTTTCACTGATGTAAGTACTTTTCTTCTATTCCGTTCCGAAAACTTTTCAAACAACCCACGTAATTGCCGACACTTAGGTAAATTTGACCAATGGAAAATGGAAATGTCGTGTGGCTAGGGCCTCCCGTCGGGTAGACCGTTCGCCTGGTGCAGGTCTTTCGATTTGACGCCACTTCGGCGACCTGCGCGTCGATGGGGATGAAATGATGATGATTAGGACAACACAACACCCAGTCCCTGAGCGGAGAAAATTTCCGACCCAGCCGGGAATCGAACCCGGGCCCTTAGGATTGACAGTCTGTCACGCTGACCACTCAGCTACCGGGGCGGACTGACGAATGTCAGAAGTTACAATTAAAGCAGACTTGTACGGCTCGATCCTTTGGCGATATCGTGCCGATATTCCAAACAGAGCCGTGCATCGACTAGCTGTGTGTAGTGGGATTATTGTAGTTAAACAGTATTGGTGGTGGTGAGCCGCAACCGACATACACTGCTTGACAAAGAAAGTAAGGCATCAAGAAGACGTGGGTGGACGACAGTTGAACTTTGTACACGTACACATCACCGGCTGATATGTTACATATCTGATTCTGGTCGCAATACTCTGTGACACGTAGAACGGCCACTAGAGTGTATTAGAGGTGTTTGTGTTTAGTGTTGTTACCAGACTTGGTGACGTATTAAGGGGCGTGATCAAATGTTGATTGATTACTGTGAGCCGGCCGGGGTGGCCGAGTGGTTCTAGGCGCTACAGTCTGGAACCGCGGTCGCAGGTTCGAATCCTGCCTCGGGCATGGGTGTGTGTGATGTCCTTAGGTTAGTTAGGTTTAAGTAGTTCTAAGTTCTAGGGGACTGATGACCTCAGAAGTTAAGTCCCACAGTGCTCAGAGCCATTTGAACCATTTGATTACTGTGAAAGATAGCATTATCAGCTCCTGACAGCGTGAAAGGGACTTTATAATTGGTCTCCAATTGGCCGGCTAATCGAATCGCACAGGTTTGTGAGGCATACTGATGTGACAGTGGCCAGGTATTGGACAGCATGGGAACGTAAGGGCAGGCTTATTCGTCCTCAGTGTTCCGGGCGAAACATCTGACCCTCACAAGGGAGGATCGCCGACTTGTGCACCAGGCACATCGTAACCTCTTCAAGCCTGTGCCTGCCATCCGAGAACAAGTACGGGACTATATGCAGCGTTCTGTGTCATTCCGCACCATTTCTCGGACACTAGCAGCAGCCGGGCTAGGAAATTCCGTGCTGGAACCACGACACGAACGCCTGTGTTTGGGTGGGGGGAGGGGGGGGGAGGTTGTCGTGACTGCCGGACTGTTGATGAATGGCGGTACATTGTGTTGAGCACAACCCATGGCCATCGTACGCGCGTGTGACGTCGACCTGGGGAGAAGCCCCATTCCTCCAACGTTTTGGAGAGGCACAGCGGAGTTATTCCTCGCATCATGAGGTGGGAAGCCATCGAGTATGATTTCACCTCACAACTGGTAATGATTAAGGAAACTGTCACAGCACAATATTACGCTACGCACAACCTACGTCCTCACGTACAGGGTTATTACAAATTATTGAAGCGATTTCACAGCTCTACAATAACTTTATTATTTGAGATATTTTCACAATGCTTTGTACACACATACAAAAACTCAAAAAGTTTTTTTTAGGCATTCACAAATGTTCGATATGTGCCCCTTTAGTGATTCGGCAGACATCAAGCCGATAATAAAGTTCCTCCCACACTCGGCGCAGCATGTCCCCATCAATGAGTTCGATAGCATCGTTGATGCGAGCTCGCAGTTCTGGCATGTTTCTCGGTAGAGGAGGTTTAAACACTTAATCTTTCACATAACCCCACAGAAAGAAATCGCATGGGGTTAAGTCGGGAGAGCGTGGAGGCCATGACATGAATTGCTGATCATGATCTCCACCACGACCGATCCATCGGTTTTCCAATCTCCTTTTTAAGAAATGCCGAACATCATGATGGAAGTGCGGTGGAGCACCATCCTGTTGAAAGATGAAGTCGGCGCTGTCGGTCTCCAGTTGTGGCATGAGCCAATTTTCAAGCATGTCCAGATACACGTGTCCTGTAACGTTTTTTTCGCAGAAGAAAAAGGGGCCGTAAACTTTAAACCGTGAGATTGCACAAAACACGTGAACTTTTGGTGAATTGCGAATTTGCTGCACGAATGCGTGAGGATTCTCTACCGTCCAGATTCGCACATTGTGTCTGTTCACTTCACCATTAAGAAAAAATGTTGCTTCATCACTGAAAACAAGTTTCGCACTGAACGCATCCTCTTCCATGAGCTGTTGCAACCGCGCCGAAAATTCAAAGCGTTTGACTTTGTCATCGGGTGTCAGGGCTTGTAGCAATTGTAAACAGTAAGGCATCTGCTTTAGCCTTTTCCGTAAGATTTTCCAAACCGTCGGCTGTGGTACGTTTAGCTCCCTGCTTGCTTTATTCGTCGACTTCCGCGGGCTACGCGTGAAACTTGCCCGCACGCGTTCAACCGTTTCTTCGCTCACTGCAGGCCGACCCGTTGATTTCCCCTTACAGAGGCATCCAGAAGCTTTAAACTGCGCATACCATCGCCAAATGGAGTTAGCAGTTGGTGGATCTTTGTTGAACTTCGTCCTGAAGTGTCGTTGCACTGTTATGACTGACTGATGTGAGTGCATTTCAAGCACGACATATGCTTTCTCGGCTTCTGTCGCCATTTTGTCTCACTGCGCTCTCGAGCGCTCTGGCAGCAGAAACCTGAAGTGCGGCTTCAGCCGAACAAAACTTTATGAGTTTTTCCACGAATCTGTAGTGTGTCGTGACCATATGTCAATGAATGGAGCTACAGTGAATTTATGAAATCTCTTCAATCATTTGTAATAGCCCTGTATTATCTCTCATGCGAGAATACCGTGGTGTCATTTTTCAACAGGACAATGCTCGTGTGCACGTGGCACGTGTCTCTATGAAATGTCTGCGTGATGTTGAAGTACGTGGCCAGCAAGATCTCCAGATCAGCCCCTGATAGAATATGTGTTGGTCTAGCTCGGACGACATTTCCAGCCGTCCTTGGGGGCCGAGCGGTTCTAGGCGCTTCAATCTGGAACTGCGCGGCTGCTACGATCGCAGGTCGGAATCCTGCCTCGGGCATGGATGTGTGTGATGTCCTTAGGTTAGTTAGGTTTCAGTAGTTCTAAGTCCAGGGGACTGACGACCTCAGAAGTTAAGTTCCATAGTGCTCAGGGCTATTTGAACGACATTTCCCTCTCAGTGCCAGTATCCAGAATATAAAGGATCAGCTGCAACAGTAGTGTGACAGCATCCCTCAGGATAGGACACAAAGTATTTATGACCCCCCCCCCCCCCCAGTTCCCAACTGAATTTGTGCATACAATTTCGTACTGTTAAGTAGTCTGATTCTACCAAGTTCTTTGTAAATTTAACACTATATTATAATCACTGAAATAACATCATATATACACTCAGCCTGCGAACTTTCATTACGTTTCTTCCTCCCTTTACTGGTGCTTCATTTATTGTCAGCGAGTTTATTTTTAAATATTATCGACTGCTGCCCAATATACGACATAACGCGTTAACACCGCCATATCAACAGACTGATTTGAAGAACGTAATGGAAATCACGAAATTTTCTTAGCTATGAATACTGATGTTGATTATGTTCATAGCTTTATTCTCAGCTGAATATAAAATTGTCCCGTAAAGATAATAATGAGCAACACCGAAAGATAATAATTATTTATGTCTAATATTTGAGATGAATCGGGGAGCGAGATTGACAACTGAAAAGAAAGAGATTCGCTATAGACGAATGTTGAAAGAAGAGACAGCCGAACTCAAGTCTTTTGTGTTTTTTTTGAAATTTATTATAGAAGATCAATATTGGGGTTGCAAGAAGTATTTTATTTAAATGAGAAATGTGCGAGAGAACCTGAACACAGAGTTATAAATACGAGCGTTGTTCATCTCTGGGATAAACAAAAAATATATGGGTGAAAGATAAATAACTGAGGCTCGAGAAAGGAACGACGTGAGTATCAATTATTGTAAAATTGTTACTACAGTGTGATTTTATGTTTCAAATTTTTTGTTTTATAAAAAATGGACGCAGGTAAAAGTTATTACATTTTACTCTTTGCAAACGTGGCAGAAACTATGAGTCTTTTCATTCAATAGAAAATAAAGACACACCCACATCCCGAACTGCTCTATCAGAATGTTTTATAGTTTTCAGAGCAGAGACAAACGTTTTCTTGGCAGAAAATCCTAAGAAATTTTGGTCTTATGTCAAAGCGGTAGGTGGATCAAAACAAAATGTCCAGACACTCTGTGACCAAAATGGTACTGAAACAGAGGATGACCGACTAAAGGCCGAAATACTAAATGTCTTTTTCCAAAGCTGTTTCACAGAGAAAGACTGGACTGTAGTTCCTTCTCTAGATTGTCGCACAGATGACAAAATGGTAGATATCGAAATAGATGACAGAGGGATAGAAAAACAATTAAAATCGCTCAAAACAGGAAAGGCCGCTGGACCTGATGGGATACCAGTTCGATTTTACACAGAGTACGCGAAGGAACTTGCCCCCCTTCTTGCAGCGGTGTACCGTATGTCTCTAGAAGAGCGTAGCGTTCCAAAGGATTGGAAAAGGGCACGGGTCATCCCCGTTTTCAAGAAGGGACGTCTAACAGATGTGCAGAACTATAGACCTATATCTCTAACGTCGATCAGTTGTACAATTTTGGAACACGTATTATGTTCTAGTATAATGACTTTTCTGGAGACTAGAAATCTACTCTGTAGGAATCAGCATGGGTTTCGAAAAAGACGGTCGTGTGAAACCCAGCTCGCGCTATTCGTCCACGAGACTCAGAGGGCCATAGACACGGGTTCCCAGGTAGATGCCGTGTTTCTTGACTTCCGCAAGGCGTTCGATACAGTTCCCCACAGTCGTTTAATGAACAAAGTAAGAGCGTATGGACTATCAGACCAACTGTGTGATTGAATTGAAGAGTTCCTAGATAACAGAATGCAGCATGTCATTCTCAATGGAGACAAGTCTTCCGAAGTAAGAGTGATTTCAGGTGTGCCGCAGGGGAGTGTCATAGGACCGTTGCTATTCACAGTATACATAAATGACCTTGTGGATGACATCGGAAGTTCACTGAGGCTTTTTGCAGATGATGCTGTGGTGTATCGAGAGGTTGTAACAATGTAAAATTGTACTGAAATGCAGGAGGATCTGCAGCGAATTGACGCATGGTGCAGGGAATGGCAATTGAATCTCAATGTATTCAAGTGTAATGTGCTGCGAATACATAGAAAGATAGATCCCTTATCATTTAGCTACAAAATAACAGGTCAGCAACTGGAAGCAGTTAATTCCATAAATTATCTGGGAGTAGGCATTAGGAGTGATTTAAAATGGAATGATCATATCAAGTTGATCGTCGGTAAAGCAGATGCCAGACTGAGATTCATTGGAAGAATCCTAAGGAAATGCAATCCGAAAACAAAGGAAGTAGGTTACAGTACGCTTGTTCGCCCACTGCTTGAACACTGCTCAGCAGTGTGGGATCCGTACCAGATAGGGTTGATAGAAGAGATAGAGAAGATCCAACGGAGAGCAGCGCGCTTCATTACAGGATCATTTAGTAATCGCGAAAGCGTTACGGAGATGACAGATAAACTCCTGTGGAAGACTCTGCAGGAGAGACGCTCAGTAGCTCGGTACGGGCTTTTGTTAAAGTTTCGAGAACATACCTTCACCGAGGAGTCAAGCAGTATATTGCTCCCTCCTACGTATATCTCGCGAAGAGACCATGAGGATAAAATCAGAGAGATTAGAGCCCACACAGAAGCATTCCGACAATCCTTCTTTCCACGAACAATACGAGACTGGAATAGAAGGGAGAACAGATAGAAGTACTCAGGGTACCCTCCGCCACACACCGTCAGGTGGCTTGCGGAGTATGGATGTAGATGTAGATGTAGAAGGTTGTTCACACCGGATTGTATAACAGCTGTTATTTTTAACCTACTGCGATTAATACACCAAACAATACAGTTCTACAACGCATCGACGCCCTATGAGTGTAAACAGATAGCAGTACAACGAAAAAGGCGTTCGCCAGAGAAGGCGATCTTGCCTTCTCTGGTGAACGCCTTTTTCGCTGATTTTTTCGTCTTCTAAAACAAAACAACTGCACTCATCGAATAACGACAAAAAACTAGTGAAGTGCCACATCGAGTTACCCTTAATGAACCAAACACGTAGTAAAAGCTTGTAATACACTCTGATTTTAATCACAAAGAGATGTTTGCCATGTAAATATATTAGCTCAGGAATAGATTCTGTCGCAGTTACATTCAATATAACACTGACCATTTACTTTAACAATACATAACGCACCCTTATCAGTGATAAGTGATAAGTAATCAGTGATCGTATGAATGAAAGAAGCATATTTATCTTCTTTATCGGCATGATGTACGTGTTGAGCAATTATAAACTTTAATCTGTTGCGCACGCACACATTTTTGATCAACAGCGCAAACGTATTGTTATTTGTATGGCTTACATGGCCATTTTACATTCTAATTTAAGGATTTCATTTATAAATAATTAACTTTACGTAATATAAACAAACGAACCCAGTAAACATATGGACAGCAAACTGCAGAGAACATATATAATTGAATTCCTTTTATTATTATATGGATGATAGGTTAAAGTAGGAAAGAGGAAAACTTCGGGCTTTATGTAATTGTGCACAGGGCAGTGAACTCATATGAAGAGATACAATTTTTCTTATCGCATTTCCACCATATAAAGGTATATATAAACGCCTAGTGTTGTGCTATTTTTAAGTCGAAGTCTTGTAGTAACATGTGTTGCACTGGAATCTGATTTTATGATAACTATCTACTATGTGTGAAATGGCTGAGTAACTGAATCATCAGATAGACGTAAAATTTTGTCATGGAAATATCAAAGTTGTTATGCAGACCTAATCGGGAATAAACAATATGTGGGCAACTGCTATGTAGTCAAAGTTTTAAAGAATACATGTTTGTGGACTTATGTATTCTGTCTTCAACAAGTACTTTACAAAGCACCGATCTGTTAAACATTTCCATCTTAAGCACTCGTTAGTAGTTTGAATACCTGCCTATCTTAAATTAGTCTGTTGGCGAACAAAATATTGTTGAATTCCCATAGAAGGGAGTCAGTAAACAACAGAAAGACGCGGTTTAAACGCGAGAGCGGACTTAACTACTCGTAACTCAATGAAGACGCAAACAGCAAAACAAGTCGTCCAGTCGTGTCATCGTGAAGCTCGTCTGAACTGACACAACACAAGAAACAGGATTAGATAAGATTTTCAACATTATGTTGCCTTCTGTGCCAGGGTATTTAAAGAGCTGCACAGGGTAAATAGCAAAACGTTGGCGGAGGCTTGGTATCGTGTTATTAGCACAGGTCAATTTAATACTAGGTTAAACGTAGTCCTCCCTCTATTCCCGCATGGTACAAACATTTCATCTCTGCATACACACAAGACAGCCGAATCCGACTAAAATATGTTTTCCGTATGCTAAGTTTTCTATCCTTATAACTTTCAGTTCCATGACAACTATTTGTGCATGCTTTAGTATCTACCCTGTTAAGCTGTCTCTTCGTCTTATAAGGAACTATCATTAACTACATTCCTCCCTGTTCCTTCTGTAGTCTTTTATTTGTCAGTTCACTCATTTTAAAAACCATGCATCGTAAGACATCACAGATGCTTCCAGATAAATCTTCTCTGACTTTTCACTCGCCTAGAATTCAATTTCTCCAGCCGGTCACCGAACGAACAATGATAACCATTCTGTAAGTGTACCATTCTCACAATAGCATTTATTACCATTCTGTTTATTTCTTTACTACTGTACGCCTGTTAATGTAAGCGAGCATAACATTTCGAAACAGCAAGAAATCGGTAACTGCTAACAACTATATTACAACTTTTTGCTGGCTGCTGCAAATCGACAGATGGAGAGTGAGTGAGGGAGCTGCGCAGCTGGCGGACATTCTAGATCACTCTCACTTTTACGAACGTAATATCGATGTTAAATCAATTAAAGCTCGTATAGGGTATTAACTAATCCTAGTATGGAACCTGATATTTTCTTTTACGATGTTTTGTCAAAAATGATTTTTACTGATATTCATCGCCTGTTAAATCGACATGGCTAAGAAAAATGTATGTTCGCAACTGAAGTAGTAATGTATAATTATCGTCCACATCCATAAGCTTCGATTACTATTGGTTAGCATGGATACAGAAATTTTGTAATAACAGTATTTTCCTCCCCATACGTTCCCAGTACTTGCTTGCGCACCATCTACAATGACCACGTCAATAACGCGTCGTTAACCCAATCCTTTCATCTCCTCAGCGCACAGTTTCAGAGACTTTTTCTTCAATTCCATACTAACAGAACTTTCTTGTTTATCTGGCCTATCTGCTTGACGTGTCTCCTTTGATCCGGCCATGTTGTGCAACTTGATTCCTGTATGGCAGAATATTTTATTTACTCTATCGATACTTAGGAAGCCATTTTTATCCCTTACACTATTCGTAATATGATGTAGCGCAACTTCCACCTTTCGTACACATAACATCCTCGTTAGGATCTCCTCTCCCTCCCCCCCCCCCCCCCCTCACTCCCGACCTAACCTATTTATATGTTTACTACTTTGGGCAAGGATAGTTTCATTAACAGTGGTACTTAGTAGGTAATGCTATATTACGGACTTCCTCGAGACACACTAAATAGGCTTTCCGTTAACACCTTCTTTCCAGCGCTATATAATTCATAATGTTCTATATTTTTTTAGAGTCTAATTAATGCCATACTTGTGAGAGAAATGTATTTTCATTGCATTAAATGTAGTTGACATTAAACTATTTTGAATAATAATACTAGTATGCGTCATTTCTGATGAATATTAAGAAATTCTTCCTAAGCTACTGAGCCTGAGCTTTTGACTCTATCACGTCGTAGATGGTTTTGGATGAGCTCTCTTATTTTGAAATGCTCCCTTATTTTTTTCTTTTTACAAGGTTGTACATTCACACAGGACAAAAATAACAGTGAGAATCACTGGAAGAAATTTCAACTAACTGCATCGTACGTTTCGCAATGTAACATTTGTAGCAGGTAACCATCACAACACACTTTTGAGCATCACAAATTAGTACTAACGATGTAAAATACAACAAATTAACATACAAGCCAATTACATATAAAACATGTATTATTTATTCCTACATTAATGTCCTGCTTTTGAGTAAAAATGAGTATATCGGCGTGCGTATGATTTTACACTATTGTAGCAATGAAAGACCAAAGGTAATTATGCGGAGTAACGAAGATAATTGACAGTTGTATTCCGAACTAAACTATGTGCCTAACATTGTATTACGTGATCCCGCAAGGAAAATAAGAAAACGAATTGGAGAAAGATAAGATTGAAAATCAGTGATTCATGTGAAGTAATCAAAATCATAAGGAATGTATGTGGGACATGACTCGAAATAAGTTATTATTTCTCTCTAGCTATTTAATAATAAGTAACTAAAAACAATAGCTATTGCTTTTTGGGATGAGCTGCTATACTAGACTTTTTTTTGTAGGATTACTACTATTATGCGACACTTAAGAATTTATAGTGATGCATTCATATAACGGCTATCGTATTATGATGATGAAAGATTAATTTTTAGTTGTTACTGTAGTTTTGTCCTCTACCATATTACTAAAACTTATTCAGTGAAATAAACACTTGTCTCGAAACTAGTTCTGGCATAATAGATGCCCAGTTGTCCAGTGTACGGGAAAGTATTAATTTTTAATTTATATACAGCTGTAAGTGATTAGCGACTCGATAACCTCCTTTAAAAATACAGAAATTGTGAATGGAAATTTCTGTGATGTAAGCTATGAAAACTGATAAAAATGCCAAAATGTTGTAAACTTTTTGTAAACGGACCTTCAAACTAAGTGTCAACGGCCCATCTCTTTTGATATAGCAATGATATTGGTAATCCAAGAAAACGGTATAACTGTTACTGCTTAGTTTGTATGTTGCTGTCACAAACGGTGTTGCGCATATTTGTAGCAAACCATCATCAGCGGTGTTACAGTGCAGAAATTATAGTAGACTCAACATCGTCACTGTATGCTGAACAAACATTATAATTTACTAAACGGAAATGAATGTAGAATCCATTTGTATCTACGTGAATAACAGGTTAAAATGTACACTTACAAGCAGACAAAGAAGTATTTAAATGATTTTGTCGATTTTTATTGTACTGGCCTGCAGAACGAAAAAATTTGCACATTCCCTATCGTTGTGTGGAACAGCCTTCTGAAGTAGCGTATCTTAGGTCAGTAAAGTACTTAGTCTGCGAGAATCAGTAATAGGAATATGGTTTGTAAAATAGAAAACTGATCACAATACGGACTCCACTTCAGAGGTAAAATAGTAAACTGATCACAATACGGACTCCACTTCAGAGATCTATTAATTCTTACAGATACTGCCCAACACATATCCTTCTTAGTAGTATTTGTGATTAATAATAAAAATAAGTTTATGATGCACTGTGATTCACAAAACCAAAATATCATCACCACCATCAGTGACATGATAGCCTTTTGTGAATTTTGGCCTTCCAGCACTCCTGGTTGCATTGAATATCTTCTTAATCAATGTGTCATTAGTTTTCAGTACACGTCCTGCACATGCAAGCACTGCAACTGACATTGTCTTGCTCACTACATACATCATATAAGGTTCAAAAATAATTTCCACTTAAGAGTTTGTTTACATTTTTATGCCTTTATGCTATTTTTCTGGTGTCAGACTTAAGGTAAGGAATTTCAAATTCCTGCGAATTACAAAGAAAATCGAAAACAATCTTACTAGTGACTGCTTCTACAAATAACCAGGATTGAAAATTCCTTTTATGTAGGCCTCAGTTTTCACATTATGTAGATGAGTGTAATGTAGCGAAAACTATTATAGTGCTCGTATAAATATTAAGCAAAGAGAAGTAGATAAACAACAGCAACGGGAAAGAACTTAATTGTATTACTTTCATCTATCTCCTTTTTAACTGCAAATATAGTATATTTCATGTGATTGTTAATTACAGATACAATTAACCGTACCCGTTTTGGACAAGTAGTAATGTCTGTTAATTTAGGTACTAACTCATTATCTCCTAAATGTCGAGCCTGGTGATGTAGTGATAAAGTGTGCGCCTGGAAATCGAAACGTTGCGTGTTCGAATCCGGGTCGGATTGTAAAGTAGCCTTCACCTACCAGTGATGTGAAGATTCGCCAGGAAGGATTCCAGATTAAATAATACGTCTCCTTTCCCTGGTAGCATTCTTGGGGTATATTAAGGACAGACAATTCGCCGAAGTGGCATCAAATTGAAAGACACACCAAGGCGTTGTGCCACATGTATATATTATTAATCTCCGAAATAATTGGAATATATGTTACCACTTCCGGTAGGGTGCCGAATCTCACTGGCTTGACGTTTTAATTTATTACTTCTTTGCTACGAACTCTGGTCGTTCCAAATTTTGCAGGACAGCATACACATGTACTAATGAATGTACTTGCAAAATTGTTTCACTGTACAACACATACCTCAAGAGACAGGACGTCTCTGACTCTGTGCCAATGTCCGAGTGAGAGTCTGGCCCGTCTCAAAATCGTTATAGGTATTTTGTATTTCATGGTTGAAATACCTATTTAAAAATTAATAGACTCATTTCCAAAGTTGGATTGAACGGTGTAGTACCTAGGCCGACAATGACGTAAGAACTATCATAGACCTGTGTCCTACTGTCCTTCAACCCATTCAGGTAACAAGGAGTGAGCGCAAGAGGTTGCTGTAAAACTCGCCAGACGCAGTCCTCGCTTCAGTGTATACAGAACAAAGCTCTGAGAAAAGTGAAGACACGTAGACGAATGATAAAATCCTCAACATTATCGACGCTTCGAATCGAACACGTTTCATTCGCAGTGAAATGTGAACACGAGCCTCCATCTATATCTGTATCCCACAAGCCAGCTAACGAATGTGGCGGATGGTACTTTGTGTAGCATTGCTCCGTGAGAGTTCCAATGTCTTTCATTTTACCTTCTTAGGTTTTTTCCGGGTACGGGTAGATAGGAGCAATATGTCGTTTAACTGTACTACGATTAAACACTCGGAATTTTAACGATAAAACACGCTGAGATCTACAACGCTTCTCCTGTAGCATTTGCTACTGGAGTTGGATGAGCTTCTCCGTGTCACATTCGCACGTACTGAACGAACCTCTGGCGAAATGCTCTGCTCTTCTTTGCATTTCTATTTTTTCTGTCAGTTTCATCTGGCGAGAGTCGCGGGTGAGCAATACCCATCTCTAGGTTTAACGAAAGTTTTGTAATCTATGTCTTTCGTGCGTAGACAACAATTCCTGACAACTTTTCTAACGAATTTCAGTCTGGTCTTTACTTTTACGAAGTCATCATATTTTAAATAGTTCCATAGGAATGTCGTTGTCTTTGTTGTGATTTTTAGTCCGAAGATTAGTTCGACGCAGCTCTCCACACTTGTCTGCCCTGTGCGAACTTGTTCACTTTCGAATACCTACTGCAACCTACATAGATTTGAACTTTCTTACTGTGTTCATCCCCTCATCTCCCTCTGCAATATTTACCTCCACTTTCACAAGCTGCGACATTGTCGCGAATAAAACAGTAACCCGTATATACAATAAGTTTCCTTTAATTTGCGTATATGGTCACAAACTTTTTGTTAACAGATTACCGGTTTTGATCTATAATGATCATCATCAGATCTGCAGCAAAAATGGGAAACAAACATAAATACACTCGCAGATTGTCTACAGCTTAAAAACAATAAATAGGCCACAATGAAAAGTACTACTGACATATGCGTTTGTGCGCATACGAAGAGTGCCAAGTCAGCAAAAGCATCGTCAGATATAAGTAAATAACATCATGTGCACGATTCATGTTGTCAGCAACACTACTATTGAAAACAAGCTGCCGTACTTTTCATTGTGGTCTGTTTATTGTTTTTAAGCTGTAGACAATCTGCGAGTGTCTTTATGTTCTTTTCCCATTTTTTGATGCAGATCTGATGATGGTCATTATAGACCGAAGCCGATAATCTATTAACAAAAAGTTTGTGACCATAGACGTAAATTAAAGGAAACTTATTTTACCTCAACATTTCCCTCAGTTACCAGACTAATGAATGATTAATGTCTCAGAATATGTTCTATCAACTGATCCTTTCCTTCAGTCAAATGCGCCAAAAATATCTATTTTCCCCAAACTGATTCAATGACTCCTCATTAGTTACTCAGTCTACCGTTTAATCTTCAGCATTACCACACCACATTTCAGAAACTTATGTTCTCTTTTTATCTGAGCTGCTTATCGACCATGTTTTCAGACGAATTCATTCAGGAGAGTTTTCCTAATACTTAAACTTATTTTAGATATTAACCTTTTTTTTCAGAAATGTTTTTCTTGCTATAGCAAGTCTACATTTTATATCCTGCCTGCTGCGGTCATTATCAATTATTTCGCTGCACAAATAGCAAAACTCATCTGCTACTTTTAGTATCTCTTTTCTTAATCTGATTTCAGTAGCATCGCCTGACTTAACGCGACTACATTCCATTACCCTTGTTTTACTTTTCTTGCCGTCCATCTTTTAACCTTTTAACGCCTTTGAAGGCATCACCCAGTCCGTCCAACTGTTCTTCGAAGTTCTTTGCTGTGGCTGACAGAATTACAATGTCACCAGCAAACTTTGAGATTGTCCATACTCGCAAATGCGAATACATTTCATGTATGTTAAGATTTTTATTTCTTTTCCCTGAACTTTAATTAGCTTTGCAGATTTCTTTTTGGTCTTCTTTATTGTTTGCTTAATGTACAGATCGTGTAACATTGGGGTTAGGCTACAGCCCTGACAGCCTTAAAGAAGGAGATGGAACAATGGTTCACACACTGGACTTGCATCCGTAAGGGCGATTTTTCAAATGCCCATCCACCCATCCAGATTTAGGTTTCCTGTGATTTCCCTAAATCGCTCCATGCGAGTGCCAGGATGGTTCCTTTGAAAAGTGCATGGCCGATTTCTTCTCCGTCCTTTCGTAATCT
This sequence comes from Schistocerca serialis cubense, assembly GCF_023864345.2. Lineage (NCBI taxonomy): Eukaryota > Metazoa > Arthropoda > Insecta > Orthoptera > Acrididae > Schistocerca > Schistocerca serialis. The sequence continues at coordinate 603,690,037 of NC_064643.1, forward strand.
GAGCTTGGGCTCCATTTCTAATGAATTCTCTTTCGACGGCACGTTAAACTCTAGTCTCCCTCCCTCCTTCCTAACAGCCTTGATTAGCCTTGTAATGAAGCCTACTGTACGGCGCACAACAGAAATCTGGCGACTCAAGCTGTGGGCGTTGGCGAGTTGGGAGCGGTCGAGGCGAGGGGCCGTAAGCTCCAGCAGAGCTTTCCTCCAGCCACGGCCGGCTCTCTCTCCAGCTGGACCGGGACCGGACGCTGCCTTGGCCGTGACCTCCAGCCGGGACACAACGGACCGCGTCCACAGCGGACTGCCTCACGCCTTCCCCACAGACACTACGCTGCTTCTCTGGCTTTCTCAATCCGCATTACGAACGCGATGCCGTAGAATTTAGCGGTTTAGAACTCGGGAAATCTTAGGCGCTTCAACAGTTCACGAGAACATTGCCTGAACAGATGACAGGGCATTGCCTTGTTAACTGTTTGAGTACAACAAAATGAAAACAAATATAATTTTGAAAAGTAACCTTTATTACCATGTTAAGCAACAAATGCAAGAAGAAATTGGCTGTTGTAAACCCTGAATTGTTTTAAGGAAGTGGTTTCACTTTGGGACATAGTTTTAAAATTTTTCACAAAATTAACCTTTTCTTATCATTGTGAGAACGAATACGAGAAGAAACTCGCAAAAAAACAAACATTCAATTATTTTAAGAAAGTGGATTCACTTTATAACCACTATGAACACTGCTTTCAACTACCCGTCATTTCATGTGATATATTTGAAAACAAATCCGCATTGTTCCTAGACACAGTCCCATATCTCGAAACGCCCATGAACTCATAATGCCTAAAACAAATTATAGTTCTAAATAACAAGCAATAAAGGACATAAAATTTAATAAAATTTATATCAAAATTACATAATCCACAGTGAATTCATTTCGAAACCACTCATAAAAGCAGTAGCAGAAACTCAAATTTACGTGGCACAACTTTACGTATACTTACTTTCACTGTTAATCATATCACCAACATGATTATAAAAAAGACGCATGTCCCAATCGCCTACAGCCACACAGCACAATCTCCCGGTCGACTGTTGCTTAGATTGCTATAAGCGACTACTATAATGCACAACATTCGTAGAAGTTCCACACTGTACCAGTAGATATCTCTGTGTTGCAACGGCATCGGTGATTTCTTATAAAGGCAGTGGTACCTTTAAAAAGTTAATAATATGTTGGTTTCAGGCAGAAGTCACTGAAACTCAAATGGTTAAACTTTCCTGACCTGCGGACATAATATCAATGGAAAAAGGAATATAGGAACTCACCCCATTTTCGTACTACGGAGGGAAGAGTACATGTAGCGATTTCTACTGTACTTAGTCTGTAATCTTCGGTAATCTGGGACGGAATATCTGTGCAAACTGGTGTCTTGTGTAACGTGGTTTAGAATGGCCGCTGTTAAAAACACACAATATTCGTTTTCTGTGGGCGAAAAAACTTGAAAAGCACTTACTTTGCCGGCCGCGGTGGTCTCGCGGTTCTAGGCGCGCAGTCCGGAACCGCGCGACTGATACGGTCGCAGGTTCGAATCCTGCCTCGGGCATGGATGTGTGTGACGTCCTTAGGTTAGCTAGGTTTAAGTAGTTCTAGGGGACTAATGACCACAGCTGTTAAGTCCCATACTGCTCAGAGCCAGCCAGCACTTACTTTCACCGTGGGAAGTGTAGTTAATGGAACGATCGTTACGGGTGACTGAGGCGTGACACAGTAGTGCCGCATGTTTGGGACAGAAAAATGTGAGGCCCGTGTCAGGAGAGCCGTAGGCGACTATCTGCACTCAATGACAAACTTGCAGAAATGATGAAGGAAGCACTTAGAGGGAACAGGTGATTTACACTCATCGAGTTATCGGACCATTTAGACATCCACCTACATGAGCAAGAAATGCTATAGGGCGACAGGAAGCTATAATCTGCCTCTATAGAGAAAGAAAAATAGAAAAAAAAATTAAATAAGTGCAGTGTTCGTCATATCTTTAAATTTAAGGTGAAAGGATTCCTTACGCTAGAGTATTAATTTTTTACAGCGGTTTCTCTAATAATTTATTTTAGGTTAATATCGAACATATCTACTACCATGAAATCTCTTGTTTAACGTAAGTTTTTCGTCATTTGAAACATAAATCATTTTGGATCATCTATAGTTCGCACTATAACGCTATAATAGCTCGAATAGAACAGTCATTGGATCTGCTATATGAAGTATGATGATTATGTTCTTATTTTGTGACGTGTTTGCAATTAATCGTACCCACTTCATGTCTATCATCATATTACTAAGGTATCATTGGTCTCCTTAGCCCTTTTCTTCTTAGCTTGCGTCTGACACCCTATGCTCTTTCTGCTCCTGAACTTTTTGCGTTGTGTGTATGCTTTGCCCTTCGAGTCCAAACACAGAAACTACTGTTATCATCTGGACGCAAGCTATCACGCTTTAGGAGTCCCCTTCTTGCTGACCAGTATTGGTTGACTGTAATTTTGTCTTAGTGCTATGGATTGCAGTTCGCAACTCAGCTATCTCTTTCTTGGCAACTGCTAAATCACCTCGAGGTTTGGAGGTTAGTTGCTACTTTTAACATTATTAGCAGTGCTATTGACAATCAGTGTGACTCCAAAAATGAACAGTGCTGTTTTTCGTGCTTGGAAGTTGAGCAAAAAATGTCATTCATGAAAAAAGTAGGAATTCATTGTACTGGTTTTCATACCTGGAATAGATTCCACATAAATATTTACTGAAACTAATAAATTTTCCATGAATTATACTTATTGAAACCATTCACATTACATTATCACGAGATAAGTCCCATCTTGAGAAAAGTTTTAACTCTTGCAACCAGAGATGCTCGGGCAACAAAAATTCTTTACTTATTCACTTACGACAAGAACATCAGTAACATCGTCTTAGTGTGCCATTCGGCTTATATTTGCTATATTATGATAGGTGTCACTACTAGCGGCGTTGTTTTTGTGCATTTGCGTGCCTCGGACCGTCAGTTTTCGACTGTAGAATACTGTGGACCCGAATAATTTTTTTCAAGTTCTTAGACGCGATTACTTAAATATTTGTGGTAGAGTATCAGTTACAACGTTTTCAGATATTGGTTAAAATTGGTTTGTAGATTTCTAAACCCTTTAGTGACATTTCTTTTTTACCTATATAGATCTTTCACGTCCATATAAAAGCAACGGATTAGTGCAATAACAGAAAGCTAGTTGTGGAATGCTTCGAATAAAAGCACAGATCACTCGTTCAACACCATCCCGAGGGTGTCCTGGATTCTTCCACCATCAGCTTTAATGAAATGTCTAGTTCGTGATTATATTACACTTTAGTCTAGTACTGATATACATAAGGCGAATTTGGCACGGAAGTCTGCCCTTATTCTGTTCCCTGACTAGCCGTCCGGTGCCCGACCAAGGAACGCAGTGTCACTTCCTGTATGGTAACGGTCTCAGTGCCGCGGTTGAGCCAGGGAAGGTTATGCGTCTGTGTGAACTGGGACAGTGCAGACATTGCTTTATAGTATTCTAAAGAAGCCGAACTCAGTTTCTGTATCAGTATCATGTTTTTAATTCTAACGGCTTCTACATGCCTCTTGAAGAGAATGTTTCAATGGTTCCTTTCCTAAGGCCACGATTAGTTCTTCTAACCTTTCTCGGCTGACTACATTAGTGATACGAATAACCGAAAATAAATATAATTCGCCTTCTATAAAGAACACACTGGTCGTTTTCGAGCACTGTACACAGTTCAGAATTGGTATCAGGTGGTCACTGTTGACGTTAAGTCATGGCAGTGAAGTGGTATGTGGTAGTGGTTCAAAATGGTTCAAATGGCTCTGAGCATATGGGACTTAACTACTGTGGTCATCAGTCCCCTAGAACTTAGAACTACTTAAACCTAACTAACCTAAGGACATCACACATATCCATGCCCGAGGCAGGATTCGAACCTGCGACCGTAGCAGTCGCGCGGTTCCGGACTGAGCGCCTTAACCGCGAGACCACCGCGTATGTGGTAGTGGTTGCGTAGGATCTGTCCAGTAAGATGAGTAGCAAAAAGGAGCTACCGTCTTTGGACGTCCCCACGACCACACCGTGAAATAACTTGCCCCACTTGTCGTTGTATCTACACTGTCTGTCCAACGTGTTTGCGGGGTATGGTGTAAGAGACGCAGCCATGTAGATGGCGTAAGAACAATTATCGCAAAAAAGATCGAAGCGGATAGGGACCGTAGACAAGTTTCTTGCTTTGTCAATGACAATCGGTTTCAAATCCGACAAGAATTCCTGCTGTCACTAAGCGTAGGTCTATCTGAACCAGTTTCCGTGCGAAAACTGCGAAGGAAACTGTACGCAATGGACAATATGAGTCGGGTACCTCCCAAAAGAGCGTTGCTCACAGTGGTACAAAAAACTGCACGTTTTCATCGGGTTCGATAATAGATGTTAACAAATTTATCTTCTTCAGAGACGCCTTCTTGCTATTGCAAGTAAGCCTTTTATGTCTTCTCTTATTTTGCTCCCCAAATAGCAGAACTCGCCTACTACTTTCAGTATTTAACTTCCTGATTTAATTACCTCTGCGGCACCTGATTTTATTCGACTACATTCCTTACTCTGGCCTTACTTTCGTCGATGCTTGTCTTATAATCTTCTTTCACGGCACTGTCCGTTGCATTCAACCGCTCTTCCATGTCGTTTGCCATCTCTGATCAATTTTCAAAGTCATCGGCAAACCCTAAATTTGTATTTCTGCTCCTTGGACTTTAACTTCTTTTCCTTATATCTCTTTGGTTTGCTTTACTGCTTGTTCAACGTAAAGATTGAATGCCATGGGGAATAAACTACAATCTCGTCTAACTCCCTTTTCAACCAACTTTTTTCCTTTATTTTCCTTCGACTTTTATAGCTACCTTTAGGTTTCTGTAGAGGTTGTAGGTGGGATTCGCTCTCTCTGTTTTACCCTTGCTATGTTCACAATATAAATGAATTAACGCTGACACGAGTTACGGAAGTACACTACTGGCCATTAAAATTGCTACACCAAGAAGAAATGCAGATGAAAAACGGGTATTCATTGGACAAATATATTATACTAGAACTGACATGTGATTACATTTTCACGCAATTTGGGAGCATAGATCCTGAGAAATCAGTACCCAGAACAACCACCTCTGGCCGTAATAACGGCCTTGATTCGTCTGGGCATTGAGTCAAACAGAGCTTGGATGGCGCGCACAGGTATAGCTGCCCATGCAGCTTCAACACGATACCACAGTTCATCGAGAGTAGTGACTGGCGTATTGTGACGAGCCAGTTGCTCGGCTACTATTGACCAGACGTTTACAATTGGTGAGAGATCTGGAGAATGTGCGGGCCAGGGCAGCTGTCGAACATTTTCTGTATCCAGAAAGGCCCGTACAGGACCTGCAACACGCGGTCGTGCATTATCCTGCTGAAATGTGGGGTTTCGCAGGGATCGAATTAAGGGTAGAGCCACGGGTCGTAACACATCTGAAATGTAACGTCCACTGTTCAAAGTGCCGTCAATGCGAACAAGAGGTGACCGGTACGTGTAATCAGCGACACCCCATACCATCACGCCGGGTAATACGCCAGTATCGCGATGGCGAATACACGCTTCCAATGTGCGTTCGCCGCGATGTCGCCCAACACGGATGTGACCATCATGATGCTGTAAACAGAACCTGGATTCATCCGAAAAAATGACGTTTTGCCATTGGTGCACCCTGGTTCGTCGTTGAGTACACCATCGCAGGCGCTCCTGTCTATGATGCAACGTTAAGGGTAACTGCAGCCATGGTCTCCGAGCTGATAGTCCATGCTGATGCAAACGTCGTCGAATTGTTCGTGCAGATAGTTGTTGTCTTGCAAACGTCCCCATCTGTTGACTCAGGAATCGAGTCGTGGCAGCACGATCCATTACATCCATGCGGATAAGATGCCTGTCATCTCGACTGCTGGTGATACGAGGCCGTTGGGATCCAGCACGGCGTTCCGTATTACCCTCCTGAACTCACCGATTCGATATTCTGCTAACAGTCATTGGATCTCGACCAACGCGAGCATCAATGTCGTGATAGGATAAACCGCAATCGCGATGGGCTACAATCCGACGTTTATCAAAGTCGGATACGTGATGGTACGCATTTCTCCTCCTTACAGGAGGCATCACAACAACGTTTCACCAGGCAACGCCGGTCAACTGCTGTTTGTGTATCAGAAATCGGTTGGAAACTTCCCTAATGTCAACACGTTGCAGGTGTCGCCACCGGCGCCAACCTTGTGTGAATCCTCTGAAAAGTTAATGATTTGCATATCACAGCATCTTCTTGCTGTCGGTTAAATTTCGCGTCTGTAGCACGTCATCTTCGTGGTGTAGCAATTTTAATGCCCAGTAGTGTATCATGCTGTTGGGGTTGGAAGAATATTTTGTTTCGTCTACATCGAGGCCGCTGTAAATGAAAAGCTGACGCAGTTGGCCAGGAAATCGAGTGCAGATAATTTTGGGGTGATTATTCCTGTTTAGTCTGAAGCAAAGTAAGAAAACCGATGTAGAGCTAAATGTAAGTGTTCAAACGGGGACTAGAACACCGTTTATTACTGCATTACCTCATTCTACTACTGTAGCGAATACCTTGCTGAAGTCTGTGGCAGAACAGAAAGCGAGCGCCCGAGGCGATCAGGAGTTGCCCAGCTGGGTAGGCAATCTTTCGAGGACACGAAGGTCGGCGCAGCGTCCAGGACGTCCCGGTGGTAGAAAGTGGCCGAGGGAGGAGTCCAGTCCTTCCACATGGAGCGCAGACGCGCTCACGCACGCGGCACGCACCGCTGACACACATGCGTGCAGGATCGCGGCCGGTCCTGGTCTGGCGGCCTTCCGGCGCCTGGCGACGTCGAACTCCCGACGCCGTTTCACGGTCAGCTGCCAAGGACTCCCGCACGAGTCTCGGCCGTATAATGCCACAACCCTTTTTCGATATGGACTGACACAGTTTAACACAGTAATAACTTACTGAGCAAGCAGTAAAGGAAACGAAAGAAAAGTTCGGAGTAGGTATTAAAATCGATGAAGAAGAAATAAAAACTTTGAGGTTCACCGATGACATTGTAATTCTGTCAGAGACAGCAAAGGACTTGCAAGAGCAGTTGAACGGAATGGACAGTGTCTTGAAAGGAGGGTATAAGATGAACATCAACAAAAGTGAAAGAAGGATAATGGAATGTAGTCGAATTAAGTCGGGTGATACTGCGGGAATTAGCTTAGGAAATGAGACACTTAAAGTAGTAAAGGAGTTTTGCTATTTGGGGAGCAAAATATATGATGATGGTCGAAGTAGAGAGGATATAAAATGTAGACTGGAAATGGCAAGGAAAGCGTTTCTGAAGAAGATAAATTTGTTAACATCGAGTATTGATTTAAGTCCCGGGTTCGATTCCCGGCGGGGTCAGGGATTTTCTCTGCCTCGTGATGGCTGGGTGTTGTGTGATGTCCTTAGGTTAGTTAGGTTTAAGTAGTTCTAAGTTCTAGGGGACTGATGACCATAGATGTTAAGTCCCATAGTGCTCAGAGCCATTTGAACCATTTTTTTTAAATTGATTTAAGTGTCAGGAAGTCGTTTCTGAAAGTATTTGTATGGAGTGTAGCCATGTATGGAAGTGAAACATGGACGATAAATAGTTTAGACAAGAAGAGAATGGCAGCTTTCGAAATGTGGTGCTACAGAAGAATGCTGAAGATTAGATGAGTAGATCACATAACTAATGAGGAGGTATTGAATAGAATTGGGGAGAAGAGGAGTTTGTGGCACAACTTGGCTAGAAGAAGGGATCGGTTGGTAGGACACGCTCTGAGGCATCAAGGGATCACCAATTTAGTACTGGAGGGCAGCGTGGAGGGTAAAAATTGTAGAGGAAGACTAAGAGATGAATACACTAAGCAGATTCAGAAGGATGTAGGCTGCAGTAGGTACTGGTAGATGAAGAGGCTTGCACAGGATAGAATAGCATGGAGTGCTGCATCAAACCAGTCTCAAGACTGAAGACCACAACAACAACTTACTGTAGCGTAATTTGTCTGATGTGATAGAAGAAGAAACAGGAGTCGATTTAGAAGATATGGGGGATCCAGTATTAGAATCAGAATTTAAGAGAGCATTGGAAGACTTAAGATCAAATGAGGAAGAAGGGATGGATAAAATTCCATCAGAATTTCTAAAATCATTGGGGGAAGTGGCAACAAAACGACTATTCCCGTTGGTGTGAAGAATGTACGAGTTAGGCGAAATACCATCTAACTTTCAGAAAAATATCATCCACATAATTCGGAAGACTGTAAGAGTTGACAAATGCGAGAATTATTGCACAAGTAGCTTAACAGCTCAAGCATCCAAATTGCTGACAAGGATAATATACAGAAGAATGGAAAAGAAAATTGAGGATATGTTAGCCGGCCGGTGTGGCCGAGCGGTGCTAGGCGCTACAGTCTGGAACTACGCGACCGCTACGGTCACAGGTTCGAATCCTGCCTCGGGCACGGATGTGTGTGATGTCCTTAGGTTAGTTAGGTTTAAGTAGTTCTAAGTTCTAGGGGACTGACGATCTTAGGTCCCATAGTGCTCAGAGCCTTTTTTTTTTTAGGATGTCTTAGATGACAACCAGTCTGGATTTAGGAAAGGTAAAGGCACCAGAGAGGCAATTTTGACGTTGTTGTTGATAATGGAGGCAAGACTAAAGAAAACTCAAGAGACGTTCATAGGATTTGTCGATCTGGAAAAAGCGAGCGACAGTGTGAAATGGTGCCAGATGTTAGATATTATACGAAAAGTAGGGGTAAGCTATGGGGAGAGACGGGTAATACACATTATACATAGAAGAGCCAAGAGGGTATAATTAGAGTGGACGACCAAGAACGAAGTGTTCGGGTCAAAAAGAGTGTAGGACAAGAATGAAGTCTTTCACCTCTACTGTTCAATCTGTACATCGAAGAAGCGATGATGGAAATAAAAGACAGGTTTAGGAGTGGAATTAAAATTCAGGGTGAAAGGATATCAGTGATACGATTGGCTGATGACATTGCTATCCTTAGTGAAAGTGAGGAAGAATTACGTGATTTGCTGAATGGAATTAACAGTATAATGGGTGAAGAATATGGATTGAGAATAAATCGAAGAAAGACGAAAGTAATGGGAAGGAGCAGAAATAAGAACAATGAGAAACTTAACATCAGGAATTCTGCTACCTAGCTAGCAAAATAACAAACAATGGACGCAACAACTTGGGCATCAAAAGCAGATTAACACTGGGCAAAAAGGGCATTCCTGATCAAGAGAAGTCTGCTACTATCAAACATAGGCCATAATTTGAGAGAGAAATTTCCGAGAATATACGTTTGGAACACAGGCTTGTGTGGCTATGAAATATGGACTGTGGGAAAATCGGAACAGAAGAGAATCAAATCATTTGAAATGTGCTGTTACAGACGAATGTTGAAAATGAGTAGACTGATAAGATAATGAATGAGAAGGTTCTGCGTAGAATCGGAGAGGTCATCCAAATGAGTGCTAAAAGAAACTCGTTACACTTCGGTTACACGATAAATCAGTCTCCTCTAAAAGCTGTAAATTCAACTAAATACCTACGTATTATAATTACGAACAACCTAAATTGGAAGGAACACACAGAAAATGTTGTGAGAAGGCTAACCAGATACTGCGATGTGTCAGGACACTTAGAAAATGTAACAGGCCTACTAAGAAGACTGCCTACACTACGCTTGTCCTTCCTCTTTTAGAATACAGCTGCGCGGTGTGGAATCCTTACCAAATAGGACAGACGGAGTACATCGAAAAGTTAAGAGATAGGCAGGACGTTTTGTATTATCGCGATATGCGGGAGAGAGTGTCACAGAAACGATACAGGATTTGGGCTGGACATAATTAAAAGAAAGGCGTTCTTCGTTGCGACGGAATCTTCTCACGAAACTCCAATCACCAACTTTCTCCTCCGAATGCGAAAATATTTTGTTGACACCGATCTATATGGAGAGGAATGATCACCACGATAAAATAAGGGAAATCAGAGCTCGTACGGAAAGATACAGGTGTTCATTCTTTCCGCGAGCTATATGAGATTGAAATAATAGAGAATTGTCAAGGTGGTGCAATGACCCCTCTGCCAGGCACTTAAATGTGATTTGCAGACTACCCATGTAGATGTAGCTGTAGGAATGGAACATGTGGAAAACACTGACAAGGAAGGAGAGGATGGTAGGACATTTGTTGAGACATCAGGGAATGACTTCCATGGTACTAGAGGGAGCTGTAGAGGGCAGAAACTGTAGATGAAGACAGAGATTGGAATACATCCAGCAAATAATTGAGGATGTAGGGTTGCAAGTGCTACTATGAGATGAAGAGGTTGGCACAGGAGAGGATTTCGTGGCGGTATGCATCAAACCAGTCAGAAGAGTGTTAACTGAAAACAAAAATCGTAATCTTTGTTTATCTTTCGTAATAAAAATTTTTATTGACGTCACCTAAAGAGCGAAATACATCTTAGTTAACCACAAGTCTCCCCAGGGAGACGTAAATCGAAAATTGTGTAACGCATGTCTGCGAGTGGATCACCATTGTTTTTAGACAAGTTGGACGGTCCGCGTCGATACACCAACAAATCGGGAAACATTCACTGTGTGGTCACGGTAGCGCCCAAGCTCGACAGAGTCTTTCTGCAACGCCTCCACGTCGACCCATCATACGGCGGAGATTCCTTACAAACGAGTGGCACGCACATACCACTTCGCTGCTGTGACTTAACGCCAGTCCCTGTGAGTTGCATTACTTCACCACGTTTCTCAAAAATGTTCAAATGTGTGTGAAACCTTATGGGACTTAACTGCTAAGGTCACCAGTCCCTAAGCTTACAGACTACTTAACCTAAATTATCCTAAGGACAGACACACACACCCATGCCCGAGGGAGGACTCGGACCCCCGCCGGTACCAGCCACACAGTCCATGACTGCAGCGCCCAGACCGCTCGTCTAATCCCGCGCGGCTACCACGTTGCTGTTATTGGCTTTAGCACGCCTGACAAAGCGGTCTTTAGTGACATTCTCTAAAATATTCACAACTGCTCAATCAAGAAGCATAAAATACTAACATTGTTTTAATATTGGGACACACTTAATGAGGCTTTAATTAGGTGCCTTGGTATACGTAGCCTAGAACAGCGACTGAAATTTTCCCGTGTTTGTCGCTTTGTTCTAATAATGTAGTTATCATTCGTAAAGTGATCATGATGCTACATGCCTTGTATTTAACATGTTACAATTTTTCGACAATCGTGTAAGGTACAACCATTTTCCATTTGTGTGTTAATGTTACATCACTATCCTTGTAAATGTCACAGAAGAAATTTATTTTCTTGAATTTTTTTGTTATCTTCGTCGCGCCACTTGTTATAACCACGTCTTGAATATAACGTTCAGTTCTAACACCTTTGAACATGTTATGTGCCACGTGCAGCATATAACGTTTTTATACAGTCACATCTACATGAAACGTCATGAAACGTTTCAAGGTTGACAGTTTGTCTCGCCATATCCGCAAAGTAATGCCTTAAACGCACAGTTGTTAATTTGTAAGTTTCAGTGGAGTAATGCCATTGTTTCTTTCTACAATGTCGACTGACTTATTGTGGATGAGTTGTCGTGCAGGAGTTCATAAAATATGCAAACATGGCGTAGTATTGCTGAAAAGAACAACTTCAATCGCTGGTTCATTGAAACACTATTGTATATTCTTTGTGAAACAGTAAACAGGGATTTTCACGCGAACAGTATTGATTGGAATGTCACATACGATCAAATTACTGTTACAAAAATAAAATACTCCACCTTGAACTGATAAAGATGTAACAAACATACCTGAAATATATAAAAATCAGCTTTTCAGGAGAAACGCATAGGGCCACGTCAAACAGAACTGCCTTACCCGTCTGTGAGCCGCATTATAGCCGGGCCCGGCTACCCTGTCCTCCAGTGTGACATTGCAGTACTGCCGTACCCCTGATTCATTCTCTGGCTAATTCATCACTTGACGGTAGCTCCTGAGGCATTATTGGTCAGCCCACAGCTTTCCTGGACGCTAATTTCTGCATTAAAGAGTGTAGTCGTTATTCCTGCCTCGAAGATCACCTGGCTTTTTCCTCACGATTAAGAGTGGGCTGTGCTTGAGTCTTTTCACCAAGAAAAATCTAGTGGTGTTATAGATCATCAAATTCAGTTGAGTCGCTGGTACAATCAAGTAGCTCTAAACTAGTGTACTAGTGTCCAGAAGGCACAAGTATTTCTCACAGTGCATTTATCTTAATGGACGAGATTCAGTCGAAACCTATAGCCAATAATGCGAGAATATTTGAAAGAAGAAACTTATAGTTGCGCTAATCTGCAAAATTCGCTTGAGATGCAGTGTACTGATAGATGTCTAAAATAACATAATGTATTCCAAATTTAAACTACTTGTAACGTCTGTGCTCTTCTGTTTTCCACGTGCAATGAAATGAAAATTAGAAAAGTCCCTGAAATTTAATAAATAGCTTATATTTGAATAATGCCACAAAGTCTTTATATTAAAGTGTGTTAAGGGTAATGGATATAATGTTTTACTGTGAGAAATGAGGAATATCTTTTGCCATAACGTTGCCAGAAATACGTTGTGGTAAACACTTCTGTAGACAGTATTGCGGACTGCTTGCTAACGCATGGTCGAACTAACGAGAGGATGACAAGATCACGCTTTTTAAACTTAGAGCAGGTATTATAACAAATGTCCCAAAATGTAACGAGAAGAATTTTACCGAGAATTACACCAAAACAACTATGAAAAAGACTAAAATTTGAATTCATCAGAGAATAGTGAAACTCTCACAGCTAAATGAGTACACTGAGGCCCAATGTTTCTAGGCATTCCACATATCTCGCGCAAATCTGTTGTGTCAGCTTAGAACGACCATGTTATTGGGGCATCTTTAGTTATTGCACATTCGATTAAAAAAATTCCCCTGCCCCCGGGGCATCTTTGATTATTATCCATTTTTTTCTTCACCACACCATACATATTCAGGTTTGGTTTGTTCGAAACGTCACAGCGTCTTCAATCGCTCACAGTTTTCACACTGCGGTGAGCTACTGTTTCAAGACGTCTCTGTTGTGGTTAAGTTAGTCTTGCCTGGTTCACTGCGAATATACTTGCAACACCTATCTTATGAAATAATGAGCTGGCGCCAGTGACAGACGACACGAGTCTCAGAGTGTAAAATTTATGATCAAAAGAAGAAAAGTCCTCAATATGAATGTATTGCACTCAAACAGGACAGCTGATCGATAATTCTCAAGAAGTTAAATAACTTATCTTATAAAGAATCATTCTACAAATTAAGAAAAGTTTGCTTCTTGATGTTTGTATCCCTATCAGCACTTAAGAAATAATGTCCATTAAAAATTAACATTTATTCATACAATAAGTAAGAGTTGTTATCCCTTAACAGTCATCAGCTTACTGAAGTAATTTATTACAAAGGAGTAACAGATGAACAGCAGATGAATAGCACAGGCAGAAAAGATGCATATTTTCTTTGTGTTATAAAGTGAGCTGACCCAGCAGTTAACAAACTGGACTGGCATTCTGTGGAACAGGGTTTAACACGGCCGAGTTCGTTTCCCCCTTTACCCGTTCTGAGTTTGAGCATCGTCTTTAACAGACTGTTCGTTGGTTCGGCATTAATCCTCAACTTCATTCGTTCCTTTTGCTTCTCTCTTATGGAAGAAGCTCATCTGGAGCCTTTTCCAGTTCAAACGTTACATTAATGATAGTCTTCTGAAAAATTTTATCACATTTGTATCTACGTCGGGTCTGGTGGGCTAGTGGCAAAACGCGTAGCTGGAAGCAGGAAGGTCGGACCACGGAAGTTTTCAGTCAGCCTTTAATCTAGCCTTCATCTCTCAACGGTGTGAGAAGTCCCCAGGAATGACTCAAGGTTCGGATAACTGTAGGTTCCCTTTTACCAGAATCACTAAGGAAGATTAGGGACACGTAAGTCGCCGGAGATGTGGCCTATTGCAAGACTTGCGCGCGGAAATTGAGAGACATGAAATCTGCGTCTCCATCTCCGAAGTAATATGTTTCTTGACGATTGTTCCTCACGAGGGAACACGACGATGGACTGATGAATGGCTGAAAGAATGACAGAATTAATCATTAGTGCTTCCGTGGATCATATCTGGCAGTGACGTGTCCACTGGTTTTACCGTCTAGTTCTACAGACATTACGCGAGAATGGGAAAAGCAAGGTATAGGCGCAACTGTTGATAAGCGAGAAAGCAGCATAATGTTATTTGTTATCATAGTAATTCATGTTGCCTAACATTTACATTTACTCGAAACTTAGAAAGTTAAGTTACAGAGCAAGTTGTTAGATAGAGCCCAAGAAAATGTATGCAGGTTTTCTCTGATGACAACTTCAGCATACAACTGATACATGGGCAGAAATTAACGAAACAGTTACTGAGAATTTAAGCAGAACTTCCAGTTGTTTACGTGTTTCAAGGGGCAGCGCATGGATTACCACAGGAGAAAATACTGTCAAAACAAATAACTAGTGTAGTTACGAGAAAGAATTAGTAATAACTTGTAAAAATTTTCGATCAAAAATTGATGAAAAATATAAAGCGAAGACTTTTTCTCAGGACGACGGTTCAATCCCGCGTCCGGCCATCCTGATTTAGGTTTTCCGTGATTTCCCTAAATCACTCCAGGCAAATGCCGGGATGGTTCCTCTGAAAGGGCACGGCCGACTTCCTTCGCCATCCTTCCCTAATCCGATGAGACCGATGACCACGCTGTCTGGTCTCCTTCCCCAAAATAACCAACCAACTTTTTCTCAGACAGATTTCTAAGTGCGTAGGTATCAGACTATAAAACGAAGGTTCAGGATTCAGATCCTCGATCTATCTCTAGAGGAAAGGAGGCGTTCTTTTCGTGAATCGCTACTGAGGAAATTTAGAGAACCAGCATTTGAGGCTGAGTGCAGTACAATTTTACTGCCATCAACTTACATTTCGCGGAAAGACCACAAAGATAAGATAAGACAGATTAGGGCTCGTACAGAGGCATATAGGCAGTCATTTTTCCCTCGTTCTGTTCGGGAGTGGAACAGGGAGAGAACATGCTAGCTGTGGTACGAGGTACCCTCCGCCACGCACCGTACGGTGGATTGTGGAGTATGTATGTAGATGTAGATGTAGATATCCTTGAAAATTTTTGGCATCCATCTCCTCTTTCACTTCCGACCACAATTTATGTGGAAAATGGAAACCTGTGCTGAGTGTCGGTGTCCACTTTAAACTGAAGGGCTGCTATAAATAACTGGCAGGAAAGTGAAGCGTAGCATGTGCAATAGGACGATACGTAGTAAAACACCGTGGTCTTCTCACCACCCTTCAGGCTGAGAACAGCACTAGTTTTTTAGGAGAGCCAGAAAACCTCGGAAGGTGCAGCCTGAGACAGCACGTACCTGTTGTGAGGTGACGGGTTCCGGGTACGTGGCGCGGCTGCAGGGAAGTTCTGGTAGGCGCGGTGGGCGATGCGTCGCGGTCGGCGTGCCGGCGTCTTCTGAGCTGGCGGCGCGGCCGCTTCCAGGTCAGCGGGCAAGTCGGCCGGAGCCGCCGGCCGGATTCGCTTTCCGACACCTGCCGTGCCGTGCCGTGCTGGGAACTCTCGAACCTTCCCTCCGGCTCCCCGACGGCTGCCGCGTGTGCCATGCCGTCTCACAGAAGTCTCACAAAGTTACAATGCGCGTAGGACGCTCAGTCAATTGTAACACTCTGTGATGAAACCAGTACTAAGCTAAGACGACAGGACTGAAAGGTTCAAATGGTTCTAAGCACTATGGGTCTTAACAGCTGAGGTCATCAGTCCTCCAAACTTAGAACTACTTAAACCTAACTAACCTAAGGACATCACAGACATCCGTGTCCGAGGCAGGATTCGAACCTGCGGCCGTAGCAGGCGCGTGGTTCCGGACTGCAGTGCCTAGAACCGCTCGGTCACCGCGGCCAGCGACTGAAAGGTGGAAGGAATACAGAGAAGAGGGGAAGGGGTACCTATATAAGGGAAACAAGTATTATAGATTTTTTTTTTTTTTTACATTTCATTCTCTATTCAAATTTGTAGACCGGGCTTGTCTCAGATCCGGCCCATTGAAGAGTAGCAGTTATTTTCAGCCACTTACCAGACGTGATCGTAGTGAGACATCGTGGGATCCTAATTGAGAAAAAATGAGAGGGGTTTACCAAGCGGCATTTACCGGGTGATCAAAAAGTCTGTATACATTTGAAAACTGAATAAATTACGGAATAATGTAGATAGAGAGGTACAAATTGACACACATGCTTGGAATGACATGGGGTTCTATTAGAACCAAAAAAACACAAAGTTCAAAAAATGTCCGACAGGTGGCGCTTCATCTGATCAGAATAGCGATAATTAGCATAATAAAGTAAGACAAAGCAAAGATGATGTTCTTTACAGTAAATGCTCAATATTTGCACCATCATTCCTCAACAATAGCTGTAGTCGAAGAATAATTTTGTGAACAACACTGTAAAGCATGTCCGGAGTTATGGTGAGGCACTGGCGACGGATGTTGACTTTCAGCATCCCTAGAGACGTCGGTCGATCACGATACACTTGCGACTTCAGGTAACCCAAAAGCCAATAATGGCACGGACTGAGGTCTGAGGACATGGAAGGCCAAGCATGACGAAAGTGGCAGCTGAGTACACGATCATCACCAAACGACGCGCGCGTCTTGCAATACTTTGTTTTTTCTTTTTTTTTCTTTGGTTCTAATAAAACCCAATGTCCTTCCAAGCATGTGTGTCAATTTTGACCTCTCTATCTACATTATTCTGCGGTTTATTAAGTTTTCAAATTTATACTGTCTTTTTGATCACACGTTATATAGGAAAACCTCCCAAGAAACTATGCTCTCCATTACCCCAAACAAAAATTAAAATTATGTGCCTATGTTTTATGTATGTATGTACGTTTAAAGCGTATGTATGTATGTATGTTGTGTATGTGCGTGTGTTGCGCTTGAAATTTGTAGAACTTTTTTATTACTTTTCGCTTTCTACCCAAGGTAAAGTGGTCAGTTCGATCAATGCCCCATTGAAGGCTCGGCGACCTTTCAGCCAAATACCAGGCCAGAGGGCCGAAGAAACCACAACTATGTGGAGTATCTGGGACAGGATTTCCTGTTCTTGAATGTGCCTTACACAAAGGGAAACCTCCCCAAATTCTTGGTTAAAAAAATGGCTCTGAGCTCTATGGGACTTAACTTCTGAGGTCGAGTCCCCTAGAACTTAGAACTACTTAAACCTAACTAACCTAAGGACATCACACACATCCATGCCCGAGCAGGATTCGAACCTGCGACCGTAGCGGTCGCACGGTTCCAGACTGTAGCGCCTAGAACCGCTCGGCCACACAGGCTGGCGAAATTCTTGGTCAGAACCGGAAGATGGTATTACTTATAATTTAATTCAGGAAAGGTATATGCCAGACAAAAAAATGGGGAGCCTAATGTAAGTATTTGGTCATGTGCATACCGACTAAACTACATCGTTTACTTGACATGTCATGTGTACGAGACCGGACTGATAATTACAGAAACGGAAGAGAAAGTAGATGAAGATGAGAAGCAAGGTATAATACTGGGAGTTGAATTTGACAGCACAATGAAAGCCGAAAAAAGGCTCCTGGAATAGGCGGCCCTTCCTCAGAATTATTGACGTCCTTGCGAAATGAATATTCCACCTGATATGCAGGATATATGAGACTGGCCAAATACCGTGAGACTTCATGTGGAATACAATTATTCCGATTCTAAAAAAGCGTGTGCGGTAAGTGTGAATATCATCGAATCATCGGTTTATTAAGTCACGGCTGCAATAACTAACATGAATTATTTACAGAAGAAAGGAAAAACTGGGAGCAGCCGTCCTTGGAATGTTCCATTTGGGTTCCAGAGAAATGTAGGGACACGGGAGGTAAATGCAGGCCCTACGGCTCATCTGAGACTGAAGAAAAACAAACCAGCTTTTATAGCGTTTGTAGATTTAATACACTCTTTGAAATTCTAAATGTATGGAGAATAAAATCCATGGAGCGAAAACTTATCTACAGCTTCAACCAAAACCAGGCTGTAGATATGAGAGTCCGACGACATGAAAAGGATGCAGTAGCTGAGAAAGGAGTAAGTAGCCTGTTTCCCGTGTTATTCAATCTGTACCTTGAGAAACCGGTGAAGGAAATCAATGAGAAATTTTGAAAGGAAATTAAGATGCATGGGGAATAAATATACGATTTGTTGATGTCATTGTTATTCTGGCTGACACGGTAAAGTACTTGGAAGATAATCGGAACGGAATGTATTATGCCTTAAAAAGAGATTATAAGATGATCGTCAACAAAAGTAAAACAACAGTGATGAAATACAGCCGATTTAAATCAGAGGTTGCTGAGGGAATTCGATTAGGAAATAAGACATTAAACACTGTTGATCAGTTTTCTTATTTCGGCAGAACATAAGGTAACCATGGAAGTATTAGAGAATATATAAAATGTAGTCTGGCAACAGCAAGAAAAGCATTTCTGAAAAAGAGGAATTTGTTAATACGGAATACAAATTTAAATTTTAGTATGTCTTTTCTTAAGCTATTTTTGTGAAATTTTGCGTTGTGCGAGAGTGAAACTTAACGCAATTACCAGTTCGCCTCTTTGAAATGCGGTGTTACAGAATGCTGAAGGTGAGATAGGAATATCGAATTACTAATGAGGTATTGAATGAGAATTACAAAAAGAGAAATTTTTGGCTCAAGTTGATGAAAACAAGGGAATGCCTGCCAGCGCACATCTAAGGCATCGAAGATGTAATGCTAATTGATGGTGGTGTTGAGGCAGTACAGTTGAGCCACCGTACAGTGCTTGTCGGAGGGTACCTTATATCACTATTGTCATTTCCTTTCCTGTTCCACTCGTAAATAGCGCGAGAGAAAAGCAACTGTGTGTCTGCCTCCACACGAAGCCTAATTTCTCTTACCTTATCGTCGTGGTCCTTACGCAAAATGTACTTTTTCGGCAGTAGAATCGCTCTGCAGTCAGCTTCAAATGCTGATTCTCTGAATTTTCTCAATGGTATTCCTTGAAAAGAACGTCACCTTCCCTCCAGGAATTCCCCTTTGAGTTCCCGAAGCATCTCCGTAATGTTTGCGTGAAGTTAGAACCTACCGGGAATAAATCTAGCAGCTCGCCTCTGAAATGCTTAGATGTCTTCCTTTAATCCGACCGGGTGGTGATCCCAAACACTCTAGTAGTACTCAAAAATGGGTCGCTATAGTATCCTAAATGCGGTCTGTTTTGCAGATGAATCCACTTTCCTAAAATTCTCCCTATAAACCGAAGTCAACCATTCATCTTCCTTGCAGCTATCCTTACATGTTCGTTCCATTTCATATCGCTTTGCAACGTTAGGCCAAGACGCTGCAGTCGTGGACTGTGCGGCTGATCCCGGCGGAGGTTCGAGTCCTCCCTCGGGCATGGGTGTGTGTATTTGTTCTTCGGATAATTTAGATTAAGTAATGTGTAAGCTTAGGGACTGATGACCTTAGCAGTTAAGACCCATAAGATTTCACACACATTTGAACATTTGTTACGCCAAGATATTTAAACGACGTGAGTTTGTCAAGCAGCACGCTATCAACACTGTATTCGCATATTACAGTTTCGTTTTTCCTACTCATTTGCGTTAACTTACATTTTTCCACATTTAGAGCCAGCTGCCATTCATCACACCAACCAGATATTTTGTCTCAGGTAAGTCACCCTGTGTCCCCCTACAGTCATCCAACAACGTCAACTTCCCATTCAACACAGCATCATCAGCAAACAGCAGCAGATTGCTGCCCACCTTGTCCGTCAAACCATGTATGTATACAGAAAATAACAGCGGTGCTATCACACTTCCCCGGACCACTTCTTATGACGCCCTTTCCTCTAATGAGCACTCACCGGCGAGTACAACGTACTAGGTTCTGTTACTTGAGAACCTATCCGCGAACCTATTCCGTACGCTCATACATACGTTAACAGTCTGACGGAGGGGCACTGTGTCAAATGCTTTTCGGAAATCTAGGAATGTGGAATCTTCCTGTTGCCCTTCATCCATGGTTCGCAGGGTATCATGTGAGAAAGGGGCAAGCTGAGTTTCGCACGTGCGATGCTTTCTAAAACCGTGCTGATTCCGTTTAAAAATTGCCCATAACTCCTCTACATCCAACACATTGGAACTAAATGGTGTCATTTCATTGTCCAAGTGGGATGCTAACAACTGCTTATTTGCTCTTTCTAGCAGAAATGCTCTCCTGTCCATCTTAATTCATTTATTAACTTTAGTAACCATAGACGGTATGATTCCTGTCTCTATATTGTCACCGTCGATAAGGTCAGGTCTGTCTGTCCTTACAAGGTTGTAGTGTAACGTGACATTTTGTTAGGAAATGCCATGGTACACTCTTAGGCTCTTCGAGAAATGTAAGATATTCACGTGAATATAGACAGAAAAACTATTATTTTAAGTTAAGTGAGCTAGAGTGGAGCAAAACACTGTAGCTAGGGTTCTGTCTATGCAGAGTCAAGAATATACGCGGGAGATGTCCCTGTCGTGGACACGAGTGGTGAACGGAAGTCGCCGCTTGATGTTGTGGGCATGTTGTTCCGTGTAGCCGCCGATAGAATGTGTTATTGTGGACCGCCAAGGAATAAGAGAATGCATTAGCAATGAACATTATGTAAATTGTATTGTATTGGATTTACTCTATTGTATATGGACCAGAGAGAAGGACGAACCTGGTGCTTTGACAATATATGATTGAAATGATAGAACTCTTGTTATGAATGCTTTCCGTTATTTGAAGCGAGAAATGAGCTCTTTTTCCAGCTAATTCATGCAAGCTTCGGGGAAGAGGATTCGAGCACGGTGAAGAAGGTTATTAGCAGGGAATAATGATGATGATGTTGGTTTGTGGGGCGCTCAACAACGTGGTCATCAGCGCCCGTAAAAGTTCCGAATCTTTCCATTTACAGTCTTGGCACTACCCTACTGATGATGAGATGATGACAACACAAACACCCAGTCCCCGGGCGGAGAAAATCCCCGACCCGGCCGGGAATCGAACCCGGGACCCCGTGGTCCAGAGGCAGCAACGCTAGCCACTTTTTTTAAAATTTTGTTCGATATATTTCGTTGCGTTTGGTCTGGGCGAAAGTCACAAGACATCCGTTCAAGTTGATCGTTGAATCCTTGACTCAGTTGTGGCTTTTTTTTTCCAGGAAGCACGTAGCCCAAGCCACTAGCCGCTTGCTGGGGACACTGAGGCTGAATAGAGGGACCATCTCGACAAGATAAGTTTATAAGTGACCGTAGCATCCAGAAGATATTAGAAAACAATTCTAATCTAAAAAAAGTCGTGTGCTATTACAGAAGGACATCTAATTAACTTGCTGATTTCAGAAGCTCCTATTGCTCCTTTTCCGTATTTTTTTAGTTAAATTTATGTTTTAAAAAGTCCGCCTTTTTCCTTTCCTCTCATTTTCTATCCAAACATGACCTATGTATGATCTTCAGTACGTCTCCTTTTAGTCCTGAAAAATGTTATAGGAGACTTCTGTTTCGCACCAAACATTCAGAAAGTAAGCAGCGACAATAACGTAACGTCTCGATGAGTGTGGAGACTTAAATTTCCCTAAATGTCGTCTTTGTGTATGAAAACTTGCGATACCAAGTGAGACTGAAGTGAAAAAGTTGAAAAACAGTGTATGTAATTACACTTCGTAAAGGAGCACACCAACGTAAACAACACTATGAAAAATATAAAAATATCCACTATTGTTACTCTCAGGAAAAAATTTTTTTTCCTTCGATTGCTTTGCAGGTAACATACTGTTAAGCAATAAAACACATAACAGCAGTCCAGTTGATACTTTCCCATATTTAAAATTAATGCAGTTTCACGTGAGCAATCACAACAAAATAAAAATATACGTAGTATTTTTATGCCTAAAATAGAAAACCAACGAAAAATTTTGTTTAATATTTTACAGAAATATATCGAGATCCACTGAAGATGACACGTACATGTCAACGTATGTTTGGGTAAAAAAGAAACAGAAAGGAAATTTATTGAGTTTTGTAGAAAGAGTGGAGTCTTAAAAGCCTGTGTGTTATCTCTTCAGTACTCATTGCTTTCAAGCATAGACAGGAGAGTCGGTCCGTCAGCTCATCATGACATTGACACCTACATAGAATAACTTAGTATTGAGTCCCTGCAGAGATGCTGAAAGTCTGTAACGAAATGTTCTCAAGGACACTGCTGAGCTGTACTAGACATGGTCGTGAAATGCCCTTGCCTTCCTCCGATCGTTCAATTGATTTATCTAGCCAGTTACAGGTGCGACCCAGAGTTTAACACGGACTAGGAATCACGATGCCGCTTGTCGTTATTCACACAAATGAATCACTGCCAGTGGTGAAAGAAGCGATAAGTGTCAGACAAAATCGCAGGAGCGTCTGAGGATCAAACCCCATAACTCTGGATTTATACTTACTCAGTGAGCCAGGGAGTTACACTAAGTGTATCATTTCTAAACTCTCATCAACATATGATGCCGATCCTCAAGATATGGAAATGACTTGGTGTCATGCGAATTACTACACACGTGATTGGTTGAAACGCTTCTGGAATAGCCGACCCGTCGCATTACGTGGCATCCATATTAGACTTGACTCCTCACTTATACTAGTGCTTCTTCACGAATAGTTCCCGTCTCTATGGGAAATTGAGCCCTTTCTTATCTTTCTGTCTGTTCAACGTTCCCCAAGAGATTAAAATCACTGGGTGTCACATGGATTGTTGCACATTTTGATGATTGAAAAACATTGGGTTGAAGATCGCAAGCCAAAACTTCCTCTCAGAGAGGTCACAGTTCGTAGCGATAGACGGTAAATCATCGGGTAGAACAGAAGTGATATCTGGCTTTCCGCAAGATAGTGTCATAGGCCTTCTGCTGTTCCTGATTTATATAAATGATCTAGGTGATAATCTGAGCAGCCCCCTTAGATTGTTTGCAGATGGCGGTATAATTTACCGTCTAGTAAAATCATCAGACGATCAATTCCAATCACAAAATTATCTAGAGAGAATTTCTGTATCGTACGAAAAGTGGCAATTAGCACTGAACAAAGAAAAGTGCGAGGTCATCCACATGGGTACTAAAAGAAATCCGATAAATTTTGGGTATACGATAAATCGCACAAATCTAAGAGCTGTCAATTCGACTAAATACCTAGGAATTACAATTACGAGCAACTTAAATTAGAAAGACCACGTAGATAATATTGTGGAGAAGGCGAAACAAAGACTGTGCTTTGTTGGCAGAACACTTAGAAGATGCAACACTCCCACTAAAGAGACAGCCTACATTACACTTGTCCGTCCTCTGCTGGAATATTGCTGCACGGTATGGGATCCTTACCAGGTAGGATTGACGGAGGACATCGAAAAAGTGCAAAGAAGGGCAGCCCGTTTCGTGTTATCGTGCAATAGGGGTGCGAGTGTCACTGGTATGATAGACGAATTGGTGTGACAGTCTCTGAAACAAAGGCGATTTTCTTTGCGGCGAGATCTGTTTACGAAATTTCAATCATCAGCTTTCTCTTCCGAATGCGTAAATATTTTGTTGACACCCACCTACGTCGGGAGAAATTATCATCATAATAAAATAAGAGAAATCAGAGCTCGAACGGAAAGATTTAGGTGTTCCTTTTTCCAAGCGCCATTCGAGAGTGGAATGGTAGAGAAGTAGTATGAAAATGGTTCGATGAACCCTCTGCCAGGCACTTAAGTGTGAATTGCAGAGTAACCATGTAGATGTAGATGTAAATTTTACGCTACCACTGAGGTTGCTGCCTCTTCACTCAAAAATGTTATTTACGCATTTTGCACGTATACTATTGATGACATTGTTAATTTGAATACCTATTACTTCCTCATCAATCTTTCATTACCGAATAGCGAGAGGAGCAGTGTTTTCACTGTAGCATTCAAAACTAAATTTTAAGGTTTCTCTTCTCGAAGAGGGCGTGTTACTTACAGTTCAGTTGACACTTCTCTACATCACGAACGACACCACTCATTAATTTTTGTGGACAATTAGTGCCATGTAGTTCACAAACCTGAGGGAACGATGGACAATTTAATTTTTCACAGCAGTTGATCGGAACAACAGGCATGTAGTAAATCAACATCTCCTTAGTGGACTATATGGTTTTTGTGCTTTCAAATTTCATAATATCCATCAATCTCTTACCCATGTGTCGGACATCTCTCCGAGCAGTGGACTATAGAATACAGTTTTTTTTTTTTTTTTTTGCAGGACTTTGCTTTTCTTTGTTCTCGTGCTCGTGTCGGTTGCTACTGCTTATTCATTCATATTAAATGTCTTTAATTCCTATCTAATTCTGTTGTTTTTTATTTTAGCTCCAAGGGAATATCGAATAATTCTTTTGTGGATTTCATTTCCACTGTTTCAGTGCTTCTCTTGGCTTTTTATGTTCAGGGCTCAGTCCTCACAACAGTGCACTAACATAGCCGCTGTCATTAGTGCATAAAATATCATTTCTGCGTCTTATTTTGTTTCGTTGGTAAGCTTTTTGTTTCTACTGTGTGCAGATCATTCACCTTGATCGTAGGTTATGGTACATCCTCAATAATTAATTTTGCTAACCTGCTCGATTATTGTCAGATACAATCTTTAAATTGACTGGATGTTTTCCCTTGAATATCATTACTTAACATTTGCCTTAGATGTCTCTAGGCTGTAATTTACAACCAAGTTCACCTATTCTTTCGTGACCAATTGTGCATCAGTTTCGTTGGCCGCGAGCTAGATCTGAACATTAGTAAATAAAGTTCTACATAAAGCTGTGTTGTAATTTGTAAAATATTACTTTGCTCATCTTTTATAGCGCTTTAGTACACATAGATACGTGTAGTACATAGAAATTCTCGCACACTTTTTGGGTGAATCGCGTCTCAGCGTATGGTCAAAGTGCTGGTGATCAATTCCGTGTCTATATATGCTAGGGTCTCAGAAATTAATGCTAAGAAATCCCGTAGGAAATAATAGAGTGGTCGAGTTCCCTGTGACTTGAATGATCAGGGAACAGAGATTCACCTTCTAGACAAGTGTCCAGAAACAGCGACCGAGTTATGGTTACTGGAATCGACAATTACGCGAAGCGATTTTCGACTCAGTGAGTACAACAAACACTTATATGTGCTTATCAGTGGAGTTAATGAATCAAATGAAAAGGAATATAACACTAACAAAAACTGAACATGTCTACATAAGTGCCTTGGAAGCCTCAATTTTACCCACTGATACTGATACAGGGCATGCAAAAGGCTGTGCTATCGAAGCCACGTACTAAGAACGTAAACGTTGAAATCAGAAGAGAAACTGGTAAATGTTTCCGGTCTCGATCGTATGGATGATCTTTATTAATTACAAGTTTCGCCACAGCCATCTTCAGATACTGTAACAATATCATAAAAAATACAACAAAACTATTACGACGTTTACATGTTAGAGACAATTATAATTTTTCTTATCTTGAATATAGCAGCATTTAGTTTCTGCAAAATACCTTGAACGTGATACCTCCAAAAAAATTTTTCGTCTGCCTTCCTATACCGAATTTAAATTGGTTTACTTCAATAAACTGTTTTACCATCTGGAGAACATGAAATTTTGCTTCTACAATAATTCCGTATGTTTTGAGTATTATTGCAGTTATGCATTGATCTGTTCTCTGAAATCCCACGTGGTGATGTTATTGAATACCGTGTTACGTAGATCATTTATATTCCATTCCACGCATTTCACAATAACACTTGTGTCAGCTGCATAGAGAAGACAGTTTTGGCTCTGAGCACTATGGGACTTAACATCTGAGGTCATCAGTCCACTAGAACCTAGAACTACACTACTGGCCATTAAAATTGTTACACCAAGAAGAAATGCAGATGATAAACGGGTATTCATTGGACAAATATATTATTCTAGAACTGACATATGATTACATTTTCACGCAATTTGGGTGCATAGATCCTGAGAAATCAGTACCCAGAACAACCACCTCTGGCCGTAATAACGGCCTTAATACGCCTGGGCATTGAGTCAAACAGAGCTTGGATGGCTTGTACAGGTACAGCTGCCCATGCAGCTCCTACACGATACCACAGTTCATCGAGAGTAGTGACTGGCGTATTGCGACGAGCCAGTTGCTCGGCCACCATTGACCAGACGTTTTCAATTGGTGAGAGATCTGGAGAATGTGCTGGCCAGGGCAGCAATCGAACATTTTCTGTATCCAGAAAGGCCCGTACAGGACCTGCAACATGCGGTCGTGCATTATCCTGCTGAAATGTAGGATTTCGGAGGGATCAAAAGAAGGGTCGTAACACATCTGAGATGTAACGTCCACTGTTAGAAGTGCCGTCAATGCGAATAAGAGGTGACCGAGACGTGTAACCAATGGCACGCCATACCATCACGCCGGGTGATACGCCAGTATGGCGATGACGAATAAACGCTTCCAATGTGCGTTAACCGCGATGTCGCGAAACACGGATGTGACCATCATGATGTTGTAAACAGAACCTGGATTCATCCGAAAAAATGACGTTTTGCCATTGGTGCACCCTGGTTCGTCGTTGAGTACACCATCGCAGGCGCTCCTGTCTGTGATGCAACGTTAAGGGTAACTGCAGCCATGGTCTCCGAGCTGATAGTCCATGCTGATGCAAACGTCGTCGAATTGTTCGTGCAGGTGGTTGATGTCTTGCAAACGTCCCCATCTGTTGACTCAGGTATCGAGTCGTGGCAGCACGATCCATTACATCCATGCGGATATGATGCCTCTCATCTCGACTACTAGTGATACGAGGCCGTTGGGATCCAGCACGGCGTTCCATATTACCCTCCTGAACCCACCGATTCCATATTCTGCTAACAGTCATTGGATCTCGACCAACGCGAGCAGCAGTGTCGCGATACGATAAACCGCAATCGCGATAGGCTACAATCCGACCTTAATCAAAGTCGGATACGTGATGGTACGCTTTTCTCCTCCTTACACGAGGTATCACAACAACGTTTCACCAGGCAACGCCGGTCAACTGCAGTTTGTGTATGAGAAATCGGTTGGAAAGTTTCCTCATGTCAGCACGTTGTAGGTGTCGCCACCGGCGCCAACATTGTGTGAATGCTCTGAAAAGCTAATCATTTGCATATCACAGCATCTTCTTGCTGTCGGTTAAATTTCGCGTCTTCCTGGTGTAGCAATTTTAATGGGCAGTAGTGTACTTGAACCTAACAAACCTAAGGACATCACACACATCCATGCCCGAGGCGGGTTTCGAACCTGCGACTGTGGCAGTCGCATGGTTCCGGACTGAAGCGCCTAGAACCGCTCGGCCACCGCGGTCGGCGAAGACAGTTTTAATCATTTGTCACGTTTGCTGGCTCATAATTGATAAATATCAAGAAAAGCAACGGACCCCAAACAGAACTAGGTGGCGCCCTTTTTTCATTCACTTCACACGTCACTAGTCAGATTCAAATCTCGTCTCTGTTTGTTTACTCTGAAAGACAGCCTTCTACTTCCTACTATTTCCCATATATGAAGTTACCCTTGTTGAGCTTCAGCCCTAATCCTGTAATGTTTCAAATTATGTAAAACTCTTTCATGATCCACAGACAAAATGTTTTTGTTTAAGCAAAGAAAATACTTGCCGTCCTGAGCCTATGGTTTAGCCCTGGTAGTACGTCTCACAGAAAATAATAACTTGCATTTTCTCATAACTGCGAGAACTATCACACAATTACCTCTACAGATCGTGCAACCGCGCGATGCAACCGTGCGGTCTTGAACGCCTTGTCACGGTTCGCGTGGCTCCCCCTCGTCGGAGGTTCGAGTCCTCCCTCGGGCATGAGTGTGTATGTTGTCCTTAGCGTAAGTTAGTTTAAGTTAGTGTGTATGCCTAGGGACCGATGACCTCAGCTGTTTGGTCCCATAGTACCTTACCACAAATTTCCAATGTGATGGTATTGATGGTGAGTTCGTATGGGACGAAACTGCGGAGGTCATCGGTCCCTGGGCTTACACTACTTAATCTAACTTAAACTAAAACCTCGAACCTCCCACGGGGGAGCAGCGCGAGCCGGGGCAAGGCGTCGTAGACCACGCGGCTACCCCGCGCGGCAAGCGTCTGATAACAATAATATACAGAAGAATGAAAAATGAGATTGAGGATCTGTTAGATGGCTAGTTTGGTTTCAGGAAAAGCAAAGGCATTGAAAGTCAGTTTCATACGGCTGTGGGTGTGGAGAGGGTGGAGGGGGGAGGAACGAAGGGGGGGGGGGGGATCTACGAAAAATCGAGACACCTTGACAGGATCTATCGACCTAGAAGAAACGTTCGACAGTGTAAAATGGTACAAGTCGCCAGAAATTCTCAGAAAAAAGGCAGAAGCTAAAGGAAAACAGGCTTAGTATACAAAACGTACCCAAGAGGGAAAAATAAGAATGGAAGTGCAAGTGCTTAGATTAAAAAGACAGTAAGACAAGGATGCTATCTATTAACCTTACTGTTGAACCTACGTGCTAAAGAAGCAGTGTCGAAAAGAAGTGAAACGTTCAAGAGTGAGATTAAAATTCAGGATATCAATGAAAAGACTCGCTGATATCATCGCTATCCTCAGTAAAAGTAACCACCTGTTGAGTGGGATGAACGAATTACTAAGTGTTGAATATAGAGTAAACTAAAGGAAGACAAAATTATTTACGAGTAGCGATTAAATTTCAGACCAAAACTGGGAACAACGTATTAGACAAAGTAAAGGAACTGCGTCAAATCGGGAACAAAATAACGAACACTGAACGATGCAAGGAGGCATAAGAAACAGATTAGCACGGGTAAAGAAGACATTCCTCACTAAAAAAACAATATACCATTATCGAACACCGGCCTTAATTTGAGGAAAAAATTTCTGGGACTGTGCATCTGAAATACAGCATTGTATGGAAGTAGATTAGGGATTGTGGGTAAAACCGGAAAAGAAAAGAGGAGAAGGGTTCCACACGTGGTATTACATAAGGATCTCGAAAATTAAGAAAACTGCTAAGAAATTAGGTAGTTCTCTGCAGAGCGGGCGAGGATAGGGATACGTGGAAAACAGTGACGAGAATAAGAGACAGGATGACAGGACGTGTGTAGTGAATCGCCTGCAAGGCCTTTGTTACATTCGTCTACATGTTTCACTTCAGTGTTGCAGCACAGTCGTTATCGCTCGAAGCAAAGCTCTCGTCCCCCGGCAGCTCTCTCCCGATCTCGCAAAATCCTGCGCCAGCTCATTCGCGGGATGGGACAAGGATGGCAGTCATTTCCCCTGGGATACAGCGTGGCTCATCGCACTTTCGCCGCGTTCCAGGAACATCCGTGACCGCGTCGTGTCCCAGTCACCGCGGCTCGGCTCAGCTCGCCTTCCGGAGGGGCCGCCGTCGGCCTTGATCGCTTAACGCCACCGCTGCGCCCTCCTTCCTGTGCCTTCATTTAATTCCTTGTCTTACTACTCCCGTTTCCTCTTAAATATTTATTCCATTTTGTTTCATTCAATTTCTTCCCTTTCCTTTAGTCTCATCCTTCCCTGCCTCATTGTAGCGATAAAATAGGACAACGAATAAAACGTTACCTAACAGCTTAACCCAATTTCTTTCTTTTATTTTTGTTCAGGCATTAAACTTATATCTCATCATGTACAGTTTTGTTACAGTGTGTTATCGTTATAGACTAGAAAATCAGCAAATACATTCAGGCTGTTGACCCTTAAAACTGCAACAGTACGAAGGCAGCAAGCAACAGACATCAATCTCGCATGCAGTGTGATACATGCTTCGACATACAAATGATTAGTATTTTAATAGAAAAGCAGAAAGTAGGTTGGAGTAATGTCATCTACATTACTTGTATCAGGAAAGGTTTTTCATTCAGAAATCAGTTTGTAAAGTTGCTTATTTATGACAAGATCATGTTGTGCCTCAAGTAAGAAGGAAAACTGTCTTCCAGCACGTGTCGCAATTCGGCAGCGGCAGGATCATGCCCTACCCAGCGTGCGTTTTGTCGTTCCGCGTTGCTCAGGTTGCCAAACTGCTGCGAGTATTCAACTTGACGTACCCCGTCTCGATACTAGCCGCGATGCCGTACCACCGATTGCGTGCTCTGTTCTCGCTTAATGTAATGTGGATAACTGAATGCCTTTCCGTCTTCAGTAGCCCACAGAGTCAGGCAGGTGTAGCCTGGACATGACAAGATGTTGTATTCTTTCTTAAGATGTATTGGAAATGAATTAATGTTCTTCAAATGACTTCTTTCGTTGGTATAAATGTCCTTGTTAATCGGCGGAATCACACCTAATATGAAAAATTCTTCGTAATTACTTTGTCTTTTTTAACATAACATGAATTCCAAATTTCTGTTTTTATACAGCTGAATCTTTTAGTCCGTCA
Source organism: Schistocerca serialis cubense (assembly GCF_023864345.2). Taxonomy (NCBI): domain Eukaryota; kingdom Metazoa; phylum Arthropoda; class Insecta; order Orthoptera; family Acrididae; genus Schistocerca; species Schistocerca serialis. The sequence continues at coordinate 603,720,872 of NC_064643.1, forward strand.
AGATGAGAGGGGAGTGTCTTTCAAATTTCAAATAAACACGAGCGACGGATCGCAGCGATCCGTTGCATGGGCGACCGATCGCTGCGTAGATCGCACGTGTGAGCAAACCGCAGCGATCGATCGCTGATGGCGATGTGGCTGCCCTAGCTGGTTAGCAGCGGCGTGTGTCAATATGGCAGCGACTCGTTTCTCTGTTTATCATGTAGACCACAGATAACATACACTGCGTATGACGTCATTTTACTGAAACCAACATCTAAGTCACGTGACTCGGGGCACGAAGCCGTGTATGTCATTAAGCATTTATAGTGCACAATTTATAACATTTCTTTTTGCATATCAAATGTTGTGCTGTTGTGTTTTTTACTAGATGCAGAAGTAAAGATGTTCACAAATGCTCAGATAAATTTTTTTCTGTATCCCACAGATTAGAGAAAGTGACGAAAATCTCAGTTCTGTAAGTGAATTACTTAAAAATAATTGCAGAGGTATTTCCATAAGTTGAAAGTTAGGATGGGTGTTTGTCCTTCGATGTAAAACTTGTTAAATGCCTAAGCTTTCGAGACGACATATCCTTAATATCTAGCTCACTACGCCAGTATAATCAGTATTTTGTAATATATTACCCTTCCTATCTTGATATAGTATCGGTACTGGATTAAGCAAAAGTTAGAAAACGTTTGTGCTCTTTTGTGTAAATACCTGACATTATGTACATAAACGAATTTGCTTTCTTACAATCTTACAAAGGCTTACTAAAGCATTTCACACATATTCTTGTGGAATTGTTAGAAAACTAATGCTGCGTTCGAAATTGTTATTTTGTCCTCCCGGCGGAGGTTCGAATCCTCCCTCGGGCATGGGTGTGTGTGTTTGTCCTTAGGATAATTTAGGTTAAGTAGTGTGTAAGCTTAGGGACTGATGACCTTAGCAGTTAAGTCCCATAAGATTTCACACACGTTTAAACATTTTTTTTTGTCCTCCACTCCTGTGGAAGCGATGAACTACAAGAATTCAAAGTGAAAAAAAAGAAAGAAAGAAATAAAGTATTCGCTAAAGAACAGTCATTCTGTCGCTTGTTAAAAGAACTGCCAATACGTTTCACCTCGACCACATGTAAAAAAGATAACTACTGCTTTATTGTCAGGAATTTCTGAGAAATTAGCTTAACTGCACTATTAAATGTGTTACAGTTCGTTGAGTTGTCGAAATCCATGCTTGATTTCAGTTATAAATGAGAGAAATTGTAACTGTCAACTCCGCTTCACACAGCGCCTAATGACAGGAACTCAGCTTTCTGCCCCGAGTCACATGATTTAGATGTTGGTTTCAAGCGTTAACACGGCAGAGATATGGACATGCGCGGACTATCTTATATATGGTCTATATTATAGTTTATCAAGTGTGGGTGTGCAGTTCTGTTTCGTGTCTCTTTGCCCAGGTTGAGTAAGAAATTTGCGTTAGAATTTATAGTTGTCTCGGGAAAACGGAGTTGCCATTTATATTAATAAGTACGGTAACACAAAATACACCTTCCGATTTTGCACTGATTAGCATTTTGAAGATTATGCTGTAGAAGTAGAGTTGATGGAAAGTTCATAGTATTAGTCGTGTTACAATAGGCTCCCTCTTATGAACACGGACCTGTACTGTAACGTTAAGAGGACATTTTAATTTCAATATTCAGGACAAATCCATTATACAATTATACTCAGGTCAGTTGTCATTTCATATAATCTAACTCTCCTTCATACAACTTGTAGTAACAGTTATACAGTAATCACTAGTGCCGCCATCGACATCATTTCTATAGGTCCATCGAGTAAATTGTATAAATGCTTGCAGTTAAATTATAAGACTATTGTATAGAAAGAAATTCAGGACTAACAAGCGTCAAATGAATTGTAGTGGCACACTGGAAAAAGTTGCACAACCCATTTGGCGTTAGTGAAAAGTGTAATGCCATTCGGAAATCAGCTGCAAGTGCTGATAAACATAGCAGTTCATTTTCCACATCAGAACTTTTCGAAATAGTGACGTTCATAATACTGATTGAAATTGCTTGGCAAATCGCTCGTGAGTGTGATGTTGAGGCAAGCTACCGATTGCTGGCGATATCGCATGCAGAGGTCGCTACGATCCATCGGTCTTGTATGGGGCCCTTTAGAATAATTCCTTTCCGTTTCACTGAAACAATGACACTTCGCGTCATTAAGTTCGACAGGCCACAGATGCTATTTGACAGCATTCCCGAGCAACATCGATATAAATGTATCACTTCAAACTGCTTTTTCCTTTTAAAATGTCAGTTAATAGCCGGCCGGAGTGGCCATGCGTTTCTAGGCGCTACAGTCTGGAACCGAGAGACCGCTCCGTTCGCAGGTTCGAATCCTACCTCGGGCAGGGATGTGTGTGATGTCCTTAGATTAGTTAGATTTAATTAGTTCTAAGTTCTAGGCGACTGATAACCTCAGAAGTTAAGTCACATAGTGCTCAAAGCCATTTGAACCATTATTTTTTTGTCAGTTAATATTTGCGATTAGAGCGTAAGATCTGTAATTCTTTAAAACTCCTACGTCCACTTTACTGCCAAACACACATCTAATCTGAAACTGTTAATAAGTAACGTTCACAGATTCTATTGCTGGAAGCGAAGTTCACGTAACCGTATTGTTCTGGGATTCCTCTTGAATTACCATCTAGCTCAAATTTGCCCTGAAGGAATAAAATGAAACTATTTCGCTGATTGTGTAAGGACAACTTTACAAAAATGTAATTCAGACACTACTTCAGAAATCGGTAAAACTTTCAATATATGTTCCGACGTGCATCACAGTTCCAAAAATAACTTGTTCACTAATAGCTTTAAAGTAGCGTTCCACGCTCAGAAAAAGTTAAAAATGGTGACCTGTCCTTCAGTTGTATACATCAGGCAGTCTTTTCATTGTTACCCCTTAGTAAGTAAAATTAGAATAATTTCTTTTGCTCGCTACCCAATAGACATAGTTGTCACACATTTAAAATAACATTAATTTTATTTACAAGACGTTGGAATGGCAAACAGTGGTCATTAGAAGCTCATGTCTTATTTTGATCTGATAAATTTACATAAATTCATGTCAAACATCAGTTTTATAATACACCGCAGAGAAGACGCTCGCAGTGATGACACGATGATAACAATGAACGTCGCGGACCGTGATTAGTGACCCGCACTCACGATTACTGCGCCGGTGGAACACCGCTGAATCGCCTGCCAGAATCTCCCCCGTGCGAAATGAAAGAAATATAAAAACAATATTTTAGTACATACATTAAACGTAAAAAATGCATAATTAAATCATAGCCTTTTCTTGCCCACTTGGTGTCGCTCTCACGGTAAATGAGAACGGTGCTATTCACTAAAACATGGAGCAGCACAAACGTCATGCAGGTTCCCGTTGGTTCCGAGAGACTATATTGTACCCACTGCCGCGCTGTATCGTAAACCATATTACGTACCAGCCGGCTTGTTTGCAGCAAGATGAATATCCACGCGGGCAGTGCGACAATATCTGGAGAACTCCATAGCGACAGCAAGGCAACAACGATAGCTGTTGCAGTTAGTTAATTAGTTTCATCTTCTGTAGATTACATGCACGATAAGCATTATCATGTGGAGTGTGTCAGTTGAACTCAATGTCACAGAGACACTAATTATTTCTTTTCAAGAATTCCTCCGTGGTATAGAGGTTGTTAGAGAAAAAGAACGTCAACTTGTTAGAAATTTTATTACAATTTACACATTATCGAAGTGTTTCACAATTCAACGTAGCATTCCTTTTTGTGACAAAGTGAAGTTCACTAGAGGGAAGTGCATGTCGTTTTTCTTTCTGGTATTGTGTTGGTGAATACGGCTATTACTCTCGGGCGGTAATGGATTATTGATAACTAATTGCATGCATAAATAAACATACTGCGAGGCGTGGGTAAAAATTGCCGGTTTTTTAAACAGATGCTTACATGACATATGTTTGTATACTATACACGTAACACTAATTACTTTATTTTGAGCAATTAATATTTTTTGTCTCAGGGGTCACCCCAGAATATTACGAGTACCATGTACGATATCAGTGAATTAAAGTACAGCAAATCTGTTAACATACTAATTTCTATGTCCTCAAAAATTGGCAGTTGTTCTTATAGCGAAAGTTGTTTAACATAACGTTTTAGCAGGTATACTATAAGGATGTTACACTATAAGTTTTTATCAATACGCACACCCAATAACTTGGAACTTTCTACACTGCTTACTAATTTCTTTTCTTGGCAAACTGCAATCTTAGTAGGTGTTACACAATTTACGGTAAAGAAATGGAAGGGCTGTGTTTTTTCAGTTTCAAGGTAGCCAATTTGTGCATATACTGTTTCTATTACCATTTACTATTTTCACTGTCGATTATTATTTGATAGGCTTTACAGTAACGTTTGTACCATCTGCAGAAGTACAAATTTTGCGCCACGATTCAAATAAAATGATAAATCATTAGCATAGAGCAAGACGGTACTGGGCCTGTGTTCAAACTCTTCGGAACGCACACTGATTTCTCATGACGATGATGCGGCGTCTCTGTTTGCCTCATTCAAACATCTGACGGTAAACTGAATCAATTTTCACACTGCCGTGGAGTGTGCGCTTATTGGAAACTTCCTGGCAGGCCGGCCGCTGTGACCGAGCGGTTCTAGGCGCTTCAGTCCGGAACCGCGTTGCTGCTACGGTCGTAGGTACGAATCCTGCCTCTGGCGTGGATGTGTGTGATGTCCTTAGGTTAGTTAGGTTTAAGCAGTTCTATGTCTAGGGGACTGATGACCTCAGATGTTAAGTCCCATAGTGCTTAGAGTCATTTGAACCATTTGAACCTTCCTGGCAGACTGAAACTGTGTGCCGAACAGGGACGCGAATCTGAGACCATTGTTTATCGCGGGCAAGTGCTTTATCGACTGAGCTATTGTTGTGCACATAGTTCCGCGTAGTCAGCGCGTACACAACTTTCCCAATAGAGCGCGCCCAGCTAAGCACAACAGCGCAGGCGCTGCGCTCGTCCGTCTCCGCTCTACGAGATGGCGCTGCCATAAAGACGGACCAAATTCTGCTTCTGCCGATCCGCGTATTAATATGTAACGCAGCCAATGAGATTGGTGCTAACGTAGAACCTTTTCTCCTCGCGGATCACACTCGCGCAGTGATACCTGTACGCGCGAGGTATTATAACGAGTGTACAGACCTCTGATTAGTCAGTCTGCATTAGTCTGCATTAGTCTGTACCAGTCTGCATTAGTCTGTACCCGTCTATAGTCAAGTTTCAGTCTGCGCCTAATAAGATTATCATATTCCTGTACATAGCCATGAAGATAAATGTATAGACACTTTTGTCAAGTATCAGAGATATGTGAGAATAAGATTAACGTACCAAGACCAAAGGAACTTCAGACTGTCAATTGTAAACAGCATCCAGAATCAAGTTACGTAATGTCTATCCTTTTTATTATTTTAATAAATGTGTGTGAAAATTAATCAAGTTCTGTTTAAAGTTGGTCACCGTCAATCTGCTACTCTAAGCGTGCAAGTGGCATTTCTATCGTCTGACCTAACGGCAGAAGATAAACACGCCACTATAAGACCACGAGACATATTGCTGACACTCGCCTACTTAGTTAGAGCGACAAGTCAAATAATCTGATGTTGTGTGTAGCGAAGGTCTTACAGTACGCACACCACAGCTATCATAGCACAACAAACGCCCCGTCATCAAGGCTTTACTTCTGCCAGTACCTCATCTCCTACCTTTCAACTTTCACAGAAATTCTTCTGCGTACCTTACTAGTCCGTCAATGGATGCAGGAGAATTTCCGTGGAGTTCGGAAGGTAGGGGATGAAATACTGGCGGAAGTAAAAATGTGAGGCGGTAGAGCACTTCCCGCGGAAGGCAATGGTCCGATATTTGAGTCACTGTCCGGTGCACAGTTTCAGTCTACCAGAAAGTTTCGTCCTAATGTAACTTTCGGCACCCTGTTTCTTAAACAACTAAACCAGAAATGTACTGAAACATGTACCCCATAGAAACTCAATTTCTTTAATATAAATTATTGTCAACACAACCAGGTGCCTTTCATAAGTCACAGATCACGATTGGTGATATTTAACCATTTAAACATTTTGTAGTCTGCTCAGTCAAGATACACACAGCTTTCTCGGTAGAGTAACCCTTCTGAAATGAAAACTGTGATTGACTAAGTATCCCAGCATTATTTAGGTGCATGGCCAAACTCTAGTACTTTACAGTCTCAAACAGTTTTTTTTTTTTTTGAATGATGTAAGAAGTGAGACTGACATATGAGGAGACACCTTTCTTATAGAGTGCCGCAAAGTAGCATATTCGAATCTGTTGGGGGAAATACCCTAACTAACGATGTGTTACTCATTCGACACAGACTATAAGGAATTATAGTGCCACAACTTTTTAATGTCTTATTCGAGATTTCATCAGCTCCAGACTTTTCGTTTTACTTAAACTGCTCTGTACTCGTTCTTAAGCGTTCTGTTTTATTTTCACTTCTGAACTTATTCAAACGATTTTCTCATCCACTTTTAAAATGAAATTATTAAAGATATCTGCTACACTTGAATTGTCTTTAGCAGAAATTGTGCAGGCTTCAAGGGCTTCTTCTCCTGTCTCTATTTTAAATGTATTCCATACTGATTTGATTTTAGCGTCGAATCCGGCTATATTGGATAAGATGTGTGCACTCCTGAATGTTTTACAACTTTTCTTAAAATGTTACAGTATTGTTTATAATATGAAAGTACATTCGGATCCTTACTTGTTCTATTTTGTAGACTCACCCTTTTCGTTCTGAAGATACTTTGATACCTGAGGTGATCCAACGTTTCTTTGAAGACTTACTACTATTGCAAAGAATAATTCTTTGGGAAAAGTGCTTTCAAAAATGGTACATTTTTAAATATGCTTAATTTGGAGTGGCACTGGACTCACCGTAAATTTCGCACTAGTCACTTTCTTCAAGTTTTCCTGAAAATATTTCGTTGTTTTATCATTAATCGAACTGACGATTGGACTGTACATGCAGCTAATGTAATGTGATTAACTACGTATCAAGATACGACATTCCATTTCTCACATGGTAGGCTTATGTTTATTTAACTTTTGCTTTTTGCCCGAATGGTTTATCAGCTACTGCCACCTTGAATTACTAGAGTAAGGAAATTGATAACGAACTGTTGATACTAAACTGTATGTGACTGATACATCAAGTGTTCACTTATCCTGTCAGATTTCTTTAAAAAAATTGTACTAAAATCACTACACATCAGTAACATCTTTTTTTCCGTCTCACAGACAGCACAATGAGGGATCAATATGTTCCACGAAAATTTCCCTAATACGCGACAGGGACCTTTATACTGTAACTATAAAAAATGTTATATTGTCCAATATTGGCACACAAGCACATGCTCCCATATCCTGGTCTATACAAAATTTATTACTCATTTGTAAATTTTTGAATTTATATTCATTTTTTAATGAAAGTAACAACTCCTCCTTTATCTATACTGGATCTACATGAATTCACAGATAATTGGGAACACTTTTTGACATAATTTTTATCCCACTTGTTATATGGTGTTGAGAGACAAATGACGTCAGTTTCTTCCCTACTATTCTGATCTTCCAAATAAACTGACAATTCACTTACTTTACATTTTATTCCCCTTACAATATGTGATGAAAGGTATCCGGCCACCACCAGATCATATGTTTTTTATATTTAGTGCGTTGTGCTGCCACCTACTGCCAGGTACTACATGTCAGCGACCTCAGTAGTCATTAGTCATTGTGAGGGAGCAGAATGCGGCGCTCCGCGGAACTCACGGACTTCAAACGTGGTCAGGTGATTGGGTGTCACTTGTGTCGTATGTCTGTACGCGTGATTTCCACACTCCTAAACATCTCTAGGTCCACTGTTTATGATGTGATAGTGAAGTGGAAACATGAAGGGACACGTACAGCACAATAGCGTACAGGCCGACCTCGTCTGTTGACTGACAGAGACCTCCGGCAGTTGAAGAGGGTCGTAATCTGTAATAGGCAGACATCTATCCAGACCATTATACAGGAATTTCACACTGCATCAGGATCCACTGCAAGTACTATGACGAATGGCGGGACGTGAGAAAACGAATTTCATCGTCGAACGGCTGCTCATAAGCCACACATCACTCCGGTAAATGCCAAACTATGCCTCGCTTGGTGTAAGGAGCGTAAACATTGGACGACTGAAAAGTGGAAAAATGTTGTGTGGAATGACGAATCACGGTACACAATATGGCGATCCGGTGACAGGGTGTGGGAATGGGGAATTCCCGGTAAATGTCATATGCCAATGTGTGTAGCGCCAACAGTAAAATTCGGAGTCGGTGGTGTTATGGTGTGGTCGTGTTTTTCATGGACGGAGCTTGCACCCTTTGTTGTTTTGCGTGGCACTATCACAGCACAGTCCTACATTGATGTTTTAAACATCTTCATGCTTCCCGTTGTTGAAGAGCAATTTGGAGATGGCGATTGCTTCTTTCAACACGATCGAGCACCTGTTCATAATGCACGGCCTGTGGCGAAGTGGTACACGACAATAACATCCATGTAATGGACTGGCCTGTACAGAGTCCTGGCCTGAATCCTATAGATAACCTGTGGGATGTTTTCGAAAGCCTTGCCAGACCTCACCGACCGACATCGATACCTCTCCTCAGTGCAGCACTCCGTGAAGAATGGCCTGCCATTCCCCAAGAAACCTTCCAGCACCTGACTGATCGTGTGCCTGCGAGACTGGAAGCTTTCATCAAGGCTGAAGGTGGGCCAACACCATGCTGAATTTCAGCATTACCGATGGAGGGCGCCACGATCTTGTAAGTCATTTTCAGCCAGGTGTCCGGATACTTTTGATCACATAGTGTATATTTTGATGAAGCAGGATAATTTCCATTTCTGTGTCTTAAGTGATGAAGTGGGAGTTTGTCAACTTAATTTCCTTTAATGCTGTTCGTCTGAATTTCGCCTAAAACATTTGTCTCATTTTACCTCAACAACCACATGGATTTGTTCTTGTCTGCTGGAGGACTGTCTAACCTTTCTTCTAATAGATCTGCTAACTTATTTGCAGCCATGCTATTCAGTTGTAGACCACGAGAAGTACGAGTATATCTCAACATTCCTATAGAACAACACTAACATGATATCTCTCATCCATCGCAAGGAGCCCACGCAGCTTTGTGCTCATTCGCCTCACAGGGCGTTAACCCGAGGCCAGCCATGGTTTCACAAGACCTCTACAAAACCAACACGTTTGTGCACAATGGCTATTCCTATTTTTTTCAGGTCATCCCTAATACTGCAGTTTACATTATTAGACAGACTGTTTCCAGACCCACGAACTAAGAGCTCCTGGTCATCTTCGCTGAAATCGCTACCCATTTGTCTTACATTTTCTCTTGATGCAGCAGCAAAGAGTGTGCCCTAACAGTGGTGCGCCCACAACAACAGGTAGAAGAGTGGGACTGCATCGTCTCCGACTCGATTCTGCGTGCAGCAGTAGATGAGACGTATGCGTATTTGGAGTCTCCACGGAGAATCGTCATATTGCATTCGTCGTAGTCACACAGTCCCAACATATGGTGTGATGGTATGGCATGCCATTGGGTAAACAACACTATCACCTCTTTTTCACGTAGCCAGCAATTTGGAAAGCAGCCATTACAATTCTGTCGTGTTAAGGTCGGTGGCAGTGCCCTGTCTTCGAGGTCTCTCTCTTTTAGCAAGATAACGCATGACCACGTGTTACCTGTCCTGTCCTGACCTACCTCAGTGCAGAGCGTGTTTGACTGTTGCCCCAGCCCGGACCTTCTCCATATCTCTCCCACTGAAAACATCGAATCCTTTCTGGACTTGCAATTTTAATTGCCAGCCTGTAAGTAGAGTGAAAAGTAGGGCTAATTTAATTTTTAAATATGAACGAGGCATTTATTGGAGTCTTTCTTCTTCTTCTTCCTCTCCTTCTTCTTCGTCTAGTGTTCAACCCTGAGGTTGGTTTTCAGCAGACCGCCATTCCTCTCTTCTGTCTGTCTTGCTCTTCATTTCCACATATGTGTTACATCCAACGTCATTCATGATCTGTTGACGTATGATATCCTTGGTCGTCCCCACCGATTCCTTCCATCATTAGCTTCTTCTGCTATTGTTCCAATGATGTTGTTCTGTCTAGGATGTGCCCTCCAAGTTTGTCTCTTCGTGTTTAGTTGTGCCTTCACAGACATCTGGTTTCCTGTAATCTTCTAAGCACTCCTCCGTTTGTTACTTCATCCCTCCAGCTGATCTTCGTCATCCTTCTATAGCACCACATCTTCAGGGCCTCTAGCCATCTTCTCCCTTATCTTCTAATTGTCCAAGTTTCATATCCGCATAGGGCCACACTCCAAAAGAAAGCTTTCATGATACGTTCCCTTATTTTCAGACTGATGTTCTTGTTAGTGAGTGAGTTCCTCCTCTCATTAAATGCAATTTTGGCCATATGTGTTCTGCTCGCAATTTCTTTCTGGTTTCTACCATCCCTTGTGATTTTGATTCCCATGTAAGTAAATCCCACTATCACTTCCAACTCCTCTCTTCCAATTCTCATTCTCAGAGGTTCATATTCTGTTCCTGTATTGCATACCATCACTTTAGTCTTTTAATGTTTAATCTCAGTCCATACTGGCTGCATAGAATCCTCTCCATTGTTCTGAGGACTTCCTCTAGTTCTTCTTTTGTCTCCGTGACTATAGCGATATCATCTACATAACGTGGCATGTCTATCTTCTCTCCATTAATTTTGATCCCCACCTCAGTAGTTTCTTGAACTTTGTCTATAGCTTCCTGGATTGAACCGTTGGATACAAGAGGAGAGAGAGAACATGCTTGTCTTACCCCTTTTCTAATATTTTCTTCTTGTTCCTGGAGACAGTTCCTAATCACTGCCACCTCATTCTTACAGAAACTGAGTATCACACGGATTGTACTTCAGTCCACTTTTCCTCAGCACTCTAAACATCTCTTGCCAGATAACGTTATCAAATGCCTGTTCCAGGTCTACAAAGGCAATATAAGTTGGTTTATTTTTCTGTAATTGCTTTTCGATACGGAGTCTCAGTGCCAGAATCGCTTCTCTTACCAATCCCCTTCTGAAACCAAACTGATCTTCACTCAGCATATGCTCCATTGAAGTAAGAACATGGAAACACTACGTTATTACGTATTACCATTGGTTTACTGTCCCTCTCCTCTTTCTAAAGCATGTGATGTCGCTTTTTCTCTGTCTAATTGTATATTGTACGTCTCGGTGAATCGAGCAATAGTAGTTTCCCATCGTTCGGTATTGCAACGGCTCTGATAACGTCTTACGAACTCTTTGATGTTTTTATGAAAGAACTGACTTTACTCAAAATTTCGGGGGAAAATCAAGGTAATTGCTCAAAAAGTGAATCTTGAACTAACATCTTAAACTTTAGCAGCATTTTTGTTACACCACAAACGCACTGAAGCGCCAAAGAAACTGGTATGGGCATTCACATTCAAATACAGATATATGTAAGCAGGCAGAATACGGCGCTGCCTATATAAGAAAACAAGTGTCTGGTGCTGTTGTTAGACCGATAATTGCTGCTACAATGGCAGGTTATCAAGATTTAAGTGCGTTTGAGCGTGGTGTCATAATCGGCGCACGACCGATGGGACACAGCATTTTCGAGGTAGCAATGAAGTGGGGATTTTCCCGTATCACCGTTTCACGAGTGTACCGTGAATATCAAGAATCCGAAAAAACATCAAATCTCCGACATCGCTGCAGCCGGAAAAAGGTCCTGCAAGAACGGGACCAACGACGACTGAAGAGAATCGTTCAACGTGACAGAAGTGCAACCCTTCGGCAAATTTCTGAAGATTGCAATGCTGGGCCATCAATTAGTGTCAGCGTGCGAACCATCAGCGAAACATAATCGACATGGGCTTTCGGAGCTGAAGGAGCACTCGTGTACCCTTGATGACTGCACGACACAAAGCTTTCCAACTCGCCTGGGTCAGTCAATCCAACATTGGACTGTTGATGACTGGAAACGTGTTGCCTGGTCGTACGAGTCTCGTTTCAAATTGTATCAAGCAGATGGACGTGTACGGAAATGGAGACAACCTCATGAATCCATAGACACTGCTGACGTTGAAGCTGGTGAAGGCTCTGCAATGGTGTGGGGCGTGTACACTTGGAATGATATGGAACTATATAAGACTCTGACAGGTGACACGTACGTAAGCATCCTGTTTAATCACCTGCATCCATTCGTGTCGATTGTGCATTCCGAAGGACTTGGCCCATCTCCCGTGCGGAACACGATCGTGCGGACATCTGATTGACAGTTTGTGTAATTATGGCGTGAGTTAGACACAGGACGGCAAAATAGCGGTTTGTTGCTTCAATTTTGGACACCAATGTAATATCCCCTGAACTATGAATGGTACCATGATATAATTTTGTAGGTTCATTTAGCGGCATACATTAACACTGTCTGCCAAATTTATTGCAAATACAGTTAGCAGCACAAAAGTACTAAATTTGAACGTCATGATGATGGGGCAGCTATTCACGCATCTCATTGTTTATGTCGCCATATCTCCTGAACTATGATAGGTAGGTGGTCTTACCTCCAAGAGATTGTTACGTGATAGCAAGGTGTATGTGTACCAAGTTTTGTCTAAATCAGTCGAGTGGTTTAGGAGAAGATGCGGAAAAAACAAACATATACGCATCAACTTTTGTAATATGTAACTAAACAAAGCACTCTGTACATAAATTTTATAAAGACTACATTCCAAAGAAAAATTTTGTTAGATGAGGCACAGATCGGAGGAAAGGATTGGATTGTGTTTTGAAAAGAGATTATCAGGTAAGAGTCAGGATTAAATTAGCTTCAAAAATAAGGCTTCAAAATCAGCAGACGAATTTTGCTATTTGAGCATCAAAATAGCAGACGATGACCGAAGTAGAGAGAACATAAAATATAGACAGACAACAGCAAGAAAAGCATTTATGAAAAAGATGAATTTGTTAACAGCTAATGCAAACTGAAGTGTTAGAAAGTATTTTCAGCGGGTATTTGTCTGGAGTGTAACCTTATATGAAGCTGAAATGTGGGCGATAAGGACTTCAGAAAAAATAATAGCTTTTGAAATATGCTACGTGAGAGTACTGAAGATAAGATGCGTATATCTGATGACCAATGAAGAGTCGCTTAAATGATTTGAGAAGAACAATTACAGCACAACTTGATTAAAAAAGAATCCGTGAATTGGACACATCCTTTGGCTTTTCAGTTTAGTGGAGAGTAGAGAGAGTAAAAACTGTCGAAGGAGACCAAGACCTGATTCTATTAAGTATGTTAAAACGGATACAGATTGCAGTAGCAAGATATAAAGAATCTTGCACCGTTTGAGAGCGACATCAAACCGGTCTTTGTACTAAAGACGAGAACAAGAAAAGTTTTTTAATATGAATATCCACTACGTGTACTGTAGTAAAATTTTCTTTGCCATTCAGAAAATAATTACTCGTGATTTTGACATGAAGTTGCAGGTAGTAATGGTAAAAATCTGTATTAGATAATTCCACTATATCGAATAGCTATGTATGTCTTACATTTTTATCTTTTTTTTTTTTTTTTTTTTTTTTTTTTTTTACTCTTGAGATGAATACACTTAAGAGAAAGAAACCAAACAACGTTAAATAACGATAGCAGTGTAATCTTTATGCTTCCACTACGGTTACTCTTCCACCCATGCATTGAAGTCTCCTGGCAGAATTTTTGCAGTATGCCCAGTGGCGACCTCTCAAGCAAGGCATGTGTACTCGAGCGCAGTCAGCGACATTCTCCGGCAGATGGCACTGACAGCCACAATCTGCTAGGCGTCTTTCACAGCCTCATACTTTACCACTAAGGAAAACTATTCGCATTTCTGAGGTTTCCATTACAGACCCATGCTAACATTCGTGCAAATTATTCTGAATGAGAAGGGCCGTTTAGCATTAGCATTAATTTTTAGGAAACTATTCCTCCACATAAATCGCCAAATCAGTAAGTCATGCAAAATAATTAACACGTCATACAGGAGGATTTTATCAGGAAAAGCAAAAGAAGCATTCTACGCGTTGGGGCGTGTCATGTTAGATTCCTTAATCGAGTAGGTAAGTTAGAAAATTTAAAAAGGGAAATGGCTAGACCGAAGTTACACATAATGAGCATTAGTGAAGAGATGTACGTTTAGGCTGCAGTTGAAAAGTGTCCAACTGAAGTTATCAGGTGATACAAGAGACTATCAACGCAGCCGATACGACGAGTACTAAACACTGGTACGATAGCTGGATAGAGTTCGTTTTTTCCCTGTAACTTCAGTTCCTTATATTTCTCTTCAATAGTAGTAATATACTTTATTTATTTTCAGCTCCTTCCATACATCTTCCATGCCAGATGTCTCGGTTTCAGTGATAAACTCGATTCTACACAACCGCTATCTTTTATTTTGCGTACATTAGCTTGCATAACAAATATCGTTTCATCACCACCCGAAAAAGAAAACTGACATTCTACGGGTCGGAGTCTGGAACGGTAGCTTCCTTAATCGGATAGGTAGTTTAGAGAATTTAAAAAGGAAACGTTGTAGATTGTACATAAGTACAATGGGAATTAGTGAAGTGCGGTGGTAGGAAGAGTATCACTTTTGGTCAGATCAGTACAGGGTTTTAAATACAAAAGCAAATAACAGATATGCAGAAATATATCTAATAATGAATAAGAAAAGAAGACTGCAGCTAAACTATTATGAACAGTATAGTAAACGCAAATGCGTAGCCAAGATAGACGCGAAGACGACATCTGCCACGGTAGTACATGTTTATGCACCAACTAACTCCGAGATGATAATGAGATTGAAGAAATTTATGACGAAAGAAAAGAAAGTTTTCAGATGGTTAAAGGAGATAAAAATGTAATTGTGTTGAGGAACTGAAATTCGATAGCAGGAAAGCGAAGGGGAGAAAAATTAGTAGGAGATTATTGAGAGGGCAAAGAAGTGGAAGAGATAGCCTACTGGTAGAATTTTGCACAAAGTTTAATTTAACCATTGGTAACATTTGGTCTAAGAATAATGAAAGAAGGTTATATATGTGGAAGAGACGTGAAGACAGTGGAAGGTTTCAGATGAACTGTATAATGGTAAGACAGATTTCAAAAACAAAGTTTAAGCTGTAAGTTGTTTCCAGGGGCTGATGTGGACTCTGAACATAATTTATTGGTTATGAACTGCTTATTGAAACTGAATAAAGTGCAAAATGGTACGATTTCAAGGCGATGGGACCTACATAAACTGGAAGACTCGGAGGCTATTTAGAGTTTCAAAGGGTGCGTTAGCCATTGTTGAAATGCAACAGGAGTAAGGAACACAGTAGAAGATGAATAGGAAGCTTCGAGAGACGAAACAGAGAAGTTAACAAGGAACACAAAGGTAAAAAGATAAGGCCTAGTAGAAATCCTTAGATAACACAGGATATATTGAAATTAATTGTTGAAAGGAGAAAATATACAGGGTCCGGCAAAAAGACCTCCCGTATATGGAATCAGTTTCGTTGTGGCTGCTGACATGGAGGAAGTATCGATCGATAGCGGTGTACATGCCATTTTCAGCAGGCGCAATGACTTGACTAGGTGATCATAGTGAGTGTGTCGTGGAGGAGTATATTCATAAAGGTGGTTCTGTGATTACTAATCAGTGAGTATTTGGCGTCCGTTTCCAGCTTGGCCGACAATTCTATTTCTGATGAAAAAAATTTCAAGTTTGGGTATCCAACTTTAGAGTATCAGGTACTCCACCGAAAATAAAATCAGCTAGCAGACCTCAGAATGTAACAACACCCGAAAATTTGGGAAGTGTGAGAACATCCGTCTAGCAATCTTCAGAGTGTTCAGGTTTTAAACATTCACCTGCCTTGGAATTGTCTGATAAGACCATTTGCACAGAGGTCTTGACATGGACCCGTACAAAAGATGGTTACCCGAGAATGAAGTGAGAGAGAGAGTTTGAATCTCGCAAAGCTATATGCGAAGAAATCCGCTGGGCCGAACAAGCTTTGCAGTGGCGTCAGTAGGTGACAGCAACATTGAGTCGTGATGATGGACCTGTACATCAAAGTATGAGAAATCCTAAGTGCAGGTCAGGTAGCAGAGGCTCTGACCACTCAGCGGGAAAAACCTGACCATTTGAGTGAACTTCGGAAGGTAGCCGCCATGACCGAATTCATTGAACAAAGTAAATATTAGATAAGCGAAACTCTAAATAAAAACTAAATCAAACCAGTGACAGAGAAGCCAGTGATATGAATTTAAATACAAAAATTAGAAGAGTGCATGGACTACGAGATTTAGATCTCAAGTTGTTTGATGTTTAACATTTAAGATATCAAATGATATTTGAAAGTTAATAACTCACTGATGCCTTAAGCGAAACATACAAACGTAGTATCAGTGGATGGGGTCAGTGAGTATGTCAAAATTAATAATAAATCTGATATTCTGGAAAGTAGATTTGAGGAGAACGAAATTTCACAGGACACCAAAGTTGATTCATTGCTATTACAGTTAGACTCTGGAAACAATGGTTTGTCCAATTTATATGAAATATACCATACAAAGAACGCAATGATTTATGACTTAAAACTAGAAACTTTTGAAGAAATTATCGGAGAGATACAGGAATAGAAAACAGATCTGTTTAACATTCTGACTAATAACCAGGAAGTGTTTTCAGATAAACTGAGAGTAGTAAAGAACTTTGAATACCGTATTGAAGCAATAGAACATGAACCATTTTTCGTGAGACCTTATCCAGTACCTCTAGCTAAGAGAGAAGCCGTGAAGACGGAAATCGACAAAATGATTGAATGGGGAATTATCGAAAGCAGAAATAGTGAGTATAATAGCCCTCTCATTATTGTAAACAAGAAAGATGGAGGCGTGCAAGTAGTAATCGATGCATGAACACTAAACAAGGTGGTCAATAGAAAAGTAGATTGTCCAGAAAATTTAGACGAACTGTTGCAAAAGTACTACAATGTGCGGTATTTGACTAGCTTAGATCTCACAGTGGGGAATTGGCAAATTCCATTCCATAAAGACTCTCAAAAGTATACTGCATTTCTATACGCGGGAAAATATTACCAATATAAAGTCGTTCCTTTTGGTCTTAATACTTCTGTCTTAGTTTTCATTAGGGCTTTAGATTGTGTGTTAGGAAGGGAACTAAGTGCCAGATTGACCACAAACGTGGACAACTTGATCGCCACGGAATATTGGAAAGGACACTGTGGATTATTACACAAAACCTTTTCTGCTCTTCAAGCAGGAGGGATGACACTAAAACTGAAGAAGTGCAAACTCGTAAAACAAGATATAAAATTCTTGGGGCATATTATTACCACTTCTGGGGTTGGAAGGGACCCAGAGAAGTTAAATGCCATTGAAAAATGCCCACCACCTAAGAACCGAAAGCAATTAAAAGCGTATCTGGGTCTCTGCAGATGTTACTGCAAATTCGCGAAGGGGCAAGCATTTAATAGTCCTCATTTAAATGGGTTACTTACGAAAAATAGCGCATTCATTTGGACAGAGGAATGCCAACAATATTTCGAAAATTTGAAAAATGAATTAATAAGGAACAATATCTTGCATCTCCCTGTTTTGAGTGAACCATTTCATATGGGTACTGATAGCAGTGCATATGGGATCAGCATAGAAATTTTCCAAGAAAACATACATACAGTAGAACCGAAACATAGAATAATAGCTTTCGCTAGTCGAACCCTGACTAAAGACAAAATAAATTACACCATTTCAGAAAAGGAAGCTCTAGCAATGATATGGGGTTCGAAAAAGTTTCGAAATTATTTGTGGGGGCATAAAACAATTAAACATACTGATCACAAAGCGTTGACGTTTCTTAAATACTGCTGCTTATTTGTTGTTGTTGTGGTCTTCAGTCCTGAGACTGGTTTGGTGCAACTCTCCATGCTACTCAATCCTGTGCAAGTTTCTTCATCTCCCAGTACCTAACGCAACCTATGTCCTTCTGAATCTGCCGCTTATTTACTGGAAGATTAAGCCGTTGAGCACCGTACCTCCAGCAGTTGAACTACGATATTTTGTATGTTAAAGCAAGTGCAATCACGTAGCAGATGCTCTATCCAACTACCTGAAGGTATAGACAGTGTGCCAAAGGAAAATAACGAAGATGGCACATTCCATATGAGGTTCATCAAAGCGGTACAGGGGAAAAAGAAAATCCAACATATTTGCAAAACTATACGATACTACCAAAATGAAGACGAAGTCTTGAAGTCAGTTAAAGTAAATTTTAATAATACCAAATATCATCAAATTAGTAAATATTATAAGATCTTCAAAGATATTCTATACAAACGAACAGATGTGAGTAGACAGGAGTGGAAAATGTGCTGGCCATCTCAATTTGAGACAGAAGTAATTGACTATTTTCACCTCACCATAGGACACTGTGGTCAGAAAAAGTGTATCGAAAAACTTTCTGACGTAATAACAATAAATATCAGTGCAATAAAGAAAGTGACAGATCGAATTAAGTCATGTGATATTTGACAAAGGGGAAAGGTCACAAATCGAACCAGCCAAGGTAACATGCAAAACAATGTACCACAAGATACTCTTGATTTATTGTCAGTGGATTTGTACGGGCCTCTCCTGAAAATATCCGGAAATTTTACCTGCATTGTAGTGGTATTAGAAGTATTTTCGAAGTTTTTCAAACTTTTTTCCATTAGGAAAGCTACTGCAAAGCAGTATTTAATAGAATGACTGAATGTTTCAATGTGATAGGAAAACCAAAGGCAGTACTATCTGATAATGGACCCCAATTCATTTCAAAAATATGGAAGGAAAGGATGGAACAGAATGGCATTCAAGTGGCATGTATTTCGGCCTACCATCCTGCAAGCAACCCAGTGGAACTAGGTAGATTGTGTCGAACTTACTGCCACCACAATCATAAAGCATGGGGTCAGGTTTATTGCAGACTTTTAAATTGTAATGAATACTCTCCACAATGAACTCCCAAGATTAAAGCCCATTTGGTTGTTCTGTTAATTTTACCAAAATCGAAATTGTATCCGACACCCTTGTCCATTATACACACCTCTCAGAGGGTAACATTAGCGTGTTTCACGGCACATTAGTGTTATAAGTACTACTGAAATGTTATGAGAGATTGTTCGTGAATGTAAGGTATTTTAAATTACAAGCCGGAATTTGTATGCCATGCATGAAAAAGTGAATTTTCCCGTAAACGAAATAGTGAAAGTAGCGGCAACATTGTTAAATTTGTGTAATTAGGGATGTATAAAAAATCATTATTCCCATGCACTATTCACGAGTGGAGCATGGTTGGAAGGATCAGATAGTGAGTGATACGAAAGTACCTTCCACTGCACAACATTAGGTGGCTTTCGGAGTATGCTGTAGATGTAAATGTAGATTGTGATTGGTTTAGTTGTTCAATGTTTATTGATGATCTAACTATACAAACCAGCAAGCGTATGAACAAAAACACTAATTGTGACAAAACCAGTCAAGCTGCTCGGAAACTGCGATCAGCTTTGGAAAGCTGGCAAATTCACGTGCAATCTACAAAATTATATTTATGCTTTAGGTACTCCTTCGAAAGACTGAAGCGTGACAGTTTTGACTCACGTTAGTGCGAGGCTATAAGTAATGGCGACAATATGCGTGCTGCACACGCTTTGCATTCGGAAGTCAGTTGGAGTGGGGTTCACGAAAAGACAGGATGTATGAGCGGCAACAGGTGCATCAGAAATACGTTCTAAGTATTTGGTGGTGGACTTGTAAGTATTTGATGTGTACCGATCGCGAGACTCTGAACCTTTTTAGCTTGTGACGACTTATAAAAAACTGACTTCGGGTGAATTGGTTGTGATTACTCAATAATTTTGGGTTAGGCGACCTAGTTTTAAACATTTAAAAATTGTTCTGCGGTCGATTTTGATGGTGACCTACAATAGAATATTTTGTCAGTCTGCGATCATAATATTGCGGAGAAGCAGCTTTAAATATTATGCACTTAAACCCTCACACAGAAACATTTCAATAATGAACGATTTTAAATAGCGAGAAATTATATTTTGGTTTTTTCTGCAATAAACTCAGTTTGTGAAAAGATTAAATCGCAGTGAGAAAGAAATATTATTTCACGGTAAATTTCTGCCTGCGTTATTGAACTTGCGACAGACTTCACACAGGATTTAAAGTGATGTATGCGTCGGTTGGTCTCTGGACTGTGCTGTAGCCAACAATTTGAAATCCAACCACGCATCAGAAGGCCCGAAAACAGTGCTGTTCTTGCTTTTATTCAATTTTTTATTCGTGTTGATGCACGTGGAGTCTCGCGATTCATTATTAGGTGATAGCAATAGCTTTAGCTTCATCCTTAGACAATTAGGTATTTGACAAGAATCAGCGAGAAGAACATTTCATGAACATTAATTATGACTTAAAAAATATAGCGAGAAAATTAACCAGGAACCTCACACCCTAGTAACGTATTAAGCGAATTTCTTGATTGAAAAAAAAAAGTTGAATACTTCTTAATACGTTGTAACGCATCTTATACAGGATGAGTCACTAACTATTGCCACCTGGAATAACTCCGCAAGTATGACAGTAGCTGAAAAGTTTGTGGGACAAATGTTGCATGGGAGAACGAGGGCCATAATATGACGTTGGTTTTTTGTTGCTAGGTGGGGTCGCGTCAGAGATATGAAGGTCAACTTTTTTTTATGGGATGCTGTAGTTTGGTACTTATTTTCTGATAGCGGCTGTCGAGACGAATCCACATTCGCTTGATTCCACGATCCTAGTCTTACCATTCCTATTTGTGTTGCATTGGGAAACCGTCGGATGGTGTTTACATGTCAGTGGCACGTTAGATGGATACGCCGTAGCCAGCCGATGTGGCCGAGCGGTTCTAGGCGCTACAGTCTGGAACCGCGCGACCGCTACGGTCGCAGGTTCGAATCCTGCCTCGGGCATGGGTGTGTGTGATGTCGTTCAATTAGTTAGGTTTAAGTAGTTCTAAGTTCTAGGGGACTGATGACCTCAGATGTTAAGTCCCATAGTGCTCAGAGCCATTTGAACAATTTTGATACGCCATATTCGGCGAATATTTACTATTTGCACGATATACGAGAGAGAATTGTCAGAGGATGTGCTTCGATAAGTGTCGCTGTGGTAAGGAATACCACTAAATCCATGATAAGAAATGGTTCAAGTGGCTCTGAGCACTATGGGACTTAACATCTGAGGTCATCAGTCCCCTAGAACTTAAAACTATTGAAACCTAACTAACCTAAGAACATCACACACATCCATGACAGAGGCAAGATTCGAAACTGCGACCGTAGCGGTCGCGCGGTTCCAGACTGAAGCGCCTAGAACCGCTCGACTACCGCGGCCGACAAGAAGATTGCAGCATTGCATTGAAACCAATGGTCATAACTTCCAACAACTTCTGTAGATGGACGTTGATGTCACCTTTGTGACCTTCGTTGACCTTCAAAGACCTTGCTGTTACACAGCATTGGATTCGTCTCGATGGCCGTTATCAAAAAATAAATACCAAACTATAGCACCCCTTTAAAAAGACAAAGTTGACCTTCATATCCCTGGCGCGACACAACTTAGCAACAAAAAACCAACGTCATATTGTGGCCTACGTTCTCCCTCGTACTTTCGGAGCTATTCCTGGTGGTAACAGTAAGTGACACCCTGCATATGACATACAGGAACTGGTAATCAAAACGTCATCCAAAGTTCCTATGAAATTTTCTAGACAGGGGTTCATATCTGCGCAGTCTACAATATTCTTAAGACACGTTGCATCATTCTAACACTTTCCTTCCGACAGTTTCACACTGACCCAGCTTAACATTATATGTACAGCTTTGCTGAATCCATAAAAGAAAACATAATTTTACGTTTTACAATCAACGTCCTTCTTTGTTTAGCTGCTGCAAACTCATCCAATTGATCCCATCAGCTCCATGTACTGCCTGCAAGTGGTCCAAGAGTCTTCTTACGCGAAGTCGTCCAGAAGACAGCAGACACCCTCAAGTACTGTGTTCAGTGGCACCAGGATCAATCTGTGCATACTGTGGAACATACTGTGAGTCATTTGTCACGGCCATCGGCCAACAGATAGCTCTAAGGGGTGTGTCTGTGCAATCTTTGTTCTGACTCTATAGACAGTAACTGTGTTGAGTTTCGAGGTGAACAGTGTTTGCATTTTTCTATGGCACAACAATGCCCCAACGTCGAGTACGTTCTCCTACTGAACGCTTCAGCCATTTGAATGGGGTCACATTGTGTGCTGCTGGATGCTGGATGGACATATCGACAGACTTCTTCACATGTTGGGTGCAGTGTATAGGCAGTGTGTCACTGCTATCAACACTGGTCTGGGGAACTTTCCCATACCTGTAGGCCGGGTTCTGAACATCCGCCGCAGTACAGACGCACGTCAAGCTGGACGCTTTGCGCGAGCAGCGTTGGCCGACCATTGTGCACCTGCTGTGTCATCAGCTACCTTTGCGTCCACCTGCTTGCAGCAAGGCGAAGATCACTTGTGCCTCTGGCCGGGCCACTACCGCCACCACGACACCGCCAAGTATGGCTGTTCTGGTGTCGTGAAACAGTTCACTGGAGAGTGCAACGACGCTCTGTTGTCTTCAGTGATGAGAATTGGTTGTGTCTGTATGCGAATGGTGGACGTACAGATGTACAGCGCAGACTTGGTGAGATACATATTCCATAGCGCATTCACCCGTCCCAGGCTTGTGTGTGTGTGTGTGTGTGTGTGTGTGTGTGTGTGTGTGTGTGACTTGGGGGGGGGGGGCTTCAGTTGCAACTAGCGGTCGCATTTGGTGTTTCTGCAGGGTAAAACAAACAGATCCCACTACACTGCACAACCCGTTATCGCCTTGCTACTGCCATTTCTTCGGCAGGAAGATGATGTGCTTTTTCAGCAGGACAACTCGGCTGCTGCGACGCAACGTGTTCTTCTTAGCGCACAACAGCTGTGGTGGCAGATCTCTCGCCAGCTGAACACTTATGGGACATGGTGGAACTTTCTCATTCTCCAGGGCCTGCAGGAACTTTTGCCGAATGGCAACAAAAGGCGCAAGATGCTTGGTACGTTCTACAACAGTTTGGCATTCGCCAGCTTTGTGATCGTTGCAGGCGAGAATATACGTCAACGTTCATGTCGAAGGTGGGAGGGATAGGCTGAGCATTCATGCGACTGTTTGGTCACCTTTTACTGTGACGTGTGTGTTTCATTTGATCTGAGATTGTTATCATGTACTCTTACAATGATGCACTACCTGTCACTTCACTTGTCAATATTATGGTCTTGCGCTTGAGGCTGTTCCATTTCCTTTTTCGGAAGTGTAGTTCGCCCAGCGCTACAGTAAACCTTTCTGAGACACCTTTCTCATCTGACAGGTAATCTAACCCTCACCACTGTAACACCTACTTAACTGGAGACTTACTCGATACGTAATCAACGTGGAAACCATTGCCAGACTGCATACTAAACTGAAAAGCGTTTCGCCTTGCCTCACTCCATCACCTCTCCCAGTCCTTCTGCTCAAATCTACTTTGTAATTACCTTGTGTCTTCTTTATACACATCTTCTTCACTTAAGATGCTGGCCGCGCGGGGTAGCCGCGCCGGCTTGGGCACCTTGCCACGGTTCTCGCGGCCTCCTCCGTCGGAGGTTCGGGTCCTCCCTCGGGCATGGATATATGTTGTCCTTAGCGTAAGTTGGTTTAAGTTAGTTTAAGTAGTGTGTAAGCCTAGGGACCAATGACCTCAGCAGTTTGGTCCCATAGGAACTTACCACAAATTTCGAAATAAGATGCTTTGGTGACAGCATCTAAAGGTCTGTACAACCAAGGATTTACTTTTTTGTCTATAATTTTTCCCTCTCGTTGTCAGTGAGTATCCTGTAGTTACCTGCCAATCGCTCTCAGTTTCCAGAAGGATAATTATTTTTAGACTTTTCATACCTTGAGGTATTACACTTGAAGGGCTCTTTGCGGTCAGCTATTAAACTTGAAGGGCTCTTTGCGATCTTGCCTTCATGGAATTCAGTTGTATTCAGCCAAATCACGATGACCTGAGAGAATGCGGAGAGGTTACCAAATGTGATCATTTGAAGAAAAGGAGACTACAGTTTGAAGTCCCGTCAACAACAAGGACGCAAGATCGGCCTGGGGAGGATGAGAAAGAAAATCGGCCTTTCCCTTTGTGAGGAAATATCCCGGAATTTGCTTCAAGTGATTTAAGGAAACTATGGGACATTTCAATCTGTATCGCGTGACGGGGATCTGAACCGTTGTCCTCCAGCGTCTCACCATGCTGCTGTCCCGCCCGCTGAGAGTATTTGGGAGAAGTTCCGGCATGTTCCCTGCAACAAAGGAAAACCTCTTGAAATTCTTAATCGAATCCTAGGAGTGAAGCTATTTTTCATTTTTTCTTAGAACAATATACTGAGGCAACAATAATGGCATACGTCCTAATAGCGTGTTGGACATCCTTTTGCACGGCATAGTGCAGCAGCTCGACATGACATGGACTCAACAACTCGTTACTGAGTCCCCTGCAGAAATATTGGTCCATGCTCCCTCCACAGTCGTTCATAATTGCGAAAGTGTTGTCGGTGCAGGATTTTGTGCACGAACTGACCTCCCGATTATGTCCCATAAACGTTCGATGGGACTCATCTCAGGCGAAATGGGTGACCAAAACGACTCGTTCGAATTCTCCAGAATGTTCTTCAAACCAATTGTGAACAATTGTGGCCCAGTGATAAGGCACATTGTCATCCATAAAAATTCCATCGTTGTTTGGGAACATGAAGTCCACGAACGGCTGCAAATGGTCTCCAAGTAGCCGAACACAGCCATTTCCAGTCCACGATCAGTTGTTTTGGACCAGAGGACACAGTCCATTCCATGTAAACACAGCCCACACCATTACTCGTATGAAGCTTGCATAGTGCCTTGTTGACAACTTAGCTGAATGGCTTCGTAGCGTCTTCGCCACACTCGAACCGTAGCATCAGCTATTGTCAACTGAAATCGGGAGTCATCTGACCAGGCCACGGTTTTCCAGTTGTCTAGGGTTTAACTGATATGGCCACGAGCCCAGGAGAGGCGCTGCAGACGATGTCGTGCTATGAGCAAAGCCACTCAGGCCGCCCGCCTGCTGCCACACCCCACTAACGCCATATTCCGCCGCACTGCCCCCGCGGATACTTTCGCCTCAAGCCCCACATTGATTTCGTCGGGTATTTCACGCAGTTAGCACTGGCAACACTACCCAGAAGCTGTGCTCTCAGTCGTTAAATAAAGGCCGTCGACCACTGAGTTGTCCGTGGCGAGAGGCAATGCCTGAAATTTGGTATTCTCGGCACTCTCTTGGCACTGTGGGTCTCGTAATATTGAATTCCCTAACGATTTCCGAAATGGAATGTCCCAAGCGTCTAGATCCAACTAACATTCCGCGTTCAGTTCACGTCGTACGGCCATAATCTTATAGGTAACCTTCCCACATGAATCACCTGATGTGGTATCGGTAGCTACGATGCCACGGCGTAGGTACAAGTTCTTAGGTTGGCACTAAGTCACCGACACCGACGACGGCGCCCTCTAGCCGGCGCTGTGCAGCTCTACGAGCGACGCTCCGGATTCAGCCCATTTGATCAACAGCAGACGACCAAGCAACTTAGCTTCTACTTCATAGGGGGGTAGCTTCTACTTCACAGGGGGCTAACCATGACAGACTTTACCTTGTTACTTCAATGATAGTTTGCCCAACTGCTACTAACTTATAGCTCTGATACAGAACGGCTTCGCACTTAAGCGCTCATCTGTACGCAAAGATAAAGGCTCTGAGCACTATGGGACTTTACAGCTATGGTCATCAGTCCCCTAGAACTTAGAACTACTTAAACCTAATTAACCTAAGGACAACACACAACACCCAGTCATCACGAGGCAGAGAAAATCCCTGACCCCGCCGGGAATCGAACGCGGGACCCCGTGCTCGGGAAGCGAGAACGCTACCGCGAGACCACGAGCTGCGGACACGCAAAGATAAGCAATACTGTAATTTATATATTTTCCTACACCAGTAAAAGAGCTTTAGCCTATACGCAGTACCGAAGTACTTCACCTTTTCCTTCTTCTACTCGCGTTCTTCACTCTCGGCCTATTTTGCAGGAGCAGATCCAGGCGGGATACAAAACATGAGACCTGAGTACAAACGGCAGCTCTGCCAATGCGCTGCCCTTCTATGCCCTGTGTACGCGATACTACCGCCATTTGGGTATGTGCATATCGCTCACCCATGACTTTCATCATGCACGTGTGTGTGTCTCAGTGCGCGACACACACACACACACACACACACACACGCACACACACACAGAGAGAGAGAGAGAGAGAGAGAGAGATACGCGCGCAAAGTGGAGGGTTTTTCTCGGTATGCGCGGCAGTGCACCTGTGTGTGTAGCACCAGCTGGGCGTCGTGCGGTAACACACTACTGCAGCAGAGAGAAACGCGGCACGGCACCTGCTGGCCTGTTTGAGCAGCCGCAGATGACGCCCTCTACCAGGAAGCCGCGCCAGTAGGCCAGTGGACCGGCTCGCCAGCCTGTGCTCGCCCGTTTTGCGCATCGACAAACATCAAAAAAGTTGCTGCAATTTGCTTCCACATTCCTGACGCATCCGCGCCATCCTCAGCGCGAGTAGTGGCTTCTTCCTCGTGAATTCCGGGTCTGGTTTGGGGCCTTCCTGATGTAAGCTTCTGGTTTACTTCTTGTTTATTGATCTTCCCGTTAAAGATGACACGGATACCAACGCAGCGAAGTTGGCGAAGGCGTTTACTGTGATCTGATGTACGTGTGTGTGGACAGACCCCATATTTAGAGTTGCCAACCGTACTTTTAATGAAATATTGTACTTATTTCGGGCAATTCTTCTGTAAATTGTGTGAGTACAATAAAGTACGTGAAAATACTTTACTTATTGTAAATTGATTTTTTTATAGAATTCATTTTACATAAATTGTTAAAAGACCACGAAACGTAATCGTAATTTTGGGTTTAACTGATTGGATGAATAACTGAGCCATGAACGGAGTAGGCTTGCCTTTTTTTTAAGCCAACCGCTGTGGCCGAGCGGTTCTAGGCGCTTCAGTCCGGAACCGCGCAACTGCTACGGTCGCAAGTTCCAATCCTGCCTCGGGCATGGATGTGTGTGATGTCCTTAAGTTGGTTAGGTTTAAGTAGTTCTAAGTTCTAGGGGATTGATGACCACAGATGTTAAGTCCCATAGTGCTCAGAGACATTTGATTTTTTTTTTTTTTTAACGCAACCAAACCTCGAATGTCAACAGTGTCGCTATCAAAGTTTCGTGTCCACATTTCAATGGAGAAAGAGTGATAACTCGTTAATTTCATATCCTCTGCAACTAGTAATACCGCATATGAGTCTGTTAGACTGTAAGAAGTACATAAGCATCTCTGTGTGGATTATTTATTTTACGAGAAGTTAGCTGACGGCCTCCAAAGTACTATTCGTTACATATAGGCACCAGTCGTAACATTTCTTGTCCTTAACAGACGATTGCTGCGAACCTCTGCAGTCAAACAGCTGTGGTGGCACTATTCCAGCATGGAAAAGCTTTGTGTAGTGTGTCTGTTTGTTTTCTGTGAGGCGTTCTGAGTGTAATGGAATCCGATTCTCCGCTTTAAAGCTTCGTGTAATAGTGATTCATGGATAAAGACAACTTTAGTAAACAGAGTACTCCATCTACAACTTCAAACCGTAATTTAAACGTGAAGCTGATGAAAGAGAGAATGAATATATTACACCGAAAAAATGTGTCAGAAAGACTGATAAGATGGTAAGTAAACAAAACTATCAGAGAAATATGGAAGTCAATTGGCAATCGAACATAATGCTTAGCTAACTAACAACGCACGAAACAATACAATGAAAAATGCAAATTATATGGCGCTACATTTCGAATTGCTTCCGTTGCAACAGGACAGGTGAGTGGAAAAATGTTATGTGGATGCATGTGTTGTATATACATGAGTGTATGTTTTGTTATGGTTATTATGGGTGGCTGGTCTGGTGGTTTGTGGTGAATGATGTGAACGATTTATTCTCGTTATTTTCAGGTTAAGCACCACATAGAAACAAAGCACCATGAACATAAATTAGGATTGAAAAAAGAAAATCTCGGTTCCCGGAAAAATTTCTGGACTCTGGATCAGTTTCCGCATCTATAAGTCCATCATGCAGTGATCTTGAAAATATTACCGCAGCTGAACTAGCCTTAACATATCACACTGTAAGTAAATTTGTCCTACAAGAATATGGTCGCTATTGTGAATGTGTATAAAATCGTCCACTTTAATTTAAAGGCAACTTAAAGTATTCGTCTGACTAGAACCAAAATGAAAGTTATAGTTACAGAAGTGCTATTCAAAATGCATTAAACCATCTAAATACAGCAAATTTATTTAGCTGCCTACAGACTGGTGCTTCTAACAAGGGAAATCATAAAAATGTTTCCATTAGTGGTACAATATTTGACAACCAAAAATGGTATTCAAAATAAGTTAATAGATTTTTACAAAAATAATGATGATTCTGCAGGCGGCATATTTCAAGCAATTCAGACATCAATGGAAAAATACAAGTTATTTTCTCATAGTACATCTGGCCTAAGTGCTGCCAATACAAAAGCTAATATTGGGTTAACCATTCATTATTTACAAATATGAGAGATTCGTTACTAGATTTGATTCAGGGAAATGTGGTGCACAAATAGTGCTTATCTGTATCAGACATTCCATGAGCTTTTATCACATGACATAGGGAATGTAATTTCGAAAATTTATTCTTATTTATTATTCTGCTGCAAAAAGTGAAGGATTACAAAAAAAACAATAAATGGAACGAGACTTTCATGCGGTGAAAGGCCATGTGTGGAAAAGACAGCGCTCTCTTTTACCCTGTAAAAATAAATTATTATTAAACTGGAATTCCAGCAGCAGTTATCTTGTAAGTTTAGGAGAAAACCGTCCAACGATTTAGCAAAACTTTTTAATGCTGAGCATAGAAAACGGCTTGATTGAAATTTACTTGCATTATTGTAGCCACATTTTAAATTTTTAACTAAAACTTTAACATAGTACAATTCTTGATGTGTATAATGTCATGGATAATCTTAAAAAAGGACTAAGAAAAGGAAAACAAAGTCTCTTCTTTCGATATGAATCAGGCAAAAATTTCAACTGTTGTCTTCACCTAAACTGCCTAGTAAAACTGACAAAACTTTTTACTCTTTGTTGACAAAGCTTTACAGTATCTAAATATATTGTTTGATTTTAGTGACACAACTGGCTATTTACACCAAGCAACATAAATTTAGAAAGTAATGTTGAATTTGACCATTTTGTTAAGATAGTTGAAAATTTAAAGCTACGAAAACTCATTTTAAATATGGATTAACTTTATGGGGAAACCGCATTATTAAATCAGTTGTATGATCACATATATTTCTGAAGGTTCTGCAGACTTACCCACTAAAGAAAAATGGCAGCAAATATTTAACAAGGCAAGTGATCACTTCATAGAAATGTACAAATTAATTTCATTTCTGAAACTTCCTGGCAGATTAAAACTGTGTGCCAGACCGAGACTCGAACTCGGGACTTTTGCCTTTCGCAGGCAAGTGCTCTACCAACTGAGCTACCCAAGCACGACTCACGCCCCGTCCTCACGGATTTACTTCTGCCAGTACCTCGTCTCCTACCTTCCAAACTTTGCAGAAGCTCTCCTGCGAACCTTTCTTTCAGGAGTGCTAGTTCTGCAAGGTTTGCAGGAGAGCTTCTGTAAAGTTTGGAAGGTAGGATACGAGGTACTGGCAGAAGTAAAGCCGTGAGGACGGGGCGTGAGTCGTGCTTGGGTAGCTCAGTTGGTAGAGCACTTGCCCGCGAAAGGCAAAGGTCCCGAGTTCGAGTCTCGGTCCGGCACACAGTTTTAATCTGCCAGGAAGTTTCATATCAGCGCACACTCCGCTGCAGAGTGAAAATCTCATTCTAATTTCCTTTATATTGTTGATTCCTGCCACTTAAGCATTCACAGAGTGAGTTTTTTCTGTGATGAATACGAACTGGCAGGTCAAAAGAAAAAAATCTCTGAATTAAATAAAAAGTAATTTTTTTTTAAATCTTGACTTAAATATTACTGCTAATATTGTGTGAGGCTACTTAGCAATCACAGTTATTTGGAATGAAAATATATTTAAAACAAAACCATGAAGTAAAATAAATAATACTTTATTTGCATATAGAGTACTCTTTTTTCCTGCCTTTATCAACCAATACACTTAATTTGCTCAAAAAAATTGGCAACCATACTCATATTTCATAAACTGTGCATGAAATTTCAAGAAGAATTTCTGATAATGATGCTACGCACTGGGGCCATTTAGTCGTGTAGTAAATACGCGTTATCTTTTTATGTACCGAAATCTCTACTACTAAAACTCCATCCTGGAATCCGGAACCAGGTACCAGTCACAGCCCAGGGGCAACATAAATTCAATATTTCACGTAATTATTCATGAATTTAAAAAATTTAAATGTTGTCATAAAACATTTATTAAGAGAGATAGTCATATGTTAAAAGGTTAACAGAAGACAAGTGTCTCAGAAACAACGAGTTTCTTCTGAGGCAATGTAATTGAAGATGCGCAAATACTCTGGCTTTATTCATCCAGTATTAGAGAACGAGAGCTCTTGGCGACTGCTAACAAACTTCAGACATAATTTAAAAACTTTACGAAGCTATTTCTCGATGATACCCAGCACAAAATGATGTCAGAAAAAATATTTGTCACTCCCCACATTTTCGTTGTTGATGCAGCCAAACTTCAGCATAACGTTTTAATTATTCCATCTTTACCTGTAACTCTTTTTGCAACACGATTTGCAGATAGTTTCCACATAAACCACTGAATGTACTTGCAAAATGATATCATTCTAAGACATATAGTTCAGGAGATGTGACTTCACGACACTGAGATGAGTGGTAAACTGGGTTTTTCTTAAAATGGAGCGCAAATTACCCAGTTTATATTCAACACATGGATACGCACTTTCGTGTATTACATTTTTACATCATTCGTTGGTGAGAGAGACTAGCAGACATGTCATAGGCCCCATTACTCCACATGTAAATTTCGTCGGTACAAGAATACTCCCACCACCTGCCTAAACAGAGGTCTCTATTCCCAAGTGAAATGTGTTACCTCATTTGGTTCGCGACTTATCGCATTCTACTCTCCAAGTGTAACAACGTGTATCATGTTACATCAGTCCATGGAAATGGTTTCCACCCTGTGAACGTCCAGTGTAGGTGGCCATGCTAATCTCAGTGCCCTGTAACATGCAGGAGCACATGTACACCTGATGCAGTGCCTTCTATATTCAATAGAGGGCTGGTGGTCTTGGGTGGTATGGCTGTTTACTAGTTGCTATCAGCTTGCGGTTGTGTTGTTTGCTGCCGCGACTACTGGGGAAGGGAACTATCAGTTACAGCAGGAATCGATCCAAACGAACTGTCTGATACGCCGAGAGTCTACAAAAATCTGACAAAGAAAGCACAATCCCGTTCCCTCCCCCAAAAATGTGTACACCTCAATCCGCAGTTGTGCTACACACACACACACACACACACACACACACAGAGAGAGAGAGAGAGAGAGAGAGAGAGAGAGAGAGAGAGAGAGAAGATACTAATACAAAAACTCAGCACAATGATTAATCAGCTGCCTGCTTCAAAATATGATTCAGTGCTAAAATTCTAGCGATCTAGTGTTTTAATTATTACAGTCTAAGTGAATTTAAACAAATGTCTTAAATGATTAAGATTTAACACTAAAAACACAAAGAGTTGCATTGATGTTTGCATCTCTTATGGATGTTGTAAATCGACCTCACTGCTCTTGGTACATGAATTTCACCAGTAAATATGAAACAATTGGATGGTACTTCAGTTTGTCTTTGAAAAACAAACCTCTCCGTTTAACACAAACTAGCACAGCTTCATATGAACATGTGAGGTGCATGGGGAAAGTAAGGACCGATTAGGTGCGAAATGGAAATCCCTGTGAAAATCTGATGGAACTTTGCGCAGATGTGTTGGGCACCGTCTTTAGTGTGCCTATCGATCGCTTTACGTCTCTCTGTTCAGTTCAGAGCGGAAAAGAGATCACGTAGAAATACCTAAAACAACAGTGTCTCTCGCCAAGTATGTAGATCTGGTGAGAGATTTCGCCTGAAACTATGCAGCCAACATAACATAAATGTCGTGCGTTTATTTCTTCAAGACAACTTTCAGCCGTATTCTATAGGGCAAAGGAGACGCTCCTGCAGCATTTTAGATGGGAAGTGTTTGGTCACCCACAATACAGCCCTTAATTGGTTCCCTCCGTTGTTCACTCCACTCGCATTAACCGCTGTCAATGAAGACATTTTTGTACAAACAACGAAAGGCAGGGCAACTTAGAGAATTGGCGGAGAGTACAGGCGGCTGCTTTCTGTGACGAGGGTACTGGAAAGTTTGTACAAGCCCGACAAATGTGTAAGTCGGAACGGCGACTATTAAGAAGGTGTGGCTAACCATTACGAATAAAAAAATTTTAATTGTCACTGTGGTTTTCATTTCGTGACCGATCGGACCTTACTTTCCGAACAGCCCTCATAAGTAGTTGAAACTGATCAAAAATTACTTAGGGGTCACTGAAAAGATGCGCTCACCAATCAGTATAGTTTATAATGCTGACTGCTTTGGTGAAGACAGATAGCGTCGCTCACGGGGTGGAAGCAGAGCCACTAGCCTTTTGCAGCATCGTTCACCCAACCGATGCCGGTCCTCTTGTTTGGAGCCGAATGGAGGCTTAGACGAGCTTGAGACGATCCTGGATGCGGATTTCTCGACCTCCGGTATCGGGTGGAGAACTGTAGGACCCGCACCCCGTCCCTCCACTTAGCAGGTCAGGCGTGTACTGCACGCAGGAAGCAGCTACTAGTGTACGAGTAGCTAAACACGCGTGGGTTATTTTAGGACAGAGGCAGCCTCCACACTTCCGATAAGAGGCGTTGTGATTTCACACGGTTAAGAATATTATCCCCATCAATTAAAGAATGTAACATTTGCTATGGCAAACTGGAGAAAGAAAATGTTAAGATAGCGTTAATTAACTGCAGAAGCAACTTCAGACAGCCCCCACACCTAGTCTCTCTTATAAACTGTAACAATGTCCACGTAGTTATAGGGACGGAAATCAGGCTGAATCAAGATGTTAATAGCAATGAAATTCTAGATTCCGATTAGAATATATATCGCAAAGATAACCGGTGTTGTAGGCGCGTTTATAGTCGTAAAAATACAATATTAAAGGTGGATCAAACACGTTCACTGGATGCTTTTGTAGACCCCCTCCCTCAGCAGTGGTAGCGGTGGACAATTTGAGGGGAAACTTGGAGAAAAGAAATATTACAGTATTCGGTGGATATATCAGCTTACCAGTTGTAGAGTGGCAGGCTATAGTGGTTAGAGCCATCTAGTAGATACACGGTATCGTGTGAAATTGTTCTAGATGCCTCATCCAAAAATTACCGTGAGCAGTTAGTCAGAGAAACGTCTCATGAAGAAAACATCCTAGATCTCCTGGTGACAAACACACCCGAACCTTTCAACTCAACGTAGAACAGGGAATCAGTGATCATAAGGTCTTTACAGCATCACTGAATACAGCAATGAATAGGAGCGCAAAGACAGGTTTGAATATATTTCTACTTAGCAAGAGCGACAAGAAACATATTTAAGATAAGCTGAGCGGTCAGTATCAAAATTCCATCTCTAGCACTGAACAGTGTTGAGCAACAGCAAAATTGAAGAGCATTTGCGTTAAGCATCAACAAAGCTGAACAACATTGTATAATACGCTGGAGACAGGTGAGCGCCATACAGATTTGTGAGGTATGGAAAACGTCCGCTGTGATTCGACAGCAGTGTTAAAAAATTGCTATGAAAGCAAGGAGCTTGACTGCAAATGTAAACGTAGTCAGAACCTCACAGACAAGCCAAAACTGAACGAAGCCGAAGTTAACGTCAGAAGAGCTAGACGTGAAGCGTTCAGCGAATTCTAAAGTATTCACAACGAATTCTAAGAAGTTCTGGTCTTACGTTAAATTAGTGAATGTATCGAAGTCGTCTATCCAGGCACTGTGTGACCGCATTGGGGTCGCAATGGAGGATGACACAAAAAAATGGTTCAAATGGCTCTGAGCACTATGGGACTTAACATCTATGGTCATCAGTCACCTAGAACTTAGAACTACTTAAACCCAACTAACCTAAGGACATCACACACATCCATGCCCGAGGCAGGATTCGAACCTACGACCGTAGCAGTCGCGCGGTTCCGGACTGAGCGCCTAGAACCGCTAGACCACCGCGGCCGGCGGATGACACAGAGAAGGCCGATATATTAAAAGTCTTTTTTTCCAAAACAGTTTCACTGAGTAAGATTCACTGTAGTTTCTCTGTTGGACCGTCGCACGAACGTCAGATTGACAGATATCGAAATAAGTGACAACAGGATAGAAAAGCAACTGAAGACGCTCAACAGACGAAAGACCACAGGACCTGACGGCGCACCAATACGGTTTTACATATAGTTTGCGACTACCAGAAGTGTATTCCAGGTCGCTGGAGGAACGAAGCGTTCCTAATGGTTGGAAAAGACAGCAGCTCATTCCCGTTTTGAGGAAAGGTCGTCGAACAGACGCACAAACTATAGGCCTATATCTTCGACATCAGCCTGTC
This sequence comes from Schistocerca serialis cubense, assembly GCF_023864345.2. NCBI lineage: Eukaryota > Metazoa > Arthropoda > Insecta > Orthoptera > Acrididae > Schistocerca > Schistocerca serialis. The sequence goes on from NC_064643.1 coordinate 603,756,082, forward strand.
GTAGAAGTTTGGAATATGTTTTATGCTCGCGTATTGTGACATTTTTGGAGACCGGAAACCTCCTCTGTAGAAATCAACACGAATTTCGAAAACAACGATCGTAGGAAACCCAGCTCGCTCTGTTCGTCCACGAGACCCAGAAAGCAGGAGATATCAGCACCCAGGCTGGTGCCGTGTTCTTTGGCTTCCGTATGGCTCTGCCGCCTAAGGAACGAAATACGAGCGTACAGAATATGAGACCAGCTGTGAGTTTAGATTGAAGAGTTTATCAAACGGAACACAGCATGCCTTTCTCAAAGGACAGAAACCTCTAGACGTAAACTTAACTTCGGTGTACCCCAACGGAGTTTCAGGATCAGTACTTTTCACAACATATATAAAATGGACTGCGTCGGAAGTTCCATGAGGCTTTTCACGGACGATATTGTTGTATGCAGAGGAGCTGTAACGCTATAAAATTGTAGTGAAACACAGAGCATCGTTGCTTGGTGCACGGGACGGCAATTACTTCCTTACTCCTTGGCGCTACAGCCCGTGTAGGAGCTTGCCCTCCTGGACAACCTCGGCTCACTCTTCTGTGCTGGCTGCCTTGGCTCTCCATCTTCTAACTCCCATTCTTCTCAAGTCTTCTACGTTGTCTAGCCATCTGGACCTTGGTCTGCTCCTTATACGGCGTCTATCTGGTTTTCCTTTGAAAACTTTGTTGACTGTGCTGCTCTCCACCATTCTTTCTACATCTCCCAACGAACGTACTCTACTGCTCTTTATTTCTGTCACGATATCTGGTTTGTCGTACAACTCTCTGACATCCTTATTATTTCTGATTCACCAAAACCCCCTATCATTCACTGGCCCGAAGACTTTCCTAAGTTTTATCTTTTTTTATATATATATCTGGGATTCACAGTCATGTAGAACTTTATAAAAGACATCGTATTTACGCCAGTGACTGTAACACTTCCTTTATTTCACGATTGCAATTTCGACCTTAGGCTATTATCAAGTGTAGATTTTTGTGGCTTTAAGCCATGTCAACTTAAAATGAGCTGACACATTTATATGTAATTGTCATTACTGTTAAATACATTCGTGACGATGCAATATGTGTGCTCGCAATATGTAACAGCGTCACGAATGTATTTAATAGTAATGACAACGGCATATAAATATGTCCGCTCATTTTAAGTTGAATGGCTTAAAGTCACAAAAATCTGCACTTGATAATGGCCTAAGGCCGAAACTGGAATCGTGAAATAAACAACGTGTTACAGTCACTGGCGTAAATACGATGTCTTTTATAAACTTTTCTAAGTATCTTCCTTTCCCATCTCTGCAACAACTCCTCATCATTTTGCGTCCTTGTCCAAGTCTCCGAACCGTACATCACCACAGGTCTCGCTGCTGTACGATACACTGTCAGCTTCAGATTCCTATTGGGGCTTCTTGCTTTAAATACTATAATCAGTGCGAAGTAGCTCCTGTTACCAGCTGTAATCCTCGCACATACTTCTTCTCTCATATCATTATTCTCAGTTACCAGTGACCCAAGATATTTGGAGCTCTCGCAGCGTTCAAATTGTTTCCCATCCGAAGTCATGCTTCTGTCCCCTACGCTATACCTTTTCCTACATGCTAACATATACTTAGTCTTTGACCGATTTATTGTCAGCCCCATCTCCGCTCCGTATCTTTCTAGTTTTTCAAGCTTTTGTTCCAGGTCCTGTTTCCTCCTGGATAAGACGGAATGGCCTTCAACATAAACAAATGTAGCGTATAACGCAAAAATAGACAGAAATACCGGTTACAGTATGATTATAGGATTTCAGAACAATCTCTAGAAGCAGTTATATCCATAAATATCTAGAAGCATGTGCACGGAGCGAGTTAAAATAGAATGACCACATAAAACTAATCGCTGGTAAGGCAGATGCCAGACTGCAATTCTTTGGAAGAATCCTTAGAAAATGTAGTCCACCGAGGAAAGAGGTTCACAAAATACTCTTCCGACCAATCATTCAATATTGGTCCTCAGTCTGGGATCCGTAACAGGTAGGACTGATAGACTAAATAGAGAAGATCCGAAGAAGAGCAGCACTTTTCGTTACAGGTTCATTTAGTAAGCACGAAAGCGTCACGGAAATGCCTAGCCAACTCCAGTAGCAGAAGCTGCAAGAGGTTCGTTTGGAATCACGGTGTGTTCCGACAGCATACGTTCGTAGGAGAGTCAACCAATATATTGTTTTCTCTTACGTACATCTCGCAAAGTCAGCATGAAGCTAACATTAGAGGTGTTCGTGTCCACACAGACGCTTACCAGCCCTCGTTCTTGCCTCGAATCATTCGCGACTGGAACAGGAAAAGGGAGGAGTAACAGTGGTACTAAGAGTAACCTCCGCCACATACCGCAAGGTGGCTTGCAGAGCGTAGTCGTAGATTTAGATGTAGATGCAAAAATTTAGTCCCAATTCAGTCATTCGTCCAAAATAGTCTTGCACATTTAAGATGATCCAAGATCAATTTGGATGCTAAATATTTACCTCTATCTTTCGGTAAGTGTATAGCTGTACAATAATCGTTTAGCACACAAGTATTCACGTTACTTTCACAAAATGGACCCGCACCCTTTTTATTCATACCTGAAACTAATGTGATACCTGCTTTCACAACAACATAATTCTACGAAGCTCCCCATCAAGATGCAGAAGCAGCTTGTATCATTCTTACACACATTAGCTCGCCGAATACTGTAATCTCCAGCTCTCTTCAACGTTCGACCGCTTCAGTCGACTGTCTACCGCATCTCCAGAATCAAACTTTCGATAGATATGTATGCGAACTATTAACATACACATATAAATCCTGGTGGAGTATAGGATATAGGTATATGTTACACTACACTCCGGTAAACATACGCCGTTAAGCCGCTACGATCGACGGCGAACCTGCCATCGACTATTCTACATCTGCATCCATACTCTGTGAAGTGCACAACTCGGTGTACTTCTCATTCATCCACATAATTACTCTGTAAGTCACAAGCATTTGGCATACGGTTCAAAGAAACACTATTGTGCTATCATTCAACCGTTTCACTTTAGAACAGCGCATCGAATAAATGAACAGCTATACCTTTCCATGCGAGCGCTGATTAATCTTACACTCCTGGAAATTGAAATAAGAACACCGTGAATTCATTGTCCCAGGAAGGGGAAACTTTATTGACACATTCCTGGGGTCAGATACATCACATTATCACACTGACAGAACCACAGGCACATAGACACAGGCAACAGAGCATGCACAATGTCGGCACTAGTACAGTGTATATCCACCTTTCGCAGCAATGCAGGCTGCTATTCTCCCATGGAGACGATCGTAGAGATGCTGGATGTAGTCCTGTGGAACGGCTTGCCATGCCATTTCCACCTGGCGCCTCAGTTGGACCAGCGTTCGTGCTGGACGTGCAGACCGCGTGAGACGACGCTTCATCCAGTCCCAAACATGCTCAATGGGGGACAGATCCGGAGATCTTGCTGGCCAGGGTAGTTGACTTACACCTTCTAGAGCACGTTGGGTGGCACGGGATACATGCGGACGTGCATTGTCCTGCTGGAACAGCAACTTCCCTTGCCGGTCTAGGAACGGTAGAACGATGGGTTCGATGACGGTTTGGATGTACCGTGTACTATTCAGTGTCCCCTCGACGATCACCAGTGGTGTACGGCCAGTGTAGGAGATCGCTCCCCACACCATGATGCCGGGTGTTGGCCCTGTGTGCCTCGGTCGTATGCAGTCCTGATTGTGGCGCTCACCTGCACGGCGCCAAACACGCATACGACCATCATTGGCACCAAGGCAGAAGCGACTCTCATCGCTGAAGACGACACGTCTCCATTCGTCCCTCCATTCACGCCTGTCGCGACACCACTGGAGGCGGGCTGCACGATGTTGGGACGTGAGCGGAAGACGGCCTAACGGTGTGCGGGACCGTAGCCCAGCTTCATGGAGACGGTTGCGAATGGTCCTCGCCGATACCCCAGGAGCAACAGTGTCCCTAATTTGCTGGGAAGTGGCGGTGCGGTCCCCTATGGCACTGCGTAGGATCCTACGGTCTTGGCGTGCATCCGTGCGTCGCTGCGGTCCGGTCCCAGGTCGACGGGCACGTGCACCTTCCGCCGACCACTGGCGACAACATCGATGTACTGTGGAGACCTCACGCCCCACGTGTTGAGCAATTCGGCGGTACGTCCACCCGGCCTCCCGCATGCCCACTATACGCCCTCGCTCAAAGTCCGTCAACTGCACATACGGTTCACGTCCACGCTGTCGCGGCATGCTACCAGTGTTAAAGACTGCGATGGAGCTCCGTATGCCACGGCAAACTGGCTGACACTGACGGCGGCGGTGCACAAATGCTGCGCAGCTAGCGCCATTCGACGGCCAACACCGCGGTTCCTGGTGTGTCCGCTGTGCCGTGCGTGTGATCATTGCTTGTACAGCCCTCTCGCAGTGTCCGGAGCAAGTATGGTGGGTCTGACACACCGGTGTCAATGTGTTCTTTTTTCCATTTCCAGGAGTGTATTTTACTGCGACTGTCGTTTCTCTCCTTGTAGCTAGGAGTCAGCAAAATATTTTGGATAATGAAAAACGGCACTATGTGCCTATTTTTTTTCTTTCTTGGCACAACACGTTTCGAGAATTTATTCACATTTTCGGGTGCATTCGTTTACATAAATATTTCCTGTCACCTTTGCATGTGTCATCTTTGCCTCTTGCAGTAGACTTGCCTTTTTGAGGTTACACTGCAATCCGAAAATCGTACAAAATGAATCTTGGAATGTTTTTATATTGTTGTAAATCGAGAATTCTTCATGATATCAGCAGGAAAATTACGAATGAGGCCGCCCACGCTGGGCGTCAAAATGTAGTGAACGAAAAAATTATCCTCTCTTATATGAAATGACATGTAGATGAATGATGAGGCAGCCCCACGTTGGACGCCAAAAATGTAGTAAATATAAGTATTTAAATGAAATCAAACACAAAATGTTATGAAAGTAGGAAACTGATAAGCGAATGGAACAGACTGTTCAGATGAATAAAACATGCAATGACTGCATTTATTTTAGTAACTTTTTCACACAAAACAAGAAAAATTACAAATCTCAGGGCCAATTTGACTTGACGTGGACACGACTCAGTCATTACGGTGAAGGACGGTGGGGGGAGGGGGGGGGGGGGAATGAATGAATCATCTCACCATTATTATTCGTGATCATTCGTCGTGTTGTGCTGTGCAGCGAGTCAGCTGCTCTTCACGGAGACCAGCAGCCTTACGGGGAGGCACGGTCTCCACGTTGACTTCGCCGTGTGTTGCGTGGCCGAAATGCCGGGAGGCGATGGATGAAAGAGCCCTGATGTCCTATTACTTCCACGCTGCCTCCCGACTCCTCATCTCTCTCTAAGCCTAACGGTCCTTCGAAATTTTCTTCCTCCCGGCGGTAAATAAATAATGGCGTGTGACGACGGCCTCCCGTCCGGTAGACCGTTCGCCTGGTGCAAGTCTTACAATGTGAGGCCACTTCGGCGACTTGCGCGTCGATGGGGATGAAATGATGTTGATTATTAGGACAACACAACACCCAGTCCCTGAGCAGAGAAAATATCCGACCCAGCTGAGAATCGAACCCGGGCCCTTAGGATTAGAGATGGGTCGAACTCGTTCATTCCCGTGAACTACTTCATTCATTTCACTCTTTGCCGTGAAGCGTTCAAATGAAGTAGTTCATTCATGAAGTACGGAAGGCTGGCGAAGTTGCCCAGTTCGCCGCTCAGCCACTCGCTTCGACTCGCTCGTGCAATAAAGCTTCGTAATACTTCATAATTTTACCAACAGATGGCCGAACTATGCAGTAACGTGCACGCAACGTTTTACGCTCTTACAGCATCTGAGTTAACTTAAATAGAGCACGGTAGAAGGGGACAAAGGAAAGATAAACAGAGGAGCCTGTCACATATAAAGAAGGTATTACATTTAATCTTGCTCGACATTGTCTCATGAAGCGCCCAAAAAAGTCTTTATCTGCCAAATGAAACATTATTTGTTGTATTCATGGACTGAAAACTAGGGCTACCAACGAAATACAGTCCAATTTTATGCTCCTTTTAAAATTTAATCCAAAATAGAATGAGTATGTTTACCACTGTCACAAAGTCTATATACCTACGTTAAGTAATTATTCAGAAGTTTTCCTGTAGATTTTATTTTCGTTGAGAATAATAACCCTCCAGATTCAAAAGGTAAACTGTCACCTGTAGTCATTGGTACGATTTCAGGTAAAATCCTTCTTTCAGTGTTATTAACAAACCTTTTATTTTCATGTTGGCTGTGCGTTCTCACACAGCCAGCCTCTTCGTTTGTATCTTTAATATTCATTTGTCTGCAAGCGCTGCCAACGGCAGGCTACCCGTAGAGGCGAAGTTTAACTGCACAAATGGTCACGGGTAATGATGTCAGCACTGCAGGAAGCAGCTGACGCTGCATTCCCCTCGCCCCTCATCCCCCAAACCCCTCGAAAACCTATCGTTCCCCACAATCACCGCGCTATTCGTCGACAGGCACTAGCGCCGAAGTAGTGGGAGAGGGAGAGGGGAAGAGAGTGAGTGAACTAGAATAAAGTGTGGAGTGTGCTATCTGTGAAGAGTTTGAAGTACCAGTTCATTGAAATTGAGTGGTCAGTTCACACTTCACTGGAGTGAAGCGTTCATTTGAACGACTCATTCGCGAGCTCCCCATCACTACTTAGGATTGACAGTCCGTCGCGCTGACCACTCAGCTACCAGGCGCGAACCCTCCCGGCATTCTCACTGGCGGATTGAATTTCGAATACCACCCAGCGCCTAGTTTCATGACCACCCTGTGCAGGGTAGAAATTTTCTACGTCTCGCGGGCTGGTATGTGACTTGGGAGCCGTCAGGGTGGCCGAGCGGTTCCAGGCGCTACAGTCTGGAACCGCGCGACCGCTACAGTCGCAGGTTCGAATCCTGCCTCGGGCATGGATGTATGTGATGTCCTTAGGTTAGTTAGGTTTAAGTAGTTCTAAGTTCTAGAGGACTGACGACTCAGAAATTAAGTCCCATAGTGTTCAGAGCCATTTGAACCATTTTTTTTGGCTTGGGAATTGGGGTCTATCTAACGATTTCAGTGGCAAGGCAGTTCTCAACGTTGATGGCATGACGTTTCGATGCTTTTCTGCTTTCCTAAGTTGCCTTGAAAGCAGCTACACATCACTTCTTTGTAACTGTTCTCTCTGCGTGAGATCTCCAGTGTTGCATTTGTGTGTCATCGAAGAATCTGCTGATGTTCGTCATTTGTAAGGAATGACCTTACTGTCCAGAAAACATCTTTTTAAGTAGGGTGATTTCTTCAGTAGTTCTTCAGTCCCACAGACCTCATTGTGCGAATTCTTGGCTCTTTGTTATGCTCCTTCATGGCACCTGTAGGGTGCTGGAATTGTCGACACGTTCTTGCTTTCCAAGACAGGTAAAAACGGCTGCTGCGAACCAAAAGAATTCAGACGCCTTCTCGTGTACATTCTTGACGTTTCGGTCCCAGTCACAGTAGGGTTCCATCAGTTTTCGCCGCGCCTTCACAAGGCGTCCATTCCTCAGTGATGTGGGGGTACCCGCCCAGCTATCCCCAGCGTGTTTGCAGAGTGGCTCCAATGTCCGCATCTCGGGCACCCGCCCCATGTGATCCGCCACTCTCCTCGTTCTGGGCCGCTGGCTCAGTGAGTTGGCGAAAGTGACAGAAGCGAATGTTAGAGATGGTATTTTTGTTTGTCTGCTTACAAGTATTGTGAAAATGTACGTACAAGGTGGAGAAAAATTGCGTCACGAAATTTTAACCCTGGATAGCTGATGTCAGAGGCAATTCTGACGTTACGGCTAATAATGGAAGCAAGGCTAAAGAAAAATCAAGACACTTTCATAGGATTTGTCGACCTGGAAAAAGCGTTCGAGAATATAAAATGGTGCAAGCTGTTCGAGATTCTGAAAAAAGTAGGGGTAAGCTATAGGGAGAGACGGGTCATATACAATATGTACAACAAACAAGAGGGAATAATAAGAGTGGACGGTCAAGAACGAAGTGCTCGTATTAAGAAGGGTGTAAGACAAGGCTGTAGCCTTTCGCCCATACTCTTCAATCTGTACATCGAGGAAGCAATGATGGAAATAAAAGAAAGGTTCAGGAGTGGAATTAAAATACAAGGTGAAAGGATATCAATGATAAGATTCGCTGATGACATTGCTATCCTGAGTGAAAGTGAAGAAAAATTAAATGATCTGCTGAACGGAATGAACAGTCTAATGAATACACAGTATGGTTTGAGAGGAAATCGGAGAAAGACGAAGTTAATGAGAAGTAGTAGAAATGAGAACAGCGAGAAACTTAACATAAGGATTGAAGGTCACGAAGTCAATGAAGTTAAGGAATTCTGCTACCTAGGCAGTAAAATAACCAATGACGGACGGAGCAAGGAGGACATCAAAAGCAGACTCGCTATGGCAGAAAAGGCATTTCTGACCAAGAGAAGTCTACTAATATCAAATACCGGCCTTAATTTGAGGAAGAAATTTCTGAGGATGTACGTCTGGAGTACAGCATTGTATGGTAGTGAAACATGGTCTGTGGGAAAACCGGAACAGAAGAGAATCGAAGCATTTCAGATGTGGTGCTATAGACGAATGTTGAAAATTAGGTGGACTGATATGGTAAGGAATGAGGAGGTTCTACACAGAATCGGAGAGGAAAGGAATATGTGGAAAACACTGATAAGGAGAAGGGACAGGATGATAGGACATCTGCTAAGACATGAGGGAATGACTTCCATGGTACTAGAGGGAGCTGTAGAGGGCAAAAACTGTAGAGGAAGACAAAGATTGGAATACGTCAAGCAAATAATTGAGGACGTAGGTTGCAAGTGCTACTCTGAGATGAAGAGGTTAGCACAGGAAAGGAATTCGTGGCGGGCCGCATCAAACCAGTCAGTAGACTGATGACCAAAAAAAAAAATAGCTGATGTCAGTAGAAACCAAAATTACTAGGGTTTTGCCGGTGGTTTCTGCGACGTGTTGCACGAGATCCAGATTTCTCGACCATTGTGTTGTTTAGCGATGAGCGCACCTTCCTTCGGTACGGCCTTTCCAACACTCGAAACATTCATTACGAAGCAAGGGGAAATCCTCACGACACGTACGTCCACTGACATCAGGAACGATTTTCGCTCAACATTTGGGCAATCATTGTGGGTGACCATCTGATTGGGCTGGTCCGTCTACCTCCTCTGTTACCGGGGCAAATTACCTTCACTTGTTGCAAGAAACTCTACTCGACCTGCTGGAAGTTGTTCCCGTGGACACACGGCTACGGATGTGGTTGCAGCTTGATTGGGCGGCCGCACATGACAGTCGTGCTGGGCGCGGATATTTAAATGAACTCTTCGATGGCTAGGTAACTGGCAGAGGCGCTCGTAGGACATGGCCCCCACAATCACCAGACCTCATGCCGCCGGACTTTTTCCTGTGGGGATTCTTCACCCGCCGCACGCAAACCACCCAGAAACGAAGAGGAATTAATGGATCGCATTCAACATGCCGTCAGTCACATCAGGGCAATGGCGTCAGAGAGTCGCCAGTTCGAGTACCTACTTTAAGTAAACAATCTCCTAGAGGCGTAAAAGGCCGTTTTCAGATCCGACACAATTTGTAAAAGACTATCTGTACCCGAACTAACAGCTGTTGACGGGTTTGTTCCCGGCACGTCTTATCATGAAACTACAATGGATGTGTCGGGACTCCGGCGGATTCGCCCCCAGAGTGGAAGGCTGGCGCGCTACCACCGAGCATGCGGGCCGCCTTGGATACAGCGCGATCTGCGGCAGGCAAAGCATTCGCGGTCATGCGTTGTCCAGAGCATCCGGCAACAGGGCAATCCAGCGGCCAATCGGAGCGCCTGGCGTCAAGTTCCCGTACTTCAATAATTGTGCGTTGTCGACCTACACAACATTAGTAATTTTGGTTCCTACTGGCATCAGCTATCCGAGGTTAAAATTTGGTGACACAGTTTTCCTTCACCCTGTATTTTGAACGTTACGTGTGGACTAATTCCTGTCGTAGTTTGTTATTTGTGAAGAAAGCTGCTTTCACTTTATGTGACTTAAGTAGTGTCCTAGTTTTTGAGAAATGTTTATGTAAGGTATGCTGGCCATACATTTACTGTATTGACTCTGTACCCTCGAAAGTCTCCTCTGGTTTGCTGACAGATCCTATAATCAACTTGATTCAATGTTTCGGCGATCCATCTGTCCACCATCTTCAGGAGGACGCTGCTGCTGCTACTGTATCCCGATGAAACCTGATGACAAGACTACAAATCGTCATCCTATACAGGACTTCGTACCGCACACGATGCATGCGCCGCCCGTCACAATTATTGCCCTCCAAGACTGGGCAGGTGGCGCCGGGCCTTGTAGAACACCGGCGGCAACGACATATCGCACTTAAAGACTATTTACAAACTCCCTGGTTGGATGCACCGAAGAACATTCTGCTTTGATGTAATTTAGTAAAGAGTTCCACGTCATGCTAAGAGGAAAGCCATTCTCTCTATTAATCACTTTTTCTGCCAACCTAATTTCGATTGCCTCTTTTTAAACACTGTTCCCAAAACCAGAAGTGTTGGTAGCTATCACAGTCTCGTCAGATTTCATCCAATGTCCCTCTTTTATGTAATGTTTTGCTACTGTCGATTTTTCCGGCTGCTATGGCTCCACACGACGGCGATGTTCCACGCATTTGTCTTGAATTGTGCGGACAGAACGGCCGATGTAAGCCTTCCCACATTGACACTGAACCTAAGCCCCGAATCATCTTTCACAGAGAAGAGTAATGCCCTGGTCTTGGAAGGTGGACGGAGCACCCTCTTAATCTTAAAAGTACTTGACATTCTTCCAATCTAGACTATATATCTCCAGCATAACGAATAACACAGCCGGGCGAATTTGCTTCTCAGAGTATCCATTGTTCTTAAAAACAGCCATCAAATGTGCAAGTTCTCGGGTTGAACTGTCCGCGTCGGAAATGGTATATGCTCTGCGTACCAGAGCCCTAAGATGCCACTGCGTTAGTATCTTATCATGCAGATACCGATCAGTGTGTGTCGGCTTTCGATGAACACTATGTCCCAGAGTACCATCTTGTTTTTTGTAAACCATGACGTCCAAAAATGGAAGCATCCCTCCACTTTCAACCTCCATGGTAAATTTAATGCTGGAATGAAGACAGTTGAAGTGGTCCAAAAATCTGTTGAGAGCTTTACATTCATGAGGCCAGACGAAATGTTCATCTATGTAGATGGCTGTTTGTTTCTGGTGGATTTTGATGTTGCGGTATTCATACTCACTATAGCGACCTTGTGGCCACCAATTCCTGTAACCGTCATGGCGTTCTCTATTTGCTGACGACTGTTTATCGCCAAGAGGTCTAGTATGTTATTGCAATAATTTAGACTTTGTGTGGGCTCCTGAACTAAATGATCAAAATAATTCTGGAAGGAAGCATTTAGTACTACGTGCCGCCTATAAAAGAACCTTCGCATTCCATTAACGTGTGGAGTGCGGAAAGAGTGACTCCTTCATTGCATTGCGCATGTAGTTATTGGTCCGATTTTCTCTTAGAAGTCCCTGCTGGTCCCTTAAGTAGGGGGCTGAAGTAGATTCCTAGATTTCTCGCTCAATACTGGTTTTCTCGTGTGTGAAACAAGCCGGTCACCATTTGCGCTCTGCTCCTCTGTGTACGTTCAATATCCCCCGTTAGATCTATTTGGTATCGGTATCACACACTTGGCCAATACTCAAGGATGAGTCGCGCAAGTGCTTTGTAAGCAATCTCATTTGTAGACTTATCCTATTTTCACAGTATCCTACCAATAACCTCCCTTAGTAACTATTGAGCGTAATACAAAATATTACTTCCAAGATTTGTACGAGTTGAGTGATCCCAGACGTGACTCCTTGATACTGTAGGTACTGGTTAATGGTTTTTGCGTTTTGTGAACACGTCAATTTTACAGCCAATGTTTGAACCACTTTGAAATCTTTCCAACAACTGACTGAATATTTCTGCAGCCACTTTCAGACTGCACTTCATTATTCGAGGGACGTTCAATAAGTAACACTATATATTTTATCCGTGAAAGAAGGTTGCTTTTATTCAGTATTTCAATATATCATATTATTCTCCACTCTTTTGGCTACAAATTCCTGTTTTTCTACATAATCTCCGTTCTATGCGAGGGCCTTGCACCAGCTTACTGGGAGGCCCTGTATGCCCGCGTGGTACCCACCACTCTACTGGTTGACGTCAGAGCCAACGTCTTGTAGCATCAATAACGTCCCCGTCACCCACGTACAGCTTCCCGCGGATTGTGTCCGTCACTGGGCCAAACAGGGGAAAGTCGGAAGGTGTGAGATTCGAGCTGTAGGGTGGATGAAGACGGACTGTCCAATGAAGTTTTGTGAGCTCCTGTCGGGTGCACGGACCTGTGTCAGGCCTTACATTGCCATGGAGAAGGAAAAGTCCGTTGGCGAACACGCTGAAGTCCCCTCTTCAATTTCCTGAGGCTAACACGCGGCTGACCGGACAGTTTGCGCGACTTAGTTGCGATGATGACAGACGCCTCGCCCAACGTCTCATCGTGCTTTTGTTCGCTGCAAGGTCTCAGTAGACATTCTGCACGCGCCTTTGGTTATCCGCGATGCTCTAGTTTTCCGCCAAAAGAAACTCAGTGACAGCTGTCTGCTTGGAACGCACTTCCGTTACAGACGCCATTTTGAAGGCTACGTATAGCGTCGCCATCTATCGAAACTAAGTGAAACTACAGGGGCTGAAGCGGAGATACTGCACGATGTCCTACAACAAACTCTGGATTTTTCCTACCGAAACTCTCCGAGAAAAAAATGTGTTGCATTACTTATTAAACGCCCCTCGTAGTAGCTGCGTCATTACAACAAGTCTCAGATTACTATTAATATTATCTTCCAGTCATTAATTTACAACATGAACAGCAAGGAGTCCACTGTGGCTCATCTCATGTTATGGCTACGTTTGTCGATGACTCCATATAAGATACAATGCTGTTTCCTCCGTCGCACTAAATTTTCGATCCAGTCATAAGTACCTCTTGATATCACGTATGATCGTACTTTCAATAATAAGCGTAGGTTTGGCTGAGACAAACTCTTGTTTGGAGGTGAAGAAGTACTGCGTCTACCCGGCTGCTTTGTCCCGTGGCTCTCAGGATGTCACGCAATCTTACTTTGGTTAACAATGCATGAAGTGGTTCGACGTCCAGTGCTCTGTACCATAGCCACGGAAGCGCTCTCTCTCTTTTCTTTATCTCTTTCTTTCTCTCCAAGACAGCAGCTGTCTGTAATCAAATTTATGTAGCTATATTTTTAGAACTGTTAAGAGCATTCGCCAGTAATCCACCTCTATCCCCACCACAGTTTCTTTAAAGAATCGAGCTCCCATGTATAAAACATCCGTTTCACGCTTTTCAATGTGTATGACGTCATATCTCCTGAACTATGTGTCGTACAGTCATATAACACTGTTCGACATGGGTTCTATTTCTGATATTAAAGTATGTGCTTCTAGACCATTTTACCGTGGGAAATTCAAATATGTAAACAAAATATCGTTGTCAGGGATACTTTTTATGTAATATGTATATATATGTATATTCACAATTCATGGCAAACACAGAGACGTTATAGGGAAATACGGGTATGTTGCCACATCCAGTAGTGATATAACGTGATAATTTCTTGTGCAACAGCAGGTGGGAAGAATCAGACATCATTAGGTTGTCCCCCGCCACACCTATGTCATTAAGACCACCTGAAACATCTCATTAACTCGAACGGCGACAGCAGTAAAGCTTCAAGCCTCCTAGGGGCAGGTGCATCGAGTTTACAACAGTGGTGTTAGCCGCAATTGTGTCAGTATTAACGAGTGGGTGTTTTGGCTGACAAGTAACTGTCTGTCATATTTCCGAGCACGGTTGAATTTTTTAGTTCCTGTGTGTAAACTGATTGAGCCTGGTGCTGAAGGTAAAACGACTACTTGTTTTTACACATCAGTGTTCCTCTAGTTCCCTACTATTAATTTAATATAGGTGTATTACCAATGTGGTATTTTTAAATTTGCAGAAATGCCACGTCGTCGTGGATGTCGATATAAGCCGGACAACTTCTGCTACATCTGTGGCAAGTTCACTTTTGCCAGAAATAAGAAGAAAATTTCTTCAGTCATAAAGAGAGCATACAAACATTACTTTGGAGTAGAGGTAGGAGACCAAGATAAAGAATAGGCACCACATTTCTGTTGTGCTACATGTTACTGCAAACTAATTCAGTGGTGGAAAAATAAAGAGAATGAGAATGTGGCGTTGTTTGCTGTTCCCATGGTGTGGAGAGCCTAAGGACCATGTTACTGATTGTTATTTCTGTCTAACAAAAATTCAGGGTTTTACAAACAAAGAGTCGAAGAGGCACATTGTTTACCCAGATCTGCCTTCAGCGAGAATGCCAGTGCAGCATTCCGACAACCTTCCAGTACCTTCAAGAGCTCGAGGTCAAATTCCGAGTGACAGTGAAATAAGCAGTACTGAAGAAATCACAGATGATGATTCTTTATATCACTGCACAAGTGAGTCATCGCCACATTTGTTAACACAGGCAGATTTGAATGATTTAGTACGTGATCTAGGACTAAGTAAACAAAAGGCGCAGCTGCTTGGTTCAAGATTATAAGAGTGTAATCTACTGCACCGAAATACTAAAATCAGTGTGTTCAGGCCCAGAGAACATGCCTTTATTTCTTATTTTTCAACTGACGAGGCACCGACATTTGCAATGACGTTGCTGACCTGATGAAAGTGCTGAACTTCCCTTATATTTCACAGGAGTGGAGACTTTTCATAGATGCATCGAAAACAAGTCTGAAGGGTGTTTTGCTCCATAACGGAAACAAAATACCCTCTGTTCCAGTAGCTTACGCTAGTTTGACAAAAGAGAATTACGAATTCATACAAAGGATGCTAAATTCATTAAAATACAATAAACACAAATGGAAAATATGTGCAGATTTCAAGGTAATTGCTGTGGTACTGGGAATGCAACAAGGCTACACAAAGTATGCCTGTTTCCTTTGCGAGTGGGATAGTCGAGACCGAAATTCTCACTACGTGAAAAAGAAATGGCCTAGGCGAAGATGGGAAGTTGGCGAAAAGAATGTACAACGTGAATGTCTGGTAGCTCCTGAATATATACTACTTCCACCGCTTCACATCAAAGTTGGCCTGATGAAACAATTCGTGAAGGCCATGGATCCAACAGGCTGTGGGTTTTCATATCTAGCTACCAAATTCCCCCGTCTTTCAGCTGCAAAAATAAAGGAAGGTGTTTTTGTGGGCCCACAAATCAGGGAGCTGCAGAAAGATGCAAATTTTGAAGCATATTTGATAAAGAAAAAACCGCATGGGACTGTTTCAAGATGGTGTCGGAAAACTTCCTCGGAAGAAGAAGAACTACTAACTACAAAGCAATGGTGAAGGATATGATCAAAGCATATCAGGATTTGGGGTGCAATATGTCTTTGAAGGTACATATGATGGACTCTCATCTGGACTACTTCACAGAGAGTTGTAGTGACGTATGGGATGAACATGGGGAAAGATTCCATAAAGACATTTCTACCATAGAAAGGTGTTATGAAAGGAAGTGGGTACCTTCTATGTTAGCAGATTAGTGCTGGAATATCATTCGAGAGAAGAAAGATTCAAAATACAAGAGAAAAAAGTGATGTGCATTACAAGGCAGTGGCTCATTGTTTGTCAATTTTCTGTAATGTCTCATGTCAAATAAATGCTTCAAAGTGTATACACAGAGGTTACTGTGTTATACGTTAGATCCCACCCTCCATTAATGTGATGAACTTATAACATCATAAAGATGTGCATTTGTTTGTCGAATTTCACCTCACGTTTGCTGCACTGTATCAGAAACTGAAAAGAGAAATAAAATTGCGATTACTCATAAACTATCCCTGACAGAAAAAAACCAAAAACATTTTTCAATTTAGCACTCAAAATACAACTAGGATCACAATATTTTTATCAGAAATAGAAAAAAAGTTTTTTTTTTGTAGAACAGTGTGATTTTACGGGTACATTCAATGGCATACGCAGATACTGTCTCCAACTGTATTGCATAATAGAGTCGGTAGTAGAGAAGTGATAAAGTAGAACGTCATGCCTCATGCTGAACTTTTATCACGTGAACAGCGAAAATATAGCAAACGATAAATTTTTTTTTCCTATTATTTTGTGAGACGTGTCAGCGAGAAAAAGTTTAGATAAGGGTTCAAAATATATATGAAGTTTGTTGAAAGCCGCTAAATGCTCTCATTCTCAAATGCTGGATGACTATAGTCTGGCTAATTTGCATGCCGTGAGTTACGCTGCCTTAAGACATAAACACAGTTTCTAACTATAATACTTGTCTTGCTGAGTTAAACCTCTAAAACAAGACTATACTTCTTAATCATCAGATTATGGTACCATTTTAAATAAATAAATTCGATCAGTGCATCAGCAAGGCTTTAGAAAGCATCGCTCCTGCGAAACGCAACTCGCCCTTTTTTCACATGATATCTTGCGAACCATGTATAAAGGGTATCAGACGGATGCCACATTCCTTGACTTCCGGAAAGCGTTTGACTCGGTGCCCCACTGCAGACTCCTAACTAAGGTACGAGCATATGGGATTGGTTCCCAAGTATGTGAGTGGCTCGAACACTTCTTAAGTAATAGAACCCAGTACGTTGTCCTCGATGGTGAGTGTTCATCGGAGGTGAGGGTATCATCTGAGGTGCCCCAGGGAAGTATGGTAGGTCCGCAATTGTTTTATATCTACATAAATGATCTTTTGGATAGGGTGGATAGCAATATGCGGCTGTTTGCTGATGATGCTGTGGTGTACGGGAAGGTGTCGTCGTTGAGTGACTGTAGGAGGATACAAGATGACTTGGACAGTATTTGTGATTGGTGTAAAGAATGGCAGTTAACTCTAAATATAGATAAATGTAAATTAATGCAGATGAATAGGAAAAGGAATCCCGTAATGTTTGAATACTCCATTAGTAGTGTAGCGCTTGACACAGTCACGTCGACTAAATATTTGGGCGTAACATTGCAGAGCGATATGAAGTGGGACAAGCATGTAATGGCAGTTATGGGGAAGGCGGATAGTCGTCTTCGGTTCATTGGTAGAATTTTGGGAAGATGTGGTTCATCTGTAAAGGAGACCGCTTATAGAACACTAATACGACCTATTCTTGAGTACTGCTCGAGCGTTTGGGATCCCTATCAGGCCGGATTGAGGGAGGACATAGAAGCAATTCAGAGGCGGGCTGCTAGGTTTGTTACTGGCAGGTTTGATCATCACGCGAGTGTTACGGAAATGCTTCAGGAACTCGGGTGGGAGTTTCTAGAGGAAAGGAGGCGTTCTTTTCGTGAATCGCTACTGAGGAAATTTAGAGAACCAGCATTTGAGGCTGACTGCAGTACAATTTTACTGCCGCCAACTTACATTTCTCGGTAAGACCACAAAGATAAGAGAGATTAGGGCTCGTACAGATGCATATAGGCAGTCATTTTTCCCTCGTTCTGTTTGGGAGTGGAACAGGGAGAGAAGATGCTAGTTGTGGTACGAGGTACCCTCCGCCACGCACCGTATGGTGGATTGCGGAGTATGTATGTAGATGTAGTAATTATATGAAATATTGAAAATCAAATTTTTGTTGGCCATGGATGCCGTTAGGTAGGCCTCTATGAGATGCACGCAGTGAAGAGGTACCCTACCGTATTAAAAGCCTATGCCGATAGTGAAGGTGAACGGGATTCTTGAACCCGTGACCTCGACTCTCGAGGGATCAACGGTAACCTAGCGATCACAGAAGCAAGGCAGCAGAGTTGTGCACTGTAAGCCCTATAAAAATCCGTTCAAGGCAACATTTTTGTTTCAATTAGAGGTCGAACCATTCACTCGCGCTTCAAATTACATTTCTAGACTTGCGTTATCTTGTGGGGATTTGTAGGACACTCCTTGATAGATCACACGTTGACTACACAAAGACAGCAGCTACTAGGGTAGCAGAATGCTTGTGGAGTGCACATGAGAGGTTTTTTTTTACGATAGACGGTAGTTTGAGGTACTCTGATGAACACTCGCCGGTCGACACGCAGCAAGGGAGGTCAGACCGCATTCGGTGAATTGTAGAAGCATTCGTAATAAAGTTCCCGAATTTACTGTCCTCCAGCTAACTTCTCGAGCTCAAATCATTCTTGGGATCGAGAGCTGGCTGAAACCCGAAGTGGAAATCTCTGAGATACACACTGTGTGATCTAAAGTATCCGGACACCCTCCCCCCCCCCCCCAAAAAAACACGTTTTTCGTATTAGGTGCATTGTGCTGCCACCTACTGCCAGATGCTCCACATCAGCGACCTCAGTAGTCATTAGACAACGTGAGAGAGCAGAACGGGGCTCTCCACGGAACTCACGGACTTCGAACGTGGTCAGGTGATTGGGTGTCACTTATCTCATACGTCTGTACTCCTAAACATCCCTATGTCCACAGTTTCCGATGCGATAGTGAAGCGAAAACGTAAAGGGACACGTAAAGCACAAAAGCGTACAGGCCGACCTTGTCTGTTGACCGACAGAGACCGCCGACAGTTGAAGAGAATTGTAATGTGTAATAGGCATACATCTCTCCAGACAGTATCAACTGCAAGTACTATAACAGTGAGGCGGAAGGTGAGAAAACTTGTATATCATGATCGAGTAGCTGCTCATAAGCCACACATCACGCCGGTAAATGCCAAACGACGACTCGCCTGGTGTAAGGAGCGTAAACATTGGACGATTGAACGGTGGAGAAATGTTGTGTGAAGTGACGAATCACGGTACACAATGTGGAGATCCGATGGCAGGGTGTGGGTATGGGGAATCCCCGGTGAACGTCATCTGCCAGCGTGTGTAGTGCCAACAGAGAAATTCGGAGGCAATTGTGCTATGGTGTGGTCCTGTATTTCACGGAGAGGGGTGGCACCCCTTGTTGTTTTGCTTGGCACTATCACAGCACAGGTCTACATTGATGTTTTAAGCACCTTCTTGCTTCCCACTGTTGAAAGCAATTCCCACTGTTGAAAGCAATACGGCGATGGCGATTGCGTCTTTCAGCACGATCGAGCACCTGTTCATAATGCACGGTCTGTGGCGGAGTTGTTACGCGACAATAACATCCCTGTAATGGACTGGCCTGCACAGAGTCCTGATCTGAATCCTACAGAACATCGTTGAGAAGTTTTGGAACGCCGACTTCTTGCCATGCCTCACCGACCGACATCGATACCTCTCCTCAGTGCAGCACTCCATGAAGAATGGGCTGCTATTCCCCAAGAATCCTTCCAGCACCTGACTGAAGTGTGCCTGCGAGAGTGGAAGCTGTTATCAAGGCTAAGGGTGGGCCAACATCTACTGAATTCCAGCATTAACGATGGAGGGCACCACGAACTTGTAAGTCATTTTCAGCCAGGTGTCCGGATACTTTTGATCACATAGTGTAGTTGCCACATTCATCTACACCTGTGTGACCTATGTGCATTGCAGTTGCTGTGATGAATGGCAGCTTGCCCTAAATGTGGAAAAATTTAAGTTAATGCGGATGAGTGGGAAAAACAAACCCTTAACTTTCGGATACAGTGTTAGTAGTGTCCTGCTTGACACAGTCAAGTCGTTTAAGTATCTGGGCGTAGCGTTGTAAAGCGATATAAAATGGAACGAGCTTGATAGGACTGTGGTAGAGGAGGCGAATGGTCAACTTCAGTTTATTGGGAGAATTTTAGGAAAGTATGGTTCTCCTGTAAAGGAGACCTATTCATCAGCACTGCTCCAGATTTTGGGATCCTAGCAGGTCGGATTGAAGGAAAGACATCGAAGCAATTCAGAGGCGGGCTCCTAGAGTTGTCACCGGTAGGTTCGAAACACGTAAGTGTCACGGAGATGCTTCGGGAACTCAAATGAGAATGCCTGGGGGAAGGCGACGTTCTTTTCGGGCAAATTATTGAGAAAATTTAGAGGACCGGGCATTTGAAGGTGACTGCCGAACGATTCTACTGCCACCAACATACTTTGCGCACAGGGATCACGAAGATAAGATACGAGAAATTAGTGCTCTTACGGAGGCATACAGACAGTCGTTTTTCAAAGGGTTCAAATGGCTCTGAGCACTATGGGACTTAACTTCCCAGGTCATCAGTCCCCTAGAACTTAGAACTAATTAAACCTAACTAACCTACGGACATCACACACATCCATGCCCGAGGCAGGATTCGAAGCTGCGAACGTAGCGGTCTCGCGGTTTCAGACTGTATCGCCTAGAACCGCTCGGCCACACAGGCCGGCAGTCGTTTTTCCGTTGCTTTATTTGCGAGTGGAACAGGAAAGGAAATAACCAGCAGTAGTACAGGCTACCGTTCGCCATGCACAGCGCGGCGGTTTGCGGAGTATCTATGTAGATGTAGATGTAGAGATCTCATCGAATTCGTAGCTATTCTGTGATAAGGTTAGCTGAGAAGGTGTAAGTAGCCTGTTTAGGTTTTTATATTGGTAACGCCACGTAGCGCTCTGTATGATAATCACTGGCTGTGCTGTGTGCAGTCTGTGGCTGGTTTGCATTGTTGTTGCCTATTGTAGTGTTGGGCAGTTGGCTGTTAAAAGCGCGTAGCGCTGCGCAGTTGGAGGTGAGTCGCCAGCAGTGGTGGATGTGGGGAGAGAGATGGCGGAATTTTGAGAGCGGACGATCTGGACGTGTGTACATTAGAAAGAGTAAATTTGTAATATTGGATATCATGGACTGATATATACATTATGACTTTTGAACACTATTAATGTAAATACATTGTTTGTTCTCTATCAAAATCTGTCATTTGCTGACTATACCTATCAGTAGTTAGTGCCTTCAGTAGTTTGAATCGTTTATTTAGCTGGCAGTAGTGGCGCTCGCTGTAGTGCAGTAGTTTGAGTAACGAAGATTTTTGTGAGTTAAGTGATTTGTGAAACGTATAGGTTAATTTAGTCAGGGCCATTCTCTTGTAGGGATTATTGAAAGTCAGATTGCGTTGCGCTAAAAAATATTGTGTGTCAGTTTAAGCACAGTCATGTATAATTTTTCTAAGGGGACGTTTCAAAGGTTAAGTGTTACATTGGTGGAATCTACTTTTAAGGCTCCTGGATGCATGGTGATAGATCTGGTGCCCCGGAAAGAAAAGAAAAATATTCATTTGCCCTAGCAATATCAAAAACAGTCAAATGCTTAGTGGAGTTGGGAAATTAAGAGTGAAAGACATCAGTGCATGCTGCAAGAACAAAGAAAATATGCAGAAACGCATTTCTCTCTCTCTCTCTCTCTCTCTCTCTTCCTACGTGTCACTGCTTAGTGAAGAAAGTCACCGGACTTTCTTAGCACAGTGCAGCGACTCCGCGATTGTGCGAAGAGGGCCGGGAGAAATTAAGGCGCGGCGAAAGCGCGTGCTGCGTGAATTACACGCGTGCGTCACCGCCTCTGCGGGTGGACGGCTTTCCACAGGCGGCGGAAGCAGTCCGTTACTGCGCTGTGGCCTCCTCTACTCTGGCCGGGGCAGGTCTGCGAATTCAGCGATCTTGTCATCTTATAGTTGAGACGCATGTTCTTCTCACCATATGTGATACACGAACTATAAAAAAAAGCGGCCGTCAAGAAAATAGGTCGCCTCACAGTCTTACAGCATTGCCAATCAGTGATAATAAATTTCAGATGTTAGTAAAAATTTCGAAAAAATGTTTGACATTTCTATTTTTAGTTTCCACTGTTACAGACTACATTCCAAAAGAAAACTGTCGCCAGCTGCTACGAAAAAGTATAAAATCTATCGTTACAATAAATTCAACCCGTAGGAAAAACAGAACCAGTGACACATTTGGACCGAAAAAAATATATGAACGTTCTGAAAGTTAGAGATCCATGTGAGACACGTTTTCGTGAAAACACAGAAGTACTGCGAAATAAAAAATAACGTACACTAAGAGGTGAGAAACTATTCCGCCTGTGTGACGAAAAATGTCATTGCTGATGAATTTGCATTCTTTTGTATCTTGTACAAACCTTCAGCGAGAAAATTGTTAAGATAGCTATATCATTATTTTAGGTAATACCTGAGACCTCATTTTTGTATCGTGTCACCTATGAATGCATTTTATTTATGAGAGAATCGGTGCACGATAGCGCGGCGTACTTGTATGCCGCCACCAGGATTTTAGTTCCGAGAAGATTCCCTACCCCCAAAAATTTTCTTATTTGCGGCTCTTACTGACCTTTTGTCACTGCGCTCATCAACCAAACTGCCGATACACGCTTTGCAAAAGTAAATGTAGCCGAGAGCGCTAACACGCTGCTTCCTGTAGTCGGATAGGCTCGCCGGCCCCGGATCGAATCCGCCCGGCGGATTAACGACGACGGCCGGGGTGCCGCCCAGCCTGGATCTGGTTTTTAGGCGGTTTTCCACATCCTACTAGTCAATACCGGGCTGCTCCCCACGTACCGCCTCAGTTACACGACTCGCAGACATTTGAAACACATTCACACTATTTCACGATTTACACTCGACGCAGACAGCTGGGGTACACAAATTCCGTCCTGAGGGGTATGGGGTGGCGGCAGGGAAGAGCATCCGGCCACCCCTTAAAATAACATGCCAAATCTGGTTAACCATGGCCGAACCTGCGTAACAGGGGGACAAGGCGCACGCGATAGATAGAAAAATAGAAGATTCGGGAATACCACGAGGTTTTTTGTCATGTAATGAATCAGTTTGGCCTCTGGAGTGAAGCTTGTGTTCAGTGAACCAATATTGGCGATGATTAAGCGGCCACCTCCAGCAATAGACACTTTCAAACCACCGTTTTCTTTGGAGTCGTGCCATATGCACTTGTTGGGTTTGCCCGCATCTCGTGGTCGTGCGCTAGCGTTCTCGCTTCCCACGCCCGGGTTCCCGGGTTCGATTCCCGGCGGGGTCAGGGATTTTCTCTGCCTCGTGATGGCTGGGTGTTGTGTGATGTCCTTAGGTTAGTTAGGTTTAAGTAGTTCTAAGTTCTAGGGGACTGATGACCATAGAAGTTTAAGTCCCATAGTGCTCAGGGCCATTTGAACCATTTTTGAACTTATTGGGTTGGTTTTGTGAAACCCGAGAACACTGCAGGCCTATTGTTCTCAGGATGCAATAATACGCAAAACTTTCGCTCTTGCCTTTGCAGTGTCTCTGCCTTCCATTGAAAATTTTCGTCCACCATTAAGCTTTCTGGATAGGAAACCAAGAGAGCGGAGAAGGCGAAGGGTAGTTCTTTCAGTGAGATCACCCTGTATTCTTTTAGGCGTCAGATGGTCTCCTCTCTCGTAATAACCAAGTACAGTTCTACAAACGAGATCTTTGTTGAAATCGTCAAAGTCTGTAGATTCAGTTCTCGTTTATATCCCTTTCTTGGAGAGTTGAAACACGTGTTCACATCCGGAGATTCTGTCGATGTTACTGATTTACTAATAGTCTACAGTCTACAGTCGACTTAGAAATACAAGACGCGTTGCTGTCCCTTTATGAATTTCCGCAAAATTTATGTTATTCCTGGCGTCTGCACTGTTGCCCAGATCAGTACAAGCTTCAATGCATTCGATACGAAGATTTTAGATTGTTTTCGAATGTTTTTCGCTCTTTACGCACACCAATCGCAATTTCTCTATACATGGACCTTTGCTCTAGCATTTTTCTCACTACCAAACAGATTTCAATGCACAGCTTCACGGAAGACTGAAACGACACGTGAATGCACGATATCGCATGGAAACACTGAACATTCTGCGGCAACAAAGCTATGAGGCAGGCGAATCACAGCTCTTAACGGCTGATGACTGCAGGCAGCGGGTATGGAGTACCGTAAGTAATCGTACGCTGCACTAGTTTCCCTAATAGCTTTAGACAGTTGAGGTCGTACCCGCTTACCTCTACGTTGGCTGTGTTGCGTACTTATTGGCAGTTACCCCACAACAATCGCTTTCTTTATGTATCCGATCAGTTTTAGTAGATTCTCCTAAAAACCAGAAGCAGTGAACCGCCTCGAAACTGAGTGAGGATATTTAAAGGACCGGCTAACCTGCGGAACATTTTTTTTTCTATATATTTATCCTCCTGTTGTTGTTGTTGTTGTTGTTGTTGTTGTGGTCTTCAGTCCTGAGACTGGTTTGGTGCAGCTCTCCATGCTACTCTATCCTGTGCAAGCTTCTTCATCTCCCAGTACTTACTGCAACCTACATCCTTCTGAATCTGCTTAGTGTATTCATCTCTTGGTCTCCCTCTACGATTTTTACCCTCCACGCTGCCCTCCAATACTAAATTTGTGATCCCTTGATGACTCAGAACATGTCCTACCGACCTGTCCCTTCTTCTTGTCAAGTTGTGCCACAAACTCCTCTTCTCCCCAGTTCTATTCAATACCTCCTCATTAGTTATGTGACCTACCCCATCTAATCTTCAGCATTCCTCTGCAGCACCACATTTCGAAAGCTTCTGTTCTCTTCTTGTCCAAACTATTTATCGTCCATGTTTCACTTCCATACATGGCTACACTCCATACAAATACTTTCAGAAACGACTTCCTGACACTTAAATCTATACTCGATGTTAACAAATTTCTCCTCTTCAGAAACGCTTTCCTTGCCATTGCCTGTCTACATTTTATATCCTCTCTACTTTGACCTCATCAGTTATTTTGCTCCCCAAATAGCAAAACTCATTTATTACTTTAAGTGTCTCATTTCCTAATCTAATTCCCTCAGCATCACCCGACTTAATTCGACTACATTCCATTATCCTTGTTTTGCTTTTGTTGATGTTCATCTTATATCCTCCTTTCAAGACCCTGTCCATTCCGTTCAATTGCTCTTCCAAGTCCTTTGCTGTCTCTGACCGAATTACAATGTCATCGGCGAACCTCAACGTTTTTGTTTCTTTTCCATGGACTTCAATACTTACACAGAATTTTTCTTTTGTTTCCTTTACTGCTTGCTCAATATACAGATTAAATAACATCTGGGACAGGCTACAACACTGTCTCACTCCCTTCCCAACCGCTGCTTCCCTTTCATGCCCCTCGACTCTTATAACTGCCATCTGGTTTCTGTACAAATTGTAAATAGCCTTTCGCTCCCTGTATTTTACCCCTGCCATCTTAAGAATTTGAAAGAGAGTATTCCAGTCAACATTGTCAAAAGCTTTCTCTAAGTCTACAAATACTAGAAATGTAGATTTGCCTTTCCTTAATCTTTTTTCTAAGATAAGTGGTTCAAATGGCTCTGAGCACTATGGGACTCAACTGCTGAGGTCATTAGTCCCCTAGAACTTAGAACTAGTTAAACCTAACTAACCTAATGACATTATAAACATCCATGCCCGAGGCAGGATTCGAACCTGCGACCGTAGCGGTCTTGCGGTTCCAGACTGCAGCGCCTTTAACCGCACGGCCACTTCGGCCGGCTTTTTTCTAAGATAAGTCGTAGGGTCAGTATTGCCTCACGTGTTCCAACATTTCTGCGGAATCCAAACTGATCTTCCTCGAGGTCGGCTTCTACCAGTTTTTCCATTCGTCTGTAAAGAATTTGCGTTAGTATTTTGCAGCCGTGACTTATTAAACTGATAGTTCGGTAATTTTCACATCTGTCAACACCTGCATTCTTTGGGATTGGAATTATTATATTCTTCTTTAAGTCTGAGGGTATTTCGCCTGTCTCATACATCTTGCTCACCAGATGGTAGAGTTTTGTGAGGACTGGGTCTCCCAAGGCTGTCAGTAGTTCCAATGGAATGTAGTCTACTCCCGGGGCCTTGTTTCGACTCAGGTCTTTCAGTGCTCTGTCAAACTCTTCACGCAGTATCATATCTCTCATTTCATCTTCGTCTACATCCTCTTCCATTTCCATAATATTTTCCTCAAGTACATCGCCCTTGTATAGTCTCTCTATATACTCCTTCCATCTTTCTGCTTTCCCTTCTTTGCTTAGAACTGGGTTTCCATCTGAGCTCTTGATATTCATGCAAGTGGATCTCTTTACTCCAAAGGTCTCTTTAATTTTCCTGTAGGCAGTATCCACCTTAACCCTAGTGAGACAAGCCTCTACATCCTTACATTTGTCCTCTAGCCATGCCTGCTTAGCCATTTTGCACTTCCTGTCCATCTCATTTTTGAGACGTTTGTATTCCTTTTTGCCTGCTTCATTTACTGCGTTTTTATATGTTCTCCTTTCATCAATTAAATTCAATATTTCTGCTGTTACCCAAGGCTTTCTACTAGCCCTCGTCTTTTTACCTACTTGATCCTCTGCTGCCTTCATTATTTCATCTCTCAAAGCTACCCATTCTTCTTCTGCTGTATTTCTTTCCC
Source organism: Schistocerca serialis cubense (assembly GCF_023864345.2). NCBI lineage: Eukaryota > Metazoa > Arthropoda > Insecta > Orthoptera > Acrididae > Schistocerca > Schistocerca serialis. The sequence continues at coordinate 603,782,735 of NC_064643.1, forward strand.
CCATTCCTGTTAATTGTTTCCTTATGCTGTCCCTGAAACTCTGTACAATCTCTGGTTTAGTCAGTTTATCCAGGTCCCGTCTCCTTAAATTCCCACCTTTTTGCAGTTTCTTCTGTTTTAATCTATAGTTCATAACCAATAGATTGTGGTCAGAGTCCACATCTGCCCCTGGAAATGTCTTACAATTTAAAACCTGGTTCCTAAATCTCTGTCTTACCATTATATAATCTATCTGATACCTTCTACTATCTCCAGGATTCTTCCATGTATACAACCTTCTTTTATGATTCTTGAACCAAGTGTTAGCTATGATTAGGTTATGCTCTGTGCAAAATTCTACCAGACGGCTTCCTCTTTCATTTCTCTCCCCCAATCCATATTCACCCACTATGTTTCCTTCTTTCCCTTTTCCTACTCTCGAATTCCAGTCACCCATCACTATTATATTTTCATCTCTCTTCACTAGCTGCATAATTTCTTTTATCTCATCACACATTTCATCAATTTCTTCATCATCTGCAGAGCTAGTTGGCATATGAACTTGTACTACTGTAGTAGGCATGGGCTTCGTGTCTATCTTGTCCACAATAATGCGTTCACTATGCTGTTGGTAGTAGCTTGCCCACAGTCCTATTTTTTTATTCATTATTAGACCTACTCCTGGATTACCTCTATTTGGTTTTGTATTTACTCAAACCTAAACAGTATTTGTAGCAAAACTAAGACATTCAATGTTTAATTCAAATTAATTCGAAAACCATTTATCCCTAACGTGAAACGGAGGAATGCTTTAGTAAAAATAAAGAAAACAATGCTAATCATAAAACGCAATTTCCGCAACGAATGGTGAAATAACAAAAACCGCAAAACATCAATATATCAAACTTCGCTTTAAAACTTCGGCGAACATATGTAAAGTATGTTGCTGTTATTCATAAACAACTTTTGCATTTATCAATAGTAACAGGACACTCCTGCCTTCGATCAAGATGAAGAACATTCTACTGAGTACAAAATAATAACAATAATTATAAATACTTTTTTATGTTTGTGCACGTAAACTGTGCTTCCATTAAAAGTAATTGCTTGTATTACATAAAAGCGGAGAAATCACGCGATCAACTAATTTTCATTACTTATTAAAAGCAATTTATATTCTGTAAGTATATACAATACACAATGGACTGACACTAAGTGATGTGCGGTGCTAATTATGTGGAAACAAACAACCGAACAAACAAAAAACAAAGAGAAATTGTCGGCTCCCATTTTCTCTCTTACACATTCATTTATGTTTTTTTCCTAACAAATCTACCAACACTACCAGTAATCCTACCATTTAGTACGTCATTTATGTACTGTACCAGAAATACTGAACCTTAGTTTTGGTAGAGCGCAACTCTAAGCGGGTGTGACGTAGAGGTGTCAACTTTCGTGACTGACACTTTAGTGATTTTTTGTGTGTCACAATATGATTTACAAACTTTTCACCTGACTACTCTGCACTACTTTTCTTTCCCGTGTTGCTGTTCCCTAACAAAACAAAACAAAAACAATAGGACAAGTCTTTTTTTCTAATGAAAGTTATTAAAATTTATGTGTAAAATTGTTTATAACATCAGTAAAAGAAGCTACAGACACGCTAAAAATTTGCACAACATACCATCTGATAGTGCTTGAAGTCAGCTACAAAATGAGTATATTTATTTTACTGCAAAACAAATTGTAATATATAAATTACTTAGTAAAGAATAACTGTGTTTCAAAACGAAGAATTCTCCAGAGGTACACGAAAGGTTATCGTCAGCATGAAAGATTCATGCATTTATTCATTTATTTTGTTTAATAAGTCATTGTTACAAGATGTCAGTTTGAATAAGATAGTGAGGAACAGCGAGCTGAACAAAGTAGATTTCACTAGCACAAGCCATTCTGTTTTGTGCTAAATGTAAAATATAACATCAAATTGATTGTCTTACAATGTTTAATGTATAATGAAGTGATACCTGTATGAAACTGTTAAAATGTATGTTATGTGTATCTGAAATATTTAGAATTGTAATAAGTCATATACAACTGACTGGTGGTCGAACATTCAAATACTCACTTGACTGCACTAGTGAGCCAAGTGACAAAAGTGACAAGAGGCAAACACAGCGTGATTCGTGGTCTTGATGTTCGTAGATGTTTGGGTAACGTGCTTGGTAAGGTTGAGTTGCTGCATGTGTGCTCGGTGTAAAGAATATTTCGAGGTGCACGGATTCAGGAGTCATTTTGCTGTATATCGGCTTGAATTTAGAGCATATTTGAACAGTGAATGATAGTATAGCTAACACTGGCTGACGTTTTCTGAATTGGTTATTGTGATAGACTTTGATGAGCTCTATGAGCATTAGAAATTTATTCAGTTTAGTTGATTTTGGTGCTCATCTGTCAGTTGACATCACAATATTTGTTTATTACCCCCCCCCCCCCTTGCCCATACAGACGTTGCAGTGTCTGACTCATCCCACATAAGGAGATAATTATTTACTCTCCCATTTTCTCACTATCTGCCCAAAATAAATTCATTAAATGAATTTTGAAACTAACTGGCTGTGTATTTTAGCTATAGTGTAAGGCCTATACTATAAAATATGTTTGTAGTATATTAATCTTCAATTTTGTGAGTCCAGTATAGTAAATAAGTTTTATTCGTTGTGAGAGTATTAATCAACAATTATTGCTTGACCGTCTTCCCAGTGACGCAATTACACAAAAATTAAATTACATCAATAGATTGAAAATGAAATGATGGTGTGGCATTATACGCCGTGAAACCTCATTTGGGATGGTTTGGCTGCCTGATGCAAGTTCTTCTCCAAATGTTCTGTTAAGATGATCTGTAATTAACTGTGTGGTACACCTATAAGCTGGTACCATACGAATTGTGTTTGTCCAGTGGAATGTCTTGCAGTAATTGTGGGGTATATCTGTTTGGCAATGTAGGTTCTTGCGTCTATGTACAGTCCCACCAGTCAAACAGGGACCAATGATGGGATGCTTGTAAAGCCTCCACCACACTCAGACCAACGTAATATTTACTGTCTTGTCTTAGCCACCGTGGATTTTCGACTGACTAGTAGTGTATATTGAAAAGACTGATTTGCCCGTGTTTTGTAAATGATGTCTCAACCATACAGAAAACCTTTCATCCAAACGCTGCACCACTTTGCAGTTTCGATATGCACCATTTGCAGAACTGTGATCAATTTCAAAAGACATTCGCAAGAAGTTGTTGATGGGCCAAAATGTGGAAAAGATGAAATGCGTTAGAATCTAGCATTTTCAGAAAACTCTTATAGCGGATACCTTTGACCAATGCAAGCTGCTTTGTAGTGACATGTTTTTGGATGGCACGTGCGTCTATATGGTATGCACTCGTTTTAGATCTAAGCCACACAAAGTCAACAATCTGCAACCCATTCACCCTGTCTTTCGTAAGGCCAGCAACCTTCCTGTTTTCAGACGTGTCGAATGCTTCAGGATTGTACCTAATTACCTCATATGGATACCAGCTTTTCACTCAGGAGATGAAACAGTCTCTAACCATATGAAGCAATTTGGGATGAGCGAAGTTTGTCTTCGTAAACTCATAGTGGTATCGGTACATGTGGACTTTGGACAGGTCCCTAATACACATACCAATATAGACAGGATTTGTGAACTGCACTGAAACCTTAGCCTTTATCACACCAACTAGCCCTTCATTGAATATTGTGGCCCACTTAAAATTTGGTCTTTCGATGTAATTCCTTTTGCCATGAAGCTCATCCCAACTGTGAACTAAATGAATTTTGCAGTGGTTTGTAACATTTCCATTGTTTTTCCGAAAACAAAATTATTCATTAATATATAAAAATCCTTTCCAGAATCACACATTGTAGAGCCCTCTTTTCGGTATTTACATAATTTTGCATCTTCAGCCAGAGCTGCTGCTTGAAGGGGATGGTGTGGGTGACTAATAAGTTTCGTCCTTAAATTGAGATACTGCTGGAGATTTCCATAAAGCAGAATATATCTCTGATCATTCCCCAGCATTTTCATCAGGTTGGGTACAGAACCATGTGATGGGACTAAGCTGAAAGTCACTGTGGATATGTCGCAAATGGGCAGGGTATGCCAGCTCTCCCTCCAAGACATAACCTTCACCATAATACGCAGCCAAATATTCGATATTTTTCTCCAGTCTGGCTGTTTACTCTTTGGACAGCCATCGGAAACCCCCAAACGTCAGACATTGTTGCACGGCGTGCCCATATAGGTTGTTTACAAACAAGTAAAGGATGTAACTCAAATTGTAAGATGGCCTGTACTTCTCCTCGCACCTTCGCGGGTTATTCATTTTGGGGTATCTGTGCACATAGTGGCAAAGTTCCCTGCGAATTCTGCGTTTAGAGAAGAGTAACATGTCAACGTCATTCAACAGTTCGATATTCACTTGTATACTTTTTGACTTTGCATCCTACGAAAGTCCTGATATGATGTAATAGAAGGCAGGATTCAGAGTCTAAGTGTCCAAGCATATACTCCTGAATTTATAAAAAATGTCTGTGAACAGGCGACGTCGGTGTCCACGTAAAATCCAGCATATTCCCCTAAATTAGGGATGTTGACCTCTAGTCCAACATTCACTGCATTCACATACTCTGCATGTATTATGGCAGTGGCTGCGAGTTTACTGGAGAATACGCTTACGTCGGGCACTGTGGTTTCTTCGACTACCTTCTTCAAATCCAGTTTCATGATCACAAGCTGGAACTTTGTATCATCAGGATATGCAACTCTGGTGATATGCCTATCGTCCTGATGCACTGTCTCAACAAGTTTCTGAAGAAACGCTTGCATTAAACATAGTGAGTTGAGGAAGTGGAGCATTATTCTTGGCATGATTCGGTTGGAAAATGAAATGTAGTTTTCTACACTGTAAGGTATGACACTGACCTTATCATTTTTGGTGCCTCGATCCAGTGGCGGCCCATAATTATGACACTCAACTGCCTTCTGGTATAAGGTATCATTTTTTCACAATCTGGCCACGGGATCGTTGTTGCTATAAATCTTATCAACACTCATTTCAAGTTTTTAGAGCTCAGAGAGCTATGTATGTGAATTGACTGATATTAGGGCCATACGAGCATACAATTGATATGCGTCCTCATACGTTATGTGCCATTCAGTGGAGGTGGTATGAGGGGCAGTAGGTTCACCTTCACAACGCACCACAGAAACTAGTAAGCACTCGATGTCAGCGTACACAACGAAGGGGCAATGCTCCCTGTGGCGGTCATTCTTAAATATTTAGAACCTTTTTTGCCTTTGTAGGCATTTCGACGTGTTTAGATTCCTGGTTAGGAGCATCAGTTAGGTGCTTTTCTACATACCCGCTCATAGTAAATGAACTGAGGCATCTGTAGCAAAAAGGCCTGGCTCTCTTTCATTTGTTTTCTATCTCTTTCTGTCTGTCAGTCTCTTACCTTTTTTGTAATTGGACGGAATGCAGGTGAGACATGATTTTGATCCAGACGTATTTTGGCTTCTCGCCGTTGGAGAATAGTAACAAACCTGGGTCACTGAGGTGCTGGCCAGCTGCTCTAGCAAAATAGAATGGGTTGAATAAATCACTTCTTCCTGCACAGGGTCCTCGTGATGTTCTTCTGGCATGTTTTTATCTACATGCAGGCCATGAACTTAAATTGAATGAACAGGGTTCTATCTCTTTCAGAGGTGGAGTATGCGGCTGAATGCCTTACGAGATGCTCTTTCCAGCATTTCGGAGAAATGACCCTGTATGACTCTGCAATCGATTCGTCCCAAGATGTCATGCCACACGCTCTTTCAGCATCACTGCCTTCCTTGGGAGGGAGGGAGTGCGGGTAGGGGGTGGGAGGGTTCGTGAGGTCGCAGTACAGAATGACCTTGCACCCCTAATGGTACAATAGTACAGATCGTTGACGATTTTAGTGAGCCACGTTTCCAAAACGACTTGACAGACATTGAGGAAAATGATAACTCTCAATTGCGTGATTTAGAGTTGTCAATGCACCAGCAGTCTTAGAGTAGCCGAATGCAGCGGCGTGATGTACCTGGTGAGCTGTAACGGAGTGGGCCACAGTGCTGCTGTCTGGATCAGAGGATGTTAGTGTGGTCTAGGGCGGATCAAGCTGAGAAGAATGCATCGTTGACGGATCCACTTGTGGCGAAAGCATCATCATCGATCGGCTTTATTGACGCGTATGGTCGTGGCGTTGTTGTTGGTGCAAGCCTACTTCTCGATGGTTCCAGAACTACTGCAAAGGAAGAAATGAGATTGATAAGTGTCCTGTGTAACACATTCAACAGGCCAATGCATCCGTCAACAATTTCTGATACTTACATTGCGTTTTATAGATGTTGGTATAGCCAGTAAGGGTTAACCACTCATTGTCATTACCATTTGGGATATTATTAATGTACTGTAAGGTTTTTCCTTTCAGTTCATCATCAACATCTGTTGGTATATTAACATCGAGTGCATCTAGAAGAAAGGCGAACATACATGATAAGTATTGCATGCGAGCGTAAATCACTGTAGAAGAAGAAATACGAGTTAACACTCATGTTGGAACATCTTTATTCAAATCTGAAACTGCTGAGTGAAACTGAACGTACTGCCTCTTTGCTATTTTTTATCATTTCATTTCTGACATACAGAACTATTCCCGACAAATACAACTCAAACTTATTCTATTCATTTATGACCCACAATGTACAAGGATAACGCAATCTGACTATTAATTAACACAAAAGAATGGCCCTGAATTAGAAGAATCCTAACAATAACCCATACATTTCACAAGTCACTTACCTCACAGAAAATCTTCATGATACGAACTACAGCAAACAGCAAGTATACAGCCAGCTAAATAAAACGATTCTAACTACTGTAGGCTCTAACTACTAATAGGCATGTGGTTAGCAAAGGAAAGATTTTGTTGCAGAGCAAACAATGTATTTAGCAGATTTTACCTTAATCATGTGATATCCAGTTCGAAAAACTATATAACCGTCCGTGACATCCAGTTCTAAAATAATTCCATTACCCACATTTTACTATCCATGTCCAACCAATATTAAATCTCCATGACAGACAAACGTCCAGACCGTCCGCTCGCGCTAACACTACTTCTGACCTCCGTCAGTGCTAACTATTAACCTCTAACTGCGAGTCCTTCCAGCCACAGAGTCTCTTACAGAGGGCGCACAGCGCTGTCAGTGATATTAATGCAGTCTATAGCGCTGCCAACATAAAAACGCATAAACAGGCTGAGACATAAACAGGCTACTTAGAATGTATCTGATCCAAAAAATCAGGCTTTGGGTCGATAACTGGGATAGATGGGGCAGAATAACTCCATCCTCCATGCTGTTAGCCCATTCAGACATAGATATAACAGTACTCACATCACCTACAAAAGAAAGAATGCACCTTAGAAGCATTGCTTAGGAAACATAAGTTACTATTTTTTTAATTATTTGAACGCAGACATATACTGATACAGAATGAGTGTTCAAATGAAAGATACAAAACGTTGTTACAAGAAAACAGTTTCTAATTTGCATATGCCTCTTTGGGATAATGTAGTCAGACATCTAGTGGCAATAATGTAGTGTCCGGCGTGTCACTAATCTTATTTATGGATTCTTCCGGTACTTTTTGGTAAGCAATTCCATGTTTAAGGTCGAATAACAAGTACACTGTTTTTGTTCTATTGGTCAATAGTGCCGATACACCACTTTTATCCGTCCTATACCCTTCCAGACGGCCGGCTGGAGTGGGCGAGCGGTTCTAGGCGTTACAGACTGGAACCGCGCGACCGTTACGGTCGCAGGTTCGAATCCTGCCTCGGGCATGGATGTGTGTGGTGTCCTTAGGTTAGTTAGGTTTAAGTAGTTCTAAGTTCTTGGAGACTGATGACCTCAGAAGTTAAGTCCCATAGTGCTCAGAGCCATTTGCACCATTTGAACCTTCCACATGCTAGTAAGTTAGTTCTTGAAGATGGCCAGAAACAGTTCGAAATAAACAAAAATTAGTAGAACAAAAAGAGTGTACTTATTATTCAACCTTTAAAAAATTGTTTTTATTATTAATACACTCATTTATACTTACATTTTAGTCCTTTATTTTCCAGTAGCACAGCACACCCCTGATCTGGGTCTCGCAGAACTGCAGGACCAGGACACACGGGTGTTGGACATACTGCCACAGGCAGTCTTCCTGATTTATGGAACCAGGCACTGCCGTCACAGCAGCCTCAACTCGCTGAGCCGTAGTTAGGTGCCAGCAGAATAATGCTATTCGCTAATGCTTACAACTTTACTGCTAGTGAATCTAAGTGCGATCATGTTGGTCTAGTGAGCAACAGTGGCTTTGATGAAGTAACTGAAGCAGAAAACTTACAATGTGTTGGGGATAGTGCAGTATTCACGGTACGAATGGGATTGTTTGAGCAGCTTGAAGGGATACATAGAGAAGAAGATGACGATGAAGCACAATCCATCTCATATACCTATTAACTTTCATATGGTTCAAATGGCTCTGAGCACTATGGGACTTAACATCTATGGTCATCAGTCCCCTAGAACTTAGAACTACTTAAACCTAACTAACCTAAGGACAGCACACAACACCCAGCCATCACGAGGCAGAGAAAATCCCTGACCCCGCCGGGAATCGAACCCGGGAACCCGGGCGTGGGAAGCGAGAACGCTACCGCACGACCACGAGATGCGGGCTAACTTTCATATGTCTGGGAGGAAGGTTTCAATAGTTGATATGTACGGAGAAGCTTTGCTTGAATTAACTCCAGGGACAAGCACATTTACATGAAGCATTCGTGTGTTGTGAATTTGAGTGATTTGTGTTGTGTGTTATTGATCACAACAGACAGGCTGAGCCGCCGGCTTCTGCATGTCAGAGGTGCGTACTATGATTTTGTGAACTATTTGCATTAGAATAGTGTAAACATGATCCAATTAAAACAGTGTATATGCTTGTATTCACCCAGTGCCAAAATGAACAAGTGTATATCCAATAAGCATAAAGTCTGTAGAAGCTGAACTCATGGGCGGTATTTATAACCGGGCTTATACCTACAAACAAGCACATCACTCTTAAATACTTCACACAGCCACCTAAATCTGTGTAAAATATCTCATAACAAAGGCATAAGTTGAGTATGAAACACATAATAAGCAATAGTGATCCAACTGATGTCTTTCAGTAAGTTTCGTAGAAATGTCTAAAAGTATTTTACGCACATTTCTATATTTCAGCTACTCATATATATGATAAGCATCAACGTGATCCTCTTCTCTTCCTTCTCCTTAAAACTGGAGTTCCCCAGCTGAATCACCATGACATATTGACGGATAATTATTTTCAGAACATCTAGGACATCTGGGCTAAGCAGAATTCTTGAGTACACCAAAGTCGTGCAGAAATCGTTCTCCTTTAACAGGAGTTGCTAGATATGTCCAGAGAATAACCACATGCAACAGTGCTCACAAAACGTTCGTTACCCTCACACAAGTTTACAACGAGAACTGTCGCTCTGCGTTTATTATTTAGTGCTGAGGATTATAATTTTATCCATTTTTGCATGAGCAACAGCGATGAACTGGCTGTAGAGCTCAGACTGTTTATTCTTTTATTCAGAAACCAATAATAACATAAATTATTTTTTAATGTTTTAAAGTAGAATGCGCTGTTGCTAAATACACACACACACACACACACACACACACACACACACACACACACACACACTGAAGCGCAAAAGAACTGTTATAGGCATGCATATTCAAATACAGAGATATGTAAACAGGCAGAATACGGCGCTGCTGTCGGCAACGCCTATATAAGACAAGTGTTTGGCGCAATTGTTAAACCGGTTACTGCTGCCACAATGGTAGGTTATCAAGATTGAAGTGAGTTTGAACACGATGTTACTGTCGGCACACGAGCGATGGGACATAGTATCTCCGAGATAGCGATGAAGTGGAGATTTTCCCGTACGAGCATTTCACGAGTGTACTGCGATTATCAGGAATGCGGTAAACATCAACTCTGCGACATCGCTGCGGCCGGAAAAAGATCCTGTAAGAACGGGACCAACGACGACTGAACAGAATCGTTCAACGTGACAGAAGTGCAACACTTCCGCAAATTGAAGCAGATTTCAATGCTGGGCCATCAACAAGTGTCAGCATGCGAATCATTCAACGAAACATCATCGATGTCGGCTTTTGGAGCCGAAGAGCCACTCGCGTACCCTTGATGATTGTATAACACAAAGCCTTACACCTAGCCTGCGCCTATCAACACCGATATTGGACTGTTGACTGGTTGTCTGGTTGGACGAGTCTCATTTCAATTTGCATCGAGCAGATGGACATATACGTGTATGGAGACAACAGGGGACAGTTCAAGTTGGTGGAGGCTCTGTAAAGGCGTGGAGCGTGTTCAGTTGGGGTGATATGGAACCCCTGATACGTCTAGATACGACTCTGATAGGTGACAGATACATAAGCATCCTGTCTGATCATCTGCATTCATTCATGTCCATTGTGCAGTCCGACGGCCTTGAGCAACTCCAGCAGGACAATGCGACACCCCACATGTCCAGAATTACTACAGAGTGGGTCCAGGCAAACTCATCTGACTTTAACACTTCCGCTGGCCACCAAACACCCCAGACATGAACATTATTGACCATACTTGGAATGACTTGCAACGTGCTGTTCAGAAGAGATCCCCCCCCCTTGCTCCCCCCCCCCCCTCCCTAGCACTCTTACGGATTTATGGACAGACTTGCAAAGGGTAAAAATGTCGAAACATACAGGAATAAGAATGTAGTTGGGACAAATATATACTGAACTAATTATTATTTCTTTCTTTTTCAGCAGCAGCCACCTGATGTGTTAATGATGTTGTTTAACATCAGTTACAATTTAAACAACAGTGCCTGTAAATATGTCAGAGTCGAAATGATGTCACTTCATGAGTTTTATCCAGTGGTGGTGTTCGAAAATCCTAGATATACTGACGCCAGCGTGATACTATGGTTGTATGAGTGGATTAGTCTATGTGGCGCTTCAATGCCGATTTCTGCTCCACTCCACAGGAACGTTCACTCTCCCACAGTGATATTATGAGATCGTACAAGTGCAACCCAGCTTCCTCGAGTATGTCGACTAAGTTGGCAACCATATGTCTATCGATTCTGTGTGAGAATGTGGAGCAATCTGTTGGAGTGGCGTGCAAAACTCTTCACCAATCAGATGAAATAGCTGCTGAGCTTTAAGATTCAGGTTGTGCATCGGTGCAGGTAGAAATGTATGAACCAGCTGTGCCAGATGTCGGCACAGAGCTATAATCTTACTTAAGTATCTTCGCATACCCTGATGTATGTAAGAGTTTATAAATAAATAAAAAATTATAACAGCTACATGTGTATGTTTTTCATTTCTGTATATAGCTGCCTGTATGCAAATGTAAACACAAAATTGTCACCATGACCGAATGGACGAAACACACTCATCCCATGGGTCTTGTAGTCACTGACTGGTCCTGCAGTGGTACTGAAAACTGAGAGAAAAAGAATGGATTGCTGCTTCCCAATAAATATGAGTACATTCTATAGTTATTGGATCATCTGACTGCGGAAAGAGTAATCTTATTCTCTCACTTTTAACGCATCCTGAGGAGATACATTTTGCGCATGTCTCATATATGTTTTCAAAAACACTATTTCAATCAAAATACTTGTTATTATAGGAGATTTTGCAAACTATTGACGGAGTTACATACCATAATTTCGGTGAAAGGAGTGATATTTCAGTACCTGAAAATGTAAAGTCAAACCGATATTCAGATTCGACGATGTTGCAGTGGAAAACCAGATCCGGTATGCAAATATTTTTGCTTCATTTGTCATATGAAAAATGATGTCTTTTGTTGGAGCCAAAGATGTTCCAGGATTCCATAGCAGATGGTAGAGAATAATATGAACCTCATTATCGCTTTCAAAGAGGATAATATGAATTTTAAAAAAATGGTTCAAATGGCTCTGAGCACTATGGGACTTAACTTCTGAGGTCATCAGAGTCCTAGAACTTAGAACTACTTAAACCTAACTAACCTAAGCACATCACACACATCCATGCCCGAGACAGGATTCGAACCTGCGACCGTAGCGGTCGCGCGATTCTAAACTGTAACGCCTAGAACCGCTCGGCCACTCCGGCTGGCATGAATTTAAAGCATATCTACTAATCACCAATAGGAACGGACAGGACATTCAATGAATTTCTAGTCAAATTCACAGACTGTTGGACATGCAGTATGGGTTTCTGGTTATTGTCAAAACAAGAAAATTGAATGTTTGCCAATACAGATGAAACTTACAGGAGTTTCTTTTTAAAAGATAGTGTACCAATGTGTAACCGTGTCAGTATACTGTATATAATGGACAAGTTTGCACTCATGTCACACACTCATCCCGAGGGGATGATGCACGGACCATACAAGATTGTATACATTGATACAAGAATTGAAGCAGTTAACAAAAAATTTATGGAATTGAATAGTATTGTCAAGGCGGTAGCTAGGAAAGGTGAGATGTATGAATCCCAGTTGGAGTAGTTGAATAAAAGAATGCAGTAACATGAGCTCTATGTTGATGGAAAAATTGAAGCAGTCAATGCAAGACTAATGGATAGGCTTGGGTTTATCCAGGCATAGACATGAAAGTTTATTCCCTTCACCACTATCATTCTGGGGATGTATACACAGAGGAGACACCTAAGACAGGCCACCCCTAATATATACAAAAAAATGGTTCAAATGGCTCTGAGCACTATGGGACTCAACTGGTGTGGTCATCAGTCCCCTAGAACTTAGAACTACTTAAACCTAACTAACCTAAGGACATCACACACATCCATGCCCGAGGCAGGATTCGAACCTGCGACCGTAGTAATATATACAGTGTGATAAATAAATCGAGGAGCTCCCGAAAATTGTCAACGACCTGTAGCATCGAATCATTAGGTGCAAAGCAGTTCTGTACTGCGAGCTCTTAAACCGCCACCCACCAGTCCCTCCCTCCCAAGCAAAGCAGTGATATTGAGGGAAAGAGCACTGTCAAATTTTGGGGGCAAAATGCCATGACGTTTTGGGACGAGTCAATTGCAGACTGATTTGGATTTTTTGCGAAGAGTATCATACTGGCTCATTTTCCGAAATGCAGGAAGGAGCATCTCGTAGTGCACTCAGCCACATACTCGACCTCAGTGTGTACTCTCATCCAGTTAATGGGTCTCCAGTTTCAACCCTTTTCCAAAAGATTTTTCTGCTAAAAAAGTGTGTAGAACTGTCTAGAATCTAGAGGAGAGGAATGAATATTGCTTTGCATGATCCCTTCGGGTTTGTGACAGAACTCACTTGAAAACTGCGTGTGTACAGACACATAGAAAACATAAAATGCCTGCGGGCATTATCACTCCAATGGCAACTCATTTCACATGAAAATACAGCATGTACCAAAATTCAAGAAATAGAACCCTGATCATTCAATTCACGTTTATGTGTTGGATGTAGATAAAAACATGCCGAAGAAGATGATTAAGAAGGCCCTGTGAAGGAAGAAGCAACTTATTCAACCCATTCTACTTTTCCAGAGCAGCTGTCCAGCACTACAGTCACACAAATTTGTTGCTGCGCTCCAGTGGCTAGAAGCCAAACTACATCTGGATCAAAAACATATCCCACCTACATCCCGCACAACACACACAGATAGAAAAAACCAGTGCCAGGTACTTTTTTCTGACGATGCCCCAGCTCTTTTACTAAGAGCGAGTATCCAAAAAAGCACCTAACTGAGGCTGTAGCCAAGAAACGACACCTGTGGAAATGCCTAAATGTTTAAGAATGCCCCAAATATTTAAGAATTCAAGAAGGACCACGACCAGGAGCGTTGCCCCTTCGTTGGATATGCTGACATCGAACGCCTATTGGTTCCTGTTGTGCACTGTGAAGGTGATCCCACTGCCTCTCATACCACCTCCACTGAATGACACATAACATATGAGGCAGCATAGCAATTGTATGGTCGTAGGACTAATCTCACATTCACATCATACATAGTAAATAATCCTGCAAGAATGTTGCTTTCTGAGCCCAAAAAACTAGATTTATGACAAAAACATTCCCATGGCCAGATTCTGGAAGAATGATACATTATACCAGAAGGCTTGACTGTCACAATTATGGGCTGCCGTTGGACGAGAAGTGGAAACTCCATATTCAGACCACTGTCATGTGATGGGGTAGGTCTCTTGTGCAGCTCGCAATGCATGGAACTTGAGATCCCTTCTTTTATTTATTCATTTATTTTTATTTATTGATTTATTTAACCTGGCAAGATTAGGGCCATCAGGCCCTCTCTTACATCTAACCAGGCATTCTACTTATTTTACATTCATACGTTTTAGTAGGCATGTTAAACTACATCTAGTACAAAAAGTGAAATAAACAATTAGAAAGGTACACCTGGAAAAATACATACATATAGAGTTTATATTCGTAGATCATAAGTACTGTTATAATTAGACATTATTGAAGAGACAAATTTTAGATAGGAGTGCTGGCAGCAGGGAGTATGAGGGAGACTCATGGTGAAGGGAGGAGAAGAATAGACATGATGGAACATAATTAAGGAAATACACTCCTGGAAATTGAAATAAGAACACCGTGAATTCATTGTCCGAGGAAGGGGAAACTTTATTGACACATTCCTGGGGTCAGATACATCACATGATCACACTGACAGAACCACAGGCACATAGACACAGGCAACAGAGCATGCACAATGTCGGCACTAGTACAGTGTATATCCACCTTTCGCAGCAATGCAGGCTGCTATTCTCCCATGGAGACGATCGTAGAGATGCTGGATGTAGTCCTGTGGAACGGCTTGCCATGCCATTTCCACCTGGCGCCTCAGTTGGACCAGCGTTCGTGCTGGACGTGCAGACCGTGTGAGACGACGCTTCATCCAGTCCCAAACATGCTCAATGGGGGACAGATGCGGAGATCTTGCT
The DNA here is from genome assembly GCF_023864345.2 of Schistocerca serialis cubense. NCBI lineage: Eukaryota > Metazoa > Arthropoda > Insecta > Orthoptera > Acrididae > Schistocerca > Schistocerca serialis. The sequence continues at coordinate 603,797,918 of NC_064643.1, forward strand.
GGCCAGGGTAGTTGACTTACACCTTCTAGAGCACGTTGGGTGGCACGGGATACATGCGGACGTGCATTGTCCTGTTGGAACAGCAAGTTCCCTTGCCGGTCTAGGAATGGTAGAACGATGGGTTCGATGACGGTTTGGATGTACCGTGCACTATTCAGTGTCCCCTCGACGATCACCAGTGGTGTACGGCCAGTGTAGGAGATCGCTCCCCACACCATGATGCCGGGTGTTGGCCCTGTGTGCCTCGGTCGTATGCAGTCCTGATTGTGGCGCTCACCTGCACGGCGCCAAACACGCATACGACCATCATTGGCACCAAGGCAGAAGCGTCTCTCATCGCTGAAGACGACTCGTCTCCATTCACGCCTGTCGCGACACCACTGGAGGCGGGCTGCACGATGTTGGGGCGTGAGCGGAAGACGGCCTAACGGTGTGCGGGACCGTAGCCCAGCTTCATGGAGACGGTTGCGAATGGTCCTCGCCGATACCCCAGGACCAACAGTGTCCCTAATTTGCTGGGAAGTGGCGGTGCGGTCCCCTACGGCACTGCGTAGGATCCTACGGTCTTGGCGTGCATCCGTGCGTCGCTGCGGTCCGGTCCCAGGTCGACGGGCACGTGCACCTTCCGCCGACCACTGGCGACAACATCGATGTACTGTGGAGACCTCACGCCCCACGTGTTGAGCAATTCGGCGGTACGTCCACCCGGCCTCCCGCATGCCCACTATACGCCCTCGCTCAAAGTCCGTCAACTGCACATACGGTTCACGTCCACGCTGTCGCGGCATGCTACCAGTGTTAAAGACTGCGATGGAGCTCCGTATGCCACGGCAAACTGGCTGACACTGACGGCGGCGGTGCACAAATGCTGCGCAGCTAGCGCCATTTGACGGCCAACACCGCGGTTCCTGGTGTGTCCGCTGTGCCGTTCGTGTGATCATTGCTTGTACAGCCCTCTCGCAGTGTCCGGAGCAAGTATGGTGGATCTGACACACCGGTGTCAATGTGTTCTTTTTTCCATTTCCAGGAGTGTATAAAGGAAAAGAAGATTGCCTGGCTAATAGAGATAGATGAAGGGGAAGGCATCTCAGGAGCAAGATAGAAGACGCTAGCTTTGCTATTTGACAGATGAGAGGATTGGCCTGGTACATTAATTTTGTGGAGAACTTTATGAGGATGATAGTAGGAAATGCTTCAACTTCTTCTTAAAAGCAACAGGAGATTGAATTTTGCGCAAGGTAAGGGGCAGTTTGTTCCAGAGGCGGACAGCGGCAACTGAGAAGGAGTTTGCAAAAGTTTTTGTTTTGCGAGTGGGCACAATTAGGATACCAAATAAGAGTGACCTCGTGTTTCGATTATGATGGCATGACAGGTTTTTAATCTCTGAAGCAAGGTACTGGGGTGCTTGCGCGACGAGGAGTCTGTGAAGTAGACATAGAGTGTGGTAGTCACGCAATTTGTCCGGCCGCAACCACTTTAGCTCGGCGTATGAAGCACTAACATGATCATATTGGCGAATGTTGCAGGTGTAACGCACACAGGCATTAATGGTTAGCTCTAGCCGTCTTTTGTTTTCACTACTCGTGCCTTGATGAATCACATCACAATAGTGGAGGTTCGGTAGAACGAGTGCTTGCACGAGCTGGCGTTTCAAATCCTGTGGAAATATGTTCCGAAACTTTTTGAGAGCATAGAGACAAGCAGACGTCTTTCGGCACACTGCGACTATATTCTCCGCCCAGTTGAGATGCTCATCCAAAGTTACACCCAAGTTCTTCGCTGTTTTCTGATATGGTATTGGAGTACCGTCGAGTAGAATAGGAGGTAGCCGTTCGCGGAAATCTGAACTTATTAATTTCTGATGGGCTATTAAGATTACTTGCGTCTTTTTTGCATTTAGTTTAAGCCCCAGGCTTTTCGCCCATGTCACTACCGAAGACAGATCATCATTCATCTGAGCGATTGCAGTGTTTACGTCTTCAGGTCTGACGCTTAGGTAGAGCTGGAGGTCGTCGGCATAGAAATGATATTTACAGGAGGACAGAACCGACGAAATATCGTTGACATATAAAGAAAACAAAAGTGGTCCTAAGACTGATCCTTGTGGCACTCCCGGGGAAACATGTTTCCAGGAAGATTTTTCATTTACGCAGACAACACATTGCTGTCTGTCTTTTAAGTAGCTTTCAAACCATCTCATTGCACTATCAGAGAAATTAAGCTGTTGCATTTTTCTGAGCAATATGTCAAAGTTAACAGTGTCAAAAGCTTTGCTGAAGTCCAGTAGCGTCAATATTGTTGCCTTTCGATTGTCGATGGCACATTTCAGGTCATCTGTTACTTTAATTAGAGCAGTGTTTGTGCTGTGATGTTTACGGAAACCGAATTGAAATTTGTCATGTAGGCTGAATTCATGCAAGTGTTCAGTGATTTGGTCATGAACAATATATTCGAGTGCTTTGGAAACAGCAGGCAGTATGCTAATTGGTCGGTAATCACTAGGCAGTTGCGGGTTTTCGGTCTTAGGGATGGGTCGAATTATGCTTCTTTTCCATGCAGTGGGGTATATTCCGTTCACGAGGGAAAAATTAAATATGCCAGTTAAGACAGTACTAAGATATCGGCAACATTCTTAATCATGGTTATACCGATACTGTCGTTGCCTATTGCATCAGAAGAGATTCTCATTATTGCTTTTCTTGCCGTATTTGTTGTTACATGTTTTAGATGGAAGCTATCGTTGTTAGTTATCCTGTTTGGGGATTCTTGTGGACGGTAATTATCCGCCGTGCTGGTATTCAGAGGTGCAGAGAAGAATTCATTTAATTCGTTAGCTGACACATGAAAAGTAGTTTCCGATTTTGCCTTTCCGACCCCCAAGCTACGGAGATTCTTCCATAGAGTCGTGGGCGTCAGATCGCTGCATACAAGGGAGCGAGCGTGCCTGATTTTAGCATTGCGAATGCATTGTTTCACTCTGTTCCGTAGCTTTCTGTATTCTTCGAAACGCTCGGGTTTCGGATCTGCCTTGAAACGCCTGTGAGCAGCATCCCTATTAGTCATCATTTGACGTAATTCAGCTGTCAGCCATGGAGCAGGAGATTTTCTTACACGGATTGTGCGCACAGGTGCATGTTTGTCATAGAGGGCAGTGAGTTTATCACCAAGTTCATTAATTTTGCCGTCGATTGTAGGTTCTCTGATTATTTGATGCCATGAGATTTCTGAGCAATCGGCTGTTAGAGCGTCAAGGTCAATACGTTTCATGTTCCTACAAGTTATGTAACGCGATTTGATCCTTGGGGGCTGCACAGAGTAGGCCAGGAATATTACATCATGTGCTGAGAGGCCAGGGGCCGATGTTTGACCAACATCTCTTACTTTGTCAGTCTGTTTCGTTGCGATTACCTCTATAAGAGTATGACTGTGCGCCGTATGGTGTGTAGGTTGTAATGGAAGAATGTTCATGCTATTGCAACTAAACAATCTTCTTAGGTTTATTGCGGAGGGAGTGTCTCTTAGCAGGTCTACGTTCAAGTCACCCATTACGATGACATGTTCGTATTGACACTGGAGTGAATGTAATTCCGACTGCAAGGAACTCATTGAGTTTATTTTTGGCGGCTTGTACACGACGCCAGTCAAGAATTTCCGACTTTGTATATTTATTTCAATGAACATGAATTCAGCCTCTTTTTCTTCAGCAGGATTTGACGTACATAAGACTTTCGCTTTGAGATCTGTTCGTATATACGCACCGACCCCGCCACCTCGCTTGTTTTATCTGTCTGCCCTAAGAAATGTGTACCCTGGGAGATGAATAGATGCAGTGGATATGTGTGGTTTTAACCACGTTTCGGATAAGAGGATTACGTGGTAGTTTAGTTGGTTGAAGAGGAGGCTGGTACCACACATACCCATCTTCTTCCATAATTTGAATGAAGATGATGCACTTGGGTGATTTCGCCTTCAAAAATGAAAAGGTCAGTGTCATACCTTACAATGCTCCACTTCCTCAACACACTATGTTTCATGCATGCGTCTCTTCAGAAACTTATTGAGACAATGCACGAGTGCTGCATATTCTGATGATGCAAAGTTCCAGCTTGCGACGAAGAAAGAGATCTTTCCTTATGAATACCTGAATTTGAAGGAGAAACTCCACGAAACCACACTCCCCGACTTAACCGTTTTCTCCATTGCCACAGTGGAAGCAGAGTGTGGGCATGCAGTGAATGTTTGACAAGAGTTCAACATCCCTAATTTAGGGGAATGTACTAGTGTACTAGATTGTACATGGACACCGAAGTCGCCTGTTCACAGACACTTTTTAGAAATTCTGGAGTGTATGCATGGACACTTACACTTTGAATACTGCGTTCTTTTAAACCACTGGTTCTTTTAAACCATATCTTTCGTAGGATTTAAAGTTAAAAAGTATGCATGTGAACATCGAACTGTTGAATCATGTTGACTTGTTGCTCATTTTTGAACGCAGAATACGCAGTAGACTTTGTCAGTGTGTACACATATACCCCAAGATGAATAACCCGTGAATGTGCGAGGAAGAGTACAGACCATCTTACAATTTGAGTTACATCCTTTATCTGCATGTAAACAATCTATATGGGCACGCCAAGCAATAATCTCTGCTGCTCGGAGGTTTCTGATGGCTGTCCAAAGAGGAAATCGTCTGACAGGAGAAAAATATCCAACATGTGGCTGTGGATTCTGGTGAAGGATATGTCTTGGAGGCAGAGCTGCCACATCTTGTCCATTTGCAAGATGCCCATAGTGACTTTTAGCTTACTCCCGCGAAGTGCTTCTGTCCCCAAGCTGATGATAAAGCTAGGGAATAATCAGAGGTCGACCTGGCGCAGGGCTGTTGAAGCTGAGGTGACAGCCGTTGGCCACTCCTGGAGTAACACCAAGAAGATGGCAACGAACAGGTTCACATGGAGAGCTCTAATATGTGACCTATGCTTCACATCGGAGTAAAAGGAATTAAGTAAGTAACATTCTCCTTTACAGAAACCTCCAGTAATATATCAATTTGAGGATGAAACTTGTTAGTAACCCACAGAAGTTCCTTCAAGCAGCACCTCTGGCTGAAAATGCATGCATATGTAAATAACGAACAGCGGCCTCTTACGGTGTATGATTTCGGAAACATTTTTATAAATTAATGAATAATTATAATTTCGGAAAAACACTGTAATATGTTAGAAACCACAGCAAAATCCATTAAGTTTACAGTTTGGATGGGCATCATGGGAAAAGAGACCACATAACCAGACGAAATTTTGAGCTGTCCACAATTTTCAATGAAGGCTTACTCTCTTTGAAGACGGTTTAAGTTGCCTTTCTATATTGGTATTTGTATTGGGGACCCCTCCAAAGTGCACATGTACCCATTGCATTACGAGTTTACGAAGTCAGACTTCGCTCGTCCCAAATTACTTCACGTGGATACAAAAAATTTCATCTCCTAAGTGAAAGGCTGTTATCCGTATGAAGTAATCAGATACAATCCTGAAGCATTCGACACGTCTGGATATTGTGAGTTAACGAGCGTTTCGTTCTCATTTAAGTATATGGGCGAAAGAATCAGCCTTCAGGAATTGTGAAACGAACCCTGACGTCCAGGACCGTGTGCCACAAAGAGTGTAGATTCGCCACGAGACGGGGAAATTCACTGGCGTCTATTGTGCTGAATGAGACCTAAGTGCTGTTGTGTGCGAGTGAGACAGACGAGAACCTACGTAATAGGGAAACCCCGTAGAAGCTGTTTGTGGCCAGGGAAATGTAGCAGTGTTAAATATGGCGGACCTAAGATCGACCATAAAGGGAAACATTTAGAAAACTACTTAATTCTGTTGTAATTCAGGGGATGAAGCCACAGTAATTGTAATCTATCATCGCTCATAAATTTTCATGGTGATCCCAATAAAACTTGAATATTGATCATATCTATAATAGTTTAGCATTTACTGTTAAAGTGAAATTAACAAGTTTTGTTAAAAGACCTGAATGCTAAAATGTGAACCCTTTGGTTGGTCTCAACGATCGACATTTCATATACACTCCTGGAAATGGAAAAAAGAACACATTGACACCGGTGTGTCAGACCCACCATACTTGCTCCGGACACTGCGAGAGGGCTGTACAAGCAATGATCACACGCACGGCACAGCGGACACACCAGGAACCGCGGTGTTGGCCGTCGAATGGCGCTAGCTGCGCAGCATTTGTGCACCGCCGCCGTCAGTGTCAGCCAGTTTGCCGTGGCATACGGAGCTCCATCGCAGTCTTTAACAATGGTAGCATGCCGCGACAGCGTGGACGTGAACCGTATGTGCAGTTGACGGACTTTGAGCGAGGGCGTATAGTGGGCATGCGGGAGGCCGGGTGGACGTACCGCCGAATTGCTCAACACGTGGGGCGTGAGGTCTCCACAGTACATCGATGTTGTCGCCAGTGGTCGGCGGAAGGTGCACGTGCCCGTCGACCTGGGACCGGACCGCAGCGACGCACGGATGCACGCCAAGACCGTAGGATCCTACGCAGTGCCGTAGGGGACCGCACCGCCACTTCCCAGCAAATTAGGGACACTGTTGCTCCTGGGGTATAGGCGAGGACCATTCGCAACCGTCTCCATGAAGCTGGGCTACGGTCCCGCACACCGTTAGGCCGTCTTCCACTCACGCCCCAACATCGTGCAGCCCGCCTCCAGTGGTGTCGCGACAGGCGTGAATGGAGGGACGAATGGAGACGTGTCGTCTTCAGCGATGAGAGTCGCTTCTGCCTTGGTGCCAATGATGGTCGTATGCGTGTTTGGCGCCGTGCAGGTGAGCGCCACAATCAGGACTGCATACGACCGAGGCACACAGGGCCAACACCCGGCATCATGGTGTGGGGAGCGATCTCCTACACTGGCCGTACACCACTGGTGATCGTCGAGGGGACACTGAATAGTGCACGGTACATCCAAACCGTCATCGAACCCATCGTTCTACCATTCCTAGACCGGCAAGGGAACTTGCTGTTCCAACAGGACAATGCACGTCCGCATGTATCCCGTGCCACCCAACGTGCTCTAGAAGGTGTAAGTCAACTACCCTGGCCAGCAAGATCTCCGGATCTGTCCCCCATTGAGCATGTTTGGGACTGGATGAAGCGTCGTCTCACGCGGTCTGCACGTCCAGCACGAACGCTGGTCCAACTGAGGCGCCAGGTGGAAATGGCATGGCAAGCCGTTCCACAGGACTACATCCAGCATCTCTACGATCGTCTCCATGGGAGAATAGCAGCCTGCATTGCTGCGAAAGGTGGATATACACTGTACTAGTGCCGACATTGTGCATGCTCTGTTGCCTGTGTCTATGTGCCTGTGGTTCTGTCAGTGTGATCATGTGATGTATCTGACCCCAGGAATATGTCAATAAAGTTTCCCCTTCCTGGGACAATGAATTCACGGTGTTCTTATTTCAATTTCCAGGAGTGTAGAAGCGCATCATTAAAATGACAGATGTTGTAAATATCAACTTTGTAACTTTATTTGTTTAAAAGGTATAGTAAATTTAAATTATCAGTATTTTCAGTTAAGCATCGGATCATCGTTTCCTCCATACAAAACACGTTGAATGATGGCAGCATGATACGTTATTGAATCATTAGGTAACAGAATATTTGTTGTAAAATTTCGTGCATGATAGTTACTTTTGTTCTTTATTTATTTATCAGAAAGACATTGGTCCAAGGCTACTGGCCGTGACATTCAAAGCTAAGAAGGAAATTGCATTGGTTTTATTTAAAGAAACTTAACGTTTATTTTGTAATGGATATTATTGTTACTATATTTAGAACTTGAAAGTGGTCCAACTTTGATTATTTAAATATGTTAAAATGTAAAATAATGTAGAATGAGCCGTAGGCTATCAGATCGATGGCTTCAGGGAACTGCCCTAGTCAGTTAGTTGAGCGAGGATGTTCGGCGCGCGGGAAACGCGGCCGGGGACGGGTAGAGGGACAGTTCTGGCGGAGACGCGATGGCGGACGGTCGGTCTTTAGGTAGCTAGGAAGTGAAATGACTTGGAAAATTTCGCGTTGTGTGGTATCGTGGAACTTAGTCTCTGAGCGGTGCGCAGCCGCGCGCCTGGTGTAAACTCGAAACTTTTTGTGTAAATAACGAGGTGGAGTATTGGACTTGTAATTCGCGGTGAGATTGTGAATGATCGAACTGTGTCAAATGGATATGCGCTCGAGTGTAATAGTAATTCTAAATACGACGACTTTCGCTGTTAGTTTCCTTTCTGAATAAACATTACTCCAAGCAACCCGCAACTATATGGCCTACATCATTTGTGGGTCGTTAATTTCGCACCCGATATTATTATTGTTGTTGTTATAAGTTATATTAAAGTTGTATGTTTCATACAATTCCGCAAATTTGCCACAAGCCAGACAATTTAATCAATGGGTCACAAGTGTCTAATTTAGGGCACGTGCGGTTCAACCCCTAGATGAGTTTGAGCCAAGACATTTCGTCGAAAAGGAACTGCATGTGAGCCCGAACATCTTTGGGATGTTAGCTCGCACTATGTGGCTGATAGTGCTTATGGTACTACACTCAAAACAAGAAGCTTATTGGCCTGACCTGACGAAAAACGAGGTGAATGGGCTACAGACTGTGGAGACCTAAAGTGTACGTATACCATGTAGATGCAGGTGCCATCAGTGGCATGTGCCTACAATGCAGCTTGAATTGGTCAATGGTATGTGCTGTAAGAGAGTTCTGAGAATAATTTCCACATTTCGGCTCGTCAATAACTTCATGGCAAAGTCTTTCGAAATCTATCACAGTTCTCGGAGTAGTGCATACCAAAATTGCAAAGTGGTGCAGCGTTTGGATGCAAGGTTTTCTGCGTAGAGGAGACATCATTTACAAAACGTGGACAAATAAATGTTGACAATATGTACTACTCGTCAATCGACAATCCCTGTTGGCTAACAGAAGCGAGTAAATACTACGTTGGTGTGTCAGGTCTGGTGTAGGCTTTACAAGCATCGCATCATTAGTCCCTGTTTGTTGGTGGGAGTCCACATACTTGTAGACACAAGAAACTACGGTACCAAACAGATCGGATCAACCTTTGAGAAACACAAAACGCCGGCCGCGGTGGTCTAGCGGTTCTGGCGCTGCAGTCCGGAACCGCGGGACTGCTACGGTCGCAGGTTCGAATCCTGCTTCGGGCATGGGTGTGTGTGATGTCCTTAGGTTAGTTAGGTTTAAGTAGTTCTAAGTTCTAGGGGACTTATGACCTAAGATGTTGAGTCCCATAGTGCTCAGAGCCATTTGAACCATTTTTGAAACACAAAACGGTCAGCGCGATCAGCAGACTTAACACTTCTGAACTTTTATTTGTGATGTAAGTTAAGTTCTATAAGAAAAACACTGTGTGTTAAGACCAGATGCAGTGTTTAATGTGCATTAAAGGTATGTTTGAAGATAGTATGAAAGACATGTTTTTTTTAAACTTGCATGTTTAGCCTACTTTACATTACACATGTAAAGCTCAATTGGCATGTTTCAGTAACCAGGTAGCGCTGTTTTTATCTATACCATATTTCTGTAACATTTCAGTCTGGTTTTATTTGTCAGAGCAAAATTTGTTATTTTATATCAATACAAACACTGCAATAGTTTATTTTTGGTTATATATTTTATGTGAATTTGATGTATATTGAAATCTGTAAAGAACAATGTATGATGTACCTTGTGGCTGCCTGTGTAGGATTGCAAACAGCTGCTTCAGTGTGAATTGATCTGATCTATGGGCAGGTTACAGCATGTTTAACAACCTACATGCTACTAAACGGTATTTTTGTCTTGTCATGCAATATTTAAACTGAGCCACTGCTAAAACACTTCTTGTATTCAATTCAAATGTCTGATTCCTATATGTGTTGTTCTTTTTAGCACTGGTAATAGCTGTACTGCAGCTGAAATCTAGCTAGATCTGGAATAAAATACAGATTTATACGTGACTTCTTCCTGTGTGCATCCTTGATTACAACACTTTCACAATCGCTGAGCACAACAGCTCCTAATGGAACCCAACCCAGTAACGTTTCAAACTACCTTCGGAGTGTCGGCAGGGTGACTGGCGTTGGGGCATCTCCCGCCTCATGTTGAGTCTGATACTCTGCCAGCCGCCTTGGTCGTCCCTCTTTTGCTGTTTTAGTTGCATTAAGGTGCAGTTAACCTTTTTTCTGGCACAACCTTTTTCTGTCTCAGGAGTAGCACTCTGAAGAACGCACGACCTTATCCTCAGAACTAGCTGATGACGAAAGAAGAGTTGAACAGATTTTTACACTTCCCACACTTCCTCCATTACAGTTGGTGCTGATCCCATCTATAACACCTTGACTATAACGGATCAGGGGAGGGATGACTATAAGAGCGTCAGCCCCCTCACAAGCTGAGTCCCAGGGGACACTTGCCTGGGCGCACCCATCTACTGACCGGATTTTTTCCTCTCACCTTATTTTATTGTTGTCAGGCCAACTGATGTTCATTACATTTTAGTCTTTTCCTTTTGCTATTACGAGACCTCGCAGCTAGCGGCCATTATTTAGTCCGTAATTGTCTTGGGCCTTCCTTAATCGGGTTGGTGAGGGTCAGATGGAGATGAAGTCCTGGGGAGCCCTCTTCAGATGTATGACCTGCACACCGGACCGTCACACATAGTTTTACGTTAATTTTTTCTCAGCCTTGGGATCAATATTGCTGTTAGCACTCCTCTGTGCTTTCATAATTAGATCAAATTTCATTAACTCAAGATGTTCTATCTCTGGTCAGAGGGACTGGTGATATACTTGTTCAGGTCCTGAACCGTCCAAGCAACTAACGATTTCAAGTATGTTCTGTGATGCTCATTAACAAAGGCCAATCCTGCGTCAGTCTTATTATATAGATGTTCCGGAACAGTTTTATTGTTCCCGCTCTGTGTGGTCTATCTTAACTGCCTCACCTGTATACTGCGCTGCCTACAGAGCAGGTATGGCGTGTTTTCCCCGAATGAGAAATGGCGGGTTGATTTCTTTACACAGGGCACGGCAAGGTCCCTTCATCTTCATTCCTCAACCCGAGATTTTAATGTCTTTAATAACCTCATCGTCGATGGAAGGTAACGCACAGGCTTCCTTTCTGCACTGCCGATATTGACGCTCTGTAGCGTCGTTGGATTACGTTCCCAGATATGGATTCCTATTCGAAATATTATATTCTCACTCCCCCGGAAGTTTGTAACGGGTATTTTCGGACATCCTGTATGTGCCAGTAATTGCTGAGACACGATATACATTCATGCTCATAAATTAAGGATAATTCCAGAATGTGGTGCCACACAACGTGGTTCTGCACAAAACTGGCGCTAATAGCGTAGGCACATAGGGAACACACACGACACAGGTCTGTAAGTCCACGGTATCGGTGATAAGTTGAGAAAACCGTCCCGAAAAACACGTGCTACAAAACGCCACTGTTTCCTGCCCATGTACCCCGACATCAGTATGGGATATGATCAGCATGCACACGTACACAGGCCGCACAACGGGTTAGCATACTCTGGATCAGGTGGTCGAGCAGCTGCTGGGGTACAGCCTACCATTCTTGCACCAGTGCCTGTCGGAGCTCCAGAAGCGTCCTAAGGGTTTGAAGACGTGCAGAGGTACGTCGACCGAGAGCATCCCAGACGTGCACGATGGGGTTTAGGTCTGGAGAACAGGCAGCCACTCCATTCGCCAGATATCTTCTGTTTCAAGGTACTCCTCCACGATGGCAGCTCGATGTGGCTGTGCGTTATCATCCATCAGGAGGAAGGTGAGACCTACTGCATCCTTGAAATGGCGGACATACTGGTGCAAAATGACGTCCCGATACACCTGACCTGTTACAGTTGCTCTGTCAAAGACATGCAGGGGTGTACGTGCCCCAATCATAATCCCACCCACACCATCAAACCACGACCTCCATACAGGTCCCTTTCAAGGACATTAAGGGATTGGTATCTGGTTCCAGGTTCACGCCAGATGAAAACCCGGAGAGAATCATTGTTCAGACTATACCTGGGCTCGTCCGTGAACATAACCTGGGACCACTGTTCCAATGACCATGTACTGTGTTCTTGACACCAGGGGTCAGTGAAATGCACCTTGCAGGTCTCCGGGCGAGTAAACCACGTCTGTTCAGTCGTCTGCAGACTGTGCGTCTGGAGACACCTGTTTCAGTGGCTGTGGTAAGGTCCCGAGCAAGGCTACCTACAGTACTCCGCGGCTGTCTGCGGGCACTTATGGTGAGATATCGGTCTTCTTGTGGTGTTGCACACTGTGGACGTCCCGTACTGTAGCGCCTGGACGCGTTTCCTCTCTGCTGGAATCGTTGCGATAATCTTGAGATCACATGGAGGGCCCGTGATACGTCCTGCTGTGTTTGACCAGCCTCCAGTCGCTCTAGTATTCTATCCCTGATAACGTCATCAATATGTGTTCTTTGAGCCATTTTCAACACACCATCAGCACGTCTGAAAACGTCTGCACACCTACTCGCTGCACCGTACTCTGACATGCACCAACACACCTATGCGTATGTGGACTGCTGCCAGCGCCACCGTGTGACGACCGCAGGTCCTATTCACCGCATGGTCATACCCCGAGGTGATTTAAACACGCAAACCGCCCACCAGAGAGTCTTTTCACCATGTATCAGCATTATCCTTAATTTATGAGCATAAGTGTCTATCAAGAACTCGTACGCTATAATCAGGGGTAATTTCGTTTCTCGCTGCAATTTCTGACAAGGAAACCTCCCCACCGCACCACCCTCAGGTTTAGTTATAAGTTGGCATAGTGGATAGGCCTTGAAAAACTGAACACAGATCAATCGATAAAACAGGAAGAAGTTGTGTGGAACTATGAAAAAAATAAACAAAATATACAAACCGAGTATTCCATGAGCAAGATCGGCAACATCAAGGACATCTGAGTTCAGGGGCGCCGTGGCACGTGGTTAGCGTGAGCAGCTGCGGAATGAGAGGTCCTTGGTTCAAGTCTTCCCTCGAGTGAAAAGTTTAGTTTTTTTTATTTTCACACAATTATCTAAGTTCAGGCACTCACACATAATCAACTTCGCTCTCCAAAATTCCAGGACATGTTCAGATTTTCTTGGACATATGCACGATTTGACGCTATACACACGGAAAAATTTGAAAACGTTAAAAACATATGTTTTGACAGAGCACAAGGAAAACTGTGGGACTGTGAAACTGTTACATTCATTTGTTGCAGTTTGTGTGACGAACTCTTATGTTTCCATCACTTTCTTGGGAGTGATTATCACATCCACAAGAAAACCTAAACCGAGCAAGGTAGAAGAATCTTCGCCAAGTGTACAAGTTAGGTGGGTCGACAACATATTCCTGTCATGTGACGCACATGCCGTCGCCAGTGTCGTATAGAATATATCAGACGTGTTTTCCTGTGAAGTAATCAGTTGACCTATGACCTTGCGATCAAATGTTTTCGGTTCCCATTGCAGAGGCACGTCCTTTCGTCTACTAATCGTACGGTTTTGCGGTGCAGTCGCAAACCACAACACTAAATTTACTACAGTGAACAGAGGCGTCAATGAACGAACGGACAGATCATAACTTTGCGAAAAATAAAGAAAGTAAACTTTTCACTCGAGGGAAGACTTGAACCAAGGATCTCGCGTTTCGCAGCTGCTCACGCTAACCACGGGACCACGTCGCTCCTGAGCTAAGAGGTCCTTGATATTGCTTATCTTGCGCATGGACTACTCAGTTTGTATATTTTGCTTATTTTTTTCATAGTTCCACACAACTTCTTCCTGTTTTCTCGATTGATCTGTGTTCAGTTTTTCAAGGCCCATCCACTGCGCCAACTTATAAATAAATCTGACGGGGGTGCGATGGGGAGGTTCCCTTGTGAGCGTTAAAAGTTGGATGAAGTTACTTCACACATTATCAGCCACTATCCTGCGCCACCCACATTTCTTCTGACAACATAAAACACAGTAAAAAGTTGTTCAATTTGCATCGCTGTCGTCGCGTTGTCGCCTCTCTATCGTATTCTATTTGGATGCAGGCCTACTACACAACCTACAGTGCAGTCGCTCAGCTCTCATGTCCTGGATGTGGAGAGGTTGTGCTGTGACGGAGTGGAGTCGATGCGCGTAGACGACAATCGGCGAGTGCCGCCGGCTACGCGCGTCCTGCTTCGGTCCCCTGCCGGGCGTCGAAGCCACGGCCGGTACGTGCCTCGCCGCGCCGGCACACTTGCTGCGTGCTCGCGCTAAGTGGGCCGCTACCTGCTGCCCGCTGCCCGCTTTTATTGTCGCAGCCGCCTATCGCGGAAGCGCGGCGCCACACCGCGCCGGCTCTAGTTTCTCCTGGGCCGCGCTACAAATCTTTTTACCGTCCGTAATCACATTAGTCTTGTGGCTAGCCATAAAACTCCACTCACCGTCCGGGAAATGGCGGGATTAATATTCTCACCGACGTAGTTTTCTCATTTCTACGCTTAGCGTGTTTGAATCTCTTCCGGCATCGTGACCTTGTTTATAGGGTATTAGGCTGCGTTCACACCGCGCACCGGAATGGGATGTACTGGACCGGTACACGCCTAGGCTTCACACTATGCGCCGTGCCGCGACGGGAAAAAGTGTGGGAGGGGGGGGGGGAGGGGGCGTCCAGTTCCTCACGCTGTAAAAATTCTTGAGGGTGCCCCTGTAAGACTAAGCCACAACGTTTTATGAACTTATCTTTTTCTTACACACTTTCTTTTGCAAAAACAAATCATCATCATCATCTTCTTCTCCACTCCAAGTATTAGGCCATTTTAGTTTTGCTTGTTACAGTATCCTTGGCCGCTTCTCCCACCTGGCTCAGATCTTTTTACCTGGAGAGGTTGTCTTTCTCCACTCGTTCTTTCAATATGTTCATTTCAGTTTCTCCTATTTTCTTGTGTTTTATTGAGGATGCTGAATACATTTAGCTCTTTCCTAATATCCGCATTTCTAAATCTGTCGTCTCTTATGCATCCGTTTACTGCTCTTAGAAACCTCATCTCCATTGCCTGTAAGCGACGTTCTTGACGTTCGCTTATAACCCACGATTCACTTCCGTAAACAAACACTGGAATTGGTTCAAATGGCTCTGAGCACTATGGGACTTAACTTCTGAGGTCATCAGTCCCCTATAACTTAGAAGTACTTAAACATAACAAACCTAAGGACATCACACACATCCATGCCCGAGGCATGATTCGAACCTGTGACCGTAGCGGTCGCGCGGTTCCAGACTGTAGCGCCTAGAACCGCTCGGCCACTCCGGCCGGCAAACACTGGAATTGCCATCGTCTTATAAAATATCAGTCTTCTTTTTTTTCCTCGTTTTATGTTTTAGACATCTGTTTATTGTTCCACATATATTCCCAAACTATTTTAACCTCCTCTCCATGTCTTCGACCTACTAATATGTGACGTCACAACCTGAATAATTAAAATGTTTGACCTGTTCTACTGTCGATCACATTTATTGTCCGTACAGAATATTCCCTTTTGAAAGCCATTGATTTTGTCTTCTTTTCTGATATCTTACCTAATATTCGCCTTTGTAATGCATCTTCGTTATCCGTCAGCAGTGTGGCGTCGTTTGCATATAAAAGACAATTCAACCGGGAATTACTGTTGGTCGCCGGCCAGTGTGACCGAGTGGTTCTAGGCGCTACAGTCTGGAAACGCGCGACAGCTACGGTCGCAGGTTCGAATCCTGCCTTGGGCATGGATGTGTGTGATGTCCTTAGGTTAGTTAGGTTTAAGTAGTTCTAAGTACTATGGGAATGATGACCTCAGATGTTAAGTCCCATAGTACTCAGAGTCATTTGAACCATTTGAATTACTGTTAACCCTAATTCCCCCTTGAAAATCTCCTTCCGTTTCCGAAATTCGTCATCTAAATAAATGTTAAAAAGTGTGGGTGTAATGCTGCGCACTCGTTTTACTCCTTTGTTTGTGACTATAGTCTGTGTTATAATGCCATTTACATCTAAAGTTACAGTCGTGTGTTCGTACAGACTTTTTAAAACGTTTGTTGTATGTTGTGCATATCCCCTTTTCCTCATAATGCTCTACAGTTTATCAGTATTATCAAATGCCTTAATAAAACCAATGAATGCTAAATGAGTTCCCTCTTGTACTCTCCTGTTTTTCGATTATTTGTTCTATTAAAAATACTGCATCTGTCATCGATCTACCCCTCCGAAATCCCATTTGTTCTTCACCTAATAAACTCTCAGCCGTAACCTTTAATCTCTTGTTCACTTCTCTTGCATAAACTGTGCATGCGGTGTCAAGTAAGGTCAAGTAAGCTGAGCCCTCTATAGTTCTCGCAGCTACTTTGGCCTGCCTTTTTAAATAGTGACATCACCTTTGCTTGAGACTATGCTTTTGGATTAGCTCCCCTTCTCCAGCACATATTAAATAAATGAAGTAGTCTCTTTTGTAGAAGGGTACCTCCGTATTTTACCATTCCACCGTTTATACCATCCACCCAGTAGCTTTTCTGTGTTTTTGTGGAGTTGAGGGTTTCTCTTAATTCATCCACATGTAAATCGTCTACACGTCCTATTTGAAGCTCATTCTCTATATTCTCTGTGGAGCAGTTTTCTTCGTACCACAAGTTCTTGTAGTGTTCTGTCCAGTTTGCTTGTTGAATGTTATTATATGACCCAACTTCTTCGGTTTGATTTGGCATTTTCACTGTTTTATAAGCTATCATTTACGTTCCGTGAATATCGTCTTCTATTACTTCTTAATAAAACAAGACGCCAACTTTAAATTTCTCTTGATTTTTTAATTCCGTAACGCTTCTCAATGGATTTTGGATAAAGTTTGTGGTTACAAGTTCTCATTTTTGTACACGTTGTATCTTAGTTTCTGAATAAACCGTTTAATTTCTCACAGTTCGTAACAGTAACTGCGAAATGACGCTATTTACCAAGCTCGAGAACCTGATTTACAAAACTTGTATTGAAAAAGACTGCCGGTCGGAGTGGTAGAGCGGTTCTAGGCGCTACAGTCTGGAACCGCGCGACCGCTACGGTCGCAGGTTCAAATGATGCCTCAGGCATGGATGTGTGAGATGTCCTTAGGTTAGTTAGGTTTAAGTAGTTCTTAGTTCTAGGGGACTGATGACCTCAGAAGTTAAGTCCCATAATACTCAGAGCCATTTTTGAAAGAGACTGATAGCATGTAGCTTACTGTTTCACACGTTTTAGACCATACGTTGTTGTAAGAGAAATATAGCTAAAACTATTAGGTTCGTGGACAAGTCCCTTACGTTTTAGTTTTGCATATTCGTATTCCGGTTGTTATGCCTTTATTTATCATTGTAATTTTTCATTTGCAGTTCACTGTTGCCTCTGAGTGTACGTGTTGTTCTTTTGCCATTTGAGGATACTGCATGGAGTCGCGGTCGCTGAAAAATGGAGTGCCAAGTGGAAAAAGCGGAACATTTCCGGTATGTTGACGCATTTGTGTTCAAGAGAAGGGTGACAGCAGCGGAGGCAGCGAGAAACATTGGCACCGTGAATGGGTTTAATACTATGGGACAGAACCCCGCAATAAAATGGAAATTGTTTTCTCGTTTTAAGAAGGATCGTTTTGACGTTAGTGACTCCCCGTTGAAGAAGACCTTCGGCGTTTGGTGAATAACGTTTGAACGCATTAATCCGCAATGATCCAACTCACTGTACTTGAAAAGTGGCAGATGTGATGAACTGTGATCGTCTACCATCGTGTGACATTGTGAGGGCTCAAAAATCGGATGTATGTGCACCGCATGCTCTAAGCCGGGATCACAAAAATCAGCCAGTGGCTATGTATGCCTCTCCGCTTAATCGTCATCAATTGGCTCGTGAATAACACCGACCATTCTCATCCTGTACCGTTACTGGGGACGAGAAATAGTGTGTTTATACTAACAAAAGGAAAAGAAAGGAATGGCTGTACCCAAACAAAGCAGCAACTCCCCATACAAACACCTGCGTGCATCCACAAAAGATAATGTTATACATATGGTGTAATAGCGACCGAGTAGTGTGGTAAGGAAACCGGCGAGGTCAGGGATTTTCTCTGCCTCGTGATGACTGGGTGTTGTGTGCTGTTCCTAGGTTAGTTAGGTTTAGGTAGTTCTAAGTTCTAGGGGACTGATGACCATATATGTTAAGTCCCATAGTGCTCAGAGCCATTTGAACCATTTGTGCTAAGGAAAGTAGAACCATCACTACAGACGTTTGCCGTCAACAACTGAGACATACTGCAAACCCAATCCAAGATCAACGACCAGGAAGACTACGTCGAGTGACGCTACTCCACGATAACGCCCGCGCGCATTCTGTAGATTGACAAATACACTATACAGGAGTTGGGTTGGGAAGTCGTTCCGCACCCACCTTATTCACCTGATCCTGCGCCCTCAGATTTTCACCTTTTCCGCTCTCTATCGAACAACCTTCAAGGAACTTCCTTCCCGGACGACAATGCGCTCCGAATACAGCTTGACAGGTTCTACGCCTCAAAACCACGTGATTTCATAGTCGCGGAATCGAAAAGTTACTCCAGCGTTCGAATACTGTTGTACTAGTGAAAGAGACAACATTGTTAATGACTAAAGTCTCTGTTACTTAACTTATGGAAAAACGCAAAAATCTTAGCAGTAATCCACGCGCTTTCAAATTTAAACTGAAGAGTTTCTTCTTGGGTCACTCCTTCTGTTCTGTCGAGGAGTTCCTTGAAAAATGAAGCTGATTCCTGTGTTATATTGTTGATTGCGTTTATATGAACTTAAAGCTTGACGTCGTTTTAGGGTTCATAAACATTTTATTTTATCTGTTCTTACTTTTCTGTTGTAATTTCACTTACTGACACGTTCCATGGTCATGAAGATTTGCTCCTCAATTTGGTGCTACGGTACTACATTTGTAAAATAAACAAATACCGTAAATAAAAACTTGTGGAGCCGCGCGGAATTAGCCGAGCGGTATAGGCCGCTGCAGGCATGGACTGTGCGGCTGGTCCCGGCGGAGGTTCGAGTCCTCCCTAGGGCATGAGTGTGTGTGTTTGTCCTTAGGATAGTTTAGGTTAAGTAGTGTGTAAGCTTAGGGACTGATGACCTTAGCAGTTAAGTCCCATAAGATTTCACACACATTTGAACACATTTGAAAAACTCGTGCACCAACCTAATACAAACGATTTTTTGAAATGGTAATGACGTAATTTCTGTCTCCTTTCACTAGTGAGTGCGAGGTACTGGGTAGCGTCAATGAGACGAGCGAAGGTAATGCAGTTCGCACTGGTTTAGTTCAGTGTCAAATATTGCAGAACAGAAAAAAGAGTTAATGACGATCAGTGCAGACATAGTACCGGACTCTCATGTGATTTTAATCGTCGATGTTCAGAAAACCCCCTACAAACATACGTTTTTCATCTTTTGTGCATTGTGCTGTCACCTTCTGCCAGGTACTCCATATCAGCGACCTCAGTAGTCATTAGACATCGTGAGAGCAGAATGGGGCGCTCCGCGGAACTCACGGACTTCAAATGTGGTGAGCTCTCTGGGTGTCACTTGTGTCATACGTATGTATGCGAGATTTCCAAACATCCCTAGGTCCACTGTTTCTGATATGATAGTAAAGTGAAAACGTTAAGGGACACACACAGCACAAAAGCGTACAGGTCGACCTCGTCTGTTGACTGACAGAGACCGCCACAATTGAAAAGGGTCGTAATGTGTAGTAGAACACATTTGGTATGTTCTGGAACGCCGACTTCGTGCTAGGCCTCACCGACCGACCTCGATGCTTCTCATCAGTGCAGCACTCCGAGAAAAATGGGCTGCCATTCCCCGAGAAACTTTCTAGCGTCTGATTGAGCGTATGCCTGCGAGAGTGGGAACTGTCATCAAGGCTAAGGGTGGACCAACACCATATTGAATTCCAGCGTTTCCGATGAAGGGCGCCACGAACTTGCAAGTCATTTTCAGCCAGCTGCCCGGATACTTTTGATCACGTAGTGTATATACGAATTTCTCCCTCGGTGACTACCGATTTCACTAGACAGTCATCTCCTATGGCTTTATAGTTGGCTACACTTTACATTAAAAAAGACAAACATTTATGTATTTCCACATCCTGCAGTTAGTAGAATGTACATTTCGTATTTGGAATTAGAAGAGGGCAGTACCTTAATGTAAAATGGTATTTTGCTGTGGATGGACTATGTAATAAAAGCTCTCTCCCGACACTCAGCTTAATTGATTTGTAGTTGGTGATGAAAAACGGCAGATGTCAAAAACAGTATTACATTTATACATGTCTCTATGTCCGAATTGACTAATATGCAAGCTGTTCCTTTCTTAAATTTTCGCTTTTGTGTTTCTGTGAGTGTGTAATACCAAAAATTGTAAATAATTACACGCTTTAGATCGACCCCATCTTCACTTTCAAAGGACTTTGGTTAACTCTTAGAAATAATATTTCTTTTCGGAAACCCAGATGATGAAACCAATGGCAAATAGAGCCCCATTTCAACGGGATCTTCCTTGAATTATTTGATCTCACATGGCCAAATTATAGTATTCTCGTCTCCGTGTCTAAGGAGCTTCCATTTCGATTTTTCTATTTCAACAGAAAGAAGGAAGGAAGGAAGGTTAGAGTTTAAGGTCCAACGGAAATCGAGGTCACTACCGACAGTTCAGAGAAATAGTAATGGGTAGGTGTATCTAGTACGCAAATAGGCTGGTTGCAGGCTCTCAATTGGCCTCCTTATAACGGGGCAGAACCAGCTTTCATCAGAAAACACAATAGAGCTCCACTCTGCCCTCCAGTGAGCCTTCACTTGACACCAATGAAGTCGCAAACGGCGGTGGTTTGGGATCAGTGGAACGTACGCTAAAGGACGTCTGGCTCGGAGTTGTCCTCCAAGTAACCGATTTGTAACAGTTCGCTGTGTCGCTGTGGTGTCAACTGATGCTCAAACTGCTGCTGCAGATGCAGTACGATGCGCCACAGCCACAGGCCGAACACGACGGTCTTCCCTTTCAGCAGTGCCAAGTGCGCGCTCTTCTTGCGATCGTACATTCCCGTTATCACCGCTGCCCGCAATCATGTACGGTGGCTACATTCCTGCCAAGTCTTTCTCCAGTATCGGAGAAGGAACATCCATCTTCTCGTAGACCTATTACACGACCTCGTTCAAACTCAGTGAGGTGCTGAAATGGCGTCTTCGTCACCTTAAAGGCATTCTTGACTAACATCAGACCACCACGTCCATTATCAAAGGTTAATTAACGCTCACGACCGTTACAGCGTGTATTTAAAGAAAACCTGATTTACATCCACATACATCCTCCTACTATCTGTAGCACAACCACTTTTTGCTGTTGCAGTCTTTTTTCCGACACTGTATTTCAGGCGATACAAGGTTTAGAATGAGCAATACTTCTGCGGTAGTGCATGTTTCATAATACGAGTAAAAATGTGCTTGCTGTAAAGGTAATCTTCGTTCTACATAGAATACTATACAATCGTCTGTGATGTATCCGTGGTGCAGCTTACCAAATGTTTGCAGTTCCACTGGCGCTTACAACGGTGCGTCAAACCGGGGCACTCCCCCACCCCTCCCGCTTGCTATCCGGAGTGCAGAGTTTGGACTAATATAGTGAGTGAATAACCATGAATTCTCTGGGATATAAACCTACTGAATTTAGTTCTTATGGCATGACATGTCTGGAAACTGACCAGCACGTTTATACCAACAATGGCAATTTTCGAGTCTTGTATCTCCCCCCACCCCACCCCCACACAATAAATATTATAGCGGGCGTCCATTTGCGGTACACCACTAGGTGTCAGTGACGGATCATTACTCGACACAAGAACATGCTCACATGCGTTTAATATGTGGTGTTGGAATATGTAGTTAGCGGAGATCATAGCAATTAGAGAGAAGTGTTTTGCAACAAGAGTCGTCGTAATCGGAAGAAATTTAGCTCTGCGGATGGAAATGTGACACAAACTAAACCGTCCGAGCGACAGAGCTGGCCATGGCTCCCAACAACCGGCTGTTCTCTCTCTTAATTTGAGAAGATGGGTGATGTGGAAGAAGCTCCATCAATAGCCACCCGTCAACTCTCCTGTGAAATGCACATTTCGGTGGATGCAGTGTGAACAGTTCTGGAGGAGCAGCTGCTACTCCCACATCATTTTATCCATGATGGACTGTTATTTAGTTAAAGATTACTGGGGAGGCGGCGACCAGGCAGAAATTCCTTCAAAAGAGCTTTATTTAACTGCCGTACCCGTTTCGAACAAATATAACCGTCCTCAGAAGCTGTGCTTGTCTTAGTATGTGTAGTGTCAGAATCGTCAGTAACATGTCGTTTGCTCCCGTGGGGTGTAAGAATTTATTTAGTGTATCTACACTTACTATTGTGTGGATGACTTGCGTGGTATATAAAAATGTGTTAATGTGTATGCTATTCAAACTATATAAAGTGAGTAACTGTTGTACACTTACATTTGTTCCAATGGACAATGATTTTTACCCCTTCTAACACTATACGTTTTTTGGGAGGAAGCACGAGATGTTGAAATGCAAACAACAGGCACACACTATGCAATCAATTGTGGCACACGAATATTTTATAATATACTACATAATAGTTACGTCTCAACTACATTTCGTTAAGCATAGGATATGAGTAGAAGGCGCCACAGGTCAAAAGCAGAAAGAATTCCATATCTACATTCGAACAAATTTGTTATTTAAGGGCTAGAAAACAAATTGCTTACAGATGATTATGGAAAGCAAACAATGAGAACAAAGATGGGACTAACTTGAAGTTGACATCATAAATAAGTCACTTCCAATATAAATTTATCCAAGTATAATTACAGAACGTCGTAGCAAGTTTAAAAATTAAAAATATTTGATATCTACATCCACCTCTACATACATACTACGCGAGCCACCGTATGGTGCGTGGCGGAGGGTACCCTACACCACTACTAGTCATTTCCTTTCCTGTTCTACTCACAATGACTGTCCGGGCCCTAACCTCTCTAACCTTATTTCCATGGTCCTCACGAGAGACGTACGTTGGCGGCAGTAGAATCGTTCTACAGTCAGCCTTTAATGCCAGTTCTCTGAATTTTCTCAATGGTGCTCCTTGAAAAGAACGTCGCCTATCCTCTAGTGATCCCCATTTGAGTTCCCCAAGGACCTCCGTAATACTTGCGTGTTGTTGGAGCCTACCGATAACAAATCTACCTGCCCTTCTCTGAACTGCTTCTGTCCTCCTTTAATCAAACCTGATGGGGATCACAAACACTTGAACAGTACTCAACAATGGTTCGCACTAGTGTCCTATTGGCTGTCCCCGTTACAGATGAACCACACTTCCCTGAAATTCTCCCCATAAACCAAATTCAGTCACTCGCCTTACCTACTCCCATCCTTACATGCTCACGCCATTTCGTGTTGCTTTGCAACGTTACGCCTAGATATTTAATCGATGTAACTGTGTCAAACAGCACACTACTAATGCTGTACCCGAACAGTATTGATTTTTGGACTACTTTCAGTCTCTGGTTAGTATATATTGGTTTACGTTGAAAGTATACTGTTATTTGTGAACTAGATGGTTCTCGGAAAGGAACCAATTGAAAGTATGCTATTGTGAATAAAATAATGGTGCTGATAGGATCGGCAAATTGAAAAATTCCTACTTCTAAATCAGTTTCTATGATTTTGGCAAGAGTCGCCATGCGAACTACATCTACCTTGTAGTCTCGTTATAGAACAAATGGGCGCTTAAATTTCATTAACTTTCTTTAATCACTCATTTGATTTAATGGCCCACGTAAAATCTGAATTTGATAATGGCTCTTATAAAAAATTGATAACTTTATTCCATTTCAGTCATTCAATCAAACGATCAGGGCTTCACACCCAATTTTTTTCCATAAGGACTCTTATTAGTTCATGAGCGAATAAAGGGTTGATAGACTTGCAATATAGAAGTCATGGATTAGTTTTAAATGTTTGTTATGAATGATTTATTTATCTTGCAGGTTAGACTGGATTCGAGGTATGTTATGGAATTAAATTCATCAACACAATGCACACACGTCGTCCCTACTTTGTATGAATTTAAATTTACTGGTATGGCAACACCGAATATCGATAGGAGAACGTCAGGGTATTCTCACCAAAAAGCACATGCACTAGTGTAGAAATATCATAACTCATTTGTAAAAGAAAATGAAACTAATTCTCCACTACTGGTAACTGCTACATATCCTACTGCGTAATCAATAAAGAAGTCTTAGCTCAACCCTGAGCAAGTGCTAAACTGTCAAAAATCCAGCAAAGAAAATTTAAAAAAGAAAAAAATAATTCAAGCAAATGGCTGTTCGTTTAACTCTGTGAATTGAGACCTGTTGTGCTTAGAGTGACACTAGGTTGAATACACTGCTACGCGTACAAGAGGACCTCACGTCTTCCACTAGAAAATTCAACTTACATTTGGAAAACTGCACGCATATGACACGAACATTGAAGGTGCGGGCAATTCGTTACCGAAGAACTGGTGAATGTTTCTCCATTATCTGAACCAATCCCCAAACCAAGGAAAGTCCTTTAAATTACTCAATTTCAAAATGATGAAAAATAATTCACCCATGTAGTTATTCCCTCTACTTCACAAGTTTCGTCCAATACAATGTTTAACAAAGGACTGAGCCGGCCGAAGTGGCCGTGCGGTTAAAGGCGCTGCAGTCTGGAACCGCAAGACCGCTACGGTCGCAGGTTCGAATCCTGCCTCGGGCATGGATATTTGTGATGTCCTTAGGTTAGTTAGGTTTAACTAGTTCTAAGTTCTAGGGGACTAATGACCTCAGCAGTTGAGTCCCATAGTACTCAGAGCCATTTGAACCATTTTTAACAAAGAACTGAATTTCGATGTTCTCTGAGTGACATGTCATCAAGTACATGATGGTGCCTTCAAAGAAAATCATTCTGTATCCAAAGAAACATAAGTTTAATTTTGAACACCTCCGCACACATTGATTAAACACTGAAGGTGCAAGCGTTTACTGAAGATTAATGAAACAAAGAACTTGGCCCATACTGCCAGCCATGTGGCATTGTAGTTGAGCAACGTCACCAACTTTCAAGTCCCTAAAATCCGTGAAAACTATAACATGTATCACCGTGTTTCTCGCAGTAACGTTCCATGTATCTACTTTACACATTGAGAGCAAAGTCACTTTATAAACAGCATGGAAGAATAAAGGTTCTTTGTACTGCATTACAAATGATAGCTCACTGACTCACAAACGCATTCACTACCAAAAGCGCGTATGCCCTACCAAAGGCGCAAAAATAATGGTAATTCTACATCCGAAGCTACTCCTACCATAACTAAAATAATTTCCCCCACTATCTAAAAATTGAAATAAATACACTGAAATAAATAATACATTTACATAAGTACATTGAAATACCTCTCTCAACAGAGTCTGAAAGGATGCACCTGTTCTTACCAGATCCTAGTGTCAGATTGCCAATCGGACGTACCATGTAAACCTTCTTCCTCGCCAGCACAGAGGGGGAAGCCAGAGATGGCCGCCCACCCCCTGACAACTTAACTGTGTATCTGCTCAGACACCCGACCTGAGGTAATGCCAAACTTCTCCGCCTTTTTGCTGAATCTACCACTATTGGCACAACTTCACTAGCAGACAACAGACATTGATTTCCTTTACAAAACTCTTACTCACCCTTCTCAGTAACTCATATTGGATCAAACAATAGGAAAAGGATGTAGCAAAGACACAGGTGCATAATCATCAATGTAAATATTGAGAATGAAATGAGTCACTTCTTTCCAAGAGACTCACTACCTTCGCTATCAGGTAGGAGGCGGCAATGCGAGAGAAGAATGACTTACAATAGCAGAAAAAGACAGGAGATGGAGCTGACAGATCCATCTCAGCACACTACACCTCGTGAAAAGAAAATGTGTTGGAATTAGCCTTGCAGTGGAAGGCTGGTTCAAAACATTTTCATAAACAGTTTCTTTTGTTTCTTTCACAATGCTCTCAAAACAGTAACAAAAGTTATAAAACTCCATAGTACACCCGTTAGCTCTGTGTAAGTAAGGGACAGCTGCTAACTCTTTTGCAATGATAATGTCTAAAATATGCACAATATAACAAATAAATAAGAAACATTTCATACATGCAAAATGATTAACAAATGTTACATAAACACATATCATGTCAATTAGTTTTAAGTAGACACCTTTACGTAGATGTGCTCCTGCACCAAGTGCAAAAATATTGCATTGACCATTTGTATAATAATATCTTGGCACTCAAAAAAATTTTAAGCTGGTCCAAAGTATGGACTCATAGAAACAAAAACATGTAAATCACTAGATATTGAAACAACCAATTAAAGTAGAGAAGGAAATTAAAAATAATGAAAGCAAAAGGTATTAAATCCATAACGACACAATGATAAATCTAAGAAGCAAATATATATGAAAACCCATCAAAAATACATGTCATAGTGTAACAGTACAAGAGATTTCATCTACACACAGGTTTTTAATATCATGTACAAAAATGGTGGATAAAAGAAAGACTTTGTCACAGAAGAGCAAATGTAGTTATGCAAATAGTGATCAACAGGCACAAAATTAATATGAACTCAAAATAGACGGCAGCCACTGATGTATACAAGAAGCAAAAGTAATTATATGTTTTGTGTAAAAACAACAAGAAATTTCAATCATGCGAATGTATTCAGTGTCACATACAAAACTAGTGTGTAAATGAATGACTGTTACAAAACAGCAAATGCGATTAATACTTAAGGGGGACTGCCATGTAATGGCTGTCTACGGGCCACCTTAACAGATACCAAATTGAAGTTATTTCATATAACAATTTTCATGAAAATAAAGTCCACACTGTGACTTAGCAGATGACGTTTGCCCGTCTTCCCTGTATGTGGTACAAATCTTTCACGCGGTGCCTCTTGAAACACCAAACACTTGAGCTACCTTGTTTATAGAAGTGGCCACGAACAATTTGCCAAAATAATGCACTCACGGCTACAAGGAACACTGTTGTGACCACAACTTACGTTTGCAACGTATTGAGGGCATTGCACAGGTGGCATTCGTGCGCAAATACAATAGCGCAACTTGCAGGCTTGGCTTCCATCTGCATTCACATACAAGCATGCATTTCTCGTGGTGTTTCCATATTTTTGTACAACGTATGTAAATGTTTACGCAACGAAATCTGACTTTCTACTTGTTTTACACGCTTGCTATTCACTAGCATTGTTGGTGCAACATGACAGTGCCCTGTCCATCGCAAATGGCGATGGACGGAACTACAGAAAATTCTAGCAGCTAAAACTAGCCAGCTGGCATCTGCTGCTAGGTAGCTTGTGGGCCAGTATATCGATCGCGGTATCCTTACATTCCCACCATTGATTATTTTGCAAAATGCAAATGTTGGCAAAAATAACAGCTCAAAATCCCATGATATTTACAAACACGCCATCTAGATCGAAACACTCAACCAATTATCTGTGGCGTTACTACATTTGTCAAAAGAACAACAAACCAACTCAGTCACACATTAAAAGTTTACAACAGTTTACAACTCCGACTAGGACTGGCTTAGGTTAGTGATATCTAAGCATATGTTTTATTTTACGTATCAAAATGTCAAACATTTATGAAACTCAGTATCACACAAATTGGATGAAGGACTATCATATAGAAATGAAACTTCCTGGCAGATTAAAACTGTGTGCCCTACCGAGACTCGAACTCGGGACCATGCCTTTCGCGGGCAAGTGCTCTACCATCTGAGCTACCGAAGCACGACTCACGGCCGGTGCTCACAGCTTTACTTCTGCCAGTATCTCGTCTCCTACCTTCCAAACTTTACAGAAGCTCTCCTGCGAAACTTGGAGAACTAGCACTCCTGAAAGAAAGGATACTGCGGAGACATGGCTTAGCCACAGCCTGGGGGACGTTTCCAGAATGAGATTTTCACTCTGTCTCGGTCGGGCACACAGTTTTAATCTGCCAGGAAGTTTCATATCAGCGCACACTCCGCTGCAGAGTGAAAATCTCATTCTGGGATCATATGGAAAGATATAACAGTCTGGAAAAACTTAGTAACTATGCAGTAGTAAATTAAGTAAATAATGAGGAATATGCCTTTCTGTAAGATCAGTAGCCATGCTGATCATACATATGTATAAATTACATTAATCATTTTCTGTATACGTAGTATGGAAAGTATAAATAACCAAAGGGTTCAAATGCTGTTCAACAACATCTTAGAAAAAATATAATGTGTAAATAATCAAAATCAAAAGGTGATGTACATTAACAACATAACCAATGGATTAAATCAATACATCATCAACCAGACAACGCTCATAAATCACCTAAATACAAAACTGGATGTCTATATATTTTTATCCCATTTCACTTTTCCTGTTAAACATTTCCAACCAAAATACTATTATTAACAAGACGTTATGTACACACCGATAAATAAGCCTTGATAATCGTTTTTGATAAATGTGTTTGCTGTAAAAGAGGAAATAAACACATGCAAAAACATTCATCTTCATTATCAGTGCTTTCCACTTTTTTGAACATGGCGCTTTACTCACTGCGCTGAGAATCGCTCGAAGTTCTCGTAGTACTGCATAAGCTGATGAGCAGGGGAGCAGACCCACTTTTGTGGCTTGCTGATATTTTCGCACCTCCACTCATAGAAGAAAGAGGTATAGCCCACCTCTGGTGACGCATTTGGTCAGCTGTTGCTGGTAGACCCATGTTGTCAGCAAGTGAATTGAGCCCTGCTGGAATGTGAATGTTTGGGCAGCCTTAACAAGGAGACCATCCTACAATGGATTTTTGTAATTTTTTGTATTTATGGTATGTGAAGGTTGGAAGTCTAATATCGATATACCAAATCAGTTCGATGCAACTCTCAAACATTCTCAAAAAATATACTTTGAAGCTTACCAGGGAACTTTAATTCAGTAAAATAAAGGCTATTTTCACGATAGACTGTGTGGCTCACTTGGTAGCATTGGAGAATGGAAATGTGGATAAAAATCTCACTGTCTTCTTTTTCGTTTTTTTTTTCTATTCGAATACATCATTTAGATATAAAATTCATCTGTGCTAATTAACTCATGTAACCAATTTTTTAAAATGCAAATCTTGTTTCTAATTACACAGCACACACAAAATTCCAGTTTTCAATGCAAATATGTGTCTTTAATTATAGATGTTTTACCAAAGATTGTTAATAAATTTGTAATGTTTTTCAGTTAAACAATCTTTACTCATGATTTATATTTGCAATGCATGCAATATGCAGTTATAAACTAGAAGTTGCGCATTTTTTTTAAAAAAATTGATGATTAAATATGTGGTGTTTATCATAAATTTGATGAATTTTATATTTAAGTGATGATAGTATCAGAACTGAACAAAAAACGAAAAATGTAGAGAAATTTCAAACAGTTA
Source organism: Schistocerca serialis cubense (assembly GCF_023864345.2). NCBI lineage: Eukaryota > Metazoa > Arthropoda > Insecta > Orthoptera > Acrididae > Schistocerca > Schistocerca serialis. The sequence goes on from NC_064643.1 coordinate 603,827,641, forward strand.
TTCTTTGGTTACCCAGTTTCCACTCTATAAAACTACTGTGTGAGACACACATCCCACTATGGCAATAGCTCTAACTTCAGCGATTTAAACTGCTCGAGAATTTTTGAGAACACCTCCGAACTGCTGTGAGGGATCGATTTTGAGGTCTGAAGTTTACATACCATAATCATTAAAAAATTACAAAAATCCATTTTCCGAGTGGTCTGTTTGTGAGTGTGGTCAACCGTTGATCCATGGCCATCTGCTGATATGTACCCTGCGCACCTCCCAGGTGCCTGACGCCTTCTCATCCCTCTGCGAAGCCATCATGGCGCCAACTCATTGATACTAACGAGTGACTGTAGCCAGCTGCATGAGCTCCGAGCAGCCTGAGCATGCACTGTGGAACCACCACGTCCGTCGGTGATTCTGACTGTACCATCGTGTGTAAAGGCGTGGTATGTACTTGATTACAAGTAAACATTGTGAGCCAAGACCGGAATCATAATAAAACAAACATGTATTTTAAACATTTATTTGCGTCATATAAAACTTATTTATCTTGAATCTGCCAGGAAGTTTCAGGTTTCTTATTTTTCTTCTTTTTCCATGTTATATTGCTTTTCTGTTGCAAGTAGATTTACTTTCAAATTATTACATCTATTCTTAATTTAGAAACGTCAGCTAGACCTGATTCTGGAGGTGCAACATTCAATTTGCCTGTGTTTCTCTCTAATGTCTCAGATAATGTTGCGATTTTAGCCAAGGTCCTGTTCATATCTCCTGTCTCTTCTTTAACTACATCTTCCAACTGCCATTGTTAAGGCGGTTCCCACAGTTTTGCTTTTTCTTCTGAGAACCATATATCTTCGGCATGCGCATTCACCACGACTTCTAATAAAGTTGCAAGGTCGCTCAAGGGCTCTGGGGTAGAAGAGTTTGATATTTCTAAAACCTTGTTTTTTGATACTTCTGGATCACGTTCTTTGTTATTTTCTTCTTCTATCGGCTATTTCCTCAGTTTTGTTTCTCTGATCGCATTTCATTTATACGTAATTTATTCGTAATTACACAGTCCATGGAAAAACGGTTGCTGAGTCTAATTATCCAATTTGTGCCAGAATGGAGGCAGAAATGTATGAGCCAAGTGTGCCAGATATATACATAACTGCGATCGTACTTAAGATTGTTATATACCCTGCAATAGAGAAGTTTTTATAAATGAACAAAATTGGGAGCGGTCTCTGTAAATTATCCTGTATGTCAATGTGGATGCACAGGCATCATCACGCAGAGTGAAGAAAACATCTCCTTCAGAGGAGTATTGTAGCAACCAACTTGTCCTGCAATGATGATAAAAGATGGAGAAACAAGAAGATAGGACCTTCAGACTGTGGAAAGCCTAATCTTGTTCTAACACTAGTAATGCACCCCGATGGGGTTCATTTTGGGTACATATATATATTTTTTCAGATACCTTGCTTCACCCAAAATAACAGCTATTGCAGAAGATATTGGACAGAATTGAGAGAGTAAAGTAGCGGTTTTCCACCACCAGGGAAATTTAAGCCAAACAGCATTTCATATTCGATGATGTCTCGGTAGAAAATAGGGATGAAAGGCGGAAATATTTTTGCGCTGGCCACCATATGCAAGTCGATACATTTTATTTGAACATGATATACTCAAGTATCCTAAAACAGTTGGTTCAAGTTAATGTGAAACTTATTATAGTTTTCAAACAGGACACTCTGAATGTAAAGCATATTTAACAAGATCTTTTAGGAACCAATATCTCATTCAATGAACTTGTCGCCATATGTGTGAATTTCTGGACTAACTCACAGGATAGCTTTCTGGTTATTGATAAAACTAGTAAATCGAATGAGGGCCAGTATTGATGAAACTTCAATGAAATTCTGCATAAAAATCAGTGTACCGGAATATAACTGTATCAGTATATTGTAGGCTATGGACAACTTTGTGCAGATGCAATGTGCTCATGCGAATGGGACGAAACACAAGCCAAACATATGTTTACACATCGACAGAAAAACCGGAACAATCAACGCAAGATTAACGGAACTGGATACCGGAGTCGAGGCAGTGATTATGAAAGGTGAACCTCAGCCGAATATGGAATCCAGTGAAGTGAGCGAGCAGTCAACACAAGTCTAACAAAACTGAGTGGCGATAACAAGGCAGAAGCTACGAGAGGTCAACCTCAGGAGCAGCAGTTGAATGATATAGTACAGTCGCACATTAAGATGACAAATGCAAAGACCAATGAGGCTCTTACAGCGGCTGTGAGGGCTCTAAAAACATTAGGAGAGATAAAAAATAGCATGGAAAGAAAAGCTCGGGAAGAAGGCAATGAAACCCTTATGATGGTACTCAACATAGTAAATGCAAAGTAGCTTGAGAGATTTATTTGTAAGTCTATATAAGATGTGTACTATCTCAAAGTGTGACAAACTCCAAAGTCATAGAGGTACGAAAGGCATTCATCACAATCTGTGACTCTTGAAACTGGGACGGCTGGATAATGTACAGTCTGTGATGTATTTAGACCTGTAACAGAAAATAAGCGGATCTCCCTCATGGTGGCAACATCAGATGGTGAGTGAAGAAGAGAAGAAGAAGATAAGAAGAAGAAGAGGGCAAGGAAAGATATACTGTCATTGATTTGATCAACCTTCATAGTGTTAGCGAACTATATATGATATATGGAATCAGCCAAGATCAACCATATAGACTGGGAAAGATACCTTTACAGGTAATGAAGGGCACCGTCCACATTGGTGACAGGGAGTCTGAGTGGACACTTGGTTTAGTGGAGTTAAAATTTCTGAAAACTTCAAACTCCAAGAAGTACTTCCCGAAAGGCAAGAGATCATATGTTGAAATATTACGAATGACTGGTGTACATAGGGGAGACAGTGCTTGAACAGGTCGATTAAAGAGCCTACCAGTCTGCAGCAATTGTTTACAAATCTGTGCAATTTGTCTCCCACTCTTAGCCTTCAAAGGATGGGTCCAATGAATTTGGAATATGCTTCTATTATCATTGAAATACCGGGTGATCAAAAAGTCAGTATAAATTTGAAAACTGAATAAATCACGGAATAATGTAGATAGAGAGGTACAAATTGACACACATACTTGGAATGACGTGGGGTTTTTATTAGAACTAAAAAAAATTGTTCAAAAAATGTCCGACAGATGGCGCTTCATCTGACCAGAATAGCAATAATTAGCATAACAAAGTAAGACAAAGCAAAGATGATGTTCTTTACAGGAAATGCTCAATATGTCCATCATCATTCCTCAACAATAGCTGTAGTCGAGGAATAATGTTGTGAACAGCACTGTAAAGCATGTCTGGAGTTATGGTGAGGCATTGGCGTCGGATGTTGTCTTTCAACATCCCTAGAGATGTCGGTCGATCACGATACACTTGCGACTTCAGGTAACCCCAAAGCCAGTAAATGCACGGACTGAGGTCTGGGGACCTGGGAGGCCAAGCATGACGCGTAAGAGATCTTTCACGCGCAATCTGTCCGACATTTTGTGAACTTCGTTTTTTTTTTTGTTCTAATAAAACCCCATGTCATTCCAAGCATGTGTGTCAATTTTTATCTCTCTATCTACATTATTCCGTGGTTTATTAAGTTTTCAAATTTATGCTGACGTTTTGATCACCCGGTATATTTGAGTATTTTATTCAACTGTGAGTATTCTCTCATATCCACAAGATCAGTCTGCCATAGATCAGGCCTGTTTCGTGAAACAGTAATAGCTCAAGACAAGAAGCGTAAACGACCTACAGTATTCACAGAAGCTCGTCTCGATGACATTGCATACCGCCTGGAAAATTCCCCTGAAACGTCTCTTAGACGTCTTCGGAGCAAACACAAATATCGTGCACCTCTGTACAAAGAGGTACTAAGCTGCTTGGGCTAAGGCCCTAAAAGTAACAGTAGTACAAGAACTTCGACTTCGTGATCCTGTGCACGGGGTCAAGTTTTGAGAATGAGTTATAAAACAAGTGGATGACGGTGAAATGGATCCTTACTCATTCTGTTTTCAGACGAGGCTTTGTTCCGTTTACACAGGTATGTTAACTCCCAAAACTGAAGACACTGGAATGCAGATAGACCTGTTGTGCTTAATGAGCAACCACTTCAGGGTCAGAAAATAGAGTGCGGTGCACAGTTAGTGGTGACAAAATAATAGGCTCAATTTTTTAATGACAAAGTTACAAGTGAAAACATGTGCAAAACATTTTGCGATCGTTTTTTAATGAACTGAGTGAAAGAGAACGAAGCTTCGCGTTTTTTCAACAGGAATCGGCAGGGTTTCATACGACACGCAATTCACGATGTGTTCGATGGAAGAGTGATTACTAACAGTATATGGCCCGCTAGAAGTCCTGATTTAATTCCATGCGATTTTTATTTGTGGGGTGCGCTGAATTACAAAGTGTGCACAACAAATCCTCACACGATAGAAGAACTCAAGGGCAATATCCGTGAATCGGTTAATGCAATATCACAGAGAGTATTACGTCGTGTCATTAATAATTTCTTGAGTAGATGGTATAAATATGTGGAAAGAAACGGCAGGCAGTTCCAGCATCTCCTTGCGTGACATGGGTGAGCACAAAATTTATTTGCTTACATTTTAAATGTAGTCATGTCGTACCGCAGCAGTAGACGGACGATACGGCATCTGATCGCCGGGCAACGGAGCGCTCGGTGCCCGGCATCTACATCTACATCTACATTGATACTCCGCAAGCCACCCAACGGTGTGTGGCGGAGGGCACTTTACGTGCCACTGTCATTACCTCCCTTTCCTGTTCCAGTCGCGTATGGTTCGCGGGAAGAACGACTGTCTGAAAGCCTCCGTGCGCGCTCTAATCTCTCTAATTTTACATTCGTGATCTCCTCGGGAGGTATAAGTAGGGGGAAGCAATATATTCGATACCTCATCCAGAAACGCACCCTCTCGAAACCTGGACAGCAAGCTACACCGCGATGCAGAGCGCCTCTCTTGCAGAGTCTGCCACTTGAGTTTATTAAACATCTCCGTAACGCTATCACGGTTACCAAATAACCCGGTGACGAAACGCGCCGCTCTTCTTTGGATCTTTTCTATCTCCTCCGTCAACCCGACCTGGTACGGATCCCACACTGATGAGCAATACTCAAGTATAGGTCGAACGAGTGTTTTGTAAGCCACCTCCTTTGTTGATGGACTACATTTTCTAAGCACTCTCCCAAGGAATCTCAACCTGGTACCCGCCTTACCAACAATTAATTTTATATGATCATTCCACTTCAAATCGTTCCGTACGCATACACCCAGATATTTTACAGAAGTAACTGCTACCAGTGTTTGTTCCGCTATCATATAATCATACAATAAAGGATCCTTCTTTCTATGTATTCGCAATACATTACATTTGTCTATGTTAAGGGTCAGTTGCCACTCCCTCCACCAAGTGCCTATCCGCTGCAGATCTTCCTGTATTTCGCTACAATTTTCTAATGCAGCAACTTCTCTGTATACTACAGCATCATCCGCGAAAAGCCGCATGGAACTTCCGACACTATCTACTAAGTCATTTATATATATTGTGAAAAGCAATGGTCCCATAACACTCCCCTGTGGCACGCCAGAGGTTACTTTAACGTCTGTAGACGTCTCTCCATTGATAACAACATGCTGTGTTCTGTTTGCTAAAAACTCTTCAATCCAGCCACACAGCTGGTCTGATATTCCGTAGGCTCTTACTTTGTTTATCAGGCGACAGTGCGGAACTATATCGAACGCCTTCCGGAAGTCAAGAAAAATAGCATCTACCTGGGAGCCTGTATCTAATATTTTCTGGGTCTCATGAACAAATAAGGCGAGTTGGGTCTCACACGATCGCTGTTTCCGGAATCCATGTTGATTCCTACATAGTAGATTCTGGGTTTCCAGAAATGACATGATACGCGAGCAAAAAACATGTTCTAAAATTCTACAAGAGATCGACGTAAGAGATATAGGTCTATAGTTTTGCGCATCTGCTCGGCGACCCTTCTTGAAGACTGGGACTATCTGTGCTCTTTTCCAATCATTTGGAACCCTCCGTTCCTCTAGAGACTTGCGGTACACGGCTGTTAGAAGGGGGGCATCAGATAAATGGAACACACAGTATATCTGAAGGTAGCAAGAGCAGGTAAGTGCGAGAACTATCGCCTAGTCCACTTAATAGCTTCTGCACCCAAGTTGCTGACAAGAATACCATACAGAAGAATGGAAAAGAAAACTGAGGAAGTCTTAACTGACGATCAGTCTGGCTGTAGGGAAAGTAAAGGCACCAGATAGGCAGACTTAACGGTTCGTTTGATAATGGAAGCGAGACCGAAGAAAAATCAAGACACTTTCATCGGATTTGTGGACGCGGATAAGGTATTCGACAATGTGAAATGGTGCAAGATATGAGAAATTCTGAGAAAAATTGGAGTATAGGGAAGGAGAATAATATACAGCATGTACAAGAATGAAGGGGGAACAGCAAGATTGAAAGACCAAAAACCAAATGCTTCGATTAAAAAACAAGTAGGACAGGGATGCGGTCTTTCAACACACTCTATACATCAAAGAAGCAATGACAGAAATACAATAAGGGTTCAGAAGTCAGATGAAAGTTCAGGGTGAAAGGATAGCAATGATAAGATTCGCTGATGACGTTGCTATCCTCAGTGAAAAATGGTTCAAATGGCTCTGAGCACTATGGGACTTAACTTCTCAGGTGATCAGTCCCCTAGAACTGAGAACTACTTAAACCTAACTAACCTAAGGACATCACACACATCCATGCCCGAGGCAGGATTCGAACCTGCGACCGTAGCGGTCGCGCGGTTCCAGACTGTAGCGCCTAGAACCGCTCGGACACCCCGGCCGGCTCCTCAGTGAAGATGCAGGAGAATTATGTGGATTGAGAGTAAACCGAAGAAAGACGAAAGTAATGAGAAGTAGCATAAATGAGAATAGCGAGAAACTGAACATCAGTCACAAAATATACGGAGCTGAGGAATTTTGTTACCTTGGAAGCAAAATAACCAGCGGCGGACGGAGCAAGGAGGACATCAAAAGCACACTAGCACTGGCAGAAAGGGCGGTCATGGCCAAGAGAAATCTACTCGTATCAAACATAGGCCTCAATTTGAGGAAGAAATTTCTGAGAACGTACGTCTGGAGAAAACACTGTATTGTAGTGAACCACTGACTGCAGTAAAACGGGAACAGAAGAGAATAGAGGCGTTTGAGATGTGGTGCTAGGGAAGTATGTTGAATATAAGGTGGATTAACAAGGTAAGGAATAAGAGTTTTCTCCGCATAATCAGAGAAGAAAAGAATATATGGAAACACTAACGAGAACAAGAGACAGGATGATAGAACTTGTATTAATACATCACACAATAGCTTCCACGCTACTCGAAAATTACACCAAATCAGAAAGTGAGCAGTAGTGAACAATACGAAAGACAAAGACATTTTAATCCAAGCATCCACAGCCAGCGTGGCAGACTGTCATTTAGAAGACACCCGGGTTGCATTTGCGAGGCCGGCCGCTGTGGCCGAGCGGTTCTAGGCGCTTCAATCTGGAACCGCGCGACGGCTACGGTCACTGGTTCGAATCCTGCCTCGGGCATGGATGTGTGTGATGTACTTAGGTTAGTTAGGTTTAAGTAGTTCTAAGTTCTAGGGGACTGATGACCTACAATGTTAGTACTCAGAGTCATTTGAACCATTTATCCTCAAAAAATGGTTCAAATGGCTCTGAGCACTATGGGACTTAACATCTGAGGTCATCAGTCCCCTAGAACTTAGAACTACTTAAACCTAACTAACCTAAGGACATCACACACATCCATGCCCGAGGCGGGATTCGAACCTGCGACCGTAGCGGTCACGCGGTTCCAGACTGAAGCGCCTAGAACCGCATTTATCCTCAGGGAAGATGCAGGAGAATTATGTGGATTGAGAGTAAACCGAAGAAAGACGAAAATAATAAGTAGTAGCATAAACGAGAATAGCGAGAAACTGAACATCAGTCACAAAATATACGAAGCTGAGGAATTTTGTTACCTTGGAAGCAAAATAACCAGCGGCGGACGCAACAAGGAGGGCATCAAAAGTAGACTAGCACTGGAAGAAAGGGCGGTCATGGCCAAGAGAAGTCAACTAGTATCATACATAGGCCTCAATTTGGGGAAGAAATTTCTGAGAATGTGCGTCTGGAGAAAACACTGTATTGTAGTGAACCATTGACTGTAGCAAAACGGGATCAGAAGACAATACAAGCGTTTGAGATGTGGTTCCAGGTAAGTATGTTGAATATAAGGTGGATTAACAAGGTAAGGAATAAGAGTTTTCTCCGCAGAATCAGAGAAGAAAGGAATATATGAAAACACTAACAAGAACAAGAGACAGGATGATAGGACTTGTGTTAATACATCACGCAACAGCTTCCACGCTATTCAAAAATTACACCAAATGAGAAACTGAGCAGTAGTGAACAATACGAAAGGAAAAAAAAATCATTTTAATCCAAGCATCCACAGCCAGTGTGGCAGACTGTCATTCAGATGACACCTGGGCTGTGTTTGTGAAAGGCTTGACACATTTCACATATCCAGTGGTTCTCCTCCGTAATAAAAATTGTGGAAATACGATGGATGTGTGCATGCACATAGTTGAGTACCGTGTACAACGCCTTGTTGGGGACCATGAAGATCCCGCTACCTTGCGATGGCTGACTCCAGCCGAAGAAACGCCAAGAGCTTCGGTTTGCATTGCTGCCCATGCACACACAGGAGCCGTTGCGGAGGCTGGATTCCTCCATCTCTTGCAGCCACCAGTGCCGTTACGAGAGGCGGTACTGCTGTGCAGAAAGATAGCCGGGAATGCATTTCGACATGCGTCTGCATTACTGGACTGATCCTCTAGCTAAGCTCACAACGAAAACCTCTTCCATCCATCCCGAAGGAAATAAAAGAATACAACTGCAATTAAAAAGATTGATGATGATTTAAGTACCATTACATATCATTTATTGCTGATTAATGAAGGAGGTTTTGGCTGCTGTAGTGGGTAGTGCATTCAAGCAGAATGATCGTATCACCTACGCGTCAATCGCTACGTTTACACGAGAGACGACGTCCGGCAGAGGAAAACCGAACTTCGAAGCCGGCCGAAGTAGCCGAGCGGTTCTAGGCGCTTCAGACTGGAACCGCGCGGCCGCGCAGGTTCGAATCCTGCCTCGGGCATGGATGTGTGTGATGTCTTTAGGTTAGTTAGGTTTAAGTAGTTCTAAATCTAGGGGACTGATGACCTCAGATCTTAGGTCCCATAGTGCTCAGAGCCATTTGAACCATTTTTTCGAACTCCGAAATCCATTTTCCGCTGTCGAATTCACATGTTAAGGTCTGAAACGGTTTTGCTAGACCGCTCAAATATCTGTTTTCCGACAGTCAGTTGTTTTAGACAAATTGGCTCTGCAAGGCAGTTGTTTCTGTCTCTAATTTAGTCAGCACATTGGCTACTTCTCTTCAGTTAAGCATTGTAGGTAGACAACTTCATGCTTAGACTCAATTACTGCACACAAACTCACTCCCTTCAGATTAAATGAAACTTTTTAAAAACTAAACGTAACTTGACAACCAAAGTACATTTTAAAAACGGGTGTGCGTTTACTTATAATGAAAATCTATTGTGGAATAAGAAATACGGCAGCTAGAAGCGTAGTTCCGGATTCGATATTGGTGTGTTTACAAAAGCAAAAAGGAGCGGTATTCGGAAATCGGTTAACGAAATCCGGGGTTGAGAGCCTCATGTAAATGTAGAGAATGTTTACCGCAGAGTCAGTGGTCATCTCTGCTTCGTCCACCCACTTAAAGGTAACACGCTGTCAGTCATTAATGCCTCTTTAAGTGTCCTGTCAGCTCTCGATGTCCCAAGCGATACTGACGGACAAAACGTTCATCTTACCAGGGACACCTTTGACCTCGAACGCTCCGAACCGCACGGAACCATGTTTGTAATAATATCTGATCATAAAAAAACAGTGGTCTGCGTCATTTTCATGCAAAACGTTGCATTCTACCACTAGTGACATTTTAATAGAGAAACAAAGTAACAATATGTTAACACCATAGGAAAGAAATTATATGTAATTCAATGACGTTAGTGTATCATTACATGTTCAATCAACAGTGGCAAAAAAACCTGCTTAAAGTAATTATTACAGCCCAGAATACATATATCTTACACACATAAAAGTGCTTTTATTAGTCCTCATAGTGCAGATGCGGTATTTCGGTGAAGGTGTTAAAGCAAAGTGGAAGAGGACAATGTGCCCATCTGACTGAAACCATTTTACCTTATAAATCACTTTCGCACCCAAGCAGTCCCGTATCAAAAACCGCACTAATTACATTTTCAAATGATGATATGGATATGTCGATATCGTAACCAGCCTTTCGCCAAGCATACCGTGACATAGGCGTACACTTTGATGCGAAAATTGATTGTAAATCATAGAGTGAAGTTTGCTGATGAAATGACATTTACGCATCTTCGCTTGCGATTTGGCACATTGTAGTCTTACAAAATCACCAATCCTTCTGATATGGAGCTCATACTTCCGAAAGAAGTAAATGTCAAGGTGATGGCAATATTTTATTGTTTTCGGTGGCAATATCTTCAGTTCAACATCCTTGTTTGGAGATCATGCAACTGAAAAGGTACTTACTGTCTGTATGTCCTGACCAGGAATCACACAGGAATAGGCTCTTTTTACTTGTTATACGTTTGCAAAGGACTGAAATTAGAACACGTTTCACGTGTTCTTTCGTCATTTTTCCACTTCTGCTTGCCACCAGATTAATGGCTTTGAAATATGTGGGCCGAAAGTGCCTTGTGCATCTTGAAAACAGACGCAAAACTTGTTTGCTATTTACCTGTCCTTGATAAAGCCACATCAGCTGTGTAGCTGTGGGTGAAGCCATGTACAGACTGCAACCCACTAGCTGTAATTTTGCCTCCTCTGTGAGGCAGTCTGAATGATGAAGACATTTCATACTGGAACTGACTCTGGTCACTGTTTGAAACTTTTCCTTTCGCCACCCTCTGCTTTCTCATAAACATGTTCACTTCCTCCACAAAACGTTGCACCTTCTGACGTATACTATTATCGCCTTCTATGTCTTACGTGTGACAAATGTAGTAATGTGCCTCGATGCAATGTCATATTCAGCATTAAGATTGTCGATAAAACAAATCGAAGCTTGAAATTGTCCAAGCCAACCATTTGAGACGCTTTTAGCTTCCACATTTGCAGATGTCAATAATGAACTGTAGATCTGTACGACCGTCAGAGCGCGATATTACAAGCCCTTTTATAGATTGTAATTGCGGCAGTCTGTTTCCTTTGAAACGAGCTCCTGCTCGCCTTTTGCTAGATACATAATATAGAATTAGTGTGAAATTTCATTTATTTTTAATGCACTTTTAATGCACTCATTAGTTTGCTATAGGAATTGAAGCCACGATTGTAATAGTCTTCATAAATGTTCGCTAGCACGATGTCATCAGTATTTTCTAATACACCGGCCGTCGATTGTTTGGTTGGAGATAGTCCATACTTACTTTCACTGGACTGTTCCTGTTGCTCTGAAGATGAACGACATGTACCGCTTGAACAATCAGTTGCAGGTTCAGGTTCTTACTGTCAAAAATCAGTATATCTATCCAGCGTAACGCACTGTATTTCTTTGTCTTTGCCATTGTATTTCTGAATTATTATGAACCATGAACCATGGACCTTGCTGTTGGTGGGGAGGCTTGCGTGCCTCAGCGGTACAGATAGCCCTACAGTAGGTGCAACCACAACGTAGGGGTATCTGTTGAGAGGCCAGACAAACGCGTGGTTCCTGAAGAGGGGCAGCAGCCTTTTCAGTAGTTGCAGGGCCAACAGTCTGGATGATTGACGGATCTGGCCTTGTAACACTAACCAAAACGGCCTCACTGCGAGCTGCTGAAAGCAAGGGGAAACTGCGGCCGCAATTTTTCCCGAGGACATGAAACTTTACTATATGGTTAAATGATGAAGATGTCCTCTTGGATAAGATATTCCGGAGGTGAAATACTCCCCCATTCGGAACTCCGGGCAGGGACTACTTGGTGGACGTCGTTATCAGGAGAAAGAAATCTGGCGTTCTACGCATCGGAGTGTGTAATGTCAGATCCCTTAATCGGGAAAAAAAGGGAAATGGATAGGTTAAAGACAGATATAGTGGGAATTAGTGAAGTTCGGTGGCAGGAGGAACAAGACTTCTGATTAGGTGAATACAGGGTTATAAATACAAAATCAAATAGGTGTAATGGAGGAGTAGGTTTAATAATGAACAAAAAAATAGGAGTGCGGGTAAGCTACTACAAACAGCATAGTGAACGCATTATTGTAGCCAAGACAGACACGAAGCCCACGCCTACCTCTGTAGTACAAGTTTATATGCGAACTAACTCTGCAGATGACGAAGAGATTGATGAAATGTGTGATGAGATAAAAAAAATTATTCAGATAGTGAAGGCATACGTGACTGGAATTCGATAGTAAGAAAAGGAAGAGAAGGAAATATAGTACGTGAATATGGAATGGGGGTAAGAAATGAAAGAGGTAGCCGCCTGGTAGAATTTTGCACAGAGCATAACTTAATCATAGCTAACACTTGGTTCAAGAATCATGAAAGAAGGTTGTATGCATGGAAGAGGCCTGGAGATACTGGAAGCGTTCAGATAGATTACGTAAAGGTAAGACAGAGATTTAGGTACCAGGTTTTGAATTGTAAGACATTTCCATGGGCAGATGTGGACTCTGACCACAATCTATTGGTTATTAACTGTAGATTAAAACTGAGGAAACTGCAAGAAGGTGGGAATTTAAGGAGATGGGACCTGGATAAAAAGACAGAACCAGAGGTTGTAGAGAGTTTCAGGAAGAGCATAAGGGAAAGATTGACAGGAATGGGGGAAAGAAATACAGTAGAAGAAGAATGGGTAGCTTTTAGGGATGAAATAGTGAAGGCAGCAGAGGATCAAGTAGATAACAAGACGAGGGCTAGTAGAAATCCTCGGGTAACAGAAGAAATATTTAATTTAACTGATGAAAGGAGAAAATATAAAAATGCAGTAAATGAAGCAGGCAAAAAGGAATACAAAGGCCTCAAAAAGGAGATCGACAGGAAGAGCAAAATGGCTAAGCAAGGATTGCTACATTGTGAGAATGTAGAGGCATATCTCACTAGGGGTAAGATAGATACTGCCTACAGGAAAATAAAAGAGGCCTTTGGAGAAAAGAGAACCACTTGTATGAATATCAAGAGCTCAGATGAAACCCAGTTCTAAGCAAAGAAGGGAAAGCAGAAACGCGGAAGGAGATGTACTTGAGGACAATATTATGGAAATGGAAGAGGCTGCAGATGAAGATGAAATGGGAGATACGATACTGCCTGAAGAGTCTGACAGAGCACTGAATGTCCTAAGTCGAAATAAGACCACGGGAGTAAACAACCTTCCATAAGAACTACTGACAGCCTTGGGAGAGCCAGCCCTAACAAAAGTCTACCATCTAATGAGCAATATGTATGAGACAGGCGAAATACCCTCAGACTTCAAGAAGAACACTATAATTTCAATCTCAAAAAGATCAGGTGCTGACAGATGTGAAAATTACCCAACTATCAGTTTAATAAGTCACGGCCACAAAATACTAACGCGAATTCTTTACAGACGAATGGAAAAACTGGTAGAAGCCCACCTCGAGGAAGATCAGTTTGGATTCCGTAGAGATAATGGAACACGTGAGGCAATACTTACCCTGCGACTTGTCTTAGATTCAGGAAAGGCAAACCAACATTTCTAGCATTTTTAGACTTAGAGAAAGCTTTTGACAATGTTGACTGGAATACTCTCTTTCAAATTCTGAAGGTGGCATGGGTAAAATACAGGGAGCGAAAGGCTATTTACAATTTGTACAGAAACCAGCTGGCAGTTATAAGAGTCGAGGGACATGAAAGGGAAGCACTGGTTGGGAAGGGAGAGAGACAGGGTTGTAGCTTATCCCTGATATTATGCAATCTGTGCATTGAGCAAGCAGTAAAGGAGACAAATCAAAAATTCGGAGTAGGTATTAAAATCCATGGAGAAGAAATAAAAACTTTGAGGTTCGCCGATGACATTGTAATTCTGTCAGAGACAGCAAACAACTTGGAAGAGCAGTTGTACGGAATGGACAGTGTCTTGAAAGGAGGATATAAAATGAACATCAACAAAAGCAAAACGAGGATAATGGAATGTAGTCGAATTAAGTCGGGTGATGCTGAGGGAATTAGATTAGGAAATGAGACACTTAAGGTAATAAATGAGTTTTGCTATTTGAGGAGCAAAATAACTGATGAGGTCAAAGTAGAGAGGATATAAAACGTAGACTGGCAATGGCGATGAATGCGTTTCTGAAGAAGAGAAATTTGTTAACATCGAGTATAGATTTGTCAGGAAGTCGTTTCTGAAAGTATTTGTATGGAGTGTAGCCATTTATGATAACTATTTAATTCTGTAGTAATTCAGGTAATGAAGCCACAGTAATTTTAATCTACCATCCTTCATAAATTTTCATGATAATCCAAATAAAACTCGAATATTCTTCATATCTATAATAGTTTAGGATTTACTGTTAAAGTGAAATTAACAAGTTTTGTTACAAAGACCTGAATGCTAAAATCTGAACGCTTTGGTCGATCTTAACGATCGACATTTCATATAGAAGCGCATCATTAAAATGACAAACGCTGTAAACATCAACTCTGTAACTTTGTTTGTTTAAAAAATATAGTAAATTTAAATTATCAGTATATTCAGTTAAGCATCAGATCATTATTCCTTCCACACAAAACACATTGAACGATGACAGCATGGCACCTTATTCAATCATTAGGTAATAGAATATTTGTTGTAAAGTTCAGTGCATAATAGTTACCTTTGTTCTTCATTTGTCAGAAAGCACATTGGTGCAAGGCTACTGGCCATGACATTCAAAGTTGCGATGGAAATTGCATTGGTTTTATGTAAAGAATTTAACATTTATTAAGTAATGGATATTGTGTAGAAGGTGAAAGTGGTCAAGCTTTGATTATTTAAATATGTTAAAATGTAAAATAATGTAGAATGAGCTGTAGCCAATCAGGTGGACGGCTTCAGGAAAAGGAACTGCTCTAGTCAGTTGAGCGAGGATGTTCGGCGCGTGGGAAAAGCGGCCGGGGACCGGCAGAGAGGAACAGTTCGGATTGAGACGGCAAACCGGACAGTCGGTCTTCAGGTAGCTAGGAAGTGAAGCGACTTAGAAAATTTCGCATTCTGTGGTATCGCGGAACTTAGTCTCTGACCGGTGAGCAACCGCGCGCCTGGTGTGAACTCGAACTTTTCGCGTAAATAACGAGGTGAAATTTTGGACTTGTGTTTTACGATGAGATAGTGAATGATTGAACTGTGTCAAATGGATATGCGCTCGAGTGTAACTCTAAATAAGACCACTTTCGTTATTAGTTTGCTTTCTGAATAAACATTATTCTAACCAAATCGCAACTGTGTGGCCTATATCATTTATGGGTCATTAATTTAGTTCGCGGTATTATTACTACTGTTATTATATGTTATATTAAATTAGTATTTCGCAAACTTGCCATCAGGCAGACAATTTAACCAAAGGGTCACAAGTGTCTAATTTAGGGCGTGTAATGCGACACATGCGGTTCAGCCTCTAGACGATTTTGAGCCAAGACATTTCGACGAAGAGGAACCGCATGTGAGCCAGAACATCTTTGGGATGATAGTTCGTAAGCTTTGCCCGGAAATGACACAGACCACTGTTGTTTTGTGATGGGTGTTATTCTAAGCATGATTTTGAGCGGTTCTGAGAGTTCGAGGTCAAAGATGTCCCATATATCATAGGGTCGAGCAAACACACAATAGGTCGGATGGTTGTGGGTGAGTAAAACTCAAGCAATTGCGGAAAATTAATAAAAACAGCTCAAGATTCAACTTAGATGGGCATGTGAGGACTCAATAAATTCAGTACGAAACGATTTGTGCAATTAAAATTGTTGAGTTGGGCTGCCATTCAGTTGGTGAGCATGTGGTCGTGGGTGGACAGAATCTATCAGTTACTGTGAGGTGCCGGTTGAACATTTAGCAGACTCCTGGGATGCTATGAGGTCTGAACTTGGTAACCTACGTAATGAACAAATTTCTCTCTGTGAGATCATGTGAAATGAAAAAGCAAAGTTGCGCTGCAGATAGCTAATTAAATATCTGATTTAAACAGGAGTCACCCAACTAAACATGAAATATGGGTATCATAACTCGCACATATATACTGATAATAGTTTCCATCAAACTACCAAATGAAGCTAAAGATAACAATTCGATTTATTGGTAGGTAATGTGATTCTAGTCACTGAACGAACACCACAAATAATTACAAAGGGTACAAGAATGTAAAAACGTGTACAAAAGACCTTGGCTCAGGCGGGTGAATTTGAGATGGAAATGATACAAAAACTGTGTCCATGAAAATCGCCAATAATCGTTAATAAGTTGACAGCCTAAAGAAAAGACCCAGAAAAGTACGTACAGGCACCAGCTCTCTCGCCTAAGCGCATATTGAGTACAGCGAGCTGGCGACATGGATTAATTCACAAAATCGAAACCCGATATGAAACAAATATTTCGCGGTCCCCTTGTCACATGTGGCACATGCTTACCCCTCTGCTGATACCCAGGTGCGGAGGGTGTCTGCCGAAGTGGTTGAGAACTCCAAGTTGAGCTCCGGCGTCTGAGGCAAAGACATCTCTCTTTGCAAAACTAAAGTGTACTCATCTCTCCCTGAACATAAAGGATGAAGAAGCGAGCTATATAATGTACAAGACGAAATGTCTTTCTTTCTCCTCTGCTTCACAAAATCTATCTGATTCTACCAGCGCCAGAATCTCGGTAGCGCAGAGCAATAGTATACTTTCCCAGTTCCAACCGATGAAATGTTTGTAACAGCTGAAACGATTTCCCTTCTCCTAACGAACTGCCGTGTTTAACTAATACTGCTGAAGTCACTCTTAGAATAGAGCAGTAGACAGAAATTCTCTTCCACTACTTGTGTGTTTTCGAGTTTTGTCCCACTGAAATTGCTGCATGTTCTCACTTGCAAGTCTCCGACACTGCTTCAACATTAGCTGTCATGAGATAGCCCTGGGCCTCCTTACAAAATTTAAACATCTGCATCTGCAGCCTTCTCCAGTCCCCAGCAACTGTGTTCCACGCTGAGTGTGTTGTATGTTTCTCTGTTCCACATGCAGACCTCATCTTTTCCAAAAGGCATTCATTAAGCTACTTCGCACCGGAAGCTTACAAGTGCTACGCACTCTTAGTCCGCCACCCTCATGGCAACCATCCTGGGTCCTCGCATCAGTCGAAAATCAGCTCTCACTTCCCCACACATACCTGACTATCCTGGTTTCCAACAAAAACATTTTTATGGCCTGCACGCCATCAACTTGGAGCTCTTGTACATTATCACAGTTGGCTACTGCACCCAAGTTTCCGAAAAACTCTACAAGGACACATCACCATTCAGAATTAGAGGAAACAGTGCTACTTGGATTTGCAGTTATTGGTATAAAATTTAACTGTGTGTATACTTTCATACAGCGTTGGGTATCCTCACGGGTATATTGGTTTATTAACAAGGTTATTAAGTAGCTTTGGAAAACCTGTCCCATAACATCATCCCTTCCTCAGTTTCATAATTGATGCTGATGTACTTATGCTGGGACATGTCAGCGGCCCAAGTACATCACAGAAACTTTCCCTTGGCTTGGGCTACATTTTATCATTTTGTTTTCGTGGGCACTGGGTTAATGTGATTCACGGTATGGATTGTGGCGTAGACTAGGGCATCCTGTTGCCAAGGCCACAACTTTAAACTCACATTCACTCTTAGCCACAACTATCCACGTAAGTACCTACGAGGCATGTTTTTTAAATAAGTACCGTTTTGAAATTTAAATAAAAGACGTACTAAGATATCTCAATAATTTTATTTTTACATGAAATCCTGTACCTTAATCTACTTTTCTACATAATTTCCGCCAATATTGAGGCACTTGTCATAACGTTGAACCAGTTTTTGAATACCCTCCTCATAGAAGTCTGCCGCCTGACTTGTTAACCACTGCATCACCACTGTTTTGACTTCGTCATCGTCTTGAAGACGCTCACTGCCCAGGTGTTTCTTCAAGTGCAGGAACAGATGGTAGTCACAGGGCGCGAGATCGGGGCTGTACGGAGGATGATCTAGAGTTTCCCATCGAAAAGATGTGATGAGATCTTTGGTCTGATTCGCCACATGTGGACGGGCATTGTCTTGCAGCAAAACTATGCCCTTGCTCAACTTGCCAGGTCTTTTGTTCTGAATTGAACGGCACAGATTGTGCAATGTCTTACAGTAAGCTGTTACATTGATTGCCTCATTACAAGGCAGAAATTCCACAAGCAATACTCCTTTTATCTCCCAAAAAACTGTGCACATGATTTTCCAGGCAGAAATTGTTCGTTTAAACTTCACTTTTCTGGGTGAATCTGGATGCCACCATTCCATGGACTGTTGCATTGATTCTGGTGTGATGTAGGCCTCCCATGTTTCATCGGCCATAACGATTTGGCTTAAGAAATCATCACCGTCGTTGTGGTATCGCTCAAGGAAAGTCAATGCATTCTCTAAACGTTTGGTTTTGTGCACATCCATCAACGTGAGCACAATTTTCGGTAATTCAAGTGCTCGGTCACAATGCCATACAAAACACCACGAGAAACATTAGGAAAGTCATCCCGCAAGGAGTAAATCGTAAAGCGTCTGTTTTCTCTCACCTTATTGTCCACTTCCTGCACCAAACTTTCATTAACGACCGAAGGAGCCCACTCTGTTGTTCATCATGCACATTTGTGCGGCCATCTTTAAATGCTCTCACCCACTTTCTTTCCACTCCATCACTCATAATGTTTTCTCCGTAAACTGAACAGATCTCACGACGAATATCGATCGCTTTTAGGACTTTGGCACTAAGAAATCTTATAACAGTCGGCGGGACTCACGATTATCGGAGGCATCTTAAACACTCAGTACACAACGTAAACAAGGAAGAATCAGCTTGTAATGGCATCAGTGTGTAGAAAACACATGTAGGTAACCAGTGCGCATGCGCAGAACGCCGACCGCAGTGCTGCGGCCGCAGTGTGGCAAAACGGTACTTACTTAAAAAACACGCCTCGAATATCTGCTGGCATGAGAGTAAACTTTTATTCAGATTACAAGTAAATAGGGAGCACCAGATCACAAACTTACAGTTTACTTCTACAATAGTCAAGAGAAAAGTCATTGCCATAAGAATGTCATACATGTTGCTCAAATTTACTCACACTCGAAGTCAGTTGAATAGTAACTTATTAGATATTCACATTTACTATATTAGAATCGCAAATCATTCATACTTTTAGCTCTCTTTCCTATTAACGTTATTCACAATATAAAAAACACCTAAATGCATTGACGTAATTTCATTTCAATGTATATGAACATAAAACGCAATATCGATCTCCAAGACACTATAAAACTCGTCTGTAATATCATTTGTGTCACTGTATGAGATAATTTAAGTACAAGTTTATAAAACACTGTCATTGTTGTGACATCTTAATTACATGAAACATGACATTCATATGTTTGACATAGACTTCAATTATTTTCACATATCCTTACACACTAAGCATTAAATATAGTCCCTGAAAATACATCAAACAGAAACACAAAAATAATAATGCACTGCACTGTTTCTGAGGAAAAACACTGTCCAACACGAGGGTCGTCTTGACCGCATGTTCAACTCGAGAAATGACATGATTTCGTAGGAGTTAGTGTTCACAGAGATTTTACAGTTCATTTTATGGAAGCGTGGCACAATTTGTAAGCTCGAATAAGGATTGCCTTTCATTGATTTGTTGGATGTCTCTATTTTGGTCCAAGGGCTAGGTAATATGATTGTTCATGTCCCCAGACAGCTTGCAATAAGCAATCCGATCATTCTCATCTCTACTCCTCTCGATGTTTGTCGTTGTATTGTTTATGACTGCTGGATCTGAAAGATGACCAGTGTCCCAACAGCATTAGTAAGGCAATGTGAATAGTCTTTCTGGTTGTAAACGTAGGCTTACGCGGCCGTTGTCACAGTCGATAAAATTCTTTTGGGTTTGAGGCCGCATTGTCATCTATAAAATTCCGACGTTTCGGCGACTGTTGCAAGGCGCCTTCCTCAAGGTGTATTGCTAACTGCTGAATGAGCACTACTTTGGTTACTTGTATACTATGGAGGAATGCTGTCATTGGATGTGAGGGTGAGGAGGAAGGGTCTTAGGAGTTCATTTTATTGGTCTTTGCATTGCGTGTTGTCATTGGCGGAAATAGGTGTTTTCCATTGGAGTTTCCTTTACTGCATGCCATTGTTGGAAATCGCCGAATAGGAAACTGAGCGGCGACTACAGGGTAGCGTTGTTTACTAACTGCCCAGTATCGACTAGAGAAGGTCAGCACTCTGCGTACCGTCCGCAGCTGTGGCCTACCGCACGCCTGTTGCTCTGCGAGAACTGTGAGCTGTCCTTCGGCAAAGCTGTCACTGCTGGCTGCCAAGACACTGGAAGTCCGTTTTCTCTATTCATATTGTCATTCCACAAGTGCCACAGGCACCAAGAATATATGGTGTACCAAAGTTCCACAAAGAAGCCTTTCCTTTACGACCGATAGTGAGTAGTATTAACTCACCGACCTACAAATTAGCGAAAGAATTGGACCCGAAGCTTGGACGTTTAGTGAGCCATACAGGTTCATACGTCAAGGACTCCACTCATTTTGTAGCACTTTTGAAAGAAAAGCGAGTCTCGGATACGGATCTGATGGTCAGTTTTGACGTAAAGTCATTGTTCACGAATGTATCCGTGACGGACACAATGAAGATCTTAGAGGAACGCATGGCACTTGATATCTGAGAGCTAGTGCGCCAATGTCTGACGACCACCTCTTTCAGATGGAAAGGGGATTTTTATGAGCAGACGCATTGTGTAGAAATGTGTTCCCCTCTAACGCCTGCCGCAGCAGACATTTTTATGCAAGCGTTCGAAGAAGTAGCACTCCAGTCCGCAACACTACGCTACGGTACGTTGATGACACCTTTGTTATCTGGCCACACTGAGAAGAGGAGCTTCAGAACTTCCTCGAACATCTCAACCAGCACCACAGCAAAATTCACTTTACCATGGAGATAGAAAAGAACGGGGTATTGCCTTTTCTTGACGTGGAAGTTTACCGTAAGCCGGACGGGAAGCTTGGACACAGAGTTTACAGGAAGCCCACCAAGACGGACAGGTACCTGCACGCATCCTCCCACCACCATCCTACACAAAATAAATCGTCCCTGCAAACTTTAACTAAGAGAGTCTACAGGATCAGTGATCAACACAACCTGCAAGCTGAACTACAGGGTTATTACAAATGATTGAAGCGATTTCCCAGCTCTACAATAACTTTATTATTCGAGATATTTTCACAATGCTTTGCACACACATACAAAAACTCAAAAAGTTTTTTTAGGCATTCACAAATGTTCGATATGTGCCCCTTTAGTGATTTGGCAGACATCAAGCCGATAATCAAGTTCCTCCCACACTCGGCGCAGCATGTCCCCATCAATGAGTTCGAAAGCATCGTTGATGCGAGCTCGCAGTTCTGGCACGTTTCTTGGTAGAGGAGGTTTAAACACTGAATCTTTCACATAACCCCACAGAAAGAAATCGCATGGGGTTAAGTCGGGAGAGCGTGGAGGCCATGAAATGAATTGCTGATCATGATCTCCACCACGACCGATCCGTCGGTTTTCCAATCTCCTGTTTAAGAAATGCCGAACATCATGATGAAAGTGCGGTGGAGCACCATTCTGCTGAAAGATGAAGTCGGCGCTGTCGGTCTCCAGTTGTAGCATGAACCAATTTTCCAGCATGTCCAGATACACGTGTCCTGTAACGTTTTTTTCGCAGAAGAAAAAGGGGCCATAAACTTTAAACCGTGAGATTGCACAAAACACGTTAACTTTTGGTGAATTGCGAATTTGCCGCACGAATGCGTGAGGATTCTCTACCGCCCAGATTTGCACATTGTGTCTGTTCACTTCACCATTAAGAAAAAATGTTGCTTCATCACTGAAAACAAGTTTCGCACTGAACGCATCCTCTTCCATGAGCTGTTGCAACCGCGCCGAAAATTCAAAGCGTTTGACTTTGTCATCGGGTGTCAGGGCTTGTAGCAATTGTAAACGGTAAGGCTACTGCTTTAACCTTTTCCGTAAGATTTTCCAAACCGTCGGCTGTGGTACGTTTAGCTCCCTGCTTGCTTTATTCGTCGACTTCCGCGGGCTACGCGTGAAACTTGCCCGCACGGGTTCAACCGTTTCTTCGCTCACTGCAGGCCGACCCGTTGATTTCCCCTTACAGAGGCATCCAGAAGCTTTAAACTGCGCATACCATCGCCGAAAGAAGTTAGCAGTTGGTGGATCTTTGTTGAACTTCGTCCTGAAATGTCGTTGCACTGTTATGACTGATTGATGTGAGTGCATTTCAAGCACGACATACGCTTTCTCGGCTCCTGTCGCCATTTTGTCCTACTGCGCTCTCGAGCGCTCTGGCGGCAGAAACCTGAAGTGCGGCTTCAGCCGAACAGAACTTTATGAGTTTTTCTAGGTATCTGTAGTGTGTCGTGACCATATGTCAATGAATGGAGCTACAGTGAATTTATGAAATCGCTTCAATCATTTGTAATAGCCCTGTATAGAACCTCAGGTCTATTTTTGGAGCTAATTGCTACGACGTGAGAATGATACACAAAACCATGGCGACGAAGGAGGGGGACAACATGGAAATGCAGAACGAAGCACAGAACACCGTCATGCTACCATATGTACAAGGGGTTACTGAACGCCTGGGCAAAACTCTCCGTCGGGCAGGCATTAAGCCGATTTTTCGTAGCAACAACAAAATAAAAGACATTCTGGGCTCGACGACAGATACAATTGACAAGTTTGACACCGCCGGAGCTTATGAAATCGGGTGCGAATGTGGACTGGTGTATGAAGGTGAGACTGGGCGCCTGATAAGCACGAGGTTAACTGAACAAGAGACATACATCTGCCTGAAACACTACAACAAATCAGCGGTGGCAGAACTTCAGGAACAGTGCAGGATCAAGATCGAATTTCGAGAGGCCCTCGTACCGGCGAAACAGCCGTTTAGTTTGAGGAGGAAGATTAAAGAGGCTATAGAAATAGCCAAGCGACCCGACAATGTGAATAGAGAAGACAGGTACGGACTTCCAGCGTCTTGGCAGCCAGCAGTGACAGCTTTGCCGAAGGACAGCTCGCAGTTCTCGCAGAGCAACAGGCGTGCGGTAGGCCACAGCTGCGGACGCTACGGAGAGTGCTGACGTTCTCTAGTCGATACTGGGCAGTTAGTAAACAACGCTACCCTGTAGTCGCCGCTCAGTTTCCTATTCGGCGATTTCCAACAATGGCAAGCAGTTAAGGAAACACTAAAGGAATACGCCTATTTCCGCCAATGACAACATGCAATGCAAAGACCAATAAAATGAACTCCTAATACCCTTCCTCCTCACCCTCACATCCAATGACAGCATTCCTCCGTGGTATATAAGTAACCAAAGTAGTGCTCATTCAGCAGTTAGCAATACACCCTGAAGAAGGCGCCTTGCAACAGTCGCCGAAACGTCGGAATTTTGTAGATGACAATGCGGCCTCAAATCCAGAAAAATTTTATTGACAGTCTTTCTGGTTGTTTCACAAGAACTGATGCTTTGGTGAGTTGTTCATGTTTATAAAAACAGTTTCCTAATTATGAGGACACTTTTTTTATAAAAAACAAATCTGAAGATGGTCATTATAGACCGAAACCGGTAATCTGTGAACAAATAGTTTGTAACCATAGGCGTAAATTAAAGGAAATTAATGCAATACAGGTTATAAAATAAATAAAATAAATTAAATAAAATATAATATTAATTATTTTTATCTGTATGATTGGCTCTCCTATGGGTCGTCAGGTTTTGATTATTCGGTATCAGACGCTTGACAATGGCTTTTTCGTAAAGGCAATGTTACTCGTAGTTGACCGTGAAATAAAACTGAAATAATCGGACTTCGTAATTAAATCGTTTCCAAAGACTGCTGCGGTAGGTGCGGACTCATAAACTAAATCTCAATATTACAATAATTTGCCAGCCATGCCAAAACGTCGTACAGAGGTGATTGTCTACTAAACAAAAAAATTACACAGTTAGTTAAATCAGATATATTCAATGAATAAGCCTACAGTTCATAATCCTACTTACTTTTATAAATATAAATTCTTTTCAGAATCGAGTGCCTAGTATGGTTGCAACTCGCAGTAATTTTCTATATCATGAAATATGGCGGTGTGCCAGACAATAAACTAAAATACGTGCTTCTCGCACCACTTCAACCAGGGCTCTTTCTTTTTTTTTTAATCAAACATACGAGTAACGTAAATGTACTTTTGTTTTATCAGCGACACAGCGCTGCAGTTGTGTGCCATAGGCTTTATTTGTTTGTCACTGATTATTTATTTAATTAATATCTCGCGTTTCCGAGGAAACTCACGCTCGGCATGCAAATGTGCCTTTATATTGCCCCCTGAATTGCGACGCGAAAGGACACACCTGCAGGCGAGCAATTCACCTAAAGGCACAAGAAAATCTAAGTTATCTACAACTATTTACATGACTTACATTATACAGTATATTATATACAAAATTTGAATGACGCGCGTGCGCCGAAAAAGTTCTTATGTTGGCAAAACGGAGTGCGCGCATGCGCAGAAGCGTCTGTGTAACTACGGCACTGCCGTTATTTCGTAAATTTAGATCACGCGGCACAGTATTGCAGTTCATATTGTTCGTGTGCGCGCGCATTTCTTAGTCGTTGCACAAAGAAAATATTCCACCAAGATTACATATGAAGACTACATTCTATGACAGGTAACTTAGTTTTAAAATTACAATATTTGTTATAATACAATACAACTTTAGATTGTTGAATGTTCTTAGTTACATAGCATTGCAATGAAATGCTTCAACGAAAAATGTTCTGTTGTTTCAGGTGCGTTGACCTATACACATGGTGTCGTTATCACAGTTCATATTCATCTGCTGCACCATAATTTTTTACAGGTTAGTATCGTCGTGGTAAAGTTTTTTGATCACAGTAACATCGTTGTATAACAACGTGATTAATACATAAGCGTGTCCATTTCCTATTTCCATTATAGTCGTTGTGATGCAGTTCGTTGTGACGAAAAGCATTGTTTATTACAGATCAGACGTGACCCGTCGAGTAATTGGTCCACGTGCAGTTCGTTTTTTTTTTTTTTTTTTTTACATTCCGTGGAAGCTTGGTTGCAGAACCTCGGACGGCACATAGCTGGCGTCGATCCTTGGACAGTCCAGGTAAGAGTGTCCGTCACATTTCGAGAACATTTCATTCCCTGAAGTTCCAACCAAAACTCTTCCACCCGTCGTGTTGTTTTCTGGACAGGCACTTTGTGTCCATTTAATCCAGTTAACATCTTGAAGTTGGGTACTGTAGTAATGTCACTAGACGATGCACGAATTATTCACTTCACATTTTCAGTTTTTTGCTGAATATAGCTCACCTAAATGTTCGTTAATGTCCGTGAACAGAGGTTCACTATGCAATGTCTTTTTGGCACTCGTTTTGTTCAAATTTTCACACAGTAACAGTTACATTATACATCAGTTTAAAAAAACATAAGTAATAACACATACACACGTCACATATTTTCTTAGCATAAACATAATACAGTTGCACATAAACATGTTTACATCATCATTACATAGCTATAGGTTATTACATTGTGTCACATTTGATTACATGAATTGCAGATATTTACATCCTCTTTAGCGGTTTTGCTGGGATATTATCGATGTTTTTTGTGATGTCATCTGAAATTAAGATAGGTTAGACACAACATTCCTTACATCAGTAGGCAAGACCAGGCGTTTTCACTACTCAATAAATATTCAAAATAGTAAGAGAGAGAAAATGTTCGATTCCTCGCGTTTTGTGCGTGTGTGTAGAGTGTCTGTGTGGCCTTGACTACTGATAGATGCTTTTCGTGTTGAGAGATGTGCGTCTAATCTATTTCTCAAAGTAAATGATCGCTTCACAGATGACGTCTGTCAGTTCGTCAGGTGTCATATCAAGTCAGTGGTACCTACAATAACAAATGTTCCGTGAAAAATTAATATATCATTCACTGCTACGTAATCATAAATTTTACTTTAATATTCAGTCTTCTCGGTGGAGCCGCGGCGTTGAAAGAAAAGTTCTTCTGTCTTCAACTGCGTCACTGGAACGCTGAAATGAAAATTTCTATACTACTTATTATCTGTGTTGTAGCAACAGAGTTTTTCGAGTTGCTTAGCAATATTTTGATGGGTATGACTTTTACATTATTCAGCCTGAAATGCTCTAAGATCTCGGTGTGCGTATAGCCCAATAATTTTGTTAGTTCTACGATGTTGTAACAGATACGCACCAGGGTGCGGTATGTTAACAATTATATAAGGTCCTTCATATAGCAGACGCCACTTAGCGTTGCGTCGTTTGAGTGCAACAGATTTATGATGAGTACGAAGTAGTACAAGCATTCCTACCTCGAATTTTTGTTTTCTTTTTATTATGTTTCTGTGATGTTTGTTTCGTATCTGTGCGTGATGTGTCAGCGTAGTCAATACTTCTTTTATTTTCTGTTCAGGTGTGATTTCCTTGTCTGACAACTTAGGTAATGGTTCTATCCACTGATCGTTCTGTTTGCAATTGAACATGATCTCGTTAGGTGTGTAATTCGTATCGTAAATATTTAAGTTATTGTGTACGTCTTCGAAAAGACTTAGGTAGGACACCCAATTAGTATGTTTTGATGAAATATAGGTCCTCATGAATCGATTTAGTTCTCGGAAAAGTCTCTCAGTCGCGTTACATTGTGGACTAAACTTTGGAATAAATATACTTTTAATGTTATTGTCCTTCAAGAAATTTCTCCATTTGTACCCAGAATAGTATGCTGCATTATCTGACAGAATTGCTTTAGGTTTTCCCACGTGCGTCAGGTAATCACTTGAGAATCTTCGTATTATAGCATTTGCAGTGGCGGATTTTAAAGCATAAAGTTTTACATGTTTAGAAAAGATATCGTAAAAAGCTAAGATATATTTGACGCCTCCAGAGCTTGCTGGATGCGGTCCACTGATGTCAGTACACAGAATTTCCAGGGGTTTACTAGGTAAAATAGAATGTAAATCTGTTTTTGTGGATAAATTCTGAGGTTTTGATTTTTGACATATGACACATGTTTTTAGTTCCCTATAAATTTTTCTTCTCATATTGCTAAAATAACAGTATGTACTGAGCTTTGCCAAACACTTTTTCGTCCCATAATGACCCCAAACTAAGTGTGTGTGCCAAATTAGATTACGTTCAGACTCTTTGGGAATGCATACACACCAGTTAGTAGCATTTGGATGTCGGCGGTAAAATAACACATCATTGTGTAACTTGTAATACTTAGTCAAAGGATGGTTGTGTTTTTCTACCAGTAATGTTATTATCTTATACCAGTGAGGATCAGATTTTTGTAATTCAGCCATGTTTCTGCACATATCAGTATAATATTGGTGATACTGCTTGTCTTGCATTAAGAGAATCCTGTAGTCATTTATATTTTCTAAGTCACTGTTGGTATCATTCATACCTTGTGGAAGTCTAGACAAAGTGTCTGCAATGGTGTTGTCCTTACCTCTTATGTACTTAATTTCAAAAGAGTAGTTCTGAAGTGTAACTGCCCATCGTGATAGTCTAGGATGTACAAGTTTACAAGTTAACAAAAATGTCAGGGCCTGGTGATCGGTGTAAATTACCGTATGTTTTCCAAATAAATAATAATTGAATTTCTTGAATGCCCATACTATGGAAAGTGTTTCTAACTCAGTAGTGGAGTATGTACGCTCACATTCAGTTAGAGTGCGACTCGCAAACCCAATAATTCTTATCTGCTCCTCCTCCTCTTTCTTCTTTACAACTTGAAATAAGCAACAGCCCAAGCCAGTACGTGAAGCGTCACAAGTCATACAAAAATCTAAATTGAAATCTGGATGGCTCAATATGTTAGCATTCACTAAAGCATGTTTAATTGTATTAAAGTCATTCTGGCACTGTTCCGACCAGATCCAAACTTGATTCTTTCTGAGTAGATTTAGCAGATGTTTACTGTTCAAAAGTGGTTGTGGCAAAAAACGTCTGAAAAATGAACATAGCCCAAGGAATGATTTTAACTGCTTTTTAGTTCGAGGGCTAGGAAAGTTTCTGATAGCATCTAATTTACTGGGATCCGGACGTATGCCCTGTGAATTAATGATATGTCCTAAATACTTTATCTCACTGCAACCAAACTTTGATTTTCTAAGATTGGCTGTGACTCCAGCTTGTGCAAATTTTTCTAAAATTCTTTGAAGTGTGTCAACGTGTTCATTCCAGGATTGTGTAGCTATCAGTATATCATCTACATAGTGTGTGACTGTCTCAAAGTGTGTGACTGTCTCAACTAAATCGTCGCCAAGCACGGTATCCAGGGCTGTAATGAATACCCCAGAGCTGACATTCAGTCCGAAGGGTAGAACACAAAACTGATAGGTTCGCCCCCCGAACATAAATGCAGTATATTTCCGAGAATCAGGAGTGATGCCCACCTGCCAAAACGAATTAGCGAGATCTATTGTGGAAAAATATTTTGCATCTAGAAATTTCTGTAATTGCTCTTCTAAATTTTCAGGTTTTGTGTGAACCGGTAAAATTATTTCATTAATAGCTCGTGCGTCTAACACTAACCTAATGCCTCCATTTGATTTTTTGACAACAAGTAGAGGACTACAATAAGGTGAGGTGGATGGTTCAATGACCTTCCAGTCTAACATTTGTTTTAATTCTTGCCACACAGCAGGTCGTTGAGATAACGGTACGTTATATGTCTTATGGTAGAAGATCTTGTGAGGCTTAACTTCAATCTTGTACACATACGTGTTGATAACACCTAATCGTCTGGTAAAAACTTGTAAATATTTGGATAACATTTCCTGTAGTTTTATACGTTCATGTACACTGAGAGCTGTAGCTTCACTTATCTTATGATCAAGCAATGTTTTCAAGTCCATTAGCTCTGTGTCAGATGAGTGTGTTTGCATGTCTTGAATGTCTTTGTCAAGTACTAACTGAACCTTGTACCCAGTACAGTGTTTGTCATGCTTTAGAGTTCTCCTGTCCAAATCAATAATAATTACACTGCCTTTATCATTTAAAATACATTTACCTTTGGAGAAGTCTATAATGCAGTCCTTCTCGCTCATAATATCTATTCCTAATATGCAATTTGTCACAAGGTTTTGTACAACCAGGAATGGCCATTGTACGGTTCCATTACCTATTTTAACGTTTACAAAAACTTGCTTCGTAACCCTACATGACTTATTACCTAGTGCAGTAGTTATTTTACAGTTTTGGGCAGGAAACTCAGGCACAGGTTCCCATTCACACATCTTTTTATAAAAATTAAAAGATAAAACGCTCACAGCTGCACCTGTATCTAGGATAATAGTAGTTGGAATCCCACCTACTACACCAGTAGTGGATGCTAAAACAATTTCATTTGTGTTTAAACGACATTGTGTACTGTCTTGTAAAAGTTCATCTGATATATTGTCATTGTGGTTGTATCTTATAAATAAAACAGGTAGCTTTTGTTTAGAATTATTAGGCACATCAATATTTTGTTGTTCAATTGTGGTGTCAAATAACTGATTAACATTGAAGTCGCCCCCCAAGAATTCTTCAGCCACGACCTGGGGCAAAGTAGTGACTGTTTCTAGTTTGTTGGATAATCATTTGTACTAGGTACTGACACAGATTGGGGTTGTGCATCAGGTGTCATTTCTATTATATTCACATTCGGATATTGCCTATTATGATCTCCAAACTTTTGCGGTTGTTGTTGCCGTTGCGCATTATAACTTACCTGTCGGTCGTAAGGTATGCTCCAATTTTGTCCTGGTGGCTGCTGTGGTAAAGCAGTGTTCGAATGAAAGTATTGATCGTTACGAGTCCAACCTTGATGCTGTCTTGGCTCGTAGTTATTATTATTTCTATTTCTGTTTGTGTTTTTGTTATTACCTTTGTATCCGTTGTTACCGTTGTAGTTATTACCGCGGTGGCTTTTGTATGGATTGCCGCATGAAGTGTTATTACTGTTGTAATTGTTGTTTGTATTGGAATACGCGTGTTGATTTTGATTTCCGTATTGAGACGGCATGTGAGTTTGCTGTTTTTGCTGTACCGCGTATCCAACTGTGGGCGCGCCAGAATTGTGTTGGCAAGCCTGCATGTTTTGCATACCACTAGTGTAAACATTGTGGCTGCTGTTTTGCCGCGCGAAGCGCTGATCTTCAAGTAACATGTCAACCGAATCTAAAGCTGTTAAAAAATAATCTGAATCGTCATCCGGGATATGTAGAAGTTTTTCTTTAATGTTGAAAGGCAATTTGGCCTTCAACGCTCGGAGTATATCACGTGTTGCGACTGGTTCGTCTAAAAAATGTCCCATGTTCAAGTATTTTTCAAAATATCTGCGTAAGTTACCATTTTTACTGTTAAAAGTTTCAGGTTCTAAGATTTGTCTTCTGAGTCGCTCCTGGACGGATTGCGACCAGAATTTGTTCAGAAAAGCACGCTCAAACTCACTGTACGTGGTACATACGTCAGCTTGACTGTATGCCCAGACAGCTGCATCGCCTTGGATGTAACCGACAATATATGAAATCTTTCTCCGGTCACTCCAAGTGCGTGGAAATGCGTTACTAAAAGATTTGAGAAAAATCACCGGATGAATGGTTCGTTTTTCTGGGATAAAAATCTGAAATTGCCTGTGTTTCATTAAGCTTTCTTCTTCCTTTGCATTATGATATGGATTTGTTCCACTGTAATTACTGCAATGCTCAGCTGGCGAGTAATTACGATAATGTTGCTGTGGTTTACCATGATAATAGCTTGTGTTTGTGGTTGCACGTCGTGGTATGTGTTGTAGTCGTGGTGTGTTTTGTTCTTGTGTGTTTGTGGTGTGCGGTATGTGTGAGTCATACTCGAATGTATATTGATTTCTGAACTGTACATTTTGACTGATATTTTCGTTACATTCAGACTGTGGTTGATCGGTGAATTGTCTCGTGGGCGCAGTGACGGATTGTACTGCGTCACTGATCAGCTGCTTGTTATTAGTAATGTATTGCGCTACGGAGTCGTGCACAATTGTTGGTAAATTTTCACGTAAGCATCTATCAAAATGTTTGTCTTTGTTCTCTACCCAATCATGAAATTCTTTATTAATATTTTGAAAATGAGCTGTGGCATCAGATTGTAAGATGTCAGTCAGGTGTTGTTCAACATCGTCAAATTTATTCTGCACGTCAGTAATTCGTTTTTCAAGGTTGTCGTGTACTGAAGGATATGTTTGAATTTGTTCAGTAAGAGCTTCACACGTGACATTAAGGTTTTTTAATTGTGTCTGTAAAAGTGCTACGTCATTTGTAGTCTTTCCTTGTCTCGTATTAAGCTTGGAAAATTTCGTACTGAGTTCAGTCATCTGTTTGGTCAGTGTGGCGTCTATAAGTTCCACACGTTTACACAAAGTGTCATTACATGCCTTGATTGCTATGAGGTCAGATTTAATTTCGTCATTTTGTGTCTTTAAGGTTGCCATGTTTTCCGCGTTCTGTTTCATTAGCACTTGTAACATGTTGGCAATGTTTACTGTTTGCAAGGTCTGTGCCCCCGCCGCGTCATTAGACGTGACGTCATGCATTAACATGGGCTCTGACTGAGACTTTGAAATTTTTGTGGTGGACGGCCTATTGTCAAAATTTTCGTCAACACTTGCCTCAATGTTTGATGAATCGTCACTACCGGTTGCTGTCGTAAAGTCATTTTCTAACATTTGTCTCTCGTCCGAGTCGGATTGCGTCTGAATAGTACGTCTTTGCTGTTCCATTTTTGCGTATTGTTTTCTAGTTATTACCATGCCACACGTGATATATATATATTTCAAGAAATTAATGTTTGACACTGGTTTTAAAATAAAATGCAGTTGAGCATGAATCGCTCGTAGCAACAATGGCTGTTTGTTAATTTAAAAATATAAACTGAATTTGAGATTATTGGTAATGCCTGCTGGCCATGTTACATGATATCGTACAGAAGTCGGCCATATTGTACACTCGTGTATTGGTATTGTTGCATACGTTATTGTTTAAGGAAAAATACTGAGAATGGAATTTATCACTGAAACTGTTATGCGGAAAAGAAACACTACAGAATTTTACTGAAAAGCTAATACACTGAATTATACGTCTGGTCAAGCCTGCTAATGCAAAGATGCTGCGTCTTACCTTATTTTGCTGGAAGCTTCTTTGCGTCTTCCCGCAAAATTTTATAATTGGCAAATATCTTCTGATTTTTTTTTTATTTCTCATATAGTCAAGTCCAGGACCAGAAGGTTGATTTTTCACATGAAACAAAGAGAACAATGTAACAAATGACAAAATAACAAGTCCGACACGCAGTCGCCAATATAAAATAAATAAAATAAATTAAATAAAATATAATATTAATTATTTTTATCTGTATGATTGGCTCTCCTATGGGTCGTATTAATTATGTATTATTATGTATTATTGTATGATAGTGATTGGTTGTACTTAATATTTGCGTGACGTTTAATTATTCGGTATCAGACGCTTGACAATGGCTTTTTCGTAAAGGCAATGTTACTCGTAGTTGACCGTGAAATAAAACTGAAATAATCGGACTTCGTAATTAAATCGTTTCCAAAGACTGCTGCGGTAGGTGCGGACTCATAAACTAAATCTCAATATTACAATAATTTGCCAGCCATGCCAAAACGTCGTACAGAGGTGATTGTCTACTAAACAAAAAAATTACACAGTTAGTTAAATCAGATATATTCAATGAATAAGCCTACAGTTCATAATCCTACTTACTTTTATAAATATAAATTCTTTTCAGAATCGAGTGCCTAGTATGGTTGCAACTCGCAGTAATTTTCTATATCATGAAATATGGCGGTGTGCCAGACAATAAACTAAAATACGTGCTTCTCGCACCACTTCAACCAGGGCTCTTTCTTTTTTTTTTAATCAAACATACGAGTAACGTAAATGTACTTTTGTTTTATCAGCGACACAGCGCTGCAGTTGTGTGCCATAGGCTTTATTTGTTTGTCACTGATTATTTATTTAATTAATATCTCGCGTTTCCGAGGAAACTCACGCTCGGCATGCAAATGTGCCTTTATAAGGTGTTGGTTTCAATTACCACTATTCAAGTAGTTCTGCAGTCAAGGTTTTCGCCATATCCTTCAACAGCAGGGTAAATGTATCGCTCTGAAGGGTGAATAGGTAGAGGAGAACTAATAACCTCACAACGTCACGGTCGTAAGACGTTTTTCTCTAGGTCCTAATTAAAACTCTGACTACTCCTCGTCCACCCACAGCTCCGTGCCCATTCCTGTAGACCAGAGGTCGGCGCAGACAAGCTTATCGTCAGCGGCCAACCGCATCCGGGCCGAGGGAAGCGGCGCCCCCTTGTTCTGGCGGCTGGTCCGAGGACGCGTTCCAGAGCTGTAGCGGGCAAACAAAGGCCTGGTTGGAAAGTGCAGGCAGCGTTTGCGCTGGCCCTTTCTCCGGGGAATTTCTCCGGCGCCCTCCCACGCCATCCGGGGCGGCGACCCGGTGACCCGGTTGCGGGGCGGCCGGTGGACCGCGCTGCAGACGCCAGAAGCCAGACGTCCGCCATGGCCCGCGCGCGCACCACCACCGCCGCCGCCGCCGCCGCCTCCCGCCGCTGCCGCGCGCCGACGCCGCCGCCGCTGCAGCTGCCTCTGCTACTGCTCGTGCTGTTGGCAGCTTCAGCGGCCGCCGCGCACACACACCGCGTCGCCAAGGGCTTCTTCGGTGAGTTCAGCGTGTGCGTCGAGGACTTCCTGACAGGCAGAATACGACACGCAACCCTGGACTTCGAGCTTACATTAATAATGTCGTCTGACTAGGGCCTCCCGTCGGGTAGACCGTTCGCCGGGTGCAAGTCTTTCGATTTGACGCCACTTCGTTGACTTGCGCGTCAATGGGGATGAAATGATGATGATTAGGACAACACAACACCCAGTCCCTGAGCGGAGAAAATCTCCCACCCAGCCGGGAATCGAACAAGGGCCCTCAGGATTGACATTCTGTCGCGCTGACCACTCAGCTAACGGGGACGGACCGAGCATACATTCAACTTAAGCTTATTGTGTCCCCCGTGAAACGTGATAGACACAAGGGAATTAAGGGAATAGTCTCGTAAAATAATGAAGTTTTTACTCTAATCAATCAATTTGTCTCAAAACTTAAACATACAATTTCTGCATCTTGCTAAATATAATTACAAAGTTACAACTCGATCTATCCACCCGTTTTTGGAATTATTTTATTTTATTCTGAAATGTTATTTTTTAAACTGTCTTCTTTTATGTAGTAAATTTACTGTAATGTTCCAGAAAAAATTGAAGACTGTATTTAATAACATAGACAAACAATTTTGTGTAAGCTTTCTTGGCTATCTTCTGCGTTGGCCTTAAAATTAATTTGCTGTAGTATACAGGGAAGTTGCAGCATTAGAAAATTGCAGCGAAATGCAGGAAGATCTGCAGCGGATAGGCACTTGGTGCAGGGAGTGGCAACTGTCTCTTAACATAGACAAATGTAATGTATTGCGAATACATAGAAAGAAGGATCCTTTATTGTACGATTATATGATAGCGGAACAAACACTGGTAGCAGTTACTTCTGAAAATATCTGGGAGTATGCATACGGAGCGATTTGAAGTGGAATGATCATATAAAATTAATTGTGGGTAAGGCGGGTACCAGGTTGAGATTCATTGGGAGAGTCCTTAGCAAATGTAGTCCCTCAACAAAGGAGGTGGCTTACAAAACATTCGTTCGACCTATACCTGAGTATTGCTCATCAGTGTGGGATCCGTACCAGGTCGGGATGACGGAGGAGATAGAGAAGATCCAAAGAAGAGCGGCGAGTTTCGTCACAGGGTTATTTGGTAAGCTTGATAGTGTTACGGAGATGTTTAGCAAACTCAAGTGGCAGACTCTGCAAGAGAGGCGCTCTGCATCACGGTGTAGCTTGCTGTCCAGGTTTCGAGAGGTTGCGTTTCTGAATGAGGTATCGAATATATTG
The DNA here is from genome assembly GCF_023864345.2 of Schistocerca serialis cubense. Lineage (NCBI taxonomy): Eukaryota > Metazoa > Arthropoda > Insecta > Orthoptera > Acrididae > Schistocerca > Schistocerca serialis. Next base: position 603,863,286 of record NC_064643.1, read on the forward strand.
CTTCCCCCCTGCTTATACCTCCCGAGGAGATCATGAATGTAAAATTAGAGCGATTCGAGCGCGCACGGAGGCTTTCCGGCAGTCGTTCTTCCCGCGAACCATACGCGACTGGAACAGGAAAGGGAGGTAATGACAGTGGCACGTAAAGTGCCCTCCGCCACACACCGTTGGGTGACTTGCGGAGTGTAAATGTAGATGTAGATGTAGAATTTTCAAAGTTCTCAATCTTTTTATTTAAATAATCAAAACATTCACTTATCAGTATTTTCTTTTATAAATACTTTTTTTTCCAAATTATACGCAACATTGTTAGCGCTGACAGTAAGAATGTCCCCTAAAAGTTTCGTCCACTTTTGGAAAAAATATTATATTTTAATGTTCTGTTTCACAAATTAGAGATAAACGCAGTCAAAGTTACACAACACAATCAAGCCCCGGTTCTTGCTATAAAATCCGCCTCGACTGTAACTTGTTCTTTCTGCTCTGTTCTGAGCTTCTTCAGCTTCTATGGCCGTCGCTCTGGACGCATGTCGTCGTCTTTTTTTTTCAAATTCTGGGCACTGTTTGGCCTTTTGCTTCCTTCTTCGCTCGCCTCTAACTTTGCTCCTTCACGTCCTTAATCCTCACAGTACAGTGGTCTCTGATGCTCTTATTGCTTCTGACAGATAGCACCCTTGATTGAACTGTGAAACAGCTTCTTTCACGGCTAGTTCTGCTTCTCTTTTAGACACAGATATATCCTTTGGGTACTTTGATCAGATTATTCTACGTAGACGTTACGTTGCATTTTGAGTCTTTCGAGGAGTGCATCTGGAGGGAATCATAACAGATGCCAGCCTCTGATAAACAGATATCATTCTAACAACAGCAGATGGTCTCAGAACAGTATGGCTTGCAGTTTTATTTGATTCTGCTTGTTCTCCTTTGGCAATGGCACGATTAAAGAAACGCCAAGAATCAAAAATGGTTCAAATGGCTCTGAGCACTACGGGACTTAAACATCTGTGGTCATCAGTCTCCTAGAACTTAGAACTACTTAAACCTAACTAACCTAAGGGCATCACACACATCCACGCCCGAGGCAGGATTCGAACCTGCGACCGTAGCAGTCGCGCGGTTCCGGACTGAGCGCCTAGAACCGCTAGACCACCGCGGCCGGCACGCCAAGAATTCCCGCCTTTTGGGGACTTCATGTGCTGCGATTTCTCATAAGGGCTCAGGCTGTGTTACAGTGTCGCATAGACTGCACCCTTCATTGCCGTAGTGTCTGGAGCATTGTCGACAATGGCTCTTCTGTAATAATGAGTCAGCTAACAACTGTTTCTTCTTTCAAACTTCTATGTGCTTTCTCATCGAGAGTCACGTTTTGTGCCCGAATTTCTTTCACCAATTTCTCAATCCTGCCCCACGTTCTTTGGCAATGCGAATAACACAATGTTCCTTCACAATTTCTGTGTTCCCACAGATATTCAGTTGAGTTTATTATATTTTTTATACATTTTTCTTTCGAATTTCACAAAATCCTTTCGTATTATATCAGTGCATGTATGAATGAACATATCTCATCAAAAAAAGATTTTTTTATTAAAAAAATCAATATTTTCTTTCCGGACTATTCCCTTAAGGGGGAGGGGGTCGATGCGAAATTGCAATACTTTGAAGAAAACCTTATAAAGTTCAAAGTTTTCAGGACAATTTTCCTATACCAGGCACAGTTGTTAAGACATGTTATGATCAAACGCATACAAGTTTTCATGCTTATTAACGTTACACGGTCTTAATTACAAAGAAATAAAATTTTTTCAACAAGGTGAGTACAAACGTTCCTTTTTTGAAAACGAAATTAATGTATTTTTGTACAAAGTTTCATGTACCATTATTACAAATACCTGTGAAACAGAATTTTGGTATCTCCTTTGGCTGAATACTTACGGCTCTCCAAATATCTGTGAAAAAGTGCACCAAATTTTAAGCTTTTTGTCTCTTAAATAAGTGCCTTAATATTGCAGTAAATGAAAGTTCATTGCACAGAATGTTTCATTATAATATTAACTAATTGTAAGCCAAATTCAAGTACTGCAACGTCAGTGGTTTGTGAGGAAAAGGTACATAAAGTTTCGAAAATGTAAGAAGCGGAAAGTCTGAATCGAAGATTTGTCTATGTTTGTATTATGTCTTACCTTATCGGAGTGAACTAGTGCAGATCATATGCATACTCCTCTTCATTCTCTAGGACTCTTTTCTTTGTCTTCTTGGTTTAACCTGATTTTTAAACTGAGTAGTAATAACGTCAGTTGCATCAATTCTCGTCTTCTGAGGACTCGTTTTCTTGCTTGAGGAGACGTCTTCCTTCTTTATTACTGAGCTAGTTTTCAGGCTGTGTTTATGGCATTGAGAAAAACGACATTTTCTAAACATTTTAAACACTTTACTGGAATGAGTTACGCTGCAGATTGTAATAATAGATGTACACATAACTTTCGTAAACGTTACTCCCTTGCAACTACTTGTAAACAAACACCATAAGCCAGAGAATACAACATCTGTGGCACTGATGCCATTCCAGAGCCTTTCTTATGTATCGTATACACATTCCCCGCGTTGTGACTGCATAAAACTATCAGAAATCACCGCAGAAATAAATATTATGTGAAAATACCTAACAAAAAAGGGGCGTGGCCTCGAAAAGCTTTTTCTGGTTATCATTTTTGTCACGCTTTGGAGTGGAATTGGGATTTAATATTCAGGAACCGAAATTCCATTACCATATAGTAAATGAAAAGCCAATAAAATATTTTTTTATTTCGATTCCTTTCACTTATTTCCCCCTTTAATGACATCTAGCTGCTAGTGGACATTGATTTACATCAATGGGGAAAGTCGAAGACTTGTGCCAGACTGTGATTCGAACCCCGGTCTCCTGCACTCGGCAGATGCTCTGACCCTAAGCCACCTATTTTTTTATATACCATTTTGTTCTTTATGGTTCGTTGTATTTTTTCGGGGCGGACGACCCATAACGTTTGTTCAAGTTTATCGCTCACCCATTAACTCAGTTTTTTTTATCACAGAGGGCAGACCGAACACACTGAGCTATCGTGCCAGCTAGCCAACCGGACATAGTTGCATCGTAACTTCACGGATTCCCCTGCACATTTCTCGTCAGACCCAAATCCTCAATCATCCGTATACTACTGACGTAATGCACCTGCCCATTAACGTCATTACTTGCGGCATTGTGTCGATTTCCGTAAGAGTTCGAGCATGATGTGTATCTGCACTGAATGGTTCATTGGTCACCCGCGTCTTAATTATATGTGAGGTGTCTGTTCTTTCGGACACATATACGACTCAGCAACGTGATGGACCACTGTTCATGATGCACAGCGAGTATATAAAATAATAGGCAACGTTTAAACACCGCACACCTTACGGAAAATAAGACGAAAATCCTGTGTCGATATTTGTCCTCACCAATTTGATCCATGTTGAGACGGTGGGTAGGCCAGGACTAGGATTTCAGCATATGTAAACAGGAACGAGCAACTCTCAATCGTTTTCGTTAGATCGAACTTGAAAGTTTTAGGCCTCTTTATATGCTTTGTATGGTCGCAGGTTTTCAAGCAGTCAGGAGCTGAGTGAGTAAGCGCTTAGTTCCATAAGTGCGAGGTCTACATATCGAATCTTATTGCTGGTACTTTCTTCTAATCCCCACGTACTTCTAATAATAGAGTTTTTCTTATTGAACTACCCATATGTGTTTCGGAGAAGTTTCTCCACCTTCGTTCAGTTTTAGTTATTATCTGTTGTGCAATATACAAAGAATATATGCATTATTATATACACCACTTTTTTGAGATTATAGTATTTACGTTACTATAAGTACTGACAGAAATATTAACGTGAAGAATAAATATATACCTTGTTATGACGTATTCGTGTTCACATGTCTGTTTGGTATTGACAATACAGCTACAATTATTACCTTCCAATATGTCATCTGCAGTTAATAAGCGTTTGTTTGTTACCAGTTCGTAATTTCTCACAACTTTTTTATGTCTAATATAATATTATCGTTTTTTTCTTTCTATGGCAGTACTGTTGTTATAATTTGTTGCTCTGTAAACAAAGATCCGCTATTTTACTCTTTGACTACCATTTTTAGCTAATCTTTGTTTACAAAACAACAAAACATAACGGTAATAGTGCTATAGAAAGAAGATAACGATAGTACCATATTAGGCAAAAAAGTTGTGACAAGTTACTTAACAAAACAATTATAAACGTTTATTGATTGCAGATTACATATTGGAAAGTAATAATTGCGTCTGTGTTGCAAATACCAAACATTTGTGAACACCAACACGTAATAATAAGATACATGTTCATTCTACAGTATTTCTGTCAATACTTATAGTAATGTAAATACCATAATCTCAAAAAACTGGGAAATATCATAATGCATAAATTCTTTGTATATTGTTCAACAGGTAATAAATAAAACCCACTGAAGAAGGAGAAACTTCTCCGAAACCTGTATGGGAAGTGAAATTGTGTTTGCTCAAGGCAGAACCACATTTTTCATATTACATATCAGGAAGAATACGCGCTGAAGGAGAGTGCTTCAACCACAAAATGACTGTCTAACAACAGATTTATTTTGACTGCGCAATTTATCAAATTAATGATTCAGTTATTATTTACATAATAAAATATCAAATTAATGATTCAGTTATTATTTACATAATATTTATCCTGAAAAATACAGAAAAAACTTTTTCCTTAAGAAGACTGGGAATAAAGAAGGGTACACGAGGATTTTCAATCAAATCAATAGAGTCATTTCATTTATGTTATTGCATATACATCTGTGATCAGTATAATATGTAATCTATGGAGCACTCCATGAATCAGGACGATACTAATCGTAGAAACTTGGCAAACAATAGTTATTACGAGATGCAGGACGTGTGATGAACGATGAATTTTTCCATATACATGATTTTCAATGTGTCTTTGGTTTAAATTCATAAACGGTTCTCCGTAATCACACACTTTAGCGGTGTACCACTCATATAGGAGCATATCGACGAATACTAGCGCGGAGACTGATGGTGTACGACTGACTGAAATTTTACGCGCTTTTATCTAGAAGCTGTCTCTCTATTCTGTTCGATGGTGTTCGCGCAATTTCATGGTAGTCTTCCAATGTTCTTCGCTAGCATGTAAAAATAAGGTTGCCCTAGAGGAGTACATTTGGCACAGATTACTTTAAGACTCCACTTTGGCAGAATAATGTGGGAATGAAGAAAAGACATACCAGTAGTTAGACTCGATCCAAGGACCTCGCGGTTAAGAAACTAACCGCTTACTCGCTAAGCTGCGTACCATTCAAAATATATAAGCAGGCCAAAAATTTTCGAATCCGATTTTCTCGGAATCAATTGAGAGTTGCGTCTACATATGTTGAAGTCCTAGTCGTGTCCTGCACACCCTGTCAATATGAATCAAATCGGTGAGGGGAAGTGCGTGCGGTCACTTTGTTAATGACAAATTATTAGATCAGCTCGTGCTGCTTGACGCAAAGCGCGCTAAATCCGTAGATCACTTTTACACGAATATTGCGCAATTAATGGCTTTATAATTTAAAAATAAGGGAAAAACATCATTCTTCTACACAGGCATTTACATACTTCCAGGTCTAGTTAATGGGCAGGAAGTAGAACGTGACATTATACAGTAGTAGGGACCAACTTGACACTTGCCGAAAGTAATTTAAAGAAACCACGGAAAATCTAACTCGGGTGGCCAGACACAGACTGGAACCTCTGTCCATCGGAATGCAACACTAGATGGTTTACAACAGCGGCACCCCGTTCAATTTTTCCCTGCTGTACAGTACTGGTTCCAAAACAAGTTATCTAATAATGTAACATTCTAGTGGAACATAGTTCATTCATTTCACATTACCATCACTACACACGGCACAAACACTTATACAAATTATATCATAATGCAACACTACATACACTGTCAAATGACACCAAGACCACAGCGAATGTGTTTGGTTTCCATGTCGTGTATTTCCCCCTCCCATTTGATTGTCTGGAAAGTGCTCGTATTTTGTGCATTTGTTCCCGAGAAAAGAATTTCACAGCTGTATAATAAGAGATATTAAACTCATAAAGAGGGTAAGATGTTAGCATTGTATATTGCAGCTCTGTGGAAATAGAGCAAGTGTAGCGGTTTCTTTGGCTCTTCAGTGTATAACAGAAGCAGACTCTTACAACACTGATAACCTCGCAATTTACACGATCTAAAATCAAAGTGTGCAGCCACAGCTGTCAGTAGCACTGCAGCTGTGAACACAAGTCTCAAGTCTACAGACTACACTTATACATGTTTGAAAGATACGCGGGGGGGGGGGGGGGGGGAGGGGGGGGGGAGTTGCTGTCTTTTTCTGCCTGATTTGGGAAAAGTCTTACTTTTTCTTACTGGTGATAAAGTTAATCATCGCCGGTGGCCTCCCAAGTCTCCAGACCTCACACCTTATGACTTTCATCTGTTGGGTTATGTAAAAGACCGCGTTTTTATCCCCATGCCCATGGATTCGATTAATAACTGAAATAGTGCTGGAGGGAATGACACCTTGAATCCTGCAGGGTTGTCCATAAATCCGTAAGAGTACGAGGGGGCGCAGATCTCTTCTGAACAGCACGTTGCAAAGCATCTCAGATATACTTAATAATGTTCATTTCTGGGGAGTATGTTGGTCAGCGGAAGTGTTTAAACTCAGAGGAGTGTTCCTAGAGCCACGCTGTAGCAATTCAGGATGTGTTGGACGTCACATTGTCCTGCTGGAATTGCCCAAGTTCGTCGGAATGCACAATGGACATGAATAGATGCAGGTGATCAGACAGGATGCTTATGTACGTGTCACCTGTCAGAGTCGTAACTAGACGTATCAGAAGTCTCATATCACTCCAACGGCACACGCCCTGCACCATTACAGAGCCTCCACCAGCTTGAACAATCCCATGCTGACATGCAGGGTCCATGGATTCATGAGGTTGTCTCCACACCCACACACGTCCATCTGCTCTATACAATTTGAAACGAGACCGTCCGACCAGGCAACGTGTTTCCAGTCATCAACAGTCCAATCTCAGTTCTGACGGGGCAGGCGACGCGTAAAGCTTTGTGTAGTGCAGTCATCAAGGATACACGAGTCGGCCTTCAGCTCTGAAAGCCCATATCGATGATGTTTCGTTGTGGTTCGCAGGCTGACACTTGTTGATGGCCCAGCATTGAAACCTGTAGTAATCTGCTTAAGGGTCGCACGTCTGTCACGTAGAACTATTCTCTCCAGTCGTCGTTGGCCCGTTTGTAGTATCTTTTTCTGGAAGCAGCGATTTCGGAGATTTGATGTTTTACTGGATTCCTGATATTCACGGAACAATCGTGAAGTGGTCGTACCAGAAAATCCCCACTTCATCGCTACTTCGAAAATGCTGTCCCCCATCGCTTGTGCGCTGACTATAACACCACGTTCAAACTCACTTAAATCTTGATAATCTACCATTGTAGCAGCAGTAACAGACCTAACAACTGCGCCAGACACTTAATGTCTTATATAGGCGTTGCCGACCGCAGCGCCGTATTCTGCCTGTTTATATACCTCTGTATTTGAATACGCATGCCTATACTAGTTTCTTTGGTGCTTTAGTTAATTCTTAAGTAAAGTGTGTGGCAAACATGCTTCTCAAATTTTCAAACACATGCTCTTAAATGACGTATTTCTCTGAATTATAATTTCTTGAAGTTATGGCAAAGCGATGTACTAGGTACTGATATAAACACATCATTATTAATGTATTAAAATGTTATGTAGTTTATCGTTACGTTATTTATTGCTAGTGTGTCCTAGGCATCTGTGGTGCCACTTTAGAAGTGGGGATCACAACAAAATCTATTTGGTGGGGATGGGCTAGGTGGAGGAAGAGGATAGTAACAAACCGTATTATATGCTCCTCAGACAATTATTTAAGACAGAGACAAAAGTTTCTTTTTTCTGGCCTGAGGCGTGAATGGGAATTTGGATTGAGCAGAGAGGCGTCCTGGGGTACATAGTCTGGGCAAATGTGCAAAGACACTGTGCCAGGATAGTATAGTGGTTAGGGCTCGAATCCTGTCCTTGGTAAAAAATTTGCCGGACGTGATTAGCCGAGCAGTCAGAGACGCTGCAGTCATGGATGGTGTGGCTGGTCCCGGCAGAGGTTCGAGTCCTCCTTCGGGCATGGCTGTGTGTTTTTGTGCTTAGGATAATTTAGATTAAGCAGTGTGTAAGCTTAGGGACTGATGCCCTAAGCAGTTAAGTCCCATAATATTTCACACACATTTTAACATTTTTGGTAAAAATTTTCATTCGTCGCTTCAGTCTGCATATCCATATTGTCGTAGCGGCCCCTTATCAGTTAGAGGGCCCGCACAACTGACAAGCAAAGTGGGCTGCCGACCTCCCTTCAAGAGATCAGATCGAAACATCGCCAGTGGATGTAAACAACAACAGACTCTGCATAAACACGGAACTACTTCGTGAAAAGCAACAAAAAAAAATGGTCCAAATGGCTCTGAGCACTATGGAACTTAACATCTGAGGTCATCAGTCCCCTAGAATTTTTAAATGGCATCCGTCCATCCTTGAGGGATGATGGTGTAGCATGCTTGGTTCAGAGTCTGCAGCGTCTGCTGTGGCTAAAAAGTCCCACTTGAGAGTGGCGTTCCCTACTGCACTTTGGACATGTGAAATTTGAGGGACATCGAACAGAAGCCGCTCTGTCTCTTCGCTTTGTCCTCTTCTTGATTTGTTCCTGTGTGCGTTCGTCCTCTGAGAGCTTGACGCCGTTGCGCACAGTTACTCGCCACTTGACATGGTCATCTGCAATGCTTTCCCAGCGACTTGGATTGATTCTGGTCTTGGTCAGGTCTCTCTTGCAGACATCCTTGAAACGAAGATGTGGTCGTCCCACTGGCCTCACACCTTCCTGAAGTTCGACGTACAGCAGCTGTTTCGGTATCCGTTCAGGATCCATGCACCTGACATGTTCCAACCATCTTAGACGTCGATGACTCAGGAGTGCAAAGATGCTGGTTGTGCTTGCACGATGAAAGACTTCGGTGTTGGGTACTCTATCTCTCCAAGAGATCTGAAGGATCTTCCGGAGACAGCGGAGATGGAAGCTGTTGAGTTGCGATTCATGCCTAGAAAGAGTTGTCCATGTCTCACAGCTATAGAGAAGGGTGCATATAACACAAGCGTTGTAGACTTTTAATTTAGTTTTTGTGGTAAGCAGTCCGTTGTTCCATACTCTGTTTTTCAATCTAGCCATGACAGATGATGCCTTTGCGATTCTGTTAGTAAGTTCAGTGTCCATGGACAAGTTGCTACATATTGTGGATCCCAAGTAGGTAAAGTCATCAACTATCTGGAGAGGATTGCCATCAATGCTAATGGATGGAAGGTTGGTAGTGCTCTGCGCCATTATCTTAGTCTTTTGAAGGCTGAAGAGTAGACCAAACTTTTCACAGGCATTTGATAATTTGTTGATTATATACTGCAGCTCATCTTCTGTGTTCGCTACTAGAGCTGCATCGTCCGCATATAACAACTCACGGATAACAACTGTATTTACTCCATCAGACCTCGTATGTAGATACACTCCCTCCTCACAGTCTTCAAAGGCAAATCTGAGCAGAAGGGAAAAGAAAATCCCAAATAATGTAGGAGCTAACACACACCCCTGTTTCATACCGCTATTAACAGGGAATGCTTCTGATGTTTTACCGTTGAAGCAAATTGTTGCTTGTGTTTTCTCATGGAAAGAGACAATTATCTGCAGTAGTTTAGGTGGGCATCCAATCTTCTGCAACAGTTTGAAAAGCCCATTCCTGCTCACTAAATCAAACGCTTTAACAAGACTTAGAACTACTTAAACCTAACTAATCTAAGGACAGCACACACATCCATGCCCGAGGCAGGATTCGAACCTGCGATCGTAGCAGCAGTGCGGTTCCAGACTGGAGCGCCTAGAACCGCTTGGGCACAACGGCCAGCTCGTGAAAAGCCGTGTGACAGAGACCCACGAATTGGAACTAATGTGACTAAGTGTAGCACTTCGCCGAATCGGCGTTATAAGCACACCAGCAGTCAGACCGGCAGTGTGTACCTACAGTTAGGAGAATTCCGCCCAATACCTACGCCGGCTCTAGCATAGTAGACACTCGCCATAGCATTCAGAAAAATTTTGTATCTTTGTAATTGTGTAGCGTAGTATTTTGGTTATTATTTTCTTTTCGTCGTGTCGTACTCTTATCTGGTTTCTGCCACGACAAGAATTATTGTGCTTCTTGTTGTTTTTTTTTTTACGTTTGGAAGGCAGTGCACGGCAAGAAGGTGTTTTAGTTATAAAGAAGTTTGTTCAAACTTGATCGTTAGTTCTTTTCTGTCAACTGCAGGACACTAGACACATAATACATGTTGCAAAAGTCTCTGGAACCACACGGTTTCTTTTGATTAAAATAAGTGAAGTTTTTAGGGAAAGGCTCTTCAGTTTACTGTACACCATGCGAAAGTAAAACTGGAACTGTTGAAGGTTTGAGATACTGAGCCACGATATCAGCTGCCCGGCATTGGTGAGGAATCGCCACCAGGCCACCACTAACGGAACACTGCTTCAGTAGTGGCTTTCCACCCGACGACACTCGGTGGCACCGCTGACAAGCCGAACAGTGGGTGGCCTCAACTGGACCGTCGGCTCGTGACGTACTGGGACGGGTCGCTGCTCAGTGTTATTTGGTAGTACGGTCGGGCAGGTCATGTGGTTGGCTAGACATGGAGTCAATACAGAAGATTTCATCTGTGAAGTTGTGAAGAATATTTAAATAAAATGGAGAAGGTTAAACCATGGGAATCAGTCATTTCCAAGTTTTCACTGGACTTCGGAGGCAAAAGTACTGTAGGAAAAAAAACTGGTGAGTGTGGAAACAGCAACGATTAACAGACTGGAGATGCTCCACATTTTCCATTTTATTAAACGAATAAAAACGACAGACCTAGGATATTCAGTTCTGTACAACTCCAGGCACTACGCCAGTTATACGAAGGTAATCCCAAAAATAAGGTCTCCTATTTTTTATAAGTACATAGACCTGTTTATTTTTACAATGGTTTACATCAGTTTACAGCTTGAACATTTAGCTATTTTTCGACATAATCACCAATTCTGTCGATGCATTTTTGTAGACGCTGTGGCAGTTTTTGTATGCTCATGTCATACCAGCTCACCGCCATGCTCTTCGGAAAGTTTTGAACCTCTTCTTTCACCTCGTCGTCGGAGCTGAATCGCCTTCCGGCCAAATGTTCTTTTAACCTACAGTTGATAGTCACTGGGCGCCCAGGACTATAGGGCGGGTGGGTGATTATGTTCCAATGAAACTGTTGCAGGGGAGCAACGGTTTGCCAAGCGATGTGTGGGCGGGCGTTGTCATGGAGAATGTGTACGCCCTTGCTTAACATTCCTCTTCTCCGGTTCTGAATGCCCGTTTTAGTTTGTTCAGAGTCTCACAGTACCTGTCAGCGTTAATTGTGGTCCCAGTGGGTATGAAGTCGACCAACAATGCCCCTTTCCGATCCCAAAAAACGGTTGTCATAACTTTACCGGCAGACTGTGTTCTTTTGAATTTCCGCGGCTTTGGCGAGGAAGGATGCCGCCACTGGCATGATTGTTACTTGGTCTCAGATGTAAAGTGGAATGCCCAGGTTTCGTCACCCGTGACAACTGAGTCCAGAAAGTTGTTCTGTTCGGCTGCAAGGCGGTGAAGAAATGCTCAGGAAGCATCAGCTCGTTGCCGCATGTGGTCCTCAGTCAGCATGCGTGGCACCCATCTTGCGCACACCTTCCGGTAGTTCAATAGGTCCGTTAAAATTTTGTGAGCGGTGCTTTGGGAAACCTCAGGAACCAACGTGCAGAGATCATCCAGTGTGATCTGCCGATCTCCACGCATGCTTTACTCAACCTTCAACACCGTCTCCTCAGAAATTGACGGTCTCCCGCTCCTTTGTTCGTCGTGAACTTCGGTCCGACCAGCTGCAAACTCTACACCACTTACGAACATTTTTGACATCCATGCACGACTCCCCATACACTTCCGTCAATCGGCAATGGATTTCAAAAACCGAATAGTTGCGCGCAATTCGCACTTGGCGGTAACATCCAACGGGAGCTCCATTCTCAACGGCTGCCAAGCCAAGACTGAGCGCCTCAGCGCGGCGTGCTCATGTTTACACACAGCGCGTGAAGCACTCTTCATAACAGTGCAACCAACTGCCACACAAACAGAGTTCTGTAGTTATAAAAAAAACAGGAGACCTTACTTTTGGGATTACCCTCGTAAGTCTAACACATGGTGAGGAAGTAATAGAGCGGAGAGGTCAAAATTTTAAGTGTCCCTATTGATGAGAATTTAAACTGGAGAAAGCAAATTTTTAGAGCTCCTAAAACAACTTAGTTTAGCTACGATTGCACATTGACTGATTGCACATCTTCGTGCTAGACATGTCAGTAAGTTGACATATATTGCATTTTTTCATTCATTAATGTCTACTAGAGGCAAACAAAGGCCTTAATTGGAAGAAGACATTTCTGAGAATATACGTTTGGGGTACAGCATTGTATGGTAGTGAAACATGGACTATGGGAAAACCGGAACAGAAGAGAATAGAAGCATTTGATATGTGGTGCCACAGACGAATGTTGAAAGTCAGATGGACTGTTAGGGTAAGGAATGAGGAGGTTCTGCGCAGCATCGGAGAGGAAAGGAATGTGTGGAAAACAATGACAAGAAGAAGGGACAGAATGATAGGACATCTGTTAAGATATCAGGGATTGACTTCCATGGTGCTGGAGGGAGCTTTAGAGGGCAAAAACAGCAGAGGAAGACAGAGATTTAAAAATATCCAGTAGATAAATGAGGACGCAGGTTGCAAGTGCTACTCTCAGATGCAGAGATTGACACAGGAGAGAAATTCGTGGCGGGCCGCAGAATTTCAGTCAGAAGACTGATAACAAAAAATATTCATATGGAATAATGTTCTGGGGTAACTTAACCTTAGGAAAGAAAGTATTCATTGCTCAAAAACGTGCTGTAAGATTAATATATGGGGCTCACCCAGGATCCTCTTGTGGACATCTGTTTAAGGGGTTGGATATTTCTCATTAACATCGTTGTGAATAATCCAGAGCAGTTCAAAAGGAATTATGATACACATAATTACAACAGCAGAAGGAAAATTTACTTTCATTATTCGTATTAAGGTTGTCTTTAGCACAAAAAGGGGTGCACAATGGTGCAACTAAAATTTTTGATCACTTATGCAGTGATACAAATTGTCTGACAAACAGCAAAGTAAAATTTGAAAGCAAACTGAAAAAGTTTTTCCTTGACAACTCCTTCCATTCCGTAAAACAATTTCTATTATTGTAGTGTGCAAACAGTGGTAGGTAGGAATTACTCACACCTGTTTACTAAAAAATTGTAGATGTTCAGCATATTTACGAATTAATTTGTTAAGTGAATGGAAAATGACTAGTCTGTATCGTTATGGTTTATCGTGCAAATGATCCAAGGAACATGAAACTGAGGAAACTAAACATCCAAAATTTACTTCATTTAAATGAGATTTCGAACAAGACGATCTCGTATTTGTTCATTCTGCCTGGTAGGTATCCCTCTGTGCTGACAAACCATTCTGCATATTTGTAATGAACATCGTTAACATCATCGTGTTTGTGTTGGATCTACTGATATGTTATATAAAACATAAGTAGTCGAAGTGACTTCAAGACACTGCGTAATACACAGCTTGTTTTTTATAACGTCATCAGAAGGTTCTGGAGATACGTTCAAAGTTCAACGAAAAACCCTCCACTTGTTAGCAACAATGCCGAAAGTACATTCAATATATCTTCTAGCCCCAATAATAAAGTGATCCATTGTAAGATGACTTGATGACATGTATATGTTTACCATCTATAGCCATCATACAGTCAGGGAAATTGGCTGCCCTTTCGAAGGTTGTGACGGATTCCAGGAGTTGACTCACTGCCAGATAGGGGAACTACAAAGATCTCAATTACTGCAGGATAACCTGATGCACCTGTTGTATGTTCACAGAAGTAGTTGATAGACCAAATCGAGATTGTCGGTGAAGCTCCAAGACCTAAAAATGGCAAATGCCTATTATAAGCAAGAAGCATTTCCTTTGCCTTTCCAATGCTATCGTTACACAAAACTCTCAGAATACAGTGCTTATGGATACTGGATATTTTTTTCGTTTCCTTTTCAGCATTCTGAGTCGTTGTCACCTTTGTGCTCATACGGCAAAGACTACCAAATCCACCGGTTAGTCCCTCAACCGTTAGGGGTAAAACTCAGTGGGACCCGGGGCAAGTAAGGCTAGCAACCTGCTTCCCTGGTACTTTAAATATGATGCTGGCAACAATCAGAGCAAACTGCCTCGGACCTTTGGAGGTAACGGAGTCCCACCTCAAACTGACAAACCAGGGACTCCTAAGATACGACTTGGCAAACAAATGGTAATGAGATGGGGAGCTATTAATATCAATGGGGGCTACTCTGGGAAGAAGATAGAGCTGGCAGAGGCTGCAAGTAAGATGGGGCTGGACGTCTTAGCTGTTAGTGACATCCGGGTAAGGGGTGAGAAAGAAGAGGAAGTGGGAGAATACAAGGTCTACCTGTCACCAGTCAAAGCAGGAATAGCACAATGTAGTGTAGAGCTTTACATCAGGAAATAAATGGAACCCAGCGTAGTTGCAATAAGGTATGTAAACGAACGACTGATGTGGATAGATTTGACAGTGTCTAGCAAGAAAATTAGGATTGTGTCAGTATATTCGCATTGTGAAGGGACAGATCGAGATAAGATGGATAGTTTTTATGATGCACTCAGTGATGTAGTTGTTAGAGTAAAGGACAATTTTCTGCTCATGGGTGATTTTAATGCCAGGATTGGAAATCGAACAGAAGGGTATGAAAAGGTTATGGGTAAATTTGGAGAGGATATGGAGGCCAACAGGAACGGGAAACAACTCTTGGATTTCTGTGCCAGTATGGGCTTAGTAATCACAAACTCCTTTTTTAAACATTAGATCATTCACCGGTATACTGGGGAAGGCAGGGGAATCAGATCTGTCATTGACTATATAATAACAGATCAGGAATTCAGGAAGGCTGTGAGGGACACACGTGTATTCAGGGGATTCTTTGATGACACTGATCATTATTTAATCTGCCGTGAAATTGGTATTGTGAGGCCGAAAGTGCAGGAGGTCAGGTCCACTCCATAAGAGTGGAGAAACTTCAAGGTAAGGAAATCAGGCACAAATACATAACAGTGATCTCAGAAAGGTACCAGTTAGTTGAATGTAGTCAATTACAGTCATTGGAAAAGGAATGGACAAGGTACAGTGACACAGTACTAGAAGTGGCTAAAGAATGTCTTGGAACAGTAGTGTGTAAAGGTAGGATGAGGCAAACAGCTTGGTGGAAAAGGAAAAAGAAGGCGTATCAAAAATGGCTACATACTAGAACTCAGGTAGACAGAGAAAGTTATGTTGAAGAAAGAAACAAAACCAAACAGATAATTGCAGCATCCAGGAAGAAATCTTGGGGAGACTTTGGAAACAGGTTGGAGACTTTGGGTCAAGCTGCTGGAAAACCATTCTGGAATGTAATTAGCAGTCTTCGAAAGGGAGGTAAGAAGGAAATGACAAGTATTTTGGACAGGTCAGGAAAACTGCTGGTGAATCCTGTGGATTCCTTGGGCAGCTGGAGGGAATAGTTTGAAGAGTTGCTCAATGTAGGTGAAAATACGATCAGTAATGTTTCCGATTTCGAGGTAGAATGGGATAGGAATGATGATGGAAATAGGATCACATTTGAGGAAGTGGAGAAAATGGTCAATAGATTGCAGTGCAATAAAGCAGCTGGGGTGGATGAAATTAAGTCGGAACTCATCAAAAACAGTGGAATGCCAGGTTTTAAATGGCTACACAGGATAATTGAAATGGCCTGGGAGTCGGTACAGGTTCCATCAGACTGGACAAAAGCAGTAATCACACCAATCTTTAAACATGGAAACAGAAAAGATTGTAACAACTACAGAGGTATCTCTTTAATCAGCGTTGTGGGTAAAATCTTCTCAGGTATTGTTGAAAGGAAAGTGCGAGTATTAGTTGAGGACCAATTGGATGAAAATCAGTGTGGGTTTAGGCCTCTTTGAGGTTGTTAGGACCAGATCTTTAGCTTACGGCAAATAATGGAGAAGTGTTATGAGCGGAACAGCGAATCGTATCTATGCTTTATAGCTCTAGAAAAGGCATATGACCGGATTCCTAGGAGGAAGTTATTGTCTGTTCTACGAGATTATGGAATAGGTGGCAAACTTTTGCAAGCAATTAAAGGTCTTTACATGCATAGTCAGGCAGCAGTTAGAGTTGACGGTAAATGGAGTTCATGGTTTAGAGTAGTTTCAGGGGTGAGACAAGGCTGCAACCTGTCTCCACTATTGTTCATATTATTTATGGATCATATGTTGAAAACAATAGACTGGGTGGGTGAGATTAAGATATGTGAACACAAAATAAGCAGTCTCGCGTATGCGGATGACTTAGTTGTGATGGTAGATTCGATTGAAAGTTTGCAAAGTAATATTTCAGAGCTAGATCAGAAATGTAAGGACCATGGTATGAAGATTAGCATCTCCAAAACGAAAGTAATGCCAGTGGGAAAGAGATACAAACGGATTGAGTGCCAAATAGGAGGAACAAAGTTAGAACAGGTGGACAGTTTCAAATACTTAGGATGCCTATTCTCACAGGATGGCAACATAGTGAAAGAACTAGAAACGAGGTGTAGCAAAGCTAATGCAGTGAGTGCTCAGCTACGATCTACTCTCTTGTGCAAGAAGGAAGTCAGTATCAAGACTAAGTTATCTGTGCACCGTTGAATCTTTCGACCAACTTTGTTGTATGGGAGCGAAAGCTGGGTGGATTCAGGTTACCTTATCAATAAGGTTGAGGTTACGGATATGAAAGTAGCTAGGATGATTGCAGGTACTAGTAGATGGGAACAATGGCAGGAGGGTGTCCACAATGAGGAAATCAAAGAAAAACTGGGAATGAACTCTATAGATGTAGCAGTCAGGGCGAACAGGCTTAGATGGTGGGGTCATGTTACACGCATGGGAGAAGCAAGGTTACCCAAGAGACTCATGGGTTCAGCAGTAGAGGGTAGGAGGAGTCGGGGCAGACCAAGGAGAAGGTACCTGGATTCGGTTAAGAATGATTTTGAAGTAATAGACTTAACATCAGAAGAGGCACCAATGTTAGCACTGAATAGGGGATCATGGAGGAATTTTATAAGGGGGCCTTTGCTCCAGACTGAACGCTGAAAGGCATAATCAGTCTTAAATGATGATGATGATGATGATGATTTTCAGCATCCACTTTTCACAGAAAGTAGAAAATCGTAAGGGATTCTTCCAACTGATAATCGCCCAAAAAGAAGAAAGAGCAGTCTAATACTGCAGCTTCTGAGTGAAAACAATACATTTACTTCGAGAATTTAGTATTTCTTACGGGGGTTGAATGAAAAGTAATGCCTCCACCTTTGTTAATTGGGTTTGGATGGGCATATTTTAATAAAACAAGTGGAGAAATAATCCTTAGAATGTGATCTTTAATTACCAATATTCACTTTTCCACATAATCACCAGTTAATTGGATACACTTCTGTGAACGATGAACAAGTTTTCTGAAGCCGTCACTGAAGGAGTCAACACTCTGTTTCGGCAACCACAGTCTCACAGTTCTCTCAACGTGTTCATCAGAAGCATAATGATGTCTCCGCAGATTGCCTTTCATTACCGGGAACAGATGGAAGTCAGACGGTACTAAATCTGGACTGTATGGAGGGTGCCGTACAGTGGTGAGACTCAGTCTCTGAAGTTCTGCTATGGTGGCACGTGAAGTGCGTGGTTTGGCATTGTCATGCTGCAGGAAAACCTTCCCCTTTCAGACCCTTGTTACCTGTCGTTTCAGAGTTCGCAGCGTTGTAACGCTCTGAATTTATTGTTGTTCCATGATCAAGAAAATCAACTTGGATAACATAATCTGCGTCCCAGAACACTGTGGCCATGATTTTTCCAGTTGAGGGCTGCATCTTGAATTTCTTTTTCTGGGGCGAGTCTTTGTGTCGATATTCCATAGACCGACGTTTCGTCTTCTGTCACAATTGAATGGAGAAAGGCGTCGCCTTCATTCTTGTACAGCGAGAGGAGTTCCTGGCAAATTTCAAGTCTGTGTGCTTTCATTTCAGGAGTCAGCATCCGGGGTACCCGTCATGCACAGATCTTCTGACAGCCAAGCAAAGCAACGTGACCCACACGTTCTTCTGAAATGCCGATTGTGCTTGCAATTTCTCTCCGAGTGATAACGACGATCGTCCTGAATCAATCTGTCAACATTTTGCTTGTGAAACTCGGTGGTTGTTGTCACAGGACGTCCAACTCTTTGTTTGTCACGCAGGTGAGATGTTCCTGCCTCAACATCTGTAAACTTACTCGCCCAACGACGCACAGTGCACACATCAACTTAATCACCATAAACTGCTTTCATCCTCTGATGAATCTCCTTTGGGCTGACACCTTCTGCTGTCAAGAATTCGATGACTGCACGTTGCTTAAATCGCATTGATCGACCGTCTGCACGAGGTTCCATACGTTACACTGTAACAACACAACCGTTCAATGCTAAGGCTTCCCACCAACTGGAGCTGTAGAGAAGAGGCTATGGAACAAGCAGGTACCTACCGTATACCAATGCTGCCGACTGTTGAAGAGTTACGAAGGTGGAGGCATTACTGTCCAGTCAACCCTCATAAAATGCCAGTTAAAGCTACGTCTGTCAGTACTGAAGAAGAAATAGAGGATGACCCCCAGCACGAGACGTCACAAACCAGAGAGACCGAAATAAGTACACGTGAGTTCTACGCATAATAAAAAGAAGAAACATACAGGAACAGACGAGCTAACTGGATCTCTTAAATCTAAATTCTACAGTCGTTAAAAAGCAAATGAACAGAAAGATGAATACACACCCTTCATGTTATCTTTAGTATCTGAACTTAAAAGCCTTGCAAAACTTGTGAAATTAGATATCTATACTCTGCAAGTGCTTGGAAGAGAGTACGTCACATTGTACCAGTTACTGGAGTTTCTTTCTGTTCCATTCACGCATGGAGCGCGGGAAGAATGATAGTCTGAATGCTTCTATGCGTGCTATAATGAAGTTCGTCGAGGTATCGTTGGGACTTCGTACAAAATGCTGCATTACTTCAACGCATTTTGTTGCAATTTATGACACGATGGTTACGGTAAGTTAACAATAAACGCCCTATTCTTGAACTTGTACCACGATTTACTGTGTTAACATTTCTATACGTTGCCCGAATTTTTCTCTATATTGTAACACTACAACTGACCAGATCACACTGATCATTGTCCTTATTTGTAAACATCGCTGATTTCTTTGAGAAGAATTAAACACTGCTAGCAGTAGTGCAATAACGTTAGTGATTCAAAGAGCAAGCAAGCCTTCAACAGACAAATTAAAACAAGGAAATAAAATTAAAATGAAGAACTTCGCCTATTACGAGGTCACACTTGTAATCGAACTAGCTACAAAATTACCTATGTAAAGTGGAAATATAAGATGTATCACTAAAGTAAAATAAAGTTGACACTCGCAAGTATATGGCTTATTTGAAATTCTTGCACGATTGTAATGACATTTTGCGTCTAAAGCAGGTACTGGTAATAGAAGAGGACAGAAATAAATTAAAGATATTGGCCTCCAAATTTGTTTTGCGAACACAGCTCACCAAAAACGGATGACGCTCGCCCGGTTAGCCGATCGGTCTAACGCACGGCTTTCCGGAGTGGGAAGGAGCGCCTGGTCCCCGGCACGAATCCGCCCGGCGGACTTGTGTCGAGGTCCGGTGAGCCGGCCAGTCTGTGGATGGTTTTTAGGCGGTTTTCCATCTGCCTCGGCGAATGCACGCTGATTCCCCTTATTCCTCCTCAGCTACACTATGTCGGCGATTGTTGCGCAAACAAGTTCTCCAAGCACGCGTACACCACTATTACTCTATGACGCAAACATAGGAGTTACACTCGTCTGGTGTGAGACGTTCATGGGGTGTCCACTAGGGGCCGAACAACACAATAATCCTGAAAGAGTGGTTCGGAATGTGGCAGCAGAGGGGTGAAGTGGACTGCGGTAGTCGTTGCGGGGTTGTGGACCACTGTGGCTGCGGCGGGGACGTAGTCTCTCCGTCATTTCTTAACATACGATACAATACAATAACGGATGACAGACACACTGTCGCTACACTGTCTGTTCTAAGAGCTTCCTCTTATGGTTTCTTTCAATTCCAAATGATTAGCTGTACTGAAGGATATAAGTGGGGAAGGAAAAGCTCAGCATGAAGGACTAAAATTAGTAGGCAGCGAGTGACGACCTGTTTGGCCTTGCAGACTTCCTGTGGGACCTGGGCGAGGAAGTAGCGGAGCAGAGGGAAGTGGCGGATGGCGACGATAGCGACGCAGACGTCGACGGCGGCCCGCTGGAGCGCGCCTGCTCTTGCGAAGGAGCCGCCTGCACGTGCTGCGTGGACTTCAATTTCACCTACGTCGATCTCGGTGGTCCAGGTGAGGAACTCATACAGCACTGGCAGCAGAGGTGTTTCCTCCATGTAGCAAATGCTACCGAGCCCTGCCGCACGTTTTCTCTTTCTTAGGGCGAAAATTAACCTTTAACAGTTTCGCATTGAAAGAAATAACCGTTTAGGATTTTGTGCGAATTATTGTTCAGTATTTTTAAAACACTGGAAATAGTGAATAGTTCACGTAAATTTGTATTTTCGAACGTATGAAGAAGAGGAAAGGTGTATTGTGCTTGTATGAATAGACTACTACTACTACTACTACTACTACTGCTAATAATTATGTTTTAATAAACATTTTACACATTGCAAATTGGCACGAGACTTTTACTGACACGTTCATTTCCACTATGGTCTGCCGTGCAGTAGATAATACGAACTTGCGCCACAATATTATTGACAGGCTTGTTTGTTTTACATTGTTATCGAGGATCGCCTAAAATCATTTGTTGATGAAAAACTAAGTAGTGCGTTGCCTTTTACATTTTAACATGAGCTGCAATTAAAAAAAAAAAAAAAACAATAATGCTAGACAGTTGGCACAAGTCTGGACCCACAACTGCCAGCAAAGTCACTTCTACTCTCCGGCTACTTGAGCGATGGTAAAAATATGGAACAGTTTTTATCCTACTTCTCTTGCTTAGTGGAAACAAGAGGGGGTCACTTGGCCAGTTCATATGTATACACGACTTGTATAGATACTGGTCGAAAAGGTTTGATTCAGCTTTATGATGTAGAGACTTATCATTTGTAAACAGTTTTTTCCCTTGCTATTTGGTTGGAGCTGGTAAGTCAGCTGTGATAGGTAGTTTCAATATCTTGAGTAAACTGATTATGTTTCTCAGAAAATAGTTGTCACTGATTGGTAGGCATACATTTGTCTAATATTAAACAATGGAAACTCCAGGTTAGAATATCAACAATATAAGGAAAAGATAGATTGCTACTTACCGTGAAGATGACACATTGATTTGTTGACAGACACAATGAAAAGACGCTTACATACTATTCAGCCACAGTCTTTGTCAGAAAAGGAAACACACACACACACACACACACACACTCATATGTCTGCTTGTGTCTGTATATGTGTGGATGGATATGTGTCTGTGTGCGAGTGTATACTACCCCTTTTTCCCCCTAAGGTAAGTCTTTCCACTCCCGGGATTGGAATGACTTACCCTCTCCCCTAAAACCCACATCCTTTCGTCTTTCCCTCTCCTTCCCTCTTTCCTGACGAAGCAACCGTGGGTTGTGAAAGCTTGAAATTTGTGTGTGCGTTTGTGTGTTTTTTGTTTTGTCTATCTACCAGAGCTTTCTTTTTTACAGGGTGTTTCAAAAATGACCGGTATATTTGAAACGGCAATAAAAACTAAACGAGCAGCGATAGAAATACACCGTTTGTTGCAATATGCTTGGGACAACAGTACATTTTCAGGCAGACAAACTTTCGAAATTACAGTAGTTACAATTTTCAACAACAGATGGCGCTGCGGTCTGGGAAACTCTATAGTACGATATTTTCCACATATCCACCATGCGTAGCAATAATATGGCGCAGTCTCTGAATGAAATTACCCGAAACCTTTGACAACGTGTCTGGTGGAATGGCTTCACATGCAGATGAGATGTACTGCTTCAGCTGTTCAATTGTTTCTGGATTCTGGCGGTACACCTGGTCTTTCAAGTGTCACCACAGAAAGAAGTCACAGGGGTTCATGTCTGGCGAATAGGGAGGCCAATCCACGCTGCCTCCTGTATGTTTCGGATAGCCCAAAGCAATCACACGATCATCGAAATATTCATTCAGGAAATCAAAGACGTCGGCCGTGCGATGTGACCGGGCACCATCTTGCATAAACCATGAGATGTTCGCAGTGTCGTCTAAGGCAGTTTGTACCGCCACAAATTCACGAAGAATGTCCAGATAGCGTGATGCAGTAATCGTTTCGGATCTGAAAAATGGTCCAATGATTCCTTTGGAAGAAATGGACCAGTACTTTTTGAGGATGCAGGGACGATGGGACTGCAACATGGGGCTTTTCGGTTCCCCATATGCGCCAGTTCTGTTTATTGACGAAGCCGTCCAGGTAAAAATAAGCTTTGTCAGTGAACCAAATGCTGCCCACATGCATATCGCCGTCATCAATGCTGTGCACTATATCGTTAGTGAATGTCTCTCGTGCAGCAATGGTAACGGCGCTGAGGGGTTGCCGCATTTGAATTTTGTATGGATAGAGGTGTAAACTCTGGCGCATGAGATGATACATGGACGTTGGCGTCATTTGGACCGCAGCTGCAACACGGCGAATGGAAACCTGAGGCCGCTGTTGGATCACCTGCTGCACTAGCTGCGCGTTGCCCTCTGTGGTTGCCGTACGCGGTCGCCCTACCTTTCCAGCACATTCATCCGTCACGTTCCCAGTCCCTTGAAATTTTTCAAACAGATCCTTTATTGTATCGCTTTTCGGTCCTTTGGTTACATTAAACCTCCGTTGAAAACTTCGTCTTGTTGCAACAACACTGTATTCTAGGCGGTGGAATTCCAACACCAGAAAAATCCTCTGTTCTAAGGAATAAACCATGTTGTCTACAGCACACTTGCACATTGTGAACAGCACACGCTTACAGCAGAAAGACGACGTACAGAATGGCGCACCCACAGACTGCGTTGTCTTCTATATCTTTCACATCACTTGCAGCGGCATCTGTTGTTGAAAATTGTAACTACTGTAATTTCGAAAGTTTGTCCGCCTGAAAATGTACTGTTGTCCCAAGCATATTGCAACAAACGGTGTATTTCTATTGCTGCTCGTTTAGTTTTTATTGCCGTTTCAAATATACCGGTCATTTTTGAAACACCCTGTATATATATATATATATATATATATATATATATATATATATATATATATATATATATATATAAAAACAAAGATGATGTGACTTACCAAACGAAAGCGCTGGCAGGTCGATAGACACACAAACAAACACAAACATACACACAAAATTCAAGCTTTCGCAACAAAGTGTTGCCTCATCAGGAAAGAGGAAAGGAGAGGGAAAGACGAAAGGATGTGGGTTTTAAGGGAGAGGGTAAGGAGTCATTCCAATCCCGGGAGCAGAAAGACTTACCTTAGGGGGTGTGGTGTGATGTGGATCTGAGTATGTGGAAAGCATGGTCCTTGTTGTCTGGAGTTAGGGTGTGTATCAGAGACAAAAAACTTAATCTGAAAAAAAAGATATACCATTCCATTATGTTGCCAGGTGGGAATTTTGTGGACAATACACATTCCAAACAGATCAGAATAACTTACAGATGTCAATGAGCATACACTAAGTGAAGCTTAGGCATCCAGATGCATAACAAATTGAGATGGCACCAGAGTCCGGAAAAAGTTAACTGAAAACCTCAGTTCTGCTGCATTTCTATATTTCCTCTTTTTATAAAATAAATTTTATTTGTTTTCTTGTCCAGGTATTTCTACTTGGCCTTACCATTTGCATAGTCTATAAGGAAAATATTTTTGCTTGTCATATTGTGCTTTTGAATTTCACAGTTCATCCTAAATCCTTACTCTCACATATACCATAAGGGAGTAAATGTATTGGCAAAGAGATGTAAGAACCCCATGCTCTCAGAACAAGCTTCTGCAAGATGCTCAGTCATCAACTTTACATAATATTCTTACTGCACACTTCTGTATAATGAGTCCTTTCTCAAGCTCAGCTGCTTTACCCTGGTACATTATGCCATTGCATAGTACTGAAATTACGCTAGCAATTCTGTCTGCAGTCCAACTTCATGAGAGAGGTTTCTCAACACAAAGTAGGCAGAACTGCCTCAACATCTATATCTATGTGCGTACTCTGGAAGCCAGCACATGATGCATGGTGGATGATACCTTCTACTACTACTGCTCATTCCCTTTCCTGTTACACTCCCAAATAGAGAGAGGGAAAAACAACTACCTATATGCTTCCACATGCACCCTGGTTTCTCTTCTCTTATCGTCTTGGTCCTTGCACAAAACGTATGTTGGCAACAGTAGAATTGTTATGCAGTCAGCGTCAAATGTTGAGTCTCTAAATTTTCTCAAGAGTGTTTCGTGAAAAGAACGTTGTCTTCCTTCAGTTCTTGAAGCATCTCCATAACACTCATGTGTTGACTGAACTTAGCAGTAACAGATCTATCAGACTGCCTCTACATTATTGTTTCGATGGCCTCCTTTAATATGACCTGGTGGTCCCAGATACTCTAGCAGTACTCAAAAATTTGTTGCGCTAGTGTCTTAAACATGGTCTCCTTAACAGATATGCTACACTTTCCTAAAACGCTCCCAATAAACCAAATTCAACCATTCACCTTTCCTATTGTTATCCTGAAGTGCTCATTCCATTTCATATAGCATTGCAACATAACACTTAGATATTTGATCTCCATGACTATGTCAAGCAGCATGCTGCTGATTCTGTATTTGAACATTACAGGATTATTTTTCCTATTCATCTGCATTAACCTACATTTGTCTACATTTAGAGCAAGTTGCCATTTATCAAAGCATCTATAAAGTTTGTCTAAGTCATCTTGTACCCTCCTACAGTAATTCAGTGACAACATCATCCCATACACCATAGCATCATCAGCAAAAACAGGCATGGATTGCTGCTCACCCTGTTTGTCAGATCATTTATGGATATAGAGGAGAAGGATGGGCCTATCACAATCCTCTGGTGCACTCCTGATGATACCCTTGTCTGTAGTGAACTCACAATTGAGAATGAAGTACTGGATTCTCTTATTTGAGAAGCCTTTGAGTCATTCATGTAACATACATCCAAGTAACTTCACAGAATATTTTTGCCAACTGCAATGAATTCTCCCTCTCCTATGGCATCTAATCTGTCTTCTCGATATACTTTCCATGCCTCTTGGTTCCAAGAATAATTTGAGTGTAAAAGCTTTCCTTGACAGCAGTAAATTCAGGAACTTTGTTATGAATACAAGTACTCTGCTACATGAGTAGCTGCACCCTTTGTGAACTGCACCCGCAACCTATCAGGGGGCGTCCAAAAATCCCCCCCCCCCTTTCCCCATAACTCAGGTCAAGAAATGTGCAGCCAAGACTGTCATAGAATTGATAGAGTCCTTGGTTTGTATCCCCCTATCCCCCCCGCCCCCCCTCGGCTCAAAGGATGCCGATCAACATTGGGTACAATGCTGCAAATAGTGAACCCCGCTTTCACCCCATACGCCAGGCTAGTGGTCTTCACAACTTCTGCCAGTTGCCCGTACAAACTGAGGATGACCTCAGAACCCAAGTGACAGATGTCATTAGTGCTGATGTGAGCCAGAAATATTGACAACAGTTTTTTGCTAATTCACATGCTGGTCCATCTCAGTCTGGATATCTAGAAATATTATGTGTCTTTGTGTGATTAAGGGTTAAGCATCTTATTGCGAACCAGTTTTAAGTCATTCCCTCTAAACTCCTGGCTGCACCTGGTGCGGCTGTGGCTGGTATGGATGTGATTGGGCCCTTAATCAGTATACAAGTTATAGCATACAATATCATTTATAAGAACCCTCAATTGATTAACAACACAGCTATGTATTTGACAGGCTGATTATGGTGTACACTATTTAACTGGTCTCCAAAAAGCTTGAACTAGGCTATGAGCAACACAGAAAGCAAGCAGCTAATAAATATTTCTCCTAGATCAGATGATGATAAGATCTATTTCAAGTTTCTATTGTCAATCAAAAACAGAAAAAAATAGAAAGTTGCCTGCTGACTAAACTTGTCTGTTACCAAGTACAGAAAGTTTCATATTGCCTGTGGTTCAGTATTCATATGTAACTTATTTAAGAAAGTTTAGTTGGAAATGAGTCTAATTACTTTACTGCACTACACTTTTGTTTGTTCTTACTCATTTTTCCTGGTGTACTTTTTGAACCAAATAGTTAATAATACTTGTACCATATGGGTTGATTGCCATCTTTAGCAACTGCAACGAAACATGCAAAATGGCAGGGGGACAATGATACTTCCCAACATGAAAGTGCACTTATCTTAAGTGCAGTGAAAGTGTTCTCTGCAAAAACATGTGGAAGATGAAAAAGAATGCAGTAAACAAAAAGAAAAGAAAAAAACGTTAGTAATGAAAAGAATAAATACTGTTTATAGTAATAAGTAAAGCACGTGAACTATTGATGATCATAACAAACAAAATTATAAGAGAAGAAACCGTATTGTTACAGTGACCACTTCAGGATGTTTTAAAAGAAAGTGAAACACTTCTGGGCTTAATAAAACTTTTATTGCAGTTGCTAAAGATGGCACTTAACCTATACAACTTATATATGTGCAACTGTGGAAAAAAGAGGCCAGAAAACAAAAACGCAACATGTATATTTAATACAACATTTGTCACTAATCTTTTCAGGATGTGTGGAGATGACATACCTGTCTCCTGCTGAAGGAATTAATGTCAATATTTCTTATGGAGACAATGTCCTTCTGAGTGAAGCAATCAAGGGTGAGTTTTGTATTTTCTAATCAATCACATTATTCATGAAATTCTTAAATACTTTCCAGTCCATCTGCTCCTGAAAGGTATCCATTGGTAATAATAAAAATTAATTTGAGATTAGCTGTGATTAACAAAATTTAATAAAAGATCAATACATAATTTTCATGTAGATGTTGTCTCCCAGCCTAGAGTTCAGAGTGAGGATCCGCATTCTGTTCGAAAGTTCTTCAGTAAACTATCACCAGATTTAAATCATGCAATTGAGAACTGCAATAAATTGAAAAGCAAATTGAAAACATATAAGTTAATACTAGTCATTTCTACAAATAATGTGCCTTGCTGCAAGGTTTTTGGATTACCAATAGCACTATGACACATGACAGTTTTCAACATAAACAGATCTCTGTTTTTACTGTAAGAGGACAGCTTCTGTTCTTGATAAATATAAATGCCAAAACGTAAATAATAAGCTGGCAGAAATAGATAATTAGCAGCTATTTAGTATACCTGACGAAACAGCAATCTTTTCAAAAGATAGGTGCTATTCTGCTAATTTTACTGCATTAAATTTATCTTCCATAAGCTCATAGGTCATAGTATGAGGGTGGTTTAAAAAGTTCCTGGAATCACCATGAGAGGTCAGCACTAGCGCAACGAGTTGTTCACATGATATTCATTGGACTGTTGCCTGTAAACATGTGCCACGTCATTGCTCTTGGAAGAGAGCTGTGGTTGTGATGTGGCTCTGTTGTTGCGATTTGTGAAGATGGAAAAAATCGAGATTCGAGCAGTGATTAAGTACTTCATAAAGAAAGGTATGAAAGCAAAGAACATTCATGCTGATTTCCAGAATACATTGGGGGACTCAGCTCCTTCATATTCAACTGTTGCCAAGTGGACAAATGAATTTAAACTGGTTGGAGAGCATAGATGATGATCAGTGCAGTGGTTGGCCAAGGTGTGTCACTACTCCAGAAATCATTGCGAAAGTGCACAAAATGGTCATTGAGGATCGCCAGTTGAAAGTGTGTGAAATTGCTCACACTTGCCAGATGTCATCTGAAAGGGTATATCACATTTTAACTGAAGAGTTAGAAATGAAAAAATTATCTGCAAGATAGGTGCCATGACTCTTGATGCTGTATCAAAAACATGTGCTGTCGCCATGGCAAAATTACATTAACTAAGGTATGAATTGTTGCCACATTCACCTGATATGGCTCTGTCAGACTTCCATCTCTTCCCAAAACTGAAAATTTTTCTTGGTGGATGAAGATTCACTTCAAACAAAGAATTGATAGCCAGAGTTGACAACTATTTTGCAGGCCTGGAGGAAATTTATTTCTGAGATGGGATCAAGGCACTGGAACATCATTGGGCCAAGTGTGTTAATCTACAAGGAGACTACATTGAAAAATAAAAAAGTTTCAGTGATGTAAGTACTTTTTTTCTATTCTGTTCCAAAAACTTTTCAAACCACCCTCTTGCTTTGGTGACAGTTACCTATTAATGGTGTTTTAACAACCGTTATATATCTGGATATGTTCATCAGGCCATCTTTTCCTTACAGGAAGGAATATACAGAAATGTATGAATGAAAGTTTTATATTCCAGAGCTTGTTGTTTGGTCAGTTTGCTATGAGGGCACTTAAAAAATTAAGTTATATGTTGTCTAAAAACAAAGACGATGTGACTTACCAAACAAAAGCGCTGGCATGTTGATAGATACACAAATAAACACAAACATACACATAAAATTCAAGCTTTAGCAACCAACGGTTGCTTCGTCAGGAAAGAGTGAAGGAGAGGGAAAGACGAAAGGATGTGGGTTTTAAGGGAGAGGGTAAGGAGTCATTCCAATCCCGAGAGCGGAAAGACTTATCTTAGGGGGAAGAAAGGACAAGTATACACTCGCACACACACACATATCCATCCGCACATACACAGACACAAACAGAGATTTGTAAAGGCAAAGAGTTTGGGCAGATATATCAGTCGAGGCAGAAGTACAGAGGCAAAGATGTTGTTGAATGATAGGTGAGGTATGAGCGGCAGCAACTTGACATTAGCGGAGGTTGAGGCCTGGTGGGTAATGAGAAGAGAGGATATACTGAAGGGCAAGTTCCCATCTCCGGAGTTCTGACAGGTTGGTGTTAGTGGGAAGTATCTAGATAACCCGGATGGTGTAACAGTGTGCTAAGATGTGCTGGCCGTGCACCAAGGCATGTTTAGCCACAGGGTGATCCTCATTACCAACAAACACTCCTCTTTCCTGACGAAGCAACCGTTGGTTGCGAAAGCTTGAATTTTGTGTGTATGTTTGTGGTTGTTTGTGTATCTATCAACATGCCAGCGCTTTCGTTTGGTAAGCCACATCATCTTTGTTTTTAGATATATTTTTCCCACATGGAATGTTTCCTCCTATTATAAGTTATATGTTGTTATTGCAGGTCAAGTAACTCATATTGAGTGCTGCACCACACTCCAGAGTGACAGAGGCACATTACACTATTT
The DNA here is from genome assembly GCF_023864345.2 of Schistocerca serialis cubense. Classification (NCBI taxonomy): domain Eukaryota; kingdom Metazoa; phylum Arthropoda; class Insecta; order Orthoptera; family Acrididae; genus Schistocerca; species Schistocerca serialis. The sequence continues at coordinate 603,893,196 of NC_064643.1, forward strand.
TTTGACATAATCACCAATACTCTGTAAACAACAGTCAGAATGTTCTATTAATTTTTCAATGCCTTGATGATAGGAATCCACTTCTCGGTCAGGGTGCCATCTGAGTACTGTTGTGTGAAAATCCAAATCTTATAAAAATCTGCACTTACTGCAAATTGGTTCCTTGATTGCTAGACATTGTCATCTACGGGCAATCACTATCAAATGCTCCTGTGTGGCCTTTGTCATGTTGTTGGCACGATTTCACTGTGACTGGACACAAATTTACATTTGGTCCATATACCACCAGAATTTCATGGTTAATCTGTGCAATTTAGACATTTAGCCCACAAGAATAGTGCTGTCCTGCTTAAATCAACTTTTGAGTGTGTTTCCAGTTGCTGCGCCATTTCAGTCCTGCACTGTGATGCATTTGTTAACCATATCACAGCAGAAATGTGTCCAGAGGAAGCCCAGAAAACAATGTGCCAATGTTCTCAATGTTCTTAGTGTGGACGACATGTTACATACTGTTTGAAGTCACCCCATAATTCTTTTCAATATAACTTAAAAATTAGTGGTGAATCTTCTGTGATTTCCTCCACAGGAATTTAAAGCTGGTTTTTTAACCTCAGCATCAAAGCTGCAAAAAGAAGTGCAAGGTATTGCATCCGGACTGTGATCCGGCACTAAATATCACTCCACTATAAAATTTGATGTACCACAAACATTTTCTGCATAAAGAAATGAGAACAATAAGCAGTATGAATCCAGAAGTCTTCTGAATCAATTTTTCCTTCATAGTGTAGCAATTCTGGCTGCAAGGTTTATTGCATGTCACATTCGTAGAAAGTGGGTGCCAGAGAGGGGGAGGTGGGGGCTCCTCAACACTCAAACTGGAAATCCTGCACCCCGTGGGACCATCAGGTTGTTAGGGAGTATTTGGTGAACCTATAAATGGTTAACTGTAGCCTAGTAAGAGCATTTCAATAAATTATGCAGAGAGATGTAAATGGTGTTCCATAAAACTTTGCTTGTAGCTATTTATGAAAGGACACCTGAAAAAAGTCTTCTGACTTAATTCCTGTGTACTCACAGTTTTGTATGGGTGGAGATACAGATCTGTACTGAAAACTCAGCTTACAAATTTATCAGAAATCTCGAATGCAACAGCATGTTTTTGAACATTGCCTTGGAGGCTAGTGTGTGGACTTTTTAATGGCAGTGATACTTTTGTGATTTTAATGCTCCTAGGATGGCCAGATGGTTTATTTGTAATGGACATACAGTTTTTCTTAGATATGCAACCCATTCCATTATCTCATGATCTAAAGAGACAACACTGGATTTAAAAGGAAGGACAGGCAAAATGTTTTTGTGTCACAGTAATTGACTCATTATATATTTGGGAAAATAAACACACTTCAGCTATTTAGTACTCTGTTTTCAGAACCAAAGCATAGATTTCCCTGGTCACACAGGACTCCACATTTGATTCCATCAATGATTGTCTTTTGGGTGATGTATACTGCTATACTGCTATAATCTGGATTAATTGCATATACCTTTAATATCTTATTATTAACATGCATTTCAAATTTATAATAAAAGATTGTTTTCTGTAGTAGGGGGTGAAACTATAAATGACTCTTCTTTTAGAACTGAATAATTCATTTTGTTGATTTCACATTGGTAGGTGCAAAACCAGATCCAGTGTGTCTAAATATGCTGGGTGGCCTCACACAACTGTGCGCACGATTTAGTGATCTTGCACCTACCTCTGATGGGTTGAGATGGTGCTTGCAGTTGGAACCTGCTCTACTTGGTGATGTACAAGCTCAGTTCCCACTTGGCTGCTTTCGAATGGGATCAGATGGAATGGTTCCGGATCCACCAGTGAATGCCACACTGCCACCAGCCAATACCGTGTAAGTAACACATATTTATTTGTAATTGGCCGTGACCATTGGCATAGCAACCTGGATTTATATTAGAATTTTCAGTAATGCTGTCACTTCATTACAAAAAGTACAAATGCAAATACAAATATATATATTTGTAACATATGCGTTTTGTTAGATGTAGGATAGTGTATAATGCTAGACTACAACAAACTTAATATTCTGTATGCAATGTGTTATTGCCATATGAATCTTTTTTTCTAATTATAAATTATCACAATGAGCCAGCTGTTCTAACCAATTTGATGTTTCAAATTGTCATGGTAAAAGTGGTTGTCCTTTACATGACAAATATATAGGTTCAGTACCTCTCTGTGGGTGGACGAATTACTTTTGTGTGCTCACACACACACACACACACACACACACACACACACACACACACACACACACACACACACACACACTATATTTGATCTCCCTATCTCTTTCAAATTCTATGGCAGCCAGTTTTGCTTGTTAGGTAGTACCCAAAGTGTCAAACAGATAGAATTTTAACATTTAATTTATCATTGGCAGTGAGAGAATTAAGAACAAAGCACTTTCACTTTTTAAAAAAGGAAGGGCAGGGATATCGGGGGTACTGATCATGGCCTTATCAATAGAACTAGAGTGAAAGAGGAGAAGAGTGGAAATTTGTTGTGGCTGTATCAACAGAGTTGCAGTGTCATGTGTCTTGTATAATGTAGAAATACTTCAGAAAATCTTACTGATGGTGACTGGTCATGAACTGGAGATCCTTTCTTCTTTACTAAAAATTCAGGCTCTGTACCATGTCACAGAGCAGAACAAGAAAACAGTACTGTAAGACATTTCATAATTTAAGGGAAGGTAAACAGGTGACAGAGCCTTAGACCACACTTAAATTTGGATGAGTGATGGATACTTTTTGCTTAATTTTATTTTCTGCTCACTGAAATGAACCTGCTAATATATCAGATGTTCTGGTCTGGCAACTGAAATAAAAATACATTCTGCACTGATGTAGATGTAGAGGAATTTTGAATAATACCTTGTATCTCATTACCAAATGTACTCACAGAAGGGTCTCATTGTTTTCTACTTCATTTGAAAATGAAATGTTCTAATTTTGCTTCATTTTGGTTATCCCATTATCACATCTTCTTGATTCTGAATACATTGTTATGTACCATCTTAACCAGTACCTTGTTCTGTAATATTTCATCTGCTATTCAACATATAAGTGGACTTGCTTGCTGTCTCTTCTTTCCTCGGTAGCACCATATGTTCATAGTCTCAAACCAAAAAACTGTTTAGACATTTTAACTATGTCCAACAACAATGAGCTCAGAACTAAGGATTTTTAGATTCATTAGTGGGCAGATCTATTTTCCTCAACACACTACTGAGTGATGACTAGTCTCTAACAATTAGCTGTACTTTCTACATTATTTCGGCGGTAGCTCTCATAAACACTGTCCAGCCAATTTTCATACAAAACAGTATCATTAAACAACACAGTGTAGCACCCTTTTATCTTGACATCTTAAACAAAAGTCACATTCAGTGGTAGTTCATTTGATTAGTTCCTTACTATTGTCTTTAGTAAACTTGTGTACACATAACATTACTTTGTAATTTACTGAAGTCACTCTCAAAACAAACTAAGCAATTGTTCACTAACTGATGTTCAGTAATCAAAGTCAGTGAGCATAACTGTCTTTCATAACATAGTTCATCATAACTGACACAACAAACCAGAAGTTTATGCATGTATGTGCTCTGTTGTTCACTACAGAAATGTGGATTCCAACACATAACTGTGAACTCCTTACACTGAGATGTTAATGTTTTCAAAACTGACCATGAACTTTAACACACGCATGTGTACAGTACAATTACCAAATGATGATTACATGTTTAAGCAAGTGAGTGATGCAGAGATGTTAGTGCAGTGATTGCGGTATATGGATTTTTTACATAGATGTTTCTCGTGTGATTATCAGATTCAGACAGAAGATTTTTGGAATGGTGAGATATATAAAGCATGCCAGAAAGATATATTGTAATCTTGATTGTTACATTATACTGTATAAAAATGCGGGGTGGACATTTAATAGAGTAGATGACCTTTAAGTTCCAACAATAATTTGCTTTAATGAAAAGGCAGCTGGTTAGACATGTATAAAGATTCACAGTACAATTTGATTGGCACACTGTATGCCTCTGAAATAGATTACTGATTTACAAGTAAAACTGCAAAGTTTTAAATTTTGCTGATTTTGTGCAAATTCTTAATTAGTGGTCCAACTGAATAATGAAGAGTGTTGTCTGGTCAGAAAAATTATATCAGTAATAGCATAATATCAATTCCTGGACTCTGACAAGTACAGTGGCTATAGTGGCAAAAATAATTTTGGGTGTGGCTGATCTTTAGGCCTGATATTAAGATCTTTAAAGTTTTTGGAAAACTGAAACATGGAATTAGGAAGAATGAAATCAGAACATTCTAACAAATTGTGTCAGTACTCTTAAAATTACTTATTAGCTCACTCCAATTTTACCATTACACACTCTAGTAACAATTTCTCTTAATTAATATGGTTCCAAACAAAAAGAAATACTTCATTATAACCAATTGACTGTAGATGATCACATGGGTAATAAAATTTTATGAAACATTGTATGAACAATACTTTGGCATTTTTAGGTAAAACACTGCTAGTACACTAGTATGTATAAATAGTTTCAGATAAAAGATAAGGAAAGCAATAGTTACTTAAGAGAAGTAGAATAATAGCAGGTAGAGTAATGTCATTTACTGCTTCAGGCATACCTATTTTCTGTTGAAGAAATAGGTTGATGAATAGCAAAAGATACTAATATGGTGTTAAATTGCGGAAGGGAAAAGTGAGAAATCCCTAAAATCCTGTCACAAGGACAGTTATGGCAAGGAGAAGTTTTGAGGGAAGCCTCATTAACTTTGAAGTATAACTCAATAAATTACACATGATGAGGCAAACCTTGTGTGTATAACAGCAGACACCAAAGATATTCTTATCAGCATCTTCATATTCCACTAACTTCAAATAGTATTGTATCTCCTAGCTTCCTACAAAAAAAAAAAAAAAAAAAAAAAAAAATGAAATGATCGTATGGCATTGTTGGTCGGGAGGCCCCATTCAAGGGAGTTCGGCTGCCGTATTGCAAGTCCTTTTTAGTTCACACCACTTCGGTTACTTGCAAGTCGATGATGATGATGATGAAAATGATGATGGACACACAACACCCAGTCCCCTGCCAGGAATTGAACCTGAGCCCCCTGCATGGTAGGCAGTAATGCTACGGAGGCGCACGCTTACTACACATCTTCACAAACATAAAAACAATGTTCCAAATATCCAAAGAACATTCGCTTCGGATCTATGTTTATGTAATATTCAAACCAGACTACATTTCAATAAATCAAAACTTGAAATGAAACCAAAGCTTTATGCTCTTTTAAGTAGCATAGCTTCCTGCGCACTTATCCTAGCAATAATTTTCAATGCAACAGAGTCCATAGCTGTGATGAATTTTTTTAAGAATTTCTTGAAGCCCTCAGCTGCCATTCTCTTTATTTCCTGTACAATTTCGGCCTTAGGCCATTTTCAAGTATTTCATGGATGATTTTTTAGTAGCAGATTATGTCATATACGTCGTTGCTCCTATAACATCATGTTATGCTCATAAAATGAATCCAAGCAGTGCTCGAAAGTAATGTGCTCCTAAATAGTGTGAACACCTTGGATTTATTTTATGGGCATAACTTGAGGTCATAGGAGCAACAATGTATATGACATAATCTGCTACTAAAAGATCGTCAATAAAATACTTGAAAATGGCCTAAGTCTGAAACTGTACATTCATACAGGAAATAAAGAGAATGGCAGCTGAAGGCTTCAAGAAATCTTTCAAAAAATATCCTAGCAATATTCTAATACCACTAAAGCCACTGAGGCTAATTAATAATTATTTTCAAGAGAGAGTAATGTGTTCAGAAATGTAACTTTATTTTGCATGTAGCTGAACACAGGAACAATACCAAAGCAAAGATATATAAAAGAAGATAGCATAGCACTAGAACAAAACCAAAGAGTAAACACATTGTAAATAATATTCTTCACAGAATAAACGCCAAAGTCCACTGTGTGATGTTGTTGTCACCTGGCGGTTCCTAAACAGCCCCCCTTTGTAGAGCAAAGTATTTTATAATTCTGCCCACCCTTAAGCACTTATCCGACAACAGTGGGTCTTCTGGTGTGGTTTCCTGCTTCTGGCTTGGCGTGTTGCTCTCTGCGGGCAACACCTCTTCATCATATTGTGTAGGGGGCAGTTCTTCACTGGTTCTTGATTTTCTTCATCAGCTGGTGGCCACATGTGTGCCTGTTTAACTCTCTCAATGGAAACAGTTTGTCGCTTCCCGTCATGATTTATCTGCACCGTATGTTCATCTCTCATGAGTTCTTTATACGGCCCAGTATACGGCAGCTGAAGAGGTGTTCGTACAATGTCTGTTCTCAGCCACACATAAGGGCAATCGCTAAGCTGCCTGTGAACGAATGGTGCGTTGGTGCAATGTCGAGAACCAGGTGTCAGTCGTAGCTGTGCCATGTGGTTGTGGACTTGTGGTAAGACATAAGGGATGTCACCCACTGTCACTTCCATCAGTTCAACAAAAAATTCTGCTGGCAACCAGTTCAGCCATGGATGCACGTAGGTCTGATTTGTGGGCAGTTCAGAGACGTAGCAGCGCCACTGGCAACGCTGAAGTCCAGCTGTCCTTATGGCACATCAATGCTGTCTTTAATGATCTGTGCCACCGCTCAACCAAGCCGTTGCTCGTTGGGTGATAAGTGGTGGTGCGGTGATGTCAGAATCTACAGAGCCTGGCTACTTGTTGAAACAAAGTGGATTCAAATTGTCGTCCTTGATCAGTTGTCACATATAGTGGACATCCAAAACGGGAGATCCGAGAAGCCAAAAATACTCAAGCTACCATCTCTGCTGAAATGTGGAGAAGCTTCCGCCCATCTCGTAAACCAGTCCACTGATGTCAACAAATACTTGTAGCCTTCCTAAGGTGGTAGAGGGCGCACAATGTCTAAATGAACATGGGGGGAAATCTCCAACTGCTTTACGTACATGCCGTCCAATCTTGTTCCTTTGGCACAGCATGCATGTTGTTGCCCAACGGTGGCAAGCCTTCCTTATACTCAGCCAGACAAAATGTTCTGTGAGTAGTTTGATAGTTGCTCTGCTACCCAGATGACTGAGTCCGTGTATGCTGTCGAAAACCTCTTTCCGTGGTTGCCTTGGGATGAAAGGCCCGGGTTTGTTCGTAGCTATGTCGCACCATATCTTCACATTTGTGCCCGCTGGCTGGACTAATTTTAACTTAAGTCCAGTTGTTACATCCTGTAAGTAATGTTGGAGTTGTGCGTCATTAGCTTGTGTTGCGGCTAATTTATCGTAGTCTGTGGTTTGTGAAATAAACAAGACCCGCGACAGGAAATCAGTGGCCATGTTTTCGGCTTACTTGATGTGGTTGATATCTGTAGTAAGTTGACTGATGTATTCTAAGTGGTGAAATTGACATGAAGAACAGTTATCCTATGACTTACTGAATGCAAAGGCTACTGGTTTATGGTCGGTGTATACAGTAAATGCTCTTGCCTCTACATATGGGTGAAAGTACCAGATAGCTTCATATATCGCTAATAGTTCTCTGTCGTATGCACTCCATTTCCTTTGTGGGTCTGTAAGTTTTCATGAGAAAAACCCCAAAGGCTGCCATTTGTCATTTATTTTCTGGTGCAGTGCAGCTCCCAAATCAACTTGGCTGCCATCAACTACTAATGACAGCAGTGCTTTTGGTACCGGATGAGTAATGAGTACTGCTTTTCATAAGTCAGCCTATAAGTGTTGAAATGCTCTCTCCATGTCCACGTTCCATTGCAACGGTCGTTTGCCATTTGCATTTTTACCTGTGAGAGTGTCTGTGAAGGGTGCTTGTACTAGTGAAGCTCGCACCAAATGCTGTCTATAGAAATCTACCACACATGAAAATGTTCTGAGTTGACAGTAAGTCTCGGGGTGGTTCACATTGTCGATTACTGCTACCTTGTCCTCTTGCAGGCGTATGCCCTCCACCGAAACTTCATATCCTAGAAACATCACATGCCGTTTTCGCAGTTTGCATTTTCCTTTGTTGACTATTATTTTGTACTGTTTTATTCAGGCGAACAATGTGGACAACTTCTTGTGCAGTTTTGCCATTGTTGATGAGATTAATATGTCATCAAGACATCTGAAGCATCCTTTCAACTCACGCAACACTTCATCAATAAATCGTTATCATGTTTTAGCTGCATTCTTTAACCCAAAAGGCATTTGGACATATTCGAATTAAACCAAAGGTGTTGTAACTGCTGTTTTCAGTAAGTCTTCCTCTGCAACCGGTACTTGGTGATAAGCTTTTTTACAATCAATAGTGCTAAAGAATGAGATTTTCACTCTGCAGCGGAGTGTGCGCTGATATGAAACTTCCTGGCAGATTAAAACTGTGTGCCCAACCAAAACTCGATCTCGGGACCTTTGCCTTTCGCGGGCAAGTGCTCTACCATCTGAGCTACCGAAGCACGACTCACGCCCAGTACTCACAGCTTTACTACTGCCAGTACCTCGTCTCCTACCTTCCAAACTTTACAGAAGCTCTCCTGCGAACCATGCAGAACTAGCACTCCTGAAAGAAAGGATATTCCAGAGACATGGCTTAGCCACAGCCTGGGGGATGTTTCCAAAATGAGATTTTCACTCTGCAGCGGAGTGTGCGCTGATATGAAACTTCCTGGCAGATTATAACTGTGTGCGCGACCGAGACTCGAACTCGGGACCTTTGCCTTTCGCGGGCAAGTGCTCTACCATCTGATCTACCGAAGCACAACTCACGCTCGGTACTCACAACTTTACTTCTGCCAGTACCTCGTCTCCTACCTTCCAAACGTTACAGAAGTTCTCCTGCGAACCATGCAGAACTAGCACTCCTGAAAGAAAGGATATTGCAGAGACATGGCTTAGCCACAGCCTGGGGGATGTTTCCAGAATGAGATTTTCACTCTGCAGCGGAGTGTGCACTGATATGAAACTTCCTAGAAGATTAAAGCTGTGTGCCCGACCGAGACTCGAACTCGGGACCTTTGCCTTTCACGGGCAAGTGCACTACCATCTGAGCTACCGAAGCACGACTCACGCCCAGTACTCACAGCTTTACTTCTGCCAGTACCTCGTCTCCTACCTTCCAAACTTTACAGAAGCTCTCTTGCTAGCTTCTGTAAAGTTGAGATGGTAGAGCGCTTGCCTAGATGTACTGAATGGTGGTGTGGGAACCGCCTGGTGGCACAAAAAAATCGCACAGTGGACTTTGGCATTTATTCTGTGAAGAATGTTATTTCTGATGTGTTTATTCTTTGGTTTTGTTCTAGTGCTTTGCCATCTTTTTTTATCTATATCTTTGCTTTGGTATCATTCCTGTGTTCAACAACATGCAAAAATAAAATTATATTCTTGAAAGCATTACTCTCTATCAGAAATAATTATTAATTAGCCTCAGTGGCTGAACATAAAGAAAATTGCGATGTACAAACAAGAGAATTCAGTGACTTCAGAAAGTTTGTGGAGGAATGAAGAGATGCAGCTGGTGAACTTTCAAGAACAGATCCATGAACAACTTGAAGCACTGAAGTTACCGTTGGAGACGCCTATTACTCCAACATCAAACATGCGTGTGGCTGTACAAACCAACAGCTCGCCAGAAAACATGCAGCACGTAAAAATTCGAACACTGCAGTTCCTGCTGGACAAATTGCAGCTATGGTTTGTAATGATTGAGCTCACGTTTGCCCAAAGAAAGATCCATGATGAGCAGACAAAGTTCATGATAATGGTGACAGCGCTGGATGCTAGAGCAGCAACTACAGCAGAAGATGTAATACTCTGACCTCCAGCAGAACAACTGTACACAGCATTGAAAAATGTATCACTCACCAGAATGTGTAAACTGTTAAATCAATGCATATGGCAGGTGCTTAAAGAAGAAGCTATAGGTGACAGGACACTGTTGGTATTTTGGAAGCATTTGCACGGTATCGTCAATGCCGAAGAATTGTCAGATGCGATGCTCAAACACATCTGGCTAGATCAATTATCAAGCATGGTAAAAGCCGCACTAGTTAGTCATGAAAAAGACAACATGCAGAATCTCTTGGAGATAGCAGAAAAAGTCCATGCGACCATAGGCAATCCATAGATGAATTGCATGGCAATCTTTAATGGGGAAGAAGTGTATGTTGGTACCAGTGTATGTTGAAAGTGTATGTTGGTACTACCGACGCTTCGCGGATAGAGCAACAAAGTGTTTGCAGCCATGCGCATACCCAAACATGAGCGGCGGCCTGCAATAGGTGCAACGAGCTGCAGTAGCACAAAGTGCCTGCAACAATGAGATGAGATCGATAAAAACAACAGACAGTTGAGTAATGTCAATAATTTTCTTACCACCTCCAAATGGCTTTATGTCAGAGATGTCAAGTCGAACCGTTGCTACCTAATAGACTCGGGATCCGATGTGAGTGTGCTCCCCTTTACTGACTATCAAGGAATGGATGGCACTCCATTGATGCAATTAACCACAGCAAAATAAGTCACCCATTGTTGCTCATGGAACACATAAAATAGAAGTTGCTTTAGGTTTCTCACAAAGCTGTCAGTGGACCTTCATTCTGGAAGAGGTGTGAGAGGCGATATTGGGTGCAGACTTTCTTTGTGACATGTACATTACCATAGAACTTGCTCATGCACAGATTAAATGACATCAAGAGACAGTAGATGGCATCATGTAACGTGACACATACTGCACTGGCAAGCATAACTGTGATGTGGTGCTACAAGCCATAAATGATAACACAGTCGCAGAAAAATCCGCAGTAACTCACAAAACTGTACACTGCGTTTACACCACGCCCGGTCAGCCAATACATCAATGACTGTGCAGGTTAGCACCCGATCAGTTTGTGGCAGCAAAAGCAGAATTCGAGGCATTACTGGCATCAGGTACTTTAAGTAGATCAGACAGCCCATGGGTGTCACCCATACATTTGGTAAAGAAAAAAAGATGGGTCATGGAGACCATGTGGCGACTACAGGAAGTTAAATGCATGTACTATACCAGATCATTACCCAGTGCCTAATATTTACAATTTCACAAATCAATTAGCTGTGGCAATGATCTTTAGCACTATTGAAACTTCCTAGCAGATATAACTGATCCAATGCGAATCTATCCATATATCTGTTTAAACTACCTTTACTTGATAATGAGAAGTCTTCTGGGGCACAGATTAACGGGTAACTTGACACTGGAAAGAACAATATAGTTGTAGATCTTAGGAGCAGGTGCAAGAACTTGTGTGGCAGATCCTTGGGAGTGTTGTGTACATTAGGTATGCGGAGATGAACATATTAGCAGAAGGTATGATTCTTTGTCACCGTGAAAAAACTTCTATAAAAGTGGACATTCAAATTAATGGCTCTTGAGAACCCTGTTCATTTAGTTTGAGGTTTGCTCTGTCCTTGCACATGTTGTCAGTGTAAAGCTTAATTTATCTATCCAGTCAAACACAAGGAGTGTGAGAATACCTATGGTGCTGATATAAACTGAGGTTGTTTTGCTGTTTTTACTACATTTATTTCCCTTCCTTCTGATAATAAATACACTGTTATTGTCAATAGTATCTTTCACATACCCCAATGAACTTAAAAAACCTTATTACCCATATTTATGATTTCAACAATGTTAGTGAAGCAAAAATTAATAATTGTTTAGTTTTGAAACGTGTTCTGTGCTTCTTACATTTCTCCACCCTAAAATGATGTTCAATCTTTCATATATAAGATTACTGTGGCAATGTTTAATCTGAAATCTTAATACAAAATTTCCGCACACTGCTAAATAAACAAAATTTAAAGCTATAGATAAAGTTACCTGGTGTATGTATCAATGGCGTTTTTTTCCTCCAGTGAGACAACTGATGAAGACATCAATGAAGAAGCTTTAATTGCAGCAGTAAATGAATCAGCTGAAGAAAGTATTTCATTCCTGAGTAATCTTTTAGGAATTACATTGTCAGGATCAAACAAAACTCAAGAACAAAACACAACTGAAGTAGCAACAGAATCTTCAGAGAATCCAGAAAGCAAAAGAAGGTCATTGCAGCAACATAAAAAACATTCATAAAAAGTGCAAATGAGAAGTTGTGAAATCATTTCTCACAGCTTCACTGATTGTCAAGACTGCAAGAAAATGACTCTCTTGTTACTTCATAGTCATTAATTTATTTATTACATTTCAGAATGTAGTGAACAAAAGCTAATTCCTAAAATTTGTTGTATAAGTTATTTATATTTGTTGTGTAGAAACACATTAGAGAAACTTTCATTTTTATGTGATTTACTGTATGATTTTAGCTTATAAGTAAAGTTAATTATATATAACTGATGTACAAACTACTGTCAAGGACAATTTTTATAACATGAAATTACTTATGTGCAGATATAAGACTTTCTCAGGTCAGTGATAATTTAAGGTTGATCCAGCATTAGTTGAATAATATACCTTGCAAAAGTCATGAAAAGTTAAGTCGGTGATGTTAAGTGAGTGATTGTTCCAATTTTTGTATGGTGTTGTATACTGCCAATAATAATCAATAATGAAACTTAAGATAATAAATTGTTCTCTATTGAATGTAACATTGTAATTCAATTCAAATAATTCTCAGTTTTTTGCAGTTATTTCATTTTAAAATGTTGATGTAACTGAACTCTAGAACAATTTTTAATCAAAATCATGGAATTTGGTAGAATAATATGACCAACTGTTTTAAAAATACAGATACTGCAACTGATACAATATATCACTAATTTCAATGTTTAATAAAAAAAAATTGAACACCTTTCATTGTGCACATGCACCTAATGTACTGATGTTTTGATGATGATTCTGGGTGTGAATAAAAATAAATGACACATTTAGAGTGTGTTCCTAGTTTGTTTCAGAAGACAAAATCATAAAACAGAGAGTGACAAGGGGCTGCCAACTGTTGCATTATTATGCTGAAAACTGCAGTTTAGATCAAAAATAGCGAAAATTTGTGCATTAAAATTTTATTTCATGCTGTATTTTATAGGTGCTAAATTTGTACCAGCACAGTCACAGATCATTCCATCTGCTAGTAGCATATGAACATTGTGGGTTAATATTTCACCTGGATGATTAAGTGAGGAAATAAACACAAAATTTTATGAGAATTTTCATGGATATGCTGCAGTAATAGGCTCCTGGTTTACGTGAAGCCTCTTCTTTGCCACAGGAAGATGTTAAAGACACTTATTTTGCCATACACATGAGTAACAGGGCAGGGAGGGGTGGGGGAGTATGTTAACTGAATGTCTGCCATATTAGGGAGGGCCCCAGTGGTTAATCAGAGGCCAACTTTTTTAGATTATCTTCAGTATCCAAGTAGACAGTTTGGAAACAAAATTATCGCAACAAAAGACTCCCAAAGAAGTAAAAAATTTCAGGAAAGGTGTTCTATCAGACATTTACCTGAAGAATAAGGGGTTGTCCATTTGTATTTTCCTGATAAAGAAATAGTATAGGAAAAGGAAGAAATGAGGATAGGCCTTATTATTTAACTGATGTGAGTTATTCCATCGTTTTAATATGCACCAAAAGCTAAAGATGTGTAACTTATTCACAAAGTATTGGAAAGGACAGCTAGCATAGTTTTTGTTCAACACTATTGTAAAAGAAAACAAACACCTTCCTCATAGAATTTCATCCACTTTTATGGTACCAAACACCAAACCAACAAATTTCCAGCAATGTGCCAAACCCAGTTCAGTAATGCTTATTCTATCTGCAACAGAGCAAGATGGTGTTCCGTCAGGTTCTGATCACATGAATTTGTAGTTGAGACATCAGTGTGAATTCATTGTCGTGCTCCTAAAATCACTGTACCACGATTCTGGTCTTGTGACAGGGACAATTATCCAGCTGGAAGAAGCCTGTTGGGGCAGACATCAAGCAGAGAAGGATTGGCAATGAAGTTCATGTACTGCACAGTTGTCACGGTGCCTTTGATTACTACCACAGATGTCCATGTGAATGTCCCCCGTAGCATAATACTGTCCCCATCAACCTATGTCTGTGGTGTGGTGCATGTTTTGATCAACTGTTAGCCCAGATTACAGTGTATTGGGACAAGACCATCGATCTGGAGTATCAAGAAATGTGATTCATCTGACCGGGCAATACATCTCCATTGTTTGATGGTCCAGTCTTGCCTTCTACAGTCTTAATTAAAAACGTCATTAGATCAACATGAGAATATGTAGAGGGTCATTTGCTGCATCCAAGTCCACTGAAAATTGCTCCAAAACACTTGTACCTGCACCAGCCTTGCAGCCTGTTCTCAGATCTGCCACAGATCATCATCTTTTCTGCTTTACAAAGTAGGTAAGCCTCTGACCTCCACATCCTATGATGAAGCCTCAAATACCTTGTTACTTACTCATGGTTTCATTGTCCATCAACCACTTTCCATAGATGCTGAAGACAGTAGCAAGCAAACAGCTGACCAGCTCTGCCATTTCAACATGTTCATTGCCACCATGCTTAGCAATCTGCCCTTTGTGAAAGTCACCTGTACTGGAAGATTTCACCATTTGCAGCTCACACTTGTGCTAGAATGATCTTCGTTTGCCTCTGCTCTTCTTATATACTGATCCTGCCATGTCAGGAGCCCACAGTGCCACCAGGTGGAATTCATTCTCACTGTGTGCAGTGGTCCTAATATTCTGGCTCACCAGTGTATCCTCATGCTGTAGAAATGTAAATGCTCTGTTGAAGAATAGGCAGTTTTCTATTTCATTACATCACCAGTGGCATCATTTGGCAGAGGCTTGTCAATGAATGAACATGTCCCAATACAGAAAAAAATATGAGAACAAAGGGAGGTGTGCGAAACTTAAGAACAAAAGTAGCTATTGCATGATGTGCCACTGTCAAGTAACACAGTTTGATGAAATTTGGACTGAACATAGAAAGAACTGCTATGCAGTATAGTACAGAGGCCAGGTGGAAGAAATATGCAGTTAAATGAACAGAAATGATATTTTTATTCATTCAAAGACAATACTTACACTTAATTCACCATGATTTGGTCCTCTGAACATTCCTAAAGTTGTGACATGTTTCTTAAAGGGTGTGTGATCACCACAGTTGGCAATGCATGCTCCCCTGCTGGCCACAAAGTTGGTAAGGAGATCTTGTGGAAGGGCATTCAATTTCTCTGCCTGCATGGTCGGCAATTACTGGATGGTCATTGGTGCATGTGGACATGCTGCATTGTCTTCCAAATGCCTCCAACATATGGTCAGTTGGATTTAAGTCAAGGAACAGGCTGGCCAGTCCACTCACCAAATATCCACTCATTCCAACAGATCCTCCATTTGTATTGTTCGATGCAGTCACACATTGTCATCCAAAAAACTGAAGTCAGGACTGAATGTACTCCGGAAAGGATGTACGTGGGTAAGGAGTACAATGTCACAATGTTGTTGACTGGTGAGTTACCATGCTCAACAATTTGGGGGTCAGTATGTCCAAGCAACATTATGCCTGCCCACACCGTAACACCTGAACCACGAAACGGTCATGTCTGACAATGCTGGACATACTCTCATATGGTGAAAGGTAGGAACACGTTATGTACCCAAGTACTGTGTAAAACATGATTGTTTTGATGGTCCGTATGTTATGATGTGGGAAGTCTAATGGTTCCTATCTTTACTGCTATTAAAGTTGAATACTTTGAAATAATTAACTCAAAAACCTCGTTTGAGCAATGAGTTGGTTTATTCTTCAGCTCTCAAGTATTGCAAACAACTGAAGCATAAAAGGGTCAACCTTAGTTTTAAGTATCTAATAACTATCTATAAGTCTGTTAACATCTTCGTATCTTTTTTATTGTAATTCATTGTAGTTTCTTCATCTTCACACAGGATTGATGGCTTACAAGATATAATTCCTTATTGTTGGTTACAGTAGGATAAATATTATTCCTATCACTGCTGCATGTTAATATCTGAATTAAAAGTTGTAGATGGTCGACACATTTGTTTCCAATCATAATTCACAACTGAAACCTGAACATGCTACTTCTTACAACAGAACAAAACAGAGTCCAAATTATTGACTAACATTCTTCCATGCCACAAACCAGCCAACTCCAACACAAAGCAACCAGCAATGCTCACATCGCATCATAATTCAAAGATGTTACAATTACATTTACATTGAGAGATACAGTTAATAAGTTGGTAATATTTTATGATGATTATATTGCAAAAGTTATTCAAATTACAGTCTAATATTTATTTAAATAATAACAATAATAAATTAAAATCATTTCAAAAGATTCTTTAAAAATTTAATTGACACAACCCTTCACATTTTTAAAGATTTAGTTATCACATTTTTTAGTGTATTTGTATTTAAGTTAAATAATTATCTCTAATTTATTTAATCATAATAAAGAAAACAAAAATATACATCATTTCTGCAGCATATTTGCGTATTGGGTATCTGATTGTCCAAGCGTATCAGATACGCCAAGTATTTCCATGTATCAAGTACTCCGATAGCTTGTGTGTATTGGATGTTCCATTCATTTTGCGGTGAAAATAAGATCAATGCCCAATTTCAATCATCGAACAACGTAGGTTGAGCAGCTCTTGGTGCAAGCAGATATTCGGCAAATCGACTAGCCTGCCCGTTCCCCAGTCTTAAATCCCATCGAGCTTATGTGGGACACATTGAGGAGACACATTGCAGCCTGTTCACATGTACATACGACTGTTCAGCAGTTGTCAGTCATGCTGTGGAGGAAAGGAATGCTCTACCACAAGAGCTTCTTACCGTCTTTGTGACCCGCAAGGGGACAAGTTGCAGAGCTTACACTGCTGTCTGTGTTGACCACATACTCTACTAAGAACCATGTCCCACCTGTCATAATGGCAATGGGATCATGAGGTACAGCAGTAACTTCAGTGTAATTATTGTTTTTAAATAAGAGTGTCACTTCTGTTCATTTCATAGTGTATTTATTTCAGTGTCCTGTGTGTATTGTAGCATTCTTTCTGTATATGGTCCAAGTTTCATTGATTTGTGCTGCCTGGCAGTGACACACCATGCATAAGTTACTTTCATCCTTAAGTTTTGCACACTAGTGTAGTATGTGTATTACCTGTTTGTAGAAACACCCATTATGGCTAAATCACATATAGCTTGGAAACCAATTGCAAGCAAGTGAGTGAATATTATAAGCCCAAAAGATGCATGGATTCAACAACGTGGCATCCTAAGACTCAAAATGGGAAAATGCAAGTGAGATGATCTTGACAAGGAGAAGAAAGAAGAAGAAGAAGAAAAAGGAGGAGGTGGACGCTTCTCCTAACCAAAGATATTTTTAACATTTGCTTAGCTGTAGTGCTCTGCTTTGTTTAGAAACTACTGTGTTTATTTTTGTAGGTGATCAATATTCTTACAAACATATCTGAATGCTGATTGTTAATAAGTGGTATTTGGTGAGTATTCTTCAAAATGATGGCCATGTATGTTTGAGAAACTTTCATTCTTCCTGGAGTGACTCATGAGTATGATCAATTATATTTTCTATATTTTCATGACATGCTGCAGATCTCATCATAAAAAGACATCTGAGACATAATACTGGGTTAAGATATACATTATCAAAAGGGAGTGGCTGTTAGGAACTAAATCAGTACACACTATTAACAATCATAATTAAAGCTTTTATGTTGAAAGAAGGTGTTGCATTCTCAGTTGTGTTAAAAGTTGTTGTGTATATTCTACTCTTTTCTTAGTAACGATATGACCACTACGATTTATATGAAAGAATAAATTGCACTTCTGAAAAATTTTACAAGGAACATTGATTCCTGCTATGCTGTTAAAAGGAATCTTCAACCCTTGTGTCTAAATAACCATAATTTTATGGCTCTCTCATGTGAATTTTCCTTGTGATACATTTCCCATATAATTAGTAGAAGGTGTAACCAATAAGATGTGTTTTTAATTTTCTTTTCAAATTGGAGGTGTTCCAGATTTCATGTTTGATGTCTGACAGTTATTACCTGCTGAAGACTTTTGTGCCAGAAAATGGAAATTTACACCGGAGCCTAGAAAAGGAGGAGTATCTACAAGAAAATTACTTTTGTGCCTTTTAATGCAGTTTTGTAAATCACATTTCATCTCATATTGTTGTTGTTAGCACTAGTTATAATTAAGAAGTAAAGGTACTATAATAACAATTATTATTATTACAAAAATAAAATCAAACAATGGAAAATCCAGGATGGAATGTAACAATATCAGAGAAGGAAAGTTGCCACTCACCATATAGCGCAGATGCTGAGTTGCGATAGGCACGATAAAAAGATTCACACAATTAAAGCTTTCAGCCATTAAGGCCTTTGTCAGCAGTAGACACACATGCGCACACACACACACACACACACACACACACACACACACACACACACACACACACACACTCACATAAACGCGACTTGCACACATGTCTGCAGTCTCAGAGAGCTGAGACCAGACTGCGAACAGCAGCACCAGTGCATGATGGAAGTGGCGACTAGGTGGGGGTAAGGAGGAGGCTGGGGCAGGGAGGGGGACGGATAGTATGGTGGGAGTGGCAGACAGTCAAATGTTACAGTTTAGACAGAGGGCAGGAGAGAAGGTGCAGAGAGGGGAGGGGGTAAGTAGCGGAAAGGAGAGAAATAAAAGAAATTAAAAAAACTGGGTGTGGCGGTGAAATGATGGCTGTGTAGTGCTGGAATGGGAACAGGGAGGGGGCTGGATGGGTGAGGACAGTGACTAATGAAGGTTGAGGCCAGGAGGGTTATGGGGACATAGGATGTATTGCAGGGAAAGTTCCCACCTGCACAATTCAGAAAAGCTGGTGTTGGTGGGAAGGATCCATATGGCACAGGCTGTGAAGCAGTCATTAAGATGAGGGATATCATTTTTGGCAGCGTGTTAAGCAACAGGGTGCTCCACTTGTTTCTTGGCACTTGTTTCTTGGCTACAGTTTGTTGGTGGCTATTCATGTCAACAGACAGCTTGTTGGTTGTCATGCCTACATAAAATGCATTACAGAGGTTGCAGCTTAGCTTGTAAATTACATGACTGGTTTCACAGATAGCCCTGCCTTTGATGGGATAGCTGATGTTAGTGACCGGACTGGAGTAGGTGGTGCTGGGAGGATGTATGGGACAGGTCTTGCATCTAGGTCTGTTACAGGGGTATGAGCCATGAGATAAGGGATTGGAAGCAGGGGTTGTGTAGGGATGGACGAGTATATTGTGTAGGTTCGATGGATGGCAGAATACCACGGTAGGAGGGGTGGGAAGGATAGTGGGCAGGACATTTCTCATTTCAGGGCATGACGAGAGGTAATCAAAACCATGGCGGAGAATGTAATTCAGTTGCTCCAGTCCCAGATGGTACTGAGCTACGAAGGGAATGCTCCTCTGTGGCCGGACTGTGGGACTTTGGGAGGTGGTGGGAGACTGGAAAGATAAGGAACGGGAGTTTTTTTTTTTTTTAACAAGGATTACTCCCCCCACCCCGTATCAATGATGTACATGATGTCCCACATGCAGTGCCACTGTTCTTTGGAAACTGAATATCTTTTTGCTGAACTTGGTGGTACCAGCAGGTTGTGGAGGAACTGCACTCAGCATCATTTTCTTCGTCATGGCACCTCATTGATTGTCATGCCTTGTCGGCATTGTGTTGGATGTGTTCAAGTACTACATCTTCATCTTTGGCAGTCACAAGGCCAGCAGTCTTCATTGCCTCTTGTGTATCATAGAGGGTAGGTCTGAGTCTGTCAATGGAAATGGTGGTAGGCACACCCCTGTTGTCTCTCTACCAAGTATCATATATGACCCTTTATTTGGCGACTGCAATGGCTTGCACATTGTGTCATTCTGTATGGATATGTTACTGCAGCTTGAGTGGTCCTCAAATATCATCCACATTGTTCTCCAGGTATGAATGGCTGGAGTTGCCAGATGTGCGACTATAATTTAGTGACAAATTCTGATGCATCGATCGTATCATCTATCACGTTATGCATGAACACCCTTCGTAGGTACAGTGTCTGTCGGCACACTAATTCAACTGCTGTAGCCTTCAGGTTGCTCTTAAATGACATACCGAGACCAAGGACCATGATGGGTAATGTCTCCATCCAATGTGTGTAACACGACATGGAAGGGCTGTCCTGAGTTTGCGATGCAGACTTTCTGCTATTCTGCTCACTGCTGGATTGTAAGTAGTAGTGTGAATGAGCTTAGTGCCCAACAAGCTGGCCAATACTTTGAATAGGTATACCTCAAATTGGTGTCCTTGATCTATTATACTGTGTATCCGTACCCAAAACTGGGCAATCCATCTGCAAAAAAACATTTGTGCTTCTGTCTCAGCTGTGATGTTGTTCATAGGGAAACCATCAGGCCATTGTGAAACTCAATCCACAATGGTGAGGCAGCAACTGTAGTCTTTTGACACTGGTAGGGGCCCTACAATGCCTGTGTGCACGTGTTGAAAGCATTGACTTGGTGGTAGGGATGTGCCTAATGGTGCCTCGACATGCCAAGTAACCTTATTTTTCTGGCACTCCACACAGTGTCTGACAAATGTCTTACAGTCTGCATCCATTCCTGGCCAGACAGGACTCTGTTTGACTAGTTTCACCTTGCCATGGGATCCCAGATGAGCCAGGTTATCCACTGACACAATTTCTTGTGACTGAAATCGCTGAGGTATGAACAGTCCTACTTTTGCCCCAGATCTATCAGAGTCCAATGTGACGTTGTTGTAACTTTAATCCCTCTATGTGATCCAATAATGTGCATAGTTAGCTCATCATTGTGATGCTACGACTGAGTCAAGACCTTGTAATCAACTGCTGTGGTTATAGCTTCAACATGTGAGAGAGCGTCTGCTGGTTCACTCAGCTTCCCTTGTACCCAGTGAGTGAGTCATAAAATGAGTGGTATAGTCCAAATGTTGAAGTTGTCTTGGTGATGCTTTCTCTGGTTTCATACTGAAAGCGTATGTCAGCTGTGTAAGGCCGGTGTATACAGTAAAGTATCAACCTTATAACGAGTGCCAGAACTTCCTGACTGCAACAGATGCAGCATATAGTTCTTGATCATAAGTTGCCCAGCATTTCTGTGATGGTGGCAGCTTGTGCCTAAAGAATGTGACTGGCTGCCAGCTATGTTCAACCTGTTGCTGAAGTACAGGATCAGCAGCGGTAGCTCATGCATCTACCTTGGGCACAAGTAGAGCCTGTGATTTTTGGCAAAATCATTGTGCAGTCCTGATATTGCTGTTTTGTTTTTCAGTTTGGAAAGCAGTATCTGTTTTGTTTGTTCATAGTCCCCTGTTATTTGGCTTTGGCGTGCCATTTGGAAGATCATTTAGTGGAGCTGTTATTGGTGTATGAATCAATGATAAAGATTAAAAATGCCGAGAAAATGACATAGCTGCCTAACTGTAATGGGACAGCCCTTAGGAGGCCGGATGCCATGGGCATTGATTGTATGTACAAGAAAGTGGATCTCTGTTGCCCCAAAGGTACACTACGCAGTGTTAATAACTAGGCCTTGCACATTCAAACCGTCAAATATCTTGGTTAAATGTTGTAGATGTTCTGCTCCTGATGTAGACATCTCTAACATGTCGTCTATGTAGACATAACAGAAATTCAGATCTCTCATGATAGCATCCCTAAAGTGTTGAAATGTCTATGCTACGTTACGCAGTTTGAAAGTCATTCTCACAAACTCAAAAAGATCAAAGGGAATTCTTATATTTGTCTTGTGTATGTCTTCTGGTGTGACAGGAATTTGATAGTATGTTCATACTAAGTCCATAGTAGAGAATATTTTCTTACCATGTATGTTGAAAGCAAAGTTTTCTTGGAGTGGCACCAGATATATCCAGGGATGGTCCTCACATTGAGTTGGCAGTAATACTATCATGGGTGCCATCTATTATTCTCCTTCAGCACTAAGTGTAACAGGGCTGTCAAGCTGCAACTAGATGCTCAACAGATACTCTGTGTCAGCATGCCAAGAATTCCTGCTTCATGACTTTGCATTTTTCTGTTGTTAAATTCCTAAGACATACATTGACTGCTGGTCCTGGTGTGTTAAGGATGTGATGTATTGTGGTGTGCTTCACTGGTGCAAGGGAGTGTGATTGTTTTGTAATCTTGGGGAGCTTCTGTAACAGGTGTATGTACAGAGTATTCCCCAAACTTGTGCATTCTGTCATCAGACTGACACAACATGCCTTTGCTTGGCTATCCTGGTTAGAGATGGGAGTGTGATTGTTTTGTAATCTTGGGGAGCTTCTGTAACAGGTGTATGTACAGAGTATTCCCCAAACTTGTGCATTCTGTCATCAGACTGACACAACATGCCTTTGCTTGGCTATCCTGGTTAGAGATGGAATCTATCAGTTATTGATGTTGTAGATTTGGGGCCAGCCATAGAAAGATAAGGGCTGCAACACATCTGCCATCATGAACTGCCATTCGAGTCTGTGACATAATCCGAGACTGAGTAATAGTGTCATTTGCCCATATGTCCTGATCTTTGAACTGTTGGTAACAAATAGGTAGTAATCATTGCAGTTGTAATGTAGTAGTCAGGTTGATGGGTACATTGACACTTCCACCCTTTGTATGTTGGTGTCACGGTCCATGATGAAGAGGTGACGTGTGCTATTGCTAGAAGTAGCTGCTGCTGATATGGACTCTGTGTCATGGTTCTACTTGCGTGGTGGTGTACATTTCCAGTCATCATTGGTGAACTTCTTACAATATTCAGCATAGCAGATGATCAATTGCAGCTTTGCAATGATCGATGACACAGCCGTTGACAAGTGTGAGTCATTTGCAGTGCAGTGAATTGTGTGGTCAGCTCAGGCAACTATGACAGCAGGGATGAGACAGTCACTGTGGGCACATTACCTTGTTATGAAACTACTGTTGACACACTCACAGAGGGTACATTTCCATAATTCTGTCTGCTGTCTGTGCTAGCACATTCAAATTGCCAGTGCAAAGTGTTAAAATTTTCTGTGTATTGGAAGGCAGACAAGACAACCAGATGTTTCGTAGTATGTCATCACTAACTGCATTACTTGCCAGCATCTGTAGATGTCATACAAGTTTTGATGGGGTACAATAGCCAAGTTATTCTGTTTGTAAAAGTTTTTCCAATTACCTTGTCTCTGATTGGGATAGACTTGTTATTAAAACATTTTTTATTGATGCACATCACTAGGTGTTCAACGGTACAGTCAGGATGTCTTGCACTTCTGCAGCTAAATCTTCATTTAGTGCTGCAACAACATAGTATCTGATGATGTATGAGCTAACACAAACTGGCTTTCCAACTGCGCAAGCCATAACGCTACATTATGTTGCCAGAATGATGGGTGTTTGATCACGATTCTGGTGTTTGATCACGATTCTGATGATCCCATCACTTGCAGCCAGTTCTATGGTTGTTGGCGAGTCTGTCATGTCCAACATGAAAATAAGTGTGACACAGCTGGCATGGAAGGAACAAGCCTGTGGGTTTTGCGATGCAATACACTGCATCATAGCTGACACAGTTGTACTGACGTAACTCTTCATTGGCAGGCAGCAAATATGTGGTTATTCATCGAGAATTAATCTCTTATTTCCACATATGTTACATTAATACTTGCACATACGAGTATGTTATATTTTTAATAATTGGAGCACGGAATACTAAAACTAAACCAAGAGTCAAGAAACAGCACACAGAATCATGTCAGGCATGCCACTGTGCATGTCATCATGATGTGTTACCCTACAAAGATAACAATAGTAAAGTTCTGAAGCAGTTACTTTTCCTTTACAGATTCTGCCTCTGAGCTTGTCGGATTCTGATCTCTGCCATTATAGTTTTGTTGGCCTGATTTTATACATAAGATGATATACTTCATTATTTAAGCCATTAATAAAGATTTTTGGCATGATTTACCATAAGTTTTAATATGGTGCTTGTACTACAAAAAGGATGTCCCCAGTGCGGATGCATAAAATGGTTTCATAAACTTTTCTAAGTTTCCTAGCCCACGACCTAGTCCATAAACAAATTTATGGTTAATATTTATATTTCATTTTGAGCAGAAAAACCTAAGATTGCATTTTTACAAATGACTGTGTAATTTATAAAATAACAACTTCTTTATACACCAGTCTTTAGTCAAAAATCACCCAAAATAGTCCATCCCAGCTGAGAGAGTAGATAAGCAACAGCTATGTCAGATCTGCTCCTAGTAATCTCTCACACAAAAGCTATGTGCAACCTGCCCATGAAAACATGCACAACGGCATCCACAAAATCTCAGTGATGTTGTTGCCCGAATAATTTCTTTAATTCAAGTTAGTGAATATTTTGACTGAATTGTGTTGTGGTTAGGAAGAGGGTTGGACTGTTATTGTCATTGGAATGAATGATTGTTATGTGTGTGGTGACTCTCATTAATTACTAAACTAACTGAAATATTACAGAGTACTTTTATCTAATGGACAACTGCAAGTCAGCATGTGTACAGCAATGGAACATAGTGTAAATATGAACTGCATTTTATGCCACACTTAGTCAATTTGTTTTAGTGACTTGTTACAGCTGCTAATGATTCTTGGCAGTGTTTCTAAAACCCATGCTCCAATAACATTATAATTTGCCTGATGAGTTCTGCCACAGGACTCTTGTTCATTTGGGAGTGCTAACCTGGTTTGAGTATTATTAATCTTACAAAGTTGAGAGACTTGTCATCTCTCCAACAATAGGACATCAAGGCTAATAGATATGCAGAAAAGCAAAACAAAAATTGTGCTGTTGTCTTCATTATTGAGCAAACACGATCCAGATTCATTAAACTTTTCAGTGTCATGATTACAGATGGACGTGTTGCCGAGGAGGTGATGGAGAAGGGACTACAAAATTCAGTTTAGTCAGCTTATAGTGTGTTGCCTCTACTTTTGCTAGTTATCCATATAGATCCCAAAGAATGTTACCATCATCAGCCATTTCACATTGCAATGCAACTGATTAAGGACCACATTTTTGCTAAATTTTATTTTTGATGTTACAAGCAAAAATTCGAGCACTCGATACATACAAATGCTCAAAGTACCTGATATACTAAGACAATAAGATCACACAATACACAGACATTTTTCTGAGTTAAAGTAATTAGATTTTTATAAAATTTTGGAAAGATATTTAAAATTAACAATGTTATTATCAGTATTGACATTTTCATAATTTATTGTGAGTAATAATTTCAAAAGAAAGAATGAATTATTTATAAATTTATCAGTATGTAAAAATTGATAGTTTGTGAGATCATTGTACTGTGAGCCTTTATATCTTTATGGTCTGACATGAACATGATTAAGCAACCTTTCTCATACAAAGGATGAACTTTTCAGCAACACCATCTAAGAGCGGGACAGACTCAAGCATCAATGTCTCGATCGACTTATTGACAGCATGCAGAGGAGGATCCAAGTGGAGCAATCTATTCTGAAAGTTACCTAGCAGTAGGTTTTGATTTCACAGATGTGCAGAGACGAGAACTTTTAAATGACTGCTTTTATTTTGGTTATTGTTTTATTTTGAATTCCCAACAAATTTATTTTCTAGTTTCACAATACTCATACCTCCCTTTTATGTAAGCCAAACACATCCACAGTTATTCATATGGTAAAAAAGATCAGCAGTTTACATGCAGCGACTTCCCTTTTGCAAGTTATCTAATGTTGTCTACCCACCTTCCATTAGATCATGCAAATGGCCTTTTATTACCTCTTAGAATCCAGCACAGTACCTCTTTGATATATGCAATGTCCAGTTTGCCCCAACTGCTTACACATTTAAAATCTGCATCCCACTTTCATAAACAAAAACTGCTGTAAACTTTTCAGCACATTGGAACTTAAATTTTGAAAATTGTTTAGTTCACCAAAAGCACAAAATGATGTTTACTTTTGTCTCTTCAACAGCCCAGCTCTTGTCTTGAGTTGCCTTGTTTACAAAAACTCGTTAACTGGTTCTATGAAATTGTTATTAAATTATATAATTTTCTTTTCTATTTGTTGATTGTAAATCATTTTACTTGTATGGTAATTGATTTGCATATCTTCTTTCAAATTTGCTCCAGTTATTTCTTCTATCCACTGTTAATCTACACTAGGGACGAAGAGCACAATGTCATCAGTGAAATGAAAGTGATTCAGGTATGTTTCATTAACACATATTACTTCTTTATTTCCCCAGTTTTTAGGGTCTGACAACTTCTACAACTGCTGAGAGCACATTTGGTAATATGAAATGTTTCTGTCCTGGAAGAGGGAGGTCTGGAGGTAGAGGAGAAGGATCCACAAGACAAGGATGGGGTAGTGGGATAGTGTGAGGTAGGTCTTTTGACAGCTGAATCAGCGGCTGCATGTGAGGATGAAAGGAGTTCAGAGGGTAGAGCTTATAAAAGATAGAGAGAGAGAAAGAGGGGAGAGAAGGAGAGGAGAAGAGTTTGGACATGAAGAGGGAGATATGGAGAGAAGAGATAGAAAAGGTGAAGGTGGAGAATGGGCACAGAGGTGGTGAGAGAGAAAGGGGGAGGGGGAGGGGGGGAGAGAGAGAGAGAGAGAGAGAGAGCATATCTGCATTGGGGGAGGAGGGGAGGAAGAATGGTGGGAGAAGGTAGAATGTGATGTGGTTGGGAAGGGAACAGTGAGGAGAGAAGAAAGAAGGGAAAAAGAAGTAAGGTGAGACAGTGAGAAACAGGTTAGTGGAGGTTTAGGGCAGAGAGACTGCAAAAGTACAGAAAATATTGGCCAGACAATTCCCAACTGCATAGTTCAGAGAAGAGAAGGGAAACAGGTTAGCGGAGGTTCAGGGCAGAGAGATTGCAAGAGTTCAGAATATGTTGGACAGACAATTCCCAACTGCATAGGTCAGAGAATCTTGCACTGCAAGGGAGTATTCATGTGGCCTGTGTAGTCAAGCAGCTGTCATTTGTGTTGTGGTGGGCAACATGTTCAGCAACTGGATGGTCAATTTTGTGATTGCCTCACTTTGGTGGCGGCAGTTCATGCAGGTAGACAGTTAGGTTCTTGCTACGCTTACATAGAATTCAGTGCAGTATTTCCAGTACAGCTGATACATAACATGGCTCTATCACTCATGACTGCTTTTTATTGGTGGTCAAGTCACTGGTGTCTCCTACCCACTAAAAGGCTGGGCTACATTTGAAAGCAATCTAATTATATATCAGCTACATTGCAATTGCTGTACAGCAGTCTATGTAGGCATCACAAGTAACCAAATGCCTACTCACATAAATGGTCACCTCACATACTATGGCAAATCACAAACTTGACCATCCAAAGCATAGAAAAGCAACTGAAATCACTCAACAGAGGAAAGTCCACTGGACCTGATGGGATACCAATTCGATTCTACACAGAGTACGCGAAAGAACTTGCCCCCTTCTAACAGCCGTGTACCGCAAGTCTCTAGAGGAACGGAAGGTTCCAAATGATTGGAAGAGAGCACAGGTAGTCCCAGTTTTCAAGAAGGGTCGTCGAGCAGATGTGAAAAACCATACACCTATATCTCTGACATCGATCTGTTGTAGAATTTTAGAACATGTTTTTTGCTCACGTATCATGTCATTTCTGGAAACCCAGAATCTACTCTGTAGGAATCAACATGGATTCCGGAAACAGCGATCATGTGAGACCCAACTCACTTTATTTGTTCACGAGACCCAGAAAATATGAGATACAGGCTCCCAGGTAGATGCCATTTTCCTTGACTTCCGGAGGGCGTTCGATACAGTTCCGCACTGTCTAGTAATACAACGATGAAAATTAATATTACGACGATGTCAAACCTTATTTTCATGATTTAAAGAAGTATTCATGATATTAAAAATGTAATTATAATTTTATTATTTTAATTTTTATGCTTAGCGTATCAAAGAATTTCTAGTGCATGGAATAAATTAGCATTGTCTGTATACGAAACTATATATGATTGTTAAGGGTTAAGCATGTAATAATTCGACGTAAGACATTTTGTTGAGTCTGAATTTTGTTCTCGTACTGGTTGGTAGAGAAGGAAAAGTTCCTTAATCGATGTGAAGGTAGAAAGGCTGTAAAAAGGAGAGAGAGAGAAGGTAAATACAAGTTATTCAAAGCAAATATCTCCCAAGTGTAACGTCTTGTCATTTCCTATAACTAAAAATTGCAAGGTCTAATCTGAGCCTGTCCTGAATAACAGCGAAGAACATTTATGTTATCATATATTTTCTTCGTTTGACCATGGTTGTGATTCGCATGTTTCTTTTTGTTATGTGACGTGTGATGAATATTTTCATTATATGCGCAAAAGTGCACACAGCTTTAATCGAACCTGCGTCTTTCGGAAACGATAACTTTTAATCAGTACAATTACACGAATACCATCTAAATCACAACTGTGATTGCAAAAGTGTTTCCTGGACCAAATAATTCTTATAAAATGTGTATTTTACAAAGCGAGCAGCATTGCACTATCGCTGACTCGCAACAATCGAAAGAGTAAAATCAATGCTTAAATAAAATTGCCACCTTTTAATAATTATTATTATCCCATTTAATAAATAAATAGCAATTCAGTGGCTATTCAATCAATAAACAGAGGGGGCAATTCAGTGGCAACCGTGACAGGACTAGCTTATATGTGTGTGCTAATGTGTGTTTTTTCTATTTGTTTCATGCTGTAATGAGCGGAAATCTACGACGACCCTAAGCACGATATTTTTGCTGTACCATTCCATCCCAGCGGCAGTAGAATGAAGCACTGTGTAAGGTAGGCTCAACCTCTTCTTCGACCTGGTGCTATATCTTACTAAAGAAACAAAAAACAAAACAAAAAATTACATTTTGTGGGTGCTTTTTTTTTTTTTTTTTTTTTTTTTTTTTTTTTTTTTTTTTTTTTTTTTTTTTTTAAGGACTTGTAGTCCGGGGTGATATGTTACAATACAGCATCACCGGTCTATTGCGGTCTAACTGTGTTGGTGAGGCAGTAAATTTCCACAGGGCAGTGATTGCGTCACTGCAATTCACTTTGGAGGTGTGGCGGTGGGACTTGGGTGTGTCCTCTTAGGAAGTTATAAGAGTCAATTATATTTAAATAACTGCGAGAAGGATCAGCAAAATACAGCATCAAGTGTTTTCAGTAGAGGTTAACTGAACGAGATTGGAACTGAATTTTAATCAAACGAAAGTGAACATTTATAGTACTGATTCCAATCTAGCGCAGTGAAGTAATTATTTTATGTTTTGTGTGATGGAATAATTGATGTGTTGTGTGTGACATATTCCCGTTTAGACTTGCACCCAAACATTTGCAAACATGGTGAAAACAGTGGGACATGTAAGAAAAGCTACACAGCAGGAAGTAACTGTAGAACATTCAGAGGAGGAAGTAATAACTAGTGATGTAGAAATTGATAATATTTTTTTCATATCAGACAGAGGATATAGAACAGGACACTAATATTAAAGTCAGTGATCCATCTGCTGTAGAACACTCAGGCAGAATACAGACGGTAGTTCAAGTGCATACTGAAGCAGAACCACACAAAACACCAGTTACAGTCAATTTACCACCGGTAAAGCCAACAAAAACAGTAATGGATCCATTTTCTCTCTTAATGATGAAAATGGAACAAATGTTTAAAATACAGGAACAATCACAGGAACAAATGTTTAAAATACAGGAACAATCACAGATACAGCAAGAACAAGAAACTGCTAAACAGCTTGCAACTGAGATTAATAATAATTTAGATAAACATATCAGCAGAGTAGATGAACGGATTAGGATCTTGGATGAACGCATCAGTCAATTAGATGAATGTGCGCAGTTAAGCTTTTCACAGTTCTCAAAAGAGATAGATCAAAAGCTTGAAAACCGGTTAAAGGAACACGATCGCCAGCTGCGACAGCAAATAGATGCCCAGTTGTCTGCTATACAGAACAACATTTCAAGTATGCAACAAACATACCATGACTTACCACAGAATGTAAAGCAAGTAACCCAGGATGTGGACAAATTACAACAAACACACATTTCTTTGGAAGCAGAAATACGCAACATAAGTACACGTATAGAAAACCTTACGGTTGATAATCAAAACGTAATAAAACAAAAATGCAAAGAACAAGAAGAACACGTTGTGACCACATTCAACACATGGCTAAATGACAAAGACAAACAAATTAGTACTGTTATACAGAAGGAACTACCTGTGATGTTACAACGAGCAGGAACACAACTGA
Source organism: Schistocerca serialis cubense (assembly GCF_023864345.2). Classification (NCBI taxonomy): domain Eukaryota; kingdom Metazoa; phylum Arthropoda; class Insecta; order Orthoptera; family Acrididae; genus Schistocerca; species Schistocerca serialis. Next base: position 603,923,746 of record NC_064643.1, read on the forward strand.
TACATGAAAACAACACAAAGATTCATGAACTCCAGACTGAATTACAAAACGTGCAGAAAGTGCTTAATGAAACACGTATGCAAACATCTCATAACAGTTCACCGGAGTGTGTTAGTATCACAGAAACACACCCTGATCATTATGAAATGCCTTTAACTGAAAGTAGGGGGCAGACAGGCGATAATTTCAACCCAACACGTGGAGTAACACCCGTTTATCAAGACCGTACACAATCATTGGTGACTCAGGATGCTTTAGTGAAGAATTCAAAGTTTCAGAAGTTTACCAATGATAAGAACGGACCCCATCCAATTGTGTTTATCAAAGGGATCCACGGGATAGTGGCAAAAAGTTGGAACGAAAGGGAGAAAATTGTCTTTACCATTACCCATATTCAAGGTGAGCCAGCATTGTTCGCGACACAGAAAGCTGAACAATGCAGCTCCTTCGATGAATTTGAACAAGCTTTTCTAAACAAGTATTGGTCACGTGGGGTACAAGAACGTTTAAGAAAAGAAGTTTATAGTCCTGAGCCATTTAATAGAAAAGGCGGTACTTTGCGGAAATATTTTGAAAAGTATGTGGACAAAGTGAAATATTTATCCACACCAATTCCTGCGTGTGATGTTTTAAAGATATTAAAGGAGAAGTTACTGCATGATCTAAAGGAGAAATTGTTTCACATTCCTGAAGACAATGTGGAACATTTTCTATCTGTACTGGACTCTTTAGATTTGGTTATCGAAGAGGACAGCCACCATTACGGGAATAATTCGTCGAATAATGGTAATGGTAATGGCAATGGGCGAAACCACAAGAACAATAGTAATAGAAACACCTACTATGGGAATCAAAATCATTGGAATCGTCCGAATTATTCAGGATGGCAGAACCACAATATGAACACAAGTTGACAGTACAGTAATGCACCGAATCACAATTATCATCCACAGAACAATAGTGGACAAAACAATAACGGAAACTTTTCAAAGAAACGGAAACGAGATTTTAGAGCTAACGCCAATTAGAATAACAGTAATTTTTCAAATACTCAGCAAAACATGCAACCACTACATAACTGGTCAACACAGAATTATGCACAACAGCAATGGCAGCAGCCTAGGCCACCGCAATATCACAACAACAATCATGTACAACCCCCATATAATACAAATATGTCAAATAATATGCAGCAGCATATGAATGTGCAGCCATGACAACCACTGAATCAAAATATCAAGATCATTGAGGTAAGTGAACCGAAACCATCAACCAGTACCAGGCAGTCAAATTAGATACGATGACATTCTGCTCCCGTGTGTCAGTCGCAGGGTGTCTAGGGGGCACTTGCATGAATGATGTTAGTAATAACGAGCAACCAAACGTGCAGACTACCAGCTGTAGTAACAATGAGAATGTGTGTCGCATAGAATCAGCAGCGATCAGGTCGAACAACGTGAAAAATGCAGTGTGTATGAATAATTCTGTTGATGTTGCTCAGAAACGTAGTTCAACTATGCAGATGTTAAGATATAATGACGGAGTCAATATAAGAGAGGAATTATGCCAAGATTTTTGGAAGAAGTGTAATTTGTTAGAACGGGAAGTTGTACAAGCAGCTATAGTTTGTGATATTTATGGTATTCAAACTACGGTGATTTTAGATACTGGAGCATCTGTTTCTGTGCTGAATGAATCGTTCTTTCTTCACTTAAAGAAGATTAGAAAGATTCTGGTTTTTCCAGTCACTAATTGTCGAGTTACAGGAGCCATTAGTCATAAAGCCCAACTAGTTCAGGAACAGACACACATTTGTATTAATTTTGGAATGGGAGCCAAAGAGTGCACCTTCCTTATTGTAAAGAATTTAGCCGTGAACTGTCTCCTTGGATTAGATATTTTGCAAGAGACAGAAACTATAATCGATCTGGCAAAGGGTGAATGCAGCATGTGTTTCGGTGACACGAGAGTCAGGTTAGACTTGGTAAAGACCAAGGAATTGCATGGCAAATATTGTCAAATTTTAAAGATAGAACCGATTCGCGCACATTTATGGCGGCTTCAAGATAGTTTCAATTGCAGTACATTCCCGGTCACGGAAGATGTGAAGGACGAGGAGAATATCCACCTCTCTGAAATAGTAGAAAAAGTACAACACTCCTCTGGTCTTGACAGTCTGCAACAAAAGCAATTATTAGACACACTTACCAATTATCGTAAAGTATTTTTGAAAAAACCTGGACTAATTAAAGGTTACGTGTATGACATGCAAGTGTTTCCCCATGAAATTTACTGTCATCAAACATACTCAATACCCAGTGCGAAAAGGGAAGCAGTAACAAGACTCTCAGAATACCAATTAGTTGTAAGAAAATTTCAGCTCCAGTTAGACAGAGAAGAGGACGCTGAGCTGCAGCAAGGAGAAGAAGAATTGCTTCAAGATGATTCCACCCTAAGACATTTAATCAAACATAATACAAACTTGTCGAGATTTAGTAAACTTTAAGGAATCTGTGCGTGTGAAACTACGAACAGTGAACAGAACTGCATATTTCACACAACAGTAGGATATAGTGAATTTAGAAAATAAATGTTTCAATTTGTTGGTTGTTAACTATTTTGAACTCACTAGGGTGAGCATGTTATGTTCTTTTTTTTCTTTCAGACTGTGTACAGGATACACTTACAACATGTAAAGTTTACGTGAGTTATGTATAGGTTTAACAAAATTTCCACCGTAAGTTAGTGCTCGGACTTGCATGAGCTATAAACCAGGTCGAACAAGATGTTGTCCATGACTGAACAGATCATTACACAGACAAACATGTACAGACTTGTGTTTATCAGTGCGCAATTCTTTGTAAGTCCAGGAGCACCTTTTCGAGAAAATATATGACTTAGGATTTGCTTTTATATTGTAAATGACTACAATTATGTACTTCATTTGATATGTACAATCATTCAGTTATTTATCATTATATAACTAGACTGCATAAAGACATTCTTAAGGGTAGCACAAGGACTTTACCTTGTCAGACTTGATAACTGTGATCAAGTGACTATGTGGTGAAGTGAACATGTCACAGACGACCTATGAACAAAGACTTCCTGTGAACATTATCCTCTACGCGTACAAACTTTATTTCACTGGCGAAAGAGTGGAATTTAACACAAAAGTGGACACTCAATGAGTGCGTTATGTTACCATGATTTCGTTTTCAAATTTTGTGCTACGAGTGTTTAATAATGTCAAATATTCAGAGTGTTATTGGGACCACATGCGTGGACGTAACATTCCAGGCAAACTAAAACTCAAGAGCAAGTGTTTTTATCGATCAGTCAGCAACAGTGTTGAGTCGTAACAGTGTTGGGAACTGCTACTGACTATATCATTAAACCCGTTGCAGAACTGTACAATGTTGGAACGTAATTACATGAAACTTTAATTGCAGATAGTCAGTTACATCGGAAGGACGAATGGACTTGCATCATGATAAAGAAACTCACAAACAGTCGAACACCTCACAAAAAAAAAACACATTCTTCTTGTTGAGTGAAAGAGTGCGTGAAATATGATGTAATTTAGACGTTAATTTAAGGAACTGATACTGCTGTTTGAATTTCATGTGACTGTATGCTGGGATGCTGAGCACACGTGTCGGTGAGGGCAGCATTCTGCAGCGACATTATCCGTCATCCCTTGCCGCAGCCTGCCACGTCATTGCAGTCCATCGCAGACTTACCTGATGGGGTGAGACATCGGTGTTGCAGTACACCAAGTCGCCAGCCGTTGTCACCAGCACCACTATCACAAAATTGTACCATTATTCAATGTCATACAAAGTGAATATTCAAATGTTGAAAATTAAAAAAGAGGGTATGGAAGATGTGCTCGCTCCACCATGGTTTTTTTCCGGGGTTTTTCCCATTGGCCTTTGCTCGAATGGGGGAGCGTAACTCAAAATCCCTGAGACTTAAAAGTAAACAAAGCACATGCTTCCAAGTGAAAGAACACAGTGAACTTCAAACAGAACAGACAAGGAAAATAAGCCTGCTTGGATGTCCAGTCAAACAAGTGTGACTGTACATCCAAAGTGGGCAATGTAGTGCTACAATGATGAAAATTAATATTATGATGATGTCAAACCTTATTTTCGTGATTTAAAGAAATATTCATAATATTAAAAATGTAATTATAATTTTATTATTTTTGTGCTCAGTGTATCAAAGACTTTCTAGTGCACGGAATAAATTAGCATTGTCTGTACTACGAAACTATATATGTGATTGTTAAGGGTTAAGCATGTAATAATTCGATGTAAGACATTTTGTTGAGTCTGAATTTTGTTCTCGTACTGGTCAGTAGAGAAGGAAAAGTTCCTTAATCGATGTGAAGGTAGAAAGGCTGTAAAAAGGAGAGAGAGAGAAGGTAAATACAAGTTATTCAAAATATCTCCCAAGTGTAACGTCTTGTCATTTCCTATAACTAAAAATTGCAAGGTCTAATCTGAGCCTGTCCTGAATAACAGCGAAGAACATTTATGTTATCATATATTTTCTTCGTTTGACCATGGTTGTGATTCGCATGTTTCTTTTTGTTACGTGAGGTGTTATGAATATTTTCATTATACGCGCAAAAGTGCACACAGCTTTAATCGAATCTGCGTCTTTCGGAAACGATAACTTTTAATCAGTACAATTACACGAATACCATCTAAATCACAACTGTGATCGCAAAAGTGTTTCCTGGACCAAATAATTCTTATAAAATGTGTATTTTCCAAAGCGAGCAGCATTGCACTATCGCTGACTCGCAACAATCGAAAGAGTAAAATCAATGCTTAAATAAAATTGCCACTTTTTTATAATTATTATTATCCCATTAAATAAATAAATAGCAATTCAGTGGCTATTCAATCAATAAACAGAGGGGGCAATTCAACTGTTGCCTGATAAACAAAGTAAGATCCTACGGAATATCAGACCAGCTGTGTGGCTGGATTGAAGAGTTTTTAGCAAACAGAACATAGCATGTTGTTCTCAATGGAGAGATGTCTACAGACGTTAAAGTAACCTCAGGCATACCACAGGGGAGTGTTATGGGACCATTGCTTTCCACAATATATAAAAATGACCTAGTAGATAGTGTCGGAAGTTCCATGCAGCTTTTCGCGGATGATGCTGTAGTATACAGAGAAGTTACAGCATTAGAAAATTGCAGCGAAATGCAGGAAGACCTGCAGCGGATAGGCACTTGGTGCAGGGAGTGGCAATTGACCCTTAACATAGACAAATGTAATGTATTGCGAATACATAGAAAGAAGGATCCTTTATTGTATGATTATATGATAGCGGAACACTGGTAGTAGTTACTTCTGTAAAATATATGGGAGTATGCGTACGGAACGATTTGAAGTGGAATGATCATATAAAATTAATTGTTGGTAGGGCAGGTGCCAGGATGAGATTCATTGGGAGAGTCCTTAGAAAATGTAGTCCATCAACAAAGGAGGCAGCTTACAAAACGCTTGTTTGGCCTATACTTGAGTATTACTCATCAGTGTGGGATCCATACCCGGTCAGGTTGACAGAAGAGATAGAGAAGATCCAAAGAAGAGCGGCGCGTTTCGTCACAGGGTTATTTGGTAAGCGTGATAGCGTCACAGAGATGTTTAGCAAACTCAAGTGGCAGACTCTGCAAGAGAGGCACTCTGCATCGTGGTGTAGCTTGCTGTCCAGGTTTCAAGAGGTTGCATTTCTGGATGAGGTATTGAATATATTGCATCCCCCTACTTATACCTCCCCAAGGAGATCACAAAAGTAAAATTAGAGAGATTCGAGCATGCATGGAGGCTTTCCGGCAGTCGTTCTTCCCGCGAACCATACGCGAGTGGAACAGGAAAGAGAGGTAATGACAGTGGCACGTAAAGTGCCCTCCGCCACACACCATTGGGTGGCTTGCGGAGTATAAATGTAGATGTAGATGTAGAAATTGCCGAACATGCTGTGCATCACAACACAAATGACTTCCGCAGCTGCTTCACTACATGAGCCATTAGGGTACTCCCTTCCCACACAAGTTTCTCTGAACTATGCAAGTGAGAATTATCTCTCCAGCATATTCTATATTCTCACAATACCCCCTGGCCAAAACCTTCACAATGTTCTCTCTCCCTTCCTCCCTCCCCCCCCCCCCCTCCTCCCCTGTTCACTCTCTCTCTCTCTCTCTCTCTCTCTCTTTCTCTTGCTCATTTTCTATGCCTCTCCATTTCTCTTTCCCCTCCATGTCTCCCTCATCTTCACCTTCACCTCCTTTCCTCCCCTTCCTTCTCACTCCCCACCCCCTCTCTATCTCTTATATGCTCTACCATCTGAACTCATTTTGTCTTAATGTACAGCAGCTGAATCATCTGTCACCCCATCCCCCTCTCTGTCTACCCTGGGAATTGCTCTCCATAGTCAGTAATCAATAATCAGTCTGAGTGTGACTGCAGGAGTGTGCATCTGTGTGCACTTTTATTACAGAAAGAATAAGATCTCAAAAACTAGGGTGATTACCGTTTCCTGTTACATTTTTCTGTGTGCCAAACAATGGTCTGCTGTAGATGAATCGTTTCCTTTCCCTTTTTTACATATTTTCCCATCCCGAAATTTACATTAATTTTGCACATTGCTGATTCAGCACTCTTTCATCCAATACCCTTTTATCTTTGTTACTGCTTTTCTTTTCCTATGTATACCGTGGTGGAAATATTTATTGCATCACCATGAATTACTTAATAGTTTTGTCTTTTGCTGCAGTTTGCTTCAGGTTATATCAGCCCCATTGTTGCTAAACTTTATTGACATATTCTTGCCTTAATAATCTGACTTCTTCACATGTTTTCCAAAAATACACAACTCTTTGTTGTTGTTATTTAGTTTTACAATGAAGCCAGTGTTTATATTGCCATTTTGAGTTGAGTCTTTGCAGTGAGAAGATGGGCAAGTCAGTTGAATTAATTCCAGAAAAGAAAGCTGCTATACTTGCTTATTTGTCTGTTGGTGTCAGTCAGCACCAGAGAGATAGCCTCTAAGACAGGATTTAATCAGTATACAATTTCGAGGTTACTGAAAAAATACAGAGAAAAAGGAAATGTTGATCGTGAGAAAGGAAGAGGTCGGAAAAGGGCATCTACTGCCAAACAGGACAGGGTATTGAAAAGGCTTTCACTCAACGATCGTTGCCTGTCATCAACTGAACGAAAGCGAGACTGGGAAGAAATGTGTGACATCTCTGTAACCAGTAGAACTGTAAGAAATAGTCTACTGGAGGCTGGACCCTCAGCCCGTAATCCAAGAAGGAAGCCTTTATTAACCAATGGCTCAGATGGAAAAGTGTTCGTGCGTCGAAGAAAAGGTGAAGAATTTTTGCCATCAACCATAACACATACAGTCAAACACCCAGAAGGACAAATGGTCTGGGGGTGCATTTCTAGTCATGGAGTTGGTCGTCTGGACTTCATCAATGGCACTGTCAACCCAGATGCCTACATAAGCATGCTTGAAAGGAAGCTTATGCCAACCATTAGAGACCAGTTTGGAGATGTTTCCAATTGCATTTTTCAGGATGACTCTGCTCCATGCCATAGAGCTTTGAAGGTGAGTCCTATGACTAATATTTGTACCAAACATGAAGCAGATTACTTTCTTGGTTAATTTCCACATACTTCTACATTTCAGGTAAAATCTTTCCTTCGACAAAATGGGGTTCGAGTATTAAAGTGGCCTGGAAACAGCCCTGATATCAATCCTATTGAGATTTGTTGGAAGGTTATGGGAAATGCTATCACCAAAAAGAAGCCATGGAATAAACAGGGCTGTGTTGAAGACCCTTTTGCGTGTATGGTTTCATGAACTGAGTGAGGAGTACACTAAAAAGTGAATTCTTTCAATGCCTTCACGATGCCAAGCGGTGCTTAAGGTACATGGTGGAGCAACAAAGTATTAAATGTGTGTTCATAAGAGACAATACAAACACTGAAATCCATCAGTGTTATTGTAATATCTCTTTATATTCGATGAATTATTCAGATACAATTCTACCCTTGAATGACGTTTACTAATTTTCTATCCTCATACTCGCAGAATCCATGCGAAAAATAGTTCATACAATTGCTATGCCATGAGCACATAAGTATTCTTTGTTATATATAAAAACAAAGATGAGGTGACTTACCGAACAAAAGCGCTGGCAGGTCGATAGACACACAAACAAACACAAACATACACACAAAATTCAAGCTTTCGCAACAAACTGTTGCCTCATCAGGAAAGAGGGAAGGAGAGGGGAAGACGAAAGGAAGTGGGTTTTGGGTAAGGAGTCATTCCAATCCCGGGAGCGGAAAGACTTACCTTAGGGGGAAAAAAGGACAGGTATACACTCGCACACACGCACATATCCGTCCACACATACAGACACAAGGAGACATATTTAAAGACAAAGAGTTTGGGCAGAGATGTCAGTCGAGGCAGAAGTGTAGAGGCAAAGAAGTTGTTGAAAGACAGGTGAGGTATGAGTGGTGGCAACTTGAAATTAGCGGAGATTGAGGCCTGGCGGATGACGAGAAGAGAGGATATACTGAAGGGCAAGTTCCCATCTCCGGAGTTCGGATAGGTTGGTGTTGGTGGGAAGTATCCAGATAACCCGGACGGTGTAACACTGAGCCAAGATGTGCTGGCTGTGCACCAAGGCATGTTTAGCCACAGGGTGATCCTCATTACCAACAAACACTGTCTGCCTGTGTCCATTCATGCGAATGGACAGTTTGTTGCTGGTCATTCCCACATAGAATGCATCACAGTGTAGGCAGGTCAGTTGGTAAATCACATGGGTGCTTTCACACGTGGCTCTGCCTCTGATCGTGTACACCTTCCGGGTTACAGGACTGGAGTAGGTGGTGGTGGGAGGGTGCATGGGACAGGTTTTGCATCGGGGGCGGTTACAAGGATAGGAGCCAGAGGGTAGGGAAGGTGGTTTGGGGATTTCATAGGGATGAACTAACAGGTTACGAAGGTTAGGTGGACGGCGGAAAGACACTCTTGGCGGAGTGGGGAGGATTTCATGAAGGATGGATCTCATTTCAGGGCAGGATTTGAGGAAATCGTATCCCTGCTGGAGAGCCACATTCAGAGTCTGGTCCAGTCCCGGAAAGTATCCTGTCACAAGTGGGGCACTTTTGTGGTTCTTCTGTGGGGGATTCTGGGTTTGAGGGGACGAGGAAGTGGCTCTGGTTATTTGCTTCTGTACCAGGTCGGGAGGGTAGTTGCGGGATGCAAAAGCTGTTTTCAGGTTGTTGGTGTAATGATTCAGGGATTCCGGACTGGAGCAGATTCGTTTGCCACGAAGACCTAGGCTGTAGGGAAGGGACCGTTTGATGTGGAATGGGTGGCAGCTGTCATAATGGAGGTACTGTTGCTTGTTGGTGGGTTTGATGTGGACGGACGTGTGAAGTTGGCCATTGGACAGGTGGAGGTCAACGTCAAGGAAAGTGGCATGGGATTTGGAATAGGACCAGGTGAAACTGATGGAACCAAAGGAGTTGAGGTTGGAGAGGAAATTCTGGAGTTCTTCTTCACTGTGAGTCCAGATCATGAAGATGTCATCAATAAATCTGTACCAAACTTTGGGTTGGCAGACTTGGGTAACCAAGAAGGCTTCCTCTAAGCGACCCATGAATAGGTTGGCGTACGAGGGGGCCATCCTGGTGCCCATGGCTGTTCCCTTTAATTGTTGGTATGTCTGGCCCTCAAAAGTGAAGAAGTTGTGGGTAGGATGAAGCTGGCTAAGGTGATGAGGAAAGAGGTTTTAGGTAGGGTGGCAGGTGATCGGCGTGAAAGGAAATGCTCCATCGCAGCGAGGCCCTGGACGTGCGGAATATTTGTGTATAAGGAAAACCCACTTCCTTTCGTCTTCCCCTCTCCTTCCCTCTTTCCTGATGAGGCAACAGTTTGTTGCGAAAGCTTGAATTTTGTGTGTATGTTTGTGTTTGTTTGTGTGTCTATCGACCTGCCAGCGCTTTTGTTCAGTAAGTCACGTCATCTTTGTTTTTATATATAATTTTTCCCACGTGGAATGTTTCCTTCCATTATATTAAGTATTCTTTGTAGTACTCTCTCTGGTGGTTGTTAGAAAAAAAAAAAAAAAAAAAAAAAAAAAAAGAAAGGGAGCTTCGGAGATTGTCTTCGTGCCAATTAGCCTGAGCTTGGTTTGGAAGAACTGTAATCTGATTATTGAGATTTATCACAGAAGATAACTGATACGAACTGTACGATTAAAAGGAAATATATATAGATTGCTCCTTCAAATAAAAGGTGTGTATTTGAAATTTGAGAATTAATGATATTTATCGATATATTGCGTAGTTGTTAATCAGAAGGGAACTTCCGAAAGACTGGATACGAACCTGCATTTAATAATCCAAGAGCTCCATTACTTCTTCGGAAGGCTAAACTGCATCAAAGCCAAATATCCGCTTGATATGAGGTTTCCCGACTGATTATACAACGCTCCCAAAATTACGAGGCATTTTATTTGTACAGATTAGCAGACTGCCGCAAAGCACGAGCCTGCAGAGAAGAAGAATCATCGCCTGATTTCATTCTAACAAGTAAAATTTCAGAATCATTTTGAGTGACTGAGCTATGACTGTGTTTCCTATCATGAATGATTGATTGCTCGAACGAAATGAGAGCTACAGAATTACGTAGATAGGAGGAAAAAAATTACAGTGGCGCCAGTGTGACAGGACTCTCTTGGATTGTTATATAATATATGTATTTTTTGTTTCATGAAAACCAACGAGAACGAAACGTAACGAACCTGAAGTGAGATACGGTGCCCATAGTAAAAGATTGCTGATACCAAGAAACGATTTCAGCTATTGGACAACACCGAGACTACAGAACAAGGCCAGAGAAATCTAATTTTTTTATCCTGTAGTTAAAATAGTTTGAAATCAATTTAGAAAGAACTTTTTTCCAGGTAGTAGTTAGATTGTGGAACTGTATATTGTGTGATTTTCGTATCTGGACATTGAACTTTATACCATCTGTGAAGTAATTTGAAAGTTAAGTGTGTCTACGACAGTAAATTTGAAACTGCATTTAGTGATTAGAACCTGATATTGACAGTTATTTAATGGTATTGACTAGAGCGGCATTTAAAATGTCATTGAATCAGCAACGAGAAGTGCAACAGCCTTCAGCTGTTTGCACAGAAGCAGTGGCCACGGATAGCAATTCTGAGACTTTTGTGGCTAGCGGTAGCAATATAAATAATCCCGCTGGTTCAGGAAACATTCATACAACAGCTGATCAGACTGTTGTTGAGACATTAGTTGTTATTATGCAACAGTTGTCTCTATTAGCCGAAGGCCAAGTGGAGGTAAAACGAGACTTATTCGTTATACAAAATGAACTCCAAAATCAATTAGCCAAAAATCAAACAGAATTACAAAATCAGTTAAGAGCAACCTTTACCGAATTAGATCAGAGATTAAATACCCAGACACAGGAAATAAAAGAACAGGCAGAAAGGACCGAACAGAATCTTATTGCTCAAATTGAGCGGGTCTGCCAACAATGCCAAGAAAACAATAGTAAATTAAAAGCGGAACTAACCGAATATGTATCTGTCAAAATTTACACGATACAAAAACAAGTAGAACTGTTTCCTCAAGTAATACAAGCTCAAGAGGACATACAGCGTTCCGTAGCTATGATACCAGAAATTATAGAATCCCAAGATAATCTAAAGAAGCAATTTGACGAAGTGAAGGAAAAACAGGAGACAGTGGAACATAGAATGAATGTACTTGCGGGGAAGTTTTCAGAAATGACATTAGAGCGGCAAAATTCTCCTTCAGAAACCATAGAAGAAACTGTGAAAGTAGCTTTACCATTAATTTCAGGGAGTTCTGAGGAGAATTTTTTCAACAAAGGGTTAAAGGAAGTTCGAGAACAACTTGGCAAAGAATTCTCGCGTTGGAAAGAAAATATCGAAAGATCACTCAATCTCTCACAGGAGGATTTAGAAACAGCGAGAAGTAGGAAACAACATTCTCAATCTGCGCGTGAAATTCCATCCTCGTCAAGATCCGATGTAGACAGAACTGGAACGTCGCAAGTTAGATTCGATATAACGGATAGCCACAGGGAAGAGTACGAACAGGATGATTTTTGGAATCATAGTACCGTTGAGGAAAAGATGATTAAACAGAGACAATTTCAAATCTTTAACCCTGACAAAAAGAATGTTCATCCTGTAGTCTTTATTCGAAGTTTCAGAGGTCTATTTCCACGATCTTTGACAGAATGGCAAAAGATAAGTTTTGTATGTGGATATATACAAGGAACAGGAGCATTGTGGGCATCCGAACAAACATCTTCTTGTAAATGTTACAAAGAATTTGAGCAGGCTTTTCTAGCAAAATATTGGTCTGCTGGAGTACAAGAAAGACCTAGGCAGGAAGTATTATATCCCGAGCCTTTCTCATTTTCTAGAGGATCTCTAAAGAGATATTTTGAGAAATACATTAATAAATCTTTGTATTGGGATGTACCGATTCCTTTGCCGGGTATACTTAGAATACTCAAGTCCAGACTACCCACCAGTATAAGGAATCAGCTGTTATATGTAAATGATAAGGATATAGACTCATTTATTACTACGCTTGATTGTATTGATATAATTGAGGACAATAAAATGGCAAGAGAAATGTCATATCAAAGAAGAGCAATAGAAGCGAATCCGATCTGCAACTCGAGTGGGAATGGCAGTAATGGTAGCAGTAACAATAATCATAACCAACTACACTCTCCGAGGAGACTTAGCAATGGACAAAATGCAAACAATAATTATTACCATAATGGAAACTTTAGTAATGGTGCAGCGAGGGGCTATTTTAGGAACAGTTGGAATTTTAATCGATATAATCCAATGTATGGCAACACAGGACAGTTCTACCAACACCAGCAGAACAACAACAATAATTACATGAATCAAGCAAGACAACATAGACAGAATTCACCACAACAACCAATAATCACTGAAGTAGCTGAAGAGACAAATACCAATTGGACCAACAATCAGTCAAACTAAACATGACCGCATCGTGCCCCGGAGGAGAAGTCAGGGGATCTGTTAGGAGCGAAACAGTAAAATTACAAGTGTTAAGACATAATGATGGTGAGCTGTTGACTGAAGAGTTAACAAAGGATTTAATAACATGTCATAATGACAGATCGAGTGTTCCGGTATTGGAAGTATTTGTTGATATGGAGGAAGTTCCAACGAATGTGATATTGGACACCGCCGCTTCCGCCAATGTCATCTCAGGCGCTCTTTTTCGGAGAATTATTAGGAAGAAGAAGGTACCAATTTTGCCAGTACAGAACTGCAAAATCATCGGAGCTGTTGGAGCACGCTCTCCCAATGTCAAAATACAAACACAATTAGAGGTGAAAATGGGAAATGTAGCAATAAAATGCACGTTCCTTGTAGTGGAGAAGTTATTAGTGGACTGTATTCTTGGTATTGGGAGTATGCAGGAGTACGATTGTCAGATTGATTTTTTGGAAGGAATAGTTAAATTTAGATTAAATGGAGAAGAGATAGCACTGGATTTAAAAAGAAAGGAAACGGTGCATGAGAAATATTGTCGCGGTGCCATAATTCAATTAATTGACACTACAAACGGTTGTTGGAAGGAGTTTTCAAAGGATTTGATACAACAGGAGGACTTAAACCAAACAACAGCGATAAAAGCTAGTGAATCAAATCAGCTTACCGGAGAACAAAGGTAGCAGCTTCATTATTTGTTAGGGGCATATGAAGAGATTTTTGATGAGAAACCAGGAATTATTAAAGGGTATATTTGTCACCTACAAGTGAAGCCACATCAGACTTACTGTTACACGCACTATCCGATCCCCTGGCATTTAAAACAATCTGTTTAAAGGGAGATAAATAGAATGTTAGAATGGAACTTGATTGAGCCATCAACTAGTCCATATTGTTCTCCGCTCTTAGTCGTTCCAAAACCTGGAGGCAACGGACGAAAAGTATGAAGACCAGAATTTAAAATGGGAAGAAAAGATTCGACTCGCACTTGTCAATTTAACTAAAAAGGCAGTACAACGGAAATTGATATATGAAAAACGGATTCACCGGATTCAGACGTTTCATCTTGGAGAAAAGGTTTTATTGAGGCGACACATCCAGTCCTCAAAACTGATGAAGAACATAAAGAAATGGAATCTTATTTATACCGGACCATATGTTATTGTAAATATACCAAATCCTGGATCATACTTGTTGGCATATCCCAAATCGAAAAGAATAAAGGGATTATTCCCGCATAATGATATTAAGAAATTTTTTGAAGGATCGTAGATCTGTGATACCAAATATGGAGAAGAATTTAGAGTGGAATTTGACTATGAGTCGAATGTGTATATAAATATCAAGAAGTTTATGTTGTCTAGAGGTTAAGAGACAGTGAGATTGCTCCTGTGATAGGTTAAGAGACAGTGAGATTACTCCTGTGATAGGTTAAGAGACAGTGAGATTGCTCCTATGATAGGTTAAGAGACAGTGAGCTTACTCCTGTGATAGGTTAAGAGACAGTAAGATTACTCCTGTGATAGGTTAAGAGACAGTGAGATTACTCCTGTGATAGTTTAGCACAAAAATTTTAAGATAGGTAGAAGAATTTGTTAATTACTAGCGTTTGTAAGTGTGGACTATGAGCAGAAGGCACAGTGGTATACAATGAAAGTGCATCTACATTTCCTCAAGACACAGCACTTATATGAGAATTGCGTGTGAAGAACAGTGTGGGATATGTAGGTAAATACGCTGTGTGTATGATGTGCGCTGTTCGCGCAAGAAAACAAATGAACTGTGAAATGAAGCAACAGTCGATAATGTCACTGTTGCAAACAATTGAAGAAACTCCCTGGTTGCGCGAGAGAAAATTATTATAATTTTTAGATTTTTCATTATGCCTTCTTTACCAGGAGAATTAATTTAAGAATTTTAATTAACATTTTAAGAATAGCAGTTTGTGTGTTTCATATTATGGACATATTGTTGAAATATATTTCCATAAATGTTCATGAGAGGATGAAGAAGATTCTGCGATTGGATGATTTGTTAAATAAACATACGTCATCATTAATGATATTTATTTGCAAGTGGATCTATAAATCAATTAATTATAAGAATAATGAAAATTTTTCAAATTATTCCTTTTGTGGAGTCATTGTCATATGCCTATGTTTAAAATTTTTCATCAGGTGTAAACTTAAAATTTATCCATAATTTCGTAATTGAAAGCAAACCTCGGACAGATTCAATGCTCTACTTCCACCTGCACTATAACAAAACGAAGATTAGATTAAAAATTTTTTTGAGAGGAATACATTCGATATGAGCTACAACAAAATTTAATGCCCACAGTCTATTTGGCAATGTTTTGGACGATCAGCAGTTGTAATGCAAAACAACTTTGGTATTGAGGACTACAAAAAATTCGTGATTGTCAGGACTGATGGATGTTTCAGTCTAGTACAGATGGAAGAATATAGGAATCCACTCCGATTTTGAGTTCAACGATGAAATATGGACTTTGTTACCTTAATCCACTCTCTTCCAGGGATTTATTCAGTCAGAACCTTTTCTTATTCCACTTTAAACCTGTTTCATGTTCACGTCCCTGACCATCTGTTCCTGAGATCATCTTCCTGTTTCTACGGCACATTACCAGCTTCTATCCTGTACCATAAGCCATCGCCTGTCCTCCGTGCCGCCTCCACCGAGCACTGTACGTCGCCTACCCGGTGTCCGTACCCAGTGTTCCTGTTCCATCGACTTCACAACGAGATCGCCAGCTACATCGTCGAAAGCAGAATTTTGAAAATTTATTTTTTGAGCAATATTGTAAAATTTTTTTTGGCTATGAGGCACTATTCAAAATTACTGGATTTAGGCTTTCCTATCTTCTTTAATACCTGAGCTGGGGTCTATTCTTCCGGGTTTTCCAGGGTTTCCCTGTGAAAGCCAGTTCCCGAATGGGTAGACCTTTTTCGTAGTTACACCAATCTACATCTTCCCTGGTTATGTACTCGGGATGCGGGTATACCCCGGTACATGTAAAAGCTACAGCTTAGGTATTCTCGTAACTCATTGTCTTAACATGTTACCCATACTCTCTATAGTAAAATTCTACTAATTCAAAATATTCCTCTTTTGAATAAACAACCCAACAATTTTTTCTGTTAGCTCACAAAGTGTATTATCATTAACTTTGCTCGCTGCGAGGGGCAATTGTAATATCTCTTTATATTCGATGAATTATTCAGATACAATTCTACCCTTGAATGACGTTTACTAATTTTCTATCTTCATACTCGCAGAATCCATGCGAAAAATAGTTCATACAATTGCTATGCCATGAGCGCATAAGTATTCTTTGTAGTACTCTCTCTGGTGGTTGTTAGAAAAAAAAAAAAAAAAGAAAGGGTGCTTCGGAGATTGTCTTCGTGCCAATTAGCCTGAGCTTGGTTTGGAAGAACTGTAATCTGATTATTGAGATTTATCACAGAAGATAACTGATACGAACTGTACGATTAAAAGGAAATATATATAGATTGCTCCTTCAAATAAAAGGTGTGTATTTGAAATTTGAGAATTAATGATATTTATCGATATATTGCATAGTTGTTAATCAGAAGGGAACTTCCGAAAGACTGGATACGAACCTGCATTTAATAATCCAAGAGCTCCATTACTTCTTCGGAAGGCTAAACTTCATCAAAGCCAAATATCCGCTTGATATGAGGTTTCCCGACTGATTATACAACGCTCCCAAAATTACGAGGCATTTTATTTGTACAGATTAGCAGACTGCCGCAAAGCACGAGCCTGCAGAGAAGAAGAATCATCGCCTGATTTCATTCTAACAAGTAAAATTTCAGAATTATTTTGAGTGACTGAGCTATGACTGTGTTTCCTATCATGAATGATTGATTGCTCGAACAAAATGAGAGCTACAGAATTACGTAGATAGGAGAAAAAAATTACATTATGTTACAACATTAATATGCAGTGTTTCTTTCAACATTAGTATTCGTATTCCAGTATAGCAAACAGAATAGCTGACATATCCACTTACACTCATTTTTCAAGAAAGTATTAAATTATAAAAAACAGACATTTTTATAGAAAAACATTAAGAATGAAAACAAATTGACAAAAATTATTGTGTATATTCATTTCTGGTAGAAATCAAGGGAAATCAGGCAAACTTAGCTCAGTTGTTCAATGACTGTAACAAAAATTGTTAATTGTAAAAGGTGATCCAATAAATATTTCCACCACTGTAACTGATTTGTCCATTCCTTATTCCTTAACATGTCCTCTACAGCACATGCCTTCAAAACACACACCGACAACCCTTTGTACTGCAATTTGAATGTGCCCACCATGCTAATAAGTGCTGTACTACCAATCCCTGCTCTGATGGTGATTGCTGCCTTCTGAAAATTTAATTCCAGATCTGTTTTCAAAATGTGCTCCACTACCAACTCATGGTGGCCAACTTGACTGTTAGCCAGTCATCTGTGTTTATTTACAATAGCGTTGTATGATCACATGTGTTTATTTATGATCCCGTTGTACATTGTGCATGGATTGTTGTGATTAAACACATCTATTTCCAAGTGTGCCTACTGCTTCTTGCTTCTTTAAAATATTTTCTGACCCTCCTGATAACTTCGAACACAGCTTTCTGTAAAGAATCTACCATTTATTTCCTTTGTGGGAAAGATGACATGCAAAGATCAATGTAGAGATCAAAATTGAGAACAAGGAATGTAATGTACATCTTGATTTCATTGTGTTTGAGCACTGTGGATAACCCATTCATGGCATCTGACTGAAACTTATGTGTATTGTGGCATCTTGTATTTATGCAAATAAAGAGGCTCAATTTCATTATAACAGTCAACGATGTGTCTACTACCCTGCAATCAATTCCCTGTACTGGTGAACCACGACAAGCACCCCATTTCATTAGCATTTCAGAAATATTCAGCACTGTGTTCCTACCAACCAGTGAACAGTGATACTAGATAACGGTTATCTGGACCTTTTGCCCCACCGTAAATACCATATGTAGTGGGTTCGAAGTGCAACGAATGATATGGAGCAGTTCATTTATGAGGTGAAGAATGAGAATGACTATATTTCTCCACCCACTCTAGTAGATGACCATGTGAAAATGTGCAAAAAACAATGTGATGCATTCCTCGGATCTTACTGACTTCATTACAGAGGGGGATCAAAACACACTGTTACAAATGTGTTCTTGGACTTGAATCAGATTTTTGTGCGAAAGTGTGCCACTGTGACCACACCCCATTTGCTTAACATAGTGCTTCCACATCAGAAATTGTGCAGACAGGTCTGTTCCTTCCCCCTTATGGAAGCCAGCCAGGTGGGTTGTACACGAAGAATTACAGTTTATTTTCCACACCGTGCACAATCAATGATGTTCCAAATGACGACACCCCTGTATCACATTACTTGGCACCATACAGACACAGTTACAGTGATGTGGATACACCGTAGCATGCATGAAGTAAACTCCTTTATTTCAGCTCGAACACCTGGAGACCTGGTTTGCCACCACAGAAACCGTTCTGTCTGCCCACAACATTGTCAATGATGCAGCGAATTATTCTGCTTTGTTGTGTAATATTGGCAACTATGCATCTATTATCAGTGATGTCATCCTGTCACCCTGCCCATTAGCAAGTTTGAAATGGCAGTGGCAGCTTTGTTGCAGCATTTGTGCAAAGCAACAAGTTCATTAGGCAATTTGTAGGGAAAAGATGCATGGCAGGACACCTTTCCAGTTCCGACAAAATCTAAGGGAATTAGTGGAAACTAATCTTATGCCTGATGATGTATATGCATATGGACAAGAATGCTGCCCCCTCAAATCCAAGTTTCATTGATTACTAATGAAGGCAACATGCACGATAACAAATTACATATTGCTCACTGGATTTTTGCACTGCAAGACCAACACTCTTACTTCCAAGGAACCGCAGGTGATTTTCAGCAGCAGGAGCCATATTACACCATGACACAGCAACTAGTAGCTGACATGAGCTAAGAACATCAGAGCAATGTGGCACGTTCACCAGTGGTCAGCGTCAACTAACTCCTAGGATACCTTGTGATCAGCTGCACGTATCAGACCAGTCACCAGCTGACGCCACTCAGAACTCCAGCAACAGCTGGCAGAGTACGCACTCATACTGGTTTCATTCACATTCTGGAGTAACCACTCACAAGTGCACCACACCATACTTGCACTCGCATGTTGTTTGTGACCTTCAGTAGGTGTCATAGGTTGTGCGATTAAGAAAACTGCACTTAAATCTTATGCATATAAGCCGAACCAATTTGCCTCATGGTTCCAAACGTAGTGGCCATTTATACATTTTTGACAGAACTACTGACTAGTATCTTCTCATTGACTAGGGATCTGAAATGAGTACAATCATCGGCAAACCATCTTATCCTACTCCTCCGATGTTGACAGATTATTATACATCATCACCAAAAGAGCTTCAAGACTCATACTATTCACTGACTAAATAGCAGGCTACAGTGGAGCAGATGTATGTAGACATGAAAATGTAACATTCAAAACTGGAGGACACAAAATTGACTACACAGAAAACTTTGCACAGAAAATGTAGCAAACTAGCTGAGATCATGTATCAACTGTCACTGTTACGGAGTAATGCAATTTGTTACCCTAGACATCCTCCGCCTCCTGGTTCCCATCCCCATGTGATCTTAAAAGCTGTGGACAAATTAAAAATTATGACAAACAACTTCACTCGCTGTTTCAAGGAAGGTAAGTAATTTAAATACCTGGATGGTAATCTAAGTCAAACACTGTTAGAGTTGGATGCGGCAAATACAGGATATAACAAGAATGTGAAACAGTTACATAAAGAGGCAGTACCTAAAACTCACAAATGAACTGCCCAGGAATTCTCAGTGACTACACCTACTTACCTACTTTCCCCAACCATGGACTTCAAGCATTAACCACGGAAAATTTACAACTCAGTGACTGTGACATTAGTGAATCACTTCACACTCACAGTGTTACTAGAGTTTTGCCTAGTGATTCTGCATTCCCTACATACTGTGGCATTAGGGACAATACCATCCATGGAATAAACAGTTCTGAAGGACCTCCAGTCTTCCTCCACAAAGCTCGACATCTAAGTATCAGACGGATATCTGACGCCAAATATCCATGACTCTGTTCACACATTACTTGGTGCTTCGGTATTTAGTGTTACAGACTGAAAAGACATATCTGCAGATCCCATTGGCTATGGAAGACATTTTCAAGATGGTCATCATTACTCCTTTTGGATTATATGATTTATTGTACATGCCTTTTAGGTTCAAAAATGCTTTCCACAAATTTGGCCATGTTTTTATCTCTTTTTCAAACGTAAGGCCTAACAGCTCAGTTCATGGAATCAATACTAGAAATAAGAATAATCTTCACAGAGATTTAAAGTCTCTTCTTTAGTACAGAAAGGTATGTATTAATCAGGAACATGCATTTTCAATAACTTGCCAGCACCCTTAAACATTTTAACTACCACTAAAGTTCAGTTTAAAAGCCTAGATGATTTATTGGTGGCCAACTCCAACTCCACTGATGAATTTCTTAGCAGAACCATCTAATGTGTACATGTTACTAATAATATCAAATAATGCGAGATGAGTATTATGTACAATTTGACTTCTGCGCAAATTCAGTGCAGTAATGAGATCATTGTAAATAAGTGTTGCAAAATGATTTTTCTATTTGATTTTTCTTGGCTACAATAGTGCAAAATTATCATATGCACCTTAGTGTATTGAACATTTGCATGTTTTGTACAAGATTGCTGTTACCCCATAAATGAAAATATGTTGAATATTTTTGATTTATTCCACATCCATGAAGACCATTTCACTTGGGATCTGTGGAAGGTACATTAGCATATCCGTTTTTCTCAGTAAATATCTAATGTGTATTTTTGTTCTGCATCCTGGAGGATGCATAATGAAAGCAAGGTATCACACACATATAAATAAATTTCAACCAAAATTCTGTTACAATAATTTTATTCGGTAATCACAAATATGTACATATGAAACATACATCGCCATTCACACAGCTCTAATACTACTAACTGGCTGGCAAACATTTAATAAGTAGCTGACTGTGAATAAAAACATGTGATACGTAAAATGATGAAGTAAGTTTGTTTTGGTATCAAAATTGTACATAAACTGTTATACATAACAGTATCCTTTTCTGGCAAAAATCTAAGCCAGATACTTAGAGGGGGTATGTGTTGTAATGTGTCATGTAATGCCTTTCTACTTACAATTAACAATGTAGAAATATAAATTATATTTAACCAACATTCAAAACCATGTAAAATGACTCAATAAAAAGGAAGACAATACAAAAACATAATTTCAAGTTTGGAATTGGACTGATTCCGTATCCTGAAAGAAATATTCTATGCTGAGACAGTAAGTGGTTCTTATTTAAGTGATTTGTGTCAGTTTTCTTTTCTTTTCTTTTTTTTAAAGTTACAATATATACTTAAAAATGTGAACTGTAATAAGAAGTGCCTTTTGAACTGCTCTGGGATGAAAACCTGGACTGAATAATATTACACAGTAACTTTTTAGCCAATGACTTGTCATTTCCTACAATTTCAGTTTTCTTGCTTTAATTTTGATTGGTCTAAACTACTGAAATCTTTTCTGTTTGACTTTCCTGTTATATATTGATATCGATCTAAAAATGCAGAACTGATATGACTGACTGCATTGATAAATCAGTAATAGCTTGCCTTCTGTTAAAATTTACCACAAAAATTTTACAAAGGTTTATACACACATACATTGAACCAAAACACACACACACACACACACAAACACACATACACACACACACACACACACACACACACACACACACACACACACACATGTGGGAAACTGTTTCCTATGTGTAATAATTTCCTACTATATAAGTTACAAATTATGTACATAAATATATACATAATAAATTGCATATACATTTAAAATGGTACACATTTCCAGAAATAAACAAAGATTTTTTAATTATAAAGAACTTGCTCACAGTATCAATTTATGACACATTAAAATGTGCCCTTCAACTATTAATAAATACACATATTTAAAATAACCTATTGGTTTGCTCCAGTCATTAAATGCTTTCCAGGCACTTATAATGACAGTATAATGCAAAATGTCACTTTAACAGCACCATATTATCTACAACTTGAACAGAAACTGAAAATATACTAAAACTTGAGGTACATATAAAAACACCACTCATATTTGTGTACCTAGACAAACAATACAACAGCAATACAAAAATCTGACTGATGTAATGATTAATTTTGTCTGAACTAGTTATCAATTTCACTTAGCTTCAAGGATAACAGCTGTGAACAAACCCACTACATTAGTGATGAATGTTATGCTCCATAGGATGTGCCTCCAACTTAACTGTTCATAATCACATCCAAAGCAATACCTTTCCAACTGTATGTAAAGTATGCAGCTCAATGGTAACAAACACCTCTAGAACTGTTTAGCTTCTGTATTTATGGCTCCACTGAAGATGTCACTGGTCACGACGGGTACCATGTGTTTCAAATAATGTCTTTGGAAAATTCAGGTTAAACAATTTCCAACTGAATTTTCTTGAGGGCACACTGCAGCATTGAATGACACTGACTGTGGGATGGCATGAGTGTATATTCCCCACGAGTAGCTCACTGGGCCGGCAGCTGTCCTCGGTATCAAGCTTATACCTATGGCAAAATATGCACTAGCAGTTTACCTACAACTTAAATGCCTTGAAAAGCTATGTGTAATTAAATGGTGGAATAACAAAAGTTAACTTGTATGTACAAACAAAAAAGCCTCCTCTAAAATCCATTACTGTTTGACTGCCATCATTCTTTATCAATGCAATTGCTTCATAAAGGGATAGCAAAATTTTGTTTACTTCAAAAAGCATTTATAAAATGCTTCTTAGCAAATTATAAGCAAGCTTTGTAGCTCCCTACTGGGAGTATGATGATAAAATGACAATCACCATGAATGAATATTGATATAAAAGATATGCAGAAAGCTGAGACTTATGAAAGATCAAAGCATAAAATGACATCAAATTAATATTGTAATGTGAAAAGTGAATTGATTACATCCTAAAGTAGCAAAGTGGCTAACAAGTATAGGCAACTGATAAATTTTGTAATCCTCATGGAAATAAAATGAGCAATACTCAGCAATGCAAAGCAAGAATATTTAACATCACTTGATATTGATGATTTAATGAAATCCAATAACCAAAACAATTTTACATTTTTCCTGAAAATAAGAGTCTGTAAGAGCTAATTGAAGTGTAACAGTCTCCCTTTTGAAAAGTACTGTGACCGACTGCAGCCAATGTCAAGTACTGAATCCAGAAGAAAGTGCAGGTTTCACTAAATCTTGAAACCAAAAACTCAAACATAAATTTAAAATTTTGGATTTTTGAGACAAGACATTCTTGGGCTATAGCACAAACAACAAAAATATTATAGTCGTATTTTAGCAATAGGTTCGTGACTAACTGATGTACCCCTTTCTAGCTTCAGAAAAAGTATTACAAAATCCCAGTCATTGTAAAACTAAATAAAGAAATAAAGCTTCTGATCTGATTAAAAGCTTTTCAGTAATGCAGGCAACTGCTTATTGTGAAACATAACTCCATCACCTATTTACAGTTTGTTTTATGATCCATGATTTTTATGTAATCACCAATAAGCACATTAGAGTATGAGTGCCCTCACACCTCTTACTGCTAACCACCAAATTACAGAATATTTTATGAACTTTTAAGTTGGAGGCATGTTATTGTGTAACCCCACACCATTTATCTTCTAGTGCACCAGTCAGATAAAATAAATAGTATGGAAATAAAGTTATAAACTAGATACCACAGTCAGCATTAGTAAACCCAGCAGTTTCAGTCTTACATGTAGACTGCATTTATTGTATATGAGTTATATTGCACAAAACTGGGACATAATATTATAAATGACATTCATAGACTACTGTCCACCATATGTTACTCATTTACCATGAATGTTTTTATCATTTGGCAGCATAATGACATCTGTTATCAGTTCATTAATGTCTGTTTCAAGCATGGGCACACTTGAAACAAAAACAACTCATTCTGTGCGTAATTTCTAGTAAAGAATGAAAGGAAAAAAGGGAACAAGGAAACATGATCTTCATAACATTAATACTTCCAAAAACTTTTCTATGTGCCCTATTTTCTTTTCTTTTTTTGTATTATTTGCAACATTTTTAAAACATGAAAACAAGGATACATACATCAGCACTGTCTTTCCTCACTCATTTTCATATCACTGCACATTCATTTATCAACAGCAATATGTTGTTATTGCATATAAACTATAGCACACTTCAAGCAAACAGTACCAAGAAGCCCAACACTCAGCATGTTATCCCTACCTGATTTGACTTTTTCAAGTTGCATACTTTCTCACGAAATAATGCACAGATCACTGTTAAATAATTTCCAGTTTTCTATTTCAAGGACAAGACAAACCCAAAGTAATGAAAACCAGTATCCTTGAGGCTTTGTTTTTTCTCACCTCTGATGTTGATTGTCAAGCAAAAATATTTTCTACTTATTTTTGTTGCACTGCTACCGACTTTAGGTTTTCAGTATCACACTAACAAAAATTCATGTATGAAGATATCATTGCAAACCCTGTGAAATGGGGACCAGATAAACAGTTACTGACAAATATCTGCAAAAAGTTGTTGCAGAGGCTATGAACAGAGCAGAAAATGCACCTGATTGCCTGTGTGCCTGGTGAATCTTTCAAGAACTATGTTCAGAGAATGTAATAACAGTTTTACACACCCATTTGATAACAGAAAAGTCTGTTTGAAATACAGACAACTGATGACGAAAAATGCATCTACTAAACAGGGAAATCACTGAGCAGGTCGGTCTCTCTCTCTCTCTCTCTCTCTCTCTCTCTCTCTCTCTCTCTCTCTGTCTCTCGTAGCTTTCAACTCACTTTTTTAAGTACCTATCAGCTGCTCAGCATTTTTCATTGATGTAATATAATTGTATCCATTGAAAAGGGTTTATAAAATCTACTTTTCCCTGGAATAAAGAGTGAGTATGTATGTAGATTATCAACAATTCATCAGGAAAAAACAAATTAAGACTTTTTTAAACTGAGAGGCAACCTCTTCAAGCAGTTGACAGAAGGCCTCCACTGCTAAGTATCTTTATAGCACTCATCTGAAATACGGAAAGGCAAAGGATATATAATAAACTGCAGTGTGCAGTGCAGTCTTTAAAACATCTTTCTACTTAGCTGAGATTGAATCTTACATTAATAATACATGGACCAAATTATTGTAGTACTCTGTCTATCAATCAAGTCAACATGTAAAAATAGAATTAAAAAACAAGGGAAATGTTAAAAAGAACTAGAGAGGGTTATAAAATGAAATACCTCGAGAAAGGCATCTCGATCAGTTTACAGTACGTTAATGAGTTTGTACTCTGCATACGTAACAACTCTTTCGGCGCAAAAAATATCAGTCATACAAATAGTTTTGACTGTATAACTGCAAATCAAAATAAATTTACTCTAATATGTAAACTGTCCACAGCCACCACTGTAGCCAACCTCATGCCCCACTATAGCTAGGCATGGCCAACACCAGGACAGGGAATGATAAGCTGGGAGGAGAGCAGTAGAATGCATAGTCCATTACTTGTTATAATCAACATAGACTCTCACTACCTCGCCTGAATATTTCCGCTGTGAAGGCATGAAGTAGAAATCAGGTTGCAAATCAGTAGGCCGCGAGCCTGGACCTCTTGCAACTCTGTTATCCTGGGTGTAATACCCATTGCGGAGCTGGTGGTTGTGTCGTGCACCACCTCCTCCACCAGGTCCTTGAACTGCTGTCCTCGGTAGAGAATATGTAGTGCGTTCTGCAGCTGGCACTGATGATGCAGATGCTGACAGTGGACGCTGCAGCGATCGTGTATTGTCCGCCGTGTAGCGAGACTGGGAGTGCGGTCGTAACGGTCCGGCAGATGTAGGTGCCACTGCCCTCGACTGTCCTGTTCCCATGCCACCAGTAGACATGCTGATCGCTGAACCATTTCCTGGTAATGTACCACCCCCAGAGCCAGGTCCTCCAGGAATCTTCTCTTCATGTTCAAATGCATCAAATGCATAATTTGTGTTGGCAGCTGAGTAATCCTTCCATGCAGAGTTTGGAATAAGATGATCCTGAAAA
Source organism: Schistocerca serialis cubense (assembly GCF_023864345.2). Taxonomy (NCBI): domain Eukaryota; kingdom Metazoa; phylum Arthropoda; class Insecta; order Orthoptera; family Acrididae; genus Schistocerca; species Schistocerca serialis. Next base: position 603,950,279 of record NC_064643.1, read on the forward strand.
TGTTTTACATATAAATTAATGTTAAACTGTTGCTGTATTTTTTATGATTATAATTCTTTTTGAAATGTTCTTTATCAAGTATAGGCCTACATTTATTATTGTATGGCAACAATGTGTAATAACTGAGTGAGAAGTAAAACACATCTCTTAAAAGGACAAAAAAGAGCACATGACACAGCAGGTAAACAAAGACAAGGAATTCTCGCTCTCATCAATGATGTCATCTGAATATCTGTAAGTCTTATGAAGACAGTGCTGATGGAAAACAACAGGAATTTACTTGTCTCATTAAATGGTGAGAAAGTTGTAGGATTTTGTATTTCTTTTGCACTTTCCACAAGTGATCTGACATTCAGTCAAAATGTGTACAAATTTCTATCATGTACAAACAACATTATAGAAATAAATTTCCTTTAACCTCTTAAGAATAAATATTAAATTTATGGAAGGAGCTTCAAATATAATATCTGAAAACCTCAATGGAGAAGTAACACAGCCAACCAGTTGCAAATAACTGTTTAATATATTTACCTAGGTTTCAACACCTCCAAGGTTGTCTTCATCACAATGAAAATTTAGAAGCACTATAAAATAATACATAGAAAATAAGTTTCACAGAAATATTAGCCAAGATGAAGAATGTCACCACATAGAAAGGTTACTTACATAAAGGTACATTGTGAGAAGGCAAAGTTTACAGCACACATTCACAAGTAAAATTAAAAATGTTCCAGCCATTGGTATGTACACCCTACAAGGAACAGCATCAAACTGAACAGGCCAGGGGCTGCAACAAAAACAACACACAGGTTGCCCAATAGGCAGCACAACTTACGTCTTGTTTTTGTAGGAACAATGTAAGCCACTGGGCAGTTCAGTCTGATGTTGTTCATTGCAAGGTGTACATACCAAAGGCTGGAACATTTTTAATTTTGCTTGAGCGTGTCTGCTCTAAGCTTTGACTGTTGCCTTCTCGCAATGTGACTTTATCTAAGTAACTTTTCTATGTGGTGACATTCTTCATCTTAGCTAATATTTCTGTGAAACTTATTTTCTATGTACTGTTTTATAGGGCTTTTAAATTTTCATTCTGATGAAGACATGCTTAGAGTTGAAGAAACCTAGGTAAATGTATTAAACAATTATTTGCAACCAGTTGGCTATGTTGCGTCTCCATCGAAACTTAAATACAGTTGCTGAAAGGCAGCCATATTCAAAACTGCAATATTTGCAAATGGCTTCAAATATTTGATTTTGACATTCTGATTCAGTTTTACTAATTTTCATAAACTTCTTCACCGTATTGATTATTTTCTCATTTCTATACACTGTACAATTTGTACAAATTGTGAATCATAACTTTTTCTGTTGTAAAACATATGGAACAATGTCTAATCTGTCACTCCTTGCCACAAAAGCTGTGGCTGAATGATTTATTTCTATATACAGCAAAAGAGATTCCATGTGCAATCAATCATCACAGCACTTACAGTACCGTAAAACGGGGTGAATAGAAACAGCAGGGTGAATAGAAACAAAACTTCATATACACAATTACTTTGAATACTATAAGGTTTTACTGGATATCAGTTTTAACTGTTATTGTTTTGGGGTTGGCAACACTTCAGACTAACAACGAAATTATGTTTTTGTTGGGTTGGCAGCATTGTAGGTTGATGTTTATCCTTATGTCTGTGTCAATAGTTTTTAAGTTGTTTTCCTACCTACTTTGAACTTCTCTAGTAGGTAAACGTGTATTCTACATATGGCAGTTAATGGCATTGTAAGTACTACATATAACATCTATATAAAACAGTTAGGGCTCGTTTTTGTTTCACTTTCAATGAAATCAGATATGTGAATTTTCAATTTTTTTAGGTTATGTTTATAAACTTTGCGGGGTGAATAGAAACATATGAATTCTGATGTTTCTATTCACCCCACAATAACAAAATCTAAAAAAAATGTATTAGTATGCCATATTAATACTATATAATTCTCTAGTTATGTTACATGCACAACTAACATATCTTCCTTGTTTCAGAGTTGGTGTTCAAATGCGTCATGGAAATACAAACCCATCATTGGAGGTGGTTACAAAAAACACAGACCTATGGGTAATCATATAAACAATGCCCTCTCTGACATCAAATCAGGGTTAGCTTGCGGAAAGCAGCTGAAATACATGGGATTCATTTTATCCTACTATACAGACACCTAAAAAGAGGCACCAAAATTAAACCTCAGGGTGGACAAACTGCCTTGTCTTTTGAAGAAGAGAAGCTGTTTGTAGACAGATTGAAAATATGCAGTGAATGGGGCTATCCTATTGACTTTACAACCTTAAGACTTCTAGAAAAGGATTCTCTGGACAGAAGGGGGGAGGAAGTGAGAAGGTTTATGATTAATATCCCGGGTCGTGATTTTGTGGAATCATTTATGAGGCAACACAAAGATGAGTTAGCTGTGTGAATGTGCCAAGACATAAAACGCTTCAGAGCTGGTGTTACACCAGAAACCATCAACAGTTACTTCGATGAACTGTTAAAGGAATTGGAGAATGTGCCACCGTCTAATATAATAAATTATGATGAGACAAACCATACAGATGACCCAGAAAAATGAAAGGTAGTCACACGGAGGGGAACTAAATATCCCAAAAGGGTCAGATCCAGAAAAATGAAAGGTAGTCACACGGAGGGGAACTAAATATCCCAAAAGGGTCATGAACTCCTCACAGGCATCAATCTCTGTTATGTTTTCAGCTTCTGCGGATGGCACTATACTACCCCCTTATGTCATGTATAAGGCTTTGCATTTATATCGAAGCTGGACTGAGGCTGGGCCAAAATATGCAAGATACAATCAGACAAAATCTGGCTGGTTCAATTCATTCTGCTTCGACGAATGGGTCCTAACAGTTGCTGTCCCATACCTGAAAAAGCTGGAAGGTAAGAAATTTCTCATTGGAGACAATTTACCTTTGCTTCTGTCCATAGAATCAGTTAAGCTGTGTCAGGACAATGACATAAGATTTATATTCCTACCAGCAAATTCAACACACCTGACACAACCACTGGATGTGGCATTTTTTCGGCCTTTTTAAAACAACTTGGTGCCAAATATTAGAAGAATGGAAGAAAGGCCCAGGAAGAAACGAGGCAACAGTTCCTAAGGATAAATTTACGTGGCAGGAAGTTACTGATATCCGGCAGTTCTCCCGTGTTTTTATGGAACAATCAGTATGCCGGGAAAGCTTTAAACATCAAATTTACTCTACTTTTGAAAAAGTTGTGTGACTCCTTGAAGGAAAAAAATGTTATTGCAGGTTTTAGGAAATGTGGGATCGTGCCTCTAGACTGCAATAAAGCACTGTCAGTACACCCAGGTATATCAGTAAATGAAAACCAGGATAAGAACAATCTTGAAGAATCCACTAATGCTGTTGACAACAGTTAGAGGATTAGACAAGGCGAGATTTCTAAACAAAGGAGAAAAAGGTCAAAAGTTAATGTCCAACCTGGCAGAAGTGTTAGTGTTGATGACTTTGAAGACATGAATGGGGAGGATGTAGCCCCCAATTCTTCACTTTACATCGATCCAAGCCCTTGTACATCTAAACATGCCAAGACAACCACAAAATACCAAGAAAAACTGAAAACATCATGATTCATCATCAGAGGATGAAGATACACACTCAGTGCAGGATAGTGATGAAGACTTGATTTTTTCCTCTTCAGATTCTTCAGATCAAGATGAAAATACAGGTATCTCCATAAGCCAAGGTGACTATATGGTGGTCAAAGTATATGGTAAAACATCATCTTTTCGATATTATGTTTGCAAAGTTAATTACCTTACTGACAATGGTTTTCTTGGAACATTTTAAAAAAAGAGTTCCTCAAACCAAAAGGTTCACAATGACTGAAGAAGAATCTTTTGTTTCAAGAAACAATGTCATCCTAAAATTGTTGTCGCCAGTTCTCTGCTCAAGTGCTCGTTTCAAAGAAATGCAATGTTTTGAGGATGATCTTTCTGATTTAATGATTTATTAATAATACAATACCAGTCTCATGGTAAACAGCTGTGTTCAGTGTTTGTTCACCTTAATTTTGAATAGATTATCCATGTGACACAAACATTTTTGTATATTTTACTTACTTTTAAAATTGATAAACCATTATCATTTGAAATAAATGTTTTTCTGTTTACTTTATAATAGCTTTTATCAACCTCTCTTTGCTTTTAAAAGAAACAATGATAGTTTTACAACACTGTTTCTATTCACCCCTATCTGCAGGGTGATTAGAAACACAATGTTTAATTTTTTTTTTAATTTTTTGAAAGAAAATAATTTGATAATACTATCATAAACTGATAAGAGCAATACAGACCTGAGTTTGGGTAGTATTTTTTGTTTAAACTTAACAAACAATAAGTAAATTTTTCAACCAAAGTTCAAATTTGTTGCTATTCACCCTGTTTTACCATAATGTAATTCCTATCAATATTTGCCAGTAGCATTAGGTGGCAGAAGGGAACGTGGTGAACGAATGATGGAGTATATCATAGCTGAAAGAAACAAATTCAACAAAAGTGGACTTGTAAGAGATCAGACAAGCAAAACAATAATGAAATAATCAACAAGAAGCAATACTACGAATGTGTGTGTAATGCAGGGAGTGACCACAAACTAGTTTGGCAGTTTTCATGTTCAAGTTCAACACTCAGCAAAAAGGAACATTGTACTCCTGATATTGATGAACTGCAGATAAATTAGTTATCATTTTAAATAACTCTTCCTTAAAAACCTGACCAAATAGATAACTTGAAACTGTTAAAGTTAAATGTCTTGGAAAGAACTACAAGAATTCAGGAAGAAGATATATTCTCAGAAGCAAAACAAATTGTTTAGAACCCTCTCACTCACTCAGTCAGGAAAGACAATCAATGTAGTGAGATACCTGTGATTCTAATGCAGTATGAGAAGAAATAAACAAAAAAGAACATGAGGAAATTTAACAATCACCTCATCATGTAGATGACAGACTAAAATCAAAAGAAGAAAATTTTGAAATGCAGGAAGGCAATCTAAAGTAGCTTGAATTAAGAACAAGAAAGAACATTATTTCATATATAAGCACGATATCACTAGCACTTTTTCCATTCATTCATGTATCATGCTATGCGTCTCCGCAAATGAAGGAGAGTCTTAAAGATGCAGAACAACTGAAGTCAAGTTATACATCAACAAACAAAAGCACCTATTACAGACTATTTAAGTTCATTATATTGCCAACTATTTATAGCTAGTGCTAATCTACTCACATAATTAACATTGGGAACTACTTCTAGTTTAATTTTTAACTTGTTATCAGTCAGTATTGTTATCCAATACCTTTTCTTGCACTGCTTACTTCCTGTCTTATTTCCCCTTACTTCACACTAAGCATTTGTGTAATGATCTCAGAGACTGCTGTTACATGCTTGTATAATGAAAAGGTAAAACTTGTTTAAACTGAACATTAATATTAACCGAATTTACATGACAAAGTCTAAATATTCTGATAAATCAGAAGAGAGTATAGTGCCACACTTTTTTACTTTTTTTTGTACAATGTATACTGACACACCATCTTAAAAAGAAACAACTTCCTTGGACAGCAATACTAATGAAATATTTGATGTAATGACCACTGGTGTACACATCACACAGTGTCAAATTAAAAACAAGGATGCTCCAGCAGAGGAAAAAATAAGATACCTGTTAGAAGCAATAACAGTAGTCATAAATAGAGTACTGAGACTGGGAAAATACTACGCATCTGTAAAAATGTTGAAATGGTGCAACTGTATGAAGAAGAATGTTGTTTGAAAGTTCAGCAAACATTTTCAGTCTGGTTTATGTTCTCATCAGTCACAGAGTGCCTTTAATATCCAATCACCTATTACCTTTACTCCTTCCATTGTAATACTATTGCTCAAGAAGGGCAACAGAGAAAAATCTTGAGACTTATCATCTTATAAATTATCTGATTAATGTCATAGCGAAAGTACTTAATGAACAACAATTGTTCTTCTACCAACCAGTCATATAAGAAGGATTTTGCAAATGTTTATCAAACACTGACCATAACTCATTCAAAAAACCATGGAAAGCTACATCAACATAAATCAAACATTCACTGACTATTGCAAAGCGCTTGATTCAATGTACTAGCGGGCAGTCATAAAAGTCCTTAAGAATTCCATTGTCAGTTGTAAATATATGAGCACTTTGGATCACCTTTCTGAACAGGCAATAACATGTGTCAGGTAGATGAAGACCTCATTCCTGACATGATCCCAGTAGTCAAAGAAGTTTAGTATGGGGTACAACACCTCTGAATGTGTTTACCTTGTCCACAAAAGTTGCTACTACAGCTGAAGAATGAGAGCTACACTAAAGTTTTGAGTCCAGATATCCAAACTGTTAGAACTGCCCACAAAGCTAATGAAGAAACAGCACGTGAAGAATAGAGTTTGGCACGATTCACAAAGCTCAGTTCATCCTGGTCAACAAAGATGTTCCTACATAGTTAAAAACAAAACTGTGCGATAATTGTTACCTGCCAGTAATAACGTATGGTATCAAAACACTGGCTCTGACAAAACTGAATGTTAATAAGTTACAGCACACACATAGGACAATGGTGAGGTAGATATTGGGCAAAACCTTCAGTGTCATCAGAAAGAAAACCATAGACAAGATACACCCTTAGGAGAGTTAAGACATTGAAATGGCAATAGCTTGGTCACACGGAGAAGCAAAGCTTCAATAGGTGATTCGACAAGATTGTTTGATGGAGACCTTGGGGACACCCAAGAGGTGTTGGAATACTAAGAGGAAAATATTTTCCAGATGATTTTTGACATATTCCACTTCCATGTGGACCATTTCACTTTGGAACTGTGAGATGAACTTTAGCATCTTTTGCTCTTGCAATATGTTCAACATCCCTGTTGATTTTCTCACTATGGCTCAACAGATCAAAAAGGGTACCTAATTTGATAGCTTGATTATATGAAGATGGCTGCTGAAAGCACATGGGCACCTGAGAATTCAGTATCAAGTTAAATTCAAGAATATGACAAAAGAATTAGTGTCTAATCCTGTTTTCTAGTCATATTCTGGCACAAACATTATTTTGCAGTTTCAAATTCTTAGGACCTCATGTACAGCTGTTGTACTCCTATATATGATCCTGATACAAAAATAATAGGTGTCTCTTTAGAGTTACCAGGCACCATTTTCAATTTAGTTTTTGAGCAGTATAAATAGTTCCTCCCAAATAAAAAGTGTGCATGGGGTATTCATTACAAGCAATATGATGATGTCTATATTGCAATGTTAGTGTCCAATCACTATAGCAAATCAGGTTAGTCTGGGACTATATTCAGTTGATACATTAGTACTGAATAGGTTTGCAAACAATGTGATGTGATGCTATATCGTTACTGAAGCACTCCTAGAAACACTGACTATCGTTCCGTTTTACTTTCACTGTCAATAAGCATCTTTGACCTGAATAACACATTGGCAAAGTAAACTGAAAACCTCAACAAGGTGGCAACAATATCTTCTGTACACCAGAGAAATCAAGAAATGAAGCAGTAACAGCATGCTCTCCAGTATTCTTACAAGTGGGATGCTCATACGCTACATATCTATAGGCCAGTTTCTTGCATATCTCAGCAATTAAACATTCATCAACACTTTTTTTTTTGCAATACTTTTACACATTATCACTGTGAAAGCATGTATTCGCAATATATTGTGTTTTAATCCATGCTTCCTCTGAATAAACCACTGGCCTCTTTATCAATGTTCACTTTTATATAGTATGCTTTTTTGAAACAATTTAATTTGATTGGCATTTGCTGACTCATATATTCTCTAATATTTTCAAAGCAAAGCCCATATGCTAAAACAATTTTCCCAGTTTCTTTGACAACCATGAAGACCTGGTCTATGAGATAAAAGCTGTGACTTTGTGCAAAGTTAATATTTCTTTGTAATGTTCATAATATTGACAAAAATGCTGCTTAATAACAAATTCATCAATGGGATATTTGTGTGCACTTTCCTTCTTCTTCTTCTTTAGGGCATATATTTGGATCCCACTATGTACAGCCTCAGTTTCTCCAGCCCTAGTTTGCACACAATCAACGTACTCAACTTTTAACATTTTGCTTCCACATGGTACTGCTTTTTGTGTCAGCACTGTCACTTCTTTCTTCTTCTCATCATAAATAAATTTAATGATATTAATAGCATGCAGTCACACCAAACCACAAAAGTATTTTCTGTGATCACTTTTCATGGTTGCACTGTGAGGTAACAATGTGCACTGTTTTAGACTGCATGTGGCTTTATTTAGTTAACTCCTGCTGCAGGCAGATCTCCAGTTCACTTTGCTGCATAGTGCTATAAGTTGCTCTATGAAAGGAATATATAGAACTTCAGTTCAGACAATATTATGTTTGTTCTGAGAACCAAAATAATGTTTTTCATAGACAGTGAATGTTATATGATATACACCACAAGCAGAATTAGTTTGGTCCAACACAAGCTACAAGATACAAAAACAAACTTTTACAAACACACACACACACACACACACACACATATGCATGCACACAAAGGCAAAATACACTATATAAATCACATTAATGGGATATTTTCTTAGTGCAGCACACAGTGCTAGAAAATCCACACTGATGACACAAAAACAGGTGTATTACTTACGAGTTTCACGTGCTCCTACTATTTCCCACAATTTTTATCATTTCTGTGTATGCAAAGACATAGATGTGCACATACATACATGTAGATTATGTATCAAATTACAAATAAAATAAATGAATTAAGTTTGTTGTGCCAACTAAGTATTTGATGGAAGTATAGTTCTGCTTTAAAGCCTTCACTCAAATGACACCCAAAAACCAACCTAACAAAGATGGAATTTAATTTAGAAACCTCACACACACTCAGTACATGAACAGATGTTTCCAAGTTTTTGATAGTAGTCATGGGAAAGCAAGGGAACATGATACACCACATACTGCATTTTTAATGGAATTTCAAATACCATTATATAAATGAAATTGGAAAAGCATGAAACTACAGTTGGAATTGTCATAATAAGGCACTCATATAATGTTTCACATTCATAGCAGTCATGGGAAAGCAAGGGAACATGTTACACAACATACTGCATTTTTTAAAATGGAATTTCAGATATCATGATATAAACGAAATTGGAAAAGTATGAAACTCCAGTTGGAAGTGTCACAATAAGGTGCTCAGATAATGTTTCACATTTCATTATCAATTGGTCACTTCATCCAGTAGATACAAAACCTAACAAAATTAGTTACTATAGCAAAATTAGTTACTAATGTAGAGATAAACCACATACTTCTGATTAATTTTTGACCAGTTTCATTCATCATATATGAGCATCATTAGGTAGTCAGTGACTTGGTGGGAACATAAAGCAAGAAGTAACACATCTAGAGATATCAAAACTACCCTCACATACCTCACAGATTGACCAATTCATTAAGCTAAGTTCACACATCATGAAAGAAGACTAAACAGTATCAGTCAAATATCACAGCAATGTCATTTCATGATATAACACACCAAGCTGAAACTACTCCACCTGCTGTTATTGCACTCTTGCAAATAATTAATATTTTTTCTTTACTGATTTTTCAATTTTCATCCAAGTATCTACATGTGCATATGTAGTAGACACCTGAATCTACCAAAATGTTAACCAGACTTTGCTTCACTTAGATTTGTTATTGAGACTGATTGCAATAGGGCATTTTGTGTTCCCAGAAACCATGTAACTTAAAATATATTAAGAAAGGAACTTATTATTACAATATGCAACAGCAGATTCAGAGTGAACTAGTATGTTGTTTTGGACATATTTACACCACTCATTAAAAAGACTGGCAGTAACATATTTGATTTTTCTGGCACTAATTGACTTAGCAGACAATTAATTCTGAAGTTAGGAGACACCAAACCTTTCCATTCCAGCTTCTATCCTTATTCTTTGTTGTCCTAATTTTTATGAACTGACTGATACCCTAGATTACATAATTAAGCCATTAATTAACAAACTGGATAATTCATCACAATTTTTACGATGGCACCTGTACTCATAAATGAGTTATTCCCAATGCAGGCATACAAAATGGTTCCATGAACTTTTAACATTTTATTAACTCAACACATACGAAGTCTGTTCAAAAAATTCTGGAACATTCGTAATTTTGCGCCAATGATGTGTTGGAACAAAATGCAGTTGACATCTCTGTACACACCTGTGTTTAATGTGTAACTGCCAAAAGTTTCATTGTTGTATGTCTCTTAACTATTGTTCAGTGCTGTATTGAGTAGAACATTGAGTCACACAGTTTGCGAATTTAGAGATGGTAGAGTTAGAGGAGCAACGTGTCTGCATTAAATTTTGCATGAAATTAAAGAAAACCTTAAAGTGATGAGTGCTTAAGCCGTACTCAGTGTTACGGCTTAGAAAAGGCAGGATGAAAGCTAAAGATGACCCTTGCTCAGGACATCCTTTGATTTCTACCAACAATGCTCATGTCAGGAATGTCATCAAAATTGTGTGTGCCAATCGAGGACTGGCTATCCGAGAGTCTGCAGAAGAATGTAACATTTCAGTTGGATCATGCCATGATATACTGACACAGCATCTCAGAATGCATCGTTTTGCCACCATGTTCATCCCACAACTCATGAGTCGAGACCACAAAGACTTTCACCTCACAATTTGTGGAGAGCTTTTGGATTATGCAAATGAGAACAAGATGTTTCTTAAGAGAATCATACCAGGTGATGAGATGTGGGTCTACAGTTATGATGTTGAGAGTAGGGTTAAATTTTCACAAGGAGTTGGGAAAGGTTTTCCTAGACCCGAGAGGTCAGGTCAAATGACAAAGCCAAGCTGATAGTTTTGTTTCACTTTGAAGGATCAGTTCATCATGAATTGATGCCAAAGGGATGAAATGTTAATCGATGGTACTATCGGGATATGTTGCTGCACTTGTAAGAGAATGTGAGAAGTAGCTGTCCTCCGCCACACACCGTTGGGTGGCTTGCGGAGTATCAATGTAGATGTAGAAAATGGCCTGAAATGTAGCAAGACAATTCATGGCTCTTGCATCACGATAACGCACCCACCCTGTCATCTCTGTTGGTGCATGACTATTACACAAAAAATGAAATCACTGTGCTGCCTCATAAGCCATACTCTCCAGACCTGAGCCTTGTGGTCTTTTTTTATTTCCAAAGTTGAAAACCCCATTGAAAGGATTAAGATTCGCAACGATAGACAAGATAAAATAAAATTCACAGACAGTGCTTCACGCAATCCAGCAAGAGGTGTACCAAGACTGCCTCCAGAAGTGGAAACAGCATTGGAAGTGTTGTGTCAATTGCAGAAGAGAGTATTTTGGGAGACTATGCACAATATGTAAAAGGTAAGCATACAAAAATTTTGGGGACGAAGTTCCAGAATTTTTTAAACAGACCTTGTATTTTGTAAACTAAATGTCTTTAACATATAGCTCATCCAAATTAGCAAAATCTGTCCTACCAGTTTTTCAAACCATTATGTAATTTCTGAAATCATAATATGTTCATATGCTAGCCTTTATGTAGCACATCTCATTTCATCTCAAAATCATCAATCTGTAGTTAGTTGTCACAATACCCACATCTCAACAAGAGCCAGTGCCAGATTGGTATACGAATAACACCTATGCGGAATGTCGGAAGACCATGACTATTCTGTATTATTTTAGAATCAGTTTCGAATCTGCTCCCAATCAGTACACTAAACTTCGCCCAGTGACTTATGTTATCTTTCATGCACTTATATTTTGAGTCTATTTGTGAGATACTATCACTTTGGGCATTTACTGCGTCTATGCACTGGATATATAATATTTGAAATGTTATATCAAGGATCAGATCATAGCATGTGCACTGTTTTTTCATAAAGCAAAGCCACTGTTATGACAGTGGTTAGTTAGCACGCTCTATAGTTTTGTTGTATTTATATACATCATTTCAATGAAGGGATTGATAGAGGAACCTGCCTGTAAAGGATACTTTTATGAGAAATGGAACTGATCATTGGGTGTTTCACAGAGACAATAAATATGGAAAAAGTCACAATTTTAATTTAAAAGTGTGCAGTGTACATTATTAGAGGAATTCCTGAAAGCCAGTTTATAGCAGTTTTATGAACTTTCTTCAAGGAGACACTGAGTGCGAACTGGACAAAGCAGATAGGTACATTCCCAATGTTATATTGCAAATGTGAAAATCACACACATGGACTACTGCAAAGATGTGAAAATAAAATCAATTAATGTGTAAGATGAAAAGTTATATGGTAAAAATAAAACATGCAAAACTATGTGAAACACACCGTAACACAGTTTCATGAATGTGAACCATGCATTTCAGTCCACCACCATTGGCTAAACGACTTTATTGTTGACTCACCATTAGACAGGAATCATGAAGTTATTGTCTACCAGTCCCTCTGAGAGTGACCACAGCTACTGTTGTAAAGGTATGGTGTGTGGGAGTCGTGGACATGGAAGTGGCCATGGGCTGGAACCCCCAGCGGTATTGCATACACACGCTACACAACAGGAGAAAGGGCTACCAAAGGTGGCAATTGCTGTGGGTAGATACTAGTCATGCAGGGGCTATGTAAATAGTTTTCAGCTTCCTACCTGACTGGTCCTGACAAATTGGCAGCCTCACATTTACCACTTCACAAAGAAAATGATGGACAATAAAAAAACTAAATATTAAATATAATTTAGTAGTGTGTTCAATCCACACTTGCAAAATGGAAATATCAATACCAGAATGAAATCAATATATCTTTCTAATGGTGACACCCAAATGGTAACAATAAATACTATTGAAGCTACCGAAACATTACTTTAAGAAATTATTAAATTATATTCCACTTCCAATGAGGAAAAAGGAAGATAAACCATTCTAATGACAAATTTTGAAGATAGAATCCAGAAAAAATACATCTACAGTCCATGAATATTTGAGGAAACCTAAGATTTAATTCAGAAATATAGAGGGACTGTATGCAGCTGAATTATGCATACTATAAAGACATATTGCTTGAAAATCAGTACATATGGTATTGTGATGATAGACCTGAATGCTACATAGAAAAAAAAGAGCCAAGTATTTATTAATATTAAAACTATACACTGTGAGTTTATACCAAAATTGAGTACCTTTTGGGCATGGTTTTGATGCAATGCAGTGGCAAGTGTGATTTGAAGAAGTGCTATTACTTTGGCCTTCACTTGCTCCAGAGTATTCAGTATTCAAAATGTTTACAATCATATAATATGATTCAGCCATCTCAATGCCCTTTAACACATAATGGAACATAGTGCAGAAAACATCAATATCCTAAGCTAAAATAGGTCCCTTGATCACAGTTGATGCTTTATTAAAAACATTGTCAGGGAAGACTCATTTACCTTCAGTTACTACAGTGATTCAAACTCTATGTTAAACTGTAGATACCCAAACAACTGGGCTTCTAAGTCCGTTCAAAAGTAAGAAGATAGCAAGGGCATTACACATCCAATAACATTGTGCCCAATAAAGCACTGTGGTGGTCAAACCAACATTCAGTTTGAGGGTAGCTTCACCTTTATAATTACAATCAGATATGCATTAGGCAAGTGCTGTATTTTTTATTTATCTTCATCCAGTTTCTCTTCAATTTTTATTACAGTTCTTCTGATATACAATCTGCTAACCTGACATGTTAGGATAATAGCAAAAAAGTTTTCACATTTGTCCATACATGCCTTCTTTGGTAATATGTTACTAATTTTCTAGAAATTGGTGGTACTGGTAACATATGGTTAAGATATTGAATAAAACTATTTGAGAACAGGTATACAACTGCAGTGTACATGATATAACCAAAACAGCACAAATTAAAATTGAAAGGTACAAATATATGACACTCTGATTTGATACCTCGAAGTGGGAAGGCCTTAGAGTTCAAACTGGCATCACAAAATATTAATTGTTGGGCAGTAATGGAGTTGTGTCAGCTTAAATCTTCCATTATATATTGGCATTACTGGTGATTAAAAAGTATCTTCAATAATTTCAAGTAGAATTAAATACTCACATACTTCAGGAAAAGCAGATTGATCAAATGATAAAAAAAAGTTAACCATCATACTATGACCTGAAAGCAACAGCCATTTATCTCAAACATATTCAACAAGCACCCTCTGCCCCTTGGTCATATTGCCCCCTGTTTTCAGTAGTGGAGTTAGTATAATCTTACACATTTATACCTCAAAGCAAAATAATTCATCATTCATGCTAAAGAAATCACTCTTACAGTGGAAGAAAGTGTACATGTAATTTCTACTGACTAAACAGAGGCAGATGACTTTTTTCTGACAGTTAAGAGAACTATGTCATTCCCTTGCCTTGTATTTATAAATGTAAGTATCTAATAATACAAACAACAATGATGAGAGGTAACTACTGAATACTATCTAACTGGTGTTGCATGCATAAATATGACAGCTCAAAAATTTGCTCTAGCTTGTGAGCAGCATAACTTGTTGTTTAGAGTCTCTCCCTCCCTCTCTGTCTCTCTTTTTGTTATCATACGTAATTTTCATTTTCTTGGTTTTGCTGAGAACCACATGCCTCCTTTACCCCCACTTATCTATACTTCACTCTCTCCACTTAACACCACACATCTGTGTCACTCCCTGTTGTCACAATCCTTTTCTCTCCCCCCTTCATCTGTCTGCTTGACAACAGCTCATGTTTGTTTTGGGAGGGAAGTTGGAAAGGGAGGATAGGTATCCACGTATGACTGCAGTAAGAAAAAGTGATAGCTCACTCAAAAGCCACAGCAGTTTTCTTAGCTGCTCCATTTGTGTCTGCTCCAGCAATCCACCAGGAGTTGAATAGTTCCTCCCCTTGCGCCTATGTTTACATCCTACAATCCATACATATTATAAAAATGTGTGTATCATAACAGCATTTCCATGCTGTAAAACATATGTCTAAAAAAGTCACACATGGGGTCTTCCTGCTCGGTTCCTATTTGAACTGGGAACATGGGGTGAAAAGTTTTTAGTTATGTACAGACCAGCACCCACTTGTATAGCCATTTCAAAATCTTTCTTACTTTAGGTTTGTTACAGTATATTAAGCGAGGTCTGAATGACAAGCAGGAGCCATTTGTAGGTGTTCCATTTGTAATTTACACAAGAAAGTCGCTACTCACCGTATAGTGGAAATGCTGAGTCGCAGATAGGCACAACAAAAAGAGAAGAATGATCATTAATTACATGTATTTGCCTACCTTGTTACAAAATTTGAACCGATCCGTACAAGTCTGAAAAACAGAAGTGGTGCACATTAAAAAAACTGCCATGTGGTTTCAGTTGCCTGAGACTGCAGTCAGGCATGTGGGGTAGGTACGTGTGTGTGTGTGTGTGTGTGTGTGTGTGTGTGTGTGTGTGTGTGTGTGTGAGATCTATTTTTGATGAAGGCCTTACTGGCTGAAAGCTTTATTTGCGACAGTCTTTTTGTTGTGCCTATTTGCATCTTCGCTATATGGTGAGTAGCAACTTACCTTTTCATATTTTCCATTCCATCCTAGATTTTCCATTGTTTGATGTTCTTCTGGGAGGTGTTTGAAGCATGTCACTTCTGTACTTTAAACTTGCATGGATTGGTTTAAACTCTGCACAAAGGTAGATAAATGGATAACGTGAAAACTATTTTTTTTTATCCAGTTATCATTATCTATTGTCAAGATAGCACGTAAAAGTCGTTCTCACATGAACTGAATATGCAGAAAAGTTTTAAAGTGAGCAAAATAAATAAAAATGCATTCTTATGATAAAACTGAAAACTCACTTCCAAAAATGTAGTTTCATTAGGATTTTATGTGCATAAAACACATTTTAGTGAGGTTCCTTATGCACACCACATCTATGTTTCAAACTTATGCGGATCGGTTCAGATTTTGTAACAAGGTAGACAATTACATGTAATTAATGGTCATCCTTTTCTTTTGTGAAAGCTTTATCCATTGCCACGATATCCACAACATGGTTCGAAAGACATTGAAAGAACTTATACCAGATCAGTCAGTCACCGCCCAAGTCAACATCAATCCACATTCATTGTCAAGCTATGGCAGTCTAATGTCAAAATTATGGTATGGTAAAAGTTGGGAACCAGAATGAAAAATAGCACAAAAAAGACAAATATGTCCTGGGCAGAGTTAGGGAGGTAAAAGAAGGGAACTTGCTTTTCAACTTATCTGGCAGCTTTAAAGACATTTAAATGAAAACATCTTGACAAACTGGAGCTTTTTATGAGTTAACCCTAGTTTCTCAGCACAGTGAATGCTCTTAGCTGCAAGGTGCTGGTACACCTGCATCTTGCAATCTATACGCTACAGTTCCTGATCCTGTGCCTAAAATTCAGAAGATTCACCAGCCACAGTAAAAACTATATAAATCATCATATAATATCATATGGCTTAAGAGCATAGAAGTAGTAGCTAAAAAAGTTTTTTGAGGGGATAAAATTTTTATGGGTGGATTTGTTCTTGGGAGGACACTAAAACAATCTTTAGATTTCTTGGAGGGGGGATTGACTTTTTTCCCCACGCAGACCATTTCTCCAACAAATCCACCCCCTATCACATGTACAGTGAGGTGTGTAAGAACAAAGAGAGAGACACAAATGTATGAGCTTCTAGAGAGTGGGATGCATCAACAATAGGAAGTATTGGGGGGGGGGGGGGGGTGCATCTATAACAGGAAGTATCCCAGACTGGAGATGCACACATCTTGAACTTTAACGACATTTTGTGTCATGCTGTATGTCATGAGAAGTGCCATGTTGGATGACATGATAGTGTGTGTCATGTTATACGATGTGACATCATGTATCATGTTACTTTACTTGACACAATGCATTACATTACATGGCAAGGGTACTAATAGTAACAAGCAGAAAAGCACAATTAAGTGAAGATGTTTTGATTTAAATGTCTCTGAAGTTGCCAGGTAAGTTGAAAAGCTAGTTCCCTTCTTTTACATCACTAACTCTGCCCAGGACATATTTGCCTTTCTTGTGCTATTATAGGAGCTGTTTTCATTCTGGTGTATGTACGTTCCACACCATCTCCTAAATCATTGGACCAATTTCAGCCAAACTTGGTACACACACACACACCTTTTAACATTGGGAAAGAATCACTGTTGGGGTAAAAGCCACCTACCTATCAGCGGTATGGAGGCGGGGGTGAAAAAATGTGCAGTCCATGACATGCAAATACCCAGACTTTATTCACACAGTATTTTAGAATGAGAGCACTTAGTGACTTGCAACAAACATTACACATAATTTCAAACCTTTACAAAACTTTTTCTCATTGACAACCCCCATAAAATGAAGAAAGAAAATAGTTTACTGAAACTTCCTGGCAGATTAAAACTGTGTGCCTGACCGAGACTCGAACTCGGGACCTTTGCCACAGCTTTACTTCTGCCAGTATCTTGTCTCCTACCTTCCAAACTTTACAGAAGCTCTCCTGCGAACCTTGCAGAACTAGCACTCCTGAAAGAAAGGATACTGCGGAGACATGGCTTAGCCACAGCCTGGGGGATACTGGCAGAAGTAAAGCTGTGAGTACCGGGCGTGAGTCGTGTTTTGGTAGCTCAGATGGTAGAGCACTTTCCCGCGAAAGGCAAAGGTCCCGAGTTCGAGTCTCGGTCAGGCACACAGTTTTAATCTGCCAGGAAGTTTCATATCAGTGCACACTCCGCTGCAGAGTGAAAATCTCATTCTGAAAATAGTTTACTGCTTGCTCACTGCTCCTGCAGTAAAACTGACACATCAGACATGGCCTTTTAATTTATTACTTCTGTGCAATTAATTGTACTCATGGCACATTCTGCAGACAGTATTCAAATATACCACTGGATGTGCCTGCAGAATTATATCATTGTACAACACATTGTTCAGGAGATAATAGTGTCATAAAAATTGAGCTGCTTGAAAATGAAACTACAGGGAGAGATTTGATAAAGATACAGATGCAATATGTGTGCAAATAAGTGTGAAATATGTTAAATATTTGTGACACATGTGTACTCTACCAAAGCCACAGGTAAAAAGCTCCTCCTAAACCCCTGGATCAATTTTAACCAAACATGGTACATATATTACTTACTATCTGGAAAGAAATACTGTGTGGGTAAGAACCACCAGCCTGCTAATACGGTGGTGGTGATAATTAGTGATGGAGAGAGAAAGTGAAGAGGAAGAGATGGACAGAGAGGGGAAGGAAGAGATGGACACAGATAGGAGGGTGGAGGATATGGACAGAGAGAGGGGAGGAAGAGGTGGACAGAGAAAGGGGACAGGAGGAGATGAGGAGAGGGAGAAAGAGAGAGATAGGGGGAAGAAGACATGGACAGAGAGAGAGAAGGAGGAGGAGGAAATGGACAGGGAGGAGGGGAGGAGGAGGTGTATTAAGAGAAGATTGGAGTAAATACACATCCAGGCAATGCTGGTGCACAGCTAGTTATTCAGTAAATGCAAACTAACTATTTAAATACATATGACCTTATAACAATGGTTGTCTCTGTTTTCATGTTGCTTTTATAAGTCTCTTTATTGTTGAAAATAATGCTACTGCTGTACATAATATCTTGTAAATTATTTTCTATCTTGATTTAAGGGTTCATCATTCACATCTGATTAGGTATTTATTATTGCATTATTTCATGGTTCTCACTTTGATTATCAACTTTTGAAACAATAGGTAAACAAGTGGAGAGACTTGAAGAGTATGTTTAAGAATACCATGACCATGACTTTTAGTTTCATTTGTGAAAGAGACATAAGAGGCATGGCAAAAAAGAGAGAGAGAGAGAGAGGGGTTTTTTTTTTTTTTTTTTTTTTTTTTTTTTGTAGGGTTTAAGGGCACTCAACTGCTGAGGTCATTAGCGCCCAGTCACTGGTGTTAGAGCACATGGAATCTGCTAAAACTCAAGGGGATGGGGGGACACCAGAAGGACCTAACAAAGATGCAGATAAAATAAGTAAAAAGGTTAAATGTCTTTGGACAAGCCAGTTAAAGTTATAAAACGCAGAATACGAGCAGCCGCTCGATCGTCATCAGCTAAAACATCCGGTAAAGTAGATGGCAGGGACAGGACAACACGAAATTGACTAAAACGGGGACACGACAATAAAACATGGCGCACTGTTAATGCCTGACCACAAGGGCACTGCGGGACTCGGTCACCGGAGAGCAGGTAGCGGTGGCTAAACCGGCAATGCCCAATCCGCAAGCTGGTCAGAAGGATCTCCTCGTGCCGAGATGGTCGGGAGGATGTTGTCCAAGCAGTTGGGAGCGGCTTTACTGCCCGGAGCTTGTTTCCTTGGAGGGATGACCAAGCATCCCACCACAACGAAACAAGCCTCTTACATACATCCCCACGAACGTCAGATGACGGGACACAATGGGAGGCTGGCTGAGGCAGGAGGACTGCAGCCTTGGCTGCAGCATCCGCAGCCTCATTTCCAGGCACTCCTACACGTCCGGGAACCCACAGAAAGCTGACAGAACCACCATTATCAGCGAAAGAATG
Source organism: Schistocerca serialis cubense (assembly GCF_023864345.2). Classification (NCBI taxonomy): domain Eukaryota; kingdom Metazoa; phylum Arthropoda; class Insecta; order Orthoptera; family Acrididae; genus Schistocerca; species Schistocerca serialis. Next base: position 603,970,082 of record NC_064643.1, read on the forward strand.
GAGGGACTGCTGTATCCATTGAATCAAGGGATGGACCGGATAGGGAGCTCCAAGGCTCTGAAGAGCACTGAGTGAGTCAGAGCAGAGTACATACGATGAATGGTGGTGGCGGCGGGCATACTGAATGGCCTGATGGAGAGCAAAAAGCTCGGCCATAAAGCTGGAACATTGGTCGAGGAGCCGGTATTTAAAGGTGGTGGCCCCGACGACAAAGGCACAGCCGACACCATCGTCAGTTTTGGAGCCATCAGTGTAAATAAAGGTGTGACCGGCAAGTCGAGCACGAAGTTCAACAGACCGTGAGCAATACACTGCAGCCGGAGTACCCTCCTTCGGGAGTGAGCTGAGGTCGAGATAAATATGAACCGGAGCCTGGAGCCAAGGTGGTGTCGGGCTCTCACCCTCTCTGAAGGTGGTAGGGAGGGCAAAATCCAATTGTCGAAGCAGGCGACGGAAGCGGACTCCGGGGGGCAGCAGGGCAGACACATACAACCCGTACTGACGGTCAAGAGAATCGGCGAAGAAGGACTTGTAAGAGGGGTGGTCAGGCATAGACAACAGCCGGCAGGCATACCGACACAGCAGTACGTCGCACCGGTAGGTCAATGGTAACTCGGCAGCTTCAGCATAAAGACTCTCGACAGGACTAGTGTAGAAGGCTCCGGGCGCAAGATGTATCCCCCGATGGTGGATGGAGTTGAGCCGGCATAAGAGGGACGGCCGAGCAGACGAGTAGACGAAGCTCCCATAATCCAGCTTCGATCGGACTATGGACCGATACAAGCGAAGCAGGACAGTGCGATCCGCTCCCCAAGATGAACCGCTAAGAACTCTGAGGACATTAAGGGAACGTGTACAACGGGCCGCCAAATAAGAGACATGTGGAGACCAACACAGTTTCCTGTCCAACGTGAGCCCTAGAAACTTAGTTGTGTCCACGAATGGGAGAACAACGGGACCGAGATGTAAGGATGGCGGAAGGAACGCTTTATATCGCCAAAAGTTGATACAAACCGTCTTCTCTTCAGAGAACCGGAAGCCATTTGCCACGCTCCATGAGTAGAGGCTGTCTAGACAACGCTGAAGGCAGCGCTCCAGGAGGCATGTTCTCTGGGCACTGCAGTAGATCGCGAAGTCATCGACAAAGAGAGAGCCTGAGACATTAGGTGGAATGCAATCCATAATTAGATTGATCACGATGGCAAAAAGGGCTACGCTCAAGACAGAGCCCTGAGGCACTCCGTTCTCCTGGAGGAAGACGTCGGACAATACGGAACCCACATGTAGCCCTAAACTTTCGATCCGTTAAAAAGGAATCAATAAAAAGGGGCAGGCGACCGCGTAGGCCCCACCTGTGCATAGTGCGGAGGATACCTCCTCTCCAACAGGTATCATAAGCCTTTTCCAAGTCGAAGAACACGGCTACCGTTTGGCGCCTTCGCAAAAAGTTGTTCATGATGAATGTCGACAAGGTCACAAGGTGGTCAACAGCGGAGCGGCGGCGACGAAAGCTGCATTGGACATTAGTAAGTAGTCGTCGAGATTCAAGAATCCAGACTAACTGAGCATTAACCATGCGCTCCATCACCTTACAGACACAGCTTGTAAGAGAAATGGGGCGGTAACTAGAAGGAAGGTGTCTATCCTTCCCGGGTTTGGGTATAGGAACAACAACAGCGTCACGCCAACGCATGGGGACTTGACCTTCGGTCCAGACGCGATTGTAGGTACGAAGAAGGAAGCTTTTGCCCGCCGGAGAAAGGTGTGCCAGCATCTGAAAGTGAATGGCATCTGGCCCCGGAGCAGAGGACCACGACAGTGCAAGTGCACGTTCGAGTTCCCGCATAGTGAAGGGGGCATTATAATTTTCCAGATGCAGCGAGTGGAAGGAAGGTCGCCGAGCCTCTTCTGCCTCTTTCCTGGGAAGGAAGGCAGGATGGTAATGGGCGGAGCTTGAAACCTCCGCGAAAAAGCGGCCAAAGGCGTTGGAGACAGCCACAGGATCAACAAGGACCTCATTACCTGAGGTCAGGCCAGGTACCGAGGAGTGGGCCTTAATGCCCGACAGCCGGCGCAGGCCACCCCAAACAACGGAAGAGGGAGTAAAACTGTTAAAGGAGCTGGTCAAAGAGGCCCAACAAGCTTTTTTGCTGTCTTTGATGACTCTACGACACTGCGCTCGGAGTCGTTTGTATTCAATACAATTCGCCAACGTAGGATGGCGGCGAAAGGTGCGTAAAGCACGTCGTCGAGCACGGATAGCGTCCCTACAAGCCTCATTCCACCAGGGGACGGAAACGCGACGTGAAGAAGAAGTAGTACGAGGAATGGAACGTTCGGCAGCATTGATGATAACAGCCGTGAGGTATTCGACCTGACTGTCACAACTGGGAAAATCGTGGTCCGGAAAGGTCGCCAGGGAGGAGTAAAGTCCCCAGTCAGCTTTCAGTATGTTCCAGCTCGAAGGACGTGGGGATGGGGTGTGGTGCAGGAGACGAACGACACAGGGGAAGTGGTCGCTCAAATAGGTGTCAGAAAGGACATACCACTCGAACCGACAGGCAAGAGTGGTAGAACAGATCGAGAGGTCCAAGTGGGAGTAGGTATGAGTAGAGTCCGAGAGGAAAGTTGGGGCGCTGGTATTGAGGCAGACAAGATTGAGATGGTTGAAGACATCCGCCAAGAGTGAGCCTCTTGGACAGGATGCAGGAGAGCCCCAAAAGGGATGATGGGCATTGAAGTCGCCAAACAATAAGAACGGTGGGGGAAGCTGAACGATAAGGTGCATCATGTCAGCCCGACTAACAGCAGATGACGGTGGAGTGTAGATGGTACAAACTGAAAAAGTAAAAGCAGAAACAGTAATGCGGACAGCTATTGCTTGGAGTGGGGTGGTCAATGGGATGGGATGGTAATAGACATCGTCCCGAACGAGCAACATGACCCCACCATGAGCTGGGATACCGTCCACAGGGGTGAGGTCATACCGCTCCGAGGTATAGTGCTTAAAGGCAATACGGTCAGTCGGGCGCAACTTGGTTTCCTGGAGACCAAGGACGAGTGGACAGTGCAGGCGGAGGAGCAGTTGTAATTCCTCCCGATTAGATCGAATACCTCTTATGTTCCAATGAAACAACGCCATCGCTAGTCAAAAAGTTGGGGGAACGAGACGGGGGAAGAGCTGGTCACCCGACGGCCGCGGAGGGCCACGTTGTGAGGGAACAATGCTACAACCAACGGGAGGCGGATCCGGTTCCATCGACTCGTCGCCAGCTGCGGCCGCTGTCCCTGGTTGTGTAGGAGGGGCCGCATCATTTGCCGACGAAAGGCCGGCGGAGCGCCTGGCAGCAGAGCGCCCGGCGAAACTGAGGACGGCCGGGAGCAGCGACTCACGGATGGAGCGTCAGACATAACGCGCCAGGGTGGAGAGGGGGATAGAGACTTCTTCTTGGAGGCCTTCTTGGAAGGCCAAGGAGGCACAGGGATGGTGGGCTGGACCCGAAGAAGGTCCTTACGCGCGGGGTCCGTTTTGGAACGCCGGACCTCGGAAGCTGGGGTCCGGAACGTTTCCCTGATGGACGCCTGAGAAGAGGATCGCTTCTCAGGTGGCGTGGGGGGAGGAGGAGGAGGAAGGGTGGCCCCTGGGGCAGAGGGGGTGGGGGCCATGGGGGAGGAGGATTTGGAAGGGAGGGATTTGGGAGGCGGAGGCAGAGCCCCTTGATGGGCGGAGGAGGCGGAGGGATAGGGGTGAGGATACCGCGGAAGGAGTGGACACAACTGAGGCAAACGAAGTGGTCAATGGCACGGGATGGAGGCGGTCGTACTTCCTTCGGGCCTCAGAATAAGAGAGCCAATCCAAAGTTTTGATTTCTTGTATCTTCTTGTCCTTCTGATATGCGGGGCAGTCTGAGGATCTAGGCGAGTGGACGCCAGGACAATTAATGCACCGAGGTGGTGGGGTGCACGTATGTTCCTCACGAAGAGGACGTCCACAATCGCCACAAAGGGGCTCAGCCTCACACCGTGACGACATGTGCCCAAAGCGCAAACACCTAAAACAGTGCATAGGAGGCGGGACGTAAGGTCGCACGTCACACCGGTAGCACATCACCTTTACCTTCTCCGGGAGAACGTCCCCCTCGAAGGCGAGGATAAAGGCCCCGGTGTCGATGCGACGGTCTTTGGGGCCACGCTGGACTCGCCGGACGAAATGCACGCCTCAGCGCTCCAGGTTGGCCCTGAGCTCCTCATCAGATTGTAGCAGGAGGTCACGATGAAAAATAACCCCCTGCATCCTATTTAGTGCCAGATGTCGGACAATGGATACTGGGATGTCCCCTAGGCGGTCGCACGCCTGGAGCGCCGCCGACTGTGTGGCGGAGGTGGTCTTTATAAGAACGGACCCTGATCGCATCTTGCTGAGAGCCTCGATTTCCCTGAAGATGTCCTCAATGTGCTGAACAAAGAACATGGGCTTGGAGGTGGCGAATGTCCCCCCATCAGTTCGAGAACAGACCAAATAGCGGGGGAAGTACTTCGCCCCAAGCCGGCGGGCCTGTCCCTCCTCCCATGGAGTGGCCAAGGGGGAAAGGGCAGGAGAACCAGGACTAGAAACGGTACCTTTTCTTTTGAAAGACTCGGCCGCAGAGCGACCTGATACGTGTTGACGTTTCATCTGCGAAACGTCCGCCCCGATACCACCCACTCCGACCAGGGGCTCTCCCCACGGGCGCCACCCAGCCGCAGCAAGGGCCACCTGGCAGGATGACCATTGCCGGGAGTCCAGATGCCCCAAGGAGATGGGCATCTACTCCTAGGCCGACGTGGGGAGGGTGCAGCTCAGGTATCGGCAGTACGATCCCTGTGTTGTCAGGGGGCTACAACCTAGAGGGTACATGACGACCCCACCACAACGGGCTGGTTACCGTGCTGGATTTCTGGTGCCATGGAAAGTCCATCATGATCACTGGGGCAGATGGAGATGCACTATGGGCGTAACTTGGACAACCCATCAGGCGTTTAGGCCCAATTTGAGGAATAGTGGGTATGGTTACAACGCCGGTGCAATGCTGAGTGCCAAGGTCTTAGTGCACTTAGGACCAGTGGTACACCATGTAAGGTGTCCTTCCCCAAAAGGCTCGTACTTCAGTAGAATTTTGAAAAATGGAGGTCAAACCCCAAGGGGGACCATCACATGGAAGGCCGAAACGGTTGAAACTCCTTTTAGTCGCCTCGTACGACAGGCAGGAATACCTCGGGCCTATTCTTACCCCGGACCCGCAGGGGGGGGGGGGGGGGGGGGGGGGAGATAGAGAGAGAGAGAGAGAGAGAGAGATCCATAATGTGTGATTCAGTAAGTCTCTGTATTATGTGACAGGTATCATTCTGGCATAGATACTTCCCACACATTTTGCTGTCCCTTACAAAGAAAGTTTCAATAAAACAGGTCAGAAGTAATGGAACGGGGTTGGGGAGGGGGGAAGTAACTTTTTGGTATAAACTTTCAACACTTGGGCTTCTTTCTTTCTTTCTAATTAATTTGGTTACTGGAAAATATCTTCACATACTTTTTCAGCTCATGAATTATTCATTTGTCCCTTCAGCTCATGACAAAGAAGAAGATACCTTGAAAGTAGATACGAGAAAAGTTTGTGAGTTGCATTAGGAGACACCAGGTTTTACAAGCCCCAGCTTAGTTCAAGTAGAAGCCAGTACATCACAAAATCATTTTTACTATAAAACTGTAATTAGAATATTTAATTACAACATCCTGTATATGAGGTTCTATTATTTTTCATAACTTCACAGTAGATCATCATGAAATGACTATTTAAAATAGTGACAATAACTGTGTAAAGGAGATCTGCAGAAGTAATCTACTTTACACTGATGTAAATGAGGACTCCAGAAGAAGACTTGTCATGATATTGCAGGAGATGAACTGCCATTTTGATAAATACTGGACTGTTTCAACATTTCCTAATCAAATACACCCTGTGGTGCAAATCTGTGACTGGCCAATTGATCTAATGCCAGGTAGAGTGTAGTCTTTCTTTCCTGTGACACTAGGAGGGTAAGATGGCAGGTCCATCACCTCAGCCAACCTTTACCCTTGAGCAAGAGCCACACTAACATTTTATAAATCACATTTAATAAATTTTGCATAAGTAGTGATGCTATGTGAAAAATTCATGTAAACCGTCCACAACAGTGTATAGCAAGAAGAAGCCAAAGATGAATGGCAAATAAGAGATCTCACCTTATCTTTTATCTACCCTTTATTTATAAACAATAGGAGGATTAGTTTCTAATGTAGGCTACCTAACCTGATGATAAGTTGCAGGAAGTGTAGGAAACTCCTTATTATTCTTACAAGTGAACCAATAAATGAAAAACACTTTAGAAGAGGACAAAGATGTATGCCATACTCTTAGATCTAGATCTGCCAAGTCATTATACATCACAGTTTGTATTAAAATACAAATACATGTTCTGCCATAAATGGGAAATGACAGTTTCCAAGTCAAGGCCTACTTATGAGCATAACACAAATGCCACTGGTTTCCAGTCTGAGATGTGATGGCATACAAGCCAACTGAGGTTCTAGATTGCTACACTTTGTACAGATTTTCTAAGTTTACTATGTGATGCCATCTCAACACTAGATCATTATTTTAATATAAATAAAAAGAAATAATTTTGAAATATAAATATCTGGTTTACATGTAAAGCAGTCAATGAAATAAATGGAAGGTTTATCTTATACTAAAAAAGTTTCATTTAGGATTACCTTGTGGTGTGATGCAGGGCTTCTAACTGTTTTATAAATAGTGCAAGCTGCTTGAACAATTGCTATGAACACCAGTGCTGCAATACACCCAAGAACGATATACAGCTTTGTTGCAGAAAGGACTGTGTCTTTATTTTCAGTATTTTCTGTGTTTTCTGGTAAATCTGATACTTCTGGAAAAGAGACAATTTATTCAATACATAATAATTATTTTAGTTAAAATCAAACAATGGAAAATCCACGATGAAATGTAACAATATTATGAGAAGGAAAGTTGTTACTCATTATATAGTGGAGATGTGCAACTCACACTGAAACCATCAGTTTCAGTTGCCTGAGACTGCAGTTGTGTGTGTGTGTGTGTGTGTGTGTGTGTGTGTGTGTGTGCACGTATCTGTGTCTATTGTTGACAAAGGCCATTGGCCGAAAGCTTCAAGTGTGAAAATCTTTTTGTTGTGCCTCTCTGCAACTCAGCATCTCCGCTATATAGTGAGTTGGATTATGCTGAGCAAACACTTTACACAATAAAAAATGTTACTGGTAAACATTAGCAGAGAGAACCAATTATTCAAAATTATGTAGACTGTATTTACAATAAACTGTCACTACACTTCTAAATATTATTTGTGTCTCCATAATCTAAATTTGACAGTAAAACACTACTGGTGCTCCACTGATCTTCAATAACTACTGGTAAGCTTTTGCAAAAAAACTTTAATATTTGTCACAGATTAAGAATAAACTACTTGATGTGAGATAAGAGACATGTTTACAATAAGCATTATTAGGTGCCCCACAGCTAACTGGAATTATCTTGCCTTGAATTTGGAAGATGAGATAATTTGTAGAAGGAATAGTAATTTACTAAATTTTAATTTTCTTGTTCTTCTTCTTCTTCTTCTTCCCATTTGAGTTATTTTTGCGCAAAACCTTTGCACCAGAACACAGAAATCCACTTTAAATTCTGAGTAAGGGGGTAAATTCTACACATTATTATTTTTACCTCTTAATTTTGTCATTAGGTAAACTGAACTTAAACTGGAGCTGATTTTTATTATTAGTAAAAAATACTATCAAGAAGTAACTGCTTTGGGAATCTGCATGAGAAGCAATAATTATTGATTTGACAATACATTATTATAGCACACCTGAGCTTAATTTACAATAGCTGCCCAAAAGATAACATGGGGTGAAGATGTGCAAAATGAACCAGTAACCTTATCTTCAAGTTTGAGGCTAATATGCAGCAGTCTACTAGTTATTTTGTTAATGTGCCATTGTTCAATATCACCCCAGCAAAATGAGTAGATTTTTTCATTCATTATTTTGATTGTGTTCCATTCAGGTCAATCTTTAATAGGTCTGTGGAGCATTTTTAGTGACCCCATTTCCATATTATCTCTTTATAGTACTTAATATATGAACAGGAAACAGATACTGAGCAGTAATGTGATGATGACAACTTAAGGGCACAGTTGTTACTCAGAGCTAATAAAACATCCTCTCTCTCTCTCTCTCTCTCTCTCTCTCTCTCTCTCTCTGTCCTCCCCCCCCCCCCCCCCACACACACACACACACCATTGTTTGGCAAGATTCAGTATCAAAGGTGGCCATAAACTTATAACTTGATCCTTGTATCAGTCACAAGAGACATTCTCAGATGTAGCCAAAAACTTATCTTTTAAGATGTCAAACTGGTCATTGACTACGAGGTGGTTGTAGCAACAATGATTATCAAAGTACAAAAGGCAACTAAAATAAGTAGAAATCAACTGGATGTAATTAAACCATCAGCCAATTTCAAAGGCAGGTTTCTTGGGCCATCACAACCAATGCAACACTGTTGGTCCCTCCAAACAAACAACCTACGAGTATATCACTTGTCACTCATTATCATCCTGGCCTTGAATTTATTTATCAGCTACTTTGACAAAGCTATGACTTCCTAAAGTTGTGCCTGAAATGAGACCCATTCTGTCTGACATTTGGCCACTGCACCTAGAACAGCTTGCAGTTGCCCTCCCAATATCTGAAATACCCTTGTCAAACCCTATGCTCATCCTGCACCCACATCCCTACCCTACGGCTCCTATCCCAGTAATCATCCCTGCTATAAAATTTGCCCTATGCACCTACCATCACCTATACCAGCCCTGTAACTGGCAAAACATATACTATCAAATGGAGAGTCACCTGTGAATGACACATGTCATATACCAGCTGTTATGTAAACAATGTTTGGCTGTTTATGCTGGCATGACCATCACCTAGTTATAAGTTGGGATGATTGGGCATAGGCAGAGGATTGTACAGGCAACACAACATCCTGATGCAGAGCATGCTCTACAACATGACAATCATGACTACTGTGCCTGTTTCATCACATCTGACATCTGGATTCTTCACTCAGACATGAGTTTCCCAGAACTCAGCAGGTGGGAACTGGTGCTACAATATGTCCTTGGTTCTGGCAGTGCAACTAGCCTTACTTTGTGTAAATTTCTTAGATCTCACCATTTATTCACAGTATCTATTCCGTTCTTCACTCCCAATTATCTTTCGTTTTTTGACCTGTCTCTTTTCTGCAGGCCCCCCACCCACCTCTACCATATACAGTGCACTCAGGTTTTAGCTCTTATTATCTCATGCTCAAAATTTGCACAGTAATCTCTTTCCTGCATATTACCCTTCTATCTTTCACATTTACGCTACCAGGTTTTCAGATATCGTCCCGTGCAGTCCCTACAGTCTGTCTTCCTTTTCGTCCTGTCTGGTAAGTCTCCCCTGACCTTGGGTTCTGGATGACTTTCTTCTGCTGCCACTCGGTGAGTAGATCTTTTATCTATCCCCTTACACTAAAACAAGTAGGAAAATTTATATGTTCAGCAAACTAAATAAAGAGGCAGTAGTGTCAAATCTCAATGAGGGACTTAAAACATTCCATTCTGACAAGGAACCCCTTGAGTAAGAGGTCACAAAAGGCCAATGATGTTTACGGCATTCGACAGCCCTCACATTCTCTACCATGCAACCACAATACTGCCTGCTAATGGCAACAGGAGGTGGAACTGGAGGTATCCGATGCTGAGCACAGCATGGGGCTATGGAGTGTAGGTGAACTGCTTAGCCTACAAGTAACTCACAACAGTGCTAATGGTGCTGTTATAAAGCAAAGCAATGGCAATCATAAAAAAAGCAAACATTGCATTACATCTACAGCAAGAGTCACCGAAGTTGACATTTCATCAGAAAGAAATTGAATAAATTTTGCGGGGTGAGAAATAAATGTCAAACGAAATATTAGCATTTCTGCAAAATGAGTCAGTGGCAAGTGTGGTGTCATATATACTCAACTGTGCCCACAAGGAGTACAGTTATGATGAAATGTGCTTAAAAAGTGAAGGTGATATAGCAAACAAGTGTTAAGCCATGTAGTTCATTGTCATGTCAGACAGGAAGCCACAAATCCCATCTCCACTGAAAAGTAGTATAGGACAATATGGTAAAAAAACAGCTGTGAACAAATTTCGAATAAGTTTGCAGCAATGTGACCATGTAGTGCATAAGAAAAACTAAGGATATTCAAGGGCAGACAAGGTGCACTTGTTACAAACACTGGTTTTTCCATGTTTCGAAGATGCTTGATACAATTTACAGGATGAGCCTGATAGTGACTTACTACGTTATGCACATCAAATTGCACACAATGTAGATTACAATGATTTCAAGAGAAGTAATGAATGACACATAACTTCAAACAGCATTACAGAATTGGAAGATTTAAGATAACAAAATTTCAAATGCAATCTGACAACACACAGCAAACTGCAATTGGCCTGAAAATTTATAGATGAGATAAATATACATATCCAATTGTCCAGAAAGGAATTTACTTTCAGGTCTGACCAATTGAGGACTCAAAGAGGAAATGCATATGAAATGGACCATGGAAATTAGAAGTACCAAGAGAGTTGTATCAAAATCAACTAACATCTATGTCCTGATGTGTTTGTGCACAATTATGCCAACTGTTAATCTAGATGATAAATTGGACGGACAGATATTTAGAGCAAACTATCACTCCTGAAAAGTGTGCAACATTGCAGTTCATACCACCTGAAACCATTGGACAATTTCAGCCTCTGGATATTTGTTTTTTCTATGCTTATAAAATTCATCATCACACGATCTGCAGCTATGCCTTAAAGGATAGCCAGTTTCATGATAAGCACCATGACTGACTGTTTCACATTTGGTTGCATCCCATCACATTCCATTCCAACAGTTCTCACCACCCCATTACACAATATGATTCTATATGAATTCTTTAAGAGTAGATACCTAGCTGAATATCCTGCATGGTTTTAACTACCAAGGAGTTTGCCTTAGAACTTAATGGTGCAAACCTTCGTGATCACTGTGGCATGCTATTTTTCATTCAGTGTTCATGGCACAAGTTAATGGTTTGTTTTGAAGATTTCTCAAAAGTCGATGATGTCCATTTTATGAAGGGTAATACATACATCCCATAGAAGATTGAGCTCTCCACTCCCAAACACTCATTCTCTGTCACCCTCCTGATGCACATGGTGAGTCATTAGCAGCTAATATTTTTCCTGATGTAATTGCTAATTCAACATTTTCAAAGGAGCCTTACTAAAGATTGTACTTGTGATCTCAATTCAAGGGGTTCCTTGTAATTAGGAGCATGTAGAAGTACTGTGACAAGATCAAAAGAATAGGTGACACTGCACTGGACAAATACTATTTATTAGAACAGTATGATATGGTAGAGACTTGAAAACACACAGACAATAAAAGCACACACACACACACACACACACACACACACACACACACACACGACCAATGTCTCTGGCCATCCAGCCTCAGTGGTCATGTGTGTGTAGTTGTGCGTGTGTAAATGTGCACATGAGTTTTACCAGTAATTTTCACCCTGCCCAGTGATGACAGGAATGAAATATGTTATGAAATGTGTCACACACACATTAGAGGCAGGCCACGAAGTACAAACACCACAAAAGCAGGAAGAGCTGCCATTCAAGAACTAAGGAATGATCCTGAAATAGCCATTCTACCTGTGGGCAAAAGAGATGCCACTGTAATACTTCCACTGTCAAGTACAATTACAAAACTTACAACCCATTTGAAGATCCAGCACACAGAAAACCAAAGGGAGACCCGACAAAGTGAAGAACAAGACCACTGAGCTTTTACGTCACTCCCTACCAGAGGAAATCATTAATAAGCTTTGACCTTGAGCTATTGCACCACAAAGGCTCTACGGCTTACCAGATGTTCACAAACAAGACGTTACTCTGCATCCAACTGTGAATCACATAGGCGCACCTGTGTACCAGATGACCAAACATCTAACAGTAGTATTAATCTCCACTATTAGTAAATGTCAGCACCACATGAGGAACTCTGCATATTTCATTCAGGAGAAGCTGGATTCAGTTACTCATTCAGTCATAAAAATTCAAGTTTTCCATGGTTTCACCAAATCAGCGATGGTGAACATCAGCACTGTTCCTTTCAAAAGGACACAGCTGGTTACCTTCCCTATCTTTCAGCATTTCAAGGTTTTAGTAAGTATCTAATAACTTAATTTTGCTTTGATATTAAATCCTAATCTGCATTTATTACCTGTGGTTATTTTTCAAATTATGCTTGATCCAACATTCTGTACCATGGTCTGACCTACATACTAATATTTTTTTTCATTTAAAAAAGTACTACTATGTTTTTCTCTCTGAATTCCTTATACCAGAATCAGTGGTTTAATAGCAGAATTTCATTATGTCAAATTTTCCAATAAGAACCACCTTACAGAATGCTTATACTTCTGCAAATTATCAGATTTTAATCATGTATCATAGTGCACACAGCAACAGATTGAAAAATCACTTACTAATTGAATTTCAAGCTTCAGGAACATCAGATTACTGTACAAAGAACCAAAGACCAGGTGGAGGAAATGAAAGACAGAAAATATATAAAATGGCAAGAGAAATCATTATTCAACAACTCAGCGGTGTGACATAGGATTGTGATCCCGAGGAATGCCCTGCAGCTTTACATTATATGTGTTCAGTTCAGATCCTTACAAAGCTCAACCAACACTTATATTCTCAATTACTACATATTCCTGTTGGCCTACCCTGAGTTATCATTTTTATTGGAAAATGTTAACTATATGTTCTTCATATATCTGTTTGTTGTTTACTAGTTTATTCTTAATTTTACTGTTTAAAATACATAACTATGTCTTACGTTTTATAAGATCAAATTCAACATAATTTGGATCAACAGAGAGTGCACCAACACGGCCACTTTTGACAGTCTCTAGGAGAACTTGCTGAACTGACTCTGGAACTTCATCCAGTGGCTTTCCATTTTCATATTTGTCCTTGTCTAGAACTAATTTCATTTTTGCTATGACATTTCCATTTAATCTGGAACACAATAATATGTAATGAGAATTTGAAAAACAGGATGACACTGTGTTTTCAAAATTCATTTTAACACTAACATTTATTCTTGTGAATGAACGAATGGCCAGATGAATGAACAAACATTTAGAGCATAGAATAATATAATTAACATTGAGTTTTATGAATATACACTCCTGGAAATGGAAAAAAGAACACATTGACACCGGTGTGTCAGACCCACCATACTTGCTCCGGACACTGCGAGAGGGCTGTACAAGCAATGATCACACGCACGGCACAGCGGACACACCAGGAACCGCGGGGTTGGCCGTCGAATGGCGCTAGCTGCGCAGCATTTGTGCACCGCCGCCGTCAGTGTCAGCCAGTTTGCCGTGGCATACGGAGCTCCATCGCAGTCTTTAACACTGGTAGCATGCCGCGACAGCGTGGACGTGAACCGTATGTGCAGTTGACGGACTTTGAGCGAGGGCGTATAGTGGGCATGCGGGAGGCCGGGTGGACGTACCGCCGAATTGCTCAACACGTGGGGCGTGAGGTCTCCACAGTACATCGATGTTGTCGCCAGTGGTCGGCGGAAGGTGCACGTGACCGTCGACCTGGGACCGGACCGCAGCGACGCACGGATGCACGCCAAGACCGTAGGATCCTACGCAGTGCCGTAGGGGACCGCACCGCCACTTCCCAGCAAATTAGGGACACTGTTGCTCCTGGGGTATCGGCGAGGACCATTCGCAACCGTCTCCATGAGGCTGGGCTACGGTCCCGCACACCGTTAGGCCGTCTTCCGCTCACGCCCCAACATCGTGCAGCCCGCCTCCAGTGGTGTCGCGACAGGCATGAATGGAGGGACGAATGGAGACGTGTCGTCTTCAGCGATGAGAGTCGCTTCTGCCTTGGTGCCAATGATGGTCGTATGCGTGTTTGGCGCCATGCAGGTGAACGCCACAATCAGGACTGCATACGACCGAGGCACACAGGGCCAACACCCGGCATCATGGTGTGGGGAGCGATCTCCTACACTGGCCGTACACCACTGGTGATCGTCGAGGGGACACTGAATAGTGCACGGTACATCCAAACCGTCATCGAACCCATCGTTCTACCATTCCTAGACCGGCAAGGGAACTTGCTGTTCCAACAGGACAATGCACGTCCGCATGTATCCCGTGCCACCCAACGTGCTCTAGAAGGTGTAAGTCAACTACCCTGGCCAGCAAGATCTCCGGATCTGTCCCCCATTGAGCATGTTTGGGACTGGATGAAGCGTCGTCTCACGCGGTCTGCACGTCCAGCACGAACGCTGGTCCAACTGAGGCGCCAGGTGGAAATGGCATGGCAAGCCGTTCCACAGGACTACATCCAGCATCTCTACGATCGTCTCCATGGGAGAATAGCAGCCTGCATTGCTGCGAAAGGTGGATATACACTGTACTAGTGCCGACATTGTGTATGCTCTGTTGCCTGTGTCTACGTGCCTGTGGTTCTGTCAGTGTGATCATGTGATGTATCTGACCCCAGGAATGTGTCAATAAAGTTTCCCCTTCCTGGGACAATGAATTCACGATGTTCTTATTTCAATTTCCAGGAGTGTACATACAGGGAGTGAACAAAAATATGAAAACACCAACAACACATTGCCATACCTACACAGATTAGAAAAACATTTGGCATTCGAAACAGCTTCCAGTCATCTCAAAATGGACAAATACACTATTGCATGGTTTTCAAGAGAATCGTATACTATTCTTCCTGCAACATAGTGGCAAGTTCGGGTAATGATTATGTAGGCAGATAGCAATCATGCACCCTTTTCTCCAAAGTAGACTGCTTGGGCTCAGTAACATCAAGATCTAGTGGCCATGGGAGATATAGCACTTCATCCTCTTGCTCGAAAAACCAGTCCTGGACAATGTGAGCTGTGTGAACGGGAGTCCTGTTGTCTTGGAAAAGAGCATTACCATTGGGGAACAAACATTGTACAATGGGATGGACCAGATAAGCTAAAATGGACACATAATCCTTGGAGCAATGCAGCCTTGCATAGTATCCATGGGGTCTATGGAATACCATGGTATGGCTGCCCAGATCATCACTGATACTCCGCCATTTTTCAGTCTTGGATGTAAACTCTGCCAGAAGTTGGAAACAGTGTGAAACAAGACTCACCCAACTAAATGACATTCTTCCATTGCTCCATAATCCAATTTTCATTATTTCAGCACCATGTTTTTCCATTACAGGCATATCTATCAAAGATGATTGGTTTAGGAATTCTATCTTGTCCTGCAGCACACAACTTATGGAGCTCCTTCATGTTGTTTTGGTGCCGAAAGGGTTCATGAGTGTGACATTCAGTTCTGCAATGACTCTTGCAGTTGTCACCCTCTTACTTTTGTCACAATCCTCCTCAATGATATCTGTCATGCCACTTGACACCAACTTTGATCCACATTATGACTTAGCAGATGGTATGTTTCCACTTTCCCTATACATGGTACAAATCTTTGATATGGTGTACCTTGAAACACTAAACACTTCAGCTATCTTGGTTAGGAAGCACTCACTGTAGGAAAACCAACAGTTTGCCCATGTTCAAATGTGCTGAGCTCAGACATAATGCATTCACGACTGCAGAAAATACTGTTTAACCTTGGCTGACACTTGTAATATATTGCACAAGTGTCATTTGTGCTCAAATACAACAATGCAACGTGCATGCTAGGCTAGCATCTGCATTTATATTCAAGCATGCATTTCTCACAGTGTTTTCATATTTTTGTCCACCTCATGTTTTTCAAAAATAACTTCTTATTATTTATAAAGTTCTTCATGGATGCTACATTGAAAAAATCAGATTTACAATGCTGGAGGCAGAGAATCGAGATAGAGAAACAGAAAAGATTAAATGAAATGAGATGAGATGAGAAAGATACAGGTGAGCTAAGGAGGACCAGAAAAGTTACAGGGGCCAGTGGGAAGGAGGGGGAGACTGACAAGGGTGGGGGATTAAAGGTACAATTTTGGGGGAATAGAAGATGGAGCAGAGACACCTGGAGAACTAGAAAACATTGAAGCCAGAGGGGTTGCAGGAATAAAGAATAGTGTGTAGACTGAGAGAATTTCAGAAAAAAATGTTGTTAGAGGAGGGTGTATTAAGATGGAAAGCTCTTCCAATCAAAGTTGCACAGTTTGTTGCACAACTGTAGTTATTTATTAGGCCTTTGTTCGCAGTTTGGAAGTGGCCACTCATCCAAATAAACAGTTTTTTCACAGCATGTAGGACACAGCATAGTGACTGCAGGAAGGTTGATGGTAGGTGTGGCTGTTTTCACAAGTAGCCTTTGAAGTAGAAATTGATGCTGACAAAGTTAGAATATCCGGTGATGAGAGGATATTGCATATGGAACAGGCATTACACCTAGGTCTAACAACAGGATGTGACCCATGGAGCAAAAAATTACAACTTGGACCGGCCTGAGGTGAACAAAAATAATCCATAGGTTATGTTCTAGTCTGGATTTTCCACTGATTTAAGCTTTAAAGCCTTTAAACACAGTCTATAATAATGGGAAAAGTAAAAATACTGATTTCCACATTGAACCAAAGCAAGATTCTTTTTAAGGATGTCTTACTATGACATGAAATGGCATTTAGAGAGGGAGTTTTGGAATTATGGCAGTTATAATACACGATTACGCCTTGTGAATATTTCATATCTTGTGACCAGTAAAGTGTCAGTATGACATCCATATAATGCATCAATGTCAACATATGATTACTATATCATTTTACTATGTCACAATGAGTCTTTTAAGAATAATGAAGACTGTGAAGTACTTCTCAGTGAAAGTAATGTGAAATCACAGACATGTACACATGAAATTAACAGCAGAATTATTCTGTTTCGTAAAGGGAGAAAGGAAACACTTTTCTGTAAGAAAAACACAGCAATATTCAATCAATAATGGGGGATTATTTTAAAAAACTCTTGAATGGAGAAGTGGAAGACAACCCAAATGATAATGAAATGCAGAGCGGGTATTACAAGAAGAACAATCACAAAGTTGGATGGGAGTAGAGGAAGCTCTGAGAAGCATGAGCAAAGAAAAAAATCTAGTGTAGCTGATGAATTAGATGCAGATACGATCAAAGTGGGAGGAAAATAAAAAATCCATTGGTTGTACAGTGTGTTAAATGCAACCTGGAGAGAGATCAAGATCTCAGATGATTGTCCCAAAGGTGTAATTATATCATTATTCACAAAATGCAATAGAAAACTACCTCAATATAACACAGGTATAATATTGAGTTTGTCTGGAAAATAATTTGGAGAAGATCACAGAAAAGAGTCTTTAAATGATAAATGAATCTCTCCTGGGTGAAGAATGGTATGAGTTTAGGAAAAACAGGAATACAATTTATCTGATACTTGAAACAGTAATGCAACCTGATACATATTTGAAAAGATAAAAGCATCACTCTAGTGTGACTGGACTGAGAAAAGATCTATGACAGTATACCAAGATCAAAATTCTCAGAATGCCCAGAGAGATGAAATGTACCCAAGGACTGACAGAAAATGAAAATCTCTGCTGAAGATGTGTCAGCTGTGTTTGAGTAGGAAATGAAGACAGCAAATTGTATGAGACTAAATATGGAGTCTAGCAGGGGAGTACCTTATCTCCACTGATCTTGGTCACTGTGATAGTTGATATCATGAAAAGGATAGAAGAGCAGTTTGGACTTCAGTTTAGAGCAATGGTGTTTGCTGATGATGTTGCAATCTGGGGAGATACAAATTAAATCCAAACAAACTGAGTAAATAGAATAATCACTTTGAGGAGTTTTGTCTTAAAGTTGGTGAATCAAATACTGCAACCATGAAAGTAAGCAGACACAGAGGACAACCTACACTGGAACATCTCTGAAGAATGCGCAACATTTCACACATTTGGGCATTGTGACAGATCATAAAAACTTAACATGAAGTGAACTTCTAAACCATACACACTTTGCTATCCAGCTTTACAGTCAAGTAGGTGCCTTCATCAAGACAACTAGATACCAGGTACCATACAAGGCAAAACTATTTACCTTCAGTTCCTACTATATTCCCATTTTGACCTGCACTCTGACACACACACACACACACACACACACACACACACAGTGAGTGTGTGAAGTCTGTTAGATCTATGTTGAAGCAAACAAAAAAAGGATAAGATAAGGAACCAAAGGAACAAAATAGTTAGAGGTGCAAATCTCAGCTTATTGGCAAAGCTCTGTAAATCTAGATTAAGATGGTATGGTCATGTGGAACAGAAGAAAGAAATCAGAGTATCAAAAAAAATTCCTTGAAATTACTACAAATAGGAGAAGACCATTTGAATGGCCAATGAGAAGATGAACCAACACAATGAAGAAGGATGTTGTCTCCTTTAGGATAGGATTCATGGGGAAGAACTGTATGAGGACAGAAACAGTTGAAAGACACTCATCACCAGCACCATGAAGACTGGAGCTGCAATCTAATGATGATAATGGTGATTATGTAAGAGAAACCAGATCTGAGTCCCAGTCAAGCCATTGTAATGTTTCCATAATTTGTGTCCACAGCCAAAGAAAATTTCATGCAGGTCTTAACAACCAAGAAATTAAGTTTCTATGGCACCAACTTTGATTTTTTTCTTGGGCGCTTCTGCCTCCCACATCAGAAATTTGCTATTATTTTCAAATATTTTGCTTTCAACTCCTTTACTTAAGAGTAGTGATCATCTCTCCTTACATCACACAAAGTTATTTGTAACAAAATCACACTATACATATGTTTCCATCAATAAATAGACCAGCCCCAATTGAATGTATCACAATTCGTTGAGTTTTTAAAAAAGTTCTTGTTCCTCTGACATTCCCATGTAATATCCAATCTCCTGAAAATTTACAGTTTTTCAGAGAAATTTTTGTCCTCTACTGGAATTTTTGGCACAGAAGCAGTTACAGTAATGTGAATACAGTGTCACTTTAAGACAGTTAATATTGTTCCTACTGTCACTTTAAGACAGTTAATATTGTTCCTACCTGTTATCTTCTTCACATTAACACTACATCCTAAAAACATTATAAGTAAATGGCAGGGAGAACCTATCTTAAGCAAAAATTATCAGTAATTTTTGGGGTTGGATTACACTTACTCTTCAAAATCTTCCACCTGCACCTTATGGAAACCTTTCAGTTTTGTGAGAGCATCAGTAAATGCACCGCTCACAGTATTTGTTAGAGTATCATACTCTGGACTCCCTGGTTTTGGTATATGGTAATTTTCACCAAGATTTACAATCTTCACATCAACGGTATAAGCCAGTCTTGGTGGAGCAGGTGTGGTGCTTATTACTTCATTTAACTCCTCTGGAAATGGTTACAGATATTTAAATAATCTATTGCTGTCAGCAGAACAGTACACTAAATATGTATTACTCTTTACTTCTTATTACCTGTCAAGCATGGTTTAATACATATTCTTTCTGCAGAAATACTGGGAACTTGTTCATGTTTCCTCATTCTCTTATTTTTAGAATTAAACACCCCACCTCTCACAGGGAACATAAAGTAGTAGCATGTATTTTCAGTGAATGAAAAGTCCTAAAACAGAATTTCATAAGTGTTAATAGCAAATAAAATTAATGTCGTCTTGTTATAATCTCATTGGGTGAACAAACTGACAAACTTACTTCATGAAATTGTAGGAAATTCACTCTCTCAAATTGAATTACACATAACAAATAACTTATTGACTACCAACATAAATTAAAATTTGTGTTATGCATTAGATTACAATTCATAAACAGTGCACTATGACTATAGCACATACAGTCTTGTACAGGTGGTCAGCCAGTCAAGGAATATCCAAGTTCATAACAAAATTCTATTCTGAAATTTTCTTGTATACTTTTCAACGAAGCTACCAGAGTTAGTTCTTTCAGTGGCTATGTGCCAAGCCAACATATCCTTCAGGATAAAAGCACTTCATTCCAGTACGAACCGCTGAGCGGGTACACTTTCAGCCCTCTGCTGAATGTGCTGGTGTACTTGTGCCACCATGTTAACCAATAGGAAATGTGGGAAGTCAGTCGTGTAAGGTTGCTAGAGGGTCATGGAGGCAGTTGCACATCTCTTGGTTTCCAGCTCTGAGAGAGAGTAGATGCACTCTCATGAACCAGCCCCCAAGCATCTGCCTGTGGCCCTGCTCACCACAACAAGGCCCCAGCCACATAAACATCAACAGCCGCCTCTCCTGTTCCCCATCTCCTTATTATATTTGACCAAATTCCTAGACCAGCAGTCAATTTTTACCTCTGGCCCCATGGTGAGCCCTTTCTGTATTCCAAGTACCAAGAGCATACACCAAGTTTTCTTCATTTACCTCTTTTGCTTTGCCACCTCCCTCCTGAACTTACCCATCCCACTCTGTATCCTGTACAGTCTTCAGATTTTGATCAATCAATTACTTTTCAAAAGTTAAAAAGAGATACAGAACCATAAATATGCATACAGTGACTACCACTGTTAGCAATATTACAAATTCTATCCACCACCCCTTCGGTAGAATATGAGCTAGAAGCCAACCCAAACTATGAAACATTTTGGCAAGCTTTGCTTATATTAATTCAAATTCTTCTCCTGCATTCTCTCACTTCTATAAGGTCTCAACCTGTGTAGTGTAAATTGAAATACATTGTATGACATTTATTTATTATGACATTCTAAAAAAGTTTCTCTGGTAGTTTATCAACTCCTGTGGTATAACGTGTATTAGAGTTATAATATTTAAAGCATGTTTTTTCTTTATTTACCTACTACTATGTAGTTGTAGTTTAAATATTTAACTCCTTAATGGATTTTACAATATGTAGCCTTGTTTGAAAGACTAATAAAAAACGAAATTAGTGGAACTCACCTTCTCATCATCAGTGAGTCGCTTACGGCTAAAATATAATGTTGTAATACCGTTATTAATGCGACCACTTATATTATAAATATCTTGTGTCTCTCCAAGTGGAGGAGGAGTGTAGCCTGTCACCCACGTATCCATCATAAATGGCTGCCCATTCTTGCTGTCCACCCATCCAAGTATAGCATCAGTCTGGGACTGTTCAAACAGATAATAATAAATGTTAATTACAGTATATGAGAGCAGCAGCTTTATGTTCATATATGAGTTTGCAACACAGTATTTTTAAAGAGAATTATAATAAATAAATGTGATGCTGCAAATGAGAACAAAAGTCATCCCTATTCCTGTGCATGGAAGACTGTGGCACAAATTTCATGATATTTTATACCTGCATAAGAGGCAGATCTTTCAAAAATCTTGGATCTTTACTGCACATACAAAATGAAGAAAAAGTACTATTGCTTGAGTCAGTTTTTATGTTTCTTGGATTAAATTAGCTAGATACATTTTTTGTTCCTTGCACCCATAGTGAGGATATTCTCACAGATGCAGAACACACCGTAAGTGGCACTGTGTATTAGAGGTAAGTGATCCCCCATCCTCCACTGATCTACACTCACAATATGCATTTAGTTGTGTACAAATGAACAACTGTCTTGCTGTAAGTATACTGCACCTGACTTCTACAAGTAGTTTAACCAAGAAGTCCTTGTCCAGTTGTCCCAGAGCCAAAATGATATCTATAGAGAAAAGTTTACTAAACTCTAGAATCTGTTGATGTGCTCTTTCAAATGAGAGACTGCTGGATATAATACTGTCCTTATGGCACTTTGCAGGAGACAGGTTGGTATCTTTTTTGAGAAATGACACTTTAACAGTTTGAAATGTAGCTGAGGTATGCAGAATTCTGTTAATGAAGTAATCAACAATAGGTGTTACATTCACTTCATGATATGCGTTAATACATGTCTTATGTGGTACTACTGATCACAATATAAGTTTCTACATGTGTTACATGATACTACTGATCACACAGAAGTAATTATTTCAGGTATTATGGATGAGAGATAATAAAAGTATTTCTTTTGGGTTTTGTCATGCACAGCAAGCAGGTACAACATATTCCAATAACAGTTCATCATCTCACTGAGTATTTTGAAAAAGAGAAAGACAAACAGAGATACAAACTTGGAAATAACTATTTGTTTAGCATTGCACTCTTGTATTGTTCAGTCATCCGCCTCCGTAGTGCAGCAGTAGCGTTAGTGCCTACCATGCAACGGGGCCTGGGTTCGATTCCCGGCAGCGGACTCGGTGTTGTGTGTCCATCATCATTGAGAGACAAGTGGCATCAACTAAAAAGACTTGCAGTATGACAGCCAAACCCCGAATGGGATATCCCAGCCAATAAATGCCATACAATCATTTCATTGTTCAGTCTATTGGATTAGTAATGAGTAACAAGGCGAGAGTACAAAATTTCAAGTATTTTATTTGAAACGGTTTAAATTTAGGTTTACTGCTCAAAATGTAGGTAACTGTCATGTATTTGGATATAAAAGGTTAGTTTCAATGAAAACATGTTACTGAAAGAAAATCATCAAAAAGGTAGTGTTATACTGATAAAAATTATTGAAAATAATTTTGAGTCACAGATATACACAACAAAAAGAGACTGTTGAAAAGTGAGCTTTCAACCAACAAGGGCTTCATCGAAATTAGACAACATACATACACACAATGCAAATGCAACTCACATACACATGATCACAATCTCTGGCAGTTGAAGCCAGCAACTGTGATCATCTGTATGTGAGTTGCATTTGCGTTAATATGTGTGTGTGTGTGTGTGTGTGTGTGTGTGTATGTGTGTGTGTGTTTTGTCTATTTTCAACGAAGGAGAAAAGCTCACTTTCTGATAGTCTCTTTTTGTTGTGCCTATCTCCAACTCAGCACCTCTATTATATGGAGAGTAGCAACTATCATTTTCATATTGTTACATTCAATTCTGGATTTTCCATTGTTTGAAAGTAATTCTCATACTTAATGAAAACATTCTGCTGTCAATAAATGAAAAAAATAGTTATTTTTGTTCAAAATTATGTTATTTGAAGAATTACAGGGAGTACATAAAGTCCGGGAACACTTTCAATTATTTATTGCACAAGAACCTAACACTGTACAGATATCACACATATGTCATTTTGAAGAGAAACCCTGAAAGTTTTTTTAATCATGTATACCGCCACAGCATAGTTTGGTAATTTGCCAATAGTCAGTGCTAGTCGCAAACACGTCAGGATCAGGTGCGGAGCGAGCTTTCTGTGTGTTGGAGTTCGACAAAAACAAGTGTGCTACAGCTGTTCAACGGATGTTTAGAACCAAGTATGGTAAGAAGCCACTGGCACAACAAATTTGTTACAATGGGTTGCTTGCACCTGGCAAAGAGAAACAGACGTCCCAGTGTGAGTGAAGTGAATGTGGAGCATGTACGAGAGACATTCATAAGTATTCCAAAGAAATTGGTGTCTCATGCATCCCGTGAACTCAAAATGGCTCCAATGACAGTGTGGAAAGCCCTGTGACAGAAGCTGTCTATGAAACCATTCAAATTGGAGCTAGTGCAGAAGCTCAATGATGACGACAAAGACAAGCATTTTCAGTTTTGTTCGCAGTTGCAACAATTGAATGAGGATGGGGATGGCATTGTTGATCGCTTAATTTATAGTGACAAAGCCACTTTTCACACTAATGAGAAATGAACAGGCATTACTGTCAAATCTGGGGTGCAAAGCATCCACACAAATGCATTGAATTTGAGTGTAGTTCCCCAAAGGTAAATGTTTTATGTGCCTTGTCACGTCAAAAACTGTACAGGCCATTCTTCTTTGCCAAGAGCACTGTCACTGGATATTTCTACTTGGACATGCTGCAGCAATGGCTGATGCCTCAAATGCAATCGGACTCTCCATTCATCTTTAAGCAGGATGGGGCTCACCCCCATTTTCATCGTGAAGTTTGTGATCTTTAAGCAGGATGGGGCTCACCCCCATTTTCATCGTGAAGTTTGTGGGTGCCAGAATATGGAGCTGCCACATCAATGAATTGGTCATGCTACAGAAGGGGAGAGCTGTTTCATGAAATGGCCTCCCCGATCACCAGATCTCACTCTTTGTCACTTTTTTTCTGTGGGGACACATTAAAGATCTGGCGTATGTACCGCCTCTACCACGTGATGTAGCAGAGCTCCGGGAGAGATTATGGGATGTGACTGCCACAGTCAACGATGCCATGCTGGGATGGGTATGGCAAGAATTCGATTACCCTATTGACATCTGCCGGGTCACTCATGGTTCGCATATTGAATGTTTCTAAAAAAAACTTTCAGTTTCTCTTCAAAATGCAATATGTATGACATCTATACAGTGTTTAGTTGTTTTGCAATAAATAATTGAAAGTGTTCCTGGACTTTAAGTACACCCTATATTAAAAGGAGTAAACTTGCAAATTCTAAAACTTTTGATCTCAAAGCTGAAATTAATTTCAATAATAAACTGTTTCTGCCTAAAATATATTTTTTTTATAACAGAAGTATTTGTTAAAAATTAAAGTAATTAGTAAAGCTTGTGGTTCTAGAATGTTCTGGTGCATGTAAAGAGTTTATATATATGCAAGAAGTGTGCCACCTGTAGGTTTAGTCTGGCCCATGATTGCAAAGTATTCAGTAATTATTTAGTAAGGATTTTGTTCTCATTCGGTTCAGACATCATGTGATGTTGCATTCAGATATCTTCAAACCACTATTTTTTATTTTTTAATTGAGCCTTTTAAGAAAATTATATTTCATTTACGTGAATGTTGAGGATTAAGTTTATGGGAAGAATTTTGCATGAAAATAAATAATAATCATTCGAAGAACGAGAAAGTGTTTCAATCAAAATGAAATCAAGCTCACCTCAGACAGACAAGAAAGTCAATCTTTATCTGCCACTTATGTACCAGACCATAAAGAAGAAGAGCCGGAACATATTTTATGGCAGGAGGAAGAATAAACACATACAGTGAGTCTGGTTATGCTGTAATGACAGTCAGGATACAGTAGTACATCATGAAAACTTTACCAGAGTAAAGTATTGTGCCAACTTTCAGAACGTTATTTTTGAGCAGCTATTAGGCACAATTTGTTTTACTTAGAGTGTTAAAAACAACATAAGCTAATGACAGCAGTGGACACAATGCTAAGTAACAGTCTGCACAGGTATGGAGTAGGCCTTCCACCAAGCAGTAAGCTAAGCCAAGTCCAGATATCAACATTTCACAGGCAACTCATATCATTCCCACACAGTTGCCACATGTGGGGCCACCAGAAGCTACTTTGCACATGTGAGGGCTAACTGCCAGCATCGTAGCCAGTGCCAAGTGAGGAGCCATGACCTACAGACATTTACATCATGTCAGAAGCTGATGGTCACCGATGAAACCACATGCACTAACACAAAGGTGCGTGACCCAACTTATCATGACGGACCGTGAGTGTTATAGCATCACATCCATGAACAACAGTGATTATAAGTGCAAGTGTGATGAAAGGTGTATTTCATGGGTGGCTTTTTTCATCAATTTACCTACGAAAAATAATAGTGCAAATAGAAGTAAAGGTAAAGTTCTGCATCCTGGCCCTGATTGGCCAGTCAGGAACAACTGACTGCTGTGTCATCCTCTACCAATGGTGTCGTCGGATGCAGTATGGAAGAGGCACACGGTCAGCACACTGCTCTCCAAGATATCAGTTTTCTTCATCTTTGTTTTCAGCTACATCTACATCTACATCACTACTCTGCAGTTCAAACTTAACTGCCTGGCAGAGTGTTCTTAAAACCACCTTCAGACTATTTCTATATTGTCCCATTTTGTAACAGCGCATGGGAAAAATGAACATTTTAATCTTTCTGCAGAAGTTCTCATCTCTTATTTTATTATGATGGTAATTTCTCCCTATGTATGTTGGTCACAATAAAATATTTTCTCATTCAGAGGAAAAATTTGGTGATTGAAATTTTGTGAAAATATCTCGCAGCAACAAAAAATACTTTTTATCTAAAGAGTGCCATCCCAACTCTCTTATCATATCCACAACTCTCTCTCACCTATTTAATCACAATACCAAACAAGCTGCCCATCTTTGGACCTTTTCGATGTCCTCTTGTTAATCATTTATGGTAAGGAACCCACACGAGATAGCAATAATTGAGCAGAGGACGAACAAGCACAGTACAGGCAGTCTCTTTAGCAGACCTGTTGCATCTTCTAAGTGTACTGCCAATAAAATACAGTCTTTTGGTCTGCCTTCCTCATGATATTACCTATGTGATCACTACAGTTTAAGTTGTTCATAATAGTAATTACTAGATACCTGTGTAAGCGAAATTTAATGGATTTCTTTTCATACTCATATGGATGACTTCACACTTCTTCTTATTCAGAGAGAATTGCCACTTTTTGTACCATACAGATACTATGTCCAATTGCAATTGGTGTTGATCTCCTGATGACTTTAACAGATGGTAAATGACAGCTGCATCTCCAACCAATATAAGAGGACTGCTCACGCCATATAACACTTCCTTGGAAAACACCAGGCATCACTTCTGTTATACTCTATGATTTTCCATCAGTCACCATGTACTGTGATCTTTCTAGCAGGAAATCACAAATCCAGTTGCACAACTGAAGTGATACTTCTTAGGCAGTCCACCCCTGGTAGCAGAATGGTCAGCATGATGGAATGTCATATCTAACGGCCCAGGTTCAATTCCCGGCTGGGTCGGAGATTTTCTCCACTCAGGGACTGGGTGTGGTGTTGTCCTTATCATCTTCATTTCATCCCAATCAACATGCAATTCACCAAAGTGGCTTCAACTTGAAAGACTTGCACCAGGCGAACAGTCTACCTGACGGGAGCCCTAGCCACATGGCATTTCCATTTACTTCTTAGGCACACATTTTGATTACAAGTCTCTTGTGAGGAATAATGTCAAAAGCCTTCTGGAAATCTAAAAATATGGAATCAATTTGAGATCCCCTGTTGATAGCACTCATTACTTCATGAAAACACATAATTAGCTGTGAATAAAAAGTTCTCAGGTTTCCAGCAGCGTTAAGTGATAAAAATTACATGAGCTTTTGGTTAAGCACTCATACACCATTTTCAAGTGTTATAACTGCCATTGGGCTGCTTGAACACCCCTTATATACACTAGCTGCTGGCTATGCATCACTGGTGCTTGCGGCATCACCATATATGGGCATACGTTGACCTGGCAGTCAATGTGCCTACTTCAACTGCACAACTGTTGGGCCCCACACTGTGCTGAACTTGTCTTGTCAAATTTTATCCGATGTCCTTCCAATGTGACTCACACTAATAGTTTCTGGGATTGTGTAATTAATGAAGCTATTGAAATAAAAATCACTGATAACATTCTAAACAGAGACACTGCCCTGCAGCTCAGCATAGCATGGCATCCAGCGATCATGCAGCTGAAGTGGACACATTGATCCCCCGAGTCAATGTATGCTCATATATGATGATGCTGCGAGCACCAGTGATGTTACAGCAGGCAGCTAATGTATGTAAGGGAAATATCAGGAGCCCATTGACAATCATACCAGTTGACAATGGAGTTCTGCTATGAAAAGAAATGGTGCCCCAGATAATCCCTCCTCGTTGTCAGGCCATAAGGCAAGCAACAGTCAAGTTGGTATCCCATTGCTGACATGTCTTCAGCCTGAAATCTCATTGGCTAGAGTAGATTTGTCTTCAGTGATGAATCCTGCTTTGAATTAAACCCTGATGACCGGTGAAGACATTTGGAGATGGCCCAGGCAACTGTGGGGTACCAAGCTCACTGTCACCCACCAACCTGACTGTCGGCCCAACAGCCAGGAGTGATAGTCTTTTCACAGAAGGACCCCATTGATTGACATCCGCAGTGCCCTTACAGTGCAGTGATACATTGATGAAATCCTATGCCCTGTTTTGTTGCCCTGCATGTCAAGTCATCCAGAGCTTACATTTCAGCAAGACAATGCCACCCCACTTCCCCTGCACATGGGGAGAGTTGCTACTGTTTGTCTCTGTGATTGCCAGACCGTACATTGGCCAGCAAGATTGCCAGATCTCTCCTCAACTGAGAATGTTTGGAGGATTATGGGCAGGGCCCTCCAACCAGCTTGGGATTTTGATGATCTAATGTGCCAATTGTACAGAATTTGGTGTAGTATCTCTCAGGAGAACATCCAACAACTCTATCAATCAATGCCAAGCCGAATAACTGCTTGCATAAACACCAGAGGTCAGCCAACGTGATACTGACATACAAATAAATTGTTCAGTTTTCCTGAAATTGTAATCACTTGTTTGTCTGTACATGTACATCAGATCTACTGATATCCAGAGTGCATGTGAAAGAGGAAGAAAATTTGACAGTCTTATGTATTTGGAATAAGAGAGGGAATGCATGGTAAGGTTACTGAAGAATGTAGGCTGAGGAAAGAAATATGATAGGGGAGAAAGGCTTCTACAGTTCTGCTATAAATTGCAGGAAACACAAGAAAATAAGATATACTTGGAGAGGACCAGGAAACAAAGAACTTTTAAGTAGACTATATCACAGTCAGACAAAAATTTTGACATCATATCCTGGACTGCAAGGCACATCAAAATGCAAATATAGACTCACACGATAACCTCATAGTGATGGATAGCAGGCTGAAATTGAAGAGGATAAAGAGAAAGCCCCCCCCCCCCCTCCCGAATCCCATGAACCATGGACGTTGCCTTTGGTGGGGAGGCTTGCATGTCTCAGCGATACAGATAGCCGTACTGTAGGTACAACCACAATGGAGGGGTATCTGTTGAGAGGCCAGACAAACATGTGGTTCCTGAAGGAGGGCAGCAGTCTTACTAGTTCTTACTAGTAGTTGAAGGGACAACAGTCTGGGTGATTAACTGATCTGGCCTTGTAACATTAACCAATATGGCCTTGCTGTGCTGGTACTGCGAATGGCTGAAAGCAAGCCGAAACTACAGCCATAATTTTTCCCGAGGGCATGCAGCTTTACTGTATGGTTAAATGATGCTAGCGTCCTCTTGGGTAAAATACTCCAGAGGTAAAATAGTCCCCCATTCGGATCTCCGGGTGGGGACTACTCAGGAGGACGTGGTTATAAGAGAAAGAAAACTGGCGTTCTATGGATCGGATCAGAGAGGGGAATGTCAGATCCCTTAATCGGACAGGTAGGTCAGAAAATTTAAAAAGGGAAATAGATAGGTTAAATTTAGATATAGTGGGAATTAGTGAAGTTTGGTGGCAGGAGGAACAAGATTTCTGGTCAAGTGAATACAGGGTTCTAAATACAAAATCAAATAAGGGTAATGGAGGAGTAGGTTTAATAATGAATAAAAAAATAGGAATGCAGGTAAGCTACTACAAACAGCATAGTGAATGCATTATTGTAGCCAAGACAGACATGCAGCCCATGTCTACCACATTATTACAAGTTTATATGCCAACTAGCTCCACAGATGACGAAGATATTGATGAAAAGTATGATGATATAAACGAAATTATTCAGATACACGGGAGACAAAAATTTAATAGTCATTGGGGACTGGAATTCGATAGTAGGAAAAGGAAGAGAAGGAAAAGTAGTAGCTGAATATGGAATGAGGGTAAAGAATGAAAGAGAAATCTGTCTTGCAAAATTTTGCGCAGAGCATGACTTAATCATAGCTAACACTTGGTTCAAGAATCATGAAAGAAGGTTGCATACATGGAAGAGGCCTGGAGATACTAGAAGGTTTCTGATAGATTATGTAATGGTAAGACAGAGATTTAGGAACCAGGTTTTAAATTGTAAGACATTTCCAGGGGCAGATGTGGACTCTGACCACAATCTATTGGTTATGAACTGTAGATTAAAACTGAAGAAACAGCAAAAACATGGGAATTTAAGGAGATGGGACCTGGATAAACTGAAAGAACCAGAGGTTGTAGAGAGCTTCAGAGTGAGCATTAGGGAAAGAAATAAAGTAGAAGAAGAGTGGATAGATTTGAGAGATCAAATTGTGAAGGCAGCAGAGGATCAAGTAGGTAAAAAGGAGAGGCTTAGTAGAAATCCTTCAGTAACAGAAGAAATATTGAGTTTAATTGATGAAAGGAAAAAATATAAAAATGCAGTAAATGAAGGAGGCAAAAAGGAATACAAACATCTCAAAAATGAGATCGACAGGAAGTGCAAAATGGCTAAACCAGGATGACTACTAGAGGACAAATGTAATGATGTAGAGGCGTATATCGCTAGGAGTAAGATAGATACTGCCTGTAGGAAAATTAAAGAGACCTTTGGAGAAAAGAGAACCACTTGTATGAATATCAAGAGCTCAGATGGAAAACCAGTTCTAAGCAAAGAAGAAAAAGCAGAAAGGTTGAAGGAGTATGTAGGGGGTCTATACAAGGGCAATGTATTTGAGGACAATATTAATGAAATGGAAGAGGACATAGATGAAGAAGAAATGGGAGATATGATACTGCATGAAGAGTTTGACATAGCACTGAAAGACCTAAGTCAAAACAAGGCCCCGGGAGTAGACAACATTCCATTAGAACTACTGACAGCCTTGGGAGAGCCAGCACTGACAAAACTCTACCATCTGGTGAGCAAGATGTACGAGACAGGCGAAATACCCTCAGACTTCAACAAGAATATAATAATTCCAATCCCAAAGAAAGCAAGTGTTGACAGGTGTGAAAATTACCAAACTATTGGTTTAATAAGTCATAGCTGCAAAATACTAACATGAATTATTTACAGCCGAATGGAAAAACTACTAGAAGCCGACCTCAGGGAAGATCAGTTTGGTTTCTGTAAAAATGTTGGAACATGTGAGGTAGTACATCTTAGAAGATAGATTAAGGAAAGACAAACCTACATTTCTGGCATTTGCAGACTTAGAGAAAGCTTTTGACAATGTTGACTGGAAGACTCTCTTTCAAATTCTGAAGGTGTCAGGGGTCAAATACAGGGAGCGAAAGGCTATTTACAATTTGTACAGGAACCAGATGGCAGTTATAAGAGTTGACGGGCGTGAATAGAAAGGAGTGGTTGGGAAGGGAGTGAGACAGGGTTGTAGCCTATCCCCGATGTCATTCAATCTGTATATTGAGCAAGCAGTAAAGGAAACAAAAGAAAAATTCAGAGTAGGAATTAAAATCCATGGAGAAGAAATAAAAACTTTGAGGTTCGCCGATGACATTGTAATTTTGTAAGAGACAGCAAAGGACCTGGAAGAGCAGTTGAACGGAATGGACAGTGTCTTGGAAGGAGGATATAAGATGAATATCAACAATAGCAAAATGGTGGTGGTGGTGGTGGGTAGTGTTTAACGTCCCGTCGACAACGAGGTCATTAGAGACGGAGCGCAAGCTCGGGTTAGGGAAGGATTGGGAAGGAAATCGGCCGTGCCCTTTCAAAGGAACCATCCCGGCATTTGCCTGAAACGATTTAGGGAAATCACGGAAAACCTAAATCAGGATGGCCGGAGACGGGATTGAACCGTCATCCTCCCGAATGCGAGTCCAGTGTGCTAACCACTGCGCCACCTCGCTCGGTAATAGCAAAATGAGGATAATGGAATGTAGTAGAATTAAATAGGGTGATACTGAGGGAATTACATTAGTAAATGAGACACTTAAAAGTAGTAAATGAGTTTTGCTATTTGGGGAGCAAAATAACTGATGATGGTTGAAGTAGAGAGAATATAGACTGGCAATGGGAAGGAAAACGTTTCTGAAGAAGAGAAATTTATTAACATTGAGTATAGATTAAGTGTCAGGAAGTCGTTTCTGAAAGTATCTGTATGGAGTGTAGCCATGTATGGAAGTGAAACGTGGACAATAAATAGTTTAGACAAGAAGAGAATAGAAGCTTTAAAAATGTGGTGCTATAGAAGACTGCTGAAGCTTAGATGGGTAGATCACATAACTAATGAGGAGGTACTGAAGAGAATTGGGGAAAAGAGAAATTTGTGGCACAACTTGACTAGAAGAAGGGATCAGCTGGTAGGACATGTTCTGCAGCATCAAAGGATCACAAATTTAGTACTGGAGGGCAGCGTGGAGGGTAAAAACCGTAGAGGAAGACCAAGAGATGAATACACTAAGCAGATTCAGAAGGATGTAGATTGCATTGCAGCAGATACTTGGAAGTGAAGAAGCTTGCACAGGATAGAGTAGCATGGAGAGCTGCATCAAACCCGTCTCTGGGCTAAAGACCACTAGAACAACAGCAACAACAACAAGAACAAAGAGAAAGATCAATACATTTAACAATGTTGAATGAAAATATATATAATAGAGGGACACATTCCACATGGGAAAAAATATATATATAAAACAAAGATGCTGTGACTTACCAAACGAGAAAGTGCTGGTAGATAGACACAATAAAAAACAAGGGAGCAAAAGATTATTTACAGCTTGTACAGAAACCAGAGAGCAATTTTAAGAGTCTAAGGATATGAAAGGGAAGCCTTATTTCAGACAGGAGTGAGACAGGGTTGTAGTCTATGTACCTAATGTTATTCAACCTGTTTATTGAGCAAGTAGTAAAGGAAGCAGAGGAGAAATTTGGAGACAGAATTAAAATTCAGGGAGAAGAAATAAAAACTTTGAAGTCTGCTGATGAGACTGTAATTCTGGCAGAGACAGACAAAGACTTTGATGTGCAATTGAACAGAATGGACAGTGTCTGGAAATGAGGTTATATAAGATGAACATCAACAAAATAAAATGAAATGAGACACCAGAAGTAGATGAGTTTTGCTATTTGGGCAGACAAATAATTTAGGATAGCCAAAGTAGAGAGGATATAAAATGCAGACTGGCAATAGCATACAATGTCTTTTCTGACAGTATTTGTCTGGAGTGTAGCCTTGTATGGAAGTGAAGCATGGATGATAAGCAGTTCAGACAAGAAGAGAACAGAAGCTTGTGATGGAATTCTCTAATTTTGGAACCAAAGCAGTAATCTGTTTTACTTGCTAAAAACATTCAATGGCCAAGATCACATAAATATTTCTTTATTTAAAACAACTGGTTTCCATGGACATTTCTGTTATCTCCAGGTGACAAGCTGGCATGAGCTCTAACGTAGAATGAACACGTTTCAAAACAAAAAGATTTTTGTAAGCCCTGAAGATGACAGCACAGTCTGTCAAAACAGGTTGTTTTAAGTGAAGCAATATTCATGTGATCCTGGGTGTTGAATGATTTAAGAAGCTTTTTAAATACGTTGAAGTGGTTA
The DNA here is from genome assembly GCF_023864345.2 of Schistocerca serialis cubense. NCBI lineage: Eukaryota > Metazoa > Arthropoda > Insecta > Orthoptera > Acrididae > Schistocerca > Schistocerca serialis. The sequence goes on from NC_064643.1 coordinate 604,003,668, forward strand.
AGAAACTGTATTCAAATACAGAGATATGTAAACAGGCAGAATACAGCGCTGCGGTCGGCAACACCTGTATAAGACAGCAAGTGTCTGGCATAGTTGTCAGATCAGTTACTGCTGCTACAATGGCAGGTTATCAAGATTTAAGTGAGTTTGAATGTGGTGTAATAGTCAGCACACGAGCAGAGGGACACAGTATCTCTGAGGTAGCAATGAAGTGGGGATTTTTCCATATGACCATTTCTCAAGTCTACCGTGAATATCAGAAATCTGGTTAAACATCAAATCTACGACACTGCTGCAGCCAGAAAAAGATCCTGCAAGAATGGGACCAAGGATGACCAAAGACAATCATTCAACATGACGGAAGTGTAACCCTTCCACAAATTGCAGCAGATTTCAGTGCTGTGCCATCAATAAGTGTCAGCATGTGAACCATTCAACAAAACATCATCGATATGGGCTTTCAGAGCTGAAGGCCACTGGTGTACCCTTGACGACTGCATGACACAAAGCATTACACCTCATCTGGGTCCAACAACACTGCTATTGGACTGTTGATTACTGGAAACATGTTGCCTGTTTGGATGAGTCTCATTTCAAATTGTATAAAGTGGATGGACATGAACGGGTATGGAGGCAACCTCATGACTCCATGGACCCTGCATGTCAGCAGGGAACTGTTCAAGCTGGTGGAGGCTCTGTAATGGTGTGGGGCATGTGCAGTTGGAGTGATAAGGGACACCTGATATGTCTAGATACGACTCTGATAGGTGACATGTACATAAGCATTCCGCCTGATCACCTGCATCCATTCATGTACATTGTGCATTCCGAAAGACTTGGGCAATTCCAACCGGACAATGCGACACAAGGTTGGATTACAGGAAGATATTAAAGTAGTTGGGAAGTGGGCTGCTAACTTGTTACGAACAGGTTCGATAAACACGCAATTATTATGGCGATGCTCTGGGAACTGAAATGGGAATCACTGGAGGCAAGGCAATGTTGTTTCCAAGGAACACTGTTGAGAAAATTCCAGAAACCACCATTTGAAGCTGACTGCATAACAATCTACTACCACCAATGTACATTTCACATAAAGACGTCAAAGTTCATTTTACCTGGCATAAGTGAATCACGCTGACTACTTCATTATGGTAGCAGATGAATGTCATTATTCACATTGAAAATCTCAAAAAACTATAGTAACTCCTAGTGTGGAGTTTCAAACGAAATGCTACATGTTATGAGATCCCATTTACAGCAGTATGCAGTAGACATATTACAATGACGACTTTAACTAACATTTTAACTGCTCTCTACGACTTTATATGTGAGCCAATACTCAGGAGGGAAACTTATGACGTAAACATCTCACTACAACAGATATTTGGCAGGTGTTGTACTTTATACTTGTATTTATTTACCATTCTTGTATCATTTGAGAAGCCAATTCCTGTCCATGTGTCAGTGTGCTTTGTATGTATTGTAAATCGAAGCTCATCCTTTTTGTTGTGATGTTCCCACCGGGCATAATACTCGCACTGGCCCTTCTCAGGATCACATCCACGAGGAGTTCGCCAGTGACCACCACAGATGCTGGCATCAGCAGTGGCTGCAGTTTTCTGCTCACGCTCTGCTTCTTCTGTAGAAAAAGTTGGCAAACAAAATACTGAGGTATTACACACTTTGCTTAGCATGAAATTAAATTGTTGGTGATAGTATTACCATAGAAGTTGAGTGTCGTCTGTCCTCTTTGTGAGCCATGACCGTGATACTTCAACTCATCCTGACGATAAAAGTCTTTCACTGACGCTTTATCCTTCTCTAAGCCTGATTTGGGATTGTGTATGTATCTGTTTGGCTCTTGTCCTTTAGCCCAGATAACATGCATTAAGTCCTCCTCAATTGTGTGATCAGTAGGCTCCACAGCTGTGTAAAAGATTGTACATTTAATAAAATAGTACACCTAGAAACTTTTACTTTTGTCTAAAACAGTACCTTATTAATTACAATTTTAGTTAAAGCCACATATGTATGTTTTCATCATAGTATAATAAACAAAATGACTGAAACACTATTACTGTGTTTTTCACTTTTCACATTTCCATTACTTGGGCCTATATGTGATACAGCCAATGGCATTTACTGTTTTGGACATTTTATTTCTGTATAACATAATTATCAGATGCAGTTCAACAACTATTTACCAAAACTTCTTACTACTATCCTCCTCACATTCCTGATGAAGGATATCAGAATCTGACATTTATTATAAACCACTAGTTTTGACCTTTTAAAAACATTGTTGCGTTTGATTTACTTTATAGATGAATTATCTCTCAGTCTTGCCGATGATTTAATAGACAACCACTTTCTCAAGATAGCAGCTCATCTTCTGACTGATTAGTTGCTCTATAATTAAATGATTCAAGTACCTTTCAGTTTCTTCCTAAACAATATTGTTGTAACTCCATCTTTTTCAAAACCCATTGCTGCAGTCAAATCATCATTTCCTCCCCAGAACTTATCAACTTTTGGAGTGGACCTGGAAGATACAATCATCTTTTACATTGTAGTACATAAATCACACACAGAAAATTCAAATATAGAGCTATTACACGTCCGTGGCTTGCCGGGTGTCCATAATTACTGAAGTGATGATTGCTATGCAACAACCTTTGTGGGAAAGACACCAAACCTAATATTTGTGCAAGCATCATAGTTTGAATGTTATACGAGAAATAGGAAATATAGTAAATGGACATTCCTTTTATAGGTCCTCATACTGACATTGTGTCATTCGCACACTATTTACGTATTCCACAGTGCATTCTATCTTATTACTCTAAGATGCAAACATTACTAAATTAAAAAACCCTACTTCTAGAGTTTTTGTCATTTATGTTATAAATACAAGAAATATTAGAAGGAATTAGGTGATCTGACCCAGCACACAAGAATTGTGTGTTCTTTCTATTTATTTAGGCAATGCGTCAAATTTAATTCATGAACATTTGGGTGTTTCAGACAATTTAAAACTCTAAGCAACAGCTATCCTAAAAAAAATCATTACTATGTGCCAGTTAAAGGCTGCAGTCCTTTGTGCTTTATAGTTAAATTGATTTTTGTAAAATCATGTAGTCAAAAATAAACTATATTTCATTTCATCAATATAAAAAATGGAATCGGAGAATTACACTGAAGAGCTGTATCACAGGAATAAAATTAAACTCAGAATGGGGTATATAAAATATGGAGCCCCATGATTACCCTCATATTCTTAATCTACATTAATAAAGCTATCTGTTGACACAAGCATATTAATGAAAGATGTGAACTAAACTATACCATACACAACCACGATGATAACTGAACAGACCTGAACTTCAGAGCAAACACCGAAACAAAGAATAAGAATCATATTATACAATTTTAAAAAACTGAGTGTGATGTGCTGTTAATACAAATTAGCATTACTGACATTCTGCTAATTATGCATTGAGTTTTTCTTTTTACATTTAACATAACCATAAATGGATAGCTTCCATTAGCAGATACACTGTAAATTTGCTGTTTTCCAATTTCTTTCAGTATCCCATTCAGCTGCTGCTTTTCATTACTCTGTATAGCAATAGCACAAGAGTAAGTTCATGAAACATAACCACTGGTGGGGAGTGAGGTGACTATTTAAACATGACAATTTACTTTAATTAGAACATTAAAATTAACAAGTAAAATAAGAATCCAGAGATAGTCAGTTTAAGCGAGGAGTGACTAATAAGGAATACTTTTAATCTATATTTCAGTTTTAGTACATTTACTGCCTTTTGCCTACAAGTCACTTTAACTTCACATCTTTCTTGTTTTAGTTTTGAAGAACAGTACATGATATTTGCAATAACACACCTGCCATGCATTGCTCAGTTAATAAATAGAGAAGTTATCTCAGGAGCTACAAATACAGTCCAAGATAAATGTTATTTTTGCATTTTAAAAGTAATCTGCTAGGAGCAATGAATTATGAGTAAAAGAATTTTACAGATTCTATGATGCACCATGAAATAGCGTACACATACCTGTCTCGTGTGTAGTAGTCCATTATACGATGTCTACTTCCCCGAGCAGAACCAATCACAATGTCAGTGCAATCCATGGCATTAAAGTCATGACGAGGAGCGTAGATATGAAGTGCTCCACCTATAACGAAGAAACCTGTTCAGATAATTATGTCATTTCAGATTAAGATCTTCAAGTTCAAAGTTTACTTGATTAATGTGCTAGATATAATTAGCTTAGGTTTCTTTTAATTTTTCTCCCATTAGTTCAACCGCAGAAAAAATCTCTGACCTCAAAGCTTACATTGTAGCAAAAAATTAAAAGACAGAAGATTTCAGCAAAAATATTTTTAAATGTAAATAGTATGTGCTGTGGAGGTTTTAAACCTCATTGATAAGCACAAGTGGAAATTTAAGAGAACAAAGTAAGGTGAACTCTTAGGCATTTAGAGTAAAGGAGAGTAATATATGTTTCATATCCATGCCCCTTAACACATTTATGTAAGAAATGTTGAGTGTAAAAACACTGATTGGTGATGTAGAGTAATTCTTCTGCAATTTAGAAGAATTCCTGGATGAACTATCGACAAACAAAAAACAGGTTATAGAATGAGATTTTCACTCTGCAGCGGAGTGTGCGCTGATATGAAACTTCCTGGCAGATTAAAACTGTATGTCCGACCGAGACTCGAACTCAGGACCTTTGCCTTTCGCGGGCAAGTGCTCTACCATCTGAGCTACCGAAGCACGACTCACGCCCGGTACTCACAGCTTTACTTCTGCCAGTATCTCGTCTCCTACCTCGTTTGGAAGGTAGGAGACGAGATACTGGCAGAAGTAAAGCTGTGAGTACCGGGCGTGAGTCGTGCTTCGGTAGCTCAGATGGTAGAGCACTTGCCCGCGAAAGGCAAAGGTCCCGAGTTCGAGTCTCGGTCGGACACACAGTTTTAATCTGCCAGGAAGTTTCAAAAAACAGGTTATAATAATAGTAGATGTGAACATTGACTATTTAAGCTATAATGTAAATTACTTCGGTATTCTGACTTTTATATTGCTACTGCACAGTGACTTATTCTCTTATAAAAAAAAAAATGACCATGACAAACTTAAGGAGAACCTTTCACAGAGAAACCAGCAGAAGATATACAAAACTGATGATATTAATGAAAAGTGGGGCCATCTCTATGAAACATATAACCACATTTTAAGTGGGCATGTCCAGTAGTAAAAAAATTAAGGAAATCAGATTACACAAAGAATCTTAAAATTCCTCCCAAAACTGACAAATTAAAGGAAAATATGGATGACTCATGTGTGCTGTTCAGAGATACATAATTGCAATACTTCCTAACAAAGTACAAAAGCAGCAAAAATATGTATAGGAAGTCCCTGAAGACTCTAAACACAAACTATTAGCTGAAAAGAGAAGTGAATTCAGTACTGTCAGTAAGACAGTCTTGACTGTAGTGAGAATGTGAAAGCAAAGAGTATTCAGGCTGCAGTAACAAAGCACTAAAAGAAAAACGGAATGCTGCTGAGGAAGCCCATGATAGTATTTGAGGCTTTCATAAAACATTTCAGTAATGCATGAATAGAAGAAACTGATGAACCAACATTACAATTAAACTCAGTTAAAATGAGTAATTCATTGTACCTAACAAGTATGACGGAATATGAAGTCATGAAAATAATCTCAAAACTCAAAATAAAAACATCCACTCACTGGGATGCCATATCATCTACACCACTTAAAGAATGCAAAAATGAATTAATAAAAGCAATAACACATTTAATAAACAGTTCAACTGCCCAAGAGGCTTTTAAAATTTACTGAGATGTGGTCAGTGAATAAAAAGGGAGCAACCACTGAGGTAAAGAATCGAAGGCCAATTTCATAGACTTCAACACTTGGTACATCACTTGAAAGAGTGGTATCTTTCTCCTGTAAACAAAACTTATTAAACAACTTGCAGCACAATTTCTGAAAAGGAAGGTCCACAATAAAGCAGAATAAATTTTTTCCCATGCACTGCTAAACAGACTACATAAAGGAAAAAAAGTCATTGGAACATTTTTAGATTTTTCTAAGGTCTTTGATTCTGGGAATCATGCAGTAATATTATCCAAGTTACAAACTTGTGGTATCAGGGGACCAGCACAAACGATTTTAAGTTCTTATCTCTGAAACAGAAGACAGTGTACAGAACTGTATTATAAGAATGAAAGTAAGCTGTTAACAGTAAAATCAGTATACAAAACTCTCAGCTGTGGAGTCCCCCGGAGAAGTATTCGTAGGCATTTTTGTTTCTTGTATGTATTAATAACTGATGGTTAGCTGTGGTTCTAGTGAGCAGTTAGCATTCCAAAGCAATGGAGAAAACTTTGAACTAAATGTCATACTGAATCCCAGTCTACAGTTGAAATATCTGAGAAACTAAGTTTTTAGGCAATGTGATTGATGAACATCCTCTATGGACATAGCATATTAGCCACATCTGTAAAAAGGTTACCTGCAATATTTACTCACTATAATACCTCTAAAATATACCTCCTCCTGGTCTTAAACAAGTATGTTTTTTAATCCGTATTTGCAATATGGTGCTGAAATTTGGTGTGGCACATCCACAGCCTAAGTGGATAGCATATTCAGGCTTCAAAAGAGAGCAGTTAGGATAGCTGCTTATATAAGCAGGTGCCAGTTCTGTAGTGACTGCTTCAAAAATTACAATTAACTAACTGTGTGTTCACTGGATGTTCTTAACACTGTAGTGTTTACAAAAGAGAATGATGAAATAAGTGTAATGAACAGAAGCATTCATAATTACAATGCATGAACTAGTTGTGATTATCATACGATACTGAATAATAAACAAGCTACAGATCACAGTCCACTTGGAGCTATAGGGCAGTTTTATAGTAGATTGCTAAATAATATAAAGTAACTCCATGGCAATCTTTTTAAGGGCAGGTTGAAATAGTTGTTAACTGAAATATGTTTATACTTACTCAAGGATTTACGATCTGCATTATTGATAGTTCTCCTTTTATGTACTGCAATATATTATAGGTTTTATATAACAGTATACAATGTGCAATGTGGTGTGTGTATCCATTATACGTTTGGCAAGATATCATTGTAAATGCATGTACAAAAAATGATCATGTCTAAGACTATTAAGTTATTATTGACACAGATTATTATCAGGAACACAACATGTACACCCAAAAAATGAATTGCAAGAATAACTGCCATACAGCATCTGTCTGATGTATATTGATGCAAAATATTTGTACATATAACTTTAATGTATTTTCACTTCTAATAAATGTCTTACTTATATATAAAAACAAAGATGAGGTGACTTACCGAACAAAAGCGCTGGCAGGTCGATAGACACACAAACAAACACAAACATACACACAAAATTCAAGCTTTCGCAACAAACTGTTGCCTCATCAGGAAAGAGGGAAGGAGAGGGGAAGACGAAAGGAAGTGGGTTTTAAGGGAGAGGGTAAGGAGTCATTCCAATCCCGGGCTCCCGGGATTGGAATGACTCCTTACCCTCTCCCTTAAAACCCACTTCCTTTCGTCTTCCCCTCTCCTTCCCTCTTTCCTGATGAGGCAACAGTTTGTTGCGAAAGCTTGAATTTTGTGTGTATGTTTGTGTTTGTTTGTGTGTCTATCGACCTGCCAACGCTTTTGTTCGGTAAGTCACCTCATCTTTGTTTTTATATATAATTTTTCCCACGTGAAATGTTTCCTTCCATTATAAATGTCTTACTTAGCTTCATTTAACAATATTTGTGATACAAGCTGCACATTATCATCCTGCATAACTCTGTACATGCTTGGCATATGTGTACAAGATGTTTCACTAAGTGACGGATACAGATAGTCGCCCCTTCTCTGTATTATTTGATAATTAAATATAAAGTACACAGGAGTAAAATTTGTCAGGAGTGTTTTTGCTTATTCTTTGTTTCAACACATTTATCAAAATGTTCTGTTATTACCTCCAAACAAATATTTAGTGTCACTATGGCATAAGAATCAGTCTTATATTTTGATGTGTACAAATGTCAAGAGATCCCAAGACCAGAAGATTTCGTGCAATATGCATTTTCTATTACCAAGGTGAATAATATTTTAACATGCTGAATTACAAGTAAATGTTTTAACTGTTGTATGCTGTATACAATAAGGTTGCCTTCAAGGGGGAAAACTCAAAGCAGTTGTTTTTAAGTTAGAGTTTTCTACTTTAAGTTAGAGTTTACTACATAATCTATTACCTTGAGGCTGTGGCACAGCCTGTGCAGAAAAAGGCTTCCCACTGCTTGTAGGCACAAGCTTGGGCTTTGCTTTGGATCCAGTCCCAGATGATGGCTCAGGCTCTGAAGCTGGCTCGGGTTCAGATTTGGGTTCTGGTTCAGAACTGGGTTCAGGTTCAGAACTGGGTTCAGGTTCAGATTTAGGTTCTGGTTCAGAGCTAGGTTCTGGTTCAGAGCTAGGTTCTGGCTCAGAACCAGGTTCAGGCTCAGATTTGGGTTCTGGTTCAGAACTAGGTTCAGGATGGGCTGAAGCATTTAATCCAAGCTTTGGTCTAAGCAGGAAAGCAGGCTTTGTAGCTTGAATAGGACCTTGTGATGTTCCTGGCCTTGATTCTTGAGAGGCAGACTGTTGTCCTTGCACAGAAGTCTTGCCTAATGAAAGAGAAATTGTGCAGTGCAGAGATATACAGAAAACACCAACCACCTTTAGCCCTTACAGTACAAGCTTGAAAGCAGTGTTTTATGGTTCAAGATCAACAACGAAATACTACAGGAACAGAAGATCTATCAGTAGAACAATATTTACATATTTGACTGTGTATAACTGGTTGACAGATTCTATTTCTGTATCACAGGAAAGTTACAGCAAGATTTGTAAATACCGAAGTTTTGCTTAGAAAAATTAATTACTGTTGCACACATATGGCATGCTTTAAGAGTAATTCACGAATTTTGGTCAGACAAAATTTAAATTTAATGTTAAGATTACTGCAATAAAAGACACATGAAAAAAATCAAAGTGCTTAAAAAATAAGTTTTCAAAAGAGAGCAATGTGCCATAGTTTCCATAAAATGTTTTAATAAACTATGAACATAGGATGCTGAGACCACATAATCAAAACTATGTTCAGTCACATAAAATAAAGGAGAAATTCCAAAAGCAAACTGGAATCTGAACTTTTAGTGTATTTTTTGTGTTCCCTACCTTAACTTTGCTGCTCTGAAGAAATCCAAGACCAGAGCTATTTTATATATTATTTTGCAGCAAGTTTAGATCAATAATATTATACACCAATGGATTACAGACGTAAGTTGAAATTAACACACAGAAAATGGCCTTTATTTCTTTGCTACAGAAATTTATCCTGAAATGGAAAATTATTACACTGTAGGGAGGATTGTGCATTTTACCTGGAGACTGTTCTACATTTGGTGTTTCTCTCTTCCGGCGACCTGAAAAGGAAGGAAAAAATAAACATACAAAAACATTTAATAAGTCTTGCATATTCTATTTAAGGGATATAATTAATAGTGATTACTGTATCATGTACCTCTTCTGGCACTGACTCGATAAGATACACTTGTCTTCTGGACAGATATTCCTTGGTCACTTGGGACAGTACTTGATTCAGGAATTTCTTCCAGTTTTGTTTCTCTTGATGACACCACCTAAAGAAAATCAATTAGAACAAAAAGTAGTAATGAATTCCTTAATAATATAATTGTTTACATTACTTGTGAACGAAAAGTAACCAAACATAAACAAATGTGGTATATCTGTGAGTGTCATGCTGAATTTAAATTGCCATATGCACTCATAAATATTATGGCTTGATTTAAATTTATTTTTAGAGTAGTTAACTGAACACAGCATCCAATAATATTTGATTTAGAGTTTAATATCCTTAATGCTATTCCACAGTTACTGTTGCTTTGCAGTTAATTTGTGTGTGCTAAGATTCTCCCTTCCCTTCAGCACTAAGGCTTTTACTCTTTTCATTTCCTGTACCTTCCTTAACCTTCTAAAGAATTCGTTTTGAAAATTCTGAAAGCTCTGGATTCAAATGTATTTTTAAATCAGCACATATTGTCAGGTAATTTTACTTCTTCCAGTTGAAATGCATCTTTACACCACATTCCCAACAAACTATTTTTAATGTTAACTGACTAAATCATATAAATTCAGTTAAGAAATGAGGGAGCTGTTAAATCACTAAGAGGCAGAAAGACTGGCCATCATTTACCTTCAATAGACACAACTCCCAGTACAGCTGATAGATAAATTGGTTAATAATACTCCTAATGTTTGCAACAATTCATTACCACTCCTGGAATTAAAGAGAGAAGGTTGAAAAGTGGCAGAGGGTAGGTCACTCACACTCTAGATCGAGAAGGATGCACCTATAATGAGGAGGGAGACAAAGATGTAGGAAAGGGCATACCCTGTGTCTTCTGAAAGAAGACTGACATCAGCATCCTTTATCTGAATAAAGGCTCCACTGTTGTGATATCTGACCATGACAGAATGCAGCAGTGGGACTTTGTCTGCTCTTACACACTGTAACAAGCAAAAGCATGTCATAATGACCCCACTCTTTCCTTCCAGACAGAGAAACAAAGGCTGTTAAGAACTCCAGGGCCTTCATGATGGCTCACAGCTACCTTCCTGACAGATGCACCCCCATTTTCTACCAGAAACACAACCTCCCTAGTAATACCATTGTAGCAGTAGTCTTCAAACCTCCAACCAAACACCTCTAGCTGAAAAGAAAGTGTCTCCCACATTACATAAAAGACACCAACCCCTTCCTAGAACATCTCAAATCCATTTTCACTCCTTTGAAAACTTCTATCTCAGCACCAATGTGATCTTCCTTTACACCTACATCCCACATCAACATGACCTCTTAAGTCCTTTAGCACTTTTGTTTATTGTCACAATAGGAAATTTCATCCTTACCAACAACTGCTTCACCTGTGAGGACCAGACAAACAAAACAAAAATGGGGGAGGGGATTAATTATGTATCCTTGAGTTCTGAGCTCTCAGTGAAAAGTAACACTTTTGTGCCTCAAACCACATTAACTTCTTTGCCTAAAGCAAATTCACCTGACCCTTCTCCAAAAACAGAGCTACTTTCATGGTTGTTGACCTCAACATCACTGAGGATGAAATTCGAATATGAGTCCACATCAAACCAACCAGAAAGAACAGTATCTCCACTTCAACAGCTGCCATCACTTCCATGTCAACATTTCCTTTCCTACAGTCTAAGTATTTATGGTAAATTTATCTGTTCTAACAACAAATTCTTCAATGCTTAGTCATCTCTCAATCAGTCTCCTTCTCCCTCTCTCCACCCAATATTGCTCCTCTTTCAAAAGTGTCATAAGCATCCTACTCATCATCCAGTACCATCTAGACTTTTTAATGCCCCAATACATCACCCTTTCTGAATTTGAGCACTGAAATGAGATGGTCTCTCCCAGATATGCTTCCCACACCATCCACTGTTTGCTGGCTGTCACTCTCCTAATTTGCACAACACCCTTGTCAAACTATGTCCCAACACTCTTCACCTACAACAGTTCCCATTGTAGCATTTGCTTTACAGACCCACCCACAAGCACTCAACATGAGAAACTACTCAAGTTGTATACTAATTGCTATATGGATGGATATCCAACAAGCTAGCTATCCTTCCATACATACATGCAAACATCTCCTCTCTCTTTTCCTCTTTCTCCTTTTTTTAACTGCATTATTCCACTTTTTTTATTTTTGCTTCCCTCTTTTACTTCTCACTCTGTTTCTTCAATCATCTTTGAAAGTAAGATAGTACATTAGTATGTAGTGTGCTACCTTCAACCAATTACATTCCCTTACACGTGTCCCATCATCTGCCTTTCTAAAAATAAAAAATAAATAAAAATAAAAAAAAGAAGTAGGTTCCTCTCCATGTGAGGTCCTGCTCCTGCCCGACTTTCTCAACCTCCCACTACACCCCGCCTTTCACTCTGAAGAAGGAAATATTGTTCTGAATGTCAGGCATGTTGTTTTTAAGTGTTTTATCAGTGGCACTGACAATTATGTCTGTTGAATTACATAATATACAAATTGAGAGGTAATTTAATTTTTACTTCTAAGTTGATGCTTCCCAGGAAAAACACCAATGTTTGCCATGCTGAGAAAGAAGAGTGAATTACAGAATTTGCTGGTATAAAGATCAGTGTAAGATGTTCCTTACTAGTTTAAAAGGGACAGTGCACATTTCACAAAGCACAAAAGGCTAACTTAAATAATTTCCCACATAATGATGATTATAGTGTGAAGACTGAAACATGTAGAGCATTTAATAAGTTAATGACAGATGTTGGAAACTTGTCAGTCACACCCCTCAAAGGTGCAGTCCATTATGGATTAAATTAAAAAATCTTGCCTTCTCAGAATGGTAAAATTTAATATGATTCTAAATAAAAAGTTTGGATTCAGTCCTTACATTTAATGTCTGGTGAATTTCATAATCTCAGAGATACATTCTATCAGCAAGCAAAGAAGTTCCTGAACATCCTTACAGTTCATTAAGTAATAATAGTGTTGTCACAATGAAAGCAATAGTAAAAGAAGATTAGTGTTTTACATGGAGAAAAACACAGGAACCTCTAAATACTCAACCAGCTGCAATGCTGATTGCAACGAAAAATCACCTGATACCTGTGAATATAAACAGTGACAAGACTGCATCAGTGTGCACCAAGTGAGGTGGTACAGTAGTTAAATTGCTAGAATTACATTCAGGTAAATTTTTTTTTTTTTTTTTTGGTAGGGTTTAAGGGCGCTCAACTGCTGAGGTCATTAGCGCCCAGTCACTGGTGTTAGAGCACAAGGAACCTGCTAAAACTCAAGGGGATGGGGGGACATCAAAAGGACCTGACAAAGATGCAGATGAAATAAGTAAAAAGGTTAAATGTCTTTGGCCAAGCCAGTTAAAGTTATAAAACGCAGAAGACGAGCAGCTGCTCGAGCGTCATCAGCTAAAACATCCGGTAAGGTAGATGGCAGGGACAGGACAACACGAAATTGACTAAAACGGGGACACGACAATAAAACATGGCGCACCGTTAATGCCTGACCACAAGGGCACTGCGGGGCTGGGTCACCAGAGAGCAGGTAGCGGTGGCTAAACCGGCAATGCCCAATCCGCAACCTGGTCAGAAGGACCTCCTCGCGCCGAGATGGTCGGGAGGAAGTTGTCCAAGCAGTTGGGAGCGGTTTTACTGCCTGGAGCTTGTTTCCTTGGAGGGATGACCAAGCATCCCACCACAAGGACACAAGCCTCTTACATACATCCCCACAAACGTCAGATGACGGGACACAATGGGAGGCTGGCCGAGGCTGGAGGACTGCAGCCTTGGCTGCAGCATCCGCAGCCTCATTCCCAGGCACTCCTACATGTCCGGGGACCCACAGAAAGCTGACAGAACCGCCATTATCAGCGAAAGAATGGAGGGACTGCTGTATTCGTTGAATCAAGGGATGGACCGGATAGGGAGCCCCAAGGCTCTGAAGAGCACTGAGGGAGTCAGTGCAAAGTACATACGATGAATGGCGGTGGCGGCGGGCATACTGAATGGCCTGATGGAGAGCAAAAAGCTCGGCCATAAAGCTGGAACATTGGTCAAGGAGCCGGTATTTAAAGGTGGCGGTCCCGACGACAAAGGCACAGCCGACACCATCGTCAGTTTTGGAGCCATCGGTGTAAATAAAGGTGTGACCAGCAAGTCGAGCACGAAGTTCGACAAACCGTGAGCAATACACTGCAGCTGGAGTTCCCTCCTTCGGGAGTGAGCTGAGGTCGAGATAAATACGAACCGGAGCCTGGAGCCAAGGTGGTGTCGGGCTCTCACCCTCTCTGAAAGTGGTAGGGAGGGCAAAATCCAATTGTCGAAGCAGGCGATGGAAGCGGACTCCGGGGGGCAGCAGGGCAGACACATACAACCCGTACTGACGGTCGAGAGAATCGGCGAAGAAGGACTTGTAAGAGGGGTGTTCGGGCATAGACAACAGCCGGCAGGCATACCGACACAGCAGTATGTCGCGCCGGTAGGTCAATGGTAACTCGGCAGCGTCAGCATAAAGACTCTCGACAGGACTAGTGTAGAAGGCTCCGGTCGCAAGACGTATCCCCCGATGGTGGATGGAGTTGAGCCGGCGTAAGAGGGATGGCCGAGCGGACGAGTAGACGAAGCTCCCATAATCCAGCTTCGATCAGACTATGGACCGATACAAGCGAAGCAGGACAGTGCGATCCGCTCCCCAAGATGAACCGCTAAGAACTCTGAGGACATTAAGGGAACGTGTACAACGGGCCGCCAAATAAGAGACATGTGGAGACCAACACAGTTTCCGGTCCAACGTGAGCCCTAGAAACTTAGTTGAGTCCACGAATGGGAGAACAACGGGACCGAGATGTAAGGATGGCGGAAGGAACGCTTTATATCGCCAAAAGTTGATACAAACCGTCTTCTCTTCAGAGAACCGGAAGCCATTTGCCACGCTCCATGAGTAGAGGCTGTCTAGACAACGCTGGAGGCAGCGCTCCAGGAGGCATGTTCTCTGGGCACTGCAGTAGATCGCGAAGTCATCGACAAAGAGAGAGCCTGAGACATTAGGTGGAATGCAATCCATAATTGGATTGATCGCGATGGCAAAAAGGGCTACGCTCAAGACGGAGCCCTGAGGCACTCCGTTCTCCTGGAGGAAGACGTCGGACAATACGGAACCCACACGTACCCTAAACTTTCGATCCGTTAAAAAGGAATCAATAAAAAGGGGCAGACGACCGCGTAGGCCCCACTGGTGCATAGTGCGGAGGATACCTCCTCTCCAACAGGTATCATAAGCCTTCTCCAAGTCGAAGAACACGGCTACCGTTTGGCGCCTTCGCAAAAAGTTGTTCATGATGAATGTCGACAAGGTCACAAGGTGGTCAACAGCGGAGCGGCGGCGACGAAAGCCGCATTGGACATTAGTAAGTAGTCGTCGAGATTCAAGAATCCAAACTAACCGAGCATTGACCATGCGCTCCATCACCTTACAGACACAGCTTGTAAGAGAAATGGGGCGGTAACTAGAAGGAAGGTGTCTATCCTTCCCGGGTTTGGGTATAGGAACAACAACGGCGTCACGCCAACGCATGGGGACCTGACCTTCGGTCCAGACGCGATTGTAGGTACGAAGAAGGAAGCTTTTGCCCGCCGGAGAAAGGTGTGCCAGCATCTGAACGTGAATGGCATCTGGCCCCGGAGCAGAGGACCGGGACAGTGCAAGCGCACGTTCGAGTTCCCGCATAGTAAAGGGGGCATTGTAAGTTTCCAGATTCAGCGAGTGGAAGGAAGGTCGCCGAGCCTCTTCTGCCTCTTTCCTGGGAAGGAAGGCAGGATGGTAATGGGCGGAGCTTGAAACCTCTGCGAAAAAGCGGCCAAAGGCGTTGGAGACAGCCACAGGATCAACAAGGACCTCATTACCTGAGGTCAGGCCAGGTACTGAGGAGTGGGCCTTAATGCCCGACAGCCGGCGCAGGCTACCCCAAACAACGGAAGAGGGAGTAAAACTGGTAAAGGAGCTCGTGAAAGAGGCCCAGCAAGCTTTTTTGCTGTCTTTGATGACTCTACGGCATTGCGCTCGGAGTCGTTTGTATTCAATACAATTCGCCAACGTAGGATGGCGGCGAAAGGTGCGTAAAGCACGTCGTCGAGCACGGATAGCGTCCCTACAAGCCTCGTTCCACCAGGGGACGGAAACGCGACATGAAGAAGAAGTAGTACGAGGTATGGAACGTTCGGCAGCATGGATAATAACAGCCGTGAGGTATTCGACCTGACTGTCACAGCTGGAAAAATCGTGGTCCGGAAAGGTCGCCAGGGAGGAGTAAAGTCCCCAGTCAGCTTTCAGTATGTTCCAGCGCGAAGGACGTGGGGATGGGGTGTGGTGCAGGAGACGAACGACACAGGGGAAGTGGTCGCTCGAATAGGTGTCAGAAAGGACATACCACTCGAACCGACAGGCAAGAGTGGTAGAACAGATCGAGAGGTCCAAGTGGGAGGAGGTATGAGTAGAGTCCGAGAGGAAAGTCGGGGCGTCGGTATTGAGGCAGACAAGATTGAGATGGTTGAAGACATCCGCCAAGAGTGAGCCTCTTTGACAGGATGCAGGAGAGCCCCAAAGGGGATGATGGGCATTGAAGTCGCCAAACAATAAGAACGGCGGAGGAAGCTGATCGATCAGGTGCATCATGTCAGCCCGACTAACAGCAGATGACGGTGGAGTGTAGACGGTACAAACTGAAAAAGTAAAAGCAGAAAGAGTAATGCGGATAGCTATTGCTTGGAGTGGGGTGGTCAATGGGATGGGATGGTAATAGACATCGTCCCGAACGAGCAACATGACCCCACCATGAGCTGGGATACCGTCCACAGGGGCGAGGTCATACCGCTCCGAGGTATAGTGGGAAAAGGCAATACGGTCAGTCGGGCGCAACTTGGTTTCCTGGAGACCAAGGACGAGCGGACAGTGCAGGCGGAGGAGCAGTTGTAATTCCTCCCGATTAGATCGAATACCTCTTATGTTCCAATGAAACAACGCCATTGCTAGTCAAAAAGTTGGGGGAACGAGATGGGGAAGAGCTGGTCACCTCGATGGCCGCGGAGGGCCAGGTTGCGAGGCAACAACGCTACAACTGACGGCAGGCGGATCCGGTTCCATCGACTCGTCGCCAGCTGCGGCCGCTGCCCTGATGGTGTAGGAGGGGCCGCATCATTTGCCGACAAAAGGCCGGCGGAACGCCTGGCAGCAGAGCGTCCCGGCGAAACTGAGGACGGCCGGGAGCAGCGACTCACGGATGAAGCGTCAGATGAAACGCGCCGGGGTGGAGAGGGGGATAGAGATTTCTTCTTGGAGGCCTTCTTGGAAGGGATGGTGGGCTGGACCCGAAGAAGGTCCTCACGCGCGGGGTCCGTTTTGGAACGCCGGACCTCGGAAGCTGGGGTCCGGAACGTTTCCCCGATGGACGCCTGAGAAGAGGATCGCTTCTCAGGTGGCGTGGGGGGAGGAAGAGGAGGAAGGGTGGCCCCTGGGGCAGGGGGGGTGGGGGCCGCGGGGGAGGAGGAGTTGGAAGGGAGGGATTTGGGAGGCGGAGGCAGAGCCCCCTGATGGGCAGAGGAGGCGGAGGGGGGACAGGATAGAGGTGAGGATACAGCGGAAGGAGTGGACACAACTGAGGCAAACGAAGTGGCCAGTGACACGGGATGAAGGCGGTCATACTTCTTCCTGGCCTCAGAATAAGAGAGCCAATCCAAAGTTTTGAGTTCTTGTATCTTTTTCTCCTTCTGATAGGCGGGGCAGTCTGGGGACCTAGGCGAGTGGACGCCAGGACAATTAGGGCACCGAGGTGGTGGGGTGCAAGTATGTTCCTCACGAAGAGGACGTCCACAGTCGCCACAAAGGGGTTCAGCCTCACACCGGGACGACATGTGCCCAAAGCGCAAACACCTAAAACAGCGCATAGGAGGCGGGACGTAAGGTCGCACGTCGCACCGGTAGCACATCACCTTGACCTTCTCCGGGAGAACGTCCTCCTCGAAGGCGAGGATAAAGGCCCCGGTGTCGATGCGACGGTCTTTGGGGCCGCGCTGGACTCGCCGGACGAAATGCACGCCGCGGCGGTCCAGGTTGGCCCTGAGCTCCTCATCAGATTGTAGCAGGAGGTCACGATGAAAAATAACCCCCTGCGTCCTATTTAGTGACAGATGTGGGACAATGGAGACTGGGATGTCCCCTAGGCGGTCGCACGCCTGGAGTGCCGCCGATTGTGTGGCAGAGGTGGTCTTGATAAGAACGGACCCTGATCGCATCTTGCTGAGAGCCTCGATTTCCCCGAAGACGTCCTCAATGCGCTGAACAAAGAACATGGGCTTGGAGGTGGCGAACGTCCCCCCATCTGTTCGAGAACAGACCAAATAGCGGGGGAAGTACTTCGCCCCAAGCCGGCGGGCCTGTCCCTCCTCCCATGGAGTGGCCAAGGGGGAAAGGGCAGGAGAACCAGAACTAGAAACGGTACCTTTTCTTTTGGAAGACTCGGCCGCAGAGCGACCTGATACGTGTTGACGTTTCATGTGCGAAACGTCCGCCCCGATACCACCCACTCCGACCAGGGGCTCTCCCCACGGGCGCCACCCAGCCGCAGCAAGGGCCACCTGGCAGGATGACCATTGCCGGGAGTCCTGATGCCCCAAGGAGACGGGCATCTACTCCTTGGCCAACGCGGGGAGGGTGCAGCTCAGGTATCGGCAGTACGATCCCTGTGTTGTCAGGGGGCTACAACCTAGAGGGTACATGACGACCCCACCACAACGGGCTGGCTACCGTGCTGGATTTCTGGTGCCATGGAAAGTCCATCATGATCGCTGGTGCAGATGGAGATGCACTATGGGCGTAACTTGGACAACCCATCAGGCGTTTAGGCCCAATTTGAGGAATAATGCGTATGGTGACAACGCCGGTGCAATGCTGAGTGCCAAGGTCTTAGTGCACTTAGGACCAGTGGTACACCATGTAAGGTGTCCTTCCCCAAAAGGCTCGTACTTCTGTAGAATTTTGAAAAATGGAGGTCAAACCCCAAGGGGGACCATCACATTAAGGCCAAAACATTTGAGACTCCTTTTAGTCGCCTCTTACGACAGGCAGGAATACCGCGGGCCTATTCTTACCCCCGAACCCGCAGGGGGGACATTCAGGTAAAGGGGGCTGAAAATCCCCAGCCAGTCATTCTTCCCTAAATCACTAACAGAGAATGCTGTAATTGTTACTTTAAAAAGGAAACAGATGATTACCTTCCAAACTTTTGTCTAACCCAAGCTTAGGTTTCATCTCTAATGAACTAATTAATGAAGGTATTACACCCTAATCTTCCTTTTTCTTGTTACATCTGTTCTTACATTAATAAAAGAAAAACAGTCCCATTGATGTTACATGCTACTGACGTATAAGACAGATCAAATTTAAGGGCATTTCAGTGACAATTTAAAAAAAAATCTGTATATACTGCTATAATCAAGAAAAGCAATTGATAAAATAATGTTTTCAGTCTCTCTCTTCATCGCGTTAAGTGCATCTTTCTTTTGAAGTAAAATTTTCTGTGACGGTGTATCTAGTGACCTTGTATATTATCTCAATAACTGAGTATTTCACAAAGAGAGAAATTTTTAAGTCTGCCTGCACCAGTTGTTTATACATTTTTGCCATAGGCCAAGGTTGGGCATTCCCTGCTTGATGTTACATGATGACAATACAACAGTATGAATTTTACATTTTGTGAAAAAATCAAACTTTGAACATGCACTGTCATGACTATTTCCAGTCTAGATGCTGTATGACTTTGAACTGTTTGCAAAAGTCAAGTGAAGTTCTAGGGATGTCAGTCTGAAAAACCAGAAAGTGCCCTTGCAACTTCACCTTAAGACATAAAGAAGAGAAAAGCACACAATAAAATAGTTAATGGCTAAATTTGAAGACTAAAATTTACTGATACACAGAGAAAGAAGTTTGAAAAATTCTAGATCTTTACGTAAAAGGCTGAGCATTTGTCAACCAAAATAAAATTAATTACAATACGTTGTATTATCTATCATATTTTTTTCACATGACACACTGAAAGCAGTCAGGCAGATGCAGTATTTCTCAATTTCTGAAAAGCTCTTGGCTTAATATTGTACCTACTCTTATTATCAAAAGTGCAATGTATGGGTAAACAGCAAAATTTTTAACTGGATTGAGGATTTTTTGAAAGGAAGTATGCAGCATGTTATCTTGGATAGAAAGTAATCAACAGATGTAGAAGTAACTTCAAGTGTGCCCAAGGGAACTATATTGGGATCCTTGCTGTTCATGTTTTGCGTAAGTTAGCCTGTGAACAATACTTATAGTAACCTCAGACTTTCCACAGGTGATGCAGTTATCTATTCTATAGTACTGTCCAATAAAAATAGCACAAATATCCAGTCAGATCTTGATAAGATTTCAAATTGGTGCAAAGACTGGCAACTTGCTTTAAATGTTCAGAAATGTAAAATCGTGCGCACCATAAAAAAAAAAAAAAAAAAAAATGTTGTATCCTACAACCTTAATATTTTATGTGTCACAGTTGGAATTGGTCAACTCATACAAATACCTGGATGTAACAGTTTGTGGGGACATGAAATGGAGCTAAGACATAGTCTCAGTCATTCGTAAAGTAGATGGTGGACTGCAGCTCAGCTGTAGAATACTAGGGAAATGCAATCAGTCTACAAAGGAGGCTGCAAACAAAGCACTCATGCAACCCATCCTACAACATTGCTCAAGTGTGTGGGACGTATACCAAACAGGGCTAACAGGGGATACTGAGTGGTACGAAAAAGGATAGCACAAATGGTCAGAGGTTTGTTTGAACCGTGAGAGAGTGTCACTAAGATGTTGAAAGAACTGAGCTGGTGGAAGATTGAACACTGATGCTAACCATCCAGAGAAGGGCAACTTATAAAGTTTCTATAATCAACTTTAAGTGACAACTCTAGGAATATACGAGTATTACAACCCCCAATATATTGCTCACATAGAGATGGCAAAGACAAGATTAGACTAATTAAAGTAAGCACTGAGGCATTTAAGCAATAATTCTTCCTGTGATAAATACATGAGTAGGAGATAGCATGAACAATTGGTACAACGGGATAGGCCTCCGTCATGCACTTCACAGAAGTTTGCAGAGTATAGATTAGGACGTAGTTCTAATATTTAAAAAAATGTATTTAATACAATTATTTCACAGAAATTACTGATTTCTGTAATGCTGTACTATTTTATTAAAGGCCACACACCCACACACACACACACACTCACACACACACACACACACACACACACACACACAAACACACAAACCATTAACTTCTCTAGCATGCCAACAAGGTTCTATATAACAGTACAATTTTTTTGTCAAACTGTACCTCATGTACTCAATGTGTTTTGGCTACTGTATTTTCTAGTAATGACTAAAATTTTCAAATAACACTCACTTTATTGGTAACATTTCTGGACGGTTGCTGAGTTGTACTTGTCTGTGACACATCAGAAAGATTGGATGCACTGCTTGGTGCTGGCTTAGCAGTAGGCTTTAGTTCACTGCTGGGTTCTGGTTCACTGCTTGGTTCCGGTTCACTGCTTGGTTCCGGTTCACTGCTTGGTTCTGGCACACTGCTGGGTTCAGGTGCACTGCTGGGTTCAGGTGCACTGCTGGGTTCAGGCGCACTGCTGGGTTCAGGCGCACTGCTGGGCTCTGGTTCACTGCTGGGCTCTGGTTCACTGCTTGGTGCTGGTTCACTGGTTGGTTCTGGAGCTGCTGTAGTGTTTGATTTTCTGAGACCAGGAGGTTTTGTGTTTGCTAACTTTGGTTTCCGAAGAAATAATGTAGGCTTTGTGCTCGATGCCGAAGGTTCTGGTTCACTTGTTGGTTCCGGCTCAGTGGATGGTTCTGGCTCACTGCTAGGTTCTGGTTCTGGTTCAGCTGTTTACACACAAGATAAGCCTGAGATAGGTAGTAGATGGCAGATAAATAAACACTCATCATTCATCACATTGCTAAATAGAACAGTGCCTGACACAGTTCCTGAAAAGTATTGTTATAACCAATTCCCATGTATTATATAATTGGACATATTAAAAATCTAATCACCAAATGGTGACAAGAGAAAACCTACATAAAAGATATGGAAATGTGTAAGTTTTCATAGCCAATGGCTTGTTCTTCTGGTAGAAGTGTTGAAGGGAAAGGAACAGGGGTGAAGAAAAGGACTGGTGAGATTTAGGAAATGGGAGCGTTATTATTTATTTATTTATTTTATTCATCATCCAAAAGGTAACACATGTGATATAGAATTTGTCATTAGAATGTTTACATGTAACACATGATAACTGTTGTGACTCCCCGATCATTCAAAGCCCCGCCGCGCAATTACGCACATCCTCTACGTGCGACGCTGTCTGCCAGCCATGCAGCAGCTGCGCCAGCTAAGCGGCCAGCCGAGCAGCGGCCGCTAGACTGGGACTCAGTGCTCATTCGAATGCTAACGTGTACACATGTCTTGCTTGCCAACTTACTCTGTGGCTTATATGTGTTGTGTCGTTCTGAAATATATGTGTTAAACTTGATGTTATAACAATTGGCGACGAGGTAGTGGATTTTTCCTTTTCACCGTTGACCCACAGGGTTCCATGGCTACTGTCGAGCAACTATTGCAAAATGTCCTTGAACAGCAAATGCTTTTAACAGCGGCGATTCGCGATTTTATCGCGGCGTCAAATGCGGGGCATTTCTCGTCATTGGCTATACCTCCTTTTCCTCCTTACGACGAGACGGCGGAAGACTGGTCTGATTATGAAAAACGTCTTCGACAGCACTTCTTGGCATTTCATGTCACGGACGAACAACCATGTAAGTCTCTGTTCCTTTCCTGGATTTCATCTCAAATGTATCGGTTGTTGTCACAATTGGCTCCTTTGAAGGATCCTGTGTCTTTGTCCTTTGTTGAAATGTGCTCATTTCTGTCTATTTTCAAAAGCAAACGCATGTGGTAGCCTCTCGTGTTGCCTTTTATCGTTGTCAAAAACAGCCACATCAATCCTATCGCACTTGGGCTGCTGAACTTCACGGCCTCAGTCGAAAGTGTCAATTTGTTACTGACGTTCACAAAGACTCCTATGCCGATTCCATGGTATGGGACGCTATTATCCGGTCGGCACCCGACAAAGAAGTTTGGTAACGTGCCCTTCAGTTGGCGAATCCGACTCTAGATGAAGTTCTCTCCATTGCGCAGTCTTTTGAAATTTCTCGCACCGCTGGGGCGCAAATAGAGGCGTGGGGTGATGTCGGGGAAATACGACCTCTGTGCGCTGTTGAAGATGCGTGCGGCGCATCCCCGCCGGCCGACGTGGCCGCAGTGCGCTCCCACGCGCAGCCTTGGCCTAGCCGTAAACAACCCGCTAAGAAACTGCAGCAAAACCCCCGGCAACTTCCTTCATGTCCGCGGTGTTTTACGAAACATTCACGTGAGGATTGTCCCCAACGTTGGGCTGTGTGTCACAATTGCAAAAAGAAAGGTCATGTGTCTTCCGTTTGCAAATCCGACCGCATACATGATGTTCATGAACATGACGCTGATTCTGATTCTGTGTTGTCTGTCAATTGCACTTCTTCCCTTTCAGGGAAGTTATTCCTCACTGTCCAAATCCTTGGTCGAGATGTTTGCATGCAAGTGGATACCGGTTCTGCTGCCACTATAATTAATTCTCAGACGTATCTTCATTTGGGTTCTCCACTCCTGCCACCTGTTACTCGGCAATTACGGATGTACAATAAACAGAAGATTTCTCTCTTGGGACAGTTTAATGCTGAGGTATCTTACAAATCCGTCGTTCGCACTGTTTCCATATTTGTGGTCGACCAGAGCAACGCAGAAAATCTTTTTGGTTTCGATGCCTTTCGCGTTTTTGGGTTCTCCGTAGATGACTGTCAATATTGTCTCTGATGCTATTCCTAATGCTCAACTGGATTCCTTGTTGACATTTTCGTCCTTTTTTTTCTCCTGGGTTAGGCCTTGCAAACGACTTTGAAGCTCATATAACGCTCAAACCCACTGCTCGGCCTAAGTTTTTTCGGGCTTGGCCCATTCCTGTGGCCCTTCGTGATCGGGTAAAACGGGAGTTGGATTGTCTCACTACGTCAGGGGTTTGCTTCCTGTCACTTCCAGTGAGTGGTCCTCTCCTGTCGTTGTCGTTGCTAAGCCAAATGGTGATATTTGTCTCTGTGGCGATTTCAAAGCCACTGTAAATGCTCAATGCCTC
This sequence comes from Schistocerca serialis cubense, assembly GCF_023864345.2. Taxonomy (NCBI): domain Eukaryota; kingdom Metazoa; phylum Arthropoda; class Insecta; order Orthoptera; family Acrididae; genus Schistocerca; species Schistocerca serialis. The sequence continues at coordinate 604,027,709 of NC_064643.1, forward strand.
ATCGACACTTACCAGGCCAGTATTTTTCTAAAATTGACCTGTCAGAAGATTATCATCAACTTCCTCTCGACGTTGCTTCCTGGCAGTTTCTGGTCCTTAACATGCCTTTCGGCCTCTATCAATACCAACGCTTGCCATTCGGGGTTGCTAGTGCCCCTGCTCTCTTTCAGCGATTCTTGGAACAATTACTGCTCCCTGTCCCTGGGTGTATCAATTACATGGACAACATTGTTGTCACTGGCTCCACCACTGAAGAACATCTTCAAAACCTCCGCACACTTTTTCATGTCTTACAGACTGCCGGTCTTAAGTGTAATCTTCAGAAATTACAATTTTTTCAGGCATCGATCACGTCCTTGGGGTTTCAACTCTCTCGGGATGGTATTCGTCCGCTTCAGCAAACTGTTGCTGCGATCAATGCCCTTCCTCGCCCTACATCTGTTAAGGAACTGCAGGCCTTCTTGGGGAAAATAGCATACTATCACAAGATTTTACCGTCAGCAGCTTCGGTGGCTCAGGTGTTGCATTGCCTGTTGCATAAAAACGTGCCTTTTCATTGGTCCGCGTCATGCGAAGCGGCTTTCCAGAAATTGAAGACTATGCTGAAACAGGCCCCGTGCCTGGCTACTTATCGACCTGGCCAACATCTTGTTCTTGCCGCAGACGCCTCTAAATACAGGGTCAGTGCAGTCCTTGCTCACCTTTTTTCTGACAGTTCGGAACAACCCATTGCTTATGCCTCCAAAACGCTCACGGATGCCCAACAAAAGTATTCTCAAATTGAGAAAGAAGCTTTGGCCATTATTTATGCTCGTCATAAATTTGGTGTTTTTCTCTGTAGCTCAAAATTTCATCTTGTTACGGATCACAAACCACTTGTTTCCTTGTTTCATCCATCAACGTCACTTCCCGACAAGGCTGCACACCGCCTCCAGCGTTGGGCTCTTTACTTGTATCGTTTCAATTATGAGATTCATTTCTGGCCAACGGCGCAACATGCAAATGCTGATGCTCTGTCTCGCCTTCCCATGGGTCCTGATCAGGCATTCGACAGGGACGAACTTTTGTGTTTCCACCTGGATGTTGCCGAGCAGCGGGTTGTGGACGGGTTCCCCATAACTGGGGACAGGCTGGTGGCTGCTACGGGTTCTGACCCTACCCGCTCCCGGGTTTTACGCTTTATTCAGAAGGGTTGGCCAGATAGCCCGTCTGCTAAGACTTCTGATCCGTTGCGGAACTATTATGCTTTGTGCTACTGCCTCACGGCTAGGGTTGGTGTTATCCTCCTCTCCACTGACAATGCTTCGCCGCGTGTTGTGGTACCTGCGTCTTTGCGTGCTTCGGTCTTGCGCCTCCTTCACCAAGGGCACTGGGGTGTGTCTCGCACAAAATCTCTGGTGCGCCATCATGTGTACTGGCCTGGCATCGACTGTGAAATAGCACACATGGTCGCTGCCTGCGGCCCTTCTGCATCACAGGCCGCTGCCCCGAAGTCATCTTTGTCACCGTGGACTTCGCCTGAGAAGCCCTGGGAGCACATTCATGCTGACTTTGCGGGACCCTTTTTAGGTACTTTTTGGCTCCTTGTAATTGACGCCTACTCTAACTTTCCTTTCATTGCCCCTTGCATGTCGCCTACCACCGCGGCAACCACCAGTGCTCTCGCCCGCATTTTTTCTTTGGAAGGCCTCCCCTCTACTCTTGATACTGATAATAGTCCGCAATTTTCCTCTTCTGAATTTGTGGATTTTTGTGCTCGGCACGGCGTTATGCATGTCACGGCCCCGCCGTCCCATCCACAATACAACGGTGAGGCTGAACGACTGGTCCGCACATTTAAGGCTCAGATGCGGAAACTTCTGACTTCTTCTGCTGCTGATGATGCGCTCCTCCAGTTTCTGGCATCTTACCGTTTCAGCCACATGGGCAACCACAGCCCGGCTGAGCTCTTACATGGCCGACAGCCCTGCACGCTACTTCATCTTCTGCAGCCTTCTACCTCACGGCCGCGGGTGCCTTCACTTGGCCGGTTCACTGCCGACGAACTCGTCTGGGTACGGGGATATGGCAGGCGGCCAAAATGGAGCCCGGGCCGCATCTTAAGACACCGTGGCAGATGCCTGTATGAAATCCAGATGGACACGGGTGTTGCAGTGCGTCATTCGGACCAGCTTCGGCCTCGTGTGCCAGCAACGCCTGTTCCGAATGCCGCTACACCACCTTTGGCTCTACCTGATGCTCGGGATCTTGGCATCTCCCAATACTCACAACGCAGCCCTCTCACCATCATCACAATGCCAGCATAAGAACGGACGCCACCAGGAGACGTGTCCATGCAGGAACTGGATGACCATCCTCTGTCAGAGCAAATCTACTCGCCTCCTCCTCCAACGGACGCCGACACATCGCCCATGTCTCCTGTCATATCAACTGGACTTGCCGCAATGGGCAGATTGGTGCATGGGGCCCCAGCAGATTTGACCCCTACGTCTCCTGTCATCTCGACCCGTTATCATCAGGGACACTTCCGTCCGTACGGGAAGCCTCCTCCTCGAGACTTTACGGCGAGTCAAACAACGCCTATGGACGTTAGCCATCTCCAGGACACCTCCATCAAGACCAGTGCAACAATTTCAAAGGGGGGAAAAGTGTTGTGACTCCCCGATCATTCAAAGTGCCGCCGCACAATTACGCACATCCTCTACGTGCGACGCTGTCTGCCAGCCATGCAGCAGCTGCACCACTTAAGCGGCCAGCTGAGCAGCGGCCGCTAGACTGGGACTCAGTGCTCATTCGAATGCTAACGTGTACACATGTCTTGCTTGTCAACTTACTCTGTGGCTTATATGTGTTGTGTCGTTCTGAAATATATGTGTTAAACTTGATGTTATAACAATAACATAATAAACAGGCAAAGCAAATTACATACCCATAATACAAAAACAGAGAACAAACACAAAGTACACAAAAAAACACATATTAATGACAAATATATGTAGGTCATTAAGTGGGTCAGGGGAGACTTACTGGATGAGATGAGTAGCTGACTTTTCTGTACCTCTCCCCATTTCCTAAACCTTGCTAGTCCTTTTCCTACCTCCCTCTTTCTTTCCATCCAATTCTTCTGGCAGAAGAAGGAGCCAGTAACTCCAAAAGCTTGCACAGTTTGAGAACATTTATATATGTATTCTTCTGCTGCCGCTTGGTGACTAGATTTTTTATCAATCCAATTACACTAGATTTTCAAACATTGATTATTTTGTTGACATATCAATTCCTGCATACTACTTCTGTCTGTGGCATTTTAATGCACTTCTTAGACAAAACATACCAGTCCTCACCATTAAAAAGACAACAAATATCTGCTTTCACTGATAACTACACTGGCAGACAATCAAGGGAAGTAGTCAGGCAAAGAACATTTGAAAATTAACCAACTCATTTCTGTTATGGAAGCCATTAAATGCAAGTTATAAACAAAAACAATCTGCTCATCTGAAGCTCAAGCTTTTAACATCACCTGATGTGAATAAATCCTCTTTTCTATCTTTAAGAAGGAACCTGTGGTTCTAATAGCTGTGTGTAATCCTATGATTTTATTTATTTTTGTGTGTACCTATAAGCTGCACAAAAAATTGCATTCCTGACTTTGCTGATGATCAGCCCATATGCCACTCTGTGAAAGTAAAGATTGGGCCTGAAATACAACAGTAATTTGTTATTCCAAACCTGGAAAAATGTAGATGCTAGAAAGGGTAGAAACAGCAGAATAATGAAACTGATTAGTGCAAACTGTACAAAGTAAGTTCCACAATATGAAGTAGCTGGAGGGCAAGGGGCAACCTGCTTCTGTGCACATTTACGCCAGTCCACGCACAAAGTACAGCAAATACCTAGAGCTGCCCCTATCACAGTTTACTGTAAGTGTTTATTAATTAGAATCAAGAGATTGGTGCATAGATTAAGTTTTCTAACACAATGTCTCCAGCCCTTGAAGTCCATACACTAACTTCCATGATCCAAGCTGTTACCTGCTTAGGCTGACCTTCTGCTAGACAATGAAGATAATATTGCTGTGAAGTGTACACTAGTGTAAAAGACTGATATGTGTCACACCACCAGACAGAGAAACTTTTAAGTCCATCTGCATCAGTGGTCTGTATGACTGTATCAGAAGCTGAAGTAAGCAAGCACTTTTTATTTGTATAACACTTCTCGACAAAGCAGTATATAGTGCACTTTGTTTCTTAATGCAAAGTATTCTCAAATAAATGTGGAAGAGGCAGATTTCATTGTGTGAATGTAAGTGTTACAGTTAACAAACTACGGCTTTATTCCTGCAGTCCCACAACCATATCATGGTAAAAAAAAAAAGAAGTCAATGGTAAAATATTAGAGGTCCATCTGGACCATTCTGAAAATACTTTACCTGCAGAACACAACAGAGGCTGCTTCCTTCATTGTATATTATGTGCCGAAGCATATCAGCTCAGTTCCCAGATAATTAACTCAAGATTGAGATTCAGCTGTATAACACCACTCCAAATAACAATAAAAAGATAGTTACATTATTTAGCTGCAGTAGGGTTCAATAATTTTGAGAACACCCCTTGCCTTCCTGATGTTGCCCCCATCAGGCTTTTCCTTGTGCTCAAAAGTGAAGGTTGGCAATTTTTAAGTACTCTGCAGGAGAGATGATGGATAAATGTACCAAGATGCACAAAGATACTTAGAGAAAAATGTCTTTCTGCTAAGTCCTGCTGACACTGAGATGGACTGGTGCCAGGGTGGATGACAAACTACTGGTGCTGCCACCACCAACTGATGGTTACCATAGAAGCAAGTGTGCTTCCCAGAGTTACTGAAGTATGCTGAAGTAAGACCAGTACACAAAAAAGGTCCAAAAGAAGAAATTGGAAATTACAGACCTGTTTCTATCCTGTCATTTTTCTCTAAGTTATTTGAAAAGCTTGCTGCAACACAGATACTAAATTTTGTCTCAGAATTTAATATCATTGATAAAAATCAATTTGGTTTCCAAAAAGGAAAAAGTACCTTATACACAATAAACTCATTTGTTGAAAGAATTAGCTCCTCATTGGATAACAGCAGCAAAGTTGCAGGTATCTTCTGTGACCTAAGCAAAGCATTCGATTCAGTGAATCACTCCTTCTTGCTGTATAAATTAGAGAGATATGGGATCAGTGGGAGTGCCCTCCAGTGGCTGACCTCATATTTGACAAACAGGAAGCAAAGAGTTATAATAACATCTAACTCTGCAAATTACTCATATCTCACTAGGTATTCCCCAGGGCTTGGTTTTGGGACCAATTCTCTTCCTGTTTTATATAAATGATTTATACCCTTGAACATCAATGCAAAGTCAGTCCTATTTGCAGATCACACTTCAGTGCTGACTGAAAAAAATAATTTGCAGAAATTGCTGACTGTGTTGTAAACACTTTGGATTCTCTGGAAGCCTGGTTTCAATCAAATGGTCTGAAACTAAACATTACATAAATGCAACTCACACAATTCAAAACAAAACAATCTAATCCAAGTGAGATCTATGTCCTATATACAAAATGAGAAAATAGAACCAGCAAGCACATTGAAATTCTTAGGACTAAACTTGGACGAAAACTTAAGCTGGCAGGCACAATCAGAATATTTAGTTAACAAACTAAATAGCTTTTCTTTTGCAATGGGAATGTTACATGCCGTAATAGACAAGGGCAGCTGAAAAATTGTGTACCATAGTTACTTCGAATGTGTCATCAGATATGGCATAGTATTTTGGGGTAATTCAAGTTATATGGTATGGATATTAAAACTTCAAAAAAGAATCATTAGGAAGATGTGTGCTGCACATCCAAGAACCTCATGTCATTCATTGTTTAAAAAACTAAATCTATTATCTGTCCCATCACTATGGATTTTTGAAATTCTAATTTTCCTGTGCAACAAAGTTGAACTTTGCAAAGAATTTCACTTCAAACACACTTACACATCTAGGCAAAAACAAAATTTCATGCTACTTCAAACACACTTACACAACTAGGCAAAAACAAAATTTTATGCTTCCTCCACACCAATTAAAGCTATTTCTATGACTCCTCAATATATGAGCATGAAAATATACAATAAATTAAAGGGCTGTGATATTCTGAGCATGGAAATTGGTCATCTAAAGAAAAAATTACGTGAACTGTTAGTGGAAAAATGTTGTTATTCAGTGAATGAGTTTATGAATGATGAGGTGATAATTTAAGCAGGGCAATTAACATCTCTGTAAAAAAAAGTGTTGTACAGCTAAAAAATTGTTTGATAACTATATTTGTTATTATTTTTAAGTCTGTAAACTAAATCCATAAAATTATATATTGACATGTCTCCAGTACAACAGATCACAAGATCTGAATATTGTATGTTATGAGATGAAATTAATCAGATCAAATCAAATCAAAACCAGCATTGTATCTATATCATGGGGAACCAAACGCTGGTGATGGATCAACTGTCACTCTCTGGATGAACGTACTGCCCTCCTTGCCAGCCTTTCCGCTGCCCACAGTTGATCAACTGTATTATTTGGATTTAGCTTCAAACTCGCTCTCTTGGCTTCTCTCTTGGACAGTGGCCACTTGCGTATTAATGAAACTTGCATTTCTCACCATTTAGATTAGATTGTAACTCAACGGACTGGCAACTAGCATGTGATGATTTGGTTCAAAATGTAATTCTAAATACCGTGTACTAACCCTTGTGAGTAACTGTTGTTCGTAAAATAAAGTGTGGGTCAGAATTAACACACAATTGGCGATTAAGGCTATCATTTGGAATTATTAATAATACAAAATAAAGTGTCAAGGCCAAGATGGACCTGTATTTCTTGAAATTTGTGAGAAATTAGGGGAAAAAAAGAAATGATATTGTGGCGTTGATGGCCCAGAGGCCCCATCTGGGGAAGTTTGGCTGCCGAATTGCAAGTCTTATTTCAGGCGACACCACACTGGGTGACTTGCATGTCAGTGATGATGAATGGTTGAAGAGGACAAACACAGTGCACAAGTGGAGAAAATCTCCAACCCGATCAGGAATTGAACCCGAGCAAATTGCATGGGAGGCAAACACCGTAACCACTCAGCTAAGAAGGTGGATGGAAAATAGAAAAATAGTAGAAGCAGTATCAGCAGAAAATTGCCCTGCTACAGTAACTGATGCAACAAGACGTGAACAACAGTAGCTGATACTTCTCTAAGATAGACACAGCTGACACATATTTGCAGCTACTGTCAGACGAGCAGTCACAGAGAATTATGGTAAAACTACACTGTTTGGTATGTATTGGTGTAAACACTTCTCCTTCAGCTATACCAGTATAACTGGAACTTTCCACTGGTACATAGAATAGATGATGCAGGACATCCCCAGTACATCAGTTTCCTGGCGGACATTATCATCACAAAACCCACGAGAGCAACACACTGAGAATATACGAAAGTTGTTTCAGATGCTGCATATTAATAGCTTAAAATGTTAACTGATCAAATGAAGTTTTGTCCAACCCAGTGATGAATATTTAGACCACATTCTCAGCAAAGGTGGTCCAAAACTCACAAGACAGAATATTGTATGCCATTGATCACTTCCCAGTTCTCACAACATCAGGAAGCACAATCCTTACTACGAAAAATTATCCCTTAACTCAATTATGGAAAAAAAGTTTCCATGTATGTTTGGAATCACCAACACTAAAAGGCATTCCAAACATTAAAATCATGTAAAACTTGAACGTTGTCTAATCACTTACATGCCAGGCAAGAGCTTAGTACTCAGAACACTTGCACCACAACAGGAATAGTTTCCATGCTGCCCCAGAAGTACCTTCATGTCCAGCCAGCACCACCACTGCCTCCACATCACAGGTGCCACTTCTGTCCTCGGCGCAATGATCCACTGCCACCCACCAGCAAGAGGAAATGGGGACAAGAACCTATTGAATTTGACCCCTTACCATGGGATGAGACACCAATTTTGAAGACTCAAGGCTAAACCAGCATTGTATCACAGTGATAGCAGTACGCAGCTATCACCATTTCAGAATCATCGGTGCGGATTTTGTATCCTCACCCAATGTCAAGATAGGCTAAGACAGTGAAGCAATCGATATGCTATCAGAAACTGAATCGAACTATCACCAACAGAGCCACCAGTGGAGTATCGTATGGAGTCAATCATTGGTAACATGCCAGGCTTAAATGGGCAGTACAACACTCCAGAATGAGGTTGGAGATGGGTGGCTAGTGGCTCAGTGTGAAATAATAAGTTTGGTGGTTAGGAATGTGGAGAGGGAGGGGTGGCAAGTGCATGGGCTAGACATGTGACACATTGGTATTGGAGCTGGTGAGGTGTGGCAAACGAAGAAGATGATATGAAGGCACAGATTTAGAAAGGGGTGACAGGGCAGAGGACAGGGATACCAACACTTTCCCTTTCCTCTGTCCTATCAGCCCCTTCTAATCCGCACTTCCCTTTCATCTTCATCATGTGCCACACCTCAGCAGCTCCAGTATGTATGTACCTCCCACCCCTCCCTCTCCACATTCCTAATCACCAAACTTACTACTCCCCTCTGTGCCACTAGCTACCCCTCCCCAACCATTCTCTCTGCTTCCCACCTCTCCTCCCACCCCCACCCCTTTACCCACTGTACTCTAGTCCTCTCTCTCTCTCTCTCTCTCTCTCTCTCTCTCTCTCTCTCTGTGTGTGTGTGTGTGTGTGTGTGTGTGTGTGTGTGTGTGTGTGTGTGTGTACTCTAGCTCGCCAAACGATTTATTCCAAAAGCTAGCAAGTTCCTGTTTTGTGTGTGCCTGTTGATGAATCAACACTTCCACTATTTGGTAAGTGTTTTCCTACATTATCAACTCCAATAACAGACAAATGCAGTTATGTTTGAAAACATAAATTTATATCTTGTATTTATGGATACCATGCACAACAGAGCTTATCGTAATGTGTACAGGATCTGATAACCCACCTGCAGGTGTTGTGACTGGTGGTGTCACAATGACAGTGTCCTTAATTTCTGGGAAGTTGCGGCATGTTGCGGTTAGAGAGCGAGGTCTCCAACCCAGTCCCACCCAACTGGTACCGTTGACAACCAAAACAGCTTCCAGTTCCTTCTGTTCCTTAAAAATTCTCCAGTAGAGAGTAACATCAGCACTCATGTTTCGCTGGGTGTACTGTGCAAAATCTATTTCTGTAGTCCGCACAGGTGATCCTGAACAATTAAAAAAAATATTGTTAGAAGCACAGAGCAATGATAAATTCATACACACATCAAAAAGAGTTTTGTGTCACCTCAGTTTTGAGGACTCCAGAACCTGTACAGAAAATTGGAATAGAGATCAACATGAGCATCATTTCCGCCCTTTTTATTGCTCATGAAAACCACACATTGCATGTTGTACCACCATACAGTGAGACCTTTAGAGGTGGTGGTCCAGATTGCTATACACACCAGTACCTCTGATACCCATAAGCATGTCCTCTTGCATTGATGCATGCCTGTATTCGTCCTGGCATTCTATCCACAAGTTCATCAAGGCACTGTTGGTCCAGATTGTCTCACTCCTCAACAGTGATTCGGCATAGATCCCTGAGAGTGGTTGGTGGGTCACATTGTCCATGTTGTTGTTGTTGTTGTGGCCTTCAGTCCTAAGACTGGTTTGATGCAGCTCTCCATGCCACTCTATCCTGTTCAAGCTTCTTCGTCTCCCAGTACCTACTGCAACCTACGTCCTTCTGAATCTGTTTAGTGTATTCATCTCTTGGTCTCCCTCTACAATTTTTACCCTCCACGCTTCCCTCCAATACTAAATTGGTGATCCCTTGATACCTCAGAACATGTCCTACCAACCGATCCCTTCTTCTAGTCAAGCTGTGCCACAAATGTCTCTTCTCCCCAATTCTATTCAATACCTCTTCATTAGTTATATGATCTACCCACCTAATCTTCAGCATTCTTCTGTAGCACCACATTTTGAAAGCTTCTATTCTCTCCTTGTCCAAACTAGTTATCGTCCATGTTTCACTTCCATACATGGCTATGCTCCATACAAATACTTTCAGAAATGACTTCCTGACACTTAAATCTATACTCGATGTTAACAAATTTCTCTTCTTCAGAAACGCTTTCCTTGCCATTGCCAGTCTACATTTTATATCCTCTCTACTTCGACCATCATCAGTTATTTTGCTCCCCAAATAGCAAAACTCCTTTACTACTTTAAGTGTCTCATTTCCTAATCTAATTCCCTCAGCATCACCCGACTGAATTCGACTACATTCCATTATCCTACATCGTCCATAAACAGCCCTTTTCAATCTATTCCAGGCATATTCAGTAGGGTTCATGTCTGGAGAACATGCTGGACACTCTAGTCGAGCGATGTCGTTATCCTGAAGGAAGTCATTCACAAGATGTGCACTATGGGGGTGCGAATTGTCATCCATGAAGACGAATGCCTCTAAAATATGCTGCCGATATGGTTGGACTATCGTTCAGAGGATGATATTCATATATCATATAGCCATTATGGCGCCTTCCATGACCACCAGCGGCGTACGTTGGCCTCACATAATGCCACCCCAAAACAGCATGGAACCTCCACTTTGATGCACCCACTGGACTGTGTGTCTAAGGCGTTCAGCCTGACCAGGTTGCCTCCAAACATGTCTCTGATGATTGTCTGGTTGAAGGTATACGCGACACTCATCAGTGAAGAGAATGCGATGTCAATCATGAGCGGTCCATTTGGCATGTAGCTGGGCCCATCCGTACCACGCTGAAATGGTGTCGAGGTTGCAAAGATAGACCTCGCCATGGATGTTGGGAGTGAAGCTGTACATCATGCAGCCTATTGTGCACAGTTTGTTGTAACATGATATCCTGTGGTTGCACAACATGGTGGCATCGATTTCAGGGTTCCTCCAAGCCATAATCCATTGATAGCAGTCATCCATTGCAGCATTGGGCAGACTGAGCGAGGCATGTCATCAACAGTTCTTGTCCCTCTGTATCTCCTCTATACCCAAACAACATCGCTTTGGTTCACTCCGAGACTCCTGGACACTTCTCTTATTGAGAGCCCTTCCTGGCACAACGTAACAATACAGACGCGATCAAACCGCAACATTTACCATCTAGGCATGGTTGAACTACAGACAACACGAGCCGTGTACCTCCTTCCTGTTGAAAAGACTGGAGCTGATCGCCTGAAGGACCCCCTCCGTCTAATAGGCACTGCTCATGCACGGTTGTTTACATCTTTGGGCAGGTTTAGTAACATCTCTGAACAGCCAAAGGAACTGTGTCTGTGATACAATATCCACAGTCAATGCCTATCGTCAGGAGTTCTGGGATCTGGGGTGATGCAAAACTTTTCTTGATGTATGTATTATAATTAGAAGGGGAAGAACTTTTCTGTAGCAATTTGGTGGTATATACCCTATTATTTTTGCACTGAAACTACAGAAATTACATTTCAGACATCAAAAAATCATACAGTATTACCAGTATTTATTATAACATCTTAGTGGATTTTTTTCTTTTTGGGTAGGGTGCACAGCTATGTTACTGCAAAGTTTTTATGGGTGACATCTATTGCTCTTATAGCATTATTATAATTTTCAACATTTTTCAAGGCACCTGCAAGTTCTGGTTATGGGTTAGTAGTGCTAATGGGTTGATAATACCAGAAACATTTTGCAAGCTATAAACAAATATATTTCTGATGTACATAAGATACTAACACAGCAGAAGTATAACAGGGAGAATTTATCTTGTCATATTGCAAAAAATGCTCTAGTATGTCTCTAGGCTCAATGTTTTCAGTAAATGGTATTGTACTTAACAAAAATTCCAAAAAATTAATTTACTTTCATAAAGGTAAAATGTTAAATTTTTCACAACATAGACCTAAATTTAAATTTACACTGGCACTCAAAATATGTACTTGACATAACATAATATGTACAAAACATACAAGGTACACTATCATGAAATGTTTTTTAATCACTTCATGAACTGGAGCATGGAAAATAGCATTACTTTTTTAACACTCTTGATGCTCTGACGAATGTTAACCCGTATTCACAGTTTATATGTGAATACCATGTTTGTAGCTACATTATGCTCTAATGTTCCAAAGAGGAAATTGGTTTCCAAAATTTTTCAAACATTTTTCCATGAGACAATTTGGAGCTTCAAACATGAGCCAGTTCAAACTAGGTTTCCAAAATTTCTCAAGCATTTTTCCTTGAGATAATTTGGATCTTCAAACATCAGCCAGTTCAAACTTCTCAGTACTGTTGATCAACAATGGGAGTACATTTACGAATGACAAGCAACTCGGTGACAAGTATTCTGTCCTTTTGTGCTCACACCACTGACTTCACCAACCACAACTTATCCTCCCTCACTGCCCATTACTCCTCTTAATTGCATGGATCTCTGACACAGCAGTGAAATGGCAGCCTGCAGGGAAATGGCACACTGTGTCATATAATGTTCCCTGCAGGCCTCCTTGGTGGTCTGGTCTGCTTGTACACTTTTTCAAGTCCCACATGCCCCAATACCTGGCAGAATAATACCCGCTTCCCCCATTGTTAAAGGAAATACAGTTGATCATGTATGAGCTGGACCATTTTCTTTGCTTAGTACTTGTGCTGCAAAGACTGTAGGGCACTAAGAAAATCAGAGCAGATGAGAAACTATTTGCCCGGTAAACACCTCGTCTGCTCCGGTGCCTCCAGCATAGCATGCAGCTCTGCAGTAAATACCCCATCTCTATGCAGTCTCTCTTGTGATTCATTAACCTAAAATAATTCTGGACCTCTGCAGAAGCCAAGGTGATCTACTCCAACCTTGGTGTAAAACTTTAAAATCAACCACACTCAACTCTAAAAGGCAATCCTTCACATGAGTCTCACAGGGCTCATTGCTAGTTGCCAATTATGAAAAACCTAAGCAATGATAGGGAATATAGGTGTTTTTGGTGTGGGTGTTGATTTATAGGTCTGTCGTACCATGGGAAGTTGTTGCCTGAAATGAAGCAATGGCTCAGCAGCCTCAGCACAGAGGCTCGGTCTGGGGCTGGTTCTAAATAGCCCAGGGGCCACCCTAAGTCCTTCATGCTACATCACATCCAACACCTTTAAATAAGAGGGTGTTACAGATCCACAAACCATGCAATCATAAACAAGCCGAGGTTGAAGGCTCTGCAAAACTAGTCAGACACATTCAGTCTTCTCCCCATGAATTTTGACTCAGACCCTTCAATATACATTCAAGTGAATGTCTTTTCAGGTTTCTAAGGTGTTGCAACCATATAAGTTTATAGTCAAATGTGAGACCCAGAAATTTCACTGTTTCTTTAAAATTAAGGACAGTGTCCCCTCATCCTCAGTTTAGGAGAGTTTGAAACAGAATGAGAACAGTTAAAAATAACACACCCTGGCCTCTCAGTTGAGAGCCTCTCAGGCAAGTAGTCGTCTTCGGTTCATTGGTAGAATTTTGGGAAGATGTGGTTCATCTGTAAAGGAGACCACTTATAAAACACTAATACGACCTATTCTTGAGTACTGCTCGAGCATTTGGGATCCCTATCAGGTTGGATTGAGGGAGGACACAGAAGCAATTCAGAGGCGGGCTGCTAGATTTGTTACTGGTAGGTTTGATCATCACGCGAGTGTTACGGAAATGCTTCAGGAACTTGGGTGGGAGTCTCTAGAGGAAAGGAGGCATTCTTTTCGTGAATCGCTACTGAGGAAATTTAGTAACCAGCATCTGAGGCTGACTGCAGCACAATTTTACTGCCGCCAACTTACATTTTGCGGAAAGACCACAAAAAAAAGATAAGAGAGATTAGGGCTCGTACAGAGGCATATAGGCAGTCATTTTTCCCACATTCTGTTTGGGAGTGGAACAGGGAGAGAAGATGCTATTTGTGGTATGAGGTACCCTCCACTACGCACCATATGGTGGATTGCAGTGTATGTATGTAGATGTAGATGTAGATGTAGAGAATTTAAAAATTCTCTTCTCCTACCATTCATACAACCATCGAAGAGTTAGTTGCAAGTAACAAGTTTTTGTTGCGTGACTTGATGAGGAACAAAGGACAGAGAAGTCATCAACAGACAAAGAACACTGGACAGAACCTTTAAGTACTGATGTGATATTATTAATAGTGATGAGAAAGATAGTCATACCAAAAACACAGCCTTGAGGGGCACTGTTCTACTGCTCAAGCTGATGAGAGAGGATGTCACTGAGTCAGTACCTAAAGTACCATGGCGACAGGAAGGACCACATAAAGGTGGGAAGACACCCTCAAAAACCCCATTCATGGAGCTGCATGAGGATAACGTGTCTCCAGGTAGTATCATATGGCAAAAGCCTTGCCACTGTGGTAACACTGATTCCTGACAGATCACTGAAGTTAAGCACTGTCAGGCTTGGCTATCACTTACATGAGTGACCAGCGGGATCTACCGAGTGCAGTTAGCAAGTGGGTTGCACTCACCCCTTGTAAGACCAATTGAGAGTTACTCATCTGAAAAGCAGTGGCTCTGATCATAAAACTGAAATGGCGAGGAGCTGTGTGCTGACCACAAGCTGCTCCATATCCACATACAGTGACACGTGTTGGCTGAGGACAAAACAGTGGTCATTTGATGTCATTGGGCCTTCTGAAGCCTGTTCAGATGGCACACCTTCTTGGTGTGTCAAAAAATATATCCATTACGTGATGCCAGTACAGTAAATCCCGTTCCACAGACACTTCCAGGAAGGCCAGGTTATGAAAGTTGAAGCAATATCTCCTGTGCCCCCCCCCCCCCCCCCCCCAAAAAAAGTGACCTAAGAAAGATGTTTAAAATAAATGGTTAAGTGCAAGTGACAAAGAGGATAGTTAGAATGAATAGAGAAGTAAAAAAGTACATCCGCAAAGGAAAAAATTAAATCTCAGAAGAAATATGTGAGAAAGTTAATTGTTTCAATCACAAAAGTAGCAGAGCATGGAAAATGGTTTCAGGACTAAGAAAAGAAGTAAAAGAAAGAGAGCACCTGCTGATTATCAGATACAGTGGGAGAAGCATTTTAAAGGCTTGCTAACAGAAACAAGGATAGAGTATATGGAAGATGAAAGGGAAGCAGAATGGTGAAGAGGTAAAGAAAATAACTGCTGAATAAGTACAGAAAGCAGTAATACAAATGAGAATGGGTAAATTACTAGGACCTGTAAATGCACCATTAGAGTTACAGAAGTATGCCCCAAGTATCCTGAATGAATATCTGAGCAGGTTATTTAATAAACATATGTGATATGGGGAGGGAATTCCAGCAGAGTGGAACTTAATGTATTTAAGTCCCATAAATAAAAAAGGGAGCAAGAATGCATACAGCAATTACTGTGGCACAAGTGTTCCAAGTTCAATTAGCAGGCTGTAAGGGGGGGATTTTAAAACCAAGAACAAAGAAGATTATAACTGAATAGGAAGAATAAAGCACTTTTGAAGATGCAGGTCATGTGCAGATTATATCTTTAGCCTAAGTCAGGTCATAGAGAAGACATTGGAAAGAAATGTGATTTTCATATATCTGGGAAATGCATATGACTCAGTGCCACTAAACAGATTGTTCAAGGTGTTCGGACCAGGTAAATTGCCAAAACTTATGTAACAAGTACCACAAATCACTAAAAGTCATTAAAGTGATGAAAGAAATTTTTATGGGAGCCTTCTGAGTGACTAAAGGACTGGAACAAGGATGCTGTCTGTCTTCCACACTCTTTAAGATGTATGTGCAGGAAACACTGAATCATTGGTGTATGAAGTGCATGGGCATAGCAACTGAAGCAGGGAACCAGTGTTCATACATACTTTTCTGTGCTGATGATACGGCTGTTGCAGCAAATGATGCAGAGGATGTATCTTACATGCATAAGAAGTTTTCGGAAGAATATAAAAAGTGGGGTTTCAAAATCAATTTTGAGAAGACAGAATATTTATGCTACAGAGAGGAGGGAAGTAACCTGGACATTGGCGGATACCAAATTAAAGTGTGTAAGAGTTTAATAAGTATCTAGGTAATAGCCTATCGTGTGTTGGCACATGTGACACAGATGTTTAACAACAGTTCAGGCAGGGAAAGGTGGCTACCCAAAAATTAAATCCTGTACTTTGGTCCTCAGAATTGAGTTTAAATGTTAAATTCAGTTATACAGATCCATCATGCAATCAATAACAAATTATGAGAGCGGGTGTTGAGAACTCACAGAAATAGATAAAAAGATACTCAGAGCTTTAGAAATGAATCAATTGAGAAGAACACATAAAATTGCCCGACATTTTCAGAAATGAGAAAGTAAGAGAAAAGACCCAGATCCATTATGGTATTATGGATAGGATAGAATAAAGGCAGCTAGAATGGTTAGGACATGTGGAAATGTCAAAAGAATGGAAGAAGGCAGGGAGAACCAGACCCAACTCCATCCCACAGTGTAAGCAACTCAATGTGCGGTTCACACTTTCGCAAAAGCATAAGTCACGCACAGAGATACAGACAGCTTAAATGTTGTTCACAATCAAAACTGAAGTTATCTTTGTTTAATAAAGATCCTAACTGCAACAATTATGTACAATTACTACCAGGATAAGAAACAGTGTAAAACAGAATGAAATGAAGTTACACCATGGTAACACAGGAGTCAACAATAACTACCTCACACAGTACTGCCTACTGTCAGCTAGGTAATTTGTATGATGCAGGCATATGCATTTTCAAATTTTCCATTCCAGTTTTTGTCATACCAGTGCTGCAGTTGTGTGCATGATAAAAGTCATTTGAGATTTGTGAATTACATATTGTAAATTGAGAACACTGGATTAATCATGAAGTTATTACATTTGGAATTCTATGGGACAGTTATTGTACACAAATCCAGATATGATTCCTGAGACAAGATGGTCATGCTTGGTAGAAATAACAGTTTTATCAGATACTGGATGGTTTAAACTTATACCACGCATAAGTGCATTATACATAAAATATTCTTATTATTTGAACTTTACAAAAGATTCCTTCTCTAACGTTTGAAACAAGTTGATTGCATAAATTGTTCTTAATGTATAATCATGAATGGATCCCTTACCCCTTTCAGAATGATTGTAATCTTTTCGCACAATTGTATCCAGAATCTGCATCTCTGTAATGAACCGCTAATAACATTTATCACCAACACGTGTATTTGTAAGGTTTATATACATAATTCATTACCACTACACCAGACAAGTCGTCTGGCTACAGGTACCTTATGCTAACCATGCAAAGCAGGAACAGGACGCTAGTGCAGATTACTTTTGTTTGTGTACTCAATTTTAATGTAACTACGTTTTAAAGAAATATGTCCACTGATTGTAAATATATATGCTAAATTTCTTTAGTAACTTATGCACAATTATTCATTTATTTTTAACAATCACTGTATGAAGCTGCAGCTATTTACCACTATTGCATGTGGTCTCACTGCACTGGATCACTTCGTAACATAGACCTCTCATGTATGGTCTGATACTCTTTGAACAATGGAAAATCCAGGATGGAATGTAACAATATTATGAAAATAATAAAATATTATGAATATTATGAAAATAACAAAAAACAATATTATGAAAGTGAAAATTTCATAATACTGATACTCTTTGACTTGTTTGTAATTTATCTAACAATCAGTTGTAACTGTGTCTTCGCATCTAACACGCAACAGTATTTTCTCTTTGTTATGGATCATCTATTGTCAGTGTACCGGATGATCTCTAGTAAAATATAAGCATGTTATGAGGTGTGGCAATAAAGAAACCAGATTGGTTGTTGTGCGCATTTCCGACTTTGTCAAGGACAATGAGAAGAGTGGGGGAGTAACATTGGGACTCTCCCTGGCATGTATGCATAATTCCATGCCTCTGTGGTGGTTAGTCTGGCTGTAAACCTTCTTAGAAATGGGTTGTGTGTCAGAGCTCCATCGGAATTATGCTACGCTCTAAAATGGAACGTCTTAACATCAAATTCCTCACAAAGCTTGGAAAGTCCGCCACAGAAACTTACGATTTGTTGAGTTTTCTGGTGATCCATGTCTATCTCAAACACAAGTTTTCGAGCAGGTTAAGAGGTTCAAGGACAGCAGGGAAGCTATCAAAGATGATTCAAAATCAGTCTGTCCTTCCATTCTGAATACTGAAGGGAGCATGGAGAAAGTCAGTAGAATTGTTCAAGAAGACTGCCGCCTAAGCATTTGAGCAATTTCAGAAATTGCCTGCATCAATAAGGAAACTGTTAGACAGATTTTTCACAATGATCTGGACATGACAAATGTTTGTGCTAAAGTGATGTCAAGAATTCTCGCAAATGAACAAAGGCAACACCAAGTGGACTGCTGTCTTGCCACTCCCAAAAACACTGAAAATGACGCTGATTACCTCAGCAAAGTAATTACATGATGAAACATGGATATTCCAACATGATCCAGAGACTAAGCAACAATCCATGCATTGGAAGAGCCTCAATGCCCTAGGAAGTAGAAAAAGCACATGAGCAATCAAAATTCAAAGTAATGATGATCGTTTTTTTTTTTTTTTTTTTTTTTTAATATATATATATATATTAAAGGGTTACCTACACTGCAGTGTTGCAAGTCGTCTACTATGCTGTTGAGGAGGCTTGTTGCTTTTCCCTTTTTTAACTGCACTGATTGGTTGCCTGAAGGTCAGAGTGAACAGATGCGATGAAAGAAACCAGATGTGGAAGAATCGCTCATGAATTTTTTGTCAGAACAACGAGCCAGCACATAATGTGATGTCTATGAAGAGGTTTTTGGTGAAAAACAACATTCCAGCGATTGAACATCCATTGTATTTGCCTGACCTAGCACCATGTGATTTCTTTCTCTTCCCAAAGCTGGACTCTGCACTAAAGGAACCAGGTTCGTGTCCATGGATGCAATAAAGGAAAAAGCAACAAGCCTCCTCAACAGAAAAAGACTTGCAGCACTGCTTCCAACAGTGGAAAATTTGAATGGAGCGGTGCTGAGATCAGGGAATGGACAACATTTAAGGGGACAATATTTCAGTAGTGTAAGTCTTTTCAATATGAGTCCAATTTCTTTATTGCCACACCTTGTATAATCACTTTTTCATTGTAAAATAAACATAATAATGAGGACTGTCACTTTCTTGTTCAGCAGTTGTGATGAGGTACAAGGTTGTAATTATAGCCTTGCCATGATAAAGTTTTAGATGACAAGTGACTAATATTTGGTTTTCTGTAAGTATCAGTTTACACAATCTCACATTTCAGTTGAGTGTACACTAGGTATTTCTGTATGTTTTATGCTCTTATTTGCTGTATACAGATGCCACAAAGATGGCTGATAACTAAAAACAATAGTTAATAGTAAAATAAATACTGACAGCAGCTTGTCATGAACTTCTTAAAATAAGAACACAATGGTAGTCATAGAGTTGCAAGAAAATGCTGATCATAAAGTAACACAACTGTCACAACTGGGGGTCAATACCTGCTGATAAATGCTTGCTATAATGAAATGCAAGACTGAGACTTTAACGAAGGTATTCATCTCTCACTGAGTAATCTCAGTCAGCTGGACCATCTGACCATGCCTCATAAAGTGACTCAAAGCTGTAACTCGGCACTGTCTATCTTCTACATGTTTTCAAATTCTGTGGACAGTCTCCTGCACACTTTTCTATAACAGGATCCATGGGAAAAAGAATAAGGCAGAGAATGGCTTAGGCACAAATCCTCTGCTGCAAACTGAGAGACTTATTCTGAGCACTACAGTTAACTATGGCTAGCTAGTCCAGCAAGGTACACAGACAGACCTCTATAGAAAAGCAGGAGGGAAATACTGCCTAACTGATTCTTTTAATCAGGCTATTAGGCACACCTGAGTGAGACAGATGGTAGAGCACTGCTAGCAAAAGGAAAATATCAAGACCTGAGTCCTGGTCCAGAAAACAGGTTTTCATTTGCACGGTGTTCCATACATTTTCAATCTACAAATGAAATTTATGTGTAATTGAATTACTCACTCTTGTTGCACCCAGGACCAAACCAGCCAACATCACAGTAGCACTGCCTGCGGGGTGGTGTAGTAGCGCCGATGTCAATGCAAGCTCCATGCGGTCCACAGTCAGCAGACGTCTCGCACTCTTCCCGGTACTGGCATCGTGGCCCACGGTACAGTCGATCGCACAGGCACTTCCCCAGCAGGCTCCGGCCTCGCCCACTGCAGTCCTCCTTCCACGCCTTGCCTGTGGATTCCACCGGAATTCTGACTCATTGCACATTTGCAAATTTTTCTTCCTACATCTCCATAATAGAGTCCCTAACATTCACTGGTATGGTCATGTTCTATTTAACTAATTTTAGTTTGAACCCTGTTAGTGACCCACAAACATTTTTCAACAACAATAGACAGTCAAGTAGAAGGGATGTACATTCGTCATCCAGCTTGTCTACCTAGTAAGCATAAATTTCAAAATTTTCTTTAAAATGTTTTATGGTGCAACTGTAATTAGAAAAGGACCTACATGGTACAGAAGAATAAGTGCTTCAGGTTCACTTCCTCAAACTGCAGACAACAAATCTATCACATATGCACAATCTGTACTGTCAAGATGAAAATTTGGGGTGAAATAATGAGCTGGCAGCTACTGAAAAGAGTTGACACAAGTCATCAGTCTTCTCTTGTGCAAGCACATAGCTGGTTGGGACATCTTTCCTTCCTGACTCTTACTATGATCTAAGTACAAAATTGTGAAACATAGCTAGTTTTCTAAGGTGAGCACCTCTTGACCCACTAAGACTGGCTGGTGACCTTCCAGGCTCTTCTGGGTGCACTTGGTTGTAACACAATATAGAAATAAACCTGCAATGTACAGATAATCATGACCATGCATATTTTTCACCTGCATGGTGGCACACAATTCCTGACCAATGGATTGGGTGCCCGTGCCCCAAGTTAAAACATAAATTTCTCCCTGTAATTGCTGTTGAGTACATGTATGTTATGCTAAAGGTTTCGGTCCATTCATCAACTGTGGATATTTAGTTCAGTAGCCATTTGGAGCTATTTACCCTCTGCTATTCACGTCCACTGGTTTTCAAGAAAGTTGGGCACTTGGCACTTTGGTCTGAAGGAGGAAAAGAATCTCTAGCTCAATATTTTTACTCATCCCACATAAACCCATGAATATCACCCACCATGATTGGCTTGGAACTAATTACTAGGTAAGCAAATGGCCAAAAGTATGCTAAAGCATTGTCTCTGCCGCCATCACCCCCTCCCCCATCTCTTTCCCGTGCTCCTGTAAAACAGTGTTTAATAGTAGTTGCTCTGGCAGGCATATTGCTGATTACGTAACAATTAAGGTTCCTGTGGAAAGAACTATTTACTTCATGTTGTCGTTGTGTCCAGTCTGAAGACTGCTTTGCTGCAGCTCTCCATACTAATCTATCCTGTGCAAGCTTCTTCATCACAGCATAACAACTTCCATTACCAAACTTATGAGTCCTTGCTGTCTCTGTATGTACTCTATCAACTGATTCCTTCTTTCAGTCAAGTTGTGCCACATATTTCTTTTTCCCCCAATTCAATTCACCACCCCCTCATTGGTTATTTGATCTGCCCTCTAATCTTCAACATTTTTCTATAGTACAGGTTTTGAAAGGCTTTTATTCTTGTGTTATCTGAAACGCTTATAATCGATGTTTCACCATCTAAGAATGCTGCACTCCAGACAAATTCCTTCAGAAAATACTTTCTAACACATAAATTTATATTAAATGTTAACAAATTCCTCTTTTTCAGAAATTCTTGACATGCCATTGCCAGTCTGCATTTTGTATCCTCTGTAATTTGGCCATCATAAGTTATTTAGCAGCCCTAATTGCAAAACTCAACTACTACTTTTAGTGTCTTTTTTCCTAATTTAATTCCCTAGCAACTGATTTAATTCAGCTACACTCCATTACTCTTCTTTTACTTTTTGTAATTTCATCTTATATTCTCTTTTCAAGACACTATACATTCTATTCAACTGCTCATCCATGTCATCTGCAATCTCTGACACAATTACAATGTCACAGGCAAATCTCAAAGTTTTTATTTCTTCTTCCAGAAATTTACATATATTTCACTCATACCTCTACATCTACATCTACATGACTACTCTGCAATTCACATTTAAGTGCTTGGCGGAGGGTTCATCGAACCACAATCATACCATTGTAGAGGTGGGAGTTTAGGTCCTACGAACAATGACATCAGTGACAAGCATTTGCTCAAATGTACAAGAAAAGGGAAGGTATTTAGCAGTGACTCACTGAAGGAGTCATCCTGGCTTTGGCCTGAAATGAATGGGGAAACCACTGAGAAATATGGAAATTTTATCTTCCTCTTGTACTGAATGTAAGTCAGAACCTCATCCAGTCACCACCTTGCTCATTTGCTAGCTTCTAGAGGACAAGTTGCTATACGTATTAGCTGACAATAAGACAGCATCTCACAAAAATTTCTCAGTAGTATGGGGATACCACTCCGCTGTGCTATTTCCCTGTGTGATGTCATCTTTCTGTAAATAACTATGGATGCAGGATTTCCTAGAAGTTGGTGATTTAGCCTTGTGTGGAACTTGTTTTGGATTTGATTTCTTCTTGGATTGCAACCAGGTGGATCCATTATGACAATGATGCAAATGTTCAAAATCCATTATCTATATTGTTAAATAAATGTACTGATTATTAATAGTAGCTGTCTTCAGTGCACACATGATGTATTTAGTGTAATTAATTGTAACTGGCTCCCAATTAATGAAGGTAACATCACTGATGAGTCCTGTTTTAGGGGATGCTGAAAGTACATCAATTATGGCATATTCTTCTTAATGCAAACACTTTATTACATCTTTCCACACCACACATCAACATGGAATCCATAACACATCAGAACAACAGCAGAGATCATAGGTCATCATCATCAAAACAGCATAAAAGACAAAGATCACACTTTTAGGTCAAGTACTGTTTGTACCTTGACGACTGTCCTCAACTTTATCGATTCCTCAACTTCATCGATTCTCAAAGCGTCTGCCACATCAGCCCCCCACCCTCCTCCCATCATTCCGGAAAGCAGTAGCTCAGCCACACCTTCCAAGAGTTCCTTTATGTTGATCACTATTGGGGGAGTTCACCATCTGCACTGATTGTGAAAAACCTGGTGCACCACGAACCTGCAGAAAAATGCAGATCACCACTCCACAGGATTTTGTCTGCACAACTTCTGAGACAGTTGGTACAGGAGGCAGTAGTTGGAAACGTACATCTGAATGACCCTAATGTCCGTGGGCAGATCCTCACCTGTAGCCACACAACGTGATTGTCTGGTTGTTGTCAGAGTAAGCTGGCTTAAGATGATCCAGCGATACTGCATCCTGACTCACGTTCCAATCAATAATGAACGGCTTGTCATTCCTGTCAATTACTCGGTGGGACAGTATACAGTATACTGAGAAGCAAGTGGTAGTTTGACTGCATCATCTCTCACGCAAACCCAAAGATATGTAAAGAGATCTTTGTGATAGAGGAGCCTGGTAACGTGCCGCACAGGATTCACAGGTTGGAGACAACACATGTGCGTTTGGAAGGTTTGCAGAAAATCAATGTACTCCCCAACCAATAAACTTGGAGAACGTATGAGGGAAAAGAATTCACCCAGTATTTTTAAAGCTTCGCCATACACCTGCTGGGCGGTGGAGCATCCTAAGTTTTCCTAAGAACGGTTCTGAACCCAAGTACAACTAATGGAATTTCTCTTGTCCATAACTCTGAATAGCAATATAAAGCACCTTCGAGCAGGCGCTGCATACGCCCCACGACCCTGTTACTGGCGAGATGATAGCCTGTAGTCCTGACATGCTTGCAATCACACAGACGCATATGTTCATGAAACAGTTGACAATCTAACTGCTTGCCTGTCTGACGTTACCAAGTCGGGGTTATCACTTTAAAGGATGCCGAAATCACACCCTCAACACATAAGCTTGTTAATAGAAATACTTTATTATTTTTTTCCATAGCACACAGCAACATGAAATCGATAATATTTTAGAACAACAACAGAAAGCAAAGAGCAACATCATCAAAAAAAGCATAAAAGAAAAAATCACTTGTACACTCTTGGGTGAATGATTGTTTGTACCTGAACTAATGTCCTCGACTTTATCGATTCTCAGGGCGTCCGCGACACTATATTATTCTCTAGCTGTTCTAGAAATTTGAACAGATACATCAAGAACGAAAAAGAATCTGCACATTATTCTAATGAAGTGCAGGTCCAGGAAGGAAATGGTGTTATGGAACAGCTTCACTCTGTACAACTTTGCAATTAATTCTTAAGATCAGCGAGAATGCTGATGAATCCAAAGCTCATGCTTACCGTTCTCGCCTCTGGATCGAGCGAGATTAATCCAACAATGTGCCACAGGAAAATTCTATTCGGAAGAGACATGCATTGATTGTTGTCTGGTAACACAATTGATGCCCCCCATTCTCTCTCTCTCTCTCTCTCCCTCTCTCTCTCTCTCTCTCTCTCTCTGCCCACGAACAACGCTTACACGCAGTACGAATAAAATTTTTTCTCGCTGTATGTACTCGAAGTTTTGCGGTATTTTCAAGAAAATATCTCCAGTGCTGAAATACACGTGAAAAAATTACACGATAAAGTATATCGTAGCGGGACGAACAGTCGCTCGAAAAACAATTGGTAAATATTTTAAAAAGTCTTCTCCTTTTCCCATAAAATACTGTCAGCTCCAAGACTTTCGTTCTCATACTCTTTACTCACGATCTCCTGAGCGAGTGGATCGGTCGAATTCTATAAAAACAGAAATCGGTCAACTTTGAGCCGCGAGTCTTTTGAGGCCGGTCGCTGCCGACATTGGCGATCCGAAAGCACAGTGCCTGTGCGCATAATTTCCATAAAGCCCCCTTTTACACTGGTACGAATGGAAGCGAACACAAGCAGATATGCATTCGCTGACAGTTCGCCAGTGTTCACTATTATTAGTTAGTATCTGTGGACAACCGTTTACGCTAGAGGGAACGGAAATGAACACAAGATAACAAACATGGCCTCTGAAACTTGTGTTGTTTTTTTGGCGCTAATGATCGGCACACAGGATACAACACTATGCAGTTTGAGCCACGATGCACAACCCTGATATTGAAAGAGACCTTTTTGTATGAGAGCGACATTTTAGAAATACAGTTTGAAGACATAATGGTGCAAGTGAACTTCATAAAAAAAAGATGCCTTGCATCCAGAACCTTCAGTGACTTACCTTACACAGTACACGTACTTAAAGTGAAAAACATTGTATAAATTTGTCGTTTCACTTTGTATAATCTGTGACTTCATATAAACACTGGAATGTTTAAGGTTGTTTTTCTCGGAATAAACTCTACGCTTCTTATACAATTATAATTTCCGCTCGAGCCCCATCTTGCCCCCCGCCCCCCTGCCCCGTGTTTGGGTATGCAGAGATATGAGGTAGACTTATGACCTTAAATGGTCACAACAGCAGCCTGCTTCTTTTTACACTAAAAGACTGATGAACTCCCACAACGAAGGCACTCGGGTCGAATAGATTCCCCTTAAAAGGGAAACACTCGATACTTTGGAGTTTTGTAAATGGCGTAGGAATGGCATCAGGCGCTCCATAGCTGACGTAAATTATGACAGTGGAGAGGCGTATCAGCGCAAGTCGATTGTATGGAGTCAGCGCAATAAGGTGGGTCAACTTGAAGGCGTGACACGGTGGCAGTAAGGAACTGCTGTGTTCGGACGTGCCCGCGAGCACACCGTAATCTGAATTTCTCATTTCTTGGAATGGCGCAGAATCTACAACGTGTGAACAAGAAACTGTGTTCCGCTAGCACCCGTGTCACCACAGTGTACGAACAGCGGTCGTCAAAATACCCTAATCGACAGACACTTTCCGGACAATGTTGCACTCTCGATTCAAAAGAGAACGCGCAATGACGACTGGCAGAAGATAACAGAAATTCATGAATCTGTAAAAAGATCGATGAGCGAAGCATGCTACAGCTACTACCGTCACTTCGCAAAATAAATTGTCCAGAACCCGAGGTAATTCTGGACCCACGTAAAAACGCTAAGCGAGTCGAAGGCTTCATCCAATCACTCGTTGACCAGTCTGGCGTGGCAACAGAAGATAGCAAAAGGAAAGCTTAAGTATTAAATTTCAGCGTTGACGAAATCGTTCACACAGGAGGATCCGACAGACACCGTCGTTTGACAGTCTAACAGACTTCCGCATGGGGGACAAAGTTATAGGCATTCCAGGGGTAGAGAAGCAACTGAAGGAGTCGAAAACAAATAAGTCGTAAGATCCGGATGGAATCCCAGTTCGGTTTTACAGAGAGTACTCCACGGTAAGGGCCCCTTACTCAGTATGCATTTATCATGATCCTCACGCTCAGTGCAAAGTCCCAGGTGACTTAAAAAAAAGCGCTAATGACTTCTGTATATAAGAAGAGTAAAAGAACGGACCCGCAGAATTACAGACCAATGTCTTTAACATCGGTTTGCTGCACAATTCTTGGACATGTTCTCAATTCGAATCTAATAAATTTCCTCGAGGAGGAAAAGTTTCTGACCACAAATCAGCAGGCATTCACAAAGTAACGCTCGTGTGAAATTAAGTTTTGCCCTTTCCACATAATATCCTACAAACCATGGATGGAGGGCAATATGAAGGTTCCATATTCCTAGATTTCCGGAAAGCGTCCGACACTGTGATCCACTGCAGACTGCTGACAAAGTCCGACATAGGGATTAAGTCCCCACGTATGTGAGCGGCTCGAAAACTTGTTAAGTAATAGAAAACAGTACGTTGTCATCGACGGCGAGAGTTCATCAGTCAGGAGTGCCACAACGAAGAGTGATATGAATGCTCTTATTCTCTAGGTACATGAATGATCTAACGGAGAAATTTGCGGCTTTTTGCTGATGATGCTGTGGTTTACGGGAAGTTTCGTCGTTGTGTGACTGTAGGAGAGTACAAAATTAAGTAGAAAAAATTTCTAGATAGTGTGATGAATGGCAGATAGCTCCGAATGTGGAAAAATGAAAGCTGTTGCGGATGAATAGGAGAAAGAATCCCTTAACGTTCGAATTTAGGTTCAGTAGTAGGCAGCTTGACACAGTCACGTCTATTAAATATCTAGGCGTAACGTTGCAGAGAGATATGAACTGGAGCAAGTATATAAGGACGGTAGAAGTGAAGGTGAGCGGTCGACTTCGATCTATTCGGAGAATTTTGGGACAATGTAGCACATACACAAAGGAGACAGCGTATAGACACTGGTGCGACCCATTCTCGCGTGCCGCTCCAGTGTTTGGGATACTCTCCATGTCAGATGAAAGGAAGACGTCGAAGCAATTCAGAAGCGTGCTGCTAAAATTGTTGCAGGTAGATTGGATCATGGCGCGAGTGTTACAGAGAGGCTTCGGGAACTCGAATGGAAATCTTGGAGGGAAGACAACGTTATTTTCTCGGAACGCTATTCAGAACATTTAGAGAACTAACAATTGAAGCTGACTGCAAACGATTCTAGCGCCGCCAACTGACATTTCGCGCCAAGGACCACGAATATAAAAGCACTCCGTCTTCAGGCCACAAGTGGCCCATCGGGACCATCCGACCGCCGTGTCATCCTCAGAGAGGATGCGGATAGGAGGGGCGTGTGGTCAGCACACCGCTCTCCCGGTCGTTATGGTGGTTTTCTGTGACCGGAGCCGCTACTATTCGGTCGAGTAGCTCCCCAATTGGCATCACGAGGCTGAGTGCACCCCGAAAAATGGCAACAGTACATGGCGGCTGGATGGTCACCCATCCAAGTGCCGGCCACGCCCGACAGCGCTTAACTTCGGTGATCTCACGGGAACCGGCGTATCCACTGCGGCATCTACCACGAATATAAGATGCGACAAATTAGGGTTCGTATCGGGGCGTACGCGAGGCCCGTCCAGGAAGTAAAGCAACACGTTTTTCTTTTCTCGGCCATTTCGACTGCAAAAATTCGGAATTTGTTGTGGTAGGTCGTGAAATATTCGTGCTTCAGCCCTTACAGTTTAATCAAGTTCCGACAGGTGGCGGCACTACACGTAGCCCTTAGAATGACGGCTGTAACAGAGGTGCGTTCCAAGCAGAGACCTATCATTGAGTTTCATTTGGCGGAAAGCAGAGCATCGCAGGCATTCGCGGAACGTCTACAGAGACCTGTCAGCAAAAGCACGGCGAGTAGATGGGCGAGGCGTGTGTCAGCATCGCAACAAGGTCGCGCAGAACCTGGCAGATCTCCCGCGTGCCGACCAGCCGCACACAGCTGCGAGTCCTGCAGTGTTGGAACGTGTGGACACTCTCATTCGACAGATAACGAACAAATACCTCGCTCCTCAACAGGACGTCTCTGTTGGTAGTGCTGACATACTTGTCTACCAGTTGTCTGCCCGCCAGGTTCCTCACCACCTGACAGAAGATTGTGAAGAGCAACGAAGGACCATCTGTGCGGAATTGCTTGAAAGTTATGAGGCGGATCGTGGCAATTTTTTGTCGGAAATTGTCGCACGCAATGAAACGTGGTTTCATCACTTCGAACCGAACAAAACGGCAAACCATGGAGTGGCGTCATATCACTTCTCCTCCGAAAAAAAAGTTCAAAGCCGCATCCTCAAGAAATAAAACAGCCATTTTTGTTTTACATTTCTATTTTGAAAGTTCTGTAATTCCAATGGTATCTAATAAGTGATTTCGTGTAATATATTAAATCTCATAAAATTTATAATTCCAATTGTGTACAGGTAGGTCAAGCTTGTCCAATATATGTTCGCAATATTTTACATTTACAAATGAAGCCATAGTTACGAAAATTTAGGTTAGCATTGCTATCTTTCAGTATTTTATATAATATGATGTATATCCTATGTAAAAGTCTTTTTTTTTGTATATCCAGTGTCAGCATAAAATAAGTAAGGCTTTGTGGATAGTTACTCATAATATTGTTAAACTTTTAATTATTAATCTAATAAATTTGCACTGTAGCTTTGTTGACTTGATTGTTAACAAACATATACATAGTAGGAGCACAACGCTCAAAGGGGGTCAGTTGGACACCGTTTTGAGACGCAACCACTGTATTGTACATCTGTGCAATAATCTAATTGTTGTAATACAGTATTGTGACTATGTAGCCTGTTACGTGGAGTGGGCTCCCACTAAGAAGAAGTGGTGCAGTTTGTCATAAATAAACCAATTTAAAACGATTTGGTACCTGGATTATTTCATGGAATTCACACAACTTGATCCAGTAAGCAGATGAAATGGACCGAGGCAACGACTATTTCAGCAGCAACAACAGCAGCGGCGGCAGGGAGCACATTACTCTGAGTTACACCGAACTAAGATACGTATAAGAAATCAACTGAACTATATATGTGTCACTGCGGAACTAATTACTAAAGTGTAATGTTTTGGAAACTGTTCTAGCAGTAAACATTTACATTTGTCTCAAAGTAAGTCTTTGAGCGGTGGAGGCCAATGTGATCAGTAAGAAACACCCCCACGATCACACGTTTCTTGAATGTCTATGGAACACAAGAATAATTTTTGAGGACCCCAACGGCCTCGTATCACTTGCAGTCGAGATGTTAAAAATTTCGCCCCAGCAAAATTTCCCTGCCTCCCCACGTAACGTAACAAAGAAGTTTCGTTACACTCAGACGGTAAAGTCATGGCGATCGTCTTCTGGGACTCTGAAGGGGTTATTCTCTTTGATGACCTCCCTCACAGTGCACCCATCAACTTTGGAATGTGTTTTGGTATTCTCAGGAAATTGAAGATACTTCAGCGTGTTCGGTGCCACAAAAATGCAAACGACAATTCAAGTCCTTACCCAAGTCTGCGCACCCGAAAGCAGCTCACAAAACTTCTCTGGACTGTTCTCCCTCATGCTCCCTACAGCCTGCATCTCGTACTTTCCGACTTTCAACAATTTCGCTTAATGAAGGATGCACTCTGCGCGGAGCAGCTCGTGTATCATGGGGAGGTTATTGATGCAGCAAGATGTTGTCTCCGCCGTCGACCAATAGAGTGGTACCATTCGGGCATGCAGGCCCTCCCAGTAAGCTAGCCTAAGGCTGTCGCATTGAACGGAGCTAATGTCGAAAAATAAGGTTCTGTAGCCAAAAGATTGGGGACTAATACACTACTGGCCATTAAAATTGCTACACCACGAAGATGACGTGCTACAGACGCGAAATTTAACCGACTGCAAAATATGGAATCGGTGAGTTCAGGAGGGTAATACGGAACGCCCTGGTGGATCCCAACGGCCTCGTATCACTTGCAGTCGAGATGACAGGCATCTTATCCGCATGGCTGTAATGGATCGTGCAGCCACGTCTCGATCCCTGAGTCAACAGACGGGGACGTTTGCAAGACAACAACCATCTGCACGAACAGTTCGACGGCGTTTGCAGCAGCATGGACTGTCAGCTCGGAGACCATGGCTGCGGTTACCCTTGACGCTGCATCAGAGACAGAAGCGCCTCCGATGGAGTGCTCAACGACGAACCTGGGTGCATGAATGGCAAAACGCTATTTTTTCGGATGAATCTGTTTACAGAATCATGATGGCCGCATCCATGTTGGGCGACATCGCGGTGAACGAACATTCGAAGCCTGTATTCGTCATCGCCATACTGGCGTGTCACCCGGCGTAATGGTATGGGGTGCCATTGGTTACACGTCTCGGACAACTCTTGTTCGCATTGACGCCACTTTGAACAGTGGACGTTACATTTCAGATGTGTTACGACCCGTGGCTCTACCCTTCATTCGATCCCTGCGAAACCCGACATTTCAGCAGGATAATGCACGACCGCATGTTGCAGGTCCTGTACGGGCCTTTCTGGATACAGAAAACGTTCGACTACTGCCCTGGCCAGCACATTCTCCAGATCTCTCACCAATTGAAAACGTCTGGTCAATGGTGGCCGAACAACTGGTTCGTCACAATACGCCAGTCACTACTCTTGATGAACTGTGGTATCGTGTTGAAGCTGCATGGGCAGCTGTACCTGTACACGCCATCCAAGCTCTGTTTGACTCAATGCCCAAGCGTATAAAGGCCGTTATTACGGCCAGAGGTGGTTGTTCTGGGTACTGATTTCTCAGGATCTATGCACCCAAATTGTGTGAAAATGTAATCACATGTCATTTTTAGTATATTTGTCCAATGAATACCCGTTTATAACCTGCATTTCTTCTTGGTGTAGCAATTTTAAGGGCCAGTAGTGTATGTTTATTGGAAACCTGAATAAAACCAACCTGCTTTCAGTAAAGAATGTGTTGCATTACTTATTGAACGCCTCTCCTAGATAGTCTTTTCTTCCCCTCGGTCTGTTCGCAACTGGAACAGGGAAGAAAATAACTGGCAGTGTTACCCTCCGCCATGCACCATATGACGGCTTGCGGAGCACGTATGTAGATGTAGACGAGTGTCACGGCTTGTCAATCACAAACGGTTTCAAACTCTACAGGAACTGCTGCTGTATGTGAATGCAAGTCCATTTCAACCAGCTGCAGAGCGAACACTGGAAGGGACCTCGCAAAAAGCCTAACACACAGCGGCACATAGCTCAGCTCGTCTTCAATGGGCCAGACGATAGTTACAGGCTAGTGGCAGACGAATGGTCGGAAGAGTCGCGATTTTGCCTCTTCTCATATGATTCAAGGCCGGTGGCGCAGTGAAGCGTTTAACTCTCATTGGGTATAGTTGAAGATGGAAGTGGTTCTACGGTGTTTTAGGATGTTTTTCGCACCATCACTTGGACGCATTCATTCAGGTCACCGTGAAAGTGAAGCAGAATGTTTATTTCAACATTCTCAGTGGCCAAGTGTTGCTTTTTATTCTACGTGTTGATGACGAGTATGGCGAAAGCAGTGTTCACAGGGCTACACGCATACGTTGCTGGTTTGACGAATACTCAAGTGGTCTATAGCACCTCAACTGACTCGCTGAATCATGCTATCTTCAATCGCAGAGAAAATACCGGGTAATCAAAAAGTCAGTATAAATTTGAAAACCGAATAAATCACGGAATAATGTCGATAGAGAGTTACAAATTGCCACACGTGCTTGGAATGACATGGGGTTTTATTAGAACCAAAAAATTCAAAAGTTCAAAAAATGTCCAACAGATGGCGCTTCATCTGATCAGAATAGCAATAATTAGCATAACAAAGTAAGACAAAGCAAAGATGATGTTCTTTACAGGAAATGCTCAATATGTGCACCATCATTCCTCAACAATAGCTGTAGTCGAGAAATAATGTTGTGAACAGCACTGTAAAGCATGTCCGGAGTTATGGTGAGGCCTTGGCGTCGGATGTTGTCTTTCAGCATCCCTAGAGATGTCGGTCGATCACGATACACTTGCGACTTCAGGTAACCCCAAAGCCAATAATCGCACGGACTGAGGTCTGGGGACCTGGGAGGCCAAGCATGACGAAAGTGGCGGCTGAGCACACGATCATCACCAAACGACGCGTGCAAGAGACCTTTCACGCGTCTAGCAATATGGGGGTGGAGCGCCATCCTGCATAAACATCGTACGTTCCAGCAGGCTGGGGATGATGCGATTCTGTAACATATCGGCGTACCTCTCACCCGTCACGGTAGCAGTTACAAGACCAGTTCACACATTTCCTCGAAGAAAAAAGGCCCGAAACGGTAGATGTGGTGAATGCAACCCATACCGTGACTTTCTCGTCGTGCAATGGAGTTTCCACGACAGTTCTAGGATTTTCGGTAGCCCAAATTCTGCAGTTGTGGGCGTTGTCAGACTCTCGGAGTGTGAAATGAGCTTCATCGGTCCACAACACGTTACTCAACCAATCGTCATCTTCCGCCATCTTTTGAAATGCCCACACCGCAAATGCCCTCCGCTTCACTAAATCGCCAGGTAACAGTTCATGATGCCGATGAATTTTGTACGGATAGCATCGGAGGGTACACCCAAGTGCCAACCAAACAATAGTGTATGAAATGCCGGTGCGACGTGCGACTGCACGAGCGCCGACTTCCCCGTCCATAGACGAACCCGCTGCAGTTTCCATTTCTTCCTGAACTGTCTCAGCAGCGTTACGCCTTGTGCTCGGTCGGCCACTACGGGGTCTATCGTCTAAACAACCCGTGGCTTCGAACTTCGAAATCATTCTCGCCACAGCTGCATTTGTCAACGGACCTTTACCCGTTCGAATCCCCCTCCTATGGCGATAGGATCGTAACGCTGAACTAGCACATTCCCCATTCTGATAATACAGCTTCACTAAAAGCGCCTTTTCAGGTAATGTAAACATGCTGTGACTGCTGGCGTGTCTGATTCTCCCTCTCATTACAGCTCCTTTTATACACGATTGTCATGCGCAGTCACTGACGTTTCACTGTCCAGCGCCATCTGTCGGACATTTTGTGAACTTTATTTTTTTTTGGTTCTAATAAAACCCCATGTCATTCCAAGCGTGTGTGTCAATTTGAACCTGTCTATCTACATTATTCCGAGGTTTATTAAGTTTTCAAATTTATACTGACTTTTTGATCACCTGGTATATGGCGCTATCTGGAAAGCTGGTGAAACATAGCAATTAACATCCCTGCAATTTGATAACTAGTGTACTGGATCGAATGATCAACGCGTGGCTTGAAGTGGATGCGGCATTCCTCACCGAATTGACTCCATTATCGCGGCCAAGGGCGGTGTCAGACTGTATATAAGTGATGTAATTTGTAAAACAGACTTAGCCTGGTTTTTCTCTGTGTGTAAAGGGAGAATCTCAACAAGGATCGACCGTCCCAGGAGCTGGACTTGTGTCCCATCAGAAAGATGAGGGCTGAGTTACTCACGCGCCCGGATGTCGACGTCGGCACAGGACCAGAAGCGGTAGCTGCTGCCCCACTCGTCCGCCTGTCGCTGCAGACGCAGAGTGCAGTTGGCGCACGTGAAGTCGGGCGGCAGCTTCACCTGGTAGCTCTGCGCCCTGCAACAGCACCAGCGCAACACACGTCTCAGGCGTGGCCGTGGACGCCCTCAAAAATTTACCCAAGAGGGGGCATTATTCTAAAATTGCAGTTTTCTGTACGACTGATTCAGTGAGTCTGAGAATTGATCATGGTTCAAATGTCTCTGAGCACTATGGGACTTAACATCTGAGGTCATCAGTCCCCTAGAACTTTTAGAACTACTTAAACCTAACTAACCTAAGGACATCGCACACATTAATGCCCGAGGCAGGATTCGAACACGCGACAGTAGCGGTCGCGCAGTTCCAGACTGTAGCGCCTAGAACCGCTCGTAATGGGTCATGCCCAAGAACTATACTGCCTGACAAAAAAAAAAGTGAGGCACCCAGACGACATTGTCAGCATACACATCACCGGTGGAGACGTAAATGATTAAGGGTGCGATTGTACATGACAGGTAGAACGGCCACCAGAGCGCATCAGCGTTGTGCGTGTTCAGTGTTGTCATCGTGCCTCGTAGGGTATAAAAGGGATGTAGAAAGTGTGAGGTGCTGGGTGATGGCTGTGAAGGGCACGGAGGTGCCGTGCGCTAATATGAGACTGCGTTATTAGGCCCTGACAGTTTGAAAGCGGCCTCATTGTGGTCCCCATTTGACCAACTGGTCTAACCGCGCAACATCCAGATTTGTGGAGCATTCGTTTCTGACTGCGGTCCAATATTGGACTGCATGACGATATGAGGGCAGCCAAACTGAAATCACCAAGAAAATACTGTTATTGTTTTTATCTTCTACATAGACCACTTCGTCTGAGGCTGAAATGATTTACAATTAACCTTCCTTAGATATACGAACTAGCATTTTCGTAAGGGATTTCAAACTTTGCGCCGGCCGGAGTGACCGAGCGGTTCTAAGCGCTTCAGTCCGGAACCGCGCGACTGCTACGGTCGCAGGTTCGAATCCCACCTCGGGCATGGATGTGTGTGATGTCCTTAGGTTAGTTAGGTTTAAGTAGTTCTAAGTCTAGGAGACTGATGACCTCAGATGTTAAGTCCCACAGTGCTCAGAGCCATTTGAACCATTTTTTGTACCCTTGATGACTGCAAGACACAAAGGTTTACGCCTCGCCTGGGCCCGTCAACACCGACATTGCACTGTTGATGATTGGAAACATGTTGCCTGGTCAGACGGGTCTCGTTTCAATTTGTATCGAGCGGATGGACGTGTACGGGTATGGAGGTAACCTCACGAATCCATAGACCCTGCATGTCAGCAGGGGACTGCTCAAGCTCTGTAATGGTGTGGGACGTGTGCAGTTTGAACGATATGGGACCCCTGATACGTCTACATACGACTGATAGGAGACTCGTACGTAAGCATTCTGTCTGGTCACCTGCATCCATTCATGTCCATTGTGCATTCCGAAGGACTTGGGAAATTCCAGCAGGACAATGCGACACTCCACACGTCCATAACTGCTGCAGAGTGGCTGTTGGAACACTCTTCTGAGTTTAAACATTTCCGCTGGTCACCAAACTCACCAGACATGAACACTGTTGTGCATAAATGTTCAAATGTGTATGAATTCCTAAGGGACCAAACTGCTGAGGTCATCGGTCCCTCGACTTACATAATACTTAAGCTAACTTAAACTAACTTAAGCTAAGAACAACATACACACACACTCATGCCCGAGGGAGGACTCGAACCTCTGGCGGGAGGGGCCGCGCAATCCGTGACATGGCACCTCTAACCGCGAGGCCATACCGCGCGGCTGTTGAGCATATCTGGGATGCCTTGCAACGTACTGTTCAGAAGAGATCTCCACTCCCTCGTACTCTTAGGGATTTATGGACAGCCCTGCAGGATTCATGGTGTCAGTTTCCTCCAGCACTACATCAGACATGATTAGAACCCATACCACGTCGTGTTGCGGCACTTTTGCGTGCTCACGGGGACCCTACACGACGTTAGGCAGGCGTACTAGTTTATTTGGCGCTTCAGTGTATAAATATAAATGGAACACGAAATTGACAAGGGACTTGATTTCCAGAAAACAATTATTTTTCACATTCTCAATTTAATTTGAAATCGAAATTACATTAGAAACT
This sequence comes from Schistocerca serialis cubense, assembly GCF_023864345.2. Lineage (NCBI taxonomy): Eukaryota > Metazoa > Arthropoda > Insecta > Orthoptera > Acrididae > Schistocerca > Schistocerca serialis. The sequence goes on from NC_064643.1 coordinate 604,064,071, forward strand.
GTAATTATTCTTGTATTTGTAATTAACTCTGAGCTGTAAGAGAAAATGATGAATAGTAGAGTTAGCCTCTCTGAATAGAATATCGATTGTATTTGTGATATCGCAGTTTCGCGAGTGTTATTTTGATATCACTGTTCTTTTCGACATCCTTTGGGTGAGTTGCTCACACGTTTCTGTTGTAGGCAGTTGTGGCAGCGATTTGGAAGGATTGTGTTACGTTGAAAGTGCAATATGGCAATAAACGTGTTTTGAAAAGAATACACAATCCTGCAACGACATATTATACACTTAATGTAAGTGAAATAGCCTGGATATCTCCACGTAACTACTCCATAAAGGAATCATCCACTTTGACTACTGTTCTGCGAAAAACTGTGAGAAAAATACACAATTTTTGCCAAGAAACAAGGTAAGTCGACCACAAATTTTACTAAAATTAGAGAAGTTAATTAACTATACCATTCATTCTCAAGCTCATGCTTTACGTAGATGAACATATTTTTTTATTCCAAATAAAACATAGTTAATGCTTAGTTTGTAACAATTATCAATAATTATTTTCGACCATTATTTGAACAGGTTAATGAGTGAAAGGTCAGAATACATAGCGGCGACCATCTACGGGTGACAAGTCGTGTTACTTATACAGATGGACATCGATATGACTTACGTAACATCGTCCCGGATGAACTCCGAGTTTCCCACTTTAGGCGTCAGATCGAGCACCGGGCGGTCCAGGCTATCCAGCACTTGCAGTTTGTAACCACCCTGTGAACAAAAATATGGAAAATCAATAATCGACACGCACTGGTCTCATATGTATTATGACAATGCAATGTACAAGTTACACATTTTATTGGTCTGCGTGTCTTTTGTTGATGTACTAGCATCTTCATTCGGCCCACATCCCTGAAGGTTGTTCTTCTTGATGAGACGTACGGAGCACGGTGGATGAATGAATCAATCAAGTACGCAACACTTTCAATACAGCAAAAAAAAAACAGAAAGCGGAGTCACTCTATAGGAGTTGCTGGAGCAACTAAAGCAGCAATGTTATTAATCAGGATTTGTGCAGTTTTGTCAGATAGTGACAGTGTTGGTGAACTGTATCTGTTATTGATGCACAATGATTGTTCATATTTTTGTATACGCTCGCTGTGGTTCTCATTACCAGCCTATTGAAAATATGGTAAATGGACATGGCAACACGAAAAACGTAGCAACTGTTGCTCGTTCGAGAAAGATGATAAAAACGAATGTTCCAGGCGGTAATTTTATAGGCGTAGCATTCTAACGCGAGTTTCTAGCGCAGCCATTATTGTGGTTTCTGAAACTGAATTTTGTTTGTTCTTCGGTACCTTGTGTTTAAGCAGGCGTCCGTGTATTGTTAATGCAACCAATGAACAACGTGGAATCAATATGTAAATTCGGAACCGGTAATGGCGCTTTTTTCCAGTAAGGTAAATCAAAACCAAACTGTGACTGGCTGTGGTGTAATCTATAAGCGCTCTGACAAGGATTTGTTTCTGTTCTTTTTCATCTTGATTTTGCTTGCACGATCGTTATTAGTGTCACTTCAAAAATGGAATAGTTTCCGTGACAAATATTCTTCTATAGTAACTACGAATTGCCATCTACTGACAGAGTGACATGCTCTAACGCTCTAACATGTAATATCCTTTTTATACATAACCGTTTTCACAATTATGGGAATGTAGGAAAGTATGCATTTGTTGATTTATCCTTGATGCGTTCAAATCTTCACGAATTTTGACACGAGGATTATTTTGTCATAACAAAGACGGAAGAGGAGGAGATTATAAGTTAACATCGACGTCCCGTATCACCTCTTCGGTCGGTGTATTTTGTTTATGGATAGCGATAACGTTTCCAAAATCTGAATTTCTGTATAAACAGTCCACTGTTTGACAGCATTAAATGCCAGGCGTCCACTACGATAAAGTGGCTTGCATGTCTGATACAAAAAAAAGCACTGTTTCATTGGCTTCCGTTTTTGGGCTTTGTCATACATCACAAAGGTCCTCAGAAGAGGGTAAGTACATAAAATTACGCGTTTAACAAGGAAGAATAGCCTCTAAAGTCACGAAGACACTCGTTCATTAGAGACGGGCGATTTAACAACAAAGCGGTGTATTCGTTTTGTCTTAAAGTGAGAGATTTGCAGGCACGAAGCTACTCGCTTTTGATGTATATTGTCAACAGTGAATCACAATTAAAAAATAATGGCAGCATTCAGAAGTAAGCTGCTTAAGAAAAAGGTGAAAAATTGACCAGCGCCGAGAGTGCTCCCCCCCCTCCCCCCCCCCCCCCCCCGCCCCTTTCCCCTGCTCCTATCGCTTTCAGGCATAGTCGACCTTTTCGCAATGTCTTTCACCCATGACGTCTTATGTTCATACATCACGCTAACTCATACATTTTTGGGTGAAGGCGTCTCTAAAGACCTGAGCCAGAGCAATGCATGGGACGTCAGTCCCAGAAACAGGAGTGAAATGTTTTGTGTAATAGATTTTGAGTTATAACTGCTAAGTTAATTATGCAACCACAAGTAAGTTATGTCACTCACAGATTACACAACTTTAATATGTTCGCTTTCTCTCATTCCCTGAGAAGAGGGAAGAGTGCAGAGCAAAACCTGCAACAACCGGCACAGCTGAGTATTGCATTGTCGACAGCACGTCATCGCTTCTGCTGTACAAAGTGGAAGATCGTAGATAGCGAGTCACTTACGTGCAAATGCTTTATTTGTTTAGAATTAATTGCATATATCCCCAGTGTCTATCTGTTTAGTGTGTTATGGTCGAATATCAAGAAGGCTTCCTTTCCGACATACCACGACCATGATTCATGGCTCAAAACAAGAAGTTTTGAAAGCAGTATCATTTACTGTAATGAAAAGTGACAGTAATAACTTGAATGACGCTGTTCGAAAGCAAACAGTGTTAGAAACAATTAAACTAGATAAACAGAGCACTTTAGTTGCTTCAGCTGCAAAGTAAAGGTTCATAATTTTCTCCAATGTTATTTTAATAATAATATCAGTTGATTATGGCTTATACCTTACCGATAAAGAAAATGAAGAGAGAAGAAACTTAAAAGAAGTTCCAGAAAAAATTAATGTAGAGGAGCGTGCAAAAGGGCAATATCAATGGTAGAGTAAAAGGAGATGGAGTGGTGGGGGAAGGATGCGATGCATCTTTCCACGGCTACATGCCCCTTAATCACAATGTCTCGATTTTAAAAAAAAGCTATGAAAAGTGACGGGCAATGTATATTTCATTCATTTATTTATTACACAGTGTTTTTCTCGTCGATACTGTCACAGGTATAAGGAAGTGTTGGGCCATCAAATGCTCATAGTTATTTTTATTATTTATTTTTATATCTTTATTACAAATTTTTTCGTTGTCTGTAGGGGCTTTCAAGCTAATATAGGTACGTTCCAAGTGTTGTTTAGGCAAATGGCAAAAACAGAGTTGGAAACATTTGCTATTTTGAAAGACGCAGCCAAGGCGACCAACTGCAGCGCTTCCTTTGTCATATGTTTCACAATACAGTAGACAATTTACAATAAGACACTACATTTTATGAATGATTTGTATTCCCAACTTATTCTCAGACTCTTCGTTTATTGACAACTTTCAGTGTCTTGTTTGATTCAAGTTCCTGGGACCATATTAAACTTAAGATTTTGCCGCCCCCAAAAACCTGCCCTCCTGGGCGTTGTCGCGGTTCGCTCTGCCCTCCCCCCCCCCCCCTTCCCCCCGCCTTTCGCTCCTTACAGCACCTGCATATCTGAGAACGTGTTCAGGCTTAGACTCAAGGGAAGTGGCGAATGAAAGAGTTAGCCTTAAGGGGGGGGGGCGATGCCTGCTAAAAAAAAAGAACCAAAATAAACGCTGTCAGTCTGAAAGTGCACATCTCAGCACACCTGTGGGCGCTGGATTCTCCTTAGCAAGCTGTACTCAAAGTGGTCGGAGACGTTGCTGCCCAAGCCAGCCAAAAATGTCCAACTGTGTGTGAAATCTTATGGGACTTAATTGCTAAGGTCATCAGTCCCTAAGCTTACACACTACTTAACCTAAATTACCCTAAGGACAAACACACATCCAGGCCCGAGGGAGGACTCGAACCTCCGCCGGGACCAGCCGCGTAGTCAATGACTACAGCGCCTAAGACCGCTCGGCTAATCCCGCGCGGCCCAAGCCAGCCCCTCACCCCACTCCTCGCCCTTTTCTCCTGAAGTCATCGAGTGAACGAGGAACGCACGCCATGTTTTCGTTGGCACCAAGCAGCCTCAACCGCGCTTTTTTTGCCAGCAGGTACCTGAGACCAATTCCTGGACGAAAGTGTTCACGATGTGGGTGCAGTAGGCTCGTGTATCATCGTCTTGTAAGACTAAAGCATCGTTGAAATATTGACCTTACAGATGGACAACAGGTTCGTTGGCCCTACTTTGAAACTGAACAGTCCTCAAGTTACCATCGAATGCGACGACATGCGTCAGATAAAACGTACACGGTAGTGGCATAAAACATATCTGACCCATATCCCTGCTTATTCCAAGGATCTGCATGCTTGGGACGTGGATTAGTACCCGGCCGCCTCCATCCTCTTCTGTGATGATGATCATCGTGTGTCAGACAGATCTTGCACCTCGGTGACGTCATTGATCTAGATTCCATTCGAGACGTTGATCTGAACAACTTCTTCGCGTATCACGGCGTTCTGGGTTTGTACTCGCGTTCACAATAAACACCTAGAGACCAGTATGATCGTATAGAGGCTATTGTATTCTGTCGGGGTGGACATAGCCTTCTCGACTACAAAAAGGCAGTGCGCTTTCTTTTCCATTCTCCTCCGCGTCATTATAAGCGATAAATTGTAGGTAGCGGCCCTCAGCTGATATTGGTGGCCATGGGCTATCACTGTGAGACACATCTTCAGTCTGTATTAATATGTGCATCTGCACTCTGCAAATCATTGTGAACTGCATGGCAGACGGTACTTCCTATTCTACCAGTTATTAGGGCTTCGTACCGATCCATTCACCTATGGATCACGGAAGGAATGATTACTTCAGCGACTGAGTGCGCGGTTAATTTGTCTAATTCTGTATTTGCGGTGCCTACGAGAGCGATATGCACGGGGTTGTTGTATATTCCTAGATTTCTTACTTAAAATTGCTTCTTGAAATTCTGTTAAGTTGGCTTTTACGGCATAATTTGTGTCTATCTTCAAGTATGTACCAATATAGTTTTGTCAGCAGCTGCGTGACGCTCTCCCACGGGTCAAACAGACCTCCTGCCGCCATTCTTTGTATACGTCCAATATCCCATGTTAGCCCTTTTTGATATAGGTCGGACAAACTTGAACAATATTCTAGGATGGGTCGCAAAAGCCTTTGGAAGCGATCTCCTTTGTAGATGGATTCCATTTTCCTAGTATCCTACCAGTGACCCAAACTCTGCCAGCTGATTTATGTGCGACTGGAATAACGTAATACATTTCGTATCCCGGCAAGTTTATCCACCCAGGTATTTGTATGGGCAGAATAATGCCAGTTCTGTCTCACTGGTATTATAGTCCTAGGACATAACATTCTTTCGTTTATTGAAATACACAAATTTACGTATCTGAACATTTAAAGCGAGTAATCGGTGTTTCCATCACTTTGAAACCATACCAAGATCAAACCGAATATTCGTGCAGCTTTGTTACACAGTAACATCATCATAGATAACTGCATAACCTGCGGAAATTCTGTGGTTACTACTAATATTGTCATTCTTCAGTTTCTCCCGGCGTTTTTGTTGATCGAGCATCTCACGGGCGTACTGCCTGTTCATAGTGTCCAACGGACATATGTCGCGACCATCAGGTGCGCTGACTAGGGGCGCAGTGCAGACTTGCAGGGCGCCCCGGTTGAGTTGGCGTGGGTGTAGCTACTACGTCCGTTGTGGCCGCCAGAACGTTTTGTTTCCTGTGTGTCTTCTTGATTAGACCCAGAGTTGGTTTCCATGCCTTGCTGAGATTATAGCCGCAGTCCTGTTTGGCGAGATTGTTCATGGTGCGGATTTCGCCGACCTCTCTAACGAATCTATCCCACTCTTTCGAGGTTTGTGCTAAAATGCTGATACGTTCGTCTCGGACAAACTGTGCTCTGCGATCACTAAGTTGTTGGGGTACGTTAGTCGAGCTTGCCGCTGGTGTTCTCGACATCGATATTCGATGGTGCGCTGTTTGTCTTGCCACAGTGATACGGTATCTGACATACGCTGACCTTACGTAAAGCGAGACGCTCCGAGTTTTAGTGGGCGGGCAAGACAGTTCTTACTCGGTGCTTTCTAGGTGTGTGCCCGATTTTTCCAGGCAGCTCGTCTATGTACGGTAAAAAGGCAGCGGCTGGGCCTTTCTCCCCGTGTTCGTCCATCTCCACAGGTTGTGCTGTAGTGCAGGGCGAAGAATGCACCTAATCTACCATTCGCAGAAACCTTTTTGTCGGTACACGGTTCTCAGTTGTATTTATTCCTTAACGAAATTCGTCATAAAAAATTTCTCTCTTTTTCTTACCAACAACTCAGTTCATCGAATCAACGCTAGAAATAAAAAATTGGCTGTACAAAGATTTAAAGTCACTTACTTTCGTCCAAAAGTGTTCCCATTTTTCAGGAACACAAATTTTCTATGACTTGCAAGTAGCCATAAAAAGTTTAACTACTAACAGAGTTCAGCTTAACAGGTGTCTAAAGGATTTACTGGAGACCAACTTCTCGTTCTCTGTTGACGAATTGCTTTATAGGACTAACTGATTTGTATATGTTAGTAAGAATATCAAATAATACGAGTATTAGCGCTATCTGACTTCTATACATATTCAGTGCAATAATACGTCCATCGTAAGTAAATACTTAATCTACATTACAGAGAAAAAGGAAAATTAAGGTTCAACGTTCAGTAGATGACTAAGTCTTTAAAGGTGGAGCACAGGCCACGATCGATGGAGGAAACTGGACGTCTCCTTTCAATTGAAACATCCAGGATTTTGCCCTAAGCGGTTTACAAGACCCGCAAAAAGCGGACCTCGCTGTCCCGAGTCAGTAAAGAGAAAGAGCCTACAAGCTTTTATCAAGCCCACACAGACATCCTGAGCTGCCCATTCCGGAGGTTCGAGTCCTCCCTCTGGCATGGGTGTGTGTTGTCCTTAGCGTAAGTTAGTTTAAGTTAGATTAAGTAGTGTGTAAGCCTAGGGACCGATGATCTCAGCAGTTTGGTCCCATAAGATCTTACCACAATTTTCCAAATTACTTTAGTGAGAAATGGTCCAGGTGGTTTATCAAATGCGAGATTTCATGTTTCTCTCGTATCTGGATTACTATGTTACGGCTTGCCTCAGGTCATTAATCTGTGTCGTGTAAATCGAAGTGAAAGTCACTGCATGGAATGAAACAGCTACCTCTAGCACTAAGTTGTGCATTAAAACAAATTATTTCCGTTACGTGAGACAAATTATAATGTGAAAGAGTCTTGCAACCAGAAGAGAAAGCAAATAACGATACCCAATGAGACAAGTTTGTCACAGATAACACAAAAAAAGAGTGTAAAGGTTTTGAACAATATCACAATTCCTATCCAGCATTTCAAAACAGATGACTGAGCAATATTTCAGCACCATCTCAACTGAAAGGATGAAGAACACGTTACTCTTACACTCCTTTTCTAAGCGGTTTTAGACGATTTCAGTGTTGCATTACCCAGCTTCCCTCAAATACCAGTGCCACAGACTCTGTGTATTCCGAAGACCCTTACGCAGCTGCCTAAGAAAGTGCAAGACAAAATGTTGTAATGGCTACAGTGCATGTCTTCGATTAACTCTTTCGTGATAAATGAAACAGAACTATCCACAGAAATAGTTGAGTCTTCCGTTACTCGAAAAACCAATACATAAATTACAAACAAAATTTTAACACAGCATCATAGAATCTAGCAAACTGATTATTAATCCGTGTCATCAGCTCAACAACCTCGCCTACACTAATTACCAAGAACACTGAAACGAGATACGTTTCGCATTCCTTATGCGTTTGCTATTTGTCGAACACATGCGATTCACGCATTACCTGTACAATTTAGAGAAGTAACCAGGTCTCCCCTGCCACACTGAACATTATCTCTGTGTGAAGCTGTTCTCACTGAGAGCAATCCTCTTCTTGTTCTGAAGGTCAGGCAGACCTCTCGCCTCGTTGTGGGGAACATGTTAATGAAGTGTCCTTACAGACGATCGCCTGTGTACGGAGGCAGCGCCGCACAGCTGCTTTGCAGTGCAGGTAGCGTAGCCGAGTCTGTGTAGGCGAACACACCATCGACAAGGCTAACAGTGAAAGTTCCTCTGGACAGCAACAAGATGGTTACACCACTCACAGCTTCAAAGCACAAATCGTTTCGTAGAACATATATTCTTTGTAATAAGAGCATAAATGTCAGCTATTCAAGAATAATGAAAGAAAGTGGCGCCGAGAGTGAGCAGAACGCTAAAGAGGGCAGATTACAGCGACGGGTGTTACACTTTGATTTTTCATTCCAGGAAATTGCCTGTAGTACTCATTTTTCGTTCGCTTGTACTAGCATAAACTTCCATTCCAATTTCACCGATTTTTTTCACATCACAAATAAATTATTTTGCAATGTAATTACATAATAATTTAAATTTAATTTCATCTATGGAAACTGAACCAAATAAATACTGTTACGTCACGACCCGGCTGTTGAGCGGTTGCGTATAAACAGCTCGACTTGCTAGGCTCGTTTAAGTCTGAAAATTAGCTAACTACGTCTTTAAAGTTTTTGACCGGCCTAATGCCCATAAAACTGAAATCACCAAGAAAATACTGTTATTGTTTTTATCTTCTACATAGACCACTTCGTCTGAGGCTGAAATTATTTACAATTAACCTTCCTTAGATATACGAACTAGCATTTTCGTAAGGGATTTCAAACTTTGCGCCGGCCGGGGTGACCGAGTGGTTCTAGGCGCTTCAGTCTGGAACCGCGCGACCGCTACGGTCGCAGGTTCGAATTCTGCCTCGGGTATGGATGTGTGTGATGTCCTTGGGTTGGTTACGTTTAAATAGTTCTAAGTTCTAGGGGACTGATCACCTCAGATGATAAGTCCCATAGTGCTCAGAGTCATTTGAACCATTTTTTCAAACTTTGAATTTTGACCTCGTCGAGTTAGCCAATCAACCACTACTGCGGCTATAACCTTAACCAATTCTGGGAACCAGAATCTATACAACATCAAAAGTGAAATGATTTCCGATGCAGGTGGGGCACCAACGAACACGTTGCTCATTGCATGCGCTGCTGGATGTGGGCTTAACACCGAATATTGGACACGCTCCAAGGTATGAACAGCGGACAAATCGCCTTGGGCCCGCTACGTGAGGTAAGTGGGGAGGTGTATGTAGATAAAAGACCCGTGCTCACCCACAGGCAACCAATCAATCAGCGCATCTGATGATGGAGACGTGATCGATTTCCGAAACGCTGTGCCTGTTGAACACACACATCCGACCCCACTCCAGTATGTTATCATTCCTTTACTACAAATATTACTGAGAAATTTTTTGTGGTATTTCTGATGTGTCGACAGAAGTGCCGACACAGTGTGGGTTGAGGAGACCGAAATACACGCTATAAGCTCACCCAGGATGGCGTGAGGTCTGAAACAGGATACGTAATGAATGCTATAAAGAAAAGTACGTAGCTTCTGGAATACTTAACTTTAATCCATCCCTGTGGTACATCGCTCTTGACGAGACAAGTGAGACTCCATAGATACATGCAATGTTACTAATGGCGCCTTGCTAGGTCGTAGCCATGGACTTAGCTGAAGGCTATTCTAACTATCTGCTCTGCAAATGAGCGAGGCTTCATCAGTGTGCATCGCTAGCTACGTCGTCCGTACAACTGGGGACGAGTGCTAGTACGTCTCCCTAGACCTGCCGTGTGGTGGCGCTCGGTCTGCTATCACTGAAAGTGGCGACACGCGGTTCCGACATGTACTAATGGACCGCGGCCGATTTAAAGCTACCACCTAGCAAGTGTGATGTCTGGCGGTGACACCACAATTTCCTTTTTGTCAGCATTCACTAATGGAGCACCCATCTCGCACAAAGTTTTCTCATAGAGAAGGAATCATACAAAATTTACCCCACTCTTTCTTTAGATACGCTTTTAGTGTAAGGAACTTTACATACTCCTAACACCCATCACCAAAGACAACATTGTACAGTTTCTTGATGTTGTGTGGTTACAGTTTTTGGACCTCCTATAAATGTTTCATTTTCGAGGGAAGTGACGCGGCGTTTGAATCCAGCCACCCACTTTGTAACTTCAGTATGAAGCAGCAGATTTCTTATAAACATTGTCTTCGAAAGCTTTTTAGATTCTTTGAAGAAATTATTTCGAACATGATAAATCTGTGTATTTGTCAGAATCCATATGTTCTCTGGATCGGTCACAAGCCTTTTCAAGATCTAAAACTACCACATTTGGTGGACAGTCAAATTCCTTTCCTTTGTGGGTTAACGGCTCGGTTGTATGTCAGCGATACACGAACAGCCCTTCCTAAATCCTCGTACTTCATATCAAATATTGTGAATCATTTTCCTTTCAGAATTATTGGAAGCATTTTATTGTTCAAACGAATATGCATCTACTGTATGCTCCCCAAGCCACCTGACGGTGTGTGGTGGAGGCAACTTCTATTACAACTAACTCATCCTCCCCCCCCCCTCCCCTCTTCCTTGTTCCATTAATGAATGGCGTCCGTGAAGAATAACTGTCGGCAAACTTAATATCTCGAATTCCGACGTTCTGTGGTCATTTCGCGAGACGTATGTGGAAGCAGATTAAATGTCGGCCGACTCTTTCTGGAACGTACTCTCTCGGAATTTCAATAGTAAATCACTACGTGATGCACTATGCCACTCTTGTAGCTCCTGCCACTGGAGTTTGCTGAACATTTCCGTTACGGTCTCGCGCCGACTAAACGATCCCGAGATGAAACCCGCGGCTCTCCGTTAGATCTTATCTATCTCTTCTAATAAATCAAACTGGTAAGGTCCCAGACTGAAAGCAATGTTCAACAATCGGTCTAATAAGTAACTTCTTTCGTGGACGAATTATATTTCCGCAAGATTCTTCCTATGAATCTCTGTCTGTCATGTGCTTTTCCTGCTGTTTGTTTTATGCGGTCACTCCAGATGGTTAACTCCTAGATATTTTACCGTAGTTACTGCCATCGGTACTGTAACTATACAACAATGAAATTTTTCCCTTATGTACGCGCAATATGACACATAGGAGAAGCAGTCCACTACTGTACAAATAAACTACTGATGGTAAACTGCTGCAGACAATAAATATCGTCAAATATCTAGGAGTAACCATCCGGAGCAACGCTATGTGCAATGACCACATAAAATAAATAGCAGTAAAACCAGATGCCAGACAGATTCATACGAAAAACCTTAACACTTTATGTGAAGGATTACGAGACTTCTAGAAAATATAATTTCATTAATTTCTTTCAGCTGTTGTTGCGTAGGACGGTCATTTACTCCTTGGGCGTGCCGAGAAAGTTCTTGTGTTTCCGAAATTCTTTGATTTGTTTTTCATACTCAGGTCACAGAAATGGTATCATGACCGGTTTCGACTTCTTAGCAATTCATCGTCAGGTGATATGAGTACGTTCAAATAGTAACTCGTGAAGGAACAGGATGTCCACATATAGTCTTTGCAACTTAAGACTTTAATAACTTTAAAATTATACTAAACATTAACAAATGGTTTCCAAAATGCGACAAGCCAACCCATAATTTTTTTTTACCTTCCAGGTGACGCAATTTTGACGCAAAATTGAACTTGAAAATATAAAATGTGGACGCCACAGCAGAAAGCTCATTGTATCGCCAGGTTCATACAGAAGACGTCCGCTTCGCGACGAAACTTAACACGGTATGGAAGATAATTACTGTCCCGCCCAACTATTCGGGCTAGCATACGTCACTTGTGGAAACAGTTAGTGTTCTCCATAAAAAGAGACCGGGTCGCCGACGCTGACAATGGACAGCAGGCGTCTGCAAGAAGTTCGACAAAATCGGTACGTACGGCAGCCAGAGTGTTGGAAATGAGAGGATCAACAGTGTGCATAAGAAGTTACGGTGATGTCCCTACAACTGATTCAGGTGTTATAAAGTCTACGGACAAATCTCACCGTGTACTGTTTGCAGTGACTATGCTAGGTATGACAGATGCAAACAATTACTTTTTGGAGAAGATGTGTTTCTCCGATGAAGCAACTTTTCATGTGACCGGTAACCATCGTCATAACGTTCGCATATGGGGTTCACAGCATCCTCATGTTACACGTGAAATGGAAAGAGAGAGTCCCAAGGTCAGTGTTTGATTACTGATCAATTCTTTTCCATCGAGTCTGCCGTCAGCAGTGGCGCTGACCAGAGCTTGCTGTGCCACAGCTGGAACACCTGCAACCTGACGTCATACTCCAGCAGAATTGGGCACCACCCCGCAGGTCCGTAAATGTTCGTCAGTTTCTAGATGAAAAGTTTCTGGATAGGTGGATTGGACGAGAAGGTCCAATTCGATGGCCGTCACGATCCTCTGACCTCACACTACTAGGCTTCTCCCTGTAGGATCTGGTGTGCTGAACAAAGGTAAGAGACCTGCAGGACTTGAAGGCGTGCAATCACAACGCATTTGAACATGTCATCGTGGAGATCGTGAATCGTACATGGAGAGGGAATTCCGAGTAAACATTGTCCGTGTCACTAAGCGCGCACACATTGATGTGTGTGAATGAGGAAACAAAACTTTATGAGTTACCACGTGTTGAAAACAATTTGTTAATATCTAGTATAGTTCGAAAGGTGTTAAAGTCGTACGTTGTAAAGATGATTTATTAACACCGTGTACAGCTGAAAAGGGCACGAAAAATTGGTTCTCTTGCCCTTTTCATCTGTACTTTCAAGAGTTACCATGAACCAGGTGCTTAAGAATGAAATCGGAATTTGGCTGCAATAACTACACGTCTGTTGTTTGAAACTGATAAACGATATTTTATTCAAAATAATCTCCACTGTTATTTATACATTTCTCGCAACTCTCCGGCAGGCTATGAATGCCACGCCAAAAATAGTTCTTCTTTTGAAGCGAAGCAGTGAGCGAAGCATTTTCGCACATTTTCACATGAATTGAGGCGTTTTTCAGAGAGAGCATGTCCCATTGATGAAAACAGATGATAATCGGACGGAACCAAGTCTGGAGAATAAGCGGTATGCCCTGATATTTCCAAAATGAACACCTAGATCGTTTCCCTGACCCATTTTGCGGTGGGCGATGGGGCGTTGTCATGGAGCAATATGACTTTGTGTTGCCTTTTTCCATATTCTGATCGTTTTTCAGGTAATGCTCGATTTAAATCGATCATTTGCTGTTGGCAGTGATCAGTGTTAACGGTTTCACAGGGTTTCAGCAGCTCACAATAGATAACATCCTTATGTCCCACCAAACATGGAGCATTGACTTCTTCCCAAAGCGATTTCATCTTGCAATGGATGTCGATGGTGTGCCTGGATTCACCCTGCCTGGACTTACGACGCTTAGGATTCACAAAATATATCCATTTTTCATCGCCTGTCACTATTCGATGGAGAAACAACTTTCTTTTATATCTCCCGAGCAGCATTTCACAAATGGCCTTTCGATTTGCTTCCTGTCTTTCATTCAGTTCACGCGGAATCTTTCTGCACCTTTCCCATTGCTTTCAATCGAAGAAATAAGGCTTTCTGCGTCACATTCAACCGTTCCGCGAGTTAAGTTTGAGTATCATCTTCATCCGCCTGCAATTCGTTGTCTTCGAACTTTTTCAGTGGTTTCCCGCGCTCGTCGTTTCTCACGTCAAAATCACCAATTTTTAATTTTTCGAATCACTCGAAACATTGAATTTTCGCAAGAGCATGCACCCAGAAAGCTTCAAGAAGCATTCGAAGCGATTCTGCAGCAGTTTTCTTCACATGATAACAGAAAACCAATGCTGTCCGCAAATCGTAGTTCGTAGACACAAAACTCGACATGTTTACGGCTTTGAAAGAGATACCGATGTATGAAACTTGGGTTACTGTGTGTTGATATTCGTCGTCAGCCGTTACACGAAGCACATGGCGCTGCAGACGCGGTCTCACGGGCCCTACACTCACGGCTAGCACCATCTATAAGGAAATACCGGTTTCATACTTCTACACCTGGTAATGTACTCATGTCACCTGACGATGACTTGCGAAGAAGTCGACATCGGTTATGATATCATTTGTGCAGCCTGAGCAGAAAGGCAAATTAAAGGCTCTGAGCACTATGGGACTTAACATTTATGGTCATCAGACCCCTAGAACTTAGAACTACTTAAACCTAACTAACCTAAGGACAGCACACAACACCCAGCCATCACGAGGCAGAGAAAATCCCTGACCCCGCCGGGAATCGAACCCGGGAACCCGGGCGTGGGAAGCGAGAACGCTACCGCACGACCACGAGATGCGGGCGGCAAATTAAAGGATTCCGCTGTTTTATTCTAAGGTGTTACGTCTAGTCTGTCTATTTTATTTATCTCCCCGGATTGCTCGCCCTACGATGGCAACCGTATAGGTTTGCCCTAAAAGTATCCTTTGGGGCGCTGTCAACTATTTGGTGAGAAATGTGCTCTCCACGATCTCGCATTATACGCTTGCGGACCCGCCAGTGTATCTGTGTTGTTGTTTTTTTTTTTTTTTTTTTTTTTTTTTTTTTCTCCCTGCTTCAGATGCCAGTGCCGGCTGGAACGAATAAGTCTACAGTGGAGCGTCTCAGTCGCAGAGCGCGCTAGTGTGTGTGTGTGTGTGTGTGTGTGTGTGTGTGTGTGTGTGTGTGTGGTGCAGTGGAGAGCGTGCCGTGCAGGTATTCACTGGCCCGGAACCACTCTGAAGAGCCAATGGCCAAGAATCAGCGGCCCCCTTTGCCGGCAACCGATACGTGCAAACAGAGCAGGTAGACGGGACCACCGACGTGGGATCTCAGCCTGCCAGCTAGCCAGGAGCAGCGGACGGGGCGCGCTCTTGCGTCCCAGGTCACGCCTCGGCTGTGTCCACGAGGGGAGCACGTCCATCGCGGCCCATTCTTCTCCGGGTCTTTCTTCCTCGCCTTTTACTGAACCTCGCCTCCAGTGCAAACACACACACACACGCTCTGCTCCTCGGATATTCCTCGACTGCCCACAGAGATCAAACAGCGGATCGGTTCCTGCGAAATTACTGGCAAAGAGCTTGATATATGTGAATAACCTCCCTTCTTATGTGAAACAAGATGCTGAACTCACACTGTTTGCTGATGATACAAGCATAATTATTAATACAGTAAAAGAAAGTCTGACAGAAAATGATAGAAATAAGGTCTTTGGAAAAGTTATTAAAGGGTTTTCTGCGAATGGGCTTGCTCCGAACTTTGAAGAAACACAGTATAATTCCTTCAATAAACATAACACATCAAAAGAAGTCAGTAGCCAGGGTAGAGCATACTAAGTTTTCCGGTGTACATATAGATGAGAATCTTAAATGGAAAATTCATATTTTGGATCTCCTAAAACGACTAGGTTCAGCAAATTTTGCAATCAGAATAACTGCCAATTTTGAGGATGTGGAAATTAGAAAGCTAACATACTTTGCATACTTCCGCTCTCTGATGTCATACGGAATAATACTATGGGGCAACTCAACACTTAGGCAAAAGGTATTCACTGCTCAAAAGAAAGAAGTTAGAATAATGTGTGGGTTTCATAGTCGCACATCTTGTAGGCATCTGTTTAAAAGGTTAGGAATTCTTACAACTGCTTCACAGTACATTTACTCAGTAACGAAATTTTTTCTCAACGACATGGACCAGTTTAAAATCAACAGCGACATTCATGATTACAATACCAGAAAAAAGAAAGACCTACACTATCCTTTACTTAACCTATCTTTGGCACAGAAAGGGGTAAAATATGTTGCTATAAAACTTTTTGATAAATTACCAGGTGAAATAAAATGTCTGACAGACAGCAGTAATAGTTTCAAAAACAAATTGAAATCATACCTCCTTGACAACTCCTTCTATACCATAGATGAATTCTTGAATGTGAGTAAATAAATCTGGAGATATAATATATGCATTTTGTGCCATTTAAGGGAATGGGATAGATAATAGAAATACTTAGGTATAACACTATAATGTAAACAAAAAAAAGAAAAGAAAAAAAAACTTGCTTCGTGTGAGCATTTCTTGTGCATTTGACTCGTTCCACATCATAACGGTTTTCCGTGCTATTGATCAATGGAACACGTAACTAACTAAACTATACCTACAATCCGTGTTCGTGGAAAACTGATATTCCACATCATACTAGGGCAGCTTTAACGACGAATCATCAGCAGCAGTGTCTCAACCTCGGTATGGGTGGCGCAATTTAATAAATAAACAGGATAATTAAAGCACAGGAAGGCTTTAAAGCCAGAAGTAACATAAAAAGATAAATCCGCCCTAGCCTGCCATGGAGGCCCAGCGGTACCGACCGACTGCCGTGTCCTTCTCTGCCCACAGGTGTCACTGGATTCGGATATGGAGGGCACGTGGTCAGCACACCGTTCTCCCGACCGTATGTCAGTTTACGAGACCGGAGGCGCTACTTCTCAACCAAGTAACTCCTTAGTTTGCCTCACAATAGCTGAGTGCACCCTGCTTGCCAACAGCACTCGGCAGACCGGATGGTCACCCAACCAAGTGCTAGCCCAGCCCGACAGCGCTTAACTTCCGTGATCTGACGGGAACCGGTGTTACGACTGCGGCAAGACCGTTGGCTAGAAGTAACATACACACATCAAAAAGAGTTTTGCATCACCTCTGTTCCGAGAGTTCCGGAACCTGTACAGGAAATTGGAATAGAGATCAACATAAACATCATTTCCGCCCTTTTTGTTGCTCATGAAAACCACACATTGCATGCTGTACCACTATACAGCGAGATATTCAGAGGTGGTGGTCCAAATTGCTGTAAACACCGGTTCCTTTAATACCCAGTAGCACTTCCTCTTGCATTGATGCATGCCTGTATTCGTCGGTGCGTACTATCCACAAGTTCATCAAGGCACTGCTGGTCCACTTTGTCCCGCTACTCAACGGCGTTTCGGCGTAGCTCCCTCAGAGTGGTTGGTGGGTCCGTCATCCATAAACAACCCTTTCCAATGTATTCCAGGCATGTTCGATAGGGTTCATGTCTGGAGAACATGCTGGCTGCTCTTGTCGAGCGATGTAGCTATCCTATCATTCACGAGATGTGCACGACGGGGGCGCGAATTGTCGTCCACGAAGACGAATGCCTCGCCAGTATGCTGCCGATCGAAATGCCGTGTGGCTAGGGCCTCCCGTCGGGTAGACCGTTCGCCTGGTGCAAGCCTCTCGAGTTGACGTCACTTGGGCGACTTGTGTGTCGATGGGGACGAAATGATGGTGATAATGTCAACACAACACCCAGTCCCTGAGCGGAGAAAATCTCCGATCCAGCCGGGAACCGAACTCGGGCCGTGAGGTGTGACACTCCGTCGCGCTGACCACTCAGCTACCAGAGGCGGACATGCTGCCGATATGGTTGCACTGTCGGCCGGAGGATGGCATTCACGTTACGGCGCCTTCCATGAGCACCAGCGGCGTACGTCGGCCCCACGTAATGCCACCCCGAAACGGCAGGGAAGCTTCACCTTGCTGCACTCGCTGGACAGTGTGTCCAAGGCGTTCAGCCTGACCGGGTTGCCTCCAAACACGTCTCCGAAGATTGTCTGGTTGAAGGCATATGCTACACTCATCAGTGAGGAGAACGTGATGTCAATCCTGAGCGGTCCATTCGACATGTAGTTGGGCCCATCTGTACCGCCCTGGGTGGTGTCGTGGTTGCGAAGATGACCTTCACTATGGACGTCGGGAGTGACGTTGCGCATCATGCAGCTTATTGCGCACGGTTTGAGTCGTAACACGACGCCCTGTCGCTGCACGAAAAGCATTATTCAACATGGTGTCGTTGCCGTCAGGGTTCCTCCGAGCCATAATCCGTAGGTAGCGGTCAGCCACTGCAATAGTAGCCCTTGGGCGGTCTGAGCGAGGCATGTTATCCACATTTCCTGTCTCTCTGTATCTCCTCCATGTCCGAACAACATGGCTTTGGTTCATTTCGAGACGCCTGGACACTTCACTTGTTGTGAGCCCCTCCTGGCACAATATAACCAGTTGTTGTGAGCCCTTCCTGGCACAAAGTAACAATGTGGCCGCGATCGAACCGCGGTATTGACCGTCCAGGCATGGTTGAACTACAGACAACACGGGCCGTGTACCTCCTTCCTGTTGGAATGACTGGAACTGATCGGCTGTCGGACCCCCACTGTCTAATAGGCGCTGCTCATGCGTGGTTGTTTACATCTTTGGGCGGGTTTAGTGACATCTCTAAACAGCCAAAGGGACTGTGGCTGTGATACATCATCCACAGTCAACGTTTGTCTTCAGGAGTTGTGGGAACCGGGGTGATGCAAAACTTTTTTTGAAGTGTGTAGAAACATGAATTTATTAATGAGTGCTGCGTCTTTGTCATTGTCACTTTGTCCTCGCCTTTCCCCGTTACTCGGGGTCGGCTTTCCTAATCATGCGGCTCCATCTGTCTGATCAAAAGTATCCGGACACCCCTATTAGTGCAGAATTGACCACTAGATATGACGAGTGGGGGACCCACCAGTATGAAAGGAGACGGGAAATAGTTTGTGGTCAGTGGCGGAGAAGCGGCAACAGCAGGATGGTCAGCCAGCAGCGCTCGGTGACTTCGAATGCGTACGCGGTCATCGGCTGTCACCTGATTAACAAATACAGGATGTCAAACAACCTTCAGCCGTCTACTTTCCAAACTTTTTTTTTTTTTTTTTTTTTTTTTTTTTTTTTTTTTTTTTTTTTTGCTGGCAGTTTCAGCTTTTTGCTGCGCCATC
Organism: Schistocerca serialis cubense; assembly: GCF_023864345.2. NCBI lineage: Eukaryota > Metazoa > Arthropoda > Insecta > Orthoptera > Acrididae > Schistocerca > Schistocerca serialis. Next base: position 604,083,201 of record NC_064643.1, read on the forward strand.
TTGAGGCCCCAGACTGACGTGTAGGAAGGAAGATTCTACCTCGGTTCTGATCAAAACAGGGGCCAGCCATACTGTTATTAGTAGACTTTAGCTATGGCGATCATTTCAAGCATCACCTGTGGGCGGATGAAAGTTTAAGTAATCGCCATGGCAAAAATCTACTAACACCCGTGTTGCTGTCCCCTGTTTTTATCAGAACCGAGGGAGATTCTTCCTACAAGTCGGTCAGAGGCCTGAAGATGGCGTAGTAAAAAGCTGAAACTGGTAGCCAAATAAAACAATTTAGAAACTAGACGGCTGAAAAACGTTTAATCTGACATCCTGCATCGAACAGCCGAGTCCCGCAACCATCTCTAACAAGATGGAAGTACAGAAACTTTATCAATAAATAAGTCAGAGACACTTCAACCCCTCTACAGATGCCCCGGTCGACTGTTGGTGATGTGATTATGAACAGGAAGCGCAGAGGAACGAGCACAGGTAAACGAAGAACAGTTAGACACCCTCTACTTTCGGACAGGGAGCGTCGATTATTGTGGAGGATAATTCTAAAACATCGCGTGGTATCAGCGGAATGAAGCAAGGTTTCGCAGCAAACCAAAGGAAACAGATCCGTAAATTGATAATTTGCAATTATATCACTTTTTTTCCATTTGTTCTCTGATTGCATTTCTGTCTGTCAGTCTGTTAAGATCCCATTTTTTTTTTCCGAAAAGGTTAGAGGAATCAAGCTGAAATTTATTTCACCTACTAAGGTTTACGGCCCCTTGGCTGTGTTAATAATTTACGTTTCTAAGTCAACGAAATCAAAAGGTATGGCTATATATGTCACATATTTTAACACTCGCAAACTCACTCGACAAAACCTATAGATGAACTACCTACACATATGACGGCCCTCGTGGTTTAGCAATAAACCGCATATCTCGAAACCGAGAGTTTGCGGGGTCGAATCTAGTTCGGGCCGTGGAATTTTCAGTCTTCGTTTTAACCTAGCCTTCATCTCTCAACGATTTGAGGAGTCGGCAGAAACAATAAATGGTTCAAAGTGCTCATTAAACTGAAGGTCTCCTTTCCCGTTTTTGAAAACTGGGATAGCGCCGAAGATGCGGCCAATAGAAAGCTTGTACAAGGCCGCTGAGCCAAACGAAATTATTATTATTATCATCTACATACATAATTTTGTGAGGAACCCTCAGAGCGCGATTCTACCGACATTTGCCCAGTTTTTTCAATTAAGTTTATGTTTTCTGTAGGACAATGAAGGGACGAAAAGTAATTCATGGAGTAAACAAAAACAAAAGAGTTGCAGGTAACTGAGAGTCGGAAGAAATTGCGGTTTTTTTGTAGGAGATCCCCAAATTTTTTGCAGTATGAAAGTTAAAAAGGGAAGAACGGATGGTTGGGAGGAGGGGGGGGGGGGGGAGCATTGCTGTGCTCTTAGATAGATTTGACGAGAGCGGCGATGTGACTCGGAAACAGGCAAGGCGATAGGTCACGAGACGTCGGTGCTAGCGCCGGTTACTCACCCTGTGTGGGTACGCCAGGTGCCACGTTACGTTGAACACAGCGCCAGCGGGGAATGACGTCTGCGTGGTACCTGAGAAAAGAAGATATCCATCAGCAAACTAGAAGTTTACAAGTAGTTCAAATATATAGCTAATAACAGTGCTCTATCCCTCGCTTATTCTCGACGTAAGATTTTGTTTCGATTGAAATCAGCCGATCGTAACAGGCAGTCGTATTTTTCCCACGAAACGAAGGACGCTGACTTATTTTCAAAATAGCAATTGCAAATGAGGCAAACTGTTTACACGTAATAAAATTTCGAAAATAAACCAGCTTTCGTTTATGAAATCAAAGTACTTACCCTTGGACTCATTGGGTACTATTACAGATACAGCTGACATACAGTTGTTTTAAGAGCGATGGCTATTACGCGTGCTGTCCTCACCTCTAAAACGAATCTCTCAGATGCAGCACCATTGAGTTTCTAAGGCGTAAGAGTCGTCGTGCTCTGTGTGAAAGGGCTTTGCGCAGCGATCCAGTGCGTTGTTTGATAATTAACGGCTCTTTGAATGCAACACTTTCTCTTAGAGTTTACAAAATATTTTGTTTTATTGTTTGGCTTTTATTTTAACGTCACTAAAAGAGACTCGTAAGGACAAATTTCTAAACCACAATGATATCATTCATTTCATGTATACTGGTTGTCAGTGGATGCTGTCGTCACACAAAAGGAAAAGTAATGCACGTGGCCAGCGAAAGCATTTTAGGTGACCCCATACAATCAGTGGCGTAGGAAATGTTCTCACTAGAGGATTACCTCTTCTAAGAGGATGAAGCTAACACTCGCACTTCGCCTCTTAATGTCCAAAGAACGTTTAATGAGTCATTACTGAGTCTCAAAAAATTCAGATATGAATGTTAACAATCCACGATGGTCGGTATCGTGGGAGAGGAAGTGGGGGGGGGGGCAATGCGGGAGGAGGGGGAGTATGTTTCAAGGAATGTGAGTAATATTTTTCTCGACGGATGGTTTAAAGTCCCACTAACCATCGTTTAGGATTTTGTCACGGTGATTCAGGCTGGTCTGGATTCCAAAGGCAGTCCTTCATCATACTGGGTGAGAGTTCATTCTACGTCATCCAAGCCTTGTATTGATCAAGGTTCTAATGAACCATTTCCGCTGACAAGTGGGATTGCTTCCGCTGATGAGTAGGGCTGTTTAGCGACGTTACCGTGTGAAGTAAACTGTCGAATACGATAGTGCACCGTAAGTGTTGGGAGGACAGGTATTGTCAGGGTGGCAGTCTTCCATGTGCTTGGTGTGTCGTCTGTTACTCCGATGGGTTTAGTGTTCCACAACGTCGAAGGAAACGGTACAGGCTGCCGCTTACTACGTCTTCAGCACGGAGTCAATCAAACCAACTTTTTTAGACCATCTCTGTCAAGAAATCTCTGTCTTCCATTTCTCCAACTAGTCACTACTGAACGGGGCGTGAAGACACTGCTATCTACAAATGATAATTTTTTCCTCCTTTATTTCCTTTCTCTTCTTTTCACTCTGTACATATAAGATCTTCGACGATACAGGATATTTTTTGTTTACTTCCGTATATGAAATGTAATTATGTTTTACTTTATGTTGCAACACGAATCTCTTATGAATTGAGTATACAAAAATTTCAAGTTCCTTTTGATCTTCTTTGTAATTCGTTTGTTAAATGCGTCGCGCAAAACTAAATGTAATACGCAGAAGTGTTATACACTCTGTGAAGCGAGAGCGATACCGACAGTGCTAGTCGAAGAGGAAGAGTCAGTGGGAGGCGTTGCTATACAACATGTAACGTGTCAGCACCGCGTTGGATAAAAACGCGAACAAATATACTGCCAGGCTGTAACGTTTCCGGCTCGATTTGTACTAGATACTGACGTGAACGTTGTGAAAGAAAATGTTAGACTGTTTGAATCCTGCGAGCTTCGTGGAGTGTTGTAAACAGCAGTGGCAATGCACACGCGACTGGGCAGTGACTTTCGTTATTAGAACCAAATTATTTGCATCTTACTGAGTTGCAGAAACAAATATACTTTAAGATTCTTATATAATTTGCAATTAAATGAACTGTCACACGCCTTAAAATATTAACCATCGTTGTGGAAACATTTAAACTCTTTAATATATGTGAATCTGGCCTGTCGAATAGTTAATTCGCTAAAGTGATACTCATGCTAAGAAACGGGCAGACTGTAGTTTCGCGGCTCTTTTCAAAACTTGTAAGGGACGTTAATAGCAGAATAGTGTATATAAGGAATGTTAAAGTTGTACAAATAAGATCTTCGACAGCAACAATTACGCTCGATCGATCTGCGACCAAACGGATACGACAGAAGATAACGTTAGCGCTAGAAGAATCACATACTAAGTAAGAGGAATATAACCATTCCAATCTACGACTGATGGAGCTACCTTAATTACTCTGTCACTACCGACGAAATGCCGTTGATGCTACAACTCACTGATCACGCGCAGATAAGCTGCAACGCAAAGTGCTCTCTCGTCCTATAAAGACAGAAAGTCGGTATTCTCGTCGGGTATGCATCCAGAAAATGTAGTCATCCTGTTAAAAACCATTCAGAAGTCAAGATTACACAAAATATTTTATGATCAAGACAATCGATTTCAACAGTCTTTGGTGTCATCTTCAGATCTGTAAGTAAATGCAATACATGGAATATGTCTCACTTTACATAAAAGTTTTAGTTTGGTATTATAAAAACCAAATAACCTCAGGTGGACCTGTACATTTACATACGCCAAACATTCTTTGTAATAAAACATGTTCATTTTACGCTGAAATAACGCACAATATGTCAAGTGGATAAAACGCAGAACATTATAAACGTTCGTCATCGCTAAAACATTTAAGAACGCACAGCATCTTGTCCAAAAGGACATGTTCATATACATGTTGCATACAGTTGGTTATTACATGTTAAAAATACGTATACAATAGCATATCTGTTTACATATGCTGGACACAAACTGAACAGTGCAAATCCACTTTAAATGGCGTACGAGGTACAACTGACAGGAATTATTGCAAACATAACATTTGTAGAGTGTGAAGCAGACACCAGGCTCTTACATCGAAACTATGTAACAGATCGTAAATACTTCTCCCAAGAGAAGATACCTGTCGATTGTACCTTGGTCGCCATTTAAAGTAGATTTGCACTGTTCAGTATGGGTCCAGCATATGTAAACAGACTTGCCACTGTGTACGTATTTCTGTCACGCGACAAACATCTGTAAGCAATATCTATATGGACAGGGCCTTTTGGACAACATGTTGTGTGTTTTTAAATATTTTAGCCATGACGAACGTTTATAATGTGCTGAGTTTTATCCACTTGACATCTTGTGCATGAGGTCAGCGTAAAATGAAAATGTTTTACTACAAAAAATGTGCCGGCTGGAGTGGCCGAGTGGTTCTAGGAGCTACAGTCTGGACCCGCGCGACCGCTACGATCGCAGGTTCGAATCCTGCCTCGGGCATGGATGTGTGTGATGTCCTTAGGTTAGTTAGGTTTAACTAGTTCTAAGTTCTAGGGGACTAATGACCTCAGCGGTTAAGTCCCATAGTGCTCAGAGTCATTTGAACCATTTGAACAAAAAAATGTTAAATGTATCCCTTGTAAATGTACAGGTCTACTTGCGGTTTTTTTGGTTTTTATAATACCAAACTAAAACTTTTATATCAAGTGAGACATATTCCATGTACTGCATTTACTTACAGACCTGAAGATGATACCAAGGACTGTTGAAATCGGTTGTCTTGAGTAAAAGATATTTTGAGCGATCTTGGCTCTTGAATGGTTTTTAACAATTAAAACAGATCGGTCTTCTTACTCTCATAATGACTAAATCAATCAAGTAGTAATCTTGACACAACATTTCAACGGACCAACGGGCCGCCACCTTGAGGTGAGTACGCTGATGCACAATCTTGTCCGGACTGAGTTTCCAACAGAATCGGCGACCCCTTTGTACACCCCCGGTCGGTCCGCCGCGCTTGCGCGAGCAGCGGCACAGTGAACTAAAGAGCACAGCTGGAAGAAATAAGCAAAACGATACATCGCTAGTAAAACACCAATTAAAAGAAACCGAAGGTCGAAATAAAGATCATTGTTGTTCAATATCAGATAAAATCGGATTCCACATCTTAAAGGGAAACCCTTATCCCTATTAATACTATTATCAGATAATCGAATATCTGTAGATTGCTTTAGAACACATTCCAGGTGGCAAGAAGCAGGAGCGATCATTTGCGTCTCATTGAAATATTGTGGCAAGATGACTTCAGTTTCTGGCTGCATGCCGGGGAAGTCTATGTATTCACAAGACTCTTACGTCAGTGTTTCCCAACCTTTCTGAGGTCATTACCCCTGACTGCAATAAGATATTAACTAGTACCCACCCAGCCGCCCTCCATCAATAACGTCAACAATTTCAGTTCAAATGGTTCAAATGGCTCTGAGCACTATGGGACTCAACTGCTGAGGTCATTAGTCCCCTAGAACTTAGAACCAGTTAAACCTAACTAACCTAAGGACATCACAAACACCCATGCCCGAGGCAGGATTCGAACCTGCGACCGTAGCGGTCTTGCGGTTCCAGACTGCAGCGCCTTTAACATTTTCAGTGTCTGACTAAATTTAAGAAAGAAAAAAAACACACTTTTATATTTAGAATGAGAATTATTGAACTATATAAACTAAAATCATCATGACTTGTGGAGGGTTTTCATTAGGACGTTCAAACTGCACAGCTGGCCGCGGGGAATGATGGGAATTAGTATGTGCAGTATGGTTTGGTTTAGCGACAAAGCCCTCTTTCATTTGAATGGGTTCGTCAATAAGCAAAATTGGCGCATTTGTGGGCTGAGAATCCGCATTTCGAGAAGTCTCTCTACCCTCAGTGGTTGACTGTATGGTGTGCAGTATCCAGTCACGGAATAATCGGTTCGATATTCCTCGATGGCACGGTGACTACCGAACGGTATGTGAAGGTTTTGGGAAATGATTTCATCCCCATTGTCCAAAGTAACCATGATTTCGACAAGACGTGGTTCACGTAAGACGGAGTTCGACCCCAACGAAGCAGGAAAGTGTTTGATGTCCTGGAGGACGACCGCATTCTGGCTCTGGGATACCCATAGGCCACTGGCATGGGCCTCGATAGACCCCATATTCTCCAGATTTGAACACATGCGACTCCTTTTTGTGGGGCTTACAAGGTGTACAGTAATAATCCCAAAACCATTGCTGAGCTGAAATCAGCCATTCAGGAGGTTCAAATGGTTCAAATGGTTCAAATGGCTCTGAGCTGTTAAAGCTGTGGTCATCAGTCCCCTAGAACTTAGAACTACTTAAACCTAACTAACCTAAGGACATCACACACATCCATGCCCGAGGCAGGATTCGAACCTGCGACCGTAGCGGTCGCGCGGTTCCGGACTGTGCGCCTAGAACCACTAGACCACCGCGGGTTCAGGAGGTCATCGACAACATCGATGTTCCGACACTTCAGCGGGTCATGCAGAATTTCGCTATTCGTCTGCACCACATCATCTCCAAGCTTATCGAACACGTCACAGCCTAAAGCCGAGTATCTGTAGTGACGTCATGTTGAATAAAATGTAGTAGTTTCTAACTCAAAGTTCAAATGTGTGCGAAATCTTATGGGACTTAACTGCCAAGGTCATCAGTCCCTAAGCTAACACACTACTTAACCTAAATTATCCCAAGAACAAACACACACACACCCATGCCCGAGGGAGGACTCGAACCTACACCGGTACCAGCCGCACAGTCCATGACTGCAGCGCCTGAGACCGCTCGGCTAATCCCGCGCGGCAGTTTCTAACTAATTTACGTGTTTTTCATGAAGTTCAGTAACTGTCAACCCGAAAAACTGAGCGATATTGCGAGATGTACCATCTTTATTTACGAAATTAGTTACAGAGTTTTTTTTGCGATCTGTATTCTATCAGGGTTTTGTTTACCAGATTCTGACACAGTTCCCATCGGTAACTTCGGAAATGCAACGGGTTCTTTTGAGTCTAAATAATCAACCTTTACTTCATTACGCTCTTCCAAGTTAAATTTTCAGATAAATTCACGGTCAAAATTTCTCAAAAGTACGTCTCTTAAAACCGGTTTCTTCTCACGCGGTTCAGTTCCCTCACAGGACTGAGTGACACGTTACGAGACGACATCGCACCGGATTCTTGGACTCTATGAGGGAAAGGACCGCTGCTCGGGTTGACGTGTTGTGGTAATGGCAGGCGTAAGCAGTGCCCCCTGTGGGAGGGAAACCAGTTCCGCTAACACATTCCGGCACGCTCCGGCGGTAACTTGTGACAGGTGTCGGGAGCGGCAGCGCGTGGGACGCGGTCTGACCAAGGCCGCGCCATCGCCGGTGTCTGCCTTCGCCGCTGCCGCAGCTGCTGCTGCCTCTACATCTCCCAAGGCTGGCAGCCGTGGCTCGCTGTGAGTCACTGGGCGGCCATTCCACATGCTTGCGTTCAGCTTCCTTCCCTCTATGTTGCTGCAGCCGTCGACTGTAGTGGACCAGGTACAAATGGTTCAAAATGGTTCAAATGGCTCTGAGCACTATGGGACTTAACTACTGTGGCCATCAGTCCCCTAGAACTTAGAACTACTTAAACCTAACTAACCTAAGGACATCACACACATCCATGCCCGAGGCAGGATTCGAACCTGCGACAGTAGCAGTCGCGCGGTTCCGGACTGCGCGCCTAGAACCGCTAGACCACCGCGGCCGGCCGGACCAGGTACACTTGTTAACAACTTGCTCTCATCTACAGACACGGGTGTGTAGCATCCCCAAACTACAGACAGAAACTAATAGAGCTGACAGAGAATGCATCAGTTCTGCTTGCTAACGCCTCTTCCATTTAACCAGTACATCGCAGACACTGAAGGCAGGGAGTTTCAATATGGCAATGAACTATCAGTTACCTTGAAACACGGGGTAAGACGATAACAGACCTACCGTAACTACAGTACGAATCTCCCTGGAGGCGTAGTTTTATAATTTGAAAAGAAATGAGGAACAGCAAAAAAAAAGGAGAAAAGGGAGAAGGGTTAGGAGAAGGAGAAGAAGAAGGAGAAATGATTGGAGATCAGTGAAATGGATTGGGTCGGAGGTGTGCAGAAGGAAATCATGACGAGATTCAGATTGGACTATGTTGGGTCCTTGTGCGGAGAGGCTTGTTTATGGTTTTAGCCACTTCCGTTGTGCCAAGTAAGAAAATGCAAGCAAGTGTAATGAGTACATTTTGCGTTTGCCGTTTCGCTTGTTACGGGTTTGCGCTGATCGGCAACGACGCAATGGAAAAGCATTGGCGTTATTGCTGCAAGCAATGTGGCTTTGGACTGTGTGTCGCACCATGTTTTGAATGTAAAAGGTAAAGCTGTCGTCAAAACGTGGGCTGGTCTGAACATCACAGCGCTCCACTAGGCGTGGTCCTATTATGTTGTACGCCGTTGCCTTCCTCTGACCTCTGAACTGCTTTCTCCTTTCTCCTTCCAGTTAGAGGGGCACTCCGAACTACGACGCAACTCGACGTTTATCACGGCAACAAACACTGCCAGAAGCGGAAGACCGGAAATAAAAATCCTGGTAGTGACCGGGGAGCGAAGCAGAGAGCTTTGGATCTGTATTCTGGCACTTTGCCACTTTTTTTACCTTTATTTAATAAAATAACGTTACACAAGCATATGAACAAAATAAACAGTTCACGAATTGTGTACTTTTCAACATATCACATTTCAGTCTTAAGTATGGAATACATCTTTCTGTTTGTTCCGCCGGGGTGTGTGCGTGTAAAATGTCATCAACTTTTAATATAAATCTATTGGTGGTGAACTATCAGATCTGTGGGTATCTGTTGAAACTTTCCAAATTAACTTTTATTTAGTTTTCTTTTTTCTGGTCGATTTCAATAAGTTACTGTTTTTTGTTACATAATCGTAATTTTTAAGAAATTTGCGAACTTTTCCTTATATTTTTTGTTTGCCTTAGGCTGTGATGTTGTATAGCGCTTTCATTTTCTTCTGTCAGTATGCAGTGTACTGTTTGTCCTTTGATCCAATTCACAGCACCGCGTTTTGTGATTGGGCACGAAATATCACATTGGTTTAGAAAAGCTGCTAGTGTAATACATTTGGGAGCTGTTCTTTTTATATTCGCTAGCTTCTGCCTGACAACATGCCAAATTTTATCTTTTTACACATAAATGTTCATCGCTGTCGATTAAATTACACGACGGTGTGGTTTTCGAATCATAGGCTGTAAATTTTTATTCGATAACATTTTTACTTTTGTTTTCCGTCAGTTTAAAACTATTTCCCTTGTTATCGTCATATTCTCCTCCGGAATGTTTATCTGTCAATAACTGAATTCGATCAAAAACATTTTCAGATTATGAAATCCGATTGGGATGTGTTGCACATTTAACTGGAGTAACTTCGTTAAGCCAGTGAGATGTTAAGCTGTTGAATGATCTTTTCCATAATTTGTACACTTTACATGCAAAAAAGGCTTTACACTTAATGCTAACATCCACGTGGTTTATTGTACCGCTTCCTGCCGCGAGAATTTGTGTGTCAAATTTAAAGTTGAATATGTTCCTACGGGCTAAAAACGGACCGAAGGCTGCCACAATTGTGATAGCCGTGTCTCGAGGAATGGGTATCGCTTGCACCACATAGTTGATTTTTGCGCCGACTTCTGAAATTCGTCGAGTTTCCTCATCCTATGCTCTTGTACACTTGCTCGTACGCTTGCGAGTATTTTCTTTTCTTCTTGCGTTCATCAGCGACGGCGTGTTTTCGTGGGATCTTTATGCGATACCTGATTTTTCCATCTGGGAGACGATCTATATCCGCCCTGAGTTCTGCATACATATTCCAAATACCACTGAACCACCACGAACTTGAATTATGCATTTTTTCCTTACAATTTGCAAGTTTAGAGGACTTGATTGTTTTGGAATTGGAAGCTTGGTATTTCTCACTGAAAGAGGTAATCAAAGAGCGCCTCACTCAAAACTACGCTTGCATGAAATAGTCAACAACCAATATCAGCTTCTAACGTCTGAATGTACAAAATATGGTAGATCCATATGAGAACCACCTTCCAACACAGCTCTCAATATCACTTGTATAGAATTAAAACATTTTTTTTTGAAACTATAGTCGTACAATGATATAATTTACAATGATATAATTTTGTGGGTATCTTCTGTGGTATATGTAGATACTCTCTGCGCAAAAGGTTAGCGGATACAGTTAGTAGTACCAAAATAAATTAAAACGACGTGCGTGATGCTTTAGTTTTAACGCATTCAGCAAGGGATAAACTGTTTTCTTTTCATCATTTTGTGGAGCTGTAACTGGAAAAAGTTTAGAAAAGGTGTAAAATCTCTGTAAATATCGTTGGAAGTCGCTAAGATCTTTCATCATTCTCATACACTGGATGAATATAGTCTGGATGAAATTTTCCGCCCTGAGTTAACGCTGTCTTAAGACATGTAGACTGCTTCTAACTTAAATACTTATTCCTACTTATTCCGTTAAACCCTTAACTTAAGATTATGCCTCTCAAGGAGTAGATTATAAAAGAATTTCAAGTTTTTAAATTCGGTCAATAATTATGTAAAATATTGAAAATCACATTTTCGTTGTCGCTGCAGACGATTAGATAGGAAAGCTGTAAGGCAACTTGTAACGAGAACGTTAGACAAATGAAAAGCACGTACATTGAGATTCTGCTTGATTGCCGCTTTAAAACGAAGCAAAGTAAGTACGGTGGATGGGAGGAGGGGAGACGTGTAGATTAAACAAGGAGTGGGGGGCATCGAAAGAGGGGGAGGGGGAGAGGAAAGATAGGGGGAAACGGTGAAGCAAAATCGAAGCCACCATAGGTAGGCCACTACCCAGAGGGCAAAGAATATTAAAGAACTGATCAATCAGTGGCTCTGCCAGACATCTCCATACGTGAATTACACACTCTCAGGAGTCTTCCAACAAATCTGCGCCTGTCTTCTGCCTTTGCCTCTGCTAAAGTCATACTGTTGTAACTCTTCAATTCGATCAATAAAGCTACTGCGAGGATCTCTGTTACTGTGGTCAAATAAAATGACTGATCCAGTGTAATCAAACTACATGGTTGCTTGAGGCTAGTCCAAAATCAAATGCGTAACAAATGAAATCACCCAGCTCACACGTTTCCAGCCGACAAGAGCACTGAAGGATAAGGAAGCTTTTTGGAAACGGTGTAGCTAAATTCAAGCCTTAACTGATTTAGGAAAACCTAACATTCCATTAGCAGCGTCGTCCATGCGAATGCGTGTGACCTAGCAGTGAAATAACAGCTTATTTTCTTTTTTTTTTAAGCAGTACACTTTCACAACAATACACTCTGTACGACGTTCATCTCATGAACAGATTCCACGCCTGAAGTTCGATTCTGGAAGGTCTGCCATACACCCAACAATGTCTGTCACTGGACGCAAAACTATACTCAGGCACACCTTACCTTAGACATGGGAACGGGCGGAAAGCCGGAGAGCAATTCTTACTTTAGATTACTCAGCTGCCCCACTGCGAGAGCAGCACAGTGCAGAGGTGTACACTCCTGCTTACAGGCTTCGTTTCTTTTCGCTTTTTTTCTACACTAAGTCCTCTTCTCCCGCACTTTCTCACGCAACTGTTCCAGATGACTTGTGTAACACTGACCAGTTATAGATTTATACTTTGCAAGGTAAGCGATAAGAAGAACCCGTTTTGCTTAGCAGAAATTACTGGGCACAACCCATTTGCTTTCCAGTCCCGCTTCGCCGTTTATTGTGGAGGTCCGCCGCCATCTTCGCGTAATCTTCGGTAACAGAGAGCTGCATAATATGTCTTGCTTCGGTTTCAAAACTGTGTGAATATTCTTGGTAAAAATGGTAATTATCAATTGAAAAAACACTTTTTTCCGCAATTTTTCATTTTACGCGACCAAAGCCTCGTGCCACTTGTCGGTTGGTTGTCCGCAGCTCGTGGTCGTGCGGTAGCGTTCTCGCTTCCCACGCCCGGGTTCCCGGGTTCGATTCCCGGCGGGGTCAGGGATTTTCTTTGCCTCGTGATGACTGGGTGTTGTGTGATGTCCTTAGGTTAGTTAGGTTTAAGTAGTTCTAAGTTCGAGGGGACTGATGACCATAGATGTTAAGTCCCATAGTGCTCAGAGCCATTTGAACCACATGTCGGTTGTAGCTCGGGCTCCTGCCACGTGTAAATTAGGAAGACAAACGTGATTAAATATTGTCGAGAATCCGTTTTACGTTCAAATACTCTGAGGTGCTCACCTTGCACTAAACTTCCTCATGGATAATTCTTCTGATACGGCTATTGCGTCAATTACATCACATGCGTTTAACGGCTGATCGCCTAATACCATGCAGGACACATTCTCTAAGTTTTTATCTGTGGTTGCTGTTTCTCGAGCGTCCCTTTTACTCCGAAGCATGCAACATTTACCAACACAACCATTACAAAATTACTTTCGTGGGAACGCCAGCCCTGTGTCGGCCAGGTAAATTTTCTTCTCGTCCTCGTAACACTGTCAAGTGACCCAGTCATCCTCACTTTACTAAATGGATATAAAAGTTCCTCAGGTTGCACGCTGTTCCGTAGAAAGTGGACTAGGTGATGCACAGGTGGTCACGCCTTCCCACCCGAGACTGCTCTACTTAAGCTAACCTGTTCTTGGATTATCTTAATGAATTGGCACGTAGAATTTCTTCCTACCTCTGCTCTGTGAATCTCTCCTATATGTTGTCTCTGGAAGCAGTTCTGGATTCTTCAGAAAATCCATGCAGCCTACTTGGAATTCTAAGTGGATGAGCGGATAGTTAATTTACTTGAAATAATTTCCGGGATGCCATTACAAAGTATTTATTAGCAAACATCGTAAAACAGTAACAATTTAACAGTCTAAGACGATTCATCTCAAGAAGTTAATACATTTCGAAAGCCTGGCAAAGCCAGTTATCACAAAAGAGCTGGCTCCAAGGACAGTGCATCCTATCACCGTCTGGCGAAATCGGTGCTCGATGGAAACCTCTCTCTTGCATCGTAATACTTGGTAGCTTTTCGTACATCTTCGGCAATTTAAAAATATTCATTTGTCTACCGAATTACTGCTTAGCGATACTGTGGTATTAAAGTTCTGGTGACCAGTAGGCTCCTACTAGTATTTGCTGTATCAAAAGTGGACTTTAATAACTGATATTTAATACAGAAAATCCTGAGTTTCATGTCACAACACTTGTGGTTTTCCTACGTATTGACTGCCCAGAAAGATTAGATTTCAGGGCTCGCGAACATCACTCCACGCCCATGACTCACTACCGCTCCGTGTCGTTCACTCGTCACTGCTACCTTCCAGGGAACCACCTTCCTAGCCGCTGTCATCGTATTTTGTAGCACTGCTGAAGGCAGGGAGTTCCTTCCACTACCGGCCGAATTCCAGTAAATGTAAAATTCAGAAAATAAAACACATTCCGAAAAAGGAGGAACCTCGCACGCCCTAACATAAATCTGTTCACCCATTGGACTTCCAGTTACCTACCATCACCCCCACCCCCACCCCTACCACGATGTGTTGCGTGACGAGTGCGTTCACTTGATTGTTCGGAGACTTCTGACCACCAAGTGTGTTTCGGTAGTAGTACCACAAGTCCTTATCAGGCGCAGATTTGGGCACCCGTACAACAGGTGAAATCTGCGTAATTCCCTTCACGTCAGGCACGCGGAAGTGATTCGGGCGGAAGGGAAAGCTGGACGCAGTCAACTACGCGCCCCTCGACCACCTCGCCGACTTAATTAACGCCGATACGCGTGACTGCGCGCCCCATCGCACCAGGCCCGAGGGTGAATCTAATTACAGCCCGAGGCGCGGTACCTCGCCGCGTGACGTCACGAAAAACTTAACGACTTCTCTGGTTAATCTCGGGCCGGTGTCCTTTCCATTTGACGGTCTCGTAATGCTCCCCTTTCGATTAATCTCGAAACGTATTTCGTTCCTGTGCAAAAAAGAAGCTCGCATTCAGCCGTTATTCGAACGCTGGGTAATTGTGTAAGAGTATCTCGCTGTAGGAAATTGGAGCGCCGTAGTTTTTTCTACTTAGAAGCAGACTGCAGTCAATCTCCAGGGAGACGATTGCTTTGTCTCTCAGCTCAAAGAGAAAGTATTCTACAACTCGACCCGTCCTAAGGAGATTGCTGTTCCGGGTAATGAGTGCCTATTACAGTCAGACGAAGTGAATTGCGAAGTACTAACTAAACAAGAGAAGTTCGTTCTCTTCTTCATACTATCTGAGTTCCAAAAATCATTCAGCAGGAATGACATTAGAATGTACGCCGATGGCATCTTTAATCTATTAGTTTGGTTTATAAGTTCGTCATGTATTTATTTTCATGTTGGTATTCCGATTGCCATGGGTTTATTTATCGATTGTAATTGTTTATTTGTAGTTCACTGTTGTTATCTGAGTTTACATATTGTCGTTTTGTCATTTGGAGATAGTGAGTGGAGTTGTGGACCCTAGAAAATGGAGTGCCAAATAGAGAAATCGGAACATTTCCGACATATTCACCTGTCTGAGTTTAACAGAGGGGTCAGTCAGAAATATTTTGTTGCGATAATGCCGTTGGACAGAGCACGGCAAGAAAATGGTTCAAATGGCTCTGAGCACTATGGGACTTAACATCTATGGCCATCAGTCCCCTATAACTTAGAACTACTTAAACCTAACTAACCTAAGAACATCACACAACACCCAGTCATAAGAAAATGGTTTTCTCGCTTTAAGCAAGATCGTTTTCACATCAGTCACTCACCAGGTTCAAGAAGGCCTTCTGGGTTTGATGAACATCATTTAAACGCACTAACCTACAATGATGCACGTCAGTGTACTCGAGAACAGGCGAATGTGATGAGCTGTAATCATTCCATCGCCGTGCGACATTTGCATGCAAAGGGAAAGGTTCAAAAACAGGGTGTATGGGTGTGCGTGCTCTAATCCGAAATCACAAAAATCTGCGGGTGGTCATATACACTACTGGCCATTAAAATTGCTACACCAAGAAGAAATGCAGATCATAAACGGGTATTCATTGGACAAATATATTAAACTAGAACTGACATGTGATTAAATTTTCACGCAATTTGGGTGCGTAGATCCTGAGAAATCAGGCCATAATAACGGCCTTGATACGCTTGGGCATTGAGTCAGAGCTTGGATGACGTGTACAGGTACAGCTGCCCATGCAGCTTCAACACGATACCACAGTTCATCAAGAGTAGTGACTGGCGTATTGTGACGAGCCAGTTGCTCGGCCACCAATGACCTGACGTTTTCAGTTATCTGGAGAATGTGATGGCCGGGCCAGGGCAGCAGTATCCAAAAAATACGTACAGGACCTGCAACATGCGGTCGTGCATTATCCTGCTGAAATGTAGTGTTTCGCAGGGATCGAATGAAGTGTAGAGCCATGGGTCGTAACACTTCTGAAATGTAACGTCCACTGTTCAAAGTGCTGTCAATGCGGACAAGAGATGGCACCCCCCCCCCCCCCCCCCATCCACCGGGTGATACGCCAATATGGCGATGACGAATACACGCTTCCAACGTGCGTTCACCGCGATGTCGCCAAACACAGATGCGACCATCATGGTGCTGTAAACAGAACCCGGATTCATCCGAAAAAATGACGTTTTGCCATTCGTTCTCCCAGGTTCGTCGTTGAGTACACCATCGCAGGCGCTCCTGTCTATGATGCAGCGTCAAGGGTAACCGCAGCCACGGTCTCCGAGCTGATAGTCCTTGCTGCTGCAAACGTAGTCAAACTGTTCGTGCAGATGTTTGTTGTCTTGCCAACGTCCCCACCTGTTGACTCAGGGATCGAGACGTGGCTGCACGATCCGTTACAGCCATGCGGATAAAATGCCTGCCATCTCGACTGCTAGTGATACGAGGCCGTTGGGATCCAGCACGGCGTTCCGTATTACCCTCCTGAACCCACCGATTCCATATTCTGCTAACAGTCATTGGATCTCGACCAACGCGAGAAGCAATGTCGCGATACGATAAACCGCAATCGCGATAGGTATACAATCCTTTATCAAAGTCGGAAACGTGATGGTACGAATTTCTCCTCCTTACACGAGGCATCACAACAACGTTTCACCTGGCACCGCCGGTCAACTGCTGTTTGTGTATGAGAAATCGGTTGGAAACTTTCCTCATGTCAGCTCGTTGTAGGTTTCCCCACCGGCGCCAACCTCGTGTGAATGCTCTGAAAAGTTAATCATTTGCATATCACAGCCTCTTCTTTCTGTCGGTTAAATTTCGCGTCTGTAGCACGTCATCTTCGTGGTGTAGCAATTTTAATGGCCTGTAGTGTATGTATCTCTGCTTGCTCGTGAACAACGCCGGCCATTCCTATCCCGTATCGTTACTGGTGACGAGAAACGGTGTCTTAACCCAACGTAAGGAAAAAAGGAATGGTTGAGCCAAAAAGCAGTAACTTCCCTGCGCGCATCCACAAAAGATAACCTTATGCATTGGTGGAACAGCGGCGGTGTGGTGTATTAGGAGTTGCTTCCCAGGGATGTAACCATCACTGCTGACATTTATTTTCAACAACTGATAACGAACGTTTTGCAGGCGCTGTCCAAGAAGAACGACCACGAGAACTGTGTGAAGTGACGCTACTCCACAATATCGCCCGTTCGCATTCTGCCAGGCTGACAAAAAACACTATACAGGAATTGGTCTAGTAAGTTATTTCGCACCCATCTTATTCACCTGACCCTTCACCGTCAGATATTCACCTTTTCCGCTCTCTATCGAACTACCTCTCCGGATGAAAATGCGTTCGCCTCGAAACCAAATGCTTCTACAGTGTCGAAATCAAAAAGTTACCCCAGCGTTGGCAGACTGTTGTAAATAGTGAAGGAGGATGTATTATTGAAACTAAAGTCCTTGGTTCAAATGGCTCTGAGCACTATGGGACTTAACTTCTGAGGCCATCAGTCCCCTAGAACTTAGAACTACTTACACCTGATTAACCTAAGGACATCACACACATCCACGCCCGAGCCAGGATTCGAACCTGCGACCGTCGCCGTCGCGCGATTCCAGAATGTAGCGCCTAGAACCGCTCGGTCACTCCAGCCGGCCTAAAGTCCTTGCTATGTATATCTGTTGTCCTACGAACTTATGCTTGGACCCAATATATTGACAATTGCTGGTTAGAATCCTCAATTTGTGGGAACTTCCCTCGAGGTGTCGATTTGGGGTCAATAAAATACCAACCTGGTGAAACACACATCGCTTATTGCGTGCCTGGTATCTTGCAACTAGTAGACGCGGGTGAACAGGTAAACTACGTCCTAGATATTCGAAAGACTTTAGATTCTACCGTTCTGTCAGTCATCAATTACATTCATTGTGGAGTATGTTGTGAGAACTGAGAACTGCGACTGTTAATTAGAAGAATGAAATTTGTGTGTGTGTGTGTGTGTGTGTGTGTGTGTGTGTGTGTGTGTGTGTGGTAGCAAATATTTTAAACATATAAAAGAGATTTACAGTTCAAGAAGAACAGTACGTCTGCTGACAGTCTCTTATTCACAATAAATATGGTTTCCGGTGAATATGTTACGTAAAATCTTTGTCTAAATATGTAACTTCTTCACTATACTATCACAACGTTGTGTAACAGATGTACAATCAGAAGCACACACAATTTTCTGTTACAATTCAGCATGCGTGCTATTCTTCTTAGACTTTCAGAGCCTTTTAAGTCTTAAACTATTCGGTACGTCTCACATCTATAAATACTGTGCTTAACTCATTTAAGTATTTACGGTGTAAGTCATAACATAATGTCTCGGGAACACCACATGAAGTGGCAGGAAAACGCCACTGATTACCGCTAAGAACAGTCATGCAAAAATGCATTCCCCCCGAATTTTGTGCAACCACTGAAACACATATAGTAGATGAAGTACAAAGTTTATAACTGATCCAGAAATGTGTATCATGTTCATATTGTTAACTGCTAACGAGACTACGATCATGTGAAGTATATTCACGAATAAACAGTTAGCTCTAAGAATTTGTGAGGGATGATGGTTTACAATACGTTATACTGACAGCTTCACTCATTAATGGAGAACATCTGTACAGTGCTCATTTGGTAACTTAGTCAAGCAGCTGCAACTTGCGTCAGACTCCTATCTTCCGAAGAAGAATATATCCAGATTTTGATAGGAGATAAAATACCACTAGAAAACGAGTATAAAAGACCAGTTTTATTCTTTTGCTGTTTTATGTACCACTGAGAAGAAATCTCGATCAATAAAGCCACATAAAATGTGACCCCAACAGAGGAAACTTCGTGAACCACACTGCTTTTATCTGATTTGCGAACGACAGGCTCTTTGTTCAGAAGGATGTGTAAATACCTGTCATTAGCAATAAAACAGTTTTATTAGCATTTTCTTATACGACGTTTACATTTTGCGTCTGGAGCAATTTTATGTGTAGGAGCTTTTGTGTGAACTTTTATGTTCCGGTATCCTCAGTGAGGAAATAAAAATACTGGCATACCACGTTCATGATCTATTCCTATCTCTGGCAGGCACGGTCTGTAAATTTCGTGTATCTGCTTCATCTGTTTCTGTTTCTAACTTCACGGACAATCTCATTTCGTAAGAGCTTTAACGCTCTGTTGGCGCCAGCGGCTACTCGTTAAGGTGCGACTAACTCTTAGTCGGCAGTCAGCGTATTAACTAGATCGATAAAATTCTCGACATTCCCAACGTAGAAGAAGCCAGTTTACCTTGAACATAGAAGACAATGTGAGAGGTAAGACGTCCTAAGTAAATAATCCGAGTCGCAGTCGAAGGACAGCTAGCTGCTAAAAGAAAAACGAGACCTTGGCCGGAGAATATCGGAGAACATAAACTGAGCCTTGAAAGTGCTTCTGCATATGTTGGCCACTGAGACGTATGTTAGCGAAAGGGTTTTTACCGTGCGGAGAGGAAGGATACTAAGACAGGTTAACCACATATTCACGAAAAAACAAAGCTGCTCCTTCGATATTCTCGTTTTCTTTTTACCCTCTCTTCTCGCGAAATATCTAGTAAACTTCTCCTTATTTGTAACAGACTCCCTGTCTAATGCTGCTTGTGTCGTTACGTGTTCCGCTCTGGTATTTCAAAGCGGTAGGTGGGAAGCGGTTTACTACCACTCGTCAGGTTAATGATAGTCACTCCAAAACGTCGGCCAGGCAGATTACCGTTCGTATGTACTTTCTGACGTGCACTGAAGTAAACGTCCAGCTAACCTCCGACTTCCATAAAATACAATTACAGGAGACACATAAGCTGTGCTTCCTTACACGTTATGAGTGACTTATGACTGTAATCATGATTGTCAAGATTGCCGTAACAATGCTCCGGGGCATCCAGCCACTGCTGGGTCTGGGAATTTTGTTTCCCATTTCCAGCAGTTTAACTGACTCGCTTCTAACAAGACTTTGTGTACATGAAAAAAAACTAAGGTCCATAGTACTAACAAGTCAAGAGTTTCATAAATTTTTGAAATCAGCTCCAATAACGTAGCTGTTATTGACGAGCACAGATTTGAGTAGCTCTGAATGTGTAGCATCGACTTCTGCTGACGAATTAGAGCCCAGATTATTCACTGCTCCGTCAAAGGCTGACAGCCTTTCTGGATCATGTATTTCTTCCTCTTCCTCATCGAACAGGCCATCTCTGTGCTACTCCTTTCTGTACGTCCTTTCTTCCGCAATAAACAGTCTTCCCGTCTACTGCTCTTAGGCGAACGCGTTTACATTTTACTTTCCCCAATTTACGTTCACTCTGTATGCTGCTTGATTTCCTTCGATAGTCTCACGTCTTTTTAATTTTAATCTTAACCGATCTATCCTGCTGGATCCCTACCACATTCTTATAGTTTCTCCATTCACTGATGAGTTAGAGTACTTCCTAAGTAACCTATGGCTTTTGTGCCACTGCCATCTTGGTACCTACGGTATCATTTCGTTCCCTGATTATCTCCCTCTTTATCATATTCATCTCGTCCCCTCCTGAACAACTCTCGATATTGCCACTGTCACCGAGAATTTCGCCTTCTTATTATCTTGTTCTAAATTGTCAATTTCTATTGCAATTTCACCCTACCCTTATTCTCTACTAGATAATGATCTGCGTCTATGTCCGTACCTGGATACGCTTTGCAGTCCAGCATTTGACCTCTGAATCTCTGTCTAATCACTGTTATTCCAGCCGATATCTTCTCGTGTCTGCCCGGTTTTTCTCCCCCTTCAGTTATTCGTTTGCGATGGGATTCACGGAAAACTAATTAAAAACAAGACTTTTCTACATATGTCAGCTGCTTTCTTCCTCAGAGCTATGAACCACGGTATGTTATTTCTCCGATCTTTCACGAAACATCTTATTCAAAACTGTTGCGTCTCTCCTCGTCTCTTGTCCCACACCAGTCCATTACTCGTTTGGGACAGTACTGTACATAGTGGCCTATGGAAAACGGGAATATATGTATTGGAACGCACTAACAAAACAAAACAAAACATGGTATACCACTGGCTATATAACTGAGAATGGTTGTCAGCTTTAATACTGTAAGTATCTTGGACAGTATGCATTCCATTTTATCGTTCACTACTAGCCTCTGTGCGACCTTCAGAATGTTAAGACTCGAGGAATGTCAGGGTTCCTTTTCAGTCTGAAGTTTATGTGCGTTCCAATTCAAGGTGTCACTGCAGAAAGAATTCACAAACATTGATATCTCTGAAACAGAGCAGTTGCAATGATACATGAAATGACGCTCCACTCAAACGATCTGCAAACAGATGAGATTGATTCTCAAGCCTCAAGTGACGTACCGCCGATCTTGTTGAATTCACGTATTTTTCATCTTAACGCCTACGTTGTTAATGCATCTTCCGCGCAGACAGTGTCTCGCGCATTGCAACGTAGTTAGTTGATGCCACTGACCTAGCGACACATACTGTCAGTTCGCGAAGAAACCATTCCAGTAGATACCAAGAATGATTTGAATGAATTAAGAGTTTCTGCTTTTACCAAGTTCTCCGTCAGTTAACACATTTTGAGAGAGAACATAAGAGTGCCATAATGCAAAGGATTTCAATAACTATCTTATCTGTCGACACAATCATTTACCACTCCCTAGAGAATGACTGATTAGCATGAGAAATAAGCAAGCTAGAGTGACGAGAAGACACTTTCACTTCTGTAATGTATTCAAAGGAGGTAGACGGAGGTTCTCGAGGTCACTTAAATACGCCTATACCGTCACATATTACCATACATTTCGGCATCGTATGCTTCTCTACAAGCCTCCCCCCCCCCTTTCTATTTTTTGGAAAAAATTCCGTTTGGACTTCTGAGAAACTGTCGTAGTGAGTAGGTGCAATTTCTGATGAAGGCTTTCCATCGTTACCATAATCACTTTAAAGTAACGATAGTGCTTCCTTCAAGGGATGTATAACTGTTATCCGAACCCATCTTTTTCTGACTGAGAAGGTCCTCTCCCTCCAAGAGCATATTACGAAAAATACTTTTCAACAACCCTCTATAGCTTGAGAAGTGACCTAAATATCGAATAGCGTTTTCACAATCTAAACTAAAATATATGGTTCTGTTTGTTCCGTTCTCCGGTCAGTCCTAGGATTTTTACAAGTCACTTACCACTTCTTTCTCCTCTAGCAGTGTGTTGACAAAAATTCCGAGTTGCACCGTGTTTCGGAGTCCACTGTGAACCACAGGTTCCTCTACAGCTGACTGCGTAAGAGGGTTCAAAGCTCAGCGGAAGACATTGTAAGTAGGCTGTTTACGTTTTTATATTGGTAACGCCACGTAGCGCTTTGTATGAAAATCACTGGCTGTGCTGTGTGCAGTCTGTAGCTGGTTGGCATTGTTGTAATATTCGCTATTGTAGTGTTGGGCAGTTGGATGTGAACAGCGCGTAGCGTTGCGCAGTTGGAGGTGAGCCTCCAGCAGTGGTGGATGTGGGGAGAGAGATGGCGGAGTGTTGAGAGCGGATGATCTGGACGTGTGTCCATCAGAGACAGTAAATTTGTAAGACTGGATGTCATGAACTGATTATATATATTATGACTTTTGAACACTATTAAGATAAATACATTGT
Source organism: Schistocerca serialis cubense (assembly GCF_023864345.2). Lineage (NCBI taxonomy): Eukaryota > Metazoa > Arthropoda > Insecta > Orthoptera > Acrididae > Schistocerca > Schistocerca serialis. The sequence goes on from NC_064643.1 coordinate 604,106,063, forward strand.
TTGTTCTCTATCAAAATCTTTCATTTGCTAACTATGCCTATCAGTAGTTAGTGACTTCAGTAGTTAGAATCTTTTATTTAGCTGGCAATATTGGCGCTCGCTGTATTGCAGTAGTTCGAGTAACGAAGATTTTTGTGAGGTAAATGATTCATGAAAGGTATAGGTTATTGTTAGTCAGGGCCATTCTTTTGTAGGGATTATTGAAAGTCAGATTGCGTTGTGCTAAAAATATTGTGTGTCGGTTTATTGATAATCTGAATACTAAAGAGAGAAATGTTTGTGCACGTTCAGTTTTGCTCAGCTGTTTGAAAATCAAATAACTTAAGGGGTTTATCAGCACAATCATTCATAAATTTTTCTAAGGGGAGGTTTCATGAGGTTTCAACATCTCTAACAGGGCCATGCCCAGTCAAGCACTATGGTGTTCAAAACAGTATTTGGCTTGATAACACTTTTACCTTATCTTTACACACATTTCATTAATCATAACTGTACCTAATGTACTAATACGTACATTACTTACCTGACAGGCTATATATACTTCTTGCGATGAGTAGACGATTCGCTTATTCCAGTCACAGACGAAGTTATTGCGAACGTTTCCTCGATCTTCCAGTGTCTATTTTACTATTAGGTGTATATGATACAGCACTCGTTCGGTAATCTTCGCTCTTGCTTTCTGTTTTCGTTTATTCTATCTTCATTTTTTAAATAACCAGTCCTCTCCGCACATCGTCATTATTCATTCACGCAGTCTTGTGCAGCCTAATACGGACCTCAGGAACCTCATTTCTGATCCGTGTTTGTTATTAAGATGATTAGCAACCGTCACTCATGTCTCTGAGGCGTAAATCGAACTGACACATCCATCAGTTTATAGCACTCCATTATTTTCTCGTTTTGTTAGCCAACGTTGTTCAGTTTGTTCCACACTAGGCCTCGTACTTATTCACATTGTGAGTGATATCAATACAGCCAAGATAATTGGAGTTAGGCAGTTGCCAAATAGGCCACTTATTTTCGCTTATTTCTGTTCACAATGGATATTTGCCTCCAGAGCACATTTCATACGCACATCAAGAACATAGATACTAGATAAGAATTTAGCGAGCATCTTTCGCTCCAATCGTAGGATGACTAGACCGAAGTCACTGATATTGGTAACAAGTTACCATGCATACAACGTATAGAAATCTTCCCGTAAATGTGTACGTACAACTGTACTGAATATGAGTAAAGACACAAAATATATCACAAAAATGTTACTATGTATGACGTTAGCCGTATCTGTTATCCTGCACCCAAACACTGCATCACCCAGCATATATTACTATCAAATCCTTACCATGGCAATATGGTTTTCTTATACGCTGAAGGAGAGACTGATGACCTTGAAAGCTTAGTCTCTTTAAACTTACAATCCCCCACCGCCACCAGCACTACCCTCCTCAACGCCCTTGACAAGCTACAGATCGTCGAGTTATACCTATACAAAATTATGCTGATAATGTACAAATACAGAAGTTTCTCTGTGATAACTTGCCCTTAGCTTTCCACACGCATTTTGTAGAGGAACTGAGATAATTTAACTCTATAGTATTGACAATACTATAGCCTCGAAAGAGCCAGCCCTGACAAAACTCTACCATCTGGTGAGCAAGATGTATGAGACAGGTGAAATATCGTCAGACTTCAAGGCGAATATAATAATTCTAATACCGAAGAAAGCTGGTGTGACAATTACCGAACTATCAGTTTAATAAGTCACGACTGCAAAATACTAACACGAATTCTTTACAGACGAATGGAAAAACTGGTAGACGCCGACCTCAGAGAATATCAGTTTGGCTTCCGTAGAAATGTTGGAACAAGTGAGGCAATACTGACCCTACGACTTATCTTTGAAGATAGGTTAAGGAAAGGCAACCCTACATTTCTAGCATTTGTAGACTTAGAGAAAGCTTTTGACAATGTTGACTGGAATACTCTCTTTCAAATTCTGAAGGTGTCAGGAGTCACATATAGAGAGCGAAAGACTATTTACAATTTGTACAAGAACCAGAAGGCAGTTATAGGATTCTAGGGGCATGAAAGGGAAGCAGTGGTTGAGAAGGGAGTGAGACAGGGTTGTAGCCTCTCCCCAATGTTATTCAACCTGTATACTGCGCAAGCAGTAAAGGAAACAAAAGAAAATTTGGAGTAGGAATTATAATCCATGGAGAAGAAATAAAAACTTTTATGTTTGACGATGACGATGACATTGTAATTCTACCAGAGAGGCTTGACTCGGAAGAGCAGTTGAACGGAATGGACAGCGCTTTGAAAGGAGGATATAAGATGAACATCAACAAAAGCAAAACGAGGATAATGGAATGTAGTCGAATTAAATCAGCTGATGCTCAATAAATTAGATTACGAGATGAGACGCTTAAGGTAGTTGATGAGTTTTGGTATTTGGGGAGCAAAATAACATGATGGTTGAAGTAGAGAAGGTATAAAATGTAGACTAGCTATGGCAAAGAAAGCGTTCTGAACAAGAGAAACTTGTTATCATCAAGTATAGATTTAACTGTCAGGAAGTCGTTTCTGAAAGTATTTGTATGGAGTGTATCCATGTATGGAAGTGAAACGTGGACGATGAATAGTTTGGACAAGAAGAGAATAGAAGCTTTCGAAATGAAGAATGTTGAAGAGTAGATGGGTAGATCACATAACTAATGAGGAGGTATTGAATACAATTGGGGAGAAGAGGAGTTTGTGGCACAACTTGACTAGAAGAAGGGATCGGTTGGTAGGACATGTTCTGAGGCATCAAAGGATCACCAGTTTAGTACTGGAGGGAACCGTGGAGGGTAAAAATCGTAGAGGGAGACCAAGAGATGAATACACAAAGCAGATTCAGAAGGATATGGGTTGCGATAGTTACTTGGAGATGAAGAAGCTCGCACAAGATAGAGTAGCACGGAGAGCTGCCTGTAACCAGTCTCTGCACTGAAGACCATAACAACAACAGTATTAACAACAGCAATTAGTACACGTTAAAGGCAGATTTTTCTGCTTTTTATGCATTATGTAAACGAGTATGTGGATCTGGTGGCGTAGCGTAGCTCACTCTTCTCCGTAAAGTCCCAAGCAGCTGCCATATAGAATTGCTCCTGACAACATCTTAGCGACCATTAACAATTTAACTGCGGCTGTGTTTCAAAGAATAGACATACTGTTGACACTGAAGCTCGATTGAGGTGTATGAAGCTGGCTTGTTCTTTTCTCGCTCAGCACCCAGAAAGCGATAACTATTTCCGTCGGAGAGATTCGAAGGCCACCGTGTGAACACGATGTAGCGACGTGCGTGACGGAGGGCGTGTCCGACCGTTACCTCAGAGGAACGCAGCGGGAGTAACTGGGGAAGTCTCGGGCAGCGGCGCCCGCCAAGGGCCGCCGTCTTAGCCGGGCTGTGGCGCTGTCGAGCCGCCACCTCTGCGCTCACCTCGTCCCCCCGCCGCCTCAAAACACTTGCTATGCTGGAGCCGCGCCTAAATTCCGAATACCGTCTCTGTGACCGGACTGGCGACGGTCTCTGAATGCCAAGCGCCCGAGAGTCCGCGTCAGATTCCTCAGCCCAGCACGTTATCCAGGAGCGATGGGGAACTGTGCAGGAGGGTCACATTATAACAGTCTGCTGGCTTGAAACGTTATCGCGAAAGTATTTCCCCCGTTCACTAGATGAGGTGTCTCACAGAAAGAAAACTTTTGTTTGCAGTCCGGAGCCTAAGCCAGGATTCGAAGTCGGCCTTGACCTTTATCTAGGGAACGAACCTCAGCATTTAAGAAGGCGAGTGCGTGATCAGTGTGCACACGTGGAGATAGCACTTTGCACCACCGCCAGTGTCCCACGCCTCACACACCTGCCGCTGCCAACCGTGTTAACTGGCAACACCGCGGAAGCGACACGTTGTCCCCTGTTCCTGCTTCTTACTCTCCTTAGATAGGTTTATATTCTAGGAAAACTATCACCGTCACTTCTTAACGCAGTACTTGTGTCTGCTTTATACCACCCATAATGGGCACTACAGTGTTTAAGTACCTTCATCACACATGTGCTACAGTCGTCAGTCCGAAGAGTGGTTTGATGCAGCTCTCCTAGCCACTCCGTCCTGCGCAAGCCTCTTCATCTCCGAGTATCTACTGCAACTTACATCCTTCTGAATCAGCTTAGTGTATCCATCTCTTCGTTCAAATGGCTCTAAGCACTATGGGACTTAACATCTGAGGTCATCAGTTCCCTAGAACTTAGAACTACTTAAACCTCACTAACCTAAGGACATCACACACATCCATGCCCGAGGCAGGATTTGAACCTGCGACCGTGCCACCAGCGCGGTTCCTGACTGAAGCCCCTAGAAACGCTCGGTCACAGCGGCCTGCCATCTCTTGGTCTCCACCTACGATTTGTACCCTCCACACTTCCCTCCAGTACAGAGCTGGTGATCCCTTGGTGCCTCAGTATGTATCCTCCGAACTGATGCCCTACTCTACTCACATTGTGCCACAAATTTCTTTGCTCCCCAATTCTATTCAGTACGTCATCACTGGTTACGTGATCTACCTAAACAATCTTCAGCATTCTTCTGCAGCACCACATTTCGAAAGCTTCCATTCTCTTCTTGTCTAAACTGTTTATCGTCCATGTTCCACTTCCGCACGTGGCTACACTCAATACAAATACTTTCAGTAAAGATTTCCTGACACGTAAATCTAAACTTGATGTTAACAAATTTCTCGTCTTCAGAAACGTTTTTCTTGCCATTGCTAGTCTACATCTTATATGCTATTTACTTCGGCCCTCATCAGTTATTTTGTTGCCCAAATAGCAAAATTCATCTACTACCTGAAGTGTCTCGTTTCCTAATCTAATTCCCTCAGCATCACCTGATTTAATTCGATAGCACTCCATTATCCTTGTTTTGTTTTGTTGATGTTCATCTTATATCCTCCTTTAAAAGAAGTATCAATTCCGTTCAGCTGCTCTCCCAGTTCCTTTGCTGCCTCTGACAGAATTACAATGTCATCGGCGGATCTGAGAGCTTTTATTTATTCTTCCTGGGCTTTGATTCCTACTCCAAATTTTTCTTTTGTTTCCTTTACTACTTGCTCAGTGTACAGACTGAATAACATATGAGTAGGCTACAGCCCTGTCTCATTTCCTTCTCAAGCACTGCTTCCCTTTCATACCCCTCGACATTTATAACTGCCGTCTGGTTTCTCTAAACGTTCTAAATAGCCGTTGGGTCTATGTATTTTACCTCTGATACCCACAGAATTTCAATGTGAATATTCCAGTCAACATTGTCAAAAGCTTTCTCTGAGTCTACAAATGCTAGAAATGTAGGTTTGCCTTTCCTTAACCTATCTTATATGACAAGTCGATGGTCAGTATTGCCTCGCATATTCCTACATTTCTCTGGAATCCAAACTAACCTTCCCCGAGTTCGGCTTCTACCAGCTTTTCCGTTCTTCCGTAAAGAATACGTGTTAGTATTTTGCAATCATCACACATAAACTAGCAATAAGATCAACACTTAATGTCCTATGCGTGTCCCTTAGGGCGTGTCACAGTTAAGCCGTTGTCACACGGACTGCATTCTAACGTCAACGTGTCGAGTTTATGAGGACACAGGGTGGAAAAAGCGCATTGAGGTGTCTTTCAGAACGTATAGAGACCATCAAGCATGACAGACGTTCTGAACGTACCACCAGTGAGACGGAAGAACAACACCTACGCCACGTGCATGCATTTCTTTTCAGTACAGTGTCGGGAGACGCCATGTTGGCTGTCAGCTGAAGACCATTATTTTGTGGGTTTCATATTACAGCTAACGTCATATGAATGTCTGTCGTTTCAAAGTACCAGCAGATTGAGGGTCTCTCTAAAGCCCGTCGTTTATTGGTACGGTTTGTTGTAATAAAATTACAGGAAACATCATATTGATCGTTTAAGACTTTTTGACCTGTACCTTACGTGTTACGGAAGTATATCTTTTCGATGCAAAGTCACACTGAAGATCCACCAAAAGCACATTGTTCTCGGTACGATTGTTATAATTAAATGCCTTCGGCTGACAGTGATATACAAGACACGGTCACGTGTTACGGAAGTTAAGCGTAGAGTGATGTGGAGCCGTTTCGTGTCTCACTATATCTTTCTTTTTTTTTTTTTTTAGTGGACTCTGAGACTTCCTTATTAATTTAACAGAAATACAGGGTTCTACAATACTGAATTTTATGTAAATGTAAGTGCGCTGTCTCTCTCCAGAGTACCTTTGTTCGACTGGCTTTATCTACAAGAGCGCTTGCACTATTTGCAATAAGAATTTTGTTCCTTCTTGTTTAAAATCTTGTAGTTCACATGCCCTAAAGATTCTGCTACTGAGTAGAAACAGTGATCAAATGAAAATGAGCATAGGGTTTTATTAGAAAGTGAGAATGATGAAATAATTTTTATTTTGTGTGTATGACAATTGTAAAATTGTCTTACTATTTCTAATGAAACTTTTCCTTACTGACTGGACATGGAACTTTCCTTTTTGCCGTAAAACATGTTCATGGATATTGAAGTTTTAGCTAACGTATACTACAGACAGAACAACTGGGCTAGCAAGTGGACAAGCGATGATACGTCTATTGTAATAGAACTAACGTAGGAATTTTATGCCCGTGCATTTCATAAATAAACTGTACGATTTGAGAGCCAGATACAGCTGACAACTATTGATGGAGCGCGCTGCGATTGCAAACGAGTCTGTTCAAAAAATTCCGGAACATTTGTAATTTCGCGCCGATGGTGTGTTGGAGTGAAATGTGGTTGGCTTCCTTGCACACGCCTGTGTTTAATGTGTAACTGCTGGAAGTTTCATTGTTGTATGTCTGTTAGTTATTTTTCTGTGCTGTATTGAGTAGAACATTGTGTCTCACAGTCTGCGAATTTCGAGATGGCAGAGTTAAAGGAGCAACGTTCTGCATTAAATTTTGCGTGAAGCTCAAGAAAACCTTTGCATAGAGACAAAAAATGATGAAGGAAACCTAAGGTGATGAGTGCTTAAGCCGTGCTCGGTGTTACGAATGGTTCACACGCTTTAAAAATGGCCGGACGGAAGTTAAGGGTGACTCTCGTTCAGGACGCCCTTCGGCATCTACCGACTACGCGCACATCAGGAACGTCAACGAAATTGTGCGTGCCAATCGAAGACTGACTGTCAGAGAGACTGCATTTCATCTGGATCACGCCATCAAATCCTGACACAGCATCTTGGAATGCATCGTGTTGCCGCCAAACGACCCACGGCTCAAGAGTCAAGACCAGAAAGACCTTCACCTCGCAATCTGTGAAGAGCTTTTGCGTCGCACAAATGAGATCGATATGTTCCTTAAGAGAACCATAACTGGTGGCCTGCCGCTGTGGCCGAGCGGTTCTAGGCGCTTCAGTCCGGGACTGTGCTGCTGCTACGGTCGCAGGTTCGAATCCTGCCTCGGACATGGATGTGTGTGATGTCTTTAGGTTAGTTAGGTTTAAGTAGATCTAAGTCAAGGGGACTGATGACCTCAGATGTTAAGTTCCATAGTGCTTAGAGCCATTTGAACCATAACTGGTGATAAGAGGTGGGTCTACGGTTATAATGCTCAGACCATGGTTCAATTTTTAAAATGCGTCTGGAAAAATTCCCCAAGAGAGCTCGTCAGGTCAGGTCAAATGTGAAAGCCATGGTGATACTTTTCTTTGACTTTGAACGATTAGTCCCTCACGAATTCGTGTCACAGGACCAAACTGTTCAAAAATGGTTCAAATGGCTCTGAGCACTATGGGACTTAACTTCTGAGGTCATCAGTCCCCTAGAACTTAGAACTACTTAAACCTAACTAACCTAAGGACATCACATACAGCCATGCCCGAGGCAGGATTCGAACCTGCGACCGTAGCGGTCGCGCGGTTCCGGACTGAAACGCCTAGAACCAAACTGTTAATAGATGGTAGTATCAGGACGTGTTCCTACGACTGCGAGAAAATGCGAGAAGGCAATGGCCTGAAATTCTTTTATTTCCAACGTTTAAAGGACGAAGATTTGCAACGATAGACGAGATGAAGGAAAAATTTGCAGACGGCGCTTGGCGCGATCCAGCAAGAGGCGTCTCAAGACTGCTTCCGAAAGTGGGAACGGCTTTGGGAGCGGTGTATCAGTTGTGGAGGAGAGTATTTCAAAGGAGACCATGCACAATAAGTAAAAGGTAAGCGTAGAAAAGTTTTGTGGACAAAGTTCAGGAACTGTTTTGAACCGACGTCGTACCTGTAACACTAGAGAGAAAAATGACTTTCATTACTCATTATTAAAGCTGTCAGTGGCTCAGAAAGGAGTTCAACATGCAGGAACAAATTTTTTTGATCTTTTGACCAATAAAATAAAATGTCTGACAGGTAGCGAAGCAAGTTTTCAATTTAATTTAAAATCATTTCTCCTGGACAAATCCTTCTGTTCCGTTGATGAATTTCTACTTTAAACTGGCGGCCAGAAAAAAAATAGTTGCAGTAGTACTAAAAATAATAAGGTAATCGTTAACGTTAACACCAGTCATCTAGAGATACCCTGTAAACTGGCTCGTTCCACATTATTTCGATAAAAGATTTGTTCAAATTATCCAGGAACATGTAACTAACACCAACAAAACGAGCAACTTCAGTCACTGAGTGGTCATGAGTACGCCCTAACACGATACCTCCTTTCTGCCATTTGTCTTACTCTGTTAATGCCATATAACTGACTGGCGCACGCGCGAGCGCACGAGTTACGTCATCCGTGGAGGGTCACATGACCCACAGTATCTGTTTTATACTGTCCACAGCGCTTCATAGGCGTCAGTGTGATCTTTTACGGGGTGGGGGGTGGGGTAGGGGGGGAGGGGTGGAGAGGTCAATGCTATGTCCGGAGAGCTTAGAGGCAGTGATGGTAGTAGTAGTAGTAGTAGTAGTAGTAGTTCGATACCAGAAATGTTTCCAAACCGTTCACAGGATCATGAATATGCCAATGAGGATCATTATGTTCAGTGGATGTCTGCTACAAGCGAATGTAGCAGCACAATCCACAGTTCTCTTGACGTCGTTCAGACAGGGGCAATCGAAATACTGACAGTTCCAATGTTTAAGGGACAAATCTCACCTGAAATAAATCACGCTGTAGGAAATACTGCAACTAGCGACAAGCTTTTTTGAAATCATTTTATTGTACAACTACTACTAGTTACGGGCCTGAGCTCATCGGTAGATGGTAGTGTTGACTTCTTTGCAAGATTTAAATTTGTGCCTTGAAGAATAAGACAGAGATTTGATTTTCTTAAACAATCCACATTGATCAGTGAACTGGACTAAATTTTTATTTAGGTATTTAGGTCGTCCAAAATGAAAAAAATTACAACTGAAGTAACTGATGAATGAAAATACCGCAAACGTGAATATTAATTATTGCTCACCCTGCAACACAAAAACCAGATTACAGAAATGACTAGCTGTGTACTCCTCTTGGCATTCTATACTTTCTCAAAACAGAGGACATGGCATGGGAAAGCCACTCGTACTCGCGTCGTCCCATACCAAGAGTGGAGAAAGTGACGAAATCGGCAGTATAAGGGTAAATTTTCACGACGAAAGCAGCAAAGGTCTTGGTGCAACTCTCCTCACAGAGATTGGGGCGGCGGCTGACATAGCTTTCCCCTTTGACAATGACTAATCTTTTATGGTGAGCTGTGTCACTCAGACCTAGGTGTTCCTGTTTGAAGTCAACTTTACAACCCCAGTAACGGAAGACGTTCTCAGTGCCTACTACGTGTCACAAATTGGATGCTAAGAGACAGCCATTAAGAGATAACTGGACGCTTAGAGGTTAACTACCCTGACGCTAGTGCGGCACGGAGTTCATGGTTTTTAAGGAGCAGAAGTGGGTGAGCCGTGTTAAGCCCGCTTTCACCCCAGGGCACACTTCAGTTGTCCCCCTCTCTTGCCGTGACGCCAGGTGCTCCGCCGAGAGTGCTTTATGCGAGGAAAGCCGCCTTCGCCGTTCCCGCTGCCGGCGTCTTTAAGCGGTACTCTGAAAGAACACTCGTTACGAGAAAGCGAAGCAAAGTCATTGTCGCCCTGTTACGGTATCTGCGCCGTTCCTACAAAGCCTTCCAGGAAGTAGCGCGCAATGAGAGGTTAAAAGACCGTGCCGAGCAGAGACTAACTCGGATCTTGATTTTTTGCAAACTTTACACACACCAGCCAACGGCCTTGCCGCAGTGGTAACACTGGTTCCCGTCAGACCACTGAAGTTAAGCGCTGTCGGGCTGGGCTAGCACTTGAATGGGTGACCATCCGATCTGCCGAGCGCTGTTGACAAGCGGGGTGCACTCAGCCCTCGTGAGGCAAACTGAGGAGCTACTTGACTGAGAAGTAGCGGCTCCGGCCTCGGAAACTGACATACGGCTGGGAGAGCGGTGCGCTGACCACTTGCCCCTCCACATCCGCATCCAGTGAAGCCTGTGGTCTAAGGATGACACGGCGGCCGGTCGGTGCCGTTGGGCCTTCATCGCCTGTTCGGGAGGAGTTAACACACTCCATGCCAGGCTCGAAAGGAGGTCCTATGAACAATCTATGAACTTCACTGCCGCACGGCGTGGCCGCGTGGTTTTAAGGCGGCATGTCACGGATAGCGCGGCCCCTCCCGCCGGAGGTTCGAATCCTCCTTCGGGCATGGATGTGAGTGTTGTTCTTAGCAAACATTAGTTTAAGTAGTGTGTAAGTCTAGGGACAGACGACCTCAGCGGTTTGGTTCCTTAGGAATTCACGCACTTACTTATTCTTTGGCGCTACAGCCCATGTAGGGCCGTGGCCTCTCTGATGATCACAGCCCAGTCCTGACGATTTGCTGCTCGTTCCCTCCATCTCCTGTCTCCAGTCTTTCTCAAATCATTTTCTACATCCTCCAGCCATCGTTTCCGGAGTCTCCCTTTGCTCCTTTTGCCACCTAGATTTCCAGTGTAAACCTTTTTAACGGCTCGATCCTCCGACATCCGCTCTACATGGCCCAGCCATCGTCATCTGTTACACTTAATTTTAGTCACCAAGTCAGGATTTCTAAACAGTTCTTCCAATGCCTTGTTTCTCCTTATCCTCCATATATATAAATGACCTAGTAGATAGTGTCGGAAGTCCCATACGGCTTTTCGCGGATGATGCTGTAGTATACAGAGAAGTTGCAGCATTAGAAAATTGTAGCGAAATGCAGGAAGATCTGCAGCGGATAGGCACTTGGTGCAGGGAGTGGCAACCGAACCTTAACGTAGACAAATGTAATGTATTGCGAATACATAGAAAGAAGGATCCTTTATTGTATGATTATATGATAGCGGAACAAACACTAGTAGCAGTTACTTCTGTAAAATATCTGGGAGTATGCGTGCGGAACGATTTGAAGTGGAATGATCATATAAAATTAATTGTTTGTAAGGCGGGTACCAGGTTGAGATTCATTGGGAGAGTCTTTAGAAAATGTAGTCCATCAACAAAGGAGGTGGCTTACAAAACACTCGTTCGACCTATACTTGAGTATTGCTCATCAGTGTGGGATCCGTACCAGATCGGGTTGACGGAGGAGATAGATAGGATCCAAGGAAGAGCGGTGCGTTTCGTCATAGGGTTATTTGGTAGCCGTGATAGCGTTACGGAGATGTTTAGCAAACTCAAGTGGCAGACTCTGCAAGAGAGGCGCTCTGCATCGCGGTGTAGCTTGCTCGCCAGGTTTCGAGAGGGTGCGTTTCTGGATGAGGTATCGAATATATTGCTTCCCCCTACTTATACCTCCCCAGGAGATCACGAATGTAAAATTAGAGAGATTAGAGCGCGCACGGAGGCTTTCAGACAGTCGTTTTTCCCGCGAACCATACGCGACTGGAACAGGAAAGGGAGGTAATGACAGTGGCACGTAAAGTGCCCTCCGCCACACACCGTTGGGTGGCTTGCGGAGTATAAATGTAGATGTAGACGTAGATGCCCCATCTCACACAAGGCTCAAAAAATCTTTCTTAATATTTTCCTCTCCCATCTTCTCAAGAGCTCCTCTTCTGCTACAGTCATTGTCCATGTTTCTGAGCCATACATTACCACCGCTCTTATGACTGTTCGATAGACAGTCACCTTCGATTTTCTGCTCAGACTACGCGACTGAAGGATCTTGATCAGGGTCCAGTAAGCTCCACATTCGAACATTTTTATGAACTTCACTCCGTTTCGACCACCGCAAAACTCGTATCGCGTAGCTTGACGAATTAGAACTGCTAATAGAAAGAGTGCCGGATGTTCATCGCTCCGGCTGTTTGAGGTGATAGATAAACTCCAGTGGAAGATTCTGCAAGAGAGACGCTTAGTAGCTCGGTACGGGCTTTTGTTGAAATTTCGAGAGCATACCTTCACCGAGTATATTGCTCCCTCCTACCGTATACCGCGCGAAGAGACCATGAGGATAAAATCAGAGGGATTAGAGCCCACAGATTTAATCTGCCAAGAAAATAATTACTTGTTATTCCTTGTCAGTTTTTACCCTGCCTCAAAACTGAAAGTAGCGGTACACCTTATCTGATATTAAATATGAAATTTATCTCTCCTCTTACAAAATGGTATTGGTTAGCTCTGGTGTAATCAGAGTCACTCTCTTTTTCTACTGAAATTTTAATACATATGTAAAGCATTTCCTCGGCTGCTGGTAACAAATGCTTTAATTTCCACTAGCAGTTCCGTTCTTTAAACATTTTCAGATGACAGATGGGTCTGACTTAACCGAATGGTTTGGTACATATGGAAACAGTTTCAGTTGCATGTGGCTTTACACCAAGCCCCATGATAGAATAATAGCGAATACAAATGCCACTACAGCGCCACGAGGAGGAAGAACCAAGCGGAATGGTGACAGCTATGCATCGTACCTGCCCACAAGCAAGTAGCAAAGAACATTGCTTGTTGGTGTACGTAGCCGGTAGTGGAAATACAAGTACACTACTTCTTCACGGGAAGTGAGTTGATGCTTTACACTCACTGAAGAGCCAAAGAAACGGGTACACCTGCCTAATATCCTGTAGGGCCCCTGCGAGGACACAGAAGTGCCGCAACACCACGTGGCATGGAGTCGACTAATGTCTGAATCCGTAAGAGTACGTGGGGGTGGAGATTTCTGAACACCACGTTGCAAAGCATCCCAGATATGCTCAATAATGTTCATGTCTGGGGAGTTTGGTGGCCAGCGGAAGTGTTTAAATTCAGAAGAGTGTTCCCGGTGCCACTCTGTAGAAATTCTGGACGTGTGGGGTGTCGCATTGTCCTGTTGGAATTGTCCAAGTCCGTCGGAATGCAGAATGGACATGAATGGATGCAGGTGGTCAAACAGAATGATTACGTACGTGTCACCTGTCAGAGTCGCATCTGACGTATCAGGGGTCCCATGTCACTCCAATTCCACACGTCCCACAGAACCTCCACCAGCTTGTGCAGTCCCCTGCTGACATGCAGGGCGCATGGATTCATGAGGTTGTGTCCATGCCCGTACACGTCCATCACCTCGATACAATTTGGAATGACACTCATCCGACTCGGCAACATGTTTCCAGTCATCAATGTCGGTGTTGACGGGCTCTGGCCAGGGGTAAACGTCGTGCAGTCATCAAGGTTACAGGAGTGGGCCTTCAGCTTCGAAAGCCCATATCGATGATGTTTCGTTGAATGGTTCGCACGCTGACACTTGATGGTCCAGCACTGGAGCAATTTGCGGAAAGGTTGCACTTCTGTCACGTTGAACGATTCTCCTCAGTCGTCGTCAGTCCCGTTCTTGCAGGATCTTTTTCCGACCGCATTGATATCGGAGATTTGATGTTTTACTGTATTCCTGATATTCACGGTAGTCTTGTGTAATGGTCGTGCGGGAAAAACTCCATCGCTGTGTCCCAACTCTCGTGCGCCGACTATAACACCACGATCAGACTCACTTAAATCTTGATAACCTGACGTTGTAGCAGTAGTAACCGATCTAACAACTGCGCCTGACACTTCTTGTCTTAATATAGGCGTTGCCGATTGCAGCGCCTTATTATGAGTTTACATATCTCTGTATCTGAATACGCACGCCCATACCAGTTTCGTTGGCGCTTCAGTGTATGAGAGATAAATGACACAAAATAATTACATACCTTTCACCACAAAGGTTCCCTCGTATCAGTAATTTATTTTCGATTTTAGCCGAGTTACTTTAAATGGCTGAAATGAAAGTGGGAATCGACCTGATACTAGTAAGAAAGACAGGATTCAAGCCTGCTATACGAAAATAAGCATCCCACTCCACCCGTATCTTTTTTTTTCCAGCTTCTGCACCCATTTGTATACCTTCGGCTTGTGAAACGGACGAATGCCAGACTGCTGAATCGGGTGCTCGGGATTCCTCCATGGCTCCTACGCACACCGCGATGTCGCCGCAGATTTCTCCGTAGCGACACCACCTCGACACAAAGGACACTCGAGGTCGGCAAGGAGGACACGGTCGCGGACTGAAGCAGACACAATGGGCGTGCAGGCCATCGGAATTGTAAATCCGCAGTGCCTGACCGCGAATAGAGTGGGTGCAGCCGGCACCTGCGGCGGCGCGCCCAGCGCATGGAATGCGCACGCGTGCGCAGCCGCCGTCTAACGGTGGGCGCAACTCTCACCGGCTTACTGCACGAGCTCTCCGTACGTTCCGTGAATCTGCTCGAAAGTGAGAGCGTCAAGTATCTCGCTGTGGGTCTTGAGTGTTCAGCTGGACAATACGCTGTCTAAAACACCGATTCACAAGCAGGAGTTCTTAGTAGTCAACCCTTTACGTAAAACATTCGTCACAAGGCGTGGTTCACACTGTGATACACGCTCCAATGAAGATCGCGCGACCTCACGCTTTCGGTGCGGTGCTCGGATTCCCACTGGGATGAAGCGATATGCGATGCGACAAGACAGCACGAACCACGTTTCAATTTCGGTTGCAATAATGAGCCCTTCTGAAGAGGACATCATTGCAGCTTATCAGTGCTTAAAGCGCTATAAATGTCAAACTTTGAGCTTTCTGGTGAGGACTTTCAACACGAAAAATTCCCCGACTTCTACGGAATGAATCCAGACAGTTTCCACTTTTTTCAGGAACTGGTGTCAGCTACTCTGAGGAAGCAGCACACACATTTTCGACGTGCTACTTCTCCTGTCATTGCGATATAAGGTAAGATGATGAAATTGTTTGATGATGTTAAAAATGCCCCCATGAAAAAAATGCCGCCTTGAAAAGTTTATTTTTTGTTAAGACTGCTTAGTAAAGTACTTAACTCAGGTGCTAGATATATACTGCCGGAAAAAATTAATACACCTGGAAAGACGACGTCGATTTTGATCAGATGGCGGCATGTCCCACCAGGGGGATAGTACGTATACACTACGGCCATTAAAATTGCTACACCACGAAGATAACGTGCTACAGACGCAAAAAGTACCCGACAGGAAGAAGATGCTGTGATATGCAAATGATTAGCTTTTCAGAGCATTCACACAACGTTGGCGCCGGTGGCAACACCTACAACGTGCTGACATGAGGAAAGTTTGCAACCGATTTCTCACACACAAACAGCAATTGACAGGCGTTGCCTGGTGAAACGTTGTTGTTGTGATGCCTCGTGTAAGAAGGAGAAATTCGTACCATCACGTTTCCGACTTTGATAAAGGTCGGATTGTAGCCTATCGCGGTTGCGGTGTATCGTATCGCGACATTGCTGCTCGCGTTGGTCGAGATCCAATGACTGTTAGCAGAATATGGAATCGGTCGGTTCAGGAGGGTAATACGGAACGCCGTGCTGGATCCCAACGGCCTCGGATCCCAACGGCCTCATATCACTAGCAGTCGAGATGACAGGCATCTTATCCGCGTGGCTGTAACCGATCGTGCAGCCACGTCCCGATCCCTGAGTCAACAGATGGGGACGTTTGCAAGACAACAACCATCTGCACGAACAGTTCGACGACATTTGTAGCAGCATGGACTATCAGTTCGGAGACCATGGCTGCGGTTACCCTTGACGCTGCATCACAGACAGGAGCGCCTGCGATGGTGTACTCAACGACGAACCTGGGTGCACAAATGGCAAAACGTCATTTTTTCTGATGAATGCAGGTTCTGTTTACAGCATCATGATGGTCGCATCCGTGTTTGGCGACATCGTGGTGAATGCGCATTGGAAGCGTGTATCCGTCATCGCCATACTGGCGTATCATCCGGCGTGATGTTATGGGGTGCCATTGGCTACACATCTCGGTCACCTCTTGGTCTCATTGACGGCACTTTGAACAGTGGACGTTACATTTCAGACGTGTTACCATCCGTGGCTCTACCCCTCATTCGATCCCTGCGAAACCCTACATTTCAGCAGGATAATGCACGACCACATGTTGCAGGTCCTGTACGGGCCTTTCTGGGTACAGAAAACGTTCGACTGCTGCCCTGGCCAGCACATTCTCCAGATCTCTCACCAATTGAAAACGTCTGGTCAATGGTGGCCGAGCAAGTGGCTCGTCACAATACGCCAGTCACTACTCTTGATGAGCTGTGGTATCGTGTTGAAGCTACATGGGCAGCTGTACCTGTACACGCCAACCAAGCTCTGTTATTAGGCCAGAGGTGGTTGTTCTGGGTACTGATTTCTCAGGATCTATGCACCCAAATTGCGTGAAAATGTAATCACATGTTAGTTGTAGTATAACATATTTGTCCAATGAATACCCGTTTATCATCTGCATTTCTTCTTGGTGCGCAATTTTAATGGCCAGTAGTATACTAATAATGGATTCAACGTCGCCCGCCAACAGGTAGCGTAGTGGCATAGCGACCAGTGTGCAGTCTGTGTCTACCCCTTAACGGCGAATGCTCACAGCCCGAAGGCTCTATGTTGTGCAAACGTGTGAAGCAAGCAGGCAACTATGCCACGGAGACGCATTCTTGCTTCCTACGGCCAACCGGGCAAATTTGGAAGGGGTCAAATCGTGGTCTTCCGAGTGGCGGGATGGCTCTTTCGGAGAACTGCCACAAGTTGGACGTGCTGCGTCATTTGTGCAACGACGCTGCTATCAGTGGTCACGTGAACATTCTGATACCCGTAGACGAGGTTCTGGACGTCCGCGCAGCACATATGCCCACCAGGATCGCCGTATTCTACGGACGGCAGTGGCAGGTCGTACAGCTACCACAGCACAGATAAGAGGGCTTGTGAGCTCAGCCGTGTCAACACGAACTGTTGCGAACAGTTAGCAGTGGGGTACGGGCTCGCTCACCTCTTGCCCGTCTTCCACTAACGGCACAGCACCGTAGCGCACTGCTGGACTTGTGGCGTCAGAAGATCACTTGGAAGATGAAACGACTTGCCATGGTCTTCAGAGATGAAGACCATATCTGTCTGTCTGCACGCAACTGACGGTCTGTTGCGCGTACGACATCGACCTGGTGAGTGCTGCCTCGTAGAGTGCATTCGTCCAATTCAGACTGGCCCCATCCCAGGCCTTATCTTCCGGAGTGCGATAAGCAACAATTCTCGTTCACCTTTGGAGGATACGCTAACCAGCGCTCGGTACTTGAGGAACCTTGTTAGATCCGTTCTTTTGCGGCAACAGGAAGGTGATGTGTTGTTCCAACACGCTAATGCTCGCCCACACGCCTCCCGTGAAACCCCAAGTCCCCTGTAGAACGTCCAGAAACTTCTCTGTCCAGCACGATCTCCGGACTTGCATCCAGTCGAGATGAGATGAGAAGTGACTCGTGCGATTCATCAATCAAGAGCTCTTACAGAACTACGTGAACAGGTCGAGCAGGCATGAAATAACATATCATTGGACTGAATTCGCAATCTGTACTATCGACTACATGCCAGAGTCACAGCGGTTGCACTACCGCTCGTGGACTCTACATCACGTACTAGTATGGGGGTCTCAGCATTGGTCGCTACCGGTATCCCAGAACCGCTTGTGCTACTGATCTATAAATGTAAATATTTTATGTACTCCTTATGCAGCGTTGCCAAAATAAATCTTCAGTGAAGTGGGAACCTCTAAAATGTGTACTTTTTTCTCAGCTATGTTCAAATAATGGTTACAAATCAATAAGCCTAGGATAATATTTCTGCAACTGTTCTGTTATGCAAAGTAGTATACGATTCAACTGGAGGACCAGAAGAAACGTTGCAGAATTTGATGCGAGGTCAGTCACCACCAATGGTAGGTGAACACTGCGTACGGGCAGACAGCGTATTTGAAGAAACGGAAGAGGCCCATGATGATAAAAATCCCGACATGTCCTTCTCGGCTTCATCCAGCTGCTCATTCAGAAGTGACAAGAATTTAGCTTTCACATTACTTTCACACTTGCCACAAAGTTTCCTGAAATCAGGGAGCACAGGCTGAAAAAAAAAATCCAGTCAGCAATATCAGCTAAAGAATCCCAGTGTATTTCCATTTCAGTCCTTTTTTTCTGGCTTCGGCTTGTATCGGCAGCATACGAAAAAAGAGAAACAGGAGGCAGCTACGCACTCCCATAGCCAGGCGTCCGTTGCATCGCGTACATCACGTAACTGCCAACCTCGGGTGGAGAACCTCCAATACGTACCGTGCATTGCATTTACTTGAGAAAGGAAAGAGGTACCGTTCTCCTTCCACCGTTAAAAACAATTTTGATATTTTGGCTGTATTTCGTAGACTGCAAAATTTTCAAAGTATGCCTGGTGATTTACTTACTTGTGATGATCACAATAACTGTGGGCAATAACAAAATTAAAACCAGTTAATTACCAAGCTGCGATGTCACGCTGTAAGACGTGGAAAGATCAGCTTTTTTTCTCAGCACTTTCCTCAAAATTCAGTGGGAAAGTCTGCACAGCAGAAAACACGCGCAAATATCGAAACAGTGGTTTTTAATTCTTTGCGCAAAAAAGTGAAACTCTGTTGAGACTAAGTACAGAGATGGCTGTAGGTTTGCCTCATCTATATGAAGCAGTTTACTTAAGGCACATCGAATGGCACGAAATTTCCCTCGCCATGTATTGTACAAGTTGAGTGGAGAGACTAGCACTCCATGTGTAACATCCCCTTAGAGAAATTATGAAAGACTGTGCTAGTAAACTTCTACGTTATTTGATACAAAGACAGCTGAGTAAAACTGAACGTACTCAGACAGTTCTCTCTACTTATTCTGATCATCACTAAAATGACACACAATATTTTTTAGCGCAACGCAATCTGACTTTCAGTAATCCCTACAAAAGAATGGCCCTGACTAACAATAACCTATACCTTTCATGAATCATTTACCTCACAAAAATCTTCGTTACTCGAACTACTGCAATACAGCGAGTGCCAATACTGCCAGATAAATAACAGTTTCTAACTACTGAAGGCACTAACTACGGATAGGCATAGTTAGCAAATGAAAGATTTTGACAGAGAACAAACAATGTATTTACCTTAATAGTGTTCAAAAGTCATCATATATATATATATATGATGAAAGGAAGACGATGCACGTTCACGCTTGGTGGTAGCCACTTTGCTAACATTGCTAACTGCATGTTGTTGTTGTTGTGGTCTTCAGTCCAGAGACTGGTTTAATGCAGCTCTCCATGCTACTCTATCCTGTGCAACCTTCTTCATCTTCCAGTACGTACTGCAACTTACATCATTCTGAATCTGCTTAGTGTATTCATCTCTTGGTCTCCCTCTACGACTTTTATCCTCCGCGCTGCCCTCCAATACTAAATTGGTGATCCCTTGATGCCTCAGAACATGTCCTACCAACCGGTTCCTTCTTTTTGTCAAGTTGTGCCACAAACTCCTCTTCTCCCCAATTCTATTCAATACTTCCTCATTAGTTATGTGATTCTTCTGTAGCACCACATTTCGAAAGCTTCTATTCTCTTGTCCAAACTATTTATCATCATGTTTCACTTCCATACATGGCAACACTCCATACAAATACTTTCAGGAACTACTTCCTGACACTTAAATCTATACTCGTTGTTAACAAATTACTCTTCTTCAGAAACGCTTTCCTTGCCATCGCCAATTTCCTTTTTCTGGCGGAAACAAGTCCAGATCGTCCGCTTATAGTAACCTCTCAAAATTCTGGCATCTCTCTCTCCGCATCCACCACTGCTGGCGGTTCACCTCCAACTGCACAACGCTGCGCGCTGTTCACACCCAACTGCCCAACAATACACAAGCGAATATTCCACCAATGAGTCCAACCAGCCACAGACTGCACACAGCGCAGTCAGTGATTTTCATACAGAGCGCTACGTGGGGTTACCAACATAAAAACCTAAACAGCCTACTTACACGTGTTGCGCCGAGCGATGCGACAGAGAAACGTGTCGGTGACGTATCGCTTTCGCCCGAGTGGGAACCAGCCAGGCTGCTTTACAGCGTTTTATGACTCCGGCGATGCAGGTTGGTCCTTGCGCTGTGTCCGGAGTAGCGTTGCATACGGTATCGCATCGCCTCAGCGTGAACCACGTCTAAGATTAGCAGCAGAGCGCAGAACGTTCTATTGAACTAGCGTAAAATATTGTACTGTGCAACATTCCCAAATTTCGCCATAATCACTGCAACCATCATCAACAATTAAACTATCTCTGATTTGATACATCAGCAAACATCTGTCCCTGTCCACTTTTATTTGGCCTATCGATCTTTCTTCTTGGTTGTTGTTGTGTAAACGTCAACGCTGACTTTGGTGATCTGCTTTTTTACGTTCTTATTACATGCTATCTCCATTTGATCCTGTACTTCATCATTTCTTCCTTTAAAATTGACGTGTCTAATTCTTTCCTGTTATCTTGATACCTCTTCCAGTCAAGTCATGAGTAACCAGTTACCGCTCTCAGCTATCTCATGTTTGCACTTTATATCCTTTTGATCTTCTCTTCGTGTCCAAAGCTCACATCCGTAAAAGGACGACGGTACTGCCATTACATGCATTCTGTGTGTTCCAGAAGGTTACATCCGATTTCTCAAGACTACTTCTTTTACGTGATGAAGGTAGAAACTTGAAATAAATTTTAACTTACGCGTCGGAACTAAACGTTTACTTTGCTGCCTGGTGTGGGTTTTCGGTTCGTATGGTTGCCGGTAAGAGTCTCCGTCTCATGCTCGTCCGTCAATCAACATGCATCTAACTGATGTCACGACAACACGCCATGAAAGGACGTTCGCGCTCTCCACTTCGACGGATGCAATTCAGTTATAACTGTGCCGTACTGCACGTCTTACAGCTCAAAGCATTCGAGGATGACACCAGCAGTTTCAGGACTCTGTTTATGTAAGGCGAATTCCACAGGTCTTGGCCACGTGCTCGTTCAAGACGTTGCGCTAATCAATAGTCCACAGGAGTCTAATAGTCGGGGCAACCGGGAGTTAGCCACACATGTGTATGTCTGACGTGTTTTTTGCGGCGACGTTTGTGTTTCAAGCCATACATGATTCAGTTGTACAAGCCACGTGTGACGGTGATAATTTTCAACGCGGACATATGTGTGAATTCATTGCGGACGGCGAGATAGAAGATATTTCTTTTCACGTTTAACATTAAGTGATGGAGGTACATTTTCATTTAAATGGAAAACTGAGTCGCTACAACTTTACAATTTTGGGCTTACAGGAGTGACATACCATACCGGGTACGAGAGAGACTCTCCAAAGCTGCACCGTGCCCCGAGAAAAAAATTTACGGCTAGATTTTTTTCTCTTTTTTTGCAAAATACGCTTACTAAATCACGTGGCTGGATATGATAGAGATCTGACTTTTCCCACAGTTGCAGGAGTAGCCCGAAAATTTCTGTTTTTAAGGGGATGGAGTATCACCGCATTAGTACCTCCATGTAAGAGCATTCCTTAACAATGACAGGTCTCAACGATAGATCAGCCTTAAGGGATCTAATGGGTCTGCACGTTCCATGGTTTTTCAGTAAATCTAGACATGCTCACAAACAAATGGTTCAAATGGCTCTGATCACTATGGGACTTAACTTCTGAGGTCATCAGTCCCCTAGGCTGAGAACTACTAAAACCTAGCTAACCTAAGTACATCACACACATCCATGCCCGAGGCAGGATTCTAACCTGCGGCCGTAGCAGCAGCGCGGTTCCGGATTGAAGCGCCTAGAACCGCTCGGTCACAGCGGCCGGCAGACAATGAGTTTTGGAATAACCATGAAGGTAATTGGTTTTTGAAAAAACTGATTTCTGAATAAGAAAGGCGTTTAGCTCACATAGTATATGCCGAAAAAACTCATTGCGTCCATTTTTGCAGAAGGCGAGTTTTGAAAAAACGGTCTTCAATTGTAAAAGGTCCTCCAAGGTTGTATGCTCGTGTACGTAAAAGACATACCGGAATGAAATGACGTCTCACTGGTCTCATAGACAAATTACGCCATTCTAAAACTCTATTTTGTACCCCCCCCCCCCCCCCCCCTCCCAGGAATATATTTTGTCACAATTGTCCTCCGAAATATCCACCCGTCTGAGCGATTCCGTATAATTCATGCCATAATGCCTTCGCCACACACTCCCAGAATCACTCAAATTTCACCTTCTCCCGACTAGTTAACCTTGTTTGAGCCCACTTCAGCCTATTAGCGTCTCCAATCCAACTACATCAAATCATCGTCGCAGACACAACCATATCCCTGCCTGTTCCCCAATCCTCCGAACAGAACCTGTGATTTTCTCCTTTTCCCAATCCACCCCCTCTCCCTCCCCGAATGTTCTTCTTCGACGCCTATTTTCGTTTTCCCATTTTTGAGCCCATTCCATTCGCCTGTCTACCCGGAGCTGGCCATCAAACCTTCAGTCAGCATCATCCAGATTACCTACTGAGGCACCAGCAACATCAAGCCCCAGAACGACGCAACAACTCTCATGTTTGGAAATGAGCTCGATCGAACCACGCAATGGTAATTCGTTTTAAGTAGTATAGTCTACATGTTCTTCTCTTTTAATAGTTGCTTTTAATGACATCATAATTGTAATACCTTGTGCGATAGAAGAGCTTCCAGCTTGCCCACACGTGGGGGCAGACACTGACGTCAGAGCCAATCATTATACCCCGGAGACAAACATGCTGTACAAATTTTATCATTTCGTTTCCATCAAAGTATAAATACACACGTAGTTACGTTAGCTATTCAAATTACAGTTAGAGTGGTTCGTAACGCTCTGAAAACGTAATTGTTTCTGTGTTTGAAATTATTTTTTAGCATTATACGGCTGCAGTTTCTACCTGGTGTTCAGAAAAGCGTGCAATACATTCAAATAGCTTCACACAGCATTTCGTTAACCACTCTCGTGATCTCTTTAATGTCAAACGTCGCTCGAGACTAAACAAGAGTATTGATCTCCGCACAACATAGCTAGCAGGAATTTGAATGTACGGGCAATTCGAGGCACTTAGCTGAATTGTGTTATGCTTCGGTCACAGCTTTCACCGGGCTGAAGGTTGTGTAAACAGCATACCTGCAAAGGTAACGCGTCTGCGCTCTTCCAGCAATGTTTATAATTCATTCCGTATCCAGTTTTTCTATTGTGAATTGTGCCTTTAATGGAGAGTGCTTCGTGTTAACGACTCGTCAATTATTCTTCACATTGTGACTTTTAACGAGCGATTGCTAATGATTATCTTCTTTAAATGGTAGATAATTTCGCTTAATGTACCTGAATTCATGTTTTCAGTAATTCTTATTACGAAAGGAATGAGTGCTAATGACCGCGTCCCCCTTGCTCGGTGACGTGGCTAAAGAGATAGAAACACGTTTATGATTTTAACTGCTAGTGTTTAATTTACTGCTTATCACTGTGCACGCTTCACAAAACTCGTCCAGTGTAACTCCTGTGTTTCTCTTACAATTATATGTTACTTAGTTACACGGTGAAATTTGGTTTCTTGTTCTTTTGACAATGTTTTTCAACTATACTCATTTTTTAACTTTAGTTTCTGGGACTTCCGGTACATTTTTATTCAGTTTGGTAACTGAATTTTGTTAAATCATACATGGCATTATGTCTTAATGGCACACACATGTTATTCATTTTGCTTTATAGCTGCCCTGAATATAATCTCCATCAGATAGTACCTGAACGTCCTAGAGAACTTACGCCTTAAATTCGGACCGATCATTTAACACATATAAGGCATTTGATTGTTATCATGTTACCATCAGTTGTGTTGATGTCTATCTACATATCTCCGGCCATAGAGATTTACACCTAATTATTCACAGGAGCTAACATGGTCCTAAACAGAACGACACTATTAAATGCAGAAGCCCAGATTTACAGTACTAGCTCCACTGAATTTGCGAGTCTCAGTTCCACATCTTTCCCATTCGGCTGTTGAAGCAAAGACACATGAAGTCTTCTTAATGCTGTCAATGTAGAGAGGCTTGCGGGATGAATGCTGTCTACTCTCTGCGAAGTATTTTCAGTCGCTGTCCTACAGAGTCTGCGTGTGCTTTTTCCAGTTATTCAGTTGATCCTAATTAATGATCCCTAATATTTATCGATAAATGCTGGATTCTTTCAAAAAATAGCCTCCAGCTGGATAGTTTGCACAACGTACTGATTTCTTGTGCCAGTGAATTTTTACGCCTTGTAGTCTCGAATTTACCTTCGTCAGTTCTCTCTATGTTCTGGTGGCTGAATGATGAGACTAACATTAGTAGCAATGTACACCAGTAACAGCCACCTAGAAAGTATGACCTTATTTCATCTCTACAAAATGTACTGTTACAGAAGCAACGTGCAATTGAAATCTCAGAGCGTGAGAATTGTTAGAGCAACCGATTTGTAATTCTGCTTTCTTAGTGTGACCGTCATCTGTCCATGACGACGAGTAATACACAACCATACTTAGAACAGTCATGGTACGAAGCACAGCTTCTTTGAAAAGAAACTCCCGAAGAAGTGCTTCACTTCCGGAGAATGCAGTTGTGCCATTTACGTTGTGTCTGACCTGTTTCCTAACTTCTTGCAGAAGCTTTCCATAGATAGTCGCATACAAACAGCTAGGGCGAGGATTTCGAGAAATTTGTCTGTCACCGAAACTCACACTACGTTTGTCGTCTTGTTCCTAAGATCAAACGCTGTTGGAATCTCCATTCGCGAAGATAACGCACGAGTCGCTCTGGCTCTTGCACGGGACATTGCCAGCGTTTATATATCTTCCGTTCAATATTCTCCGATTTATGCACGATATTTTTCAAAATACTCGCTCTTAAACACTTTTCCATCTGCAAAATATTCTTTACATATACACAAATATTTATAAGCATGATTTTCTTTGTTATTTCCGCATTCTCTCTCATCGTTGCGTATATAAGAGCGCGGCAAAACGTTTAGGTGTTAATATGGAGGAAAAAAAAAACTACATAGGCTACTAAAGTACTTTGTGAATTCATAGTGAACGTGATAAGTATACAGAGAGAATTCAGTCGTGGTTGCAATAAAGATGGACTTGGTAGTTCGTCTTCTACTACTACTACTACTACTACTACACTTGCGAAGCGTTTCGCCTGTATTGAAAGGCATCTTCAGACAATCAAACTATGGGTAAATAATCGTCTCATGAACTTTGGAGTCAAACACTTAAAATTGCATCTAGGAAAGAATGGGCCAAGTGCATGTACGACGCCCATACTTTCCTGGTTGTAATTTTATGCGTTTGACTCCTCATGTCATGAGACGATTGTTTACCCATAATTCGATTGTCTGAAGATACCTTTCAATACAGGCGAAACGCGTCGAAAATGAAGAACTAAAAAATAAATCCATCTTTATTGCGACTACGACTGAATTATCTCTACAGTCATTACTACCGTACATACCAAACAATTACGAATCAGTCAGAAGCGCCACGAACAGACGCGAATTAGCTGAAAGGCTTCGATAGAATTGTTAAATTGCATATGAGGTCGTTACTCAACATCCCACAACACATGAAGGGCGCATGACCGCCAGCTTTCTCGATTCGGTAGCAGTTTCGCAAGCAGACATCGCAAGCGGAAATACGAGTACGTAGACGCCCGAAAAGAGGAGGAAGAATGGATCGCCAGCGAAAGAGAAAGACTACATTTTGCATACAATGACCGAGTATTACCCGCCGGCTGCCGTTTCATTTTCTTCGCCATATCGCAATCCCGGTTTCACTTTTGAGGTTAGAGGGAGCGAATCTAAGGAAGGGGCGTATAACCGTCTCTTGTCTGCGTGGTGTTGCGGTCTCATTGTCTCGAGAGTTTTAAAATTACAGTTAGAAAGCCTTCCACTACGGAAAATCGGATGTCTTAATATCTTGTGCGCTTCAAATGGTTGTCAGAATTGTCTTCCAGGTGTCAAAAAGTAGTTATTGCAGTAAGTGTTACTCTGGAAGAGCAGAAACGAATTCTATATTTCTTTCATGCAGAGAATCGATTTAGTAAAGAATACCTAGACTGACTTCGTGAATGAGCTCTTTAAACTATGGACACGTTGAAAAAATGTTTTAAGGTTAGATTATATCGTGCAAGACGAGGAAACGAGTTACATGTATCACCAGATTGGGCACCAATACCATTAATTAAATTCTAAATCGCTCCGCAGACCGTTAGTGAACCGTACATCAGATGGGAGTAAAATTCGAATATGGTCTTTTTAAGGAAGTCCGAAGAAATTTCGTCTCACGCGGAGAAAAGCAAATCAGGTTGTCATAAATCACGCTTCCTTCAAACATAGACGAGTCTTTCATCGATTCGACACAGCTTTGTTCTCTCTCAGTAAACTGACGCTGAAATGAGAGAAATTCGGTTAATACAAAGGGTGTACCGACAATCCTCATTCTGAAGTTCAATTCGAGAATGGAAATAGGAAAGAGGGAAAGTGCCACGCATGGTATGGTGGCTTGGCGAAGTTTAGAGGTTGTGAGGGTATCGTAGAAATCTTTTTTTGCGAGCGGGTGTTGAAGCACGGAAAGACACGACATGGCCAGTTGCGGATAAGGAGTAGTGTTTCTGCAGCACCAGCAGGTACATAATTGTACATTTTTTTACAAGTATCTCTTTAATGTGTTTACAGAGACGTGATGTAATACATAGGAAACTCAGAATTGTTTCCAGAGAATAGAAAAACTAAGAATAAATGGGCTGAGGTCCGGATAGAATTTGCCGACAGCGATGGCTTCTTCTTGTTAATATTACACCATAAGATTGTTTCAGTTCCGCTCAGAGCTGATGCGAGGCAGACATTTATGTTCTGGTAAAGTACAAAGGTCGAAAATTTATCATTTTCACCTTCTTCTTTAATTCTGGTCTGAAAGAACTGAAACCACTTTTCGTAAGCCAAGAAAGTAACTGATATTTGCTGAGTACCCGAGTGTCATATTTGCGTAATTTGTGGGAACGTAGGTTAGGCAGAGCCAATGGCGGAGATGGCTATTTTTTTTTAATAGCTGAAATGTCATTGAGTGCAGTGGAAAAGTAGTCTTCGAGGCCTTTCATTTATTTTTGTTAAGACTTTCGACGCTGTTAGAGCCAGCCGAAGTGGCAGTGCGGTTCTAGGCGCTACAAAATGGTTCAAATGGCTCTGAGCACTATGGGACTTAACATCTATGCTCATCAGTCCCCTAGAACTTAGAACTACTTAAACCTAACTAACCTAAGGACAGCACACAACACCCAGCCATCACGAGGCAGAGAAAATCCCTGACCCCGCCGGGAATCGAACCCGGGAACCCGGGCGTGGGAAGCGAGAACGCTACCGCACGACCACGAGATGCGGGCTAGGCGCTACAGTCTGGAGCCGAACGACCGCTACGGTCGCAGGTTCGAATCCTGCCTCGGGCATGAATGTGTGTGATGTCCTTAGGTTAGTTAGGTTTAATTAGTTCTAAGTTCTAGGCGACTGATGACCTCAGAAGTTAAGTCGCATAGTCCTCAGAGCCATTTTGAACGCTGTTAGACCTTAGGTCGTCGAGCATTTAGAATGCATCGTAATAGAACTGATTTACCAGTAAAATATCTGGTCTTGTATACCGTTGACTAACAAAATAAAAAACAAATATTTATTGTCTTCAAAAGGAAGAAAAGTACGGTTTTCTCGCGCGAACATGTGTGAGTGAGTGAGTATGTGTGTGTGTGTGTGTGTGTGTGTGTGTGTGTGTTTTGCACTCCCGCAAGGAAATAAGTATCGTATTTAACTTTCTACTATAGTCTTACACGCAGCTAAGCTGTCTTATGCTAAGACAGCAATTTTTTTTAAAGGAGAGCCTTACTTGCAACACCAGCTCGATAGTGTTGCTAGTATCCCTCGAGTTGTGTGACCGAAGAAATATAAAAAGAACAATTTTTTGTTTGCAGCCGATTGTAAGATGTGGTGGTATATAATAAATATTTTTTTGTTTGGTGTAGGATAATATTACGTAAAATTGTGATTTCCTATTTCTGTTGTGGTACTTGATTTAAAGAGAAATGGTCATCATTAGCATTCGGTTCTGATTTTGGCTAGCATGAGTCTGTTAAGCAAACTCAATATCGCCACAACTATTTATATAGATCTTGGATTTTCCGCGTAAGTAACAATTTTTGAAACACAGCGCGCGACTCACCGCCTTCTACTGTTAGGTTTGCGTGAGTGGCTGCTACTATTAATAAAAATCTGCGTATATTACGCGGAATGTTGTAACAAAAATTAGTTATCAGGGGCCCTGATGGCAACTGGTTATGTACCGATTTTGAAACGACGATTTATACCTCAGATATTTCTGTTTCCATGAAAAGTAATAAACTGTTTTTTTTTTATTTTTCATTAGCAAGGCTAAGCTAAGCTAAGGAGATTGTCGTCATCTGCCATTAAGCGGCCAATCGAAGATTTACCGGACTCAATGCAACGAAAATATTAATGATTGATTTATTAATTTAATTTCACTGGCTTTAGAATACTGAATGAGAAAAACAGAGAACTCCCATGCATTTACATTTGCATTTAATAAGAACAATTGTTTTGAGGGCGTAATGGCCGACCTATGCTGCAAGAGAAATGGTGATCCCCTCCGGAGCACACGAACTGTATCCAGCGTACATTGACGCCTACCATCCGTGACAGAATCGAAGACAAGAGAGTGAGTCATATGATACAATGTCTCTGTTTTTTTTTCATTGACCACCACCGATAAAATAAAGAAGGTTCGATATCATTATCTTTAGTTCTCTAGATTTTTCGTCCAATGTTAATGTTCGTTGCACAAAACATATCGCACATTAACGCTTCTAGGGTCACATGACGAATTATTCATCAGAATACAAAAACTCCATTTGTTTTTTTAATAAATGTATTTGGCGTTCGCCACAATGAGGGCGTTGATTTTTGCAGAAGCCACACTGGACCAAAAAGCATCGCAAAATAATTTGTTATACTACATTGTAGATGTACAATGTGACAGTCAGATGTAAACGAGACAAAAAAGCAAATATACTGTTTATTATTTCAAAAGTAATCGCCATAACCGTTAATACATTTATCCCACTGTGAGACAAGATGGTCAACGCTCTCATGGATAAATGTTTTCGGTTGCCTACAGAAGCGTGATTGTACCCCGGCGTGATCTTGGTCGTCTGAAACAAATCGACAGCCACGAATGTCTTTCTTCAGCACTCCAAAAACATGCAAATCGCAATGGGAGAGATCGGGACTGTATGGAAGATGTATAAGGGCTTTCCAGCGAAACTTCTGCAGCGTTCTCGAAACAACTTTGCAACATGACGGCGGGCCCGCGTGTTGCCAAGATTGTTTCGCTCGGAAGCCCTTACACATCCTCCATACAGTCTCAATCCCTCCCCATGCGATTTCTATATTTTTGGAGCCCTGAAGAAAGACATTCGCGGCCGTCGATTTAAGGGCGAAGAGGTGTAAGCCTGAACGCAATCATCTTTCCGCGAACATTTTTCCTTGAAGGCATTGACCGTTTTGATAGTGGGATAAATGTGTTAACAGCTATAGCGATTAACTTTAAACAGTTCACTTATTTTTTCCATCTGTCTCGTTTTCTTTTGATTTTCCTTTATATTATACTGATATATCTAACAATCAGCATATTTATGACATTAAAGTCGACTAAAAATCTTTACATAATGTATGATGGTTCGTCTGCTGTCCTATTGTATTTAAGCTTTAAAATGTTGTCAGTGTGTTCAGTTACATAAAAAAGACAGGATTTAATCTCCCGTAAAAGAAGAGGTTATTAGAGATGGGGCACTATCTCCGATCGGACAATGATACGGCAGTAACTCGACCGTATCCTTTTCAAAGAAACCATTCTAACATTTGCCTTAAGCGAAAAAGGTTCCTCTCAAACAGGACTACCACAATTCCGACCGTTTGGAATGTCTGTCCACTGTGTAAACAAGACGCCAGTGAATAATTGGTAAGCTTTTTGAAAGGGAAAGCCCCTACTGCTTGATGACATGCGTTGAGGGCAATTAAAATGTTTTTTCTGTGCTTCTGTCGTCCTCCTCTGAGATTTAAATCTGATGTGTTTAGAGAGAGGATACAGTTAGCTTAATGTGAGAATAACCAGGGGAGGGGTGGAGAGAACATGAGAAACAAGAAGCGCATTCTTGCGGCGTAGAAAGACAACAGTTAGACGGCTGTTTGTCTTTTCACTCTCCCACAAACTCGCACTTTGGGGAAAGCGAGTGGGAGAAAATTTGAGCAGCGGCAGCGCGGAGCAGATTACGAGAGTCCCGCCAATTTACTGGGCTGCTGCAGGAGCGCCTTCCGCGAAGCAAACGCGTCTCACCACGTGGTTAGCTTGCTTTCGCTTGCTTTCCCTTTCACACTTGTGGTCAGCTTTGCTCTCGTCTTCCCGTTTCCTGTCTTCCTGGACGGTACTCACTGCGTGCATGAATACCAACACAAATACTGAGACACATACAAACACCACGACATTATTTCGAGGATAACAACTCGAAATAAGCACACCAGACCAAAAACGTTAGGTCACTCTAAGAGACACTACGCAAATGTCGTGTAATACTGCCTCAGACATCGAGATGAGCGCAACAATTCCAATTCCAGAGAAAGCAGATGCAGACAGGCGTGAATATACCGAAGTATCAGTTTGAAAAATCATAGTTGGAAAATACTGATACGAATTATTAATAGAGTAACGCAAAATCTCCTAGAAGCAGGTCTTGGGGAAGTTCAGTTTGGGCTCCGGAGAAATGTTGGAACACTCGACGGCAATATTGACCCTGCGACTTACCTCAGAAGACAGGTTACAGAAAGGCAAATCTACATTTATGCAGTCCTAGAATTAGAGAAAATTTTTGACATTGTTGATTGAAATAAATGAAGCTCTAAAGGTAACAGTGGTCGTGCGGTAGCGTTCTCGCTTCCCACGCCCGGGTTCCCGGGTTCGATTCCCGGCGGGGTCAGGGATTTTCTCTGCCTCGTGATGACTGGGTGTTGTGTGCTGTCCTTAGGTTAGTTAGGTTTAAGTAGTTCTAAGTTCTAGGGGACTGATGACCGTAGATGTTAAGTCCCATAGTGCTCAGAGCCATTTGAACCATTTGAATCTAAAGGTAACAAGGATAAAATACAGGCAGCCAAAGGTTGTATACAACTTGTATACAAACCAGATGGCACCAAAGAGTCGAGGGGCATGAAAAGATTCCAGTGGTTGAGATGGGAGTGAGACAGGGCTGTAGTTCATGCCCGATGTTACTCAATCTGTATATTAAGCAAGCAGTGATGAAGTCGAAGAAAAATTTGGAGAAGGAATTAAAGTTCAAGGAGAAAAAATAAAAACTACGGGGTTTGTTGGTGACATTATAATTCTGTCAGACAGCAAAGGACTTGAATGTGCAGTTGAACGCAATGGACAATGTCTTGAAAGCAGGATATAAGATGAAGATAATCAGAAGCAAGACAAGAGTAATGGAACGTAGCCGAATTAACGAGAATGTACTGCATAGGACTAGGAAGAAAAGAAATGTGTGTCATAATTTGACTAGAAGAAGGTTTTGGTTGGTAGGACACACTCTGAGGCTCCACGGAAACATCTACTTAGGATTGGAGGGGAGAAATGGGAGGGGGGGGGGGTTACAATGGCGAATGGAGACAGGAGACACCCACAGTAATCAGGTTCAAATCACTGTGTGTTGCAGTGGTTACGGAGAAGTTTGCACAGGAAGAGTAGCCTAGACTAGTGCATCAAACCTGTCTTCAGACTGAAGACGACAACAACAACGACGACGACGACGACGCCCCTGACCTTGATTTTCTTTTTTTAACATCGGTCTTCTGACTAGTTTGATGCTGCCCGCCGCAAATTCCTCTCCTGAGCCAACCCCGTCATCTCAGAGCAGCACTTGCAAAAAAAATGGTTCAAATGGCTCTGAGTACTATGGGACTTAACTTCTGAGGTCATCAGTCCCCTAGAACTTGGAATTACTTAAACCTAACTAACCTAAGGACTTCACACACATCCATGCCCGAGGCAGGATTCGAACCTGCGACCGTAGCGTCACGCGGTTCCAGACTGTAGCGCCTAGAACCGCTCGGCCACCCAGGCCGGCTTCTTCACTTTCACAAAGGACACCTATCTCATTAGCAAATATTAACATTAATATCCTTAGACTCCGAATTTTTATCCCACTGTTGAACGTTTCTTTTGTTTCCGTCATTGCTTCCTCGACGTACTATCCGCAGCCCGTGGTCTCGCGGTCGCGTTCTCGCTTCCCGAGCACGGAGTCCCGGGTTCGATTCCCGGCGGGGTAAGGGATTTTCACCTGCCTCGAGATGACTGGGTGTTTGAGCTGTCCTCATCATTTCATCATCATTCATGCGAGTGGCGAAATTGGGCTGAGTAGAGGTTGGGACTTTGTACGGGCGCTGATAACCGCGCAGTTGAGCGCCCCACAATCCAAACATCATCATCATCGTCATCGACGTACTGGTAGAATAGTAACACGTAAATATGACGCTGAAAATGGGTTTCTGGAATTCGGTTTTCACTTGGGGAGGGTGTGTCTTAAGTGAACGTGGTGTATCAAAGCCGCCGGGTAATTACACGAGCGTCGAGTGGCGGCTGGCGTGTCGGCGGCCCATTGTGTTCACGGGGGCGGCGCACCGCTCCTTTCTCCCGCCTCGCCACCCTCACCG
Source organism: Schistocerca serialis cubense (assembly GCF_023864345.2). Lineage (NCBI taxonomy): Eukaryota > Metazoa > Arthropoda > Insecta > Orthoptera > Acrididae > Schistocerca > Schistocerca serialis. The sequence goes on from NC_064643.1 coordinate 604,139,361, forward strand.
CCTCCCCCGCCGCCGCGCCACGGAGCGGATGGACTTGTCTACTTGTCTCCGGCGAGATGAGATGCGCGCGCGGAAATTGCGAGAGCAGCGTTGCGCGCCGTAACCCGCCAGGCCGTCCGCTGCAGTTAAGTACCCAGTGTGGAAGGCAGCCAGGCCGTTCTATAGCAGCGGGAGAAAGGTGGAGCTAAGGCGTGTGCTGGAATGCGTGCCATTTAGTAGTATCCATCGTAGCCAGTACTCTACTTTCCGCCACTGACAATACTAGGTAAAAACGTAAAACAAGATTTAAAAACAGTTATTTTACTGCCACTCACAATTTGTGTTAATGTTGTACGTTGTTTCATTACACAGTGACGTGTTCCAAGCGTGCACTTTGCACAATACCAGACAAATTTGCATACAAATTACAATTTATTTTTCAGAAACGTGAGTAACAATACTACACCTCTCTCCTTTCCAACAAACAAACACACACACACACACACATACACACACACACACACACAGCTCCGTCACACCGCGCGTCGCTTCATCGCTCAAAGATATCACTCCCACCTTAAATTTCGTGCCGGGAATATAGAGGGTGACAATTAGTGAACTAATTGAAATAAAATCGTCATGACTTCTCAACAATTTGCGTTAGGGCTTTAAAAGTGCACGGTTGGCCGCAGGGCATGATGGGAATTAGTATGCTTTGGTTTAGTGACGAAGCCCACTTTTGTTTGGATGGTTTCGCCAATAAGCAAAATTGCCGCATTTGAGGGACTGAGAATCCGCATTTCGCGATCGAGAAGTCTCTTCACCATCAACGGGTACCTGTGAGATGTGCAACGTCCAGTCACGGAACAATCGGTGCGATAATCCTTGATGGCAAGGCGACTACCGAACGGTACGTGAACGTTTTGCAAGATGAATTCATCCTCGTTATCCAAAGTGACCCTGGTTTCGACAAGCTGCGGTTCATGCAAGACGGAGCCCGACCCCATCGAAGCAGGAGAGTGTATGATGTCCTGGAGGGGCGCTTTGGGGACCTCATTCTAGCTCTGGGGTACCCAGAGGCCACTGGCATGGGCCTCGATTGGCAGCCATATTCTCCGCATCTGAACACATGCGAATCATTTTTGTAGGGCTATATGAAAGAGAAAGTGTATAGCAATTATCCCAGCCCCATACGAATTCCTAACTCCATAGAGATAGTCCTGAAAATGTGGGACTGTGAATTTGAAATAGCTATGAAAATGCTTGTAAGGTTTATAGAGAAGAGCGTGGAGGTGAACAATTCATGAATGAGAGCACTGAAAGTCGAACCAAGGCCCCTCTGACAGCCTTGGGAGAGCCAGTCCTGACAAAACTCTACCATCTGGTGAGCAAGATGTATGAAACAGGCGAAATACCCTCGGACTTAAAGAAGAATATAATAATTCCAATTCCAAAGAAAACAGGTGTTGACAGATGTGAAAATTACCGAACTGTCAGTTTAATAAGCCACTGCCCCAAAATACTAAGACGAATTCTTTACAGACGAATGGAAAAACTGGTAGAAGCCGACCTTGGGGAAGATCAGTTTGGACTCCGTAGAAATGTTGTAACACGTGAGGCAATACTGCCCCTACGACTTATCTTAGAAGAAAGATTAAGGAAAGGCAAACCTACGTTTCTAGCATTTGTAGACTTAGAGAAAGCTTTTGACAATGTTGACTGCAATACTCTCTTTCAAATTCTGAAGGTGGCAGGGGTAAAATACAGGGAGCAAAAGGCTATTTACAATTTGTACATAAAGCAGATGGCAGTTATAAGAGTCGAGGGACATGAAAGGGAAGCAGTGGTTGGGAAGGGAGTGAGACAGGGTTGTAGCCTCTCCCCGATGTTATTCAATCTGTATACTAAGCAAGCAGTAAAGGAAACAAAAGAAAAATTTGGAGTAGGAATTAAAATCCATGGAGAAGAAATAAAAACTATGAGGTTCGCCGATGACATTGTAATTCTGTCAGAGACAGCAAAGGACCTGGAAAAGCAGCTGAACGGAATGGACATGGTCTTGAAAGGAGGATATAAGATGAACATCAACAAAAGCAAAACGAGAATAATGGAATGTAGTCGAATTAAATTGAGTGATGCTGTGGGAATTAGATTAGGAAATGAGACGCTTAAAGTAGTAAATGAGTATTGCTATTTGGGGAGCAAAATAACTTATGATGGTCGAAGTAGAGAGGATATAAAATGTAGAATGGAAATGGCAAGGAAAGCATTTCTGAAGAAGGGAAATTTGTTAACATCGAGTATAGATTTAAATGTCAGGATGTCGTTTCTGAAAGTATTTGTATGGTGTGTAGCCATGTATGGAAGTGAAACATGGACGATAAAGAGTTTAGACAAGAAGAGAATAGAAGCTTTCGACATGTGGTGCTACAGAAGAATGCTGAAGATTAGATGGGTAAATCACATAACTAATGAGGAGGTATTGAATAGAATTGGGGAGAAGAGGAGTTTGTGGCACAACTTGACTAGAAGAAAGGATCGGTTGGTAGGGCATATTCTGAGGCAAGGGATCACCAGTTTAGTACTGAAGGGCAGCGTGGAGGGTAAAAATCGCAGAGGGAGACCAAGAGATGAATACACGAAACAGATTCAGAAGGATGTAGGTTGCAGTAGGTACTGGAAGATGAAGAACCTTGCACAGGATAGAGTAGCATGGAGAGCTGCATCATACCAGTCTCTGGACTGAAGACAACAACAACAACAACAATATGTACAGGGTTAGAAATCTGTAAGGAGCTAGGAAAATTTAATTTATACTTTTTAGTCTTATTTACAAATAAGTATATTAAAAATTGATTTTTATTTAAATAACTATTTTGTGCTTTTTGGTCTTGTGTGTGTATGTGAATTTTTTCAATCGATTTCAAATATTTTGATGGTATTGCATCAGAGATATGGAGTCAGGTATTTCACCTGAGCCAACCAATATATTGCTTCCTACTACGTATATCTCGCAAAAAGACCGTGAAGGTAAAAATTAGAGACATCCGAGCCCACACAGATATTTACCATCAGCCGTTCTTTCTGCAAACCGTTCGCGAGTGGAACAGGAAATAAGAGGACAAATGGCAGTGTTACACTGAGTATCTTCCGCCACACACCAGACAAGAAAGCGAGTTCATATTACACTTTCACTCAGTTCTGTGCTATATCAAATTCCTGTCGGAATTCCAGCCGGATCAAACTGTCATCTGAGCACAATATTTCATCGGTCCACCTGGCCGCCATTATCAGGTGAGAAAAGCTACGCTGCTCTCGCCGACAACGATAACTTTTCTCACTTTATGATGGCGGCCAGGTGGACCGATGAAATATTGTGCTCAGATGACAGTTTGATCCGGCTGGTATTCCAACGGGAATTTGATATACTAATAAGCCAGGAAAGTATACATAGTCACAGTTCTGTGCTATGTTTAAAATTTTAAATCTCTAGCTCATCGAGAAGTTAGTTTAAAATAAACTGCAGTAAACGGACAGACAAGAAACTGATATCCATTACCTGATCCCCACTCTCACTGGTCAGCCGTGACCATCCGCTCACGTACCGCCTGAAACATTTTCGATACTACCTACACAACACGCCAGTCCTGCAGGGCAGTGGAGATGTCAGGCGTTACCAAACCTTTTCACTTCCATCCCTACCCCCACGGGAGGCAGGTGGAAGAAAGCGAGTTAATAATGCATTGTCATTGATGTCTGTGCTTTGTTTGAAATTTCAGGTCCCTAGATCATCATTGGGAAGTTCGTTTAAAATCGATTGCAAAATTTGTACCGAACGGATAGACAGACCTGGAGTCCGGATTAAACGCAGAGAGAGAGAAAGAGGGGAAGGGGGGCGGGCGGGGGTTGGGGAGAAGAGAGAGAGAAAGAGAGAGAGAGAGAGAGAATCAGACAGTCAATGACCGCAGGTGAGCGACGGCCGACCGCATCTCACAGGCCGCGTCCTAAGGCAGCCGGATTTGCGACCAGAGTCGGCTGTGTGTGGGCGGCGTGGGCGGCTGAGTCACACACCGGCCGGCCTGCTAGCGGGCATGAGCAACCACAGCTGAGGCGCTGACCGGACCGTTACGGCTGACTCGGCGCTGACTGCCGTCGCCGACTGGGAACTCCCCTAGCGCAATAGATCCTCTGCGAATGCGGCGACTAAATGGCCGTTTATTTACAGAGAGAAATTTGTCACAACTGAAAAGTGATATTTGAGGGCATCCAGGCCACATTTAAAGTAACGCAGAAAGGCAGATACCGTCTAAGCCACTCACGTATTTTAACCGAATCCTTGTCCTGCTGACAAGCTGCTAGTGTCAGTAATTTTTTCGTCCGTAAGTTTAATAAGCGCAACACACAAACAGAACAGAGACTCCTACACTAAACTCTGCCAAAGTTGGGGTAATTCTTCGATTCCGCGACAGCCGAAATCACGTGGTTTTGAGGCGAAAGAGCCATGACAGGAACGCATTTTCATCCGGAAAGGAAGTTACTTGAAAGTTGTTCGATAGAGAGGGGGAAAGGTGAAAATTTGAGAGCACAAGATCAGATGAATAAGGTGGGTGCGAACTGACTCACAAACGCAACTCCTGTATAGCGTTTCCCATCAGTCTAGCAGAGTGTGCGAGGAGTAGCACCACTTCATGCAGTCGTTGGTGATGGAATGCATCTGCAAGAGGTGTCAGTTGTTGACAATAAGCGTCAGCACTGTTGCTTACTCCTCGGGGAAGCAATTCGCAGTACACCACAACATCGCTGTTCCACCAGATGCATCATATGATTATCTTTTGTGGATGCGTGCAGGTCTCCTTACAGGGAGTTCCTGTTTTGTTTAGGCTCAACCACTCCTTTCTTTTCCTTAGCACTAAGACATCACTTCTCGCCACCAGTAATGATACACGATAGGAATGGTCGGTGTTGTTCACGAGTCAATTGATGACGAGCAAGCATAGATGCAAATTTGGCCGCATGCTGATTTCTGTGAATTTGGCTGAGAGCATACGCTGCCCATATATCCAATTTTTGAACCTTCTCCATTGCATACAAATGTCGCACGATGGTGCAATGATCACAGTTCATCATATTTGCCAATTATCGAGTACACTTACGTGGACCATTGTGGATTAACGCGTTTAAACGATCTTCATCGAACCCAGAAGGTCTTCCTGAACGTGTAGAGCCACTAATGTCAAAACGAGCCTCCTTAAAACAAGAAAAACATTCTCTTGCCGTGCTCTATCCAATGGCATCATCCTCGTACACGGCGCAAATGTTTCTCGTTGCTTCCGCTGTTGTCGTACCTCTACTGAACTCAAAGAGAAGAATATGACTGAATTGTTCCGATTTTTCCACTTGGCACTGCATTTTCCAGCGTCCACAGCCCCCCTCGCCATTTCCAAACCACAAAATTACAATATGTAAACTCAATTAGCAACAGTGAACTACAAATTAAACAAATGGCAATCGATAAATAAACCCATAGCAACCGAAGTACTAACATGCAAAACAATAACGCTACGAAGTTACGCACCAACCTAATAGATAATGGATCTGAGGAAGACCCGTAACAAAACTGAGATCGGTAATGGAATGAAATGATCAAGGAGGAGCCTGTCTTTCCTCGAAACTTCGACGGCAGTTGTGTGACACTGCAATTCCACCCGCCTCTTCACGTGCCAAGGAGTCTGCCATCAGCGCTACGCGAGTTGAAATAACAAGAAGAGGCCCAAATCAATTAAAATTATGCTTAAATTCTTGCGCAGTATTATTTCGCTCATTATAACTAAAAGTCTAACGTACATAATTTGTTAATAATTTTGTTTCAAAATTGGCATAACTACATTATGACATCATCAACATCATTATCATTTACATCAAGGACTGGCCCTTTTGGTCCGTTCCACCTCCTTCAAAACTGGGCAACCTACCTCTTCCTCGGTCTTCCTAAACCCTTTTGCTTCTCGGTTATATTGTTTTATGGCTTTAGTGATTCCTGCATCTGGTATACGATCTATATGTTCATTCCGTCTTAACTGACAATGTTTTATTATGAAAATTATTTTTTCATATTCAGTTCAGTTCGGATATCATCATTTCTTTTTTTACTCATCTAAGTATATCCAGCCAGTCTGAATAGCTTAACACGCAGAGATCTCCCTCAGACAAAAATCGGAGAGTGAAGAAACAATCGTAGTAAAATCCCTTCCTGTGCGATCAAAAGTATCCGGGCACCCCTACGTAATGCGGAACTCACCACTAGATGTCACGAGAGGCGGGCACGTCAGTGTGAAAGGATGCGGGGACAATTCTTTTGTCAGCATAGAAGTAGTAACATCGGAATGGGTCCGTCAGGAGTGCTCAATGACTTCGAAAGTGGACTAGTCATTGCATAAGGCCTGAGTAACAAATACCCCCTGAAGGACATTTCAACCCTTCAAAAGCTGCCCAAATTGACTGTTCTGACGGGCACGGAACGTTGAGCATTGCTGGGGGTAGTTGCAAAAATCGCAAGAAATCAGCGAAAGGAATCACTTGTGAATTCGAAAGTGCTACCAGCAGTCGAGGTAGCTCAATGACTGTGCATACGGAGTTAAAAAGAATGATGCACGAAGGTCGAACCGCTCCTGATTAGCGACACATCACTGCAGTCGATGGTAAGCGACGCTTGAGGTGGTCTAAAGGTCAACGCCGCTGTGCACTGGATGACTGGAAACGAGTAGTGAATCACGCTGTACCCTGCGGCAATCCCATGGAAGGGTTTAGGTTTATCGAGCGCTTCGAGATGGCTACGTGCCATCATGAATAGCCCCGTCAGTGAAGTATAGAGTAGGTGGTATTACGATCTCGTGGTGCTTTTTGTGATTGGGATATACTCCTCTTATTGTCCGTAAGAAAACGTTAAGTGCTTACAGCGGAGAAACATTTCGGAGGCGACAGTTGACTGTACAGCAAGAGAATGTACCGTGTCATAATGCAGCATCTGTGAGGCAATGCTTTGTGAGCAATAACATTTCTGACATTGACCGGCTTGCCAAGAGTCCCGGCCTGAACCCAAACTAACCTTTGGAATGAGTTACAGACATTAACACGGGCTATCTCCACCCTTTGCCTTAGTTGCGACTCGAACTCTGCTGGGACACTTTTAAATACGTGTCCGAGTGTCTCTGGAGGAATGGCAGCCCATTGTTCGTCAAGAGTCGTTACCAAAGAAAGTAATTATGTACGATTGTGAGGTCTGGAGCGTAATCGACCTGTGCCATGTTAATGTCCGCTAAATAGGTATCCGGATACATCTGGTTGCGTAGTGTCCTGCTGGACAGTATCCTGGATCTAAGATATGAACTTAAAATTCAGTAAAACAGTCTCTATCGCAACAGATGTTTACTGCAGTTGGGAACCGGTTTCTGACTATAATTTGGACCATCTTCAGGCCGTAAGCATCATGATGGCAGTTGATGGCGGTGGACGGATCAAGACTCTTAAGACCATGGACATATTTTACACCGATCGCTGTTAAATCTTCAGTGAAAGAACGCTTTCTAAAACTTTTAACGCACTGTGATCCTGAGAGAGCTTAGAAGGTTTTGCAAAGTGACCCTTAGAATCCGCGGAATATTTTAATCGCTTCTTCTTTTTCAAAGAGGCGCCTCCAAACAGAAAATGTTCTCCTTGCGTTGGTCGGAGGCTAGGCGGGATGGAAATCCTCGAAGGATACCCCGCAGGTACGAACTGACCGCTGTCTTTGTCAGCAGCGCAGTTGGAAGACGACTTTGTTTTTTAAATAAAAAAAAGTCTGAAGCTTACCGGTCCACCAGTGATTCCGAGGTCGTGAAACTCCGGCACGCGGCCATCTCAGTCCCATTCTCCTTCGGCGTCAGCGGTTACACTCTAGGAAGGCGCCAGCCGTTTTCGCTTTCGGGTCCAAGCACTTGCCGCCTTGAGTCTCATTACGGTTTCGCTGTTGATTACCTCGGGCAGAGACGCGTAATGATGCCCGCGATTTTTCGCCACCACTTTTAACGCGGCGCGAGCAACTGTTTCGAGCAGGAGGCAGCCTGCTGGAAGCTGCGAGCCACCTTCGACATTCCAGCCATTTCCGTTTGTCGCCTCGACCGAACTCCCAAGAGTGCAAGGATTCTAGACATCTTCCGGTTCATCTCGAGAAGTTTTCGGTCAATAATAGCTGCGGCGCGGATGTTAAATTTAGTTTGTAGAGTAACAGAATCTTGTCTGTCACTCTGCAACCACTACTTGTTACGTAATTTACTAGTAATACCTGTTTCCATTTAAATGTCACTCAAGTTGCCTGCAGTGAATTCTTGGCAGCAACTGTACTTTGTCAAAACTATTCTCGACAATGTGAAAGTTCATGGTGTAATTCATGAATATTTTCATGATAACCATCTTGTTTTCGTATCGTAACCCCTGTCCAACTCCCCAGACTTTTAATCACTTTAGAAACCCTGAAAGTAGAGACGAATTTCATTACCTTAAGCAATGAATATTGAGACTAAACTAATTTACCAACGGACAGGGCACAAAATTGGAGATACTTTCCTCCCTCACTTACAAGGACTGTATCTGTAGCAAGGAAATCGCTATCAATCTGTCACAAAGTTCTGAAGATTTTCCCATAGATGTTCGTCAAAAACACAAGACGTCTCCGTACTTAACACGATGTAGGAAAACAGTCGGTATTCAAAACAGCTTCGACTTATTTTGGAACGGATAAATATAGGTTTTCTATGGTTTTTCAAGAGAATCTTAAACTATTCTTCCTGCAAAATAGTGGTAGTCTCAGGTAACGATGATGGAACTGTGTAGCGACCACACAACCTTCTCTCCAAAGTAGACCACAAAGGCTCAATAATATTGAGATCTGGTGAATGCTCTGGCCAAGAGAAAGTGCTACAGTTCGTCCTCGTGCTCACAAAACCAGCGTGTACACAAACACATCACCACCATTGGCGAACAAACATTGTACCGTGGGATGAACCTGGCAGGCCAAAATGGTTGCATAATCCTTGGCAATAATGCGATGTTGCGAAGTAACCGAGAGGTCCATGGAATACCACAATATGGCTGACCAAAAGGTCACCGGAATCCCGCAATGTTTCTGTGGTGTCACCGCCAGACACCACACTTGCTAGGTGGTAGCCTTTAAATCGGCCGCGGTCCGTTAGTATACGTCGGACCCGCGTGTCGCCACTGTCAGTGATTGCAGACCGAGCGCCACCACACGGCAGGTCTGGAGAGACGTCCTGGCACTCGCCCCAGTTGCACAGCCGACGTTAATAGCAATGGTTCACTGACAAATACGCTCTCATTTGCCGAGACGATAGTTAGCATAGCCTTCAGCTACGTCATTTGCTACGACCTAGCAAGGCGCCATTATCAAGAGATATTTAACTTGTGATGCCTGTACCGACAGACCGATGTACACCACTTATGGATTAAAGTTAAGTATTCTACCAGTTACCTCCTGTTTTGCTAGTCTTATTTCTCTGACCTGTTCCAGACCTCAAGCCAGACTGCGTGAGCTTAAAAGCGTGCATTTCGGCCTCCTCTAGCAACACGGTGTTGGCTCTTCTGCCAACACATCAGTTTCACTCCCGGAACGTAAATTCTACCAGAATTCGGAAACAACGTGCAACAATCTTCAACAATGATCATCTGGCGCTGTTGCTCAACACACGCTTTCGTTCGCGTTGTGACTCAGCGGATCAAGTTTCTCCGTTTTCCTAGTATGCGGCATAAATCTTCGATACGGGGCCTCTCGAAACATCAAACACGTCGCTCACGCCGGTCGCTGTGGCCGAGCGGTTCTAGGCGCTTCAGTCCGGAACCGCGCTGCTGCTACGGTCGCAGGTTCGAATCCTGCCTCGGGCATGGATGTGTGTGATGTCCTTAGCTTAGTTATCTATAAGTAGTTCTAAGTCTAGGGGACTGATGACCTCAGATGTTAAGTCCCATAGTGCTTAGAGCCATTTGAAACATTTGAACTTCGCTCACCTTGGCTACGGAAGCACATACCACAACCGCCACCGCAAGGTGTCGAGGGCGTTGGATGAGTGCTGTTCGTGATCAACTCAACAGCGCCACCTCCACACTTGGCCAGTGTCTGCATTTTATGTAACACGCATTTCTCGCGGCGTTTCCGTATTTTTGTGCAAGCTTTGTATCTTCTTTGGACTATCGTAAAGGAATGTGGGAAGACTTGGATAAAATTCCCACTGCGCATAAAGAATGTAAGCTGTCTTCATCCACAAATGGCTCAAATGGCTCTGAGCACTATGCGATTTAAGATCTGAGGTCATCAGTCCCTTAGAACGTAGAACTACTTAAACCTAACTAACCTAAGGACATCACACACATCCATATCCGAGGCAGGATTCGAACCTGCGACCGTAGCGGTCGTGCTGTTCCAGACTGAAGCGCCTAGAAGGGTCATAAATCAGATGCGAATAATTATAGGCCTATTTCGCTTACGTCAATCTGTTGTAGAATAATGGAACATGTTTTGTGTTCTCGTATTATGACGTTCTTAGATAATACAAATCTCCTTCATCATAACCAACATGGATTCCGCAAACAGAGATCATGTGAAACTCAGCTCGCCCTATTTGCCCAAGAAATTCACAGTGCCGTAGACACTGGCGAGCAGATTGATGCCGTATTCCTGGACTTCAGGAAGGCATTTGATACGGTTCCGCACTTACGTTTAGTGAAAAAAATACGAGCTTACGGAATATCGGACCAGGTTTGTGATTGGATTCAGGATTTCCTAGAAGAAAGAACACAACATGTCATTCTTAACGGTTCAAAATCTGCAGATGTAGAGGTAATTTCGGGAGTACCGCAGGGAAGCGTGATAGGACCTTTATTGTTTACAATATACATAAATGACTTAGTTGACAACATCGGTAGCTCCGTGAGGCTATTTGCAGATGACACGGTTGTCTACAAGAAAGTAGCAACATCAGAGGACTCGTACGTACTCCAGGAGGACCTGCAGAGGATTAATGCATGGTGCGACAGCTGGCAGCTTTCCCTAAACGTAGATAAATGTAATATAATGCGCATACATAGGGGCAGAAATCCATTCCAGTACGATTATGCCATAGGTGGTAAATCATTGGAAGCGGTAACGACCGTAAAATACTTAGGAGTTACTATCCGGAGCGATCTGAAGTGGAATGATCACATAAAACAAATAGTGGGAAAAGCAGGCGCCAGGTTGAGATTCATAGGAAGAATTCTAAGAAAATGTGACTCATCGACGAAAGAAGTAGCTTACAAAACGCTTGTTCGTCCGATTCTTGAGTATTGCTCATCAGTATGGGACCCTTACCAGGTTGGATTAATAGAAGAGATAGACATGATCCAGCGAAAAGCAGCGCGATTCGTCATGGGGACATTTAGTCAGCGCGAGAGCGTTACGGAGATGCTGAACAAGCTCCAGTGGCGGACACTTCAAGAAAGGCGTTACGCAATACGGAAAGGTTTATTATCGAAATTACGAGAGAGCACATTCCGGGAAGAGATGGGCAACATATTACTACCGCCCACATATATCTCGCGTAATGATCACAATGAAAAGATCCGAGAAATTAGAGCAAATACGGAGACTTACAAGCAGTCGTTCTTCCCACGCACAATTCGTGAATGGAACAGGGAAGGGGGGATCAGATAGTGGTACAATAAGTACCCTCCGCCACACACCGTAAGGTGGCTCGCGGAGTATAGATGTAGATGTAGAACTGCTCGGCAACAACGTCCGGCCTCTTCATCCACACAAATTCTAAAAAATCTGGGTATGTATATAAGTATGTATGCGTATATGTGTGTTCCACCGCAACTCCTCCTAAACCGCATGACCTATTTCAACCAAACTTGATACACATATCAGTTACTGTCTGGAAAGAACCACTGGCAGGATATGAATCACCAACCTTTCAAAGGAGTGGGGGTGTAAAAGCAGTGTGGCCCACGACACGAGAATACCCAGCTTTAGTCATCCAGTATTTGAGAATGAGAGCACTTACAGAGTTACAACAAACTTTGTTCATAATTTCAAACCTTTACGAAATTTTTTGTCTCTGACAGTAACAAAGAAATCGTGAAAGGAAAACAGTTTATCACTTACTACATTTTCGCTGTTTAAGCATTAAAAAAGGCACATGAAGCATGGCGTCTTAATTTATTACTTATTTGCTACTAACTGTAGTTGTGGCACAGTTTACAGACAGACTTCACATATATCACTGAATGTACCAGAAAAATTACATCACTGTACGACACTTGGTTCAGGAGATATGACGTCACAAACACTTAAGGCGTCAAAAACTGCCGCATCGTGCATGACATTTAAATTTATTACTTTGTTGCTACTAACTCTACTTGCAACACTTTTCACAGGCAGTATCGACATTTACCACTCAGTATATCTACAAGAATTTATCACCGAACGACACACAGTTCACTGAGATGCCTGAAAACCTGCGACATCCTGCGTCACGTTTTCATTTTTTACTTCTTTGCTACTGCATTCACGACACATTTCGCAGACAGCAGGCACAAACACCACTGGATGTACCTGCAAAATTATATCATTGTTCAGCTGATAGTTGAGGAAATACGGCGTCATAAACATTAAGCTGCGTGGAAATGAAAGTGCAGGGTGAAATTAGCTAGAATGAAATAAGTGTAGAAATACGTGTGAAATATGTTAAATAGGTGCGAAATTTGACATATTAGTTATTATCTAGAAAGAATTACCCGCTTCCTGTTGGGGTGAGCGTCATATGGCGGAGAGAGAAGGGAGGACTCGGACATGGACAGACAGTGAGGGGAAGGAGGCAACAGGCATAGATAGGAGTAGGAGGAGGAGCAAGAGGAGGTGGACAGAGATAGGCGGAGAGGAGATGGGGAGAGAGGGGGGGGGGGAAATGGAGGAGATGGACAGAGGCAGGGCGAGGAAGAGAAAGGCACTGGCATGGCGGAGGAAGCCCTGAAAAGACAGAGGGTGAGGACGAAGTGGATAGAGAACAGGAAGAGGACGTGATGGACAGAGAGAGTGGATGGGAGGAGATGGACAGAGAAAGGAAAGGGGAAGAGTTGGACTGACAAAGGGGTAGGAATGGATGGACGGGTGCTGGAGATGGAGAGAGCAGGGGGGTGGTGGATATGGACTAATAAAAGATTGGAATAAACGCACACATGGTCACTGCCGGGTTCTGCCCTAGTATCTGAAAAAATGCTTGGTAATTCCTACAACAAGAGAGAAAGAACACGATAGTATTCGGTTACAAGTCTAGTGGTAAAAATATAGAGCACCTCATATCTTGTGTACACGGTACTTAGAGAACTAATGTACAAAGCAATAGGAACTGTGCCTAAGCTGTAGTAGGGAAGGTTATTGTAATACCCAAACCTGTCGGGTGGGTTCTCAAGAAGCGCAGTGTATCAGTAAAACAGAATACGAGATATAGGTCCGACCAGGTCTAGAGTACTGCTCTTGGATTGTTGATCGAGTAGGCATGACAGCAAGCACCCAACATGTTCTGAGACAACGTGCTAGGATCGTAACAGATCGGCGTCGATAGGGTGAAATTAGAGCCCAGCAGATGTAAACTTTTAGATTAAGTTTCCAATTAAAATACACTTGTACTTTAGTTGTACTGCATACTGAAGTCAGTGACTCATAACCAAACGTTACCAGTTATCTCGCAAACAGCTCTTTTGCGAACCCGTGTTTACTGGAACATTTTCGCTCCCATTATCGTATGCGTACATCCGTGTCACTTTTCGCTGTTGTGTATGATACACGTTGTATACGTCAGGGGCGGTACTTGGTGAACCAAGCACGTCGCGAAATCTTTGTTCGCAAGTGCTGCCTATGACGTATAGAATCCCGATGGTCACTTTGTGATCGAAACCGGATGCGATGTGCTAAAATTAATAGGAGGCTATAATAAGCCGACCACTCTTCTCAATAGACGGCATGTGGTTATCTCTCGAGAAGACATCCAGAGCGTACTCTTTTTTCTTTTGGCAAACCTACTGGTGTTGGCCAGCTGGCCTCTAGTAGCCTGACAGCTGTAGCTACCGCACGGGATATTTTCTTTGGCGCGGCAATTAACCGCCGCCCCCGACAGGTATAATGGCCGGTTAAACGGCCGCGCATAAACAAGCCAGCCCGTCCTTTCGCTTTTTTTCCGACCCGCCGCGCCGCGCCGCTCCTCCGAGCGGCGAATCCGAACAGCTGGTCAGAAAGGTCGCCGTTGCGTAAGGCGCTGCTCCTCCAGGCGCAGAGGACGGGCCTCGCATCCGCCTCGTAGCGGCCACCGCGCGCATACCTGATGAAGCTGCGGGCGCTGCTCGATCCGCTCGGGTTTCACACACCGAGCGCTGCCCGGACCTGCGCGAACTCTCCCTGGAGGCTGTCTCCCGTCTAAGAGGCAACCTTCACCGGCCGACAAAGCAGGCGGGCCCGATACGGCAACAGCAGCGACCAGAGCAGAGTCCTGTTGCCCGCTAAATAAAAGTCAAACAACCGGTTGCGGTATTTCTGGCTCTTAAGGTAAGAAAAAATGGCTGACATCGAAATAAGTGTCCAAGGAATAGAAAAGCAACTGGAATCACTCAACAGAGGAAAGTCCACTGGACCTGACGGGATACCAATTCGATTCTACACAGAGTACGCGAAAGAACTTGCCCCCCTGCTGTCAGCCGTGTACCGCAAGTCTCTAGGGGAACGGAAGGTTCCAAATGATTGGAAAAGAGCACAGGTAGTCCCAGTCTTCAAGAAGGGTCGTCGAGCAGATGCGCAAAACTATAGACCTATATCTCTGACGACGATCTGTTGTAGAATTTTAGAACATGTTTTTTGCTCGCGTATCATGTCGTTTCTGGAAACCCAGGATCTACGCTGTAGGAATCAACATGGATTCCGGAAACGGCGATCTTGTGAGACCCAACTCACTTTATTTGTTCATGAGACCCAGAAAATATTAGATACAAGCTGCCAGGTAAATGACATTTTCCTTGACTTCCGGAAGGCGTTCGATACAGTTCCGCACTGTCGCGGTATTACACAGATGTTTCTTAACCAACAAAAACTAAATGCGTCTTGGGCAAACATTTTCAGTTTGCAGTAGGCGCAAGACGGAAACATTAGAAACAAAACTTATTTTAACACCTGCTACGAAAGACAGTCGTCGAAATAAGCGTTGGAAGTTCTGTGGGTACAACTTAGATCACAATAGTAGGACACAGGAAAACCGTTCCGCAGAGAATGGGCTGCTTATTGTTCCTTGGAACTTTTAATTTTTTAAAGACTACTGCGAAACATAAGATGCATTATTGTCTTCCCAAATTATGCGAGAGTTATCTTGATGGAAGTCTCTCTGAAAGCTAAGAGTACTGATTAAGATCTTGTCTTAGACGTAAGAAGACACTGCGAAAAGTTGCGAAAGCAACGCATTGTTCGTGGAAATTTAGTTTGTATGCCACTTTCATCTTTCGAAGAGGTTCAACAAGTAGTCTTAGTTTGCGAAACTGCTTCAAACGAAAGAAAAGGAACTGAGGACAAAACTCATAGTGTAGGTACGGTATTTTGAAGATAATTTCGTCCGACACTAACACATCAAGACTGATATGGACGACGCCTTTTGGTATGTAGCTACAAAACTTTGTTATAAAGCTGTCAGACTCATGTGAGAGACTGTGCTTAATTAACCTGTCGTACGCATCAAAGAAAAGCCTGCAGTTACCAAACAAGTAGGCGCAAACAGGCAGACGGAAATTTATATTGCCGTGGAGACAGCAGTAATTAAAAGCTACATTCCCCCTTGATTGGCTAACGGTATGTACGAGACTAAATCTCGTTGGTATATGTTACAAGATAAAACTTGTTTTTTTTTCTCGGGAAGACAGATTTTATGCTTAAAAATTCAGTATACCTTGTATGTGAGAACAACAGCTCCTGCGTTTAAAAAACAATGACTGTATACCTCCTAAGCCGTAGCTCAGTAACTCCATCGTTAACTATTCGTTGCATTTTTCTACAATTTCAGTTCTTGTTAGCGTGTTTTAGCGAAAAATATTCAGCAAAGCTGATTCATTGTACTCACGCTGTCATCATATTTCGCTTTTTATTAATTCAACATTTGGCGGTAAAACGGGATCGTATTTCGATTGAGGTCACTCATCAGTGCTCTCTCGAAACCTAGGTTGTTTAGGTGATTGTTTTATTTCACTTTGTCTACAAGTGTCAGTGACAGCAAGTCTGATTGTTGAATGGAAGAACTGCATCCAAGGGTTGCGTTTCCAGAATACATAAGGAATGTGAATATTCAAAACGTTGTAATGTGTTCAAATAGCCGCGCGGTCTGGGGCGTCTTGTCACGGTCCGCGCGGCTCCCCCCGTCGTAGGTTCGAGTCCTCCCTCGGGCATGGGTGTGTGTGTCGTCCTTAGCGTAAGTTAGTTTAAGTTAGATTAAGTAGTGTGTAACCTTAGGGACCGATGACCTCAGCAGTTTGGTCCCATAAGACTTTACCACAAATTTTCCGTATTCAAATTTTTGGACAGATGGAATGAATCACTTTCGATTATTCACTGAATTTCAGCATTTCATAATAAAAGGGAATAAGCGAAAGCTACCAGTAATACTGTGATCGTCCAAACTCATGATAATATTGTTATTCTGTTTGGGTCAAGCGTTACAAATTTTTTTAAAAAAATGATGAGAAACTGCTTCGTTTTGTGCATAGCTAGTTGATGGAACTCAAATAATATATATATTTATATATTCAAGACGCCTTTTTCTTGCTGCAGCATTATATTTATTGACGTGCCAGGCGCGTTTCGCTTTTTATTTAAAGGGCAGCTTCAGTGTATTTATTCTGACATATAGCTAGAGAAAAAGTATGGTGTGAATTGAATCTAGAAGATACCTTCAAAATAAAAGGGAAAATGCGTCTGGAACGTAATTAATTATTATCGAAGCAGGAAAAAGGCGTCTTGATTAAACGACGAATAATAAATGCTTTTGCTGACTTTTCCGGTCGAAACTGGGTTAATTACGTCCTCTTCAGCTGTAAACACACACACACACACACACACACACACACACACACACACACACACACATTTACTCACTGGTCGAATGTGTTGTCCTCAGGTCGTTCCTCAAGTACGCCCGCCAGTGAAATATGAACGTGGCCAATCGATCGTTTATAGAGAAGCCGATGATGTCCATGTCGGCTGAATGTGCCATTAGAAGTATGAATTATGGTGCAAGGTTGCCAGTCGAAAGTAACTGGACACCCCCCCCCCCCCCCACCCACACACAAACACACATACGTGTAAACTCGCTGCCGTGTGAAGGTACAGTTTTTCCTGTCGCCGCAGGCGGCAGCTTGGCAAGCAATGTCTCCTCTTAGACTCCTACGCAGCAGAACCGCTGTCCGGCAAGTGTCACCGGCTTTCCTTACACGCGTCCCAGACCCCTGCCCAGCGAAAGGACGACAACAATGACGTACCCTGCCAACTTATATTTCTACGTGATTAATGAACATGTTTTGCTCCGTATTAGGGGCAAGCGCAGGAACTCTGTCTCTAGAATGTTTTCACCTCTTTGGGAAATACTACATGGGGATATTATATGATAGCTGCGGACTCACTGTTGTAACACACGCACTGAGTTCACTGCCTCGTCGACAATGACAGCAGACTGACAGGGACCACCTTCTCAGAGGGTAAAGTCTCTCGTGGAGAGAACTACGACTCCCGCGCAGTGGCGGATACAGAAAAACCTCGGGGAGGGGACACTAAAAGATATCTTGAGCTATCTTTACTTTTACCGTAATAAAAAAATAATCAAGTCACATGCAAAGTTTAATTCTCGAATAAACGTTTTCTTCGCACTGAAAAATGCAACACCGATACACTTGGCACTAAAACACACACGGTCACACTCCGCGTTTTTCTAGTATCACTAAGCACAACACCGGCTGAGGTCCGTGGTAATAGCCAATAATCGCACTTGTTCACTTTTTAACACTTATCGCGACGATTGTAGCTTTCAAACTGAATACCTGGCAGCGACTGTACTTCCCTCATATATGTGGCTAGGTTGTTTCGAGAACATTCGCTACCAGAATGTTCGCTTCCAGGCTTTTATGGAGAGTGAACAAATACCTACTGTGGAAGAGAAAAGCAAATATGTACCTTATGACGTATAATATAAGGGCGAGTTTCCAATGATTACATCATCTGGCAATTTTATGTGTGGAACTTTTATTGTCGATTCCGTTCCTTTCTAGTGCATTCGATAGAGGGCCTATATACTAACAATGCGTTTTTAGGAATCTTCTCGAAAGTGACTTTTACCAGAGTTATACGCATCAAAGCTATTGTCACGTTATTACTAAAAATATTAGTACGAGTCTCGTAACACTATTTTTACTGAGAAACTACTATGAATTACTATTATTAGTACTTCACAATCAACTGATCACTCTTGACTAATTATCACACTTGCACTAGCTACAACAAGGACGGTTTACTTGTTCATTCTTCAGTCTTAATATTTCTGCTTCTAAATGTAAACCAGCTTCCTATTAGACGAAAAGTCCGTATTTATAACGCTACCTATCGAAGGTTCTCTGTACAAGAAAACAGTAAAATATGGCGACTTTTCTCGAACAAATGACAGACAGAATAACGTGGACTTGGAAGACCTGGAGATGCTCGACGCTTATTGACAGTCGACCTTCGACATAAACAAAGTAACGTATTCCGTACAAAAAGCTGTAAGAGCCGACACACGACAGCCGAATAAGCGTTTGAAACAGTCGCACCCAATAAATATTTGGGAGTATGCGCCGGAGCTGTAAATGTGGAAGGACCATCTGAAACCAGTCGTCGGAAACATGTACAATCACTGAATGGGTCTAACGTTTGCATTTAGTCCTTTCTTGACCAGTCCGGCGTGGCAGTTCAAGTTTTAAATTTCACATTCAATTAATCGTTCACACAGGATAATCGTACAAACACGCCGTCATTTGACCATCTGACAGACTCCCGTGTGGACGACACAGTAATAAGCATCCCTGGTGCAGACAAACAACTGAAACATTTGAAAGCAAATAAATCACCAGGTCCAGATGGAATCCCAATTCGGTTTTGTAAAGAGTACTCTACGGCACTGACCCCTGACTATTTTCGTGAATCTCTCACCCACTACAAAGTCCCAAGCGACTGGAAAAAAGCGCAGGTGACTCCAGTATATAAGAAGGGTAAAAGAACCGACCCGCAAAATTACAGACCTATATCCCCAACTTGGGTTTGCTGCAGAATCCTTGAACGTATTCCCAGTTCGAATATAATAAACTTTCTTGAGACTGAGTATGTTACGTCCACGAATCAGCGTGGTTTCAGAAAGCGTAGCTAGTGCGAAACTCAGCTTGCCCTTTTCCCACATGACATACCGCGAACTATAGATGAAGGGCAACAGGCAGATTGCATATTTCAAGATTTCCTGAAAGCATTTGACACGGTACCCCATTGCAGGCTGTTGATGAAGGTACGGGGATGTGGAATAAGTTCACAGATATGTGAGTGTCTCGAAGACTTCTCAAGTTACAGAACCCAGTATGTTGTCGTCGAAGGCAAGTGTTCATCAGAGGCAAGGGTATCGTCAGGAGTGCCTCTGGGAAGTGTTGTTTTCTCTTTATACATAAACGATTTGGCCGACAGGGTGGGAACCGATTTGCGGTTGTTTGCTGATGACGCCGTGGCGCACGGTGGGGTACAGAGTGACTGCAGGAAGATAGGAGACGATTAAAGACAAAATTTCTGCCTGGGGGTGGTTATGGCAGCTAGCTCTAAACGTGGAAAAATACGGATGAATAGGAAAAACAAACCTGTAATGTTCCGTTGCAGTATTACCAGTGTTCTGCTTGACACAGTCAAGTCTAAATATTTGGGCCTAACGTTGCAACGCGATATGAAATGGAACTGCGGTGGTGAAGGCGAATGGTCGACTACGGTTTATTGGGAGAACTTAATGGAAGAGTGGTTCACCTATAAAGGAGACCCCACTTGCTACATATTCTTGAATATTGCTCGAGTGTTTGGGATCCGTACCAGGTCGGATTGAGGGAAGACACCGAAGCAATTTCACACGGGGGCTGTTAGATTTGTTACTGGTAGGTTCGAACCACACCTAAGTGTCACGGAGATGCTTTGGGAACTCAAACGGGAATCCCTGGAGGGAAGGCGACGTTCTTTTCGAGAAACACTATGGAGAAAATTTGGAGAACCGGCATTTGATATTGACAGCCGAAAGATTCCACTGCCGTCAACACGCACTGCGCTTAAGGACCACGGAGAAAGGATTCGAGAAATTAGCGCTCATACGGAGGCATATAGACAGTCATTTTTCCCTAACTCTATTTGCGAGCGGAGCAGGAAAGGAAATGATTAGTAGTGAGTAGTGGTACAGGGAAACCCCCCCCCCCCCCCCCCCACGGAAGTACGAGGGTCGATCCAAAAGAAATGCACACTATTTTTTTTAAATCCATCATTTATTCTACATGTTTGAAAGTTTTACAGTGTGTAGATACATCCTTTAGGAACAATATTTTCATTTCTCCACATAATTTCCATCCCTCTCAACTGCCTTACACCATCTTGGAACCAGCGCCTGTGTACCCGCACGGTAAAATTCTGGACCAGCCTGTTGGAGCCGCTGTTTGGCAGCGTGCACGAGGGAGTCATCATCTTCAAACCTTGTTCCACGAAGAGAGTCTTTCAGTTTCCCAAAGAGATGATAGTCACATGGAGCCAGGTCAGGACTGTAAGGCGGGTGTTTCAGTGTTGTCCATCCGAGTTTTGTGATCGCATCCACGGTTTTTTGACTGACATGTGGCCGTGCATTGTCGTGCAACAGCAAAACATCCTGCTTTTGCCGATGTGATCAAACACGACTCAGTCAAGCTTGAAGTTTCTTCAGTGTCGTCACATATGCATCAGAATTTATGGTGGTTCCACTTGGCATGATGTCCACAAGCAAGAGTCCTTCAGAATCGAAAAACACTGTAACCATAACTTTTCCAGCAGAGGGTGTGGTTTTGAATTTTTTTGCTTGGGTGAATTTCCACGATGTCACTCCATTGATTGCCTCTTCGTCTCTGGTGAAAAATGATGGATCCATGTTTCATTACCTGTCACAATTCTTCGAAGAAATTCATCTCCACCATTCTCGTACTGTTCCAAATGTTCGCTGCATACTGTTTTTCTTGTTTCTTTGTGAGCCACTGTCAACATTCTGGGAACCCACCTGGCACAAACCTTTTTTAACGCCAACACTTCCAGTATTCTGCAAACACTTCCTTCCCGTATCCCAAAGTAGCGCGACAATTCGTTCACTGTGATGCGTCTGTCAGCAGTCACCAATTCGTTAACTCTCTGCACATTGTCTGGTGTGTGTGCAGTACGAGGCCTGCCGCTGCGAGGACAGTCCTCAATATTGCCGTGCCCGCTTTCATCACGTAATCTGATTGCCCACCGACTAATTGTACTGCGATCGACCGCAGCATCTCCATACACCTTTTTCAACCTCTTGTGGATGTTTCCCAGTGTCTCGTTTTCACAGCACAGGAATTCTATGACAGCACGTTGCTTCTGACGAACGTCAAGTGTAGCAGCCATCTGGAAGACAGGCTGTGACGGCGTCACTCACGGGAACAGGTTGAACTAACAAGGGGAGGCCGCCAATTGTAAAATTCAGATTCGATTCATACTGTGCATAATAAAAGCTCATGGCCAGAGGTGTAATGTGGCAAAGCACCAAGATGCACTTCTCAGCCGTCAGCCGTTGTCGAGAAAATCGACAGTTAAAATAAACCGTTTGGTGAAATACTCTCTACGATTAATACTTTTATACAGCGTCGTGGCGCAGCGGTAAGCGCTCGGGTTCGTAATCAGAAGGTCGCCGGATCGAATCTCGCGCCATGCAATTTTTTTAAATTATATATATATATATATATATATATATATATATATATATATATACGTTTCGGCCCATTCAACATCTGTCCTTCAAGTGTAACGAGCGAGTAACGGAGTTTATATTTCATACCTGCCACAGCAAATTTGTGTTCGTGGGGTCTGTATTCTAATTCGAACGTTTTACGTATTCGTTTCTACGTCTTCCGTTAACTATACGTGGTTAACATTATGAAGACAATTATTAACATTTGTGAAATACAACTTTGTTTGCGGAAAACATAATGATGTTCGAAGTCGCCAGTTTTTCCATGACAAACGACTTTCAACAACTTATTATATGCATAATTGTTGCAACTGATTGCCGGGAATTATATATATATATATATATATATTTGAATTATAAAAAACAAACACTAAAAAAAAAAAAGTTGCATAGCGCGAGATTCGATCCGGCGACCTCTGGATTACGAACCCGAGCGCTTACCGCTGCGCCACAACGCTGTATAAAATTATTAATCGTAGAGAGTATTTCACCGCAACGGTTTCTTTTAACTGTCGATTTTCTCGACAACGGCTGAGAAGTGCATCTTGGTGCTTTGCCACATTACACCTCTGGCCATGAGCTTTTATTATGCACAGTATGAATCGAATCTGAATTTCACAATTGGCGGCCTCCCCTTGTAAGTTTGAAAACATGCGGGAGGGATGTATCTACACACTGAAAACTTTCACACATGCAGAATGAAAACTGTGTTTTTACAAAAATAGTGTGCATTTCTTTCGGAGTGACCCTCGTAGCTTAGAAAACTCTCATTCGACGGGTAATTCAAAACTGTTTATCAGTTCGGGACTCTTAACGCTTAGTACTAATAGAGTAAATAGGGAAGATGCAGAGAAGAGCATCCCCTTACGTTATACATTTGTTTTGCGAGCTCGAAGGTGTCACAGAGTGGGTAATCAAACTCCAGTGCCAGGCGCTGGAAGAGAGGCGTTGTGCTTCAGCATGTGGTTTGCTATTAAAATTTCCTAGAGCGTCCATTGCAAGGAGAGTCAACCAACATATTGCTTTCTCCTAGATACATCTAGTGAACAGACCTTGAAAGTAAAATTAGTAACATTCTAGCTCACACGGAATCCTAGCAACAATCGGTCACCTCGCTCACCATTCAAGATTGGAAAACGAAAGGTGTGGGGAAGGGTAGGGGGGGGGGGGGGGGCGGTGAGAGGTGACAGTTGTACACAAAATACGCTCCGCCACACCTTATAAGGTGGCTTGCATAGAATAGATGTAAAAGATATAATATTGTTTTACAGGGAAATTACATAATACGCTTCTGCTTCTATATCAGCCGCCAGCAGATGATAATCTACATCTACATCTACATCTACATTGATACTCCGCAAGCCACCCAACGGTGTGTGGCGGAGGGCACTTTACGTGCCACTGTCATTACCTCCCTTTCCTGTTCCAGTCGCGTATGGTTCGCGGGAAGAACGACTGTCTGAAAGCCTCCGTGCGCGCTCTAATCTCTCTAATTTTACATTCGTGATCTCCTCGGGAGGTATAAGTAGGGGGAAGCAACATATTCGATACCTCATCCAGAAACGCACCCTCTCGAAACCTGTGCAGCAAGCTACACCGCGATGCAGAGCGCCTCTCTTGCAGAGTCTGCCACTTGAGTTTATTAAACATCTCCGTAACGCTATCACGGTTACCAAATAACCCTGTGACGAAACGCGCCGCTCTTCTTTGGATCTTCTCTATCTCCTCCGTCAGACCGATCTGGTACGGATCCCACACTGATGAGCAATACTCAAGCATAGGTCGAACGAGTGTTTTGTAAGCCACCTCCTTTGTTGATGGACTACATTTTCTAAGCACTCTCCCAATGAATCTCAACCTGGTACCCGCCTTACCAACAATTAATTTTATATGATCATTCCACTTCAAATCGTTCCGCACGCATACTCCCAGATATTTTACAGAAGTAACTGCTACCAGTGTTTGTTCCGCTATCATATAATCATACAATAAAGGATCCTTCTTTCTATAATGTTTGGTTTGTACGGCGCTCAACTGCGCGGTCATTGGGACCCGTACAAAATCCCAGTCTTTACACAGTCCAATCCAGCCGCTTCTACGAATGATAATGAAATGATGACAACACAAACACCCACTCCCCGGGCAGAGAAATTCGTCAATCCGGCCGGGAATCGAACCCGGAATCCAGTGAGCCAGAGACAGCAATGCAAGCCACTAGACCACGAGCTGCGGGCGCCAGCCGAAATACACTTCGCTTATTGTTTCAGAAATATGACAGACGCGTTAGTTCTGAGGTTATCACAATAGACAGCCTAGGTATCAGGATTAGCAAAATGATTTCACCTATTTAACATTAACGTATTCATAACCGGATTTGGAATTAACTTATTAACTGTAATCAATGATTACGGGGACACCTGATTCCAGCAGAGAGAGCACGTGTGTTTAACAGTTTGAGGCTGCGTGATGTGGAGGACGCAGTCGGAAGTTGAGCCTGAGGGTCGGTTATCCAGCGGCGAGGCGAACTGGGTCATCCGTGGGAGGCTTCCGCAGCCCCGTGTGATACCAGCACTGTGCCACACTTCCTGTCCCCGCAGGGTCCGCTACGAGCAGGAAGCTAGTGCTCAAGGTTATGGTCTACTCAGTCTCGGCAGCCGCTAGGTCACTGGAGCACTAGCTCAGCTGGACAAGCAGATGAGAGGAAAGTACCATCCCAGCATTCATCTGAAAGAGCTTAGGGAAACAATAGAACACGAAACTCGGCCTGGCAGGAATTTGAACTCTGGTGCTGGTGAAAAAGAGTACAACGGCTTAAAAAACGCACCAGTCGTATGTCTCCCATGGAGTTCGCGGTTCGGTTACGTCATACTCACCAATTAGGGTTGCCAACGCTCCCGTATTATAGGGGAACTCTACATTCTTGTGAATTTTGAAGCCTACTCCCGTCTCCCGTTTTTTTTTTTTTTTTTTTTTTTTTTTTTACGGTAGATACGTATTTGAGAAAATGACACAGATTAAGATTTACCCTGCCGCATATGATTCAAATATCGGTGCTGGACGATCGTTACAACATCGATTAATCGATACGGCATAGTATTATCGATCAGCGCACACTCCGCTGCAGAGTGAAAATCTCATTCTGGAAACATCCCTCACGCTGTGGCTAAGCCATGTCTCCACAATATCCTTCCTTTCATGAGTGCTAGTTCTGCAAGGTTCGCAGGAGAGCTTCTGCAAAGTTTGGAAGGTAGAAGACGCGGTACTGGCAGAAGCAAAGCCGTGAGGATGGGGCGTGAGTCGTGCTTGGGTAGCTCAGACGGTAGAGCACTTGCCCGCGAAAGGCAAAGGTCCCGAGCTCGACTCTCGGCCCGGCGCACAGTTTTAATCTGCCAGGAAGTTTCATATCAGCACACACTCCGCTGCAGAGTGAAAATCTCATTCTGGGTACATCTAGATAGTTCATAAGCTTGAATGCAGTCATTGGCAAACAAAACATAATAGCTAAATGGTTTAACATTACCTGACCATCAGCTGCGTCGGCTACGTTATTAGTTAAAGGAAAGGAAGGAAAACGACTAGAAGAACATATGGGCAACTTCAGGAGGGTTGAAAACAGATAGCGCAACTGTTTCGGAAATCTTTTTGCAGCCAGAAGGCCAACAGATACGATTTGATAAGACTCAGATTTTGGCTGCGACGAGCGGTTATCTACATCCATATTCATCAAGTCACCTTTATGGCGTGTGGCGGAGGGTACGTCGTGTAGCAAAGTCACTTCGCCTTTTCCTGTTCCAGTCGCTAATGGTTTGCGGGAAGAACTACCGCTGGTAAGCCTCTGCGTGGGATCGAAACTTGATCTCTCTGGTCTTTTCTCGCGAGATACGTGTAGGGGGAAGTAATACATTAGTTGTGTGTTCTAGGACCGTGCGCTCTCGGAACTTTAACAGCACACCATACCGTGATACAGAATGCCTCTCTTGCAGCGTCTGCGCCGGCCTGAGTGGCCGAGCGGTTCTAGGCGCTACAGTCTGGAACCGCGCGACCGCTGCGGTCGCAGGTTCGAATCCTGCCTCGGGCATGGATGTGTGTGATGTTCTTAGGTTTAAGTAGTTCTAAGTTCTAGGGCACTGATGACCACAGCAGTTAAGTCCCATAGTGCTCAGTGCCATTTGACCCATTTTTTTTGCAGCGTCTGCCACTAGATTTGACTGAGCATCTCAGTGACGCTTTCGTTTTAACGACCAACTTCAAAAAACTTCTCTTCCTATGCTCATTAATGACAGGAACGACCTGTCCATCGCACCAAACTCCTAGTTCTTAAATGAATCTGTAACGAATTGCACTGCTCTTCTTTGGATCGTCTCTATTTCCTGTATCAATTCTATCTGGCACGGATCCCACACCGACGAGCAATATTCAAGTATTGATTTGACGAGTGTTTTGTATGCTATTTCCTTTGATGAGGAGCTACATCTGCTGAGGATTCCACAATGAATCTGTCTGGCATTATCGTTACCTGCCGTCAATTCCACTTGTAATCGCCCGGTACGTATAGTTCTATATTTTTATAAATGTAACTGTTTCCTGTGATTGTTCTGCAATCGTGCAATCATACAATACGTGGCCTTTCTGAATGTGTATTCGCAACAGGTTACATTTGTTTATGTTGAGGGTCAACTGCCGGTTCCTGCACGTAGCGTGGATCCTCTGCATTTTGCTACAATTTCCTAGCTACCCGACTTATCTGTATACAGCAGCATCATCTGCAGAAAGCCACTTGGAACTTCCGACGTCACTACTAAGTCATTTGTATATACCGAGCATAACTAAATTCACTTTACAGACTTTCAGAAAACGTTCCTTACTCCGAAACATATTCATAGCTCGTAAGGTATGGATTTTTGAGCCCATGTCTACAGGAGATTTTTTTTCTAATTCGGTCCATACTACCTCCTCCCGAAATATGAAAAGCAAGGAGCTTGCAGTAGACGAGATGTGCTTCACAGTATCAAAGATGAGCAACTGCCCGTAGCTCTTAACTTATGCATTTTTGAGACCATGTTCACTAAACTTTTTTTTTATTGTTTTGCTGTAAGGAACATGTCCTCAAAGTCTACAAAGGAAATTTAGTTACACCCTGTATATTGTGAACAGTGATAGCACTCACTGGGACGCATCAGAAGTTGTTTTTACGTTTGAGGACTTCTTTCTGTTGAGAATGACGCGGTAGTGTTACATTTGCCGGGCTGATTTTCCGTACGCTCGTATATTTTCATTAGGCTTGTTCATTAGGACACTGCAATAGATTGTAGTGAGAGGTGATAGACATCATTAAACGAGATGCCATTGACAGCGTCGGGCGATAGCAGTAGGGGACGAAAACAACCGGGAACGGCCAACACTGCTTTAAATTTTTGGTAACGTGAAAAGTCCAACTTCTGAGAGGAAGCACGTAGAAAGGAAATTTTACTTGAGTCAGCAGAGAGCTAACGTGTGAACGAGATCTTCATTGAATCTACAACCGCCCTCGAAGGTGTCCTCGGCTGTTGGTGTAGAAACAACAAATTCGTTGTATCACGGCGATAGCCCGTAATAGTTTGATCAGTGTGACATTTCGGTCGTAAAAGTTTACATTTTAAAAGTGGACCACGTGGAATGAGTGGTGCAGCGTCTAAAAAAATGGTTCAGATGTCTCTGAGCACTATGGGATTTAACTTCTGAGGTCATCAGTCCCCTAGAACTTAGAACTACTTAAACTAACAAACCTAAGGACATCAAACACATCCATGCCCGAGGCAGGATTCGAACCTGCGACCGTAGCGGTCGCGCGGTTCCAGACTGTAGCGCCTAGAACCGCTCGGCCACCCCGGCCGGCGTGCATCGTCTAAAGGTCCAATAACTTCATACGAAATTGATGATGATGCATCGATAACCACGCAGCAGCACCAGCTGGTTACATTGTGCCCATGGGTAAAACATAATCCTTGTCTGTCGTCAATGATTTTTTTTTTAATTGCTCCTAGGATGCGCGCGCTGGGTGTATGATGTGTCAGTTGTAGTTAGTGGTTTCAGTTGGTCAGTGGCACTCATGAGACGTGGCCTTATGGATGTGTGTGAGATGGCGTATTATCATCTGAATTATTGTTCCAATAATAGTTTGGGATTAGAGTATTCAGTCCTGTAGGGGGTTTGGCTAACATGAAGTTCCACTTTGAAGGAATTTCTCGTAACCTACTTGCGTTATCCAGACATTATTTATTTTATACTGTTGGTGTTCGCGCGACAACTGAGATAGTAAGCAGTAGTTTGTTACTTGAAATTAGGTGTTCTAACTTACAAGTTCCACTGTCCGCATCATCGTTCGGTTCTAAGTAAAACATTCACAGTGTCATAGAAAATAAGTAAATACAGCAAAATATAGACTTATGACTGACAGTTTAGGAAAGGATAAAATAGTACTGACACAGAACAAAAGAGGTTGATAAATGTGAGAGTGCGCGAGAGTGTCGCAAGCGCCTTTCCGTGAGGTTTCTTTGCGGGAGCGACGCTTTTGCCGTGCCGGGCTCGGGTGTCGTGCATAATGGGACACGTGGGGGGAGCGGCGGACCCGCCGTGTCAGCCGGCGCACGCGGAGTGTCCGGCCGACCCCGTCTCTTGTTTTGCAGTTCCAGGAAGCCACGAGCGCTGCGCGTGCGTCACGACGGAAGCTGGCAGCGGTGGGTGGGTGGGTGCAGCGAGACAGCCGCGGCGGCGGCGCGGCAGGAATGCGGTTTCCCAACCGTGTGGCAGCGCCAGCCCGCGCGTAAACAACGCACGCTCCTTTCTCCACTTCCTTTCTTTCAACGGCCCTTACAACTTAGACCTTACTCGAGCGTCACTGTTATTCATCTTCTGTCTCTGTGTATGGCAGCGCAGAGTAAGAAAAGAGTTGCAATGTCTCCTTCACACATCTTTATTTACAGTTTCTTTGTTTATTGCGCCTGTTTTGAAATGTTCCTTATATCCAACTCTTCGCAGTTTCAGGCACTAAGTACGTAGATTTTAAATTGCCTGGCAGGTTCAAACTGTGGTGTCGCCGCAAGGCACCACACTTGCTAGGTTGTAGGCTTCAAATCGGCCGCGGTCCGTCAGTACACATCGGACCCGCGAGTCACCACTGTCGACGCTAGCAGACCGAGCGCCGCCACTCGGCTGGCCTGACGAGGCAAGCTAGCGCACTGGCCAGTTCTACAGCCGACTTTAATAGGAATGGTTCACTCGTTATAGCTTCAGAGATCTCATTTACAAGGACGCTAGTTAGCATAGCCTTCAGCTAAGTCAGTAGCTACGACCTGGCCAGGCGCCACATACAGTTTATGCATTGACAATTGAACTATATGTGTGGCTCAAAATGGCTCTGAGCGCTATGGGACTTAACATCTGAGGTCATCAGTCCCCTAGAATTTAGAACTACTTAAACCTAACTAACCTGTGACTGCTATGGTCACAGGTTAGAATCCTGCCTCGGGCATAGATGTGTGTGCCGTCCTTAGGTTAGTTCGGTTTAAGCAGTTCTAAGTTCTAGGGGACTAATGACCTCAGAAGTTAAGTCCCATAGTGCTTAGGGCCATTTGAACCATTTTTGAATCTGCAGGAGAACTTCTGTGAAACTGGCAGACGATATTTCTGACGCCTTGAGCTGAAGGAGTAATGGAAGAGACCGAAAAATATACCCCTTCACGTCTGGCGTGGAGAGGCGCCGGTCCATTGTCGCTCTTCGAGCGAGAACACGTAGCGAGAGTGTGCGCGCTCGTACGTTTACTCAAAGAGCGAGGAACAAGTCTCTCCTCAGTACTTCACTGGGAGAGCACATCTGTCGAGAGCGAATCGAAGTGCGACTCTATATTGAGTCCTTGCGATTAAGCGTTGTTCACTGTGTTGGCCGACACACTTATTGTGCGGTGTGAACAGACAGAGTTATAGTTAAACGTCTGCGAGCGAATTTTTGAGTGGCATCGTGGTGGACTGGTTATCTGACCGGTGTACCACGCCAATAGTTAGACTAGGGGCGAATAGGAGTCCTTGACTTCATCAAGGCATAGGGAGAGTTTGATTGGCGAAGGTCAATCCAGATAGAACGAAAGTTATCTTATTTGTCAGCAGCGAGCGGCGCAGACAGCAGTCATCGCAGCTTACGGTATTGTGCGCTGCAGTTATTGCGAGCCCCATATTTCCTCCACAACAGTACTACATTTCACACGCGACAACCTCGACCATACCTAGCAACATTCTAACGGATAATTATTCAAGTTGAGTAGGCGCGGCTCTCAGCTATTCTGCCAAGTCAATAACGATCTTAAACTTTGTATAGAAATTTCACTAGCGAATCTTATCCTTGAGAGTTAACTTCACATTCCGAAAAGAACCAGGATATAACTTGTTCAATTCATAACTAAAAGTACCATTGTGATTTTTCAGAATTTTTGCAAAATAAATAATAATTTTCTTTAGTTTCATGTTTTTCTTATACTAACGAGCACTACTCCAGTACCCAACTATTCCACTAGTTACATAAGAAATTTTGTGAATTTTTGTGTCATTTCCTTACAATGGACGACTCCAGAAGATATTTATTGCTGTACGTTTTTCAGGCATTTCTCTTTAGAACGTTAGGAGGGTCTGTCTGACTTCTGTAGTAGTGTGGGGGTGGAAATTGCATCTTGCAGGAGCCACAGGGTAAAGGGTACATCTCAGATTAATCCGCTGCGCAGAATGACAGATTAGCAACCCCACGCTCACAAAATTAGTGCTTACAAATTGTGATTTAGTGAACGGATGCTATTAAAAAATGAAAGGAATTCGGACGATATATTAACATCGCTGTGAACAACTATACCTGCCCGGATAGCGGAGCGCATTTAACATTTCGCTTCCGGAGTTCTCGGAGGCAAGCCGACACGGGACCGAATCCGCCTCGCGGATGAACGACGAGGACCGGTGAGCCAGCCAGCCTCGAAGTGGTTTTCAGGCGGTTTCCCGCATCCAACTGCGTGAATATGGGACTCGTTCTCACGTCCCAGCTCCGGTACACGCTACGCAAACATGTAGAAAACGTTGCTGCACTTGAACACGAGATCTTCTCCGGAGGCAGGCAGATGGGGTGCTCAGATTCAGTTCCAGGGGAAGTATTGGCGTCGGAAAGGACATTCGCTCACCCACTGTCACTGACACTGCCAAACTCTGTATAAAAAATGCGGTCCCTATAAAGGAAAGGGGCAAGGGCGTGTTGCCCGCAATATCTCTTTAACGAATTAAATTATCTGAAACTGGTTTTCGTTAGTCTTAAGAGCACAATCCACTTGTGGCAACAGGAAGCAAAAAAAATTACACATCCTAGTTTGGAGAAGTTTGCCTGGAGTGTAGTTTTGTACAGAAGTCGATAAGCAGTTACGAGAAGAAGGGAGTAGAAGCTTCTTGAAATGTGGTGCTACAGAAGGATGCTGAGTAAATCGCGTAACTAATGAGAAGGTACCGAACAAAACTAGAGACAAAAGAAATTACCGGCACAACCTGACTGAAAGATGGGAGACTTTTTGAGGCGTCAAGGAATCGTCACCTTATTATTGGAGGCAAATATGTGTGTTGAGAAGGGGGAGCGGGGGGGGGGGAGGGGGGGGGGGGGGTGGAAAAATTTCAAAGGGAGACCAGAGACGAAAAATGTAAGAAGAGTCAAATAGATGTGGGTTGCAGTAGTTACTCGGAGATGAAGAGGCGTGCACTGGATAGAGTAGCATGGAGAGCTACATCAAACCAGTCTTCAGAATAAAATCCACAACAACAGGAGTATGGATGAGGTCAGGTATGTAAGAAATCGGCTTTCCACGAAATCGAGCTCACTTCAAACTGCGAAAATTCCGATAGCCAGTCTTTGGACAGAGTTGATTTTTGCCAGCTGAGGAGCCGCCACTGAGACTTTGACGCTAGAGAGCACAGAGTTTGACAGGTAAATGTAGACCTAATTTCTATTACGTGCCGATGGAAAACTCAGCAGAATAATCCCACTCGAAAGTAACAACGTCTACGTCTCTTACTATGTAAGAGGGCTCGCAGAACGGAATTAAAACAAAGACACTTTTTTATTTAAAAACTTTCTGGTGCGAGCCCCTAGATATCCTGCACGTAAATGCGGCCCTACCTTGCCCTTAGGGTAAAAATTATGCAAATGGAAGTGGATCGTCACATAAGTATTTTTGAGATGAGGAACCGACGGTCGGGAATGAATCGCTAGCTTTTTATTGTCATGAGAAATTTTTACCATATAACCAATATGTAAATCCATGTGAACTACTCGAAGTTGATGTCTTCAGTCTCAATACAGGGTTATTACAAATGATTGAAGCGATTTCACAGCTCTACAATAACTTTATTATTTGAGATATTTTCTCAATGGTTTGCACACACATACAAAAACTCAAAAAGTTTTTTTAGGCATTCACAAATGTTCGATATGTGCCCCTTTAATGATTCGGCAGACATCAAGCCGATAATCAAGTTCCTCCCACACTCGGCGCAGCATGTCCCCATCAATGAGTTCGAAAGCATCGTTGATGCGAGCTCGAAGTTCTGGCACGTTTCTTGGTAGAGGAGGTTTAAACACTGAATCTTTCACATCACTATGCGTGAAACTTGCCTGCACGCGTTCAACCGTTTCTTCGCTCACTGCAGGCCGACCCGTTGATTTCCCCTTACAGAGGCATCCAGAAGCTTTAAACTGCGCATACCATCGCCGAATGGAGTTAGCAGTTGGTGGATCTTTGTTGAACTTCGTCCCTAAGTGTCGTCGCACTGTTATGACTGACTGATGTGAGTGCATTTCAAGCTGGACATACGCCGGCCGAAGTGGCCGTGCGGTTAAAGGCGCTGCAGTCTGGAACCGCAAGACCGCTACGGTCGCAGGTTCGCATCCTGTCTCGGGCATGGATGTTTGTGATGTCCTTAGGTTAGTTAGGTTTAACTAGTTCTAAGTTCTAGGGGACTAATGACCTCAGCAGTTGAGTCCCATAGTGCTCAGAGCCATTTGAACCAAGCACGACATACACTTTCTCGGCTCCTGCCGCCATTTTGTCTCACTGCGCTCTCGAGCGCTCTGGCGGCAGAAACCTGAAGTGCGGCTTCAGCCGAACAAAACTTTATGAGTTTTTCTACGTATCTGTAGTGTGTCGTGACCATATGTCAATGAATGGAGCTACAGTGAATTTATGAAATCGCTTCAATCATTTGTAATAGCCCTGTACATATATGCTCTGCAACGGCACATACAACTTTGCTGCGCATTTAAGTTTCCCTTTCCGATGTAGTATGTGAGTTTCTACTGTACTTTCATGTACTAGCAACATCATTATTATTACATAAAAGAACATATTGTAGGCGACATTGCAGACTATTGTCTATTGTTTCAGAAGTTAGTGCCACTAACATCGGTGCACAAACTTGCACGTTTTGGGAACACGTGTCGCACTGGTATCGGTCATTCAAATCTTGCAATACTCATTTCTGATCTTACGCATCTTTCCTCAAAATGTTCAGTCTAGGATCCTTCACCATTTATCAAATTTTGTCGCCAAGGCCTTGGGTGAAACTATATATCTAAGCGTATTATCCACGCATTAACACTACATACACAAGAACACTACGCCTTCGTGGTCACACTCTTGCGGCTGTGGCTCATACTGAAATAGATTCGGTCTCCCATCAGAACCTTTATTGAAATTTACTGCGTCTACATACCTCTAATCTTTTTTAAACGTTCTAATCTTTATTTGCTGCTAAACTGCTTCCCTCTGGCGCTCCTATTACTGTTTCATGATGCGTTAACGGATGTGCCATCAATGAGATTCTTCTTGTGGCAAGAGGTTTCATAGTATTCATCCGCCTCATACTAAGCCCATAAGTTCGTCATTTCAATACCTTGTTCTATTACTCGAGAGTTATTCGAGTCCCTTACATATATATGTGTGTGTGTGTGTGTGTGTGTGTGTGTGTGTGTGTGTGTGTTCCGCGTCCTCCAATTTGTTTTGTTTACATGCTCTAAGCACCAGAGCAATTACAGAAGAAAGTAGTAATTCTCTTGTTTCTATACGACGGTTGGAACTTAAATAGTGGCAACTATTTATTCACAACCGATACAAAAGAGTTACATGTTTGCACCAATTACTGTCCTTCAAAGTAGTCACCAGCGTTGTGTAGAACCGTTGCCAGCGATGTGGAAGGCGTAGTATACCGTTAGCAGAGTCTGTTCTGTTGATGGTGCGAATGGAGCGGTCTACTGCTCTCGAATCTCTGGAACAATTGTGAAGCGAATGCCACGAAATGGTTCCTTCATCTTCGGAATCAAATCAGAGTCACAAGGTCTTAAGTCTGGGGAGTGTGGTGGATGGTGCAGTACTTTCCAGTGCCATCGACCGAAAATGGTGGGTGGGTGGCGCAGAAAGTGTCGCCGCTTCTTTCGCAAAGCTGGTCGCACGTGATGCTCCAAAAACGAACAGTAATACTGTGCATTGACGGTCTGCCGTGGAGGAACGTAATGCATTAGGATAACACCATCACAGTCGTACACGAGAATCACCATTACTTTAGACCGCTCCATTCCCAACATCAACAGAACAGGCTCTGCTAACGGTATACTACGCCTTCCACATCGCTGGCAACGGGTTCTACACTATGCTGGTGACTACTTTGAAGGACAGTAACAGTCGCAAACATGTAACTCTTTTGTATCGCTTGTGAATAAATAGGTGCCACTATTTGAGTTCCAACCCTCGTATATAATAAGAAGAAACAAGAGAATTAGTATATATATATATATATATATATATATATATATATATATATATATATATATATATATATATATAGAGAGAGAGAGAGAGAGAGAGAGAGAGAGAGAGAGATACGCTATTTGCAAATGGTCAAAGAATAATCACCACAGAGGAATGGAGTTATAATAATAAAATAGGATGAATAGTTTTTATTTTGCGTAATAAGGCAATTGATATTTCTGGCGGTGATCATCGTTACAGTGCACAAGCACAGTATTTCGGGACACGCGCGCAGTCTCGGTTAGAAGCATCCTCGTGTTAAAGGGCGCGTGTGCGCCGTGAGCAGAGGCGTTCCCCTGAGGACAAGTGGGAAAACGCCGTCTTCCCTCGGCCACAATGGTTTCCCATTGTGTGGCAGACAATGGCAACACTGACTCATAGCGGGCGCGTCTGCAAGCTGAAGGGAGCAGCGGCAGCTCGGCTCACGCATCTAGCACGCACGTTTCACGCATACTGTGGCCGTACTTTCCGTTTTTGTTGTTTCACCTACTAAGTGCGGAATATTTCTCTCGGGGGGGTAACAATGGCAGAACGGCTTATTATAGAGTGCTGTTGCACTCTTTCAATTAAAAAAGATGGGCGTGAGTCTAACTCGAGAATGAGAGTGTCTGAATTTGCGTTGGATCTGTTTTGAAACTCAGTTTAGATTATTATAATCCGAGCCAAGAACGATGGCGGTTCGCGCAAGTCGAATCACGGATGGGAATTGCATTGTTGACGATTCCAAGCGACAGTTGCGATACGCCTATGCGCGCGCTTTCCGCTTGAAGAAAGCGTGTATCCTGCAAATTAATGTCTCTCGCTTACTTATGGATACTTAATGACATACAATCACTATCAGCAATGACAACTCGCAACAAATGGAATCGAAATTCATTAAACAGCTCGTTACGATCACGTTTAATGCTCACAATAGGTACGGCATTCACAGCAAAGTGCTCAGAATATACTGAACGCTCATTGGCTGTCGGGCATACGTGACGTAGGTGTGCAGGACAAACCTAAACTCAATCGCCATCGTTCGTGACCCCAGCTATGGTAAACAGAAAATGGAAAACAGTATACGTGGCAATAAAATATATTTCGAAGGGGGCGATAAATAACGGATAAGAGACATATTTTGTGACAGGTAATGGTGAAAAGTGCAGAACTTTATTACGGAATGTGGCGGAGCGCTCAGCGTGCCCGATTGCGACAAGCACTGACATTAGATGGATTTTTCCTCTGAAGCAAGATGGCAACGACATCCGAGTCTGTAGTCAACTAAGCGGTTACTCGTACTTCAAGGACAAGTAAGCACTGCAGTTAAAGGGTGTCAACATTAACGGTTGAGAGAAACCGACCCCACGAACCTCGAGAGGAACCTACGTCCACCGAAAGCACCTGACGACAGATTCATAAATTCAGTGCCGAGCATCCTCATTGCCAAGCGTGTGAATACAAAACATGACTGCGGTTGAATGGAAAATGCGACAAGTGGAGAAGGCCCAGGTAAATTCCAGCATGGGAACGCTTGATTCCTCCTGTTAAGCACTGGAAATCGTGTGATGGATTGAGCATTCTTCCACTGCTGTTGTTACGCCTGACGAGTGTGCTATTACCAGGGACTATAAAATCATAATAGCACATCTGGTGCAGATGTTCTTTTGTAACAAAAGTTCAGTGCTTCAAACTATTGCAATGACGTGCACGAACGTGAAACTGACGTTCAGAAACTTCTCAAGCCACTGATAGCGATACTGATGGGCCCGTAACGCCTAATTAAGCGATCAGACGAGTCTATCTCCATCCTCTTGGCTGCAGTGATTCATTGAAGAAAGGACGTAAGGAAGGTTGGAGTGTACCACCAGTCAGCGCTTGGGTTACAGGGTGGTCAAAAAAGTCTGAAAAGGTTGCAAGGGCGTTTCGGCATAGGTTGTGCTGAGGAATGACTATTGTTGTGGTCTTCAGTCCTGAGACTGGTTTGATGCAGCTCTCCATGCTACTCTATCCTGTGCAAGTTTTTTCATCTCCCAGTACCTACTGCAACCTACATCCTTCTGAATCTGCTTAGTGTATTCATCTCTTGGTCTCCCTCTACGATTTTTACCCTCCACGCTGCCCTCCAATACTACATTGGTGATCCCTTGATGCCTCAGAACATGTCCTACCAACCGATCCCTTCTCCTGGTCAAGTTGTGCCACAAACTTCTCTTCTCCCCAATCCTATTCAATACTTCCTCATTAGTTATGTGATCTACCCATCTAATCTTCAGCATTCTTCTGTAGCACCACATTTCGAAAGCTTCTATTCTCTTCTTGTCCAAACTATTTATCGTCCATGTTTCACTTCCATACATGGCTACACTCCATACGAATACTTTCAGAAATGACTTCCTGACACTTAAATCAATACTGGATGTTAACAAATTTCTCTTCTTCAGAAACGCTTTCCTTGCCATTGCCAGCCTACATTTTATATCCTCTCTACTTCGACCATCATCAGTTATTTTGCTCCCCAAATAGCAAAACTCCTTTACTACTTTAAGTGCCTCATTTCCTAATCTAATTCCCTCAGCATCACCTGACTTAATTAGACTACATTCCATTATCCTTGTTTTGCTTTTGTTGATGTTCATCTTATATCCTCCTTTCAAGACACTGTCCATTCCATTCAACTGCTCTTCCAAGTCCTTTGCTGTCTCTGACAGAATTACAATGTCATCGGCGAACCTCAAAGTTTTTATTTCTTCTCCATGAATTTTAATACCTACTCCGAATTTTTCTTTTGTTTCCTTTACTGCTTGCTCAATATACAGATTGAACAACATCGGGGAGAGGCTACAACCCTGTCTTACTCCCTTCCCAACCACTGCTTCCCTTTCATGTCCCTCGACTCTTATAACTGCCATCTGGTTTCTGTACAAATTGTAAATAGCCTTTCGCTCCCTGTATTTTACCCCTGCCACCTTTAGAATTTGAAAGAGAGTATTCCAGTCAACATTGTCAAAAGCTTGAGAATGACTATTAAGAAAAAACAATCGATACGTTGCGCCGTTCCGAGTTAATTAGCATTGAAGGTAGCCAATCAGGCCGCTGGGCGAGGAAATTCAGGCGGTCTGCTGTATCACCACATTTCTTCTTCGTTTCGTTTTCTAAAACCGAACAAGAGAGCGACAAAAAAATTGGACACGGTACGTTAGTAAGGGCGGAACCCGAGCCAAAGACTGTTGTCTCGTGCGCTATCATCTACGCTAAGAGAAGAACTGACACTGATTGCATCTGGCGGGCCGCTTGAATTTTCACGCGCAATGGCCTGATTGGCTAAAACTTCAATGCTCATTAACTCGGAAACGTCACAACGTATCGATTTTTTTCTTAAGAATTAGCCGGCCGAAGTGGCCGTGCGGTTAAAGGCGCTACAGTCTGGAACCGCAAGACCGCTACGGTCGCAGGTTCGAATCCTGCCTCGGGCATGGATGTTTGTGATGTCCTTAGGTTAGTTAGGTTTAACTAGTTCTAGGTTCTAGGGGACTAATGATCTCAGCACTTGAGTCCCATAGTGCTCAGAGCCATTTGAACCATTTTTTTTTCTTAAGAATTATTTCTCAGCGCAACGTACCATGCAACACCGCTACAAGCTTTTCAGAATGTGTCTGACCACCTTATGTAAACACCCGTACGAATTAATATGGGGATGGGAGTTAAAATGAAAGTAAGGGACCTCTTATGCGTTATGAGCAAAGAAGGGTGCATCTCGATTAAGTGTTTGCAATACAGACTGTCTCGAAGAGATTTCTCTGATTTCACAAGACTCTTACCTTCTATATGAATGAAGATAGGAACTTGGGGTAAATTACCTTAAGCACCGATACCCAAAATTAGCGTTTTTTTTTGGGGGGGGGGGGCGGGGCGGGGCGATAGTGAGTTTCCGATTTTCGTTCTCCGTTTCAACTGATAAAAATCAGTGACAACTGTGCAGCATCATTTTCGTCATCAGAACGGCATTGCACCAGCTTATACCGTAAGTTGGTTCAAAATGGTTCAAATGGCTCTGAGCACTATGGGACTCAACTGCTGTGGTCATAAGTCCCCTAGAACTTAGAACTACTTAAACCTAACTAACCTAAGGACAGCACACAACACCCAGCCATCACGAGGCAGAGAAAATCCCTGACCCCGCCGGGAATCGAACCCGGGAACCCGGGCGTGGGAAGCGAGAACGCTACCGCACGACCACGAGATGCGGGCCCGTAAGTTGGTGTGCGGATCTTAGATTGTACCATTCGGCTCCAAGGTTGACTGATCTCACGGTGGGCTGGGCGTTGTGGTCGAGCGGTTCTAGGCTCTTCAGTCCGGAACCACGCTGCTGCTACGGTCGCAGGTTCGAATCCTGCCTCGGGTATGTCTGTGTGTGATGTCCTTAGGTTAGTTAGGTTAAAGTAGTTCTAAGTCTAGGGGATTGACGACCTCAGATGTTAAATCTAATAGTGTTCAGAGCCATTTGAACCATTTGATCTCACGGTATGCAACTTTTTTTGTGGGGTTTGTGGAAGACTCCATCTGCCCTTCCAACGGCACTTGTGAAAGGTAAATCAGAACATTGGTCCTAAACGTAATTTCAGAAAGTACCCCAAAGATGTAAGCGCATACGTTCTTTCAAAATACAAAATCTTTGTAAATCTATGCGTAAGCTAAAATTAACCTCAAGTTCCTATCTTCATTCATATAGATGATGCAGTTTTGTAAAATCGAATGAATTTCTTTTTAAAAACGTTGTATTTTATTCATCTACTGCACACGTTAATCAACGACGGAGGCTGCACGA
Organism: Schistocerca serialis cubense; assembly: GCF_023864345.2. Classification (NCBI taxonomy): domain Eukaryota; kingdom Metazoa; phylum Arthropoda; class Insecta; order Orthoptera; family Acrididae; genus Schistocerca; species Schistocerca serialis. Next base: position 604,179,110 of record NC_064643.1, read on the forward strand.
GGTCGGAGATTAACCTCCTCTAAGTTTCATTTCACGGACTCACTGCGCGCCTTAGCCGCTGTACTACTTTTATCAGTCGAGGATCTGTGCGCCACAATAACCCTCAATACGTTTGCCATCTGACTGCAGGAACGTAAGACAGCTTCTGGTTCCAAGCGTGTCCCGCGAGATGGGAGCGGAACCTGTCCACCTTGCAGCAAGGCCGAGTTCGTGTTTCGGCGAACAGAAAGAGCCGACTGGTGCGTCACACACCTGTCCAGGGGCCTCACGCGTGACAACCGTTTCGTATCAAACATTCACTGCTCACCTGTAGCTCTGTCGATTCCGCTGGTCAACACTGGAGACCACGAGGGATCTGAAGTACTGCAGTACGCCGCCACTTCCAAGCACTGTCGCTGTTAAGATCACACAGGGCTGTCAGGTGCGGCTCGTGGCTTCAATACTGGCGAAGGCTGCTACGACATTTATAAATGGGAACTAACCTAGCTAGACCTCAGGGTACGCTACTGTTCACTCTGTCATCACCATAAACAATATTTCATGGGGGAGACGGGGGGGGGGGGGGCGGAGGAACATCACACTTTACCCAAACGTTTACGTAGTGTATCTTCTTTCCGTTTCATAATCAACTACTAAATAACATCAAAAGCTAACTCGAACATAAAATCTATAAGTAGCTTATTTATCTCCCAACGTCACACTTACCGACAGTTTACCACAACAAATGGTACCAAAAGACCCGTTTTGGAGAAATCTTTATGCGGTGTATGTTAGCTTCGCTGCATGCTTATACAGGGCTATTAGAAATGATTGAAGCGATTTCATAAATTCACTGTAGCTCCATTCATTGACATATGGTCACGACACACTACAGATACATAGAAAAATTCATAAAGTTTTGTTCGGCTGAAGCCGCACTTCAGGTTTCTGCCGCCAGAGCGCTCGAGAGCGCAGTGAGACAAAATCGCGACAGGAGCCGAGAAAGCGTATGTCGTGCTTGAAATGCACTCACATCAGTCAGTCATAACAGTGCAACAACACTTCAGGACGAAGTTGAACAAAGATCCACCAACTGCTAACTCCATTCGGCGATGGTATGCGTAGTTTAAAGCTTCTGGATGCCTCAGTAAGGGGAAATCAACGGGTCGGCCTGCAGTGAGCGAAGAAATGATTGAACGCGTGCGGGCAAGTTTCACGCGTAGCCCGCGGAAGTCGACGAATAAAGCAAGCAAGGAGCTAAACGTACCACAGCCGACGGTTTGGAAAATATTATGGAAAAGGCTAAAGCAGAAGCCTTACCGTTTACAATTGCTACAAGCCCTGACACCCGATGACAAAGTCAAACGCTTTGAATTTTCGGCGCGGTTGCAACAGCTCATGGAAGAGGATGCGTTCAGTGCGAAACTTGTTTTCAGTGCTGAAACAACATTTTTTCTTAATGGTGAAGTGAACAGACACAATGTGCGAATCTGGGTGGTAGAGAATCCTCACGCATTCGTGCAGCAAATTCGCAGTTCACCAAAAGTTAACGTGTTTTGTGCAATCTCACGGTTTAAAGTTTACGGTCCCTTTTTCTTCTGCGAAAAAAACGTTACAGGACACGTGTATCTGGACATGCTGGAAAATTGGCTCATGCCACGACTGGAGACCGACAGCGCCGACTTCATCTTTCAACAGGATGGTGCTCCACCGCACTTCCATCATGATGTTCGGCATTTCTTAAACAGGAGATTGCAAAACCGATGGATCGGTCGTGGTGGAGATCATGATCAGCAATTCATGTCATGGCCTCCACGCTCTCCCGACTTAACCCCATGTGATTTCTTTCTGTGGGGTTATGTGAAAGATTCAGTGTTTAAACCTTCTCTACCAAGAAACGTGCCAGAACTGCGAGCTCGCATCAACGATGCTTTCGAACTCATTGATGGGGACATGCTGCGCCGAGTGTGGGAGGAACTTGATTATCGGCTTGATGTCTGCCGAATCACTAAAGGGGCACATATCGAACATTTGTGAATGCCTAAAAAAACTTTTTGAGTTTTTGTATGTGTGTGCAAAGCATTGTGACAATATCTCAAATAATAAAGTTATTGTAGAGCTGTGAAATCGCTTCAATCATTTGTAATAACCCTGTACTTTTAAGTATTTTCATTTCTAAACATCACACCTTTAATGTTTAGTGCACTCTAAGCGCGGTGTTTATCAGTTCGTGGCGAAATAGTTACGTTTCAATGACGTCACGGATCTTGTGCTGTGGCTGGTTGACATGAGCAACCTGAGCAACCGCCATGAAAATGTACAGACCGTATTTACACTTGCGTCTTATAAAAATGTGCATTGTAAGTGATATAGCGCATACCTCTCAGCTACATTGCACACTGCTCTGTTAAAACTGTGTACATACCCTTGCCTGGATTTACACTGTTTTTGTTCTTGATTCATGCTTACATGGAATCTGGGCGCATCAAGTTCCTTCATTTTATCCTAACCGCGTCTTCCAAGTTTTTACCCGATAAATTGCACACTGAATTCATACTAACTTATTTTCGAACTCTTGGTATGCTGCTTTTATTCGAAAGAAAGTAAAACTCACTAAACTCATCCATAATACATTCACTGCTAATAACGCACGTTCCCCGCAGTCAGCAAGCAAGGAAACTAAAGTAACGGGACATATTTCGCGCAAGGGGATATACGCGCGCTCTTTTCCTCTAACCGTTCGGGAAATTCTCGATAGGTTGTAATATTTACGTTACCGTTCTCTAGTGCACTCTGGCGAGGGATTTGCAAACTTATTCCAGTGGTGGATAGAAGAGCCAATAGCAGAAACAAAAAAGCTGTGTAAAACACGCTTCAGTCCGGAACCGCGCTGCTGCTACAGTCGCAGGTTCGAACCCTGGATGTGTGTGATGTCCTTAGGTTAGTTAGGTTTAAGTAGTTCTTAGTCTAGGGGACTGATGACCTCAGATGTTAAGTCTCATAGCGTTCAGAGCCATCTTTGTGTAAAACACTATCAAAACACAATCTTAAACATGGCTGCAAAACAACAACTGTGTTATTCTGAAGAGACGGAAAAATCAGCCAATCAGTTGCAAATAAATGTTTATTACCCCTTTATTTGCAACTATTTTGCAACCTTTATTTGCAACTGGTTGCCTGATGTTTCAATATCTTCACTATCAGAACAGTAATACTAAACTTCGATTAAAGACGCATCAAAGCGCAGTAAAGATATACAGATACAGGGATTCAATAGGGGAGTTTCAGAAACTCTGTACATGCCCTTTTGGTGCAAGCAGTGGAGCTTGAAAATTGTGTGCAGGTCTGTAGCACATCCTTAGGGCGAAACACCAGAGCCCTCAGGATGTCCACAAGAGCAATACTCCGAGGAAACGACGTCCTAAAACCTCTGCTACATAGACCTAAACGGGATTTCAACGCGCATCCTTACGACTAGCTACTACCTCTTCGAAAAACATCGCGAGACATCACATATTAACAGTCCCAAAAACGTTGACCGGCGTTATTTAAATTCGTGTGGGAAACACGCGAAATGCGTTCCGATAACCTAAATTCTGTAGTACGTTAATGAGAAATTAATATATATATATGGTGGTCCACTGATAGTGACCGGGCCAAATATCTCACGAAATAAGCGTCAAACTTGTATAGCTTGAAGGGGGAAACCAGATAGTGCTACGGTGGGCCCGCTACATGGCGCTGCCATAGGTCAAACGGATATCAACTGCGTTTTTTTTTAATATGAACCCCTATTTCTTATTACATATTCGTGTAGTACGTAAAGAAATATGGATGTTTTTGTTGGACCACTTTTTTCGCTTTGTGACGTCTATCACAAAGCGGCACATTCCCAAAAACGTTGATCGGCGTTATTTAAATCCGTATGGAGAACAGGAGAAATGTGTTCCGATAACTTACAAATTCTGCAGTAAGTCACTGAGAAATTTATTTTGATATATATATATATATTGGGGTAGCTCCACATCGGAGCCTATGTTTACGAGCCGCGCCCGCTCGCTATACATTTTTGGGTAGATCAGTAAGTAACACACAACAATGGTTGCCTCCGACGAGGTACAGCTTTCGTGAACGCACTGTAAATCACTGAGCAGCTTTAGCTGTTTAGTGACGTACCTCTCGGCCTATGAAAATCATTCAGCCATTACCTGACATACTTTCCAAAATTCTCAAAGTTCTGCTGCATACCTTGCCAGAGTTCCATGTGTCAGACGACGGAAATGGCGGAGAAATATCTCAGCCACAAAGCAGGGACTGTTTCCGAAATGAATCCTCCTTTTTCTGGCACAGTGTCCTGTTCTACATCTACGTCTACATAGATAATCCTTTTCTTTCCTGTTCCACTCGCAAAAAGAGCGAGGGAAAAACGACTGTCTGTATGCCTTTGTATGAGCCCTAATTTATCGTACCTTATCTTCGTGGTCCTCACGCGCAATGTATGTTTGCAGCAGTAGAATCGTTCGGTAGTCAGCTTCAAATTCCGCTTCTCTAAACTTTCTCAATAGTATTCCTCTAAAAGAACGTCGCCTTCCTTCCAGGGATTCCCATTTGAGTTGGCGAAGCATCTCCGCAACACTTACGTGTTGCTCGAACCTACCGGCAGCAAATCTAGCAGCCCTCCTCTGAATTGCTTCGTCTTCTTTCAGTCCTACCTGATACGGATCCCACGCAGTCGAGCAGTACTGAAGAATAGCTCGCACCAGCGTCCTATATGCGGTCTCCTTCACAGGTGAACCACTCTTTCCTAAAATTCTTCCAAGAAACCGAAGACTACCGTTCGCCTTCCCTACCACAGTTCTGACATGTTCGTTCCACATCATATCGGTTTGCAAGATTTCGCCCAGATATTTAAACGACTGTGTCAAGCAGGACACTGGTAATACTGCATCCAAACGTTACAGGTTTGATCTTCCAACTCAACCGCATTAACTTACATTTTTTCGTATTTAGAGCAAGCTGCCATTCATCACACCAACTAGAAATTTTGTCAAAGTCGTCTCGTTATCTTCCTACGAGTGCAGTTCAATAAGTAATGCAACACATTTTTTTTCTCGGCCAATTTTGGTTGAAAAAACCGGAAATTTCCTGTGGAATATTTTCAAACATTCCCGCTTCGTCTCGTATAGTTTCATTGACTTCCGACAGGTGGCAGCGCTGTACGGAGCTGTTAAAATGGCGTCTGTAACGGATGTGCGTTGCAAACAACGGGCAGTGATCGAGTTTCTTTTGGCGGAAAACCAGGGCATCTCAGATATTCATAGGCGCTTGCAGAATGTCTACGGTGATCTGGCAGTAGACAAAAGCACGTTGAGTCGTTGGGCAAAGCGTGTGTCATCATCGCCGCAAGGTCAAGCAAGACTATCTGATCTCCCGCGTGCGGGCCGGCCGTGCACAGCTGTGACTCCTGCAATGGCGGAGAGTGCGAAGACACTCGTTCGAAATGATCGACGGATCACCATCAAACAACTCAGTGCTCAATTTGGCATCTCTGTTGCTAGTGCTGTCACAATTGTTCACCAGTTGGGATATTCAAAGGTTTGTTCCCGCTGGGTCCCTCGTTGTCTAACCGAACACCATAAAGAGCAAAGGAGAACCATCTGTGCGGAATTGCTTGCTCGTCATGTGGCTGAGGGTGACAATTTCTTGTCAAAGATTGTTACAGGCGATGAAACATGGGTTCATCACTTCGAACCTGAAACAAAATGGCAATCAATGGAGTGGCGCCACACCCACTCCCCTCCCAAGAAAAAGTTTAAAGCCATACCCTCAGCCGGTAAAGTCATGGTTACAGTCTTCTGGGACGCTGAAGGGGTTATTCCGTTCGATGTCCTTCCCCATGGTCAAACGATCAACTCTGAAGTGTATTGTGCTACTCTTCAGAAATTGAAGAAACGACTTCAGCGTGTTCGTAGGCACAAAAATCTGAACGAACTTCTCCTTCTTCATGACAACGCAAGACCTCACACAAGTCTTCGCACCCGAGAGGAGCTCACAAAACTTCAGTGGACTGTTCTTCCTCATGCACCCTACAGCCCCGATCTCGCACCGTCGGATTTCCATATGTTTGGCCCAATGAAGGACACAATACGTGGGAGGCACTACGCGGATGATGAAGAAGTTATTGATGCGGTACGACGTTGGCTCCGACATCGACCAGTGGAATGGTACCGTGCAGGCATACAGGCCCTCATTTCAAGGTGGCGTAAGGCCGTAGCATTGAATGGAGATTACGTTGAAAAATAGTGTTGTGTAGCTAAAAGATTCGGGAATAACCTGGTGTATTTCAATGCTGAATAAAACAACCCCTGTTTCAGAAAAAAAAGTGTTGTATTACTTACTGAACTGCCCTCGTACAATCACTCAACTTCGACAGCTTACCGTACACCACGGCAGCACCAGAAAACAAACGCAGACTGCTGCCTAACGTGTCTGCCAAATCATTTATATGTATAGTGAACAAAAGTGGTCGTATCATACTGACCTGGGGCAGTCCTAACGAAACATTTGTCTCTGATGAACACTGGTGAGACATTCACATATTTGTCAACTTATCCCGTATGCCGGCCGGAGCGGCCGAGCGGTTATAGGCACTTCAGTCTGGAACGGCGCGACCGCTACGGTCGCAGGTTCGAATCCTGCCCCGGGATGGATGTGTGTGATGTCCTAAGGTTAGTTAGGTTTAAGTAGTTCTAAGTTCCAGGGGACTGATGACCTCCGCTGTTAAGTCCCATAGTGCTCAGAGCCATTTGAACCATTTTTTATCTGATACGCTGGTACCTTCGTTAACAGCCATCAACGGGACACCGTGTCAAATGCTTTTCGGAAATCTAGAAATACGGGATCTGCAAGAGGGCAACATCCAGTGAAAATCGAGGGGGTAGACGCGCGGAGTGGCCTCGCGGTTTGAGGGACCATGTCACGGATTGCGCAGCCCCTCCCGCCGGAGGTTCGAGTCCTCCCTCTGGCATGGGTGTGTTTGTTGCTCTTGGCAGAAGTCAGTTTAAGTAGTGTGTAAGTCTAGGGACCGATGACATCAGCAGTTTGGTCTCTTAGGAATTCAGACACGCCGGCCGCGGTGGCCGTGCGGTTCTGGCGCTGCAGTCTGGAACGCGGGACTGCTACGGTCGCAGGTTCGAATCCTGCCTCGGGCATGGGTGTGTGTGATGTCCTTAGGTTAGTTAGGTTTAAGTAGTTCTAAGTTCTAGGGGACTTATGACCTAAGATGTTGAGTCCCATAGTGCTCAGAGCCATTTTTGAGCAAATTCACACACGCGCATCAAGGGGGAATCTTGGGCATTTCGACAAATATTAATGTCTCCTGTTTGCGGATTTAATTTTCAGAGAATTTTTCGTAATATGTTGTCTTAAACGCCTTTATACAGTGCATTCGTGTAACAATAGAGAAAGGGCAGGATCACTCCAGCAGTAGCCCATTTGAGCATTCACTTCATTGTAACTTAGGGTGTCACAGTGCGGACATGTGACGCTGTTGATAACCGCCCATGGCTTGTACAGGTTAAGCTCAGCTGCACTTCTCCTTCTGGTTCTCTTGTCAACAGTTGTTGCTAATTTTTTTTATGGGACTAACATCTGAGGTCATCAGTCCCCTAGAACTTAGAACTACTTAAACCTAACTAACCTAAGGACATCACACACATCCATGCCCGACGCAGCATTCGAACGTGCGACCGTGGTGGTCGCGCGGTTCCAGACTATAGCGCCTAGAAGCGCTCGGCCACCCTGGCCGGCAAGTAGCTAAATATGCATTAATGTTTTAAAAATCAAAAGGGACACAACTGGAGTCTTATCAAGCACACTTGGTCAGACTCCAGATTAAAGTTTTTTCCGAGTTTACGATAAGCGCTGCAGTACACTTGGTCGGGTAGTTGATAGTGCGCGTACGTCGGAGCGCCCTTGGCGGCGGCAAGCAGGCAGTAAACACGAGACAAGTGCCTGGAGTGGCGGCGTTGCGCAAACTGGAGGGCGTCGCCTCTGCAGAGTCTGGCAGCGGCTCAGTCGCGACGTGGGCGTCCGGCCTCGCCGCGGAGGCCGCGGCCGGCGTGGGCGGCACTGGCGCTTCTCCCTGCAGCTGTCAGCTCTGGGGAGGGCGGCTCACGGCTGGCGCGTCTCCCTCCCGCAGGCGTCGCGGGCCTCACCCCGCCCACTGTGACACTCGCTTTCTACGTTTTCGTTGTGTATCTATTTGGAGGGGCGGATTAAATTATGTACACTACTGGCCATTAAAATTGCTACACCAAGAACAAATGCAGATGATAAACGGGTACTCATTGGACAAATATATTATACTAGAACTGACATGTGATTACATTTTCACGCAATTTGGGTGCATAGATCCTGAGAAACCAGTACCCAGAACAACCACCTCTGGCCGTAATAACGGCTTTGATACGCCTAGGCATTGACTCAGACAGAGCTTGGATGACATGTACAGGTACAGCTGCCCATGCAGCTTCAACACGATACCACAGTTCATCAAGAGTAGTGACTCGCGTATTGTGACGAGCCAGTTGCACGGCCATCATTGACCAAACGTTTTCAATTGGTGAGAGATCTGGAGAATGTGCTGGCCACGGCAGCAGTCGAACATTTTCTGTATCCAGAAAGACCCGCACAGAACCTGCAACATGCGGTCGTGCATTATCCTGCTGAAATGTAGGGTTTCCCAGGGATCGAATGAAGGGTAGAACCACGGGTCATAACACATCTGAAATTTAACGTCCACTGTTCAAAGTGCCGTCAATGCGAACAAGAGGTGACCGAGACGTGTAACCAATGGCAGCCCGTACCATCACGCCGGGTGATACGCCAGTATGGCGGTGGCGAATACACGCTTTCAATGTGCGCTCACCGCGATGTCGCCAAACACGGATGCGACCATCATGATGCTGTAAACAGAACCTTGATTCATCCGAAAAAATGACGTTTTGCCATTCGTGCACCCACGTTCGTCGTTGAGTACACCATCGCAGGCGCTCCTGTCTGTGATGCAGCGTCACGGGTAACCGCTGCCATGGTCTCCGAGCTGATAGCCTATGCTGCTGCAAACGTCGTCGAACTGTTCGTGCAGATGGTTGTTGTCTTGCAAAGTCGGAAACGTGATGGTATGCATTTCTCCTCCTTACACGAGGCATCACAATAACGTTTCACCCGGCAACGCCGGTCAACTTCTGTTTGTGTATGAGAAATCCGTTGGAAACTTTCCTCATGTCAGCACGTTGTTGGTGTCGCCACGGGCGCGAACCTTGTGTGAATGCTCTGAAAAGCTAATCATTTGCATATCACAGCATCTTCTTCCTGTCGGTTAAATTTTGCGTCTGTAGCACGTTATCTTCGTGGTGCAGCAATTTCAATGGCCAGTAGTTCAGAAAGCATGTTGTAAGACTCATACAGACAAGCAGGCGAGTCTTACCTGTTGTCACTCAGATGGACCCCCGTCCACAACACCAAGTGCACTATCCGTCCAAGAAATTCAGAGACTTATTTTATTCCTCGCGTACAAGCGACGTCAGAGCACTAACGAAGGCGGCAGCTTGAGCTATCAATTCTGAACAAGACATGTGGATTCGCCTAGTCAGTGTTTTGACGTGCGACCGTGGTGTGTCGACGTCATTGCGACACAAATCTCTAAATCAAGTATTCCAGATATTCTCCAGGATGTTCCTAAGAAGAGGAAAGTGCGTGTAACGTTTATTCTACACACCTTGACCCCCCCCCCCCCCCCCAGCGAAAATAACGACTCGTGGACACTTGCAGCAATTCGAATGAAATGTAAAACACGGAGAACAGTTCTTTTCTGACACAAAACATCACGGGTGACGATACTTGATGTTATTAGTACGAATCTTACACAGAACGACGAAATGCAGAATAGGTCTTTCAGGAAGAAGTGGCGAATGTGTCACGAGAGTTGAAGAACACCCCAAAGGAAGACTTTCCCTTCAGTTATATATGGTTGTATGAGTGTTCTGTGCATTGTACTTAAGTGGCGGGTGGGGGTGGTGGTAGGGTGGTGGACGGCACTGTGTCAAACACTTGAAGCATTTAAACACCGCCGGCCGGAGTGGCCGAGCAGTTCTAGGCGCTACAGTCCAGAAACGAGCGACCGCTACGGTCGCAGGTTCGAATCCCGCCTCGGGCATGGATGTGTGTGATGTCCTTAGGTTAGTTACGTTTAATTAGTTCTACGTTCTAGGCGACTGATGACCTCAGAAGTTAAGTTGCATAGTGCTCAGAGCCATTTTAGCCATTTAAACACCATCTTAATTTATGTCATTTCTTTGTTAATCCAGTCTCGAAACTTTTTAAACAGACGGGTTATATCAATTTCTCTCTCTCTCTCTCTCTCTCTCTCTCTCTCTCTCTCTCTCTCTCTCTCTCTCTCTCTCTCACTCACACACACACACACACACACACACACACACACACACACACACACACACCCGCGCGGCGCGCGTGAGGCAGAGCGGTAGCTCGAATCAGACAAGGGAGGGTAAGGAAACCGCTTGTCGTCTGCAAAAGTAGAATCCCAGAAACTGTATTAATCACACACACTCACTCACTCACTGGTCATACCGGACTCGAGAGTCCATTACCGCAGCAACGTATTTTCGCCATCTGTCCCTGTCTTGGGCTATTTCCTTCCATTCACCTTCAATACCTAGGCTCCTCAAATCAGCCTTCACATTGTCCTCCCATCTACGCCTCGGTCTCCCCACAGGACGTTTTCCCTCTAAGTGCCCTACCAGTACTCTATGCGCTGCCCTGCCCTCATCTATTATAGCTACGTGACCCGCCCATCGTAGCCTGCGTGATTTAATAATACTGATCACGTCAGGGCTTGAACAGAGTTCGTGAACCTCTTCGTTATGCAGTTTTCGCCACTCTCCGCTAATGTCATCCCTTTTTGCTCTGCAAATTTTCCTCAATATTTTGTTTTCAAATACTCGACACGCTTTTCATTTTCCACAGTGAGAGACCAAGTCTCACACCCATACAGCGCAACTGGTAGAATAATAGTTTTGTATATTCTAATCTTTAAATTCTTAGACAATATCCGTGGTGAAAGTAATCTATTCAGTGAGAAGTAGCACGCATTTCCCGCCCGTAATCTCTTCTTCAGTTCGGATTTAATCTCATTTCTCGAAGTGATGTCCACGCCTAGACACTTAAATGTGTTCACTTTTTCAAACTGCATGTCTCCAACTCTTAATATTTCCTGATCTACTGCTGTTGGCATTGTAGTAGTAACCAGGTATTTAGTTTTGTCTTCATTTATCCTTAGACCTACATCTTCACTAGCCTTGATTAACGCATTCGCATTTCCTCTTACAGATTCTTTCCTATCGCTAATGATGTTTAGATCATCTGCATACCCTAATATCTTAATATTTCCATTTAACTCCACACCCTCTGAATTATCTGCTGCTATTCGTACAATATATTCTAGGACTAAATTAAAAAGTAGCGGAGACAGGTCATCTCCCTGCTTAAGTCCGTTCTTTATTACAAATTGTTCTGACTCCAATTTCCCCACCCGTACTCTACCTTTTGTGTTTTTCAAACTCGCTTCTATAAGTCTAACATACTTCTTTGGTATTCCAAGTTCCAAAAGAATTCTGTACAATTTTGATTGCAATAGTGAATCATAAACAATAAATTGTATTAATCGGCTTAGGAAAATCACGTGAAACGTAAAGCTAAAGGAGTGAAGTCACGTGAGTCCAGAGCAACAAAATACACCGGTGTACAACAGTTAAGCGTAATAGGGGAAAAGAAGAAAGAGAAGTGCGAAAAGGGTAACAAACCTTGTAAAATGCCGAGATTTTCTGCATTAGTGACAAATATGGCACTTATGCACCAACCCAGAATATTGCGTTAGCATTTTATTTCCGAGAAGACGCAGTCTCTTTCTGTCATTATATAGTGATTTTTACCAATACGCCATTTGGATTCTGTTTAGGTGGTTATAGTCCTTTGACACCTTGAAGCAGATCGGAGATAGAGACAGTAGTTTCAGCAGGTGCCGCTGTGATTTCTAGGTTTTGCGAACGGCTCCCAGAAAAAAAAAGGTAACGTTCGTTACGTACCACCACGGCGCTGATCAAAACAACAAGCTGGCCGCTGTGGCCGAGCGGTTTTAGGCGCTCCAGTCGGGATCCGCGCTGCTCCTACGGTCGCAGGTTCGAATACTGCCTCGGGTATGGATGTGTGTGATGTCCTTACATTAGTTAGATTTAGGTAGTTCTAAGTCTAGGGGCCTGATGAGGTCAGATGTTAAGTCCCACAGTGCTTAGAGCCATATGAACCACATTTTTGATCAAAACGACAACACAAAACCAATACATGACCTTAAGTGCGCGGCGAATTCCAACAATGCCAGACTAAATTAGGTGCAGAACGTGGCCAACAGGTATCTCAGGAGCTACATTTTCGTGAGAAGCAGTGTATGGGAGGCACGGCATAGTTAAGCCGTAGGCCTATGTCAGATGTCCAACAATGTGTGCCTGCCGCAACGCAGCAGAGAAGGGCCCCAGATTGAACGATGAATGAAAGAAGATACGTCCACTTCACAGATGTGAGGCATTAGTGTCTACGATGCTCCTTTTCACTCACTCGTCCGGAGCGGATGTGATAGTAAGTGCAACTGGAGTAACACAGCAGAGAGACACAGTGGACAAAGTACGATCGTGGCCAAGGAGCTGCCAGCAAAAAACGGTTCAAACGGCTCTACGCACTATGGGTCTTAACATCTAACTAACCTAAGGACATCAAACACGCCTAGAACCGTTCGGACACAGCGGCCGGCCAGCCACCAGCATCAGGGGGCCCAAAAAATCTGAGGATGGCTTTAACATAAGCCGAAACCGGTCGTAATAAACAAATGTTATTGCGATCTTGACTGTTGTAGAGAGAGACGGCTACTATTGGACAGGCGTAGGGTGTTTCACATTGCCACTAGCGATCATAGAACTTCTTGTCACGCCCGCATATACAGAAACGAACTACTGCAGCAGGTTATCATCATGGAATTATTCTAGGGCGCTCAAAAGCATGGCTGCTACTGCCCTAGCTGAATTTGAATGTTTGCCGTTTGTGAAAATTGCGAAGACACCTATCCTTAAAAAAAAATCTGGCTGTGATGGTGCACCACAGAAATACATTAGCATTTTTTTTTTTTTTGAGAATGTGTGACGTCACCAACGTTTAAGAGTGAAGAGACCGGACTTTTTTTTATGTGAAATTTGGACAGACCTGTTCTTCATGGACGATGATGCTTGTCTGTGCGGAGAGATATGGCGAAAGAATTTCTCGTACGTCAAAACTGACAGACCATCGATGTCACTGATTTCCATACTGCATGTATCACTTTGTGGCGACTAGAGCTCAGAAGATGGTCATAATTGGAACTTTGACAGAAGTACCATCTCCATTTTGTCGCTTACCTACCGAACGGATCAGAGGGAAACGGCCGGACTCTGTGGTCGAGCGGTTCTAGGCGCTTCAGTCCTGAACGACGCGGCTGCTACAGTCGCAGGTTAGAATCCTGCCTCGGGCATGGATGTGTGTGATGTCCTTAGGTTAGTTATGTTTAAGTAGTTCTAAGTCTTGGAGACTGATGACCTCAGATGTTAAGTCCCATAGTGCTTAGAGCCATTTGAACCTTTTAGAGGCAAACGGCGCGGGACACTGGTTTGCATCCCCCAGGAGAATCAGTCAATGAATGTAGCATGGCTGCTGGGAGAAGGTGCGACTGCCGAACCGACGCGCCAAGTGGGTCGTGAGTTACAAAACGCAGCCGGCCTCTTACAACACACGCACGCTGGTCCTCACAGAAGCAGCACTCATTATACCGCTCTGCGGCGGACACGGCGCCTCACGTGGCCGATGTCGGCGTCAATTGTACACAGCGCTCATTTCAAACACCCGGCACTTTCTCCATTTTCGATACAGCTGTCACGAACTGAATAGTCCGCAGGCACCTGTGGCTGCGAAGTTTTTTCTCTGTCCACAAAACGAATGCGTGGGAAAATGTCATTCTTGTCACAAACACAAGACCAGGTAGTTGACACCTTAAATAAATCGGTACTCCCACAGAAGGGGCTTCTCTCCCTCTCGCCTCTCATCTTCGCTGCTGCCGCATAACAAATGAAAGAAGCAGACAGTTATGAGCAGAATCGCCTTAGTTATTGTTACGACGTAAAGTCAAGTGCCGGCACGCTAGTCGGGAACGATAGAGAAGAGAGGGCTGTGAGAAGACGTCAGCCAATCGCACACTGACCGACCCCTCTCCAGGACGACAACGCGACAGGGGCTTCTCTCCCTCTCGCCTCTCATCTTCGCTGCTGCCGCATAACAAATGAAAGAAGCAGACAGTTATGAGCAGAATCGCCTTAGTTATTGTTACGACGTAAAGTCAAGTGCCGGCACGCTAGTCGGGAACGATAGAGAAGAGAGGGCTGTGAGAAGACGTCAGCCAATCGCACACTGACCGACCCCTCTCCAGGACGACAACGCGACAGCAGCGGCCCCTGTGTGAAGAGGACGTAAGCAACCGACTGGCGACGCCCCAGTTGAATAGCAGCTTCAAGACTAGCGACTTGGATAGAAGCGTCAACGCTAGTTACTTCGCTTGTACTGTCTACGAAACACAGACTTGGGATTGTATATGCCGCAGAGGATTAATTATTTCGTATGTCGCCCTTTGCTTACGACGCATCTGTGTAATTGCAACGTTAAGTATTGTACACTACCGGCCATTAAAATTGCCACACCAAGATGAAATGCAGATGATAAACGGGTATTCATTGGACAAATATATTATACTAGAACTGACGTGCGATCACATTTTCACGCAGTTTGCGTGCATAGATCCTGAGAAATCAGTACCCAGAACAACCACCTCTGGCCGTAATAACGGACTTGATACGCCTGGGCATTGAGTCAAACAGAGCTTGGATGGCGTGTACAGGTACAGCTGCCCATGCAGCTTCAACACGATACCATAGTTCAGCAAGAGTAATGACTGGCGTATAGTGACGAGCCAGTTGCTCGGCCATCATTGACCAGACGTTTTCAATTGGTGAGAGATCTGGAGAATGTGCTGGCCAGGGCAGCAGTCGAACATTTTCTGTATCCATAAAGGCCCGTACAGGACCTGCAACATGCGGTCGTGCATTATCCTGCTGAAATGTAGGGTTTCGCAGGGATCGAATGAAGGGTAGAGCCACGGGTCGTAACACATCTGAAATTTAACGTCCACTGTTCAAAGTGCCGTCAATGCGAACAAGAGGTGACCGAGACGTGTAACCAATGGCACCCCATACCATAACGCTCGGTGATACGCCAGTATGGCGATGACGAATACACACTTCCCATGTGCGTTCGCCGCGATGTCGCCAAACACGGATGCGACCATCATGATGCTGTAAACAGAACCTGGATTCATGCGAAAAAAATGACGTTTTGCCATTCGTGCACCCAGGTTCATCGTTGAGTACACCATCGCATTCGCTCCTGTCTGTGATGCAGCGTCAAGGGTAAACGCAGCCATGGTCTCCGAGCTGAGAGTGCATGCTGCTGCAAACGTCGTCGAACTGTTCGTGCAGATGGTTGTTGTCTTGCAAATGTCCCCATCTGTTGACTCAGGGATCGAGACGTGGCTGCACGATCCGTTACAGCCATGCGGATAAGATGTCTGTCATCTCGTCTACTAGTGATACGAGGCCGTTGGGATCCAGCACGGCATTCCGTATTACCCTCCTGAACCCACCGATTCCATATTCTGCTAACAGTCATTGGATCTCGACCGACGCGAGCAGCAATGTCGCGATACTATAAACCGCAATCGCGATAGGCTACAATCCGACATTTATTAAAGTTGGAAACGTGATGGTACGCATTTCTCCTCCTTACACGAGGCATCACAATAACGTTTTACCAGGCAACGCCGGTCAACTGCTGTTTGTGTATGTGAAATCGGTTGGAAACTTTCCTCATGTCAGCACGTTGTAGGTGTCGCCACCGGCGCCAACGTTGTGTGAATGCTCTGAAAAGCTAATCATTTGCATATCACAGCATCTTCTTCCTGTCGGTTAAATTTCGCGCCTGTAGCACGTCATCTTCGTGATGTAGCAATTTTAATGGCCAGTAGTGTATATGCTGCAGAGGATTAATTATTTCGTATGTCGCAGTTTGCTTGCGACACATCTGTGTAATTGCAAGGTTAAGTATTGTATCTTTTCATTTTGTAATAATATTCATTAATACGGTTTGTTTGAATTGTTCGTCTAGCGAACCGAGTACGTAGGGCTCCTAAACTCCACATTGTTGACGACGAGCATGGAGACATAACAGTTACTAACCAGGCATGAGTGTCCCCCGTCTCCATATTTATTTAATGTGTTTACTGAAGAAGCTATTCAGATCATAAAGGATAAGACCTGGGGAATACAAGTCAATGGCGAAAGGTTAAATTGTATGATATGGTGATGACATCTTAATACACTAGTGTGCACAACTTAAGGACGAAAGTAGCTTTCTTAAGATGTGATACTGCAAAGTAAATTAGGTCGATGGAATTTGGACCATATATATAGAAAGAATTACCACACTATAGTACAGAGGACAACTGAAAGAAATTTGCAATGAGCCGAACTGAAACAACACTTGTATTCAAGGTCAATAATCACACTGCAGTCTCCGCAGTTCATGATGGTCCGCGGGACATTAGAAACGGTGGGTCATGGTTCTTAACAGCGTTGTTGAATACCACGGACGGCAGATCATGCTCTGCGACGTCCTGGCCACAAGGTTGGTAAGGAGTTCTTGCGGTAGGGCCTTCTATTTCTCCACCAGCACGTTTGACAAACTGCTGAATGGTCGTCGGTGCATCTGTCGTGCTACAAACGTCTCCCCAACTCGTCCCATACGTGCTCAACGGGACTTAAGTAGGGAGAACGGGCAGTCCAGACCATTCGTCGAATTTCCTCTCATTACAAGAACTTCACCTGCGCTGTTCGATCCGGTCGCGCGTTGCAATCATAAAAATTGAGTTGGAGCGAATGCCTCCTAGACGGACGCATATGGGGGAATGGGAACAGTGTCACAACAACGATGACCGGTGAGTATGGCAGTAAGCCCAGGCAGCATTGTGGCACCGCACATCATAGCACCCGGACCACCAAAACGTACCATGTTCGACAATGGTGGACGTACCCTCGTATCGAGAGTAGTGCATCCATGAACATTTCCGAATACGATCGTTTTGGTGGTCCAGATTTTACGGCATGAGGAGGCATAATGTTGAATAGGTGTACTTATCGTTACAACTTTGATCACGGTACACTCACCCGTCGGCGTCCACTTTACCCTTCCCCACGTGCGTATTTTCAGGAATGCATTCGGCCCTAACTTCATTTTTATGGATGACAATGCCCGATAGCATACAGCGCATGTGCATTTCTGCAAACGAGAGAATTCCAGACACGATCTTTCTCCTCGGAATGCGAAAATATGTTTTTCACACGCACGTATATAGGGAGATATCGTCATTGTAATAACGTAAGAGAAATTAGAGCTCGCACGGAAAGATCGAAGTGGTTGTTTCTTCCGCACGCTCTTCGAATGTGAAACGCTAGAGACATAGTCTGAAGGTGGTTCGATGAACCCTCTGCAGAACACTTGTGTGTGAATTGCAGAGTAGACATGAAGATCTAGATGACGGTGCCCTCAAAACTCATTTTTACGTTTTGTTTTGAAGTCTGTCCCACTAACTACATCATAGAGCAATTAGCGAGCTTCACGGCCTACATACTGTGCTGATGGTCAGTTCTGATTCTTTTAATAACGAGTATAACAGCGCGACAGATCCAAAGCCGTTATTACGGTATACTGGAACGGAATATGAGGATCTTGTTAGTTCTGGTGACTATGTCTTGTAAGACTTCACTCAGCAGGATCGCCTCATATACTTGGTCACTCTAACTGGCTTTTGATAAATTTCACTCATGTAGATAATTAATAACTTAGCACTGCTAATTTTCCTTCTTTTGCGGGCTACCGAACTACTGTGCGTAAGAACTCTATCATGGGTACTTACATTGATATGGGCACAGATGAGAGTGTGTGTGTGTTCGAGGGTGGGAGCCGGGGGGGGGGGGGGGGGGGAGGAAGTTGATTGCTAAATCACAAATAGTGGCAAGTAAATTAGTTCTCACTGCCGAATGGCGTCAAGCACGCGTTCGCAATTTTTAAGCGGCAATGTTAATGTTGTGCTGGAGTTAGATGACTCTGTGCCTAGAAGTCACTTAAAACTTCCGGGCTCTTAAGCCGTGGTCGATGTATAAAACTTTCTCCTAACGTTTCCTCTCCGACTGCTGCAGACATCTACTGAGGTAAAATGGCTAAGAGCCACGTTAGGAGAAAGTTTTATACATCGACCACGGCCTAATAGCCCGGAAGTTTCAAGTGGTATCAGTACCAGCCGTGAAAGATTACATTGTATGATCTGTGTCTAGAGTTCAGCACAATGTAACCCCACTGTCTTATAACAAACCAGCACTACATCTGCAACATTAAGAACAAAAATGATCGTATGGCTTGATTGGCCAGGACATCCCGTTTGGGGTTATATAATAAAGATGCACTGCTGTTCAGTTAATTGCGACCGATTAAGAGCCGTTTCGGGCAAAAGAAGGAATGGCGCCTACTACGAAGCCACAGCGGATTTCCTCTTCGATTTGGTAGCATGGAAAATTCTCTAATAACTTACTGTAAGTCGCTTCGCGGCATGTAAACGGGTTGCACCCAAGCTGAAACCCGGCACACTCGACATAGTTGTAATGGTCTTATAAAATTCGGACATTTACAAGCTTTTGTTTTGGTTAAAAGTGTATTTCACGGCACTGAGGTACCTGAACATGTCTCAGTAGACTGACAGCGATCCACTGATGAGCCACAACGTGATGACCAATGCCCGACGCGAGACTGGATACCGACTCGTGACGCAGTAAGCAAAGCATGCAAGCGGAGCAGAGACAAATGGGGAAACATGCTAGTAACGACATGGGCCTCAAATGGGGAAATCCCACTGTCATAACTGACTCCGACAAAGGCCAGATTGTTGTGGGCCGGCGCCTGCGAACGAAAATCTCGGAAACAGCGAAGCTATTCGGTCGTTCATGTGTTACTGTCATCAATATCTACGGAAATTGGTTGGCAGACGGTGAAACCAAGAGTAGGCGACAGTGTGTTGACGTCCATGCCTCATCACCGAGCGCGGAGGTCGGAAAATTGCCCGGTGGAGACAGCAGGCCAAGCGCCGATCTGGCGACAGAGCGCAAAGCCGGTGCAGGAGCAAGTGTTTCGGAGCACAGTGTCGAATTCCTGGCTCCGCAGCAGACTTCATGTTGACCCAAAGACAACGTTAATTACGTTTACAGAGGACAGGGGATCATCGAGGGTGGACCGTGGAGGATCAATTGAAATGGATCGCATGGCCGGATGAATCACGTTTCTTGTTACACCATGGCCTTGGCTCCGATTACCCCATTATCCAGGAGAACGGCTGCTCCAAATATGCGCCGCGTCATTGGCGCAGGACTCTGGGGGGCAGTATTACGCCTTGGGAGACAGTCATATGGCTTCCATGGGCGTTTTGTAGAAATCGAAGGAAGCACGACACACGTGGACTACACACTAATAAAACATCCTCGGATTTCAAGCAGCGTCAAGTGGTTTACTGCCCGCGACCTTTCGGCAAAGATCTCCTCTGCCATTGTCAAATATCATCCACCTTGACAATGGCAGAGCAGATCTCTGCCGAAAGCTCGTGGGCAGTAAACCACTTGACGCGGCTTGAAACCCGAGAATGTTTTATTAACGGATATCGTCGCGAAAGCATGCATTCGTACATGGGCTACACATTATTGCGGACCACTTGCATCTGTTCATTTGTGATGTCTTCCCTGACGGGGATGGCATCTTCTAGCAAGATAAACGTCTGTGTCATCAGGCCAGAACAGTGCTACAGTGGTCGAGGAGCGTGATAGGGAACTCCCGTCTCAGTCACTGATACAACATGCACTGATCAGAAGTGTTTGGATGCTCTTGCGTAGTGAGGAATTGAGTACTAGATGGCACTAAAGGCGGACCTGGTGATACAAAAGAGGGCGGGGTGTATTGAGCTGTCAGCAGAGAAGCAGTAAGACCAAAATGAGTCGGACACGAGAGCTCAGTGATTTCGACATTGACTACTCACTGGATGTCACCATAGTAAGAGATCGACCAAGGACATTTCAGTCCTTCTAAAGCCGCCCAGATCGACTGTTGGTGTTGCGATTGTGAAGTGGAAACGCGAAGGAACAACCGCAGCTAAACCAAAACCGGGATCTTGTGCACTCACTGACAGGAAACGTTGAGCGTGGTGTAGAGTGGTTGTAAGAAATCGCACAAAATCAGTGGAAGTAATGACTCGCGACTTCCGACGTCCTACCAGCAGTCCAGCTAGCATAATGACCGTGCGTATGGAATTAACAATGGCCTACAATGGTCGACCAGCTCGTCAAAAGCCGCACATTTCTGTAGTCCTGTGCTAAGTGACGCTTGATTTGAAGAGGAACGCCACTGAACAATGGATGACTACAAACCACTCATTTGTGTGATGTATCATACCCTATGGAAATCCGATCACGGGCTTTGGATTTGGAGAATACCTTGAGAATCTTACTTGCCATCGTGTGTATTACCAACAATGAAGTCCGGAGGAGTTGGAGTTAACAGTATGGGAGTGTTTCTCGTGATTAAAGTGTACTTCTCTTATGGCGCTTAACAAAGCGCTAAATGTGGAAGAATACAAACACGTTTTACAGCACTGTGCATGGCGGACAGTAGACGGTTGTTCGTGGAGGTGGAGGAGGAGGAGGAGGCTATAGTTTAAGGTCCCGTCGACAGCGAGCTCATTAAGGACAAGAGCACAAGCTCGGATTAGGGAACGATGGAAAGCGGCCGGGTGCTATCGAAGGAACCATCCCGGCATTTGCCTCAAGCGATTTCGGGAAGCGGGTTTGAACCGTCGTCCTCCCGAATAACAGAGTGCTAACCGCTGCGTGCCCCGCTCGGTACGGCTGTTTGCATCAGCAAGACAACGCACGCTTTCATAAAGCAGCATTTGTGAGGCCATGGTCTGTTGACAAGATTCATGAAATCGATGATCTCCCAGCGTTCCTACCAGAAACTTAAGGAACACCTTTGGAATGAGTTAGAAAGTCCAACATCTGGATCCGGCTCTTGACGAATAACCAGCTGTCACTTCTGAACAGGCATACAGACACATCATTGCAACTGTCCGAAGCAGAGTTCAAGCACTCATAGAGGCGAAGAGTGAACACACCGTTTATTAATATCCACTAATAGGTGTCATCCCGCCCGGTTAGCCATGCGGTCTAACGCACTGCCTTCCGGGCGGGAGTGCGTGCCAGTCCCCGGCACGAAATCGCCTGGAGGATTAGTGTCGAGGTCCGATGTGCCAGCCAGTCTGTGGATGCTAGAATGTGATTTTCATTCTGCAGCGGAGTGTGCGCTGATATCAAACTTCCTGTCAGATTAAAACTGTGTGCGGGATCGAGACTCGAACTCCGGACCTTTGCCTTTCGCGGGCAAGTGGTCTACCATCTGACCTAACCAAGCACGATTCACGCCCCGTCCTCACAGTTTCGCTTCTGCCAGTACCTCGTCTCATACCCTCCAAACTTTACAGAAGGTGTCCTGCGAACCTTGCAGAACTAGCACTTCTGAAAGAAATATTGCAGAGACATTACTTACCCTCATTCTGGAAACATCCCTCAGGCTTTGGCTAAGCCATGTCTCTGCGATATCCTTTCTTTCAAGAGTGCTAATTTTGCAAGGTTCGCAGCACAGCTTCTGTAAAGTTTGGAAGGTAGGAGACGAGCTACTGGCAGAAGTGAAACTGTGAGGACGGGGCGTGACTCGTGCTTGGGTAACTCAGATGATAGAGCACTTGCCCGCGAAAGGCGAAGGTCCCGAGTTCGAGTCTCGGTCTGGCACACAGTTTTAGCCTGCCAGTAAGTTTCAACTTTCAGTCTGTGGATGGTTTTTAAGGCGGGCCGGCCGCGGTGGTCTAGCGGTTCTAGGCGCGCAGTCCGGAACCGCGCAACTGCTACGGTCACAGGTTCGAATCCTGCCTCGGGCATGGATGTGTGTGATGCCCTTAGGTTAGTTAGGTTTAAGTAGTTCTAAGTTCTAGGGGACTGATGACCACAGTAGTTAAATCCCATAGTTCTCAGAGCCATCTGAACCATTTTAAGGCGGTTTTCCATCTGCCTCGGTACATGCAGGCTGGTTCCCCTTATTCCTCCTCAGTTACTCTATGTCGGGGCGGTTGCTGCGTGCAAACACTGTCTCCATGTACGCGTACGCCATAATTACTCTAACACTGGGGTTACACTCGTCTGGTCCACTGGGGCCCGAACCACCACACAATAACCCTGGGTTCGGTATGGAGCGGCGGTTGTGTGAGTGGACTGCTGTAGCCTGTTGTGGGGTTGTGAACCACTGAGGGCTGTGGCGGGCAAGAGGCCTCTCCGTAGCTTCTACGTCCCCAGTTCCATGCAATAAAAAAAATACCTGTCTACATACCTTTGGTCACATAGTGCAAAGCTTGATGTCAATCACTAATTTTAATGACGCTTCAACAACAATAGAGTATAATCTATTGCTGATAATAAAGAAATAAACTATAGTAATCTTTTATATCTACATATTAGAACCAGAGCAAAATGGCTGTGAGCACTACGCGACTTAACTTCTGAGGTCATCAGTTGCCTAGAACTTAAAACTAATAAAACCTAACCGACCCAAGGACATCACACACATCCACGCCCGAGGCAGGACTCGAACCTGCGACCGCAGCGGTCGCTCGGCTCCAGACTGCAGCGCCGAGAGCCGCTCAGCTACTCCGGCCGGCGAACCAGAGCATCTTAGGATTAAAACATCTTCATAATTTCCCGTACTACCTTTTCACTGTCCAACCGTGGCGACCTCTTGGGTGCTGCAGGAATTCGTCGTAGAGTTGGTACAAAAGTATCCCAGAATTTCTCATATCGTAACTCTTTCTTCATATGACAGGGAACGGATCTTGTATTTTTTGTTTTTTCTTGTGGTTTACTATTATTCAATTGTAACACCTCCGTATAGGTCATGTTAGGTTAATAGCAAAGGCCATGCTGTTTAGTTTTAGTAAAAAATTAAAGTGTCTCGTGCTGGTGTCGAAACGGAACCTGCCCAAATAAATCTCCCCTTTTCCTCCCAGAATCCACGTTGTTCGCAACCACCGTGGTCTGGTCGCGGGGAACAGGTGCGCAACGGGAGCGACGCTGGCCACATGTCTGGCTGGCCGTAAATTAACGGCGGCGTGCGTCGCCGTGCTAATAAGTGAGTGGCGAGGGCGCGGGACGCTGGCGGCAGCCAAGGTCGCGCAGCGCCTCTGCAGGTGGCCGCCGCAACCACCACTAGCAAGTAAGTTACGACCACATGCTGGCCTCTCAGTATTCTCGCGACCTCCTCGCCAATGAATGACGCATCAGAGAAGGATTTCAGCTTTTATTCGCGACACACAATCGCGAATAGCTTCTCTCAACATTCTCATAAACGAAGGCTATAAAACTTGGAGAGCTCGGAGACTACATCGATGTCCCACAAGTCTTCAAACGGTGCGGGGTGGATTTTTTTCCTCCTTTGCCGTACCATTCGCGAATGGCACTTGGGACGAATGATTTTTTGTAAGCCTACGTCGGAGTTATACGAACGACATTCAATAATTAGAGAGACAAATTGATGTAGAAATGAAACAGTTTGTAGGAGGAGTTTTGTGCTCTCATGACGTTAGTTTGGCATCACACGGATGAAATGAGAATTAGCTGACGCTTAAAAATTGTTTTGTTTACAACCTCAAGTTTGCATATAATGATGGCGTGTCCGCTTCAAGTTTCCATATTAGCTAAACAATGTTCAGTGATCCAGTTTTTTTCTGCAGGTGGAAAACTGGTTAAAATCTTTTCGCGAATGATTTTACAATATAGGGAAAGTTGAGTGAACCGCGTGAATTTAATATAAGTGACAGAGCAGTTCAAAAATGGTCGAACCGCAGTGGTTCCAGATCAATCAGCTGGTGTTAACTCCCGTACTGACAACATTATTCGGGAGGACTGTCGTGTTACAGTCGAATATATGGCAAAAACAATTGCAGTGAGTATTGGCACAGTTCATAACTTTGTCAGTAACTAGCTCGAGTTCAGCGAAACAAGTGCAAGATGGGTCCGGAAAGAGTTAACGCAACAGACTTGAAAGAACGCTATGAAAGGGTGGATGACCCTTTCCTAAACCATATATTAAAGTATGATGAAACTTGGATTCACCATTTTGACCAGAGTCCAAAAAAAAAGGAAGGTGGAAGAATTTGTGGCAATGTGCTCAAACAACGAGAAAAAGACGTATCAGATATAAAAAACTAGTTCATCGTTGTGAAAACTATTAATAGTGGTGGTGATTATGTTGAGAAGTAGCACATGTCACATTTGGTAAAAATACAGTTTTTTTCTATACCAATTTATCTCTTTAATTGCCGAACGTCCCTCGTAATTTGTTCAGTATTCTCGTCATAGCTCGTCGTAGTCACTTGGCGAAATATATGTGGGAGGAAGTAACCGGCTGTTCTTGGGTGTACGCTCTCAAAGAGCCTAACAAAGAGTACTTTGAATTAGAAGATAAACCAGTAATAATTACAGTATAAACACCTAATCTAGTACAACATAAAAAAATAAAAACCCGAATTTCAATACTAAATCTCTTCGTGATGCAGAATGCCTTTCTAGTAGCGTCTACCAACGGCGCTCGTTACGCATCTCCGGATCGCTCACTCGCCGGTTAAACGATCCCGTGACGGAACGCGCCGTTCACAGTTGGATCTTGGTATCTCTTCTACTAACCGAACCTGGTAAGGGTTCCGGAGTAATGAGCAAGAACTGGTATTAGAAGTGTTTTGCGGGCCGCTCCTCATTTCACTTTAGGTCGCTCCGAATAGTTCCTCCTAGGCACTCTACGGTAGTTACTGTTTCATCAAGTGATTTGTTGCCAATAGAGTAATTGAATAGCCACAGGAAGGCGCAATAGTGAGGGACGCTCCGGTCGGAAATGCCACGGTATATAACTGGCTGGTCGGAAGTGTCACGGCACCTGCAGTACCCACAAAACGGTCGGAAAGTCCACGGAGGCAGAGACAGGCCCGGCTAGGAAATAAGATGTTGAGGCGTAACGCCTTATAACGATACTGCCTTGGAGACGGTTAAGTGAGAGATGTGTCTCAGAGCTGGACAGTGACAGATGGTGATGCGAGACTGGACGCACACGTAGTTTATGTATCAGTCGATAGAGGACAATATTGGACAGAGGGACTGTGATTTTAGTTTCGATTGTACCCACTAGAGTGCACTAAAGTAATAGAATGTTTTTCATAAACTGTTCTAGTATTTTCATAAAGTGTCGTTATGTCTTTTTATATGTAAAATGTTGTAAATGTGTTTAGCAGTATGAATGATGCGTGAGTGTGGTTTAAGGTTAATATCGAGATAATTGTTTAACGAGTTATGTAGTAGGATATAGTGTGGGAACATTTCGAAGAAGTATGGATATGGACAAAGGGGATTTTTGTAGAATAGATTTGCAAAGTAAGTTTACGGTAAAGGGAAAGTTAATTCAGGTATAAATAACAACAGTAAATAACTTTATGCATAAGCAAAACTTTAGCATATTAGATAATTACGTCGGTAAAAAGTGCAGTCGTGAGGTTTACTATTTTGCGATTGGTATAGATGAAAAGCGCGGACTGACGCGGGAGAATGTTGTTTTGCCATTGGCTGTTGAGTAAACTGACCAATGGTAAAGCAAGATTTTCGCGCGCCTTTCTCTGCTGGTAGAGAAGACATAGAGTATTCCAGGGAGGAGTCGAAGCCTAGCCATGAAAGAGATCGGATGTGTGCAGTAGTAGTTCCGAAGGAAATGATAAGTTGCCGGATCTAGCAGTGTTTCGTACATCAAAAGTGTTGGAAAGTGACGGCATAATTATCCCGATGTGTGTGTATAAATTTCGAAATTAAGTGAATTTTGTGACGAGAAAAGACATAAATTCCGCGTGGCGTATTGAGCAGGTCGGTGGCTAAAAACTGTGACTGCATTTGGTACCGACAGACTTAATATTTGGCGAGCATTATCAATCAAAAACAATCAGTATTTTTGTAGCTATTACGTTTTCGGGAAATGCAACACCATAAACTTGCTAACGTGAGTGAAAGGGATTGTGAGTGACTGTGTTAGGACTAGCACGGGCTTGGCAGTGATACTTGTTCACCTAAGTTTCAGAATATATTAATTGAGGACAAAATTTCCAACCTTTCATTTCGTGTTTCTCCCAAAACGTAGATTAGTGACTTAAATTGCAGCCTGGTTCAGGTCGAAGTACAGTAGGTTTCACTCGGCTTTCCTACTGATGATCTACTGAGACAATGTTCACAGGTAGGTGCAGGTTCGTCGTAAAGGGACGGAAAGAACCGCGCCGCCGCAATGTTACACCCTTAGAGCGAGTTGGCGGTTTCGGCTATGAGGACATTTGAAATAAGCTTTATACACTTTCAGTTATTAAAATTAAGCCGTATCTGGACGCAATTTTATATTCTCTTTCAAATAACCCTTAGTAAGTAAACATGTTTACGAAAACTTCATTTCCGCGGGACTATAGTACCGTTAGTTGCACTGCATTTTCTTGTAGTCTAGCTGCTGGCTAGAGCGCGTGGTGCTTGCTGCGTGCTTACCTCTGGGCATTCCGCAGGGCGGCCTGGTGCGCGAGGAGTCGAGGAAGTCGAGTGCGTACCTCCTGGCCGGCGGGAAGGTGAGCGCCACGTGGGCGCTGGCCTGCCACAGGCAGCAGGCGGCCGCCAGCAGCCCCAGCACCCGCGCCGTCCCGCCCATCGCGCGCTGCAACACACACCTGACGATGTCAGCGCTCTGCCCGCCGAAACGTTCCAAAAGTAAACACAGGCAACAACAAAAAACAAATAGCGATTCTATTCGAGACACAAAGACCGTCAGAGTTCCCCAGGCTAGTCCCCACATGTTTAACGTAAGCGTCATTTGAGGCTGGAGCTTGTTTCGATATAGCTTTCCACTTTAATCTATACTTTTCAAGTCTGTTCATCTCCACATAATTTCTGGACACTAATCAGTTTGAACCTGCATAGCCGGCCGGAGTGGCCGTGCGGTTCTAGGCGCTACAGTCTGGAACCGAGCGACCGCTTCGGTCGCAGGTTCGAATCCTGCCTCGAGCATGGATGTGTGTGATGTCCTTAGGTTAGTTAGGTTTAATTAGTTCTAAGTTCTAGGCGACTGATGACCTCAGAAGTTAAGTCGCATAGTGCTCGGAGCCATTTGAACCATTTTTTTGAACCTGCATACTGCACTCAAATGTAGACCTCTCTCCGAAATTCCCCTAATATCTCTCTCTCTCTCTCTCTCTCTCTCTCTCTATATATATATATATATATATATATATATATATATATATATATATATATATATATATATAAACACACACACACACACACACACACATACTTATGCATCCTTTAGTAAGTTAACCGTACTTTGAAGTTAAAAACTTGAATACACAGCATTAATCTACCACAATGATACATATTACATAGTTCCTTATGAATAGGCTTTCGGCTTCTTAGGCTATCCTCAGGTAATGTACTGTTTCTCTGGGGTGGACTTGGGTTAGTTCAAATGGCTCTGAGCACTATGGGACTTAACATCTGAGGTCATCAGTCCCCTAGAGCTTAGAACTACTTAAACCTAAGGACATCACACACATCCATGCCCGTGGCAGGATTCGAACCGGCGGCCGTAGCGGTCGCGCGGTTCCGGACTGAAGCGCCTAGAACCGCTCGGCCACTGCGGCCGGAGTGGACTTGGGTTTTTAAAAAATGTAAGCTAAATAACACTATAGATTTTATAAATAATCGACAAGTACGCCAAAGAAGAAGAGATAGAACTGCAATGGACATGTTATTCCATGGACTCTCCCGCTTCGATGCATGAGCTATCTTTCCTCTGTCATTCGCTTATCTTATCTGCTTGGATTCGGACCTAAGAGTATGTTGTTGCGTAAAGCTCATCTCGCTGTACCAGCTGACAATGTAAGCTCTACCTCAAACCCGAAAAATGTAATGGTTATTTTGTCAAAAGAATTTGTGTATGTAGTCAATCTATTGTAAATCTGATACCTTTATTGTCTTAAGTAGATATGGGCCTTAACAAATAATTTTCATTGTTACGCGCCATCTTAGAAAAATCTTTAACATTTTTCTTTTAGCTCATCTACGAGACGTGCCGTCGGTTAGGACAATTAACTTTATTTCAGATCCCACGAGACCGGAGGCAGCTAACAATAATTTAACAGTTTTATTTACAGATTTTCTTTATGTAACGAGATAACATCCCAGGCAGAAAAGGTCTGGTAACAGGATTCCAGTTCCATTATAGGATTTCATTTGTAGATGCTACTCTTGTTATCTTATACTGGGGAATCGAGACGAAACCACGATGTATCGACGATTACGTAACTACCCTGAGAACTGAGCTAGTTTACTGAGTGCTTATACAAGTCGGGCTAAATTAAACAACATTTTACACTGTTAATAATATTCCTACATTAGTTATTTCTCTTTTATGCTGAGCCAGTGCATTAATGTGTGTTTCTTTTTTATATAAGTCACGGCTCATATTTTATTACATTACACTAATAGTCACAAAACAAATAAAAATTTATGTTTTATTACATTACAGTAGCTTGAAACTAAACAGTTAGTCCACACAACTTCAGCGAGAGTTCCTAGCTGTGCAAAGATTGTTGTACAAAGATATGGGACATTTTATGAATATACCGATAGAAAACGGAAGTATGATGTAATACCCCCAAGAGACTCTGAACAAATAAATCTTATATTACAGTATATTCAAATATTAAAACTACTTGGTGTATCAGCCAAATATGCTGTAAAAGTGAGTAATGGTAGAGGTTACTATGTTATATGAATAAACTTATGAACAGGCCGAAAAAAGGAAGGGGCGGTGGAGAAAGCAGTCTGTGAAATTTGGGTGTGAGAGAAGCAGTAACTGGCTGCTGCTACTTTAGTAAGGATGACTAATGGAACGGTGTTTGGTCATTAAGGACCAGGTCAGGATACTTTGATTCGTGTCTATTAATGGCCAGAATTTCGAGTAATTTTAGTTTTCAGTTTTTGGTACCTCTATGGAGAACACATATCGTATCGTAACAAACTATTAAATAAACATTATTGTGGAACATTAAAACTGTGTATTCAAGTTTTTAATATGTCTATGTCTGTCCAAGAGCTGACAGAATACTCCATAAGAATTCCTTGATCAATGACAGGTCTCTTGATACGCAGTTCTCGTTTAACATAAAATTGATTTGCTGACTAGGCATCCAACCTCACAGAAAACCATTTCTTAGCATATATATCATATTGTAAACAAGGTCCTACAGAACCTAATACTAAACAACAAGGTAATAAACACAACAGACGGAAAATGCTTTTAGGCCTAATTTACGTTCCTACAATTATTTCTTAAAACTTTGCAGACCTAAATAAAAGTATCCTAAAGGTGCCTAAACGTGTTCGGGCAGTAAAAAGATTAGCTGATATTGTTCTTGTCGGTTCTGCAGCCGGACCGTACAATCATCTTGACTCAATGGAAGGGCTCAATCTGGGCGCCGTCTCGAGGTGAAAACTTGCGTTGGCTAATCTCGCAGGAACCGATTCATACCGTGAACGGCGGCACATTTATACGTCGCTGATGGTGGGAATCAGTTCCTACCTGAAGATGGCGCCCAGACGGAGCTCTGAAATACTGTATCCAGATGACTGCATAATCCGGCTGCAAACCGACGAGAATGTTATCAGGTAACAGGACAGGAAAGTTTAGATAATCACAGAAAGACTTCTCGTTTGTATAATAAGCGGACCTGAAATTCCACAATTTTGTCTACAAATCAGCTGCTGTTACAGCTTCAAAACGAAACGATGATATTGCTTAACGCCTCTGTGCTTCTGTCAACCGGTCCTTTCTTTTACGCAAGTTCTACCATTAAGCTCTTGCCTACTTAATTCGATTCATGAATCGATTCCGTGGTTCACCAGTTAGCGCTGATGGCTACTGACACAGGGGTTCCACCATTTGTTTCCATACTATACGACAGGTCTTTTTTCTGTCATTACTTGCTTCATTCACCTTTGGTAATTATTTGTATACGTGAGGGCCCCGCCCGCCGGAGGTTCGAGTCCTCCCTTGGGCATGGTTGTGTGTGTTGTTCTTAGCATAAGTTAGTTTAAGTGGTGTGTAACTCTAGGGACCAATAAATATGCAGTTTGGTCCCTTAGGAATTCACACACATTTGAACATTTTGTATACGTGAGAAGTGCCAAGTTGCACCGTGGTTGGAAGTTCACGTGGAACTAAAGGCCCCCATGTAACTGACTGCGTAGTAACATCACGCTGCAAAAAGTTATGTCACGAAATGAACTAGAAATAAATAAAATGTGAGTTATGCAAACACTTGTAGAAGAAAGTTGTTCTTTCTGAATTAATCGACAATGGTCTCTAATGAAATGCTTTGCATACATTATGCAGATGGTGTTGTCGCAGAGCTGCTAAACACTATAAAGATACCTTAAGGAACATACGTCAATGGAAGTAATCCTTCATACCTTAGCTTAATCGCACTGGCAACAACAGACGTGTGCTCCTGCAGTGGCAGTCTAGCCGTGTTCTTGTCGTGAGTCACCCGTGGAAACGCGCTGCTCAGCGGGCGTGAAGGCTGGGCCTTAACCGCGTGCTTACGACACGCCAAGCTACCGCGGCGGGCCTTCAACGAATAATGGTCGACCCAACAATTTTCCAGACATAATACAGAAGAGACAGGCGTTTAACTAGGTCTAGGATGGCCTTTGAAGTCTTATGCACACCCAGTGATGTAATGCGCAGTCCTAGTGCTCTTTCGCTTGCATCCATTGATAGAGTGGCTGTTTACACGCCTGCCTCAATGTTACTTGTACCTTGATGCGTACCCCGAGGTGAAAAAAGTCATGGGTTAGCGATATGCACATTTACGGATGGCGGTACTGTCGCTTACACGAGGTGTAAAAGGGCAGTGCACAGGCGGAGCTGTCATTTGCACTCAGATGATTCATGAGAAAAGGTTTCTGAAGTACACTACTGCCCATTAAAATTGCTACACCACGATAATGACGTGCTACAGACGCGAAATTTAACCGACAGAAAGAAGATGCTGTGATATGCTAATGATTAGCTTTTCAGAGCATTCACACATTGTTGGCGCCGGTGGCGACACCTACAACGTGCTGACATGAGGAAAGTTTCCAACCTATTTCTCATACACAAACAGCAGTTCACCGGCGTTACCTGGTGAAACGTTATTGTGATGCCTCGTGTAAGGAGGAGAAATGCGTACCATCACGTATCCGACTTTGATAAATGTCGGATTGTAGCCTATCGCGATTACGGTTTATCGTATCGCGACATTGCTGCTCGCGTTGGTCGAGATCCAAAGACTGTCAGCAGAATATGGAATCGGTGGGTTCAGGAGGGTAACACGGAACGCCGTTCTACATCCCAACGGCCTCGTATCACTAGCAGTCGAGATGACAGGCATCTTATCAGCATGACTGCAACGGATCGTGCAGCCACGTCTCGATCCCTGAGTCAACAGATGGGGACATTTGCAAGACAACAACCATCTGCACGAACAGTTCGATGACGTTTGCAGCAGCATCGACTATCAGCTCGAAGACTGTGGCTGCGGTTACCATTGACGCTGCATCACAGACAGGAGCGCCTGCGATGGTGTACTCAACGACGAACCTGGGTGCACGAATGGCAAAACGTCATTTTTTCGGATGAATCCAGGTTCTGTTTACGGCATCATGGTGGTCGCGTCCGTGTTTGGTGACATCGCGGTGAACGCACATTGGAAGCGTGTATTCGTCATCGCCATACTGGCGTATCACCCGGCGTGATGGTATGGGGTGCCATTGGTTACACGTCTCGGTCACCTCTTGTCCGCATTGACGGCACTTTGAAGAGTGAACGTTACATTTGAGATGTGTTACGACCCGTGGCTCTACCCTTCATTTGATTCCTGCGAAGCCCTACATTTCAGCAGGATAATAAACGACCGCATGTTGCAGGTCCTGTACGGGCACTTCTGGGTACAGAAAATGTTTGACTGCTGCCCTGGCCAGGACATTCTCCAGATCTCTTACCAACTGAAAACGTCTGGTCAATAGTGGCCGAGCAACTGGCTCTTCACAATACACCAGTCACTACTCTTGATGAACTGTGGTACCGTGTTGAAGCTGCATGGGCAGCTGTACCTGTACACGCCATCCGAGCTCTGTTGACTCAATGCCCAAGCGTACAAGGCCGTTATTACGGCCAGAGGTGGTTGTTCTGGGTACTGATTTCTCAGGATCTGAGCACCCAAATTGCGTGAAAATGTAATCACAAGCCAGTTCTAGTATAATATATTTCTCCAATGAATACCCGTTTATCATCTGCATTTCTTCTCGGTGTAGCAATTTTAATAGCCAGTAGTGTAATTATGGCCGCACGCGGATCGCGGAATGGGAGTTGGAGCATGGGACATTCAGTTTCGGAAACCGTTAGAGAATTTAGTACTCCGCGATCCTCAGTTTCAAGAATGTGCAGACAATACCAAATTTCAAGCATTACCTCTCACAACGGACAACGCAGTCGCCGATGGCTTTCACTTACGACCGAGAACAGCGGCGTTTCGGTAGAGTTGTCAGTGCTGACAGACAAGCACCATCGCGTGAAATAACCTCAGAAATCGATGTGAGACGTACGGCGACCGACGCGAGTGCCTTTGCTAGCAGCACGACACCGCCTGCAGCGCCTCTCCTGGCTCGTGACCATATCGGTTGGACCCTAGACAACTGGAAAACCGCGACCTGGTCAGATGAGCCCCCAATTTCAGTTGCTAAGAGCTGATGATACGATTGGAGGTTGGCGCAGTGTCAACAAGGCACTGTGCACGCTGCTGGTGACTCCACAATGGTGTGGGCTGAGTTTACATGGAATGGAGTCGGTCCTCTGGTCCAACTCAATCGATCACTGACTGAATAATTTGGCCATCCAGATCGCCCAGCATGAATCCCATCGATCATTTATGGGACATAACCGTGATATCAGCTCGTGCACAAAATCCTGCACCGGCAGCAGTTTCGCAATTAGGGACGCATACACAGGCAACAAGGCTCAATATTTCTACAGGGAACTGCGAACGATTTGTTGATTCCACGCCAAGTCGAGTTGCTGCGCTACCCTGGACGAAATGAGCTTCGACACGGTATTAGGAGGTGTCTCATGGCTTTCCTCACCTCGGTGTATATGTCGCAATGCTAGTATTCTTTCATGAATTGATGTATGTATAAAATTTTACTCTGTGTTGTTGTGGTTTGTTCTATTTTGACAGTCACCGAAGACTTCAGTAAAGCTGAGTTTACTTACAATCCTAGTTGCATGCGGTTGTTCTTGTGACCCGACAGTATTTCGCTGAGTTTACTGCTTTATTTCTTCCTGTTTCATTTCTTCAACTGTACTGCCATCGTAGTTGTTCACATTCGCAAGTAAGACCTTGAAAATATAAGCGGAATCAGTACAGAAGGTAAACGTTTTTCACCAGCAATGCTTGAGGGGAATTTTGAAATGGTTCAAATGGCTCTGAGCACTATGGGACTCAACTGCTGAGGTCATTAGTCCCCTAGAACTTAGAACTAGTTAAACCTAACTAACCTAAGGACATCACAAACATCCATGCCCGAGGCAGGATTCGAACCTGCGACCGTAGCGGTCTTGTGGTTCCAGACTGCAGCGCCTTTAACCGCATGGCCACTTCGGCCGGCGGGAATTTTGAAGATCAGTTATTGCGACCACGTTTCGAATCATGAAGTGATGACGATTAGACGTCTATGCAGCCCACACAAAATCGTTCCTGGAAGGTGACTGATGCTCGCGGGGCATGTTCTACGCAATGACCTTCCTAGACTCTGAGAAGCTCATCTGCAGAAACCAGCACGGTTTTCGGAAACACCGGTCACGCGACACACAGCTGGCCCTCATTGGACATGATATACAACAGGCTCTAGGTACCGGCTCCCAGGATGATGCCATATTTATCGGCTTTCGAAAGGCGTCCGACTCAGTTCCGCACTGTCGCTTGCTCCAAAAAGTGCGCGCTTACGGTCCATCCGATGACATATGCGGGTGGATAGAAAGTTTCCTACCAGACAGGGAGCAGTATATCGTCCTGAAGGGGTGACGTCAACAAAAACAAGCGTAACTTCAGGTGTGCCCGAGGGCAGCGTAATAGGTCCGCTGCTTTTTACGATTTACATAAACTATCTTGTTGATGGTATTGACAACGACATTAGATTGTTTGCGGATGATGCTGTAGTCTACAGGAAAGTAGTATCACACGAAAGTTGTGAACAAATCAATCAGGATTTGCAGAAAATAAATGCGTGATGTAATGACTGGCAGTTATCTCTCAGTATTAGTAAGTGTAACCTACTGCGTATAACAAGGCGAAAGCCGGCCGCAGTGGCCGAGCGGTTCTAGGCGCTACAGTCCGCGCTGCTGCTACGGTCGAAGGTTCGAACCCGACCTCGGATATGGATGTGTGTGATGTCATTAGGTTAGTTAGTTTTAAGTACTTCTAAGTCTATGGGACTGATGACCTCAGATGTTAAGTCCCATAGTGCTCAGAGCCATTTGAACAAGTCGAAAATACCCATTAATGTACAAGTACAAAATAAAAGCCCAGTCTTTGGAAGCGGTAACATCCGTGAAGTGTCTGGGTGTGACTATTCGAAATGATCTCAAATGGAATGATCAGATTACACAAGTACCGGGCAAGGCGAACTCTAGATTGCGGTTTGTTGGTAGAATCCCGAAGCGATGCAGTCCTTCACCAAAGGAAATTGCTTACAATACTTTAGTTCGTCTAGTTTTAGAGTATTGTTCGTCTGTATAGGACCCTTACCAGCTGGATCTGATTCAAGAGATTGAGAAGGACCAAAGAAGAGCAGCAAGATTCGTGACTGGTACATTAAGCTATCGCGAGAGCGTTACAAATCTAATAGAAAGTTTGAAGTTGGACACACTTGCAGATAGAAGACTCGCTAAATGGAAGGGGCTGCTCACTAAATTCCGAAATCCGATCTTCGCCGAGGATCTAGATCATACATTATTACCACCAACTTTCGAATAATGCAATGATCACCATTCAAAGTTACGGGAAATTAGAGTTCGTACTGAGTAGTTTTCCCCTCGCGCGATCCGCGAGTAGAACAGAGAGGGGTTGATAATGTGAAGAGGATATTTTTAAACACTAGGCTACGGTTCTTTATTTCCTGTTCAAATAATTGTCAGACTGAGCAGTCAGGAATGTCAAAAAAAAAAGTTCAGATAAAATGCGATGTTTTGTGCCCATAATAATGACAACTGGATAGAGAGAGGCAGATATACGTTCAGCAACATGGCGGCCAAAGATGTCGAGCGTCACGACTTCGTAACTCACAGTGCTGACTGCAGATTCTCTTAGTTGAGCTCACTGCCCTACACTGGCGGCTAGCACCGTCTATAGGGAAATTCCGGTTTGAGACTTCTACAACCGCTACACGACAAACGAGAAGCGGCACTGGTAAATCGGTTTACGAAATCCGGTTTTAGGAGCGCATGTACGCATAGTGCGTATGTACACTACTAGCAATTAAATTTGCTACACCAAGAAGAAATGCAGATGATAAACGGATAATCATTGGACAAATTTATTATACTAGAACTGACATGTGATTACATTTTCACCCATTTTGGGCGCATAGATACTGAGAAATCAGTACCCAGAACAACCAACTCTGGCTGTAATAACGGCCTCGATACGCCTGGGTATTGAGTCAAACAGAGCTTGGATGGCGGGTACAGGTACAGCTGCCCATGCAGCTTCAACACGATACCACAGTTCATCAAGAGCAGTGACTCGCGTATTGCGACGAACCAGTTGCTCGGCCACTATTGACCAGACGTTTTCAATTGGTGAGAGATGTGGAGAATGTGCTGGCCAGGGCAGGACCGTCGAACATTTTCGGCATCCAGAAAGGCCCGTACATTTCCTGCAACATGCGGTCGTGCACTATCCTGTTGAAATGTAGGGTTTCGCAGGGATCGAATGAAGGGTAGAGCCACGGGTCGTAACACATCTGAAATGTAACGTCCACTGATCAAAGTGCCGTCAATGCGAACAAGAGGTGACTGAGACGTGTAACCAACGGCACCCCATACCATCACGCCGGGTGATACGCCAGTATGGCGATGACGAATACACGCTTCCAATGTGCGTTCACCGCGATGTCGCCAAACACGGATGCAACCATCATGATGCTGTGAACAGAACCTGGATTCATCCGAAAAAATGACGTTTTGCCATTCGTGCCCCCAGATTCGTCGTTGAGTACACCATCGCAGGCGCTCCTGTCTGTGATGCAGCGTCAAGGGTAACCGCAGCCACGGTCTCCGAACTGATAGTCCATGCTGCTTCAAACGTCGTCGAGCTGTTCGTGCAGATGGTTGTCGTATTGCAAACTCCCCCATCTGTTGACTCAGGGATCGAGACGTGGTTGCACGATCCGTTACAACCATGCGGATAAGATACCTGTCATCTCGACTGCTAGTGATACGAGGCCGTTGGGATCCAGCACGGCGTTCCGTATTACCCTCCTGAATCCACCGATTCCATATTCTGCTAACAGTCATTGGATGTCGACCAACGCGAGCAGCAATGTCGCGATACCATAAACGGGAATCGCGATAGGCTACAGTCCGACCTTTATCAAAGTCGGAAACGTAATGGTACGCATTTCTCCCCCTTACACGAGGCATCAGAACAACGTTTCACCAGGCAACGCCGGTCAACTGCTGTTTGTGTATGAGAAATCGGTTGGAAACTTTCCTCGTGTCAGCACGTTGTAGGTGTCGCCACCGGCGCCAGCCTTGTGTGAATGCGCTGAAAAGCTAATCATTTGCATATCACAGCATCTTCTTCCTGTCGGTTAAATTTCGCGCCTGTAGCACGTCATCTTCGTGATGTAGCAATTTTAATGGCCAGTAGTGTATGAGACTGTGCCGCCATCAGCGGACCGCGCGTCCACGGCGCCGCAGCCAGCGACCTTGGCCAGAGGCGCCGCTTGCTTTCCCGCGTCGCCGCGGCGGCCCCGGACGGGATGGCTGCATTCTTGGCAGCGTCCGCACCTGCGCCGTACCTCTCGCGCCTCGCGTTCGCCGGCGAAGAACGCGATCGCTGTCGCGCCCGGCGCGGCACATATTACGGCAGCCGGCGGAAAGTTTCCGCACTGCGTCACCGTGAACTCAGCATTCCGCCCGCGACTGTGGCCACATCTTGGCCGAGGCTCAGGTAACTGAATAGGGAATTCTGAGGGGCTCCGCTTCAGTCACGCCGGACACTTGACTTTCAAATGCACCCAAGGTTACCTTCACGACTGGCAAAACAGTCCTTACGTTCTGAAAACACGGTCATAAGGCAACCGTGCTCGTGCCCCTCCGTATCCAGATAAACATCTGAGTACCTACGTCTTTTTAGATGCAATTTTTTGTCCACAGACTGTAATATTATTTTCTACACTGACTTTGCTGGTCTGAATGCGGATATTTTCTAAATGGAAACAGTGACTCAGCTCCAGAGCAAGACATGTGAATGTATGGCACAGCTGCTTTAGCTTTGCTTGAGATGTGACATGCTTGTTAATTACAAGGATGAAGAAAGGAAATTTGCTGTTTGCTCACTGCTGGTTCGTCTCTAACTTATCCCGGTTGGAATTACAGAGTATTTAGCAGTCATCCGATGTCTCCATTTATTCTGAATAAATACATAATTCGGGAGATACCTCACACCATTCCGGAGGTCACTCATTCCAAGAAAAGGAAGAACACAGGGTGATTCCGTGATGATGATACCAACTCCAGGGATGATGGAGAACGGTAAATGTATGAATGGTTCAAATGGCTCCGAGCACTATGGGACTTAGCTGTTGAGGTCATCAGTCCCCTAGAACTTAGAACTACTTAAACCTAACTAACCTAAGAACATCACACACATCCATGCCCGAGGCAGGATTCGAACCTGCGACCGTAGCGGTCGCGCGGTTCCAGACTGTAGCGCCTAGAACCGCTCGGCCACTCCGGCCGGCGGTAAATGTATGACTCTATGGTAAGGGACCCCGGGCCAGAAAAGAAGAAGTCGAAAGTTATAAGCGAAAATCGTTCTGTTAGCTCTTGACAGTCGAATACCCTATGTATCGGTAGTATTGTTGCTAAGACTATACGGTAGGAAATTTTCGGAGGTGGTACTAGGGACCAAAATAAGAAAAAAAGTCCGGTAAATATGGCCAACAAAATGAATACCTTAAGAGCTATGAGAATTTCATCTTCACTACTGTGAAACACACCTTTTCTACTGAAAAAGTGCCTATAGTTTTTATGGTATGCATTTTGGAGCCCATATTTACTGCACTTTATTACTGTTTTGATCCATACTACCGTCTCTGAAAGTTGCAAACTCTACAATCTTCTGCTCTCTCTCTCTCTCTCTCTCTGTGTGTGTGTGTGTGTGTGTGTGTGTGTGTGTGTGTGTGTGTGTGTGTGTGTGTTTGTGTGAGTTTGCCGTTAACTGGTGGTTAACGGCGAGGTTAATAGCACTCTTACAAATAAGACACGCATAAAATGGCTGAAAAAGGTTACCACACAGTAAAGAGTAAACCTAGAAAATGACTCACTGACACTCCCGTCTCTCTCGTGTTGACGCACGCAGTTACTCCCTATCGCAAACCCCTTAAGGCAATGGGGCAAGTGTGAGCCACACGTGGGATTAAAACATAATGGTTAATGTGTGTGAAATCTTATGGGACTTAACTTCTAAAGTCATCACCCCCTAAGCTTACACACTACTTAACCTAAATTATCCTAAGGACAAACACACACACACACACCCATGCGCGAGGGAGGACTCGAACCTCCGCCGGGACCAGCCGCACAGTCCATGACTGCAGCACCTCAGACCGCTCGGCTAATCCCGTGCGGCGATTAAAACGTAAGTAACCTGACAGAGGAACTAAACTAACGGCACAGGGAAATGTGACTGGCTGACAACTTACAAAAGACATGAGTAAGCCTGTCATCCTGTTAACACACTCAGAACATCTCCCTGAAATTTTAGGTAGCAAGCTGGCCGTGTCACAAAACAAAACTCTCACCACACTCCTACGAACGTCACTTAAAATAGAGGGCAGATCTGACGGAAAATCTGCCGCTGCCCTCGGGTCTGAAAATAAAACTCAGTCTAATAGGACGTGGCGCACAGTGATCTGTAAGGCACGAGCACCAAACACTGGCTGGTCCTCTCGCCGTGGCAAGAAGCCATAAGTCATAGGTCTGTGGCCTATGCGAAGGGCAGTGAGGCAGACCTCCTCCAGGGTGCGTGGGTGGAAGCTGGTAGGCCACGGCCGTGTTTTGGACTTCACTAGACACAACTTATTGTCTGCCACATCCAGCTATTCTTCCTTCAATCGACTCATGAGAGCGTACCTCAACAACGGGACGACAGCACGCAGGAGAATGGCACAGTGAAGTAACTCACGATCACTACACGCCTCTTTGGCTGCTACATCCGCCCTTTCGTTCCCTAGTATACCCTTTTGCCTTGTATCCAGCAAGAAGCATCCCCTTCCCCGTCTTTGTACTCAGAGAAGGGCGCCCTGAATACCCTGGATTACTTTACCAGCTGCACACAGGCGTTGTAGAGAGTGAAGGCCACTGAGGGAATCGGAACAGACAAGGAACGTAGCACCGGTAACACACCTCATCTGCTCCAGTGGCAGCAGGATCGCATATAACTCCCCGTCAAAAACAGTAAACTCTTGAGGCAATTGGAACTTGAGGACGCGGTCAGTGAAATCAACAGGGCAACCGACGGAGTTAACATTTTTAGACCCATCCGTACGAGGGGCTTACTTACAATAAGTCATGCAACACACGTTTTTTCTTGGCCAGTTTCGCTCGAAAAAAAATGTGGAATTTTCTGTGGGGCGTCGTGGAATATTCCCGCTTCAGTCCCCCTGCTTCATGAAGTTCTAATATGTGGCGGCGCTGTGCGTAGCTTTCACAATGATGTCTGTAACGGAGGTGTGTTCCAACCAGAGAGCTGTCACTTTATTTTGGCGGAATACCAGAGCATCACACATATTCATAAGTACTTGCAGAATGCCTACAGA
Source organism: Schistocerca serialis cubense (assembly GCF_023864345.2). Classification (NCBI taxonomy): domain Eukaryota; kingdom Metazoa; phylum Arthropoda; class Insecta; order Orthoptera; family Acrididae; genus Schistocerca; species Schistocerca serialis. The sequence goes on from NC_064643.1 coordinate 604,219,702, forward strand.
GACCTTGCAGTGAACAGAAGCACGGTGAGTCGTTGGGCGAGGCGTTGTCGTCATCGCAACAAGCTCGCGCAAACCTGTCCCATCTCCCGCGTGCCGACCGACCGCACACCGCTGACACTCCTGCAGTGTTGAAACGTGCGGAGATCCTCATTCGAGGTGATCGACGGATAACAAACACATCGCTGCCCTGACGGTAGCGCTAACACACTCCTCCACCAGTTGGGGATACTCAAAGGTGTGTGCCTGCTTGCTAGTACTAATCCTGTTAATCCATCAACTGTGAATAGGAAAATGAATCCTAGAGCTCATAATAATGGTGGATTAAACTTGAATTTAGTTCCGTATAATGTGGCTAATCGCTTGCTTCCTCGCAGCCTAGCAGAAGACCATAAAGAGCAACGAAGAACCATCTGTGCGAAATCGACTGCGCGTTGGGAGGCTGATCGTGTCAATTTCTTGTCGAGTATTCTCACAGGCGGTCAAAGAGGGTTTATCACTTCAAATCGGAAACAAGACAGCAATCGAAGTTAAAATCTTCTGGGTTACTGGGGCGCGTCATGTTTTTTCTAAAATGAACTACGTTTCGACCTCTCTGCTGGGATCTTCCTCAGGATCTTCTGGTGTCCACTACTGCTAAAACACTCTGGCAGTAGTGGACACCAGAAAATCCTGAGGAAGATCCCAGCAGAGGGGTCGAAACGTAGTTCATTTTAGAAGAACACTCTAGCAATAGTGGACACCAGAAGATCCTGAGGAAGATCCCAGCAGAGGGATCGAAACGCAGTTCATTTTAGAGGAAACATGACGCGGCCTAATAACCCAGAAGATTTTAACTTCAGTGACAACGGCCACGAAAGCCTGCAGACTTACATGACAGCAATCAATGGAGAGGCGGCACACCTGCCTCTCTTATGGTGCAACGATCAAGTCTCAAGTATACTGCGCTACCCTCAGAAAATTGAGGAAATGACTTCAGCATGTTCATCGCCACAAAAATGGAAACGAACTTCTCCTTCTCATGACAACGCAAGACCTCACACAAGCCAGCGCACCCGAGAGTAGCTCACAAAACTGTTCTTCCTCATCCACTCGAGAGGTCGGCTCTCGCGCCTCCCGACTTCCGTTCCTTTGACCCTATGAAGGATGCACTCCGCAGCAAGCAGTACGTGGATGATGAGGAAATTATTAAATTTCCTTTACTTTACGTCCATGGTCACAAATTATTTGTCATCAGACTACCGGTTTCGGTCCATAATAACCGTCCTCAGATCTGTTTTATAAAAACATGCCCTAATGTACTGCTGCCATAGTGGCATCGTCATCTTGCCAGACAAAGGCTCTTGCATATACTGTTATTTATATATATTTGACGATGCTGGTGCTGACTTTTTGTCTAACATTTGACGGTGCCACTATAGCTGCAGAACATTAGGACATGTTTTTATGAAATAGATCTGAAGATGGTGATTATGGACCGAAACCGGTAGTCTCATGATAAAAAAATTTGTGACCATGGACGTAAAGTGAAGGAAATTTGCCGGCCGGAGTGGCCGAGCTGTTCTAGACGCTACAGTCTGGAACCGCGCGACAGCTACGATCGCAGGTTGGAAGCCTGCCTCGGGCATGGATGTGTGTGATGTCCTTAGGTTAGTTAGGTTTAAGTAGTTCTAAGTTCTAGGGGACTGATGACTTCAGAAGTTAAGTCCCATAGTGCTCAGAGCCATTTTTTGAAGGAAATTTGTTCTATATTCGGGTCTGTTTTAGTCGCGACCATGTCGCTGCTTGGGGAAATTATTGATGTAGCAAGACATTGCCTCCGACGTCCATAAAACCAACCTCATTTCAGAAAAAAATGTATCGCAATATTATTGAACGCCCCTCGTACTGTTTGTAAGATATCGTGTGTGAATAAAACGAGCTGTATTTCATACGAACACTTTTTCCTGAATCCATGTTGCTTCAGTAAAACAAGCTTCTGTATCTCCGTAAGTCACATAATGTTAGAACTTAAAATGAGCTCTAAAATCCTCCAACAGGTGGACGTTATCGATGGTGGTCTGTTAATTTTGCACACTCTTTGTTTTACCGTTTTTACAAACAGGAGTGGATTGCGATCTTCTCTAGAAATTCGTGACTTTTGCAGTGTGTAAGATTTTAGGTAAATATGGTCTAGGAAAGAGGCTAACTCAGCAGCGTTTTCAATACAAAGTCTAATAGCCAACTAGACAAGGCTTCATTTATCGTTCGATCTGCGCAGTCTTAATTATTTTTTAACTGTGTTGCGTGTAAAGTCTTAACAGAATTCTTCTAGATCCAGAACTCGAAATATAGAGCGTACACTATCTCCTTAGAAAGACATACTGGACAAGATTGTGTTCAAAACAACTTGTGGAGGTGTAGGACTCAGGAGGAAGGAAAGTTTTTATTTAACTTGGAGAGCGACATCATTAGTGATGGTAGGATGGCACGGCGGAGGGAGGGATGGTGTAGGGAGGAAGTAATAGCGGAAGTAGCCATTCCAGTATTCCCCTGAAGTGGTTTATGAAAACAAATGAGAGCCTAATTTAGGGTAATCTGACTGGCATTTGAATGCCGCACTCAGCGAAAGAGAATGTCTTAAGACCTGAACGCAGCGCTGTACACTCGTTTTTCAGGTAAATTTTGCTTAATAGTGCTTTTAACGAAGAACGCCGATGAACAAAGCTGGAAAGAAACCACGGTGTGTCGAGTAGAGATTTTGATTAACATGGGAAAAAGTCTTGTTGGTGAGGGTCAGAGCAATGGACCGGAAATGGTCATAGTAGTCGCACTCTCGGGACATATATCCTTCAGTTTTCTCCAGAAGGCTTCTAACGAACATACCTGTTCATCAAACATTAAGAGACTCCTTTTAGCACAGTGATCCTGCCTCACAGGTTCATCCGGCAAACGTCGTAGTTAAGACGCACTGGGTCAGGCTTCGTTGATTACACAAGGGAGTCAAGGATGCCATTAAATTAGCGTTTATTGCGAGAGCAGTGTCACCGAAGTTGTCAAGGAAGATTAAAACGTGAACATTTAACTGGTAACTTGTAGCGCAGAGACTTCAGTGCCTGTACAAAGACAGGAGTGTAAAACAAAATGAAAACTGCTATTCCTGTCAGGTTCCTTACGCAATTACAACTTCGATGGTAGTAGGCACTGGCTTGCACATTCCTTTATTAAAAAGACGATGAATTTATTTCGCTTGGTTATGCATTGAAAGTAATTTTCTCAAGCCATCTGTAACCACATTTAGCTCGTCTGAGTACAGGACTGTCAAATTAAGGGGACGGAGAAATGCGTGACGTCACCATTCGTTTAATACATAAATTCGTCAAAATGGCGTACAACTGCAGAAGATCCAGAGGCCGTTGGTTTCAAAAATCCACGCCGAGGCGACGGCTGCGCTGAGGGACAGCAGCCTCTCCAACGGCCAGACTGCTGGCGCCACGCCTGTGAGTGGGCAGCCCGAACTACCACTCGGCTGAAAGTCTGACCGACCGCTGGCATTTCCGCCCCTGCTCACGTCGGCGACGGGGCCTTTTGCTGTCAGAGGAAGCATACAGTGTGCGTGGACCCGGGATTACAAAACTACTGAAAGTAGTAGTAGGCTTTATTTCGCAATCAGCAGTCGCTCGGCAGTATACGCCATTTGGCGCAGCATGTGTTCGTCTCCACCGCCATGGAAGCAACCAGGCACCATTACTCTCAGTTTTTATCAAGTCATTCGCGGAAGAATGCTCATAGCAAAGCCGATCGTGTTTAAGGGGACCACACCCTGCCTATCTAAACCATGTTAATTTAGGCAAGTATTTGACCCATTTCTGAAAAAAACTATTTGACGCGGGACCTTCATATTTTTACTATATGTTACATGATGCTAATAGAGTCAACTGTACTAAAATGTACTTTATCCATTTTATAGTTTTTAAGAAATACTTTTTTAAACTTATTAACAAAAATATTAAGTTTTTTTCTGCAGAAAATATTTTTTGTCAACTTCCTAATCGGGGAATATTAATGAATGTAGTACTAGAGGTGGCTTTTTATGTTATGCAGAGTCTCTGAAAATTTCATTCATTTAGCTATGATAGTTTCTGATATAATGGTGCATATATACTGAAAATTTTAGTTTGCGGAAAACTGACTTTAAAGAAAAAACTTTTGAAATTTGTTACTTACAGTTAATTAAAACTGTCTTGTTGCATATGATGGCCCTTATTTGGCCTCTAGCAGGTCTTCCAGCTTATTTTTCACCTTCCTGGATGTTTGTCTTGCTTTCTTGGCCATATTAGATGCAGACCTGTCTGCATCGGCTATCCTCATTTTATCGCAATGTTGCAGCCCAGTGACCATACTTTCAGCAGGATTAATTCCCAGCTTTTTCAGTACCCAACACTTTCCAATATTACCACAATTGAATGTAATAACAGTATCATGAATTCCTAGTTTCATTGTGTGCATACCTACAAACACAGTTTTAGGAAGGCGGTTCCAAATTATGCTGTTGAAACATTCATTTGCGTACTGTGTCTGCCCATGCAGACATTTCCTTAGAAGGTAAGGATGAGCCAAGTCTCTGAAAATAGGTTTAATTGGTGTAATAACAGCAGCAGGAAGAGAATGTTGGCGAGAGTAAGATTCTCAGTTGCCTGAGCCCTATTGTAGTTGCACCACGATTTTTCTCCTGATGGACACAATCCATGACATGGCTTTTCATCAGTAGAGGACTTATGGAAGAATATGGCCCAAACATCTCTCTTCATTGCCTCCAGATTTTCTTTATTTCTCCTAATTGCCTGCCCATAGTATACCTGCAAGTTTTCTATAACAACTACTCGCAATCGCACCTGAACAAAACTAACCGCGTGTTTGAAACCGTGTTGTTTACAAACAGCAAAAACCAAAGACTACCGACGGTTGCATTCCAAGGATAGCCAACACACTCGGGAGTAACAAAAATCCCTAACGTGCAATGTAGGGGATATAAAGATCTAAAATATATGCAGAAAATTGGGTGACAGAAAACTGGGCGTGGCACATAAACACACATGGCAGCAAAAAGCTCTTTAAATGCTCGAAAAAAAATTTTTTTTCAGCAAAATCCTTTTCATAATACTTAAATAAAACCTTAATCTATCGAGATATGATGAAAACTGAAAATCGATTTTTTTCGACCTGAACCACGGTGTGGTCCTCTTAAGGTGTAAATATTCGGTTTGGACCGCGAGAGATCGGGCTCCCGGCGTGCTCAGTGTTACTTCGGTGGTCTGTCGTCTGTCCCAGTCCGTGTGCTCGCAACGCGTTTCCATTCAAGGCTCTTTACCGTAACTTGTGATTCGAGTCATGGAAATCATCTTTGTAAAGCTGCATCAAAACTTTTACTATAGACAGGAATAGTTGTCATTATCCTTGTTAGTATTTTTGTGTCTCTCCGCAGCAAGCCTGTGAATCGCCTGTGTATTCCGAAATTCTGAAACGGCTAGTTACCACCTATTTGCATCGAGGCTGTCCGCCATTTCAGTGTGTTTACGAGAATATATCTACCTTCCCTTTAGCTGCCTATTACTGGTCTCTAGTCTCCCCCTGTCCCCTTCATTATCCAGTGAAATGAAATGAAATATCGTGTGGCGAGGGCCTTCCGGCGGGCAGACCCCATCGGCTGGTGCAAGTCTTTTGAGGCGACGCCACTTCGGCGACTTGCGCGTCGATGAGGAAGATGAAGACGACACAGACACCCTGTCCCTGAGCGGAGAAAGTATCCATCCCAACCGGGAATCGAACCCCCGTCCCCCCGACATGACAAGCCGGCGCGCTGGCCACTCAGTAACAGTGGCAGATAATAACCAGTTAACTTCAGTAAGCGGTCGATATCCGTGCAGTACGTGAAGAAAAATCCGACGCCATCACGGTCGGAGAGTAGCAAATCATCAGCTGAAGTTGCTCTAATCTGATGGGAGGGAAGACGGTGATAGCCAGAACTCATTTATTTCTTTCATTTCGATCCCTCCGAAGCCAAAAGAAACGAGCCCGCTACAGACTCACGTTATCCATTACAAATCTGAGACCTGAAACATTACCCGGACGGAATTACCTAAGTTACAGCATTTAATTTCACGACTGCATAAGCAGGGGCGATGAAGAAGAAGCTGAAAGCATTCCGGATGTGGCGTTGGCGAAGAATGTTGAGCGTTACATAGAGAGACAGGGTACGAAATGATGAGGTACTAAAAAGAATATGCAACGAAAGAAATCTACTGAAAGCTCTGCCCCAGAAGGAAGAGGCAGATCAAAGGGTCATCTAAGAAATCTAGAAACACGAGTATTTGACTTGGTAGCAGATGAAGCAATAACAGGGAAAATGCACAAGCAAGCAAAAAAAAAAAAAGGTTAAAATGGCTCTGAGCACTATGGGACTTAACTTCTGAGGTCATCAGTCCCCTAGAACTTAGAACTACTTAAACCTAACTAACCTAAGGACATCACACACATCCATGCTCGAGGCAGGATTCGAACCTGCGACCGTCGCAGTCGCGCGGTTCAAGACTGTAGCGCCTAGAACCGGTCGGCCACACCGGCCGGCTACAAGCAAGCACACAAGTTTATGTAAATGTGATTGTACGAGATGTTGCGTATAGAATTTACCTAGAGATAGGAAGATAAGCGCAGAATAAGAAAATACGAAGAATGACGTTAAACCATTAGAAATACTCATTACTTTAAAGGCAAACCAACAATATTATCTTTTTCTGAAGACTACGGTTTTTTTAATATAACTTTATTATTGCGTCGTGTATTTGACGGAATTAGTACAATACTTAAGCAGTGATTGCAGTGCCACACATGTAATTTGCAAAATTATAAATCTGAAGATTGTTAAATCTAGCTGAAACTGCTAATATGGAATACAGTATTGCGATTTAGCCAACCAGTAATTTCTTCTGCGTCACCATTCGGAACCTTTCAGTTCCGTTTGTTGCTATTTGTACCAGCACAGTGCCACGTTAATAACCGAAACTGTAACATTTACCAAAGAAAAATCGCCAAACAGGCGCCTGTTGTTTTATTTAGACGACCGGTTTCGGCATCTCATTAATGCCATCTTCTGGCCCTTATGCACTCCATGTATAGACAATAAGATATATCGATACATGCATAACTGAAGCCATCGGTACCTGGATCCCGTGAATTGGTTTGTGGAGAAGTAAACACTCCACAAACGAATCCAAGGAATCCAGATACTGATGGCTTCAGTTATGCATCTATCGACGTATCTAACAAAATGGTTCAAATGGCTCTGAGCACTATGGGACTTAACTTCTGTGGTCATCGGTCCCCTAGAACTTTGAACTACTTAAACCTAACTAACCTAAGGACATGACACACATCCATCCCCGAGGCAGGATTCGAACTTGCGACCGTAGCGGTCGCGCGGTTCCAGACTGAAGCGCCGGCAATTTTCTACACAGGGAGTGCTTAGGTGCCTGAAGATGGTATTCATGAGATGCCGAAACTATTCGTCTAAATAAAGTAACTTCTGAAAACATACGGCTGGTTAGCGATTTTTGTTTTGTAAATATTTGGCAGGCTCTATCCCGTATCGATGACGGATTAACAGAGATTGGAACTGTAAGATGTAACTCAGGCTTTGTGGCCCAGTAGCAAGAATTTCTTTGAAAGAAAACATACTACCAACAAAGGCAGTGTGTTTTTGAGCGTGAGGTTAGGCTGTGTCTCATTCAAATTTACCGAACCAGTATATGTACGTTAGCAAGAGAGGGCGGAATAGAAGTATGAGCATTAAGATGCCGATATGACGGCAGACGACACAACAGGTTATCTTGTGACATTTAATACGGTGTATAAGGCAGTGGTGAATAGGGACGGGCGGCAGAGCGAGCGGCTGGTTCCAGTGTGGGCAAACTGCGTCGCACAGCAGGTACCGGTAAGGCGTGGACTTGCTTCCTGCCGACGCGACGCCTCTGGGATGCTCGTCAGGTGCGCCTGCGGAAGCGCAGGAGTCACCGGCCGACGGCTATGGACAGCGGACGTCGACGCCCCGTCTCGCAGCTCCCTGGTCACTCATCCAGCCTAGACTGCTGCCGAGCAGAAAACCTGCGCTACAGCGCGTATCTCGCGACGACCTCCCGAAACTACCTCGCTCACAACTTGCGAGGAACAAGCAAGCGCGTCCATTTGATTTAACTAATCTGTAAAGATAATCTACAGGGTGGTCCACTGATAGTGGCCGTGCCAAATATCTCACGAAATAAGCACCAAGCGAAAAACTACAAAGAACGAAACTTGTCCAGCTTGAAGGAGGAAACCAGATGGCGCTATGGTTGGCCCGCTAGATGGCGCTGCCATAGGTTAAACGGATATTAACTGGGCTTTTTAAATAGGAACTGCCATTTTTATTACATATTCGTGTAGTGTGTGAATAAATATGAATGTTTTAGTTGGACCACTTCTTTCGCTTTGTGATAGATGGCGCTGTAATAGTCACAAACGTATAAGTACGTGGAGTCACGTAACATTCCGCCAGTGCGCACGGTATTTGCTTCGTGATACATTGCCCGTGTTAAAATGGAACGTTTACCAATTGCGGAAAAGGTTGATATCGTGTTGATGTACGGCTATTGTGCCCAACGGGCGTGTGCTATGTATGCTGCTCGGTATCCTGGATGACATCATCCAAGTGTCCAGACCGTTCGCCGGTTATGTTTGTGACTATTACAGCGCCATCTATCACAAAGCGAAAAAAGTGGTCCAGCTAAAACATTCATATTTCTTTACGTACTACACCAATATTTAGTAAAAAATGGGGGTTCCTATTTTAAAAAACGCAGTTGATATGCGATTGACCTATGGAAGCGCCATCTAGCGGGCCAACCATAGCACTATCTGGTTTCCCCCTTCAAGTTAGACAAGTTTCGTTCTTTGTAGTTTTTTCGTTTGACGCTTATTTCATGAGATATTTGGCCCGGTCACGTTCAATGGACCACCCTTTATACTACCACACAACGAAAAATGGTTTTTGAAAATATTTACCAAAAATCTCGAAAAGTTCTTGACGGATTTACTTTAGTTTTTTATACGATACTCCAATAACCTTCGGCTGGACATAGCTACATATTTTTTTAAACAACAATGTTCAGGTTTGTTGTTAAGAACCGACTGCTATAAAGGAAATGTTGTGCTGTGAAAATGTGTGGTTTCGTTTCCTCTTTCACAGTCAGTTTTGACAGAAATCAGAAACGCTGTATTTATAGCTTATTGGCTTATGGTTAGAAAACTAGTACGGAACCTGAATCGTCGGCAGCTTTGTGATCCTACCCTTTGGCATATTAAACCAAACAAACAACGCTCACTGAAGCTACTATGCTCACAGATCCATCAGCACGAGAGGCCTCTCACACTTGCGTATATCAATAATCCTCACTGATTTACTCATTTATTCTAAGCGACTTCAGTTTCCAACTAAGATATCGTTGGCAAATACAAAAAAGGCTCAAGATCATCGAGAGGGGGAACGAGGACGCGGACGGAGTGGTGGAGAAGAAATGGACATAGAGGGGAACGAGGACGTGGAAAGTGATACGGGGAGGAGGAGATACACTATGTGATCAAAGGATACGGACACCTGGCTGAAAACGACTCACTACTCCGTGACGCCCTCCATCGGTATAGCTCAAATTCTATATGGTGTTGGCTCAACCTTGGCCTTGATCACAGCTTCCACTCTCGCAGGCATACGTTCAGTCAGGTGCTGGAAGGGTTCTTTGCGAATGGCACCCCATTCTCCACGGAATGCTGCACTGAGGAGAGGTATCGATGTCGGCCGGTGAGGCCTGGCACGAAATTGGTGTTCCAAAACATCTCAAAGGTGTTCTATAGGATTCAGGTCAGGACTCTGTGCAGGCCAGTCCATTACAGGGACGTTACTGTCGTTTAACCACTCCGCCAGAGGTCGAACGTTATCAACAGGTGCTAGATCGTGTTGAAAGATGCAATCGCCATCCCCGAATTGCTCTTCAAGCAAGAAGGTCCTTAAAACTTCAATGTACGCCTGTGCCGTGATAGTGCCACGCAAAACAACAAGGGGTGCAAACCCTCTCCATGAAAAATACGACCGCACCATAATACCACTGCCTCCGAATTTTACGGTTGACACTACACACGCTGGCAGGTGACGTTCACCTAGAATTCGCCATACCCACACGCTGCCATCAGATCGCCACGTTGTGTGTCACTCCACATAACGATTTTGACAATTCAATCGTCCAACCTTCACGTTCCTTTCAGCAAGCGAGGCGTCGTTTGGCATTTACCGGCGTGATGTGTGGCTTATGAGCTCGACCATGAAATCCTAGTTTCCTCATCTCCCGCCTAATTGTCATAGTACTTGCAGTGGATCCTGATGTGATTTCTGTGTGATGGTCTGGATAGATGTCTGCCTGTTACACATTACGACCCTCTTCAACCGTCGGCGGTCTCTGTCAGTCAACAGACGAGGTCGGCCTGTACGCTTTTGTGTCCCTTCACGTCTCCACTTCACTATCACATCGGAAACAGTGGACCTAGGAATGTTTAGGAGTGTGGAAATATCGCGTACAGACGTATGACACAAGTGACATCCATTCACCTGACCCCGTTCGAAGTCAGTGAGTTCCGCGGAGCTCCCCATTCTGCTCTCTCACCATGTCTGATGACTACTGAGGTCGCTGACGTGGAGTACCTGGCAGTAGGTGACAGCACAATGCACCTAATATGAAAACGTGTGTTTTTTGGGGTGTTCTGATACTTTTCATCACATAGTGTAGGCAGAGAGAGATGGGAGAAGATGATGGACAGAGAGAGGAGGGGAGAAGATCAGGATATACTGTATATCCAATTCCCATACAGCTTTAGCAGTTGCGAAGTACTGCCGGATTCGCTAGTACCTAATTAGAGAGACCCTTACTTACTGGTGAATTTGAAACAAAAAAAGATTAACTTTCTGAATAGACGCAGAAGGACCAAAAAATTTAGTACGCGAACGCCATTTTCCACCAAACGACAAACTACGGGAGAAATCATCTCCCAGAAAAAGAAGCGTACTTCATCGGTTGCATCAAATCGATGTCACTGGAGAGAATATCTAAGAGTATTTTTTTTTTTTTGCCCGCATCTCGTGGTCGTGCGGTAGCGTTCTCGCTTCCCACGCCCGGGTTCCCGTGTTCGATTCCCGGCGGGGTCAGGGATTTTCTATGCCTCGTGATGGCTGGGTGTTGTGTGCTGTCCTTAAGTTAGTTAGGTTTAAGTAGTTCTAAGTTCTAGGGGACTGATGACCATAGATGTTAAGTCCCATAGTGCTCAGAGCCATTTGAACCATTTAAGAGTATTTTTACCTTCGGGGAAAACAGAATACATTGGAAATACATCTACATGCACACTTCGCAAGCCACCTTACAGTATTCCAGTGGCATATGGCTCGCGCGAAGAACGAGGAAGCAACATATTTGTTGACTCTTCTAGGAACGTTCGTTCTCGGAACAGTAGACCACAATGTGATGCAGAACGCTTCCCTTGCAGTGTTTGCCACTAGAGTTTGCTGAGTATCTCTGAGACGCTGTCGCGCTTGTAAATGAAAAGCGCTGCTGTTCCTTGAGTCTTTTCTATTTCCATTGTCAGTCCTATTTGGTACGTTTCCCAGGCAGACAAACTATTTTCAAGTACTGATCAACGTGGGTTTTTTACGCTGCCTCCTTTCGTGATGGGCTACATTTCCTGAAGATTATTTCAGTGAATCTGTTTGGCATCTGCCTTCCTGTGATTTGATTTATGTGGTAATTCCATTCCAGATAGCTCCGTACGCATACTCCTAGATATTTTATGGAAGTAACTGCTTCCAGCGACTGTTCTGCAATCGTGTAATCATACAAAAATGGGAGTATATATTCGCACTACGTTCTATTTCTTTATGTTGAGGGTCATCTGCCACTCCATGCACCAAGTGTCTACCCCCTGCAGGTCTTCCTATATTTCTTTACAGTTTTCTAGCGTTTAGACTTCTCTGTACATAACAGTATAATCCTCGAAAAGCCTCATGCATCTTCTGATGTTTCCTGCTAAATCGTTTAGTACATATTGTGAAAGGTAATGGGATACGCCGGAAATTTGTTTTACTTCTGAAGATCTGCTCTCCGTGGAAAATTATATGCTACATTCTTTTTGCTAGAAACTCTTCAATCCAGTCACACACGCGATATTCCGTGCTCTCGTATTTTGTTCATCAGGTGGCAGTGCGGGACTGTATCGAATGCGGCACCTAACTGGGCGCCTGCATCTGCTGCTCGCTGTGTCTTGTCGATGCACAGTGCGAGCTGCGTTTCACAGCATCGTTATTCTCGGAACACTTGTTGTTTCCTACAGAAATGTCTATAATACGCGACCGTAAATCATGTTCCAAAATTCTGCAACTGACTGACGATAGAGATCTAGGCCTCCAGTTTTGTGCCTCTGTTCGACACGCTTCCTGAAAACGGTAGTGACCTGTTCTTTTTTTTTTCAGTCATCAGGACGCACTTCGCTTCTCCACAGACCTACGCTATAGTCGTTGCTTATTTCGATAGCAGCCATTTTGCCGTTCGTGCCAAGATTTAAATGAGGTACTACTGCGCGATCTCCGTCTGTGAAACATGGAGAAGGACATTTAGTATTTCGATCTTTTCTCTGTAGTGCCTTGTTACAGTGCCAGTGTGGTCACAGAATGTCTGGACAGGTGGCTTCGATCCATTTACTGACTTAACAGAAGACAAAATTTCTTAGGATTTCCTGTCAATTCAGCAGACAGAAGATTACTTTCGAATACGTCGAACGCTTCTCGCATGGCAGTCCTTGAGCTAATTTTGGCTTCGTTTGATTGATATTTGTCTGTGAGGCTTTGTCTACGTTTAAATTTGCAGCGAAGCTCTCTCTGCTTTCATAGCAGACTTCTCAAAACTTTGCTAGACGGACACACCAATATTCTAGAATGGTAGTAGGACTAATGTACTAAATTACAGGCCCATATCTCTAACGTCGATATGCTGCAGGATTTTGGAAGATATATTGTGTTCGAACATTATGAATTAAATGGTTCAAATGGCTCTGAGCACTATGCGACTAAACTTCTGAGGTCATCAGTCGCCTAGAACTTAGAACTAATTAAACCTAACTAACCTAAGGACATCACACACATCCATGCCCGAGGCAGGATTCGAACCTGCGACCGTAGCGGTCGCTCGGTTCCAGACTGTAGCGCCTAGAACCGCACGGCCACTCCGGCCGGCCCATTATGAATTACCTCGAAGAAAACGGTCTACTGACACACAGTCAACATGGATTTAGAAAACACCGTTCTTGTGAAACATAACTAGCTCTTTATTCGCATAAAGTGTTGAGTGCTATTGACAAGGGATTTCATATTGATTCCGTATTTCTTGATTCCCGTACGACTTTTGACACTGTACCACACAAGCGGTTTGTAGTGAAATTGCGTGCTTATGGAATATCGTCTCAGTTATGTGACTGGATTTGTGATTTCCTGTCAGAGAGGTCACAGTTCGTAGTAATTGGTGGAAAGTCATCGAGTAAAGCAGAAGTGATTCCTGGCGTTCCTCAAGGTAGTGATATAGGCCCTTTGCTGTTCCTTATCTATATAAACGATTTGGGAGACAATCTGAGCAGCCGTCTTCGGTTGTTTGCAGATGCGCTGTCGTTTATCGACTAATAAAATCATCATAAAATCGAAACAAATTGCAAAACGATTTAGAAAACATATCTGGATGGTGTGAAAACTGGAAAATGACCCTACATAACGAGAAGTGTGAGGCCATCCACATGAGTGCCAGAAGGAACCTGTTAAACTTCGGTTACACGATAAATCAGTCAAATCTAAAGGCCGTAAATTCAACTAAGTACCTAGAAATTACCATTACGAACAACATGGATTGGAAGAAACACATAGAAAATGTTGTGAGGAACGCTAACCACAGACTGCGTTTTATTGGCAGGACACTTAGAAAATGTAACAGATCTACTAAGGAGACTGCCTACACTATGCTTGTCCGTACTGTTTTAGAATACAGCTGCGCTGTGTGGGATCCTTACCAGATAGGATTGACGGAATATATCGAAAAAATTCAAAGAAAGGCAGCACGTTTTGTATTACCGCGAAATGTGGGAGAGAGTGTCACTGAAATGATACAGGATTTGGGCTGGACGTCATTAAAAGAAAGGCGTTTTTTGTTGGGACGGAATCTTCTCACGAAATTCCAGTCACCAACTTTCTCCTCCGGATGCGAGAATATTTTGTTGACACCTACTTACATAGGGAGAAACGACCGCCACAATAAATTAAGGGAAATCAGAGCTTGTACGGAAAGATATAGGTGTTCGTTCTTTCCGCACGTTATACGAGATTGGAATAATAGAGAATTGTGAAGGTGGTTCGATAAACCCTCTCCCAGGCAATTTAATGTGATTTGCAGAGTATCCGTATAGATGTAGATGATGTAAAGCGTTTTGTACAATGCTCTTGAACTTTGTCCATCGTTGCCGGCCGCGGTGGTCTCGCGGTTCTAGGCGCGCAGTCCGGAACCGTGCGACTGCTACGGTCGCAGGTTCGAATCCTGCCTCGGGCATGGATGTGTGTGATGTCCTTAGGTTAATTAGGTTTAAGTAGTTCTAAGTTCTAGGGGACTGGTGACCACAGCTGTTAAGTCCCATAGTGCTCAGAGCCATTTGATCCATTTTGTCCATCGTTACTCACCGTTGTTAGTGCTGGAGTTGAAATTTAATACTGACCACTGAGGTAATTTGACATGTTTCTTGTGGCTCTTGCTAAGCAGGATGATCTTCCTACCTTTGTATTCCTATTTATAGCCGTATACAGTGATGCTGTAAAGGCCTTCTTATTACTGATATAGCACATCAGGCAGTACAGAGGGGACTAGACCGCAGACATACGATAAATGAAATCAAGTAATACCTAGACAGAATGAAATGCATAATTGCATGGTCGCAGTAATGCAAGGCGACCAATCAGCTCTGGATAACGTGGTCCATAGCTGACTTGATCTAAACTAAAAGAAAGCAATGAAAGTGTAGAATTACAAGTGATAGTCATGGTGATGAAAAAGTATATACAAACGACTGCCTCGTCACTAAGCGAACTGGTACCGAACTTTTCGCTTACCAGCAGTTTGCATTACAGGGCAGACTTCACCCATGATGTTTAATTTAAAACTAAAATTGTTAGTAAAGAGCACCCACTCCACGCAACAAGAGTGTCAGTCTGCCAAGTTGCTGATAACCGAAATGTTCCATACCGGTTCCGTTGATAACAAATATATACACCTCGCAGGCGTTAATCCACGCCTTCTTGTCACCACGTCGACTGTATACGTCCGAACTGCAGAGAACTATTTTCCTAATAGCTTTCAATTAAAGGATCTTTCCAACTAGCCCCATGTCGTCCTCTACCGCTTCCTATCCTGCGGTAGTCCTTCCACTTTTACATAATTACTGCACTCAACTTCGTCGATAATCTTCTTTACATATTCCATCCCCGTCTGTTTCTCTAATTTTCTCCTCTGTTGCTCTTTCTAGTGGCAAGCAGCCGCAGATAGGTGGTCAGAGCTAACCACAGAAGAATTTCTCGCTTGCATTACTTCCGTTCGTTCTTCCTGGCTTGGGTGACACAAGAAACCGCGAAAGATTAGTTATCGAAGCTTTCACATGCTCTTACATAATCACTTCCTCTGAAGCTCTAGATTGCATTGTAGCCAGAAACAATGTGTTTTGTCTCATCATTTCTGTACTTTGCAACACAGGTGGAGGTTCAGTGACGCATTTTCTTTTCGTCACCTCAATCGACTCTGCAGAGTCGCCGCGCCATCTGTGCTTGCGGTCGTCATGTGCGGCAGTTTATGCGTTTGGAGTCATTGTCTGTGCAATCTTCACAGTTCACTGTAGATATTGTTGACCTCGCAAAACTGACCATGTTTAATTTCCGATACGCTATTACCCACGCATCTTGCACCGATTCTCAACCCACGTTCAATGTCGGTTTTGTCCAGGTAAAAAGTGACTTAAATTACAGTAAAATGTATCCGAATAACTGACAAGACAGTTCTGTGGTTAGCCAGACTTTACAGTAACTGAGCCAAACGTAACAGCCTATATCGGCTGCATACTGGCAGTAGACCACGTTGGATGAACGAAATTTACATTCCACTTACATGAACGTGAATCAGAGTGGAAATTACAATCAGATTTCTGAGAATATTCGCTATGAAACATTGAATCGTCTTAAAGACTGTAAATAAGCATTTAAAATTTGGGACTACAGAAGTACCGAACGAAGTCGCAGAAGTCTGCGCGGCAACATGAGCTTAGGCATCGAAGAGAAAAGTACAGGCAAAAGAGACTTGAGGAAAACAAAGACAATATATGTGTCACAGAATTACTGAAGATACTGGTTTTAGAATTTTACGCAAAAATAACGAGTGTAGGATATTGAGGAGGGAAAACAGTGTTGTGGACGGCAATTTGAGTGGACGGGGAGACTTGTCAAGAGTAGTGTTTACTTATTTATTTATTGCAATCATAAAAACTGCTCTCCTGTGTGTCTAGAGTAGATCGTACAATAGATCAGTGCATTGAAAACTCTCTACAAAAGAATATAATTTTTTCCTTTAAATTCAACCGATGGAATATTAAGATACTAAATTATACAAGAAAAATTGGTAAGTACGTACATAAAGGAAAGGTGAGTAGTAAGCAAGAGAAAAAAGACGAAAATAATGGAAAAAAACAGAAGAGATAAATGTATTATGATACTCATTACGCAAATTTCTCTAATTAACTGAGGCTTGCGGCTACCTCGGTACATCATCGAGTTTTGTCTTCGCTGTTCAGGAAAACAGCCAGCGCTTCGGGCAACTGTAATTAACTGTCCAGTTGTTTAGCGATTCAGCAAAAACATCGAGTCATCACAGCTATTGTTACTAGTGACTAATGTATTTACATTAAAAATAAGTTAAAATTTTATTACGGTAGTATATGCTCCATTTTATTACGGTAGTATATGCTCTTATTAACAGACAACACACAACACAGTAATCACGCAGTGTTTGTCTCCACATTGTCAGTACCGTTGTCCTTTCATACCTCACCATCATTCGCATATCCCCTCTCACTCATCCCTTTCTCTCCTGTTGGCATTTCTTGTAAGCGTATTTCTGCTTCTAATAGCTGCTCTGAACTTGTTTAGTTCATTACTGGATATATTGTTCTTGACTGTGTTGAGTGACTGGAATGTAACAGCATTACCGATTAGGTACGTCATTCCGTCCTGAGGAGGTTCATGCCTCCTAACTTCCGCTTTGAGTGGGCATGTGAATACCGCATGCTCAGGGAACCCTAAATCACCTGTCACACAATGCTGTCATTGTATGTACGTGCTGGGTGTAAGAGCCGTGTCCTGTCGTAAAGTGAACCATACTTCTTCTGGGGACGATATGCTTAATTTTCAGTCTCTCTCTTATGTTTGGAAGGAGACTCTACACCCGGCGTCCTGTATTTCCACTGTCCCAATCCCGCTGCCGTTCATCGAGTGTTCAGTCTCGCAGATCTAACTTATTAATTGCCCTGAAATACGTAATTCCTTGCACTTTATCTACGTTAACCTGGCACCAATATCCTGTGGCAAGGTGGCGTACTGTGGTGTCAGCTGTATATGTTCCCAGAGTGAAGAGGAGAGCCTCTGCCGGTGAAGTACTGTACGATTCAGTCGTCCTTAGGAGAACCTCCCGTTGCGTATGTCTTAGGGTGGCTCAGTGTAGTACGAAGCGAAGTCACTGAGCCCAAGCACTTACTACAAGACCCACAACGGAAATAAAGAGCAGTATAAAGAGCAGTAAGAATTGTAATGATAAGGTGTTAGTCATTTGAAACGATTACTTTTAGCGCTCCTTCAGGGCCGTTCTTGCATAACCATCAAATTAATCATTTATAGTGTTTTCGTTTTCCTGACGTTACGAAAATTAGGTCAGTGAAATAAGCAAATGGGGAAGTCGATAAGTGCTAATTAACGATTAGAGTGATGAGCTGTACTTCGTATGTGATCGATTACCTTTCAGTCTAGTAGTTCTGGATGTACATCACTCGTTCATGTTTACGGAGCAATTTAGGGAAAACTTCGAAGCTAGGTGCAGAATTCAGATTGCGCGCTGGCATGATAACAGAAATGAGCTAACAGCAAAAAGATCGCGAAAGTTGTGCGTATGTGGCCTTGGGCGCATTTCCTCCATGCGGCATGGTGTCTCTTGTAATCCTGCCTGCTGAAGCGAGAAACTATGCCAGAGCTCCGAGCTGTAACCTTGTAGTCGTCCTTGAAAGACGCTGGGAAGCTTTGCATTCTGTCAACACCTTTCAGTTTCTCGCGAATTGGCGTTGCGGTCGGCGTGTGAGACCGCGCGCGTTTATAGTTTGCCCGTGGAGGCGCAAGCCAAGAGAAGCGTCCTCTAGGCGCTCGTCCAGTGCTTCCCCTGGAACTGGGAGAACAGATGAGGCCAGCGAGTTTCTCGCTACGGAAACTAGGCTACGAGCTACGCATTATGTCCCTAAATGGTAACCGGAATTACCGACAACGTATGCAAGTAGAAAGGCGTATGTTAAAGATACGGTTTCTATTCGAACACATTACAGTGTGTAGAATTTCCAAACTGCTTTCTGTTGAGCTCTAGGGTTCTTCCACAGTCGTACAAGGAGTCCACAAAAATCATTACGATAAAATTTAAAATCTATAAACTTCAGTAAAACGATTAAAGGTATTTAGAATACACATACGCTCAGCATAACCAGACATCTACAAACACTCAGCAAAAAGTGCAGTCATTTAATGTGGATAGGATTGTTTAGTTTGGGATATTGCTGAAGAGCTAACTCCTGCTTCTTGTCTGCTGTTTGATGCTTGTCGCACTGCAATTTTTAAAAACATTCGAGATATGGGTGGAAGGAAACGCTGTATACAGCCCCCAAAAGACGAATACCAAACAGAGAATGCTCACAAAATGTGGGTACACATGTGGATAAACGTTGAGACTTGACAATACTCTCTGGTCCTCTACTTGAACGATAATTTGGAACTAGACGTAAACTGATGGTAACAGAAAAATATTCACACAATGGAAGACAAAAATAACAATTTTGGAACAACATTCATTTTGAAAAAATGTGGTATTTCATCACTAGAAAATAAATTAGAGCCAGAATAAATCTTAGCAAAATTTAAGTTGATGCTATTCAAAGAAAGACTGGACCGGTCTTGTTTTAAAATATAAATTTTCGAATAACCTTCAAGCAAGAAATTATTTACAACACTTCATCAGGGGCAAAAGTACTACTAAGTCCCTGTGCTTCAGAAATTTACGTCATAATAATAGTGAATTAGTGGGTCATATACCCTGCACTATCGCCGAGGTTGTTACCGCTCGACTCTGAGACACACCGGTTCGAATCCTGGTGGTGGATGAAATTTTCACTGCCAGTGTTTGGCCTACAAGGGGAGGAGAGGTGGCGATCACCAGTCTTCGCGTCAGCATCCTGCTCTCTATTCCAGACCCCTCCGCAGTGTCTCATGACCTGAGGGTATGTGACACTGGTAAGTGCCCAGAACCCACGCCTCCCGTGGTCAGAAAAACAGGTCCCATTTCTCCCGGACGCTTAAAAGGTCCGCTTGTGGTGAACAACTCTCGCCTCCCACAGTCAAGGATGGGATCCAGTACTCCCGTCCAGAGCAGGTAGCTACTCACGTGATTCTCGCAGAAGCCCTAAGACATTTTCCGCGTCTGTCGTAGGTAACATGGAAAAACGCTCGGATTATCCTGCGTATCAAGATCAATAGAAAATGAGACTATAAGCCTTAAATGTGGATTAGTGGTCTTTTTATTAGTTACTTGGCGCAGTTATTAGATCGGTTACTGCTGCTACAGTGAGAGATTATCAACATTTAAGTGAGTTTGAAGGTGGTGTTATAGTCGGCGCACGAGTGGTGGGACACAGCATCTCCGACGTAGCGATGAAGTGGGGATTTTCCCGTATGACCATTTCACGAGTGTACCGTGAACAACAGGAATCAGGTAAAACATCAAATCTCTGACATCAATGCTGCCGGAAAAAGATCCTGCAAAAACGGGACCAACGACGACTGAAGAGAATCGTTCAACGTGACAGATGTGCGATCCTTCCGCAAACTGCTGCAGATTTCATTGCTGGACCATCAACAAGTGTCAGCGAGCGAACCATACAACGAAATATCATCGATAGGGGCTTTCGGAACCGATGGCCCGCTCATGTGTCCTTGATGACTGCACGACGCAAAGCTTAACGCCTCGCCTGGGTCCGTCAACACCGACATTGGACTGTTTATGAATGGAAACATGTTGCCTGGTCGGACGAGTTTCGTTTGAATTTGTATCGAGTGGATGGACGTGTACGGGTATGGAGACAACCTCATGAATCCATGGAACCTTTATGTCAGCAGCGTACTGTTCAAGCTGGTGGAGGCTCTGTAGTGGTGTGGGGCGTGTGCATTTGGAGTCATATGGGATTAATGATATGGAACCCTGATAAGTCTAGATACGACTGTGACAGGTTGAAAGGTGGCTACGCTAAGTCACAGCGCCAGAGATTGCGCCAAAGATTATTATTCCGCCTCCACTGGGCAGTAGTAGTTCAGAGGATTTCGAGGACAGTTGTTCTGTTGGGCGAGAGAGTAGACGCTGTTCGTTTGGTGTAATGTGTAGATGGAACAAGTTGCAATTGTCAGAATATATTTGAGAAAGGAGATGGGCTTTTGATTTATGATGCTGGTGTAATGGAATATTTTCGTCAATATATAATGAGGTAAGAAGGTATTACAGTTTTCTTTAATGACAATCCCTCTTGCTCAAAGGTACTGTCAACAAAGCATCTGGCTCGTGTTCATTTATTAGACTAGTAATTCTGGTTTCTACGTGCAATTATAGCATTTCTGGTTTTTCAATTAGTTCATTGTAAATGGCGTTTAAAAAAAGTTTGTCGTATTGAGAAAGAACCGAGTCAGATACATGTACGTTGAGTCACACTACAACACACAGAACAGTTACACTTGTGCTTTGTTGTTTCGTAGCTTTTATAGTTGCAGGGGACTTAATTAATCACTTGTGTTACAGATTGCGTGCTAATATTAGCCAGGGCCAACCGGTTACGAGACTTCGTAACCGGTCACACAGCTACTAAAATTATTGCATTTATTCATTAATATTAGTGCATTCTTTTTAATTAAGCCCCCATGCAAGGTGACGCGTACGTGAGCATCCTGTCTGATCACCTGCACCCATTCATGTCCATTGCGCATTCCGACGGACTTAGGCGATTCCAGCAGGACAATGTGGCACCCCACACGTCCAGAATTCCTCCAGGGTGGCTCCAGGAACACTGTTCTGAGTTTAAACACTTCCGATGGCCACCAAACTCACCAGACATGAACACTATTGAGCACATCTGGGACGACTTGCAACGTGGTGTTCAGAAGAGATCGCCACCCCCTCGCACTCTTACGGATTTTTGGACAGTCCTGTAGGATTGATGGTATCAGTTACCTCCAACACCACTTCAGGTATCAGTCGAGTCCATGCCACATCGTGCTGTTGCTCGCGGCGGCCCTATACGATATTAAGCAGGTGTACCAATGTCTTTGGCTCTTCAGTGTACAATACCACAGTGCGCAGAACATTTGTCTGTCCTCGGTCGTGTGTAACACATCCTATATCTTAAGGGTGCAGTAGAAGATGGGCTGGACACGAACCCTGGCGAAGATGTTTACTACTTCGCCGGCCGGGGTGGCCGAGCGGTTCTAGGAGCTACAATCTGGAACCGCGTGACCGCTACGGTCGCAGGTTCGAATTCTGCCTCGGGCATGGATTTGTGTGATAAGTCCCATAGTGCTCAGAGCCATCTGAACTATTTTTTGTTTACTACTTCGATCGCCTGTTACTTATGGCA
Source organism: Schistocerca serialis cubense (assembly GCF_023864345.2). Classification (NCBI taxonomy): domain Eukaryota; kingdom Metazoa; phylum Arthropoda; class Insecta; order Orthoptera; family Acrididae; genus Schistocerca; species Schistocerca serialis. The sequence goes on from NC_064643.1 coordinate 604,241,797, forward strand.
ATGGCGTTGCGACTGCAGTTTATCCATGTCCGTTCTGTTTTGCGTTCCACTGGTTGCGGTGGGTCTGTGTATCAACTTGAGGTTGTACCCACTGGTCAAGAACTTTGTTCGCATCCTTTTAATATCAGGTGTTATATTGTGAGCAAGAGTTAGGTGCTGCGCGCGTGGTCAGCGAGCGTATGAACAGAGTCCGTTCTCTTTTACTGCTTCTCCACGTGCTCGACTCTTTGAACTACAGCTGGTTTCTGTATAAGTCAGACATGCCTTTCACTCGATGTACGTCAAATTCGCATAACTCCTCTGAATTTCACATTGTGCTTCCCTAAATCTGGACGCATTGCGGTTATGGGGCAGTGTCAGTGACGAGATGAAGCATGTCCCTGCTGACAGGAATGGTGTTGCAGCAGCCGGCCGCAACTCGGATGAACAAACGTGGCAGGCGGCGGTGGGTCGGGAAATGAGAGCAGGAAGCGGCAAGGAGTGCGCGCACACAGCCGGCCGGCCGGCCGGGGAAGTTGGCCAACGCGGCCGGGCTAGGCTCGGCTCGGGACAGCGCAACGCCCGCGGCGCTGCACCGCACTTCCTCTGGTACACTTGTGCAGGCAGACCACCTCAAATGGTTCAAATGGCTCTGAGGTCTATGCGACTCAACTTCTGAGGTCATCAGTCGCCTAGAACTTAGAACTAATTAAACCTAACTAACCTAAGGACATCACACACATCCATGCCCGAGGCAGGATTCGAACCTGCGACCGTAGCGGTCATGCGGTTCCGGACTGATGCGCCTTTAACCGCACGGCCACACCGGCCGGCCCAGACCACCTCCTCACAGCTGCGACCAAACATTAAAAACCACAGTTACTCGTGATGTACTGTCTCAGTGATGCTTCTTCACACATAATGATTATAAACCTTTTCACCGTGAAAACGAAGACGTTAAAGCAAGTTATGCGCCTTAGTCCCACCTGCCTCAGTTTAAGTACCCTCAATACAAATGTGTAGTAAAGCAAATTTATACACTCCTGGAAATTGAAATAAGAACACCGTGAATTCATTGTCCCAGGAAGGGGAAGCTTTATTGACACATTCCTGGGGTCAGATACATCACATGATCACACTGACAGAACCACAGGCACATAGACACAGGCAACAGAGCATGCACAATGTCGGCACTAGTACAGTGTATATCCACCTTTCGCAGCAATGCAGGCTGCTATTCTCCCATGGAGACGATCGTAGAGATGCTGGATGTAGTCCTGTGGAACGGCTTGCCATGCCATTTCCACCTGGCGCCTCAGCTGGACCAGCGTTCGTGCTGGACGTGCAGACCGCGTGAGACGACGCTTCATCCAGTCCCAAACATGCTCAATGGGGGACAGATCCGGAGATCTTGCTGGCCGGGGTAGTTGACTTGCACCTTCTAGAGCACGTTGGGTGGCACGGGATACATGCGGACGTGCATTGTCCTGTTGGAACAGCAAGTTCCCTTGCCGGTCTAGGAATGGTAGAACGATGGGTTCGATAACGGTTTGGATGTACCGTGCACTATTCAGTGTCCCCTCGACGATCAACAATGGTGTACGGCCAGTGTAGGAGATCGCTCCCCACACCATGATGCCGGGTGTTGGCCCTGTGTACCTCGGTCGTATGCAGTCCTGATTGTGGCGCTCACCTGCACGGCGCCAAACACGCATACGACCATCATTGGCACCAAGGCAGAAGCGACCCTCATCGCTGAAGACGACACGTCTCCATTCGTCCCTCCATTCACGCCTGTCGCGACACCACTGGAGGCGGGCTGCACGATGTTGGGGCGTGAGCGGAAGACGGCCTAACGGTGTGCGGGACCGTAGCCCAGCTTCATGGCGACGGTTGCGAATGGTCCTCGCTGATATCCCAGGAGCAACAGTGTCCCTAATTTGCTGGGAAGTGGCGGTGCGGTCCCCTACGGCACTGCGTAGGATCCTACGGTCTTGGCGTGCTTCCGTGCGTCGCTGCGGTCCGGTCCCAGGTCGACGGGCACGTGCACCTTCCGCCGACCACTGGCGACAACATCGATGTACTGTGGAGACCTCACGCCCCACGTGTTGAGCAATTCGGCGGTACGTCCACCCGGCCTCCCGCATGCCCACTATACGCCCTCGCTCAAAGTCCGTCAACTGCACATACGGTTCACGTCCACGCTGTCGCGGCATGCTACCAGTGTTTGCGATGGAGCTCCGTATGCCACGGCAAACTGGCTGACACTGACGGCGGCGGTGCACAAATGCTGCGCAGCTAGCGCCATTCGACGGCCAACACCGCGGTTCCTGGTGTGTCCGCTGTGCCGTGCGTGTGATCATTGCTTGTACAGCCCTCTCGCAGTGTCCGGAGCAAGTATGGTGGGTCTGACACACCGGTGTCAATGTGTTCCTTTTTCCATTTCCAGGAGTGTAGTACAGCAAAATACGTTTTAGCTCGATGACCAGTTGCACGATTTTGAATCATTATACGAGTAGTGAGATAGAAGGTGCAGTAGCTGTATGATGGACAAGTGGCAGAAACGTTCGAGAAGAAACCGTGGTGGAATGGAGGAGTCAAGGTAGTAGTAAGGAAATACAAGGTCTTCAGACCGTGGTTCCAAGAAAAGACTGGATTAGCAAGAGAAAATACAAAGAAGCAAAAGGCAGAAAGCGGCAAAAAAGGCAGTGGCTGAGGAAAGAAGAAAGTGGGTGGGAGAATGTACGAGTGTTACTCGGAAACTAAGCTTACAAGGTATATAGCATGTGATGTCGGTGGGGAAAGCTGGTACCACTTCCGTGTAGCGCGAAGGCAGCGGAAGGAACGAGCATTCCCAGCAACCAGTAGCTAAAAAAAATGGTTCAAATGGCTCTGAGCACTATGGGACTGTTAGACACTGGACTCGCATTCGGGAGGACGACGGTTCAATCCCGCGTCCGGCCATCCTGATTTAGGTTTTCCGTGATTTCCCTAAATCACTCCAGGCAAATGCCGGAATGGTTCCTCTGAAAGGGCACGGCCGACTTCCTTCCCAATCCTTCCCTAATCCGATGAGACCGATGACCACGCTGTCTGGTCTCCTTCCCCAAACCAACCAACCAACCAACTATGGGACTTAACTACTGTTGTCATCAGTCCCCTAGAAGTTAGAACTACTTAAACCTAACTAACCTAAGGACATCACACACATCCATGCCCGAGGCAGGATTCGAACCTGCGACCGTAGCAGTCGCGCGGTTCCGGACTGCGCGCCTAGAACCGCTAGACCACAACCAGTAGCTAGTCGATTAGTGTTGTGGTGACTGTTAGAAATGAGCGCTTCCACTCCGGCTGCCGCAAAGTGCGAAGCACGCGCTGTAATTCGCCACCTAAATGCTAAGGGCATGAACGCCTCTGGATTCGTCGCGAAATTGTTTCAGTTGTTTCGGTTTATGGAGAGGTCGTAATGTCAAGGCAGCATATGACGAAATTACAACTCTGGAAGGATAGAAATCCACGATGAAGACAAGCGGAAAGCCGTCTGTTGTGACTGATGATGTGCGGCAGAAAATTATAGAACATCATCTGTCTGAGCCCCGTTTGATAATTGACGACTTGCATGCAGTTTCTCTTGTTCATGAAATCGTAACTGTTCGACTAAATTATCACAAGTTGTGTGCGCGATAGATGTCCGTAATGCTTAGTGATGCACATAACATGAAGTTCGGTGCCGCTAGCGAATTTCTTGACGGCTTTTAGACTGAAGGCGACGCTTTTCTCGACTCTATAGTGACAGGAGATGAAACTTGGGCTTATCACAATATTCCAGAGAGCAAACGACAATCAATGCAGTGGCGTTATACTCATTCTCCTTCAGCCAACAAATTCAAAACTCAGCAAACAGCGAGGAATATCCTGGTGTCAGTGTTTTGGGACAGAAAAGGGGTTCTGCTCATTGATTTTTTGGAAAGAAGTCAAACAATAAATGCTGCAAGATACTGTGAGACGATGAAGAAACTTCGGAGAGCCGTACAAAACAAACGCTGCCGGATGCTGACAACGGGAATCTGTCTCCTTCACTACAACGCGCGCCCGCACACCGCTCATGCAACACAAGAGTTGTTGACTTCGTTTGATTGTGAAGTTTTAAGCCACCCCTCACAATCCCGATCTCGCATCTAGTGACTGTCATCTGCTCACTAAATTTTAGGAACAACTTCGTGGAAAACACTTTTCCGACAGCAAAGAGGTGGAAATTGAAGCGAAGAACTGGCTGAAAAACGCGGCGGGAGACGTCTGTAACACAGGAATCAAAAAACTCGTCCCACGGATGACAAAGTGTATTGAGGTAAATGATGATTACGTGTAAAAATAATGCAAGACCTATACTACAATGCATGTATGTTTCATTAAAATAAATTCATTTTTTGTACTTCAAAAAATTCTTGTAATCTTACTTTCCGGATTAGCCTCGTATATGGAATGGTCAAAAGTAAGAGGTTTGCGAGAGGATGCGACAATGATGGATAAAATTGGGAAAGAGGTTAATTCCAAGAAGACACTGAAGATAGTGTGGAAGGGGTACTTGTTGAGGCACTTGCTGTCTGAACTGGCAGGGGGGAAGAGCCTGACATGGAAAAAAGTGGAAATGGCAATGGACAGGAGCGAAAGGCACCAGGTGTTGATGAAGTAAGTGACGAAAAGGTGAAGGCAGCAGAGGAAGTTGGTTCAAAATGGCTCTGAGCACTATGGGACTTAACTTCTGAGGTCATCAGCCCCCTAGAACTTAGAACTACTTAAACCTAACTAACATAACGGCATCACACACATCCATGCCCGAGGCAGGATTCGAACCTGCGACCGTAGCGTCGCGCGGTTCCTGACTGTAGCGCCTAGAACCGCTCGGAGGCTCCGGCCGGCTGAGGAAGTTGGGAAACAGTGGCTGTAACGTTTGATCAGGGTGGTATGAAGCGAGAAGAAGGCTTTAGAACGGCACTAATCGTTCCTATATTCAAGAAATGGAGTTGGAAGGACTGTAGAAACTACACGGGAGTCACACTCATACCGCACTCTGCCAAGGTGTATGAAAAGATCCAGAGAACAAAGTCCGAACAGGGATCGACGAGCACTGCTTCAGGCTCGAGAAATCAACTGTTGACATCATATTTGCAGTGACTCAGCTCTTATGCAACACTGTGTATTTGGGAAAGACCTTGTGATAGCCTTTTTCGATATATAAAAGGCATTTGATAGCTCCTGTAGAAAAAAGTCTGGAAAGCACTAGAAAAGAAAGGAGTGGAAAGAGAGACAATAAACAAAGTGGAGGAAATATGTTGTGGAATTCTGAATTGAGCGTAACTGGGAAATTAAAAGGACGAACTGGTTCCAGCAAACAAGTGATGTGAAATAGAACAGTGCATTGTCACCTCTCCTCTTCGTTGTGGTCTTGAACGAGATAATGACTAAAGTCGCAGTAAAAACCGAAGAAGACAAGATGAAAGCAATGGTGTTCGCAGATAATTTTATGATCTGGGGAAACAGGGGGGAGGAGATCCAGGAATAGCTGGAAGCTTGGGAAGAAACTGTGATACAATATGGAAGGAGATTTAATGTAAACAAATGTGAGATACTAGTTACAACTAGGAAGAAGGATAGACCAACATGAGGAATTAGGAGCGGAGACAAACAACTGAAGAAAGTGGAAAGTGTCAGTTACCTGGGAAATGTGATAGAGCAAAGCGAAAGAAATGAGAAGGAGAATTGTCAGGAACCTAGTATAGAACAAAGACGTCTCACAAAAATACAAAGAAGTAGTATGTAAAAGGTACTTCATCCCAATGCTGACTACGCATCTGAAAAATGGGTAATGAAGAAAAAAGATGTAAGCAGATTATAGGCATGTGAAGTTCCTCAGAAGCAGGGTATGAGTAACGGGGAGAGATATGATGAGGTATTAAAGGGCAAGGAAAACCGTGAAAGAGGAAACCTTTCAGAGCAGGATGGAAGCATCAAGGCTAAAATGGAATGGACACTTCAAGAGAATGCAAAACAAGAGGATTCCCAAGGCAATACATGAAATGGAGATGCGGAGGAAGACCGAGGGACAGTTGGCTGTGAGTCGTGGAGGAATGTGTTGAAAAAAGAGGAGAGGGCTGGAAGAGAGTACACACAGAAAGATGGTGGGAAAAGGGGACTAGATGACGAAGCTGATGTTCAAGATGATGATGATGATGATGATGATGACCTGACTACTTCTTCCGATATCAGTCCAACAGATCCATCCACATATCATACTATAACAACGAAATTCTTCCCGCAACCCGACTACGAAATCCGTCCAAAGATTCCCCCCCCAAAAATGGCTCAAATGGCTCTGAGAACTATGGGACTTAACTTCTGAGGTCATCAGTCCCCTAGAACTTAGAACTACTTAAACCTAACTAACCTAAGGACAGCACACACATCCATGCCCGAGGCAGGATTCGAACCTGCGACCGTAGCGGTCGCGCGGTTCCAGACTGTAGCGCCTAGAACCGCTCGGCCACCCCGGCCGGCAGATTCCCCACTCTTCCAGCCGTAACCGAATACTTCTTTATAAATCTTTACCTTTACATGTCATGTTCAAGTCATGTCTCCTCCCAGCTTTCCTCCCTCCAAGAGCCTGGTTCTGGATTCTCTCACCCACCTTTCCTATCGCAAATCCTTTCCGAAGCACTCTCCCACAAAACCACTTATGACAGTCCAGTCAGTTTTATTTATGTGGACACAAGAAATCGGCTTGTTTACACCTTTTTATTGTTTTAAAATCGCTTTTGTATAAACAGCTCGACATTAAAATTGCAATATTTGGAAATTTAGCGAGTAGTGCAATTTTCCTTGTGCGTGTGGAGCATAGTATTGAAAATACATAATTAAGCGTAACCACTTGTCTGTAGGTTGTATGGGGAATTCAGGAAACGAAATTTGTTGCACAGAGCTGCCACCTGTGGAAGTGACAATGTTTCTAACCTATTTGGACATCGAATTCAGTTCCAACATAGGTATTTTATATATTGGAGAAATGCTTCAAACTGGCCACACGTGGACTGAGGCCCGGCCTGCCTTCCCGCCGCTGAGGAATCTGTCCAGAGACGGGCGACGCGGAGAGCGCGGGGAAGGGCGCCGCCTTCCAGGGTTCAACGTCCGTCGCGGGCACTTGTGCTGGCCCAGTGCCGGCCGCGCAGCCACTGTGTATGTCTTTGTTTCTCTCTTCTCTCCTCCTCTCCTGTCCTCTCCTCTTGCCATCATCACCGTCCCCGCGGAAGGCTGCCTGCACCTCGCGCCGCTGGCCACACTAATTGCATGGCGAGCGTGGTGTATCTAGGGCGGCCAGTGGCTACGGAACTCTGTACTGCTTCGCCACTCCTTCCGCGCTCAAGGCATGAAGGGGAAAGCCTAGACTCTCATTTGCCCCCCGCGCTCTGGAAACCGGGAAGTGCATCCAGGTGCATCCGTAGTAGTACCAGTATGCGAGCTCCCTCGCTACAGTGTATAAGTTTTGATATAAGCACTACGGAAGAATCAGAAATATGTGCACTCTTTTTTGTCATTTTAAACGCCCCCCCCCCACCCACCCCCTCCACACAAACACGCTCTGACGAAGAGGGTTAGTTTGATAGTGGCAACTAAACACATCAAAAAAGTCTTGCATCACCTCGGTTCCGAGAGTTCCGGAACCTGTACAGAAAATTGGAATAGACATCAACATAAACATCATTTCCGCCCCTTTTATTGCTCTTGAAAACTGCACATTCCTTTTTGTACCACCATACAGCGAGACCTTCAGGGGTGGTGGTCCAGATTGCTGAACACACCGGTACCTCTAATACCCAGTAGCACGTCCTCTTGCATTGAAGCCGGCCGCTGTAGCCGAGCGGTTCTAGGCACTTCAGTCAGGAACCGCGCGACAGCTCCGGTCGCAGGTTCGAATCCTGCCTACGGCATGGATGTGTGTGAAGTCCTTAGGTTAGTTAGGTTTAAGTAGTTCTAAGTTCTAGGAGACTGATGACCTCAGATCTTAAGTCCCGTAGCGCTCAGAGCCATTTGAACCATTTCTTGCATTGATGCATGCCTGTATTTGACGTGACATACTATCCACAAGTTCATCAAGGCACTGTTGGTCCTGATTGTCCCACGCCTCAACGGCGATTCCACGTACATCCCTCAGAGTGGCTGGTCGGTCACTTCGTCCATAAGCAGCCCTTTTCAGTATATCCCAGGCGTGTTCGATGGGTTCATGTCTGGAGAACATGCTGGCCGCTCTAGTCGAGCGATGTCGTTATCCTGAAGGAAGTCATCCTCAAGATGTGCACGATGGGAGCCGCGAATTGTCGTCCATAAAGACGAATGCCTCGCTAATATGCTGCCGATAAATAGTTTGGACAAGGAGAGAATAGAAGCTTTTGAAATGTGGTGCTACAGAAGAATGCTGAAGATTAAATGGGTAGATCACATAACTAATGAGGAGGTATTGAATAGAATTGGGGAGGAGTTTGTGGCACAACTTGACTAGAAGAAGGGATCGGTTGGTAGGACATATTCTGAGGCATCAAGGGATCACCACTTTAGTATTGGAGGGCAGCGTGGAGGGTAAAAATCGTAGAGGAAGACCAAGAGATGAATACACTAAACAGATTCAAAAGGATGTAGGCTGCAGTACGTACTGAGAGATGAAGCAGCTTGCACAGGATAGAGTAGCATGGAGAGCTGCATCAAACCAGTCTCAGGACTGAAGACCACAACAACAACAACATTATTTTTCTACGTCAGTTTGTCTAATTACTAAAGTCCCGTCGTAGAACTATAGATTATGATTACTATTTGAAAATATGCATTGCGGAATGTTTTGGCTTTGCGATTTGTTGCCTGACGACCAGTGTGAATCTTCAGTGTTTCGGTGCATTTGCTTTATATGAACCGCGAGCAGCTGCAGCCTTATTGCAACGTTGCCGAGAGCCGCAAGTGGCAGTGAGCTGCAGAGATCCGGGTTCGACTTCCGGACTGGCCCATATACTTAATGGCTAAGAGGCGGCCAGCGCGTAGCGATGGACGCGTTTCTCCGCGGGCGCGATTGAGCCGGTAGCCGCTTTCGCCTCATTACGGAGTTGCGTGCCGCCGGTCCGTTGTTCTCGCCGGCCAGCAGCGAACGGCAGACTGGGTGGGTGGGATTAATAACCCCGGAGGCAGCGGACGCCCGCTGCAGGACGGTACGAACACCCCGAGCCCCACTGCCCCGGCGAGGAAACGGTCAGCAGCCGTGGAACCCAGCGAGCCAGTTCCCGTTATTAATAAAATAATAAGCCCGCATCTTCTGATGTGTTGTGGGCGCACCGGAACGCTTTAATGGAGTAACGGGCAGCGGCACAGTTGGTACCATGTTTACGTTCTCGTAGCGTGACTGCCCGTCCGATGGTCACTGGTCCACGGCCCGTTACTCTGAAATGCTGGCTCGCTGACCGACCAGAGCGCCACTGAGAACAGAACACAAATCAACACTTTCTACAAACAAGAGATAGGGAACGGATTCCCAGGACTAGTCGTCGTTTTGTTTGGACTGCTCAAGGTTCGTTTTATATACACGCCACTACAGATATTAGGTCATAACATGTTCGATATGCCTGCCATCATTGGCGATTATGTTGTAAGTGGGCTGCTTCTGTGTTGGCAGATCTGTGTAGCACTTTGAATTGGATCTCTGACTGCGCTTTCTTTGTAAGAGACTCTGTGGCTTGTTGGACTTGTTGTTGGAAGTTAATCAAATGGTTCAAATTGCTCTAAGCACTATGGGACTTAACATCTGTGGTCATCAGTCCCATAGAACTTAGAACTACTGAAACCTAACTAACCTAAGGACATCACACACATCCATGCCCGAGGCGGGATTCGACCCTGCGACCGTAACGGTCGCGCGGTTCCAAACTGAAACGCCTAGAATCGCTCGTCCACAGCGGCCGGCGGAAGTTAATCGCTAGTAGTGTTGGGCAGTTGGAAGTTAGTCGCCAGCAGTGATGGAAGTAATGTTGGGCAGTTGGAAGTTAGTCGCCAGCAAAGATGGAAGCACTGTTGGGCAGTTCGAGGTGAACAGCCAGCAGTGATGGATGTTAAATGGGAGAAGTTAGCATTGATGGAGGGTAGAGGTCTGAAGTGTTAGCGTACGCTAACGCTCTGGAAGAATCCGATTTGGAAATTGAAAATTATTCATGATTATATATCTGTCACATTATTAAGGCAAAAGAAAAAATATTTGGTTTCCTTTGCTAACCACATGCCTATTAGTAGTTAGTGGCTTTTGTAGAATCTTTTATTTATCTGGCAGTACTGACGCTCGCTGTATTGCAGTAGTTCGCGTAATGGTGGTTTTTGTGAGGTAAGTGCTTAATGAAATGTATAGGTTGTTACTTCTTTTTAGTCAGGGTCATTCTTTTGAATTAATTATTTGAAGTCAGGCTAACCTTTTTTTGAGCAGTCAGATTGTGTTGCGCCAGAATATTGTGGGTCAGTGTAGACATGATAAGAATAAGTAAAGAGAAAGTAGGTTCACTTGCATTCAATTGTACTCAGCAGTTTAAGTAAAACATATAATAAAGAAGTTTCAATGTGGCGTAAACGAATAACGAAGTTCTGCGTGACCCGCTGAAGTGTCGGAACATCGAAGCTGTCGATGACCTCTCGAATCGCTGTTTTCAGCTCAGCAATCGTTTTGGGGTTATTGCGATGCACCTGTTCTTTTGTCTTTCCCCACAAAAGGACTCGCACGTGTTCAGATCCGGAGAATGCGGCGGCCAATCGAGGCCCAGGACAGTGGCCTCTGGATACCCCAGAGCCAGAATGCGGTCCCCAAAGTGCTCCTCCAGGACATCAAACACTCTCCCGCTTCGATGGCGTCGAGCTCCATCTTGCATGAGCCACGTGTTGTCGAAATGGACAATGTGGACGAAATCATATTTCAAAAGCTTCACATACCGTGATATCAAGGAATAGCGTTCCGGTTACTCCGTGACTGGACACTGCATACCACACAGTCATCCGTTGAGGGTGAAGAGACTTCTCGATCGCGAAATGCGGATGCTCTGCTCTCCAAATGCGCCAATTTTGGTTATTGACGAACCCACCGAAATGATAGTGGCTTTCGTCGCTAAACCAAACATGAATGCGCATAGTAATTCCCATCATGGTCACGCCTTCTTCTCGTTGTGCCTTCGATTTTCCGCAGCATTAACGTCTTTTCTAACGAATCATGTCTTCTCATCCCGTGCCCAAAGTACGTCAGTTTTTGTTTCGGTAGCAGACCGTCCTGTCAGTAATCGGGTGTTATTTACTGTAATACTGAGCTATTGCGATTGCGTGCGGTCTATGGAACTTCAAGGAATTTCCTCCAACACAGTTCAAAAGTGTCTGTGCTATTTCGTTCAGCGCTTCCTATGGTTCAGGCCTCACATCCGTACACAAGGACTGCAAAGACCGTAGCCCGCACAATACGGATCTTTAGTTCAAATGGCTCTGAGCACTATGGGTCTTAACATCTATGGTCATCAGTCCCCTAGAACTTAGAACTTCTTAAACCTAACTAACCTAGGGGCATCACACAACACCCAGTCATCACGAATATGGATCTTCCATGTTAAAGTTATGACTACTGGTTAAAACATTATCAAAGTCGGACACTGCATTTCCTCCAAGCTTCTCTCGATTTCATGGCTGCAGTTACCATCAGCAGCAATCTGCGACCCGAGACAAGTGAATATGGAGTATTCGAAGAACTGTGACTTTCTCCCGAACAACAGGGACTTACATGCATTGCGAACAGGAAGTAGTGCATTGAGAATGGCTAGCTACTAGCCGAAATCTGGATTTGCGTGATAAAATCCAAAATCCAAAAAAGGATTGCTGCACTCTACAATTTATATGTCACACAACAGTCGCAAAGTGCACCCACTTTCCGACTGGAAGGTAACCTGATGAAATTTGAAGCTACCTGTGGGACAGTTGGAATAATTTGCGAAGAAAAACAAAAAAGGACACACAAATGAAATCCTATAAAGTTATGCTTGTACCCACTCTTATATATGGTTCCAAACTGTGGGCCGGCCGTGGTGGCCGAGCGGTTCTAGAAGCTACAGTCTGGAACCGCGCGACCGCTACGGTCGCAGGTTCGAATCCTGCCTCGGGCATGGATGTGTGTGATGTCCTTAGGTTAGTTAGGTTTACGTAGTTCTAATTTCTAGGGGACTGATGACCTCAGAAGTTAAGTCCCGTAGTGCTCAGAGCCATTTGAACCGAATTGTGGACGGTCACAAAAAAAAAAAAAAAAAAAAAAAAAAAAAAAAAAAAAAAAAAAAAAAAAAACCATGCACACTGGCGCAGAGGCTAAATTCATGAGACATATAAGGGGCTGTAATGAAATGGATAAAATAAGAAACAAAACAATAAGAGCATATTTAAAAATCTTTTCAGTTAATGACTAGACGCAAGAGAATAGAAGTGAAATGGGAGGCGAATGTTGGTAGAATGGTAGAAACTAGATTGCCAAAAATATAATGAATTCTCGGCCGACTGGGGAGAGAACTAGATAGACCTCGTAAGAAGTCTATGGATGATATAGACCGAAACAGGTGACAGTAACACCTCATCCTTGGAAGGAGATGACGATGCTGAAGAGGAGCTGATCTGGCTGGCCTATTATTATTATTAACCTGAGTCTTTTTCATAAACACAATGCTGTCTGAATATTTTTGTCTGTTACAGAGCCATAAAGCTCCAGAGAGCACTTTTGGGCCATTGTGCACAATATGACATCTGAACAAATCGTTGTAAATGAGTGATGAAAATGGTTTTTCTATTTGATGATGCGTAGGTACAATACCCTAAAAGTTGTCATACGCACTTCACTGTATTAAACATTTACGTGTTTTGTGACAAGTTTGCTATTATCTTTTAAATGAAAATATGGCTAAAATTTCTTGACGTATTCCACATCCTTGGAGTCCATTTCATTTGGGATCTGTGGAAGGTACTTCAGCACATCTGTGTAGCTTTGCAAAAATGTATTGTGTATTCTAATTTTCTGGTATGTTGTACATTCTGGAGGATCTCCTCATAATTTATCTGTTAGAACGAAAAATACATCTAATCTAACTATGAATACACAAATAGATTTCTTTGAGGGCAATTATTACTCTTTAAATTAAAAAACTCGGTTACTGAAATTCTGAAACTGACCTTTTCTCTGGCGCAGCATCGCTTCTTCAGGTAACTTTTCTGTACAACGGTGTCAGTACCAATACGGGCTCTTGCACTTAATGTAAATCGCTCCAGTTATTTAGAACCCCGGAGGAAAAGGAGAACCAGCATGAAGTAACCAGACTACAAAAATGATGAAATTCTGTTCGTAATCTGGCCTTGGGTCTCCTCAGTCACTGCGTGGTAAGGCGCTGTGTTGTGACTGCGTACGTGACTCACCTCATCTCTTCGCAGAACATGGAAGAAATGCTTTTTAACGTTCCGTTTTGTTTGTCTACGACACACACACACACACACACACACACACACACACACACTGCTTAGTTTGTCAAGGTTCACTAAGTTTACCTACGTTTAGCAACTGCCACGTTGCCTCGTTTCTGAAGATTGCTGTGAGGTGATCTGTTAACGCGGGGATGGTTTCACACGTCTCATTATAAGTTTTCAATCTGAACAGCATTGGAGATATTGTATTTAGAACAATCGCTGCTACCGCTGCGGATGTAGTATAGTAAGAGACGATTTGCATTAGGTAATCGCACTGTTATCTAGCAGTAAAGTTCACTATAGATTCAGTCCAGCAATTTTACGAATACGTGTTGTAATAACTTTGATAGGGGACAATCAACAGCCGTTGAGAATTTTCTAATGGTCAAGGTTTAATCTCGCAGATATATGTCAAGAAAATCTTCGTTAACATTTTCAGCTCTGGAATGCACGATTAACCGGTACTACCAAACGTGTGTGATGAGTACTTACGAGAGAGATGGACGTAATTTTCTGAGCTTGACGGTTTCAGGAATATTCACAACTGTTGTTTGTTGCCGGCCGCGGTGGTCTAGCGGTTCTAGGCGCTCAGTCCGGAACCGCGCGACTGCTACGGTCGCAGGTTCGAATCCTGCCTCGGGAATGGATGTGTGTGATGTCCTTAGGTTAGTTACGTTTAAGTAGTTCTAAGTTCTAGGGGACTGATGACCACAGATGTTAAGTCCCATAGTGCTCAGAGCCATTTGAACCATTTTGTTGTTTGTTAGGCAGAATAATTATCTAACAAAAAACAACCAAGCGAAACACTGATACTTAACATAAAACATCAAACTTGAAGGAATCAAAAACGAAGTAAGGAAGATCATTAGGAAAAATTTAGGAGCAACCTATACCCAAGACGATTACAGGCTATAATCGATCAAAACAACAGAAGAATTTCCGAACGTCGAAACTGACATTAAGAAAAGCTGAATAGAATTCTTTGTTCGTTTCAATAGACTACCAGAAAAGCGATTGTCAAAAAGGATAATAGACTAGGTGACATCACTTAAGAGCTTAACATCTTTTGGATGAACGAATTTCGAAAGGACCTTAAAAACGCGATCATAAAACCAACTGACGGTTTAGAAAGAGACACCTTCACACAGAAAGTAAGCAAATGGGTAATTACATCAGAGCAACCAAAACAAAAATAGTAGAGATCCAACTGACGGGAAGAACGTAAAGAAGCCTTCTCGGAAAGAATGAAAAACCTATTGGAACAACAAGAAGAACCTGAAGAGAAGTTGATTGACTTATTTGCTTAACGTCTTTCATTTACTGGGAAAATAGGAAAACCTATCTCGTCATTGCTCGGTGATGATACAAAACAGAATAAAAATTCAGTATTTCAAGCATTACTGGTAACATTTGACTAAACTCTGCTGAAGCTGACTTAAAAAGAATGAATGAAAATGAATTGGGAGCTTGGTAACATGGACGGTGAGCAACAAAACTATCATAAAGCGATCCACAGTGTCAGAGGTCAGCTGCACCAATGGCGCTCTGACCTCGCTAAATCTCTGTGGAATTCTAAACGAAGAAACGAAAGAAATTTCAAAGCTTCAAACCTCCTCGATACCGGAGTCATTTAGAGTTGGTTTTTGCTCAGGGTCGTCGTTTTGGCATAGCAACCATACCGGTATTCTCAGCTTATATTCCTATCATAATAACCTAGTCTTGGACGAGAGTGGAAACTCAGAATCTTTGTTCCCTTCAGGAAGGCCTAACGAGATTTTTAAATTTGCTGTTCCCAATTACCAGTCCAATGCCTGAACCAAGGCGCAGCTCGCTCCGTTCTCATCGATATGAATTCCATGACATCGGCGCAGTGAATCTTAGAGTCTATGAGTTCTAAATTAAACATCGTTCAGTAGGAATGAACAACACTGAGGGATGTGCACGTGAATGCAATCTGTATACGACAAAAGCAAAAGAACTGACTATCGCGCATTGTACGGATCCATAACAAAAATTTGTCGGTAACGCCATTGGTTTTTACCGCAAGAAATAACAAAACAGCTACAGCCAGGATGAAATGTACTTATGTAAGAATACACAAAAGAGAAGTATCGAAGAGTAGCATGTAGCTTACCTGCTGTAACAAAAAATCAGTAAAACCTCTTTGTGGAAAGTGTTGTGTAGTTCACGTCATCAAGTAAACACTTCTTCGGTGCTGATCTCTCTCGCATTCTGATAGTTCCAAATTTTGTTTATTACCCTATCGGGTGATGGTAGCAATCGACTACCGATCACAATTTAACTAAGATATTTTACAGCAAACATTAGAGTAGTTTTAGTTGTTTTATGTTACGTTCATTCAGTTTTAACAAACTAGAAAATTTAAATGTTCAGTCGTCCACGGCCGTGAGATTTTAGGGCATAAAATAATTTTCTATCCCACTGCTTTTACACAAAAATGCAACATCGGACTCATTTCTCAAATTTAAGCACATAACATCGTAACATTAACTGGTGTAACTGTAATTCTTTTTATGTAAGTAATAACTTTATCTTCATTATGTTCGTCTTGCATAGCACTCTCCATGTTATACTAGTAAATAAATTTATTAAATTATGAAATACCAAAATTCACGCCGGGCGAAGTGGCCGTGCGGTTAAAGGCGCTGCAGTCTGGAACCGCGAGACCGCTGCGGTCGCAGGTTCGAATCCTGCCTCGGGCATGGATGTTTGTGATGTCCTTAGGTTAGTTAGGTTTAACTAGTTCTAAGTTCTAGGGGACTAATGACCTCAGCAGTTGAGTCCCATAGTGCTCAGAGCCATTTGAACCATTTTTGAACCAAAATTCACGAAATGGTTGAGGCATCCAATTGTTTTGAAACATCAACGTTAGCACACCATACATTCTAACATGGAATGACGAAATTGTGTAAAACGTGTAGCAGAGCATTTAGTTAACAATGCGAAGTCGATAGTTGTGGTTTGCACAATTGGATGCAACCTCGTTCAGATGTTCGTTATTCAAGTAAAATAGAAACCTATTTCGACTTTTATCGTATCACTTTGATAAAATCGACGCTTAAGTTTCTTGTTTTGGCCAAGTCCTAATGACTACAACCACCACTTGGAGGGCTGGTCGTGAACGTATCATGTTCCGTATTCGTTGACCATGAAGTCTCGTAGATTCTCGCGGCTATTTCTCCAAATGCGGTATTCACAATAGACTGGGACGCTGTATCCTGTTGCGGACTGTTAACAGCAGAGACAAGAGCCGTAATGCACGCGAACATTCGCCAATCTAGTGCTGGGCTACAACAAACTGTGAGTAGGCGTTCATCCCGCGTCACAGGCCATAGAGGCGGGGCGGCAAGGACACGGCAACACCGTCATTGTGCTCCTCTAAGACCTTTTCTGTACCAGGGGCCCGACCCTGGAATAATCACCCTCACTACATGATTAAATAACATCTCCAGCTTAAAAAGACAGCACAAAATTAAAACAATAATGTGTGCCTTTGTCCTGTATCAAACCTATATCCCATTAACACTAAAAACCCTTCATTTCCCAAAGTCCCTAGATGATACACACTATTTGAATATAGCAATGTATATATCTTCCTTCGACTCGTCATGTAAGAAAATTTCACTTTTGTATACCCACCCACATATATATTTTTTATGTTCTAGTGTCACAATTTTTATCTTTGCTATCTCTGCTATTAGTTGTTAGTCAGTTCTCTTCTTCCAAAGCACATAAATATAAATTTTGTTTCGAACCCTTTTCAATTCTGTTACTGACACTTCATTACTGTGTATCACATTAAATTTAGCAAAATGTTCCAAAGATTGTTTGAACGACTGTTTTATCGAAATGATGTGGAGGAATCGATTTACAGGATACGTCTGCATGATAACTGTTAACATCACTGAACATATTTTTTAGTCCTACTCGTGCAACTACATTTAAAATTTTTTTTTGCACACGCTTCATGTTTCTGGGCATATGATCAACATTTGATGCATACCGAACTCCTTTCTGCGCCAATAACAGCTTTGATACTGGGTAATAAAGGTCACTTTTCCCTTCTAGTGGCCGGCCGGTGTGGCCGTGCGGTTAAAGGCGCTTCAGTCTGGAACCGCGTGACCGCTACAGTCGCAGGTTCGAATCCTGCCTCGGGCATGGATGAGTGTGATGTTCTTAGGTTAGTTAGGTTTAATTAGTTCTAAGTTCTAGGTGACTGATGACCTCAGAAGTTAAGTCGCATAGTGCTCAGAGCCATTTGAACCCCTCTAGTGTTGCAGGTATGGACAACACTGTTCTCCTCAAATTGTGGTGGATTCTTAATGACGAATTTCATTAGCGAATATATGTACTGAGACGGTGCCGATCTCCTCGAAGACGTACCTGCGACTACTGGTGAACACCTAACTGTTCGCTGTTGTGCAGTCTATACTTTACAAGTGGTGGGTTGCCCTAGAAAATTATTAAACAAAATATTACTGAGTGGAAATTTGCAAAATATTTCGGGAGGTTGACTGCTTTCACGACTAGCAATTATACGAAGGGCAAAAGTAGCTGAACTTAGTTTGTAATGGAGAACCTCAGTAATACGTTTCTACCAGTTCTAGGCGCCGTCAATATTACACCCAAAAATATGGAGCATCCTACCCTACTTACCGAGTTCTGTTCATGTGCTACGTCAAATATTGTGGTGAATATTTGTTGTAAGGAACTGAATTTAATGTGTTTTCTCGAAATTTAGGGACAGTCCATATCCGGAAAACCTCTTATTAATTCTTTGGAGAACTTCATTAAGAATCTCTTCTGTGGCTTTATTTCTAATGGATTTTATTGTAACATTAGTATCAAATGCAAAAAGTACCAAGTCTACTTGTTGAATGTTAAGTAGGTCATTTCCATATATAAGAAGTAGGAGTGGAACGAAAACTGAACCCTGTGGGACTCCTTTTGTGATTTCTCCCCGGTCACTAAAATTTTCCATCCTTCCAACATCGTTTTAACTATTCAGCACAGCTCTTTGCATTCTGTTAGTTAAATATGATTCAAACCATCTGTTTATAAAGCCACCGATTCTATAAAGTTTTAACTTTTCTATGAGTGTAACATGACCTACATGATTAAATGCCTTTTGAAGATCACAAGAAAATACCAAGTGGCGATATGTTACTATTTGAGATTGTAATATTAGATTCTGAGTCGAGCATCCTGCCTGGAATCCAAACTGTGGCAGGCTAAATGAATTTTTCTACTTAAATGTGAGACTATTCTTAAGTATAGTATTTTGAAAAAAAAAGGACAATACGGAATTTGGACGATAATTGTTTAAGTCTTTGTTGTCACCTTTCGTGTTGAGGAGGTTTATCAGTTACACATTTTAATCCGTCTGGAAAAATTGCCTGTGTCAGTGATGCATTACATGTCATTTTTAAGCAACCGGGTTGCAAAAACTATTAGTGCGCGCGCGCGCGTGTGTGTTTGTGTGTGTGTGTGTGTGTGTGTGTGTGTGTGTGTGTGTGTGTGTGTGTGCGTGCGTTTGAAACCAAGACCGATGTATGAGAGGGCCTGAAGACAATAACCAGATCAGGTGAAATAAATAAATGGGGCTATTTATCTCGCAACATTCAGACACGTGGGACGTTTACATGCGATGAAATGGAGTTCGTGACACAACTGCAATCTTATATCGTCAGTCAATGAGACAGAAAGCTATGACTGATCACGTGCATACTCGTCGCCCCCGAGACTCTGGATCTTCCGCAATCCACGTACCTTCAGTGAGACGATGGTCCACACCCATCGCTCCAAATCTGTTTCTCGATGATTTTGCGCGGGCCTGGCTTCGGTGTTGCGTATGCCCTCCGTGTGTTAGCACTTGTAACATGCGTATCTCAGCATCTCTGGATGAAGGCAAGAACACTAAGTACGTGCTGTCTCCTCTGTAACAGCAATTAGATATTTCGTATAAATATTGTGCCAAGAAGACAACAATCTAGCAGAACTATCCGTGAGAATATCATATGTTGTCATCGCCGGGAGTATATGAATGCCGCGTCCCGTATACTGCGTATGTATATGTTGTTTTTTTTGCGTCCGTAGGCAAATTGCTTCGTCTTTCTCCAAATTTTCCTGATTGAAAATATGATCTGACAGGAGTCGGTTACGTAGATGGAACTCAGCAGAGTTGACTGATCGATCGAAAGAGGAGAAACGTAGAGAGACGTGGGGTTGGATTACTTGTGCGGAGAGACTGGTTATCAGTTGGCGATGGAAACGAATATGAAGCAAAAATCTGGTTACGGTGACAGACTGATCCGTATATTTGTAAAAGGTCTGCGTTAGCTCGGAAGGCGAGAGTTCAGTTGTGAGTTGCTGGAGCCAATGAATGTGAAAGCAAAACATTTCATAAAGTGTCTTAGGCTCCTCAGAAATGTCAACATATTCCAACGGCGCACAAGTGTCAGAAAACCCAGAGAGGTAGTTGATGCGTATCCGGATTGACTGTTTCAGAATGGCTGTTCCACAATGACAGAGTGGTACCCCTCTTGTCCACCGTACGATGGCTTATGGACGACATATTCTAGACTTGTGAGACCTGAGTTTCTCCTGGTGTATACAACTTTCAAATAACTTCCGGGAATTCAGCAAGGTAACACTTTCAGCGACCGCCGATCTGTCTGATTCGTTGCGGTTAATTGAGGCCAGGTATGGTGCTGAATTAACTAATATCTTTCGGCATGTGTTGACATCCACTTACTTTTTATTCGATGACCAGTATTACGAGCAGACAGATGGAGTTGCGGTGGGTAGTCCGTTGTCTCCTGTGATCGCAAATTTGTTTATGGAAGACTTCGAGGAACGTGCATTGGAGTTGGTGCCTTCGAAACCCGCCTGTTTCTCTAGATATGTTGACGATACCTTTGTCGTTTGGCCTCATGGTAGGGAGAATTTGAATACCTTTCTAGAACATCTGAACTCGATCTACCCGAACATTCGTTTTACGATGGAGGTGGAAGAGGATGGTTGCCTTCCCTTTCTTGACGTTTTGGTTAGGAGGAAGGATGATGGATCATTGGGACATGCAGTCTACAGGAAACGTACTCACACTGACTTGTACTTACAGGCTAATACTTGTCACCATCCGGCTCAGCGTGAAGGGGTACTTCGTCCCTTGGTACACAGGGCACATGTCGTTTCGGACGCTGAGACTTGCCAGCTGAGCTGTCCCATCTTGAAGTTACATTTCGTCAAAATGGCTATAGTGATAGACAGATTGAACGTGCGTTGACTATCGACCAACTGTATATGGGTGACTGATGATAATTCTGAGTCAACACCTAAGTCTACTGCCTTTTGCCTTACGTAGGAAACGCTTCCAACAAGATCGGTCGTATTTTACGGAAATACGATGTGAAATGTGTTTTCCGGCCTCTATGATCTTGGCATATATTGGTCGAACTATCAGGACCGTGGAGGACCGATGTACTCAGCATAAACGGCACACACGATTACAGCAGCCAAGTATATCTGCTATTGCCGAATACTGCTTGGATACTGGTCACCCTATTTTATATAATAACACCGAGATATTGGTATGCACGTCCAACTATTGAGACAGTGTCATTAAGGAGGCAATTGAGATTAAATTAGCGAGCAACCTCGTTAACAGGGATGGAGGTTTTTGTTTAAACTCTGTTTGGAATCCGGCTCTCTCCCTTGTCAAAAAACAGAGGGACAGAGTCAATGTTACTCCAGCTGCGAATTCGTAGTCTCACTATCGATAGCTCTGACTTAGGTCATCTTTGGTGGCACTAGTGTTCAGTGTGTGTGTTATCTTTCCTGCTTCAGTCCGAGAACCGAGGTTTTAAATTTGCATGTACTTCGCTTGTACGTTGCAGTTTGCCTTGAAAATGGCGGGGTGTTCTCCCGCCGAAATATCGGCGGTCGCTGAAACTGTTACGTGGCTGAATTCCCGGAAGTTATTTGAAATATTCTAGACATACTTGTAAGCTGTATTTAAATCAGTTACTCAGGGGTATCTTTCGCGAATGTGGTTGCAAACACTACCTTTGTGTGAAGTACTTGGTCACGTCGCCATTGTTGACTGCGCTTCGGGAACAAGTCTGACAGCTGGCTACTGCGCAGTTCTGTGTACGTGACTGGCACTTCTCGGTCTCACAGCAGTGCAGCCCAGGAGATGCGATGACGCGGGGGAGCGAGCGGCAGCGGCAGCGGCGAGAGCGCAACCTGCAGAGTAATGCAGAGCGGAGAGCGCCGCCGCGGACGACCAGCTGCGAAAAACTGGCAGGAAAATCAGAGTCAAGGCGATCCGGTGCTGGCGGCGGCGCGCAGAGACAGCTAATGAGCGGACGGACGCGGACGAGCGACCCAGCTGCGCGCGGATGCCAACTGGAGCGGCCGGCGCGCGGGAAAGCGCAGCCGCGGCCGACAGCATTGTGTGTGATCGGCACAGCAGGAGCCGTCCACTAGCGGTGGGAAGGCAGACGCAAGCAGCCACTAACATCAATCTAGTACGGGGGGGGGGTCACCCGGAAAGTACTGCACCGCATTTTTTCTTTTTTTCTCTCAGCCGAAAACAATGCTACGAGTGCGAAACGATCACATATATACACTACTGGCCATTAAAATTGCTACACCAAGAAGAAATGCAGATGATAAATGAGTATTCATTGGACAAATAGATTATACTAGAACTGACATTTTATTACATTTTCACGCAATTTGGGTGCATAGATCCTGAGAAACCAGTATGCAGAACAACCACCTCTGGCCGTAATAACGGCCTTGATACGCCTGGGCATTGAGTCAAACAGAGCTTGGATGGCGTGTACAGGTATAGCTGCCCATGCAGCTTCAACACGATACCACAGCTCATCAAGAGTAGTGACTGGCGTATTGTGACGAGCCAGTTACTCGGCCACCATTGACCAGACTTTTTCAGTTGGTGAGAGATCTGGAGAATGTGCAGGCCAGGGCAGCAGTCGAACATTTTCTATATCCAGAAAGGCCCGTACAGGATCTGCAACATGCGGTCCTGCATTATACTGCTGAAATGTAGGGTTTCGCAGGGATCGAATGAAGGGTAGAGCCACGGGTCGTAACACAGAAATGTAGCGTGCACTGTTCAAAGTGCCGTCAATGCGAACATGAGGTGACCGAGACGTGTAACCAATGGCACGCTATACCATCACGCCGGGTGATACGCCAGTATGGCGATGACGAATACACGCTTCCAATGTGCGTTCACCGTATTGTCGGCAAACACTAATGCGACCATCACGATGCTGCAAACAGAACCTGGATTCATCCGAAAAACTGACGTTTTGCCATTCGTGCACCCAGATTCGTCGTTGACTACACCATCGCAGGCGCTCCTGTCTGTAATGCAGCGTCAAGGGTAACCGCAGCCATGGTCTCCGAGCTGATAGTCCATGCTGCTACAAACGTCGTTGAACTGTTCGTGCAGATGGTTGTTGTCTTGCAAACATCCCCATCTGTTGACTCAGGGATCGAGACGTGGCTGCACGATCCGTTACAGCTATGCGGATAAGATGCCTGTCATCTCGACTGCTAGTGATACGAGGCCGTTGGGATCCAGCACGGCGTTCCGTATTACCCTCCTGAGCCCACCGATTCCGTATTCTGCTAACAGTCATTGGATCTCGACCAACGTGAGCAGCAATGTCGCGATACGATAAACCGCAATCGCGTTAGGCTACAATCCGACCTTTATCAAAGTCGGAAACGTGATTGTACGCATTTTTCCTCCTTACACGAGGCATCACAACATCGTTTCACCAGGTAACGGCGGTAAACTGCTGTTTGTGTATGAGAAATCGGTTGAAACTTTCCTCATGTCAGCTCGTTGTAGGTGTCGCCACCGGCGCCAACCTTGTGTGAATGCTCTGAAAAGCTAATCATTTGCATATCACAGCATCTTCTTGCTGTCGCTTAAATTTCGCGTCTGTAGCACGTCATCTTCGTGGTGTAGCAATTTTAATGGCCAGTAGTGTATATGCATTGATGTGTGCAGGGTGTGTGCAGATCGTGAAGGATAAAACAAATACACTTAAGGAGGAAACTAACCTTCATATGATGTGCCGCTGCCAAGCAACACAGCTCGATAAAACTTGGACCGTGCATAGCAAGAACTGTTGCAGTTTAGTACAGGAGGTAACTGAAAGAGATGCGGTACTTGCATTAGTACGGTGTGAGATCACCACAGACAGCAATGCAGGACCTGCAGATTGCTGCCATGCTGGCCACGAGGTTGGCAGAGAGTTCTCGTGGCAGGCCGTTCCATTCTCCGTAGCGTAGCGGTAACGTACCGCCTACCACGCGGGGGGGCCGGGTTCGATACGCAGTATGGGACTGGGTGTTGTGTGTCCATTATCATTGACTCGCAAGTCGCTGATGTGGCGTCACCTAAAGAGGACTTGCAATACGGCGGCCGAACTCCCCGAATGGGGCCTCCCGGCCAACAATGCCATATGATCATTTCATTTCACCAGCGCGGTGGACATGTGATGTGGATGATCCTTTGTACATGTGGACGTGCTGCAATACGTTTCCCCAACGGATTCCGCACGTGCTCCACGGAATTTAAGTCGGTGGATCGGGCAGACTAGTCCACTCGCTCCGAGAGCTGCTCCACCTGCGCTGCTCATTACGGTCGGGCATTGTCGTCCGTAAAAATGAAGTCAGCGACGAATGCACCCCTGGAAACACGTGTATGAGGAAACAGTACAGCGTGTACTGTTCCTCTGTTTTCGAGAAGAACTACAGAGTTCGACTATTTATTATTGCTGACGTCCTTCAGAAATATTTCAGTTCCAATTTTCTTATTTTCCAGGTTTTTATTTGTCAGCGCCAACCTTAACTCATTGTTGAAGCCTTTGTGAATAGTGTCCAGTTTTTTTTTTTCACAGATTGTCCATTATTTTCTTGGGTACTTGCTGCACTGAATTATTTGAAAGTATAATTTCAGATGGAAATGCCGTGTGGCTAGGGCCTCCCGTTGGGTAGACCGTTCGCCTGGTGCAAGGTCTTTCGAGTTGACGCCACTTCGGCGACTTACGTGTCGATGGCAACGAAATGACGATGATAAGGATAACACAACACCCAGTCCCTCAGAGGAGAAAATCTCCGATCAAGCCTGGAATCGAAACCGGGCCATTAGGTATGACAGTCCGTCGTGCTGACCATTCAGCTACCAGAGGCGGACAATTTCAGATCATATAGGTAAAAAAAAGTGACACCAGTAACCACATAAATGGACGTAGTATATAACAACGCTACAGTGCGTACTGTTTAAACCCAGAAACCGCCTACAGAAATGGTATGTGAATAAGGGTACCTCTCCTTACGTATGCAAGAAGTTTCGTGCAACTCCTGTGCTAGGCCCATGACAGGTTTCCAAACTCACTGAGTGTTGCCGCTCTTCCCTTGATAAATATATGTGGACGCCCATACTTGTAGCGTTGTTGCTTAGCATAGAATTTGGAATCTATAGTTAAAGATCAGAGATTGTAGAATGTGCTCTGAAATATGCGACGGCTCGAAAAATTAGAGTAATAAAACTAAGTACTTCGTTCTGTTTATTAAGAGTGCAACAAATATAAAAAGCGACGTTAACATACAGCTACACCTTTCGACAGTAATAGAATAAAGTCATTTGCGCAAAAAATGTTCATTTTACTTTAAATTCGCCAACCGGTGACACTCCATCCTACCGCTCGTTGTTTCTTTCGCAGCGCCTCCCGCCGCGACGACTTCTCTTGCCACACCAGCTGACTTCTCGTACAAAGGCATGGGCAACTGCTTCCTTCCATTCCAAAGATAACATATGGCTCTAACTAATTTAAATATAGTGTTCAGCCTGATCGTATGCTGATATTTTGAAATGGGAGGGAACAGTTGGCCTAGCTGTTGTACTACAAGACATCTGGTTTGAAAACAAGTGGACACAGCGGAAGAAGAAACACTTTGGCGAGCTAGTGGTACTGTGACGGGACGCAAAAGACGGACACGGGCTGGCACATTAAAGTAAGACAAACATTTTGACCAAAAGTCCAAATATAGTGTAGATGCGTTGATGGTACGCTGCTTGCCTCCATCGTCCCAAATGGTTCAAATGGCTCTAAGCACTATGGGATTTAACTTCTGAGGTCATCAGTCCCTTAGAACTTAGAACTACTTAAACCTAACTAACCTAAGGACGTCACACACATCCATGCCCGAGGCAGGATTCGAACCTGTGACCGTAGCGGCTGCGCGGTTCCAGACTGAAGCGCCTAGAACCGCTCGGCCACAACGGACGGCTCCATCGTCCCGATTAAGAGTCCAGACGTAAAGTATCGACAAGACGTGTAATGAAGGGAGCACAAATCTACACAGGGTCAGTTGTAGTGGAGGCGAACGGTCGACTACGGTTAACTGCAAGAGTTCTAGTAACGTGTAGCGCACTCATAAAGAAGATAGCGAAGAGAAAGCTTGTGCAATCCATTCATCTTCATTATTCAAGTTTTTGGATCCTCACCTAGTCACGTTCACGCAAGACATCGAAGCAATTCAAAAGCATGATGCTAGATTTGCTACCTGTCGGTCAGATCGTTATGGGAGTGTTACCGATGTTACCTTGAGCTAACTGCAAGAGTTCACTAGCCCCAGGAAAAGCAGTTCTCAAAAGTGTCAAAGCGAAATTTTATTAGGATTTTCGAGTGTGCAGCTTTTGCTACCGTAACAGGTGAAAGTCGTAGCAAGGTCACGTTACTTAGCAGACGCGACTTGGGACTGGTGAAGTAGCCGAGGAAAGTCACGATATTTAGAAAAAAATATGAAGTAGGGTCGCTACAGGTAGTTAGTTAATTTTCAGATTCAAACACGCTCAGAAAGCCCAACAATGTGGCTCCTTTAAGCGACTCAGCATCATATTCTGTGTAGATACTTTAAGGGCCCTCTACACACTCAGGTACGTGCACCGACTTGTCTGTACAGACAAATCGGTATGCGTGAGCGAATCACCGACTGAAAAAATTGTCTGTGCCTGTCTGTACGAAATCTTGTGGCGATTGAATGGACACAGACCGCATGTACAGACCAGATGAAATGCTTTAATACTCCCTATGTGGCACTACATGTTTCTGGAATGATTTGGCTCAACGATAAGGGTGACGATACAGCAGAAATTTGCAGATCAGCATACAGTAGCTTCTGCCAGTTGCCAAGTACCATACGGTGTAACATACTGCAAGAACACAAAGGTAGTTAAACCAGTCGTCTTTTTCAATATTTAGCTCCTTCACAAGATTTAGGTACGAAAGCCTTACACGTATTACAAGCCAGTCGTTTGTCTATCTTCTCTGCGCTGAACTTTTTCTTTTTATAACTTCCAAAATATTTGCATTAAACAGAATAAATATCCAACAAGCCATGGTCAAAAAATACTATGCACACTCAGATCACTGATTCAGGACTGTGCGGACACGTGGTTGGCAGGTGTAAATGCGAAATGAGTACCGCGGACGATCGATGCGAACATGACCGAAAAAACCTGAATGCGCAAAGGGGCCTTTACTCGTGTCTTGTCACTTTCCACTCTGACTCGTTGGTACTGAATGAATAAGTTGCATAGGAGCAGGAGAGAGCCAGCAAGGCCGTGCAGAGAAGCTGCTGCCGTAAACAGCAGATACGGCCCGGCGGGCTCGCCACAAAAGAACCGCGACAGACGACGCTGTGGGGCTTCGCACTTCCTGTCGCCCTGGTGACGTTACTCTCTCTCATCCCCTCTTCCTCTCTCTCTTTCTCTCTCTCTCTCTCTCTTTCTCTCTCTCTCTTCTCTCTCTGTTGCCGTTCGGCCGGGTGTAACTCCCGAGAACAACGCCATCTCTGCCCTCCGCTGTCCTAAGGAACGTACTTGCAGCACCCGCCATATTCTAAAAGGAGGGCAGCACGGTAAGGCTATTTGCTTTACAGTTAAAAGGAACGAAAGCTTATGTACGTATCCATAATCTGCAAGTCACTGAAGAGCGTTCGGCGGAGGGTACTTTCGGTACCATTTCGTTTTCCCCTCTTTCCTGTCCCATTCGCGAAAGACGAGTGGGAGAAATAATGGTAGGCTAACCTTTGTTTAAGCTATAACTTTGTGATTCTATTGTAGTGGTTATGACAAAATAGACGTTTCCGACTAAATCTTCGGAGCAGTACGTCCCGTAATGTGTCTCGCGCTCCGCTTAACGCTAAGACTGCGTGAATTCTGTCTGCAGCCTCGGGTGTGATTTCTTGCGATCCAATGGAAGCTCCGAGGATGGATCAAAGGAAAGTTTCAAAGGGAAGAACCATCCAGGCACTTACCTTAAGCTGCCTAACAGCGGAAAATGTTAGACAGGGAGCTGGGCGTCTCAATTGCCGCCCTCCCGAATTTGAATCCAGTGTCTAAACCGCTGCGCCCACTTGTTCGGCGCGAAGCCATCAAAGACGGAGGAAGGGCTCAGAATGCTCAACTTCGGCTTGAGTAGGCAGACTCTCGGCGCGTACTGCGGGTCTGCTTCGTGTATACACTTAGGTGGCAATAGTTATTGGATGCCTTTCACAAGTTAAATGAAATGATAATTAAATCAAGACTCTAGGCTTCCGACAGGCTTTGATATACATCAACGGGGACAGTTGAAAATGTGTGCCCCGACCGGGACTCGAACCCGGGATCTCCTGCTTACATGGGAGACGCTCTATCCATCTGAGCCAGCGTGGGAACAGAGGATAGCGCGACTGCTGGGATTTATCCCTTGCACGCTCCCTGTGATACCCACATTCCAAACTTAATGTCCACACATTACATTCATAGTGCCCCAGCCCATTACACTCATTACGCGAGGCAGACAATCTTATTGAGTCCCGTAAGTGTTCGGGAAATGCGTGTGCATCCGCACAGAAGAAGGAGGTCAATGGCCGGTTAGCCTTAACTATATGAAGACGGTATCTGTTCTTTCGGACATGTCCGAAAGAACGTATACCATCTTCATATCCCCTAGTTAATGTCGCGTCGGACCTCCTTTTGCCCGGCGTACTGCACGAACTCTGTCATAGACTCAACAAGTCGTTGGATGTCCCCTGCAGAAATACTGAGTCATGCTGTCTCTACAGCCATCCATAACTGCGAAAGTGTTGCCGGTGCAGAATTCTGTGCACGAACTGACCACTCGATTATGTCTTATAGATAATAGACGGGATTCATGTAGGGCGATTTGAGTGGTCAATTCATTCGCTCGAATTGTCCAGAATGTTCTTGAAAGCAACTGCAAACAACTGTGGCCCAGAGCCAAGACGCACAGTCTTCCAAAACAACTCATCGACATTTGGGTACATGAAATCTATGGACTGCTCAAAGTAATTATTTACAGTCAGTTACCGGTTCACGTGGACAAGAGGATCCAGTCCATTAAACACAGCCCACACCGTTATGGAGCCACCACCAGCTTGCACAGTGTCTTGTTGACTTCTTGGGTCCATCTCTTCGTGGGGACTGCGCCACACTCGAACCTTGCCACTAGCTCTTACCAGCTGAGTCAGGCACTCGCCCGTCCTGTTCTCTAAGGTCCAACCGGTATGGTCGCGAGCCCAGGAGGTGCGCTGCAGGCGATGTCGTGCTATCAGCAAAGGCACTCGCGTCGGTCGTCTGCTGCCATAGCCCACTAACGCCAAATTTCACTGCATTGTCCCAACGGATATGCTCATCATACACGTTCCACATTGATTTCCGCGGTTATTCCGCGCAGTGTTTCTTGTCTGTTAGGACTGACAGCTCTAAGCGGAAGCGATTGCCGTCGGTCGTTAAGTGAAGGCCGTCGGACACTGCGTTGTCCGAGGTTGTTGTTGTTGTTGTGGTCTTCAGTCCACAGACTGGTTTGACGCAGCTCTCCACGCTACTCTATCCTGTGCAAGCTTCTTCATCTCCCAGTACCTATTGCAACCTACATCCTTCTGAACCTGTTTAGTGTACTCATCCCTTTGTCTCCCTATACGATTTTTACCCTCCACGCTGCCCTCCAATACTAAATTGGTGATCCCTTGATGCCTCAGAATATGCCCTACCAACCGATCCCTTCTTCTAGTCAAGTTGTGCCATAAATTTCCCTTCTCTCCAATTCTATTCAATACCCCCTCATTCGTTATGTGACCTACCCATCTACTCTTCAGCATTCTTCTGTAGCACCACATTTCGAAAGCTTCTATTCTCTTCTTGTCTAAACTATTTATCGTCCACGTTTCACTTGCATACATGGCTATACTATATACAAATACTTTCAGAAACCACTTCCTGACATTTAAAACTATAATCGATGTTACCAAATTTCTCTTCTTCAGAAACGCTTTCCTTGCCATTGCCAGTCTACATTTTATATCCTCTCTACTTCGACCATCATCAGTTATTTTGGTCCCCAAATAGCAAAACTCCTTTACTACTCTAAGTGTCTCCTTTCTAATCTAATTCCGGCAGCATCACCCGATTTAATTCGACTACATTCCATTATCCTACTTTTCTTTTTGTTGATGTTCATCTTATATCCTCCTTTCAAGACACTGTTCATTCCGTTCAACTGCTCTTCCAAGTCCTTCGCTGTGTCTGACATAACAACAATATCATCGGTGAACCTCAAAGTTTTTATTTGTTCTCCATGGATTTTAATACCTACTCCGTATTTTTCTTTTGTTTCCTTTACTGCTTGCTCAATATAGAAATTGAATAACATCGGGGATACGCTACAACCCTGTCTCACTCCCTTCCCAACCACTGCTTCCCTTTCATGTCCCTCGACTCTTATAACTGCCATCTGCTTTCTGTACAAATTGTAAATAGCCTTTCCCTCCCTGTATTTTACCCCTGCCACCTTCAGAATTTGAAAAAGAGTATTCCACTCTACATTGTCAAGAGCTAAGTCTACAAATGCTAGAAACATAGGTTTGCCTTTCCTTAATCTATTTTCTAAGATAAGTCGTAGGGTCAGTATTGCCTCACGTGTTTCAACATTTCTGCGGAATCCAAACTGACCTTTCGCGAGGTCGGCTTCTACCAGTTTTTCCATTCCTCAGTAAAGAATTCGTGTTAGTGTTTTACAGCCGTGGCTTATTAAACTGATAGTTCGGTAATTTTCACATCTGTCCGAGGTAATGCCTGAGATTTGATATTCTTGGCACATTCTTGACACTGTGGATCGAGGAATATTGAATTCCCTAACGATTTCCGAATCTGAATGGCGCCTGCGTGTAAGCCAACTACCATTCCGTGTGAAAAGTGTATTAATTTCCGTCGTGCGGCCATACTGACATCTGGAACCTGTTACACGTATCACCTGAGAACAAATGACAGCTCCGCCAGTGCAGTGCCCTTTTACACCTTGTGTACGCGATACTGCCGTCATCTGCATATGTGCATATCGCTGGCCACCTCAGTGTAGAACTGGGCACGGCTCTCCTCAGTGCGTAGCGGTGACATGCCATGGCCTCCTCCAGACAGTCCGGTCGGACTCCGGCACAGCCTCTGGGCGAGGAAGACACGGCCCAGCCGCCGCAGCAGGCCGGCCGCGAGTGGGAGGCGCCGTGGAATGCCGCCCCCCGCCCACTGACGGCGCTCGCGGCTATCCAGAGGCAATTTACCGCACGGCGCGTCCGTCTCGTACATCGCCTGCGGCCGCCTCGCCGCTTCATTAGAATGCAGACGCTCTTGCTTGTAGCGAAACACGTACGCGGAGGGCTGGAACAGCACGCGTGGAAAGCATTCGGGCGACTGTGTTCGCAGTCGAAGTGCACTGACGCAACGCCTGCTACGTGGAATTACATACTATCGGCGAGACCGTCAATTACACCCATCCCAACATTGAGGATATCGAAATGATCCGACTGACGTACGAGGGGCGTTCAATAAGTAATGCAAAACTTTTTTTTCTGGAAGCAGGTTGGTTTTATACGGGCTTCCAATAAACCATATTATTCTCAACTCTTTTGGCTACGAAAGCCTGTTTTTTATCATAATCTCCGTTCAAAGCGTTCAGTGCGACGGCGTTACCCCACCCTGCTGCGAGGGACTATATGCCGCATGGTCGGCGTCGGAGTCAATGTCTCGTTGCATCAATAACCTCCCTTCTTGTTGCATCAGTAACCTCCCCATCATTAATGTAGTGCTTCCAGCGGAGAGCATCCTTCACTGGGCCAAACAGGTGGATGTCGCAAGGTGCGATATACAGGCTGCATGGCGGATGAGGAAGAGAACAGCAGTCCGTCTTCAGGCCACAAGTGGCCCATCGGGACCATCCGACCGCCGTGTCATACTCAGCTGAGGATGCAGATAGGAGGTACGTGTGGTCAGCACACCGCTCTCCCGGTCGTTATGATGGTTTTCTGTGACCGGAGCTGCTACTATTCGGTCGAGTAGCTCCTCAATTGGTATCACGAGGCTGAGTGCACCCCGAAGAATGGCAACAGCGCATGGTGGCCCGGATGGTCACCCATCCAAGTGCTGACCACGCCCGACAACGCTTAACTTCCGTGATCTGGCGGGAACCGGTGTATCCACTGCGGCAAGGCCGTTGCCGGATGAGGGAGAACAGTCCAATAAAGTTCTGTGGACTCCTCTCGTGTCCGCAGACTTGTGTGAGGCCTTGCGTTGTCATGGCGAAGAAGTTCATTTGCATTTTTGTGGCGACGAACACGCTGAAGTCGTTTCTTATATTTCCTGATGGTAGCACAATACACTTGAGAGTTGATTAATACACCATGAGGGAGAACGTCAAACAAAATAACCCTTTCAGAGTCCCAGAAGACCGACTGGGGGAGAGGGTTTGAACTTTTTCTTCGGAGGAGCGATGGTGTGGCACCAATGGATTACCGTCTTGTTTCCTCTTCGAAGTGATGAGCCGATGTTTCGTAGCCCTTGACGACACTCGACAAAAAATTGTCACGATCAGCCTTGTAACGCGCAAGCAATTCCGCACAAATGGTCTTTCGTTGCTCTTAATGGCCTTCTGTTAGGCAGCGAGGAACCGAGCAGTCACACATGTCTGAGTAGCTCAACTGGTGGACAAGTGTGTCAGCAATGCCGAGAGAGACGCCCAGCTGAGCAGCGATATGTGTGTTTGTGACCTATCGATCACGTTCGAACACAGGTGTGTGCGGCCAGCCAGCACGCCGAATATCTGACGGTTTACGTGATAGTTTTGCGACGATGACACGCGCATCGCCCAACGACTCACCATGCTTTTGTTCACTGCCAGGTCTCCGCACACATTGCGCAAGCGCATATGAATATCTGTGATGCTCTGGCCTTACATCGAGAGAAACTCAGTGACAGCATTCGGCTCGGAAAGCATCTCCCTTACAGACGCAATTTTGAAGGATATGGATAGCGCCGCCACCTATCGGAACTTAAGGAAACTGTAGGGGCTGAAGCGAGAATATTCAACGATGCCCCACAACAAATTAAGCATTTTTCAATTCAACCGAAACTGGCCGAGAAGAAGAAAAATGTGTTGCATTACTTACTGAACGCCTCTCGTATATTGCTTCCTCCTGTGTATCTCTCGCGATTCCGCATTTTTTCCACCGACATTTGCCGAGGGAAAAAATGTGTTGCATTACTTATTGAACGCCTGTTGTAGAATGGACGTCATTTTTAAGTCAACATGCAAAGGCTGCGCACTACGATTTCAGAAATAAGCAAGCTTACGTATGGAAAAACGAGAAACTCTCCACAGATGAACGAAGACTATGGCCACTACTCGATGCTGCCTTCTGGGGTTGTGGGCAAGTGAGGCAGTAATGCCACTACATAAGGGAGCAGAGACGAATGTGGAATCATGCTAACGACAATACGGGCCGCAAGTGGAGAAGTCCACAGACATAAGCGACAAATTGGTACGGTCCGGGGCCTCGGAACAAAATCCTCGAGAACGGCAGAGATACTCAGCTGTCGCACGCTGCTGTCGTCAGGACCTTTGAAAATAGTTGAGGGACGGTGAAACGACGAGTAGCAGACAAGATGGAGGACGTCCACAACTCATCACAGAATGTGGAGGTCGGAGCCTTGACCGTTCCTGTAAAGGAGCATAGGCAGCAACCTGTGGCAGGGTCTGACGACAGAGTACCAGGCTGGTGCAAGCAGGAGTGTTTGGAAGTAGACCGTTCAGTGCACATTGTTGAACTTCAGGCTATGTGTTTCCTTGTTGACGGAATTGTCATTTGCGATTCTAGTGGGCACGGCATCTTCGAGATTGGACCTTGCATCGACGGACAGCTGTCGCCGAGTCCGATGTATCACGGTTCTTGTTACACCAGGCAGATGGTTCTACCCGGATACGCCGTCATTCCGGTGAACTGCTGCAGGAAACAGGCACAGCCGGCCGCTCTGGCCGAGCGGCTCTAGGCGCCTCAGTCAGGAACCGGGCTGCTGCTACGGTCGTAGGTTCGAATCCTGCCTCGGGCATCGATGTCTGTGATGTCCTTAGGTTTAATTAGTTCTACGTCTATGGACCTACTAGGATGACCTCAGATGTTAAGTCCCATAGTGCTTAGAGTCATTTGAACCATTTTTTGAAACAGGCACCGCGCAGAGAACGCTGGCCAGTGGGGTCATTCACTTGAGCTTCCAAGGGACCTACCGTAGTAACAGAAAGCACCACTGCAGCGGATTACTTGCATCCCATTTTGCATGACGGCTTCCCCGAGCGCGATAGTCGTCGTTTATTACGGCGTCGTCCACTTCTCCGTCTACCTTTGAAGAATGTAGAGAAACGTGCTAGACGGCATTTGTGTATGGAACGACGTCACTGGAGACAGGAATGGCACCATATAGTGTTTCGGACTAATCCAGGTGCTGTTTGTTTGAAAATGATGGCCGCATTTTGGTTCGCCGCAGACAGGGGGAGCGGCATCACAGTGACTGCATTCGCGTAACAGATACAGCGCCATCTCAAGGCCTTATGATGTGGGGCGCTATTAGGTAAAACCACAAGTCATAGTTGGTGCATGTCCAGGGCACTGTGACTAGTGTAACCTATGTGAATGACATCCTGCGACCCGTAGCCATAACGTTTCTGCACAACACCCCAGATGCCATTTTCAGCAAGACAATGCACGACCACATGTTGCTGCACGAACACGTGTCTTCATGGTGTCACAGTACTACAGCCTTTTGCCCTGGCACACGAGATTATCAGACCTGTCGCCAATCGAAAACGTGTGGGACATGGTGAAACGACGGGTGCAGCGCGTGACTGAGTACCAACCCCCATAGATGAACTTTGGAACCAGGTGAATGCAGGATGGATGGCTATACCAGAGACTGCCATTTGCGCCTTATACGCGTCGATTCCATCACGCTCGCAACAAGTTATCAGGACCCTTGGCGTACCCTGGGCCTACTAGGAAACAGGACACAAGCTGAAACTAGGTGACTGAAATGATAATCATTTCTGCAGAACGTACTAATGTTCACTTTATGTGAATATGAACGTCCCATATCTAGTAGTTCGTGTTCTGTTTTTTCTAAACATGAATGTAGTTCAGACTAGTGCATCGAATGTTGCAGACTACATTGTCCCAGAGGGGGCACGGCTTCTAGCTGAGTCCGATGTTCACGTACAGTGTCTACTGGAAGAGCAGTATCCTCCAGACTTTTTGTGGAAGTGTGCCAAAGAAAGGAACTGAGGTGCCATTTTAAGCGTTCTGTGCTACATGCCGAGGAACAATCTATTACTGAAAGGTAGCTGCAGAAAGGCAGCATTTCAGGATCCAAAACTTCCTTGATGTTGCTCAGAAACAAACTAATTTACTTCACCTGCCCCATCTGAAATTAAAGACCCAGTCCACCCTCTTCCTGCGCAATAAATTCTGCTCAAGTCCTAAATCCCTACATGGCAACAGTTCCTCCTTACTTCTTACAATATCTGGAGGTAAGCTTTCCCTCTCAAAAGTCCACATCTAACAATGAGGAAAAGTCATCCGAAGGTCTCGCGTGTTGCGTGGTTTCATCTGTATATCCAATGGTACCTTAAATGACCAATCTAGGCATTCCCACATTACGATACTGATTAATTATTTGGGAGAAAGCTGTCGCAGCGATCACTACAGAAGTGGTACGTATTACAGAAGGAAATTTTTTTATCCGTTAGCGCACCAAGTGCGGTCTGCGGTAGCTACAGTCTAGCGTCATCAGTACTGTGCACAAAGTACTACAAACAACCAGACCACGTCCGGTTACAGCGCACCTTCGCAACCATTCACAGATCAGCCCATAGCTACTCGCAACACAAACGCATTATTCTTCTTTGACCTTTCACGCTACTGCACGGCGGAGGCCATGAAAAAGTATACGACTGACGTTTATCTTACCGGCCTGAAGTCAACAAAAACTGGATGTCCAGAGTGAAAGAAAATTATCGCGTCAGATAAACGTGCTATTAAAACTGAAGAATTATGTTTACGCGGATTTATCCCACTTGAATAGCATACTTCTAGCAGGGATATGGTTACTTCTAACAGACACGATTTACATTGTACTATCCTTGGACCGAGGACAGGAAATTCGATGAGATTTCAAAACAATGCATTATCCGCAGATCCGTTATTCCCCATTTTGGCTCTAATATTGGGCCGTTACACACTATTTCACGGGCGTTAATTATTTTGGAGCATTGTACAAACGAAATCCCATATTACTTTAACGAATTTCCCACTGTATTTCCAGAAGAAGAGACTAAACGCAGTTCGCGTCCACATCTGTCGGTTGTACATTTACAGCAATATTTACTGCATTTCTCTGTGGTGGAGGAAATGGGGATGTGACGTAGCTGTCTTTTAGAGGTTTACAGAAGACAAGGAAACAAGCATTTTTGAGGTTACTGCGCCTGTAAAACAATAACACGAAACCAACAAATAGTATGCTCCTACATCGTAGTTGCCCACAATGTAGCTTCGTCAATAGAAGTATTCTGTGTCTCTAGCTATGTTCTTGTGTTTTGCCGACGGAAAGCACAGTTTTGTACTGGCTGTTATGACCTGCTGTATGAGCGAATGTCTACAAATATGTCGCTTGTTCGTGTGTGTGTGTGTGTGTGTGTGTGTGCGCGCGTGCGTGCGTGTATCGACGGAAAACAGTGCTGCACGTAGAAACGCCACAATAACATGCGTCAAACAAATTATAAAACAAAGGATATAGAAAATGTGTATGTGATAATGTAGCATTAAAGGCCAAAACGCGTTGTAATGAAGACACTGCAATGTATACTGTTGTGGTACAACTAACAACGTTATATAATTAGAAGTTCTAGATTTATGAAACGTACTTATCCTGGTGAATCAATGATAATAGTAAAGTTATGAAGTCGAACAATGATCCTTCAAAGGCTTGAGGAGAAAGGCGCCTGGTTCTGAAATCAAAGCTCAGTTTCGCTGTCGAGAGCGAAGAAACATCGGCGGAGCCTTCGGAAATACCTGAAACTATCAGGAACTTTGCTAGAGGGGGCATCGGGTGCCTTCTAAATGCTAAGGTCCACGGCTGCACGAGGCAGGCAGCTTGCCCTCACTGCACTTCGCCAGAAGCGCGGCTTGTGATTTGTATATATTGCAGATAGTTTTGATGCTGGAACTTTGTAAACATTTCTTATCTTAAATTTATTTGCGAAAAATTTTACTTCATAATGAAGACCCAAAAAATCTACCTTTTCCGATCGTATGGGTACATACAGGTGTTCCACAATTCGTTACACACTTCTGTAAGTTGTAGAGGGGAGTCAGTAGATCAAGTTTTACATAGGGACCCATGCCCGGGAACATCTTGCAGCGACGCTACAGAGCGTCGAAGTTACAGGCGCCGGCGCTTGCAGTGTTTCAGAAGTGATGCTCAATAACCCACACTTGGAAAGTACAGGCCAAATATAGCTAAAAAACTCCAATAAAAATGAGTCCCGCAAATCAACCGTTGCCGAGGTATCGCACTAATTCCAGTTGGGAACCAACTGTAAACGTCCCTGGATATCTTGGTATTTATGTTGGTACCTCAAGGTTTGGGATCGACTATCTGTTTGTTTCCACATGCGCAACTACTTCCCTTCCCCCCCCCCCCCCCCCCCCCCGTTCACTGTGCCGTACCGACCTCACAATCAGTTACGAACGTGAAGGCACCACGGACGGAGGTTAAACCAATGAAGAGAACATTGACGTGCACTTCATGTGTGACAAAGCGAATGGCAGTGCCTTTGAGGTTGCACGGTTGTATGAAGAAGCTTTTCCTCTCCGTAGGCAGCCCGACAGGCGTAGGTTTAGCCAGGGACATCAGAGCCTTAGAGAAACCGGGAGTTTCGCATACCATGTACGAGAAGGTCGACCCAGATCCATTAACATCGGTTGTTGAAGAAAGGATGTTACGCTTTGTACACGAACGTCCGAGTACTTCAGTAAGGAGGATTGCTACCCAAGAGTGTGTTCTAGGCTAGGACACGCTCTTGGGTATCCTCCTTATTGAAGAAACGCGTAAGATAAGTCGTGGAACACCCGGGGTAGACATCTGCGATGAGAGTTAAGCTAAAACCTCACGAAAGGGTAACCGAAATGAAGTCACGCTTCCAGCTAATGTATGGGCTTCTCTCAGGCATATGGGCGGCTGCTGCATTGTCGCGGCCAGGTAGGTGAAGACACCGGGTCTGGAAATTGTAATTTACTGGTTGATGGTCTGACCAGATAACAGACGTTTGACTGAAGAGGGTGCGTAAGCTCCTCCGATAAGGTTGTAGTTTTGTCAGAGACTGCAAAAGACTTCCTGAATCAGTTGAACAGGTTGGACAATGTCCTGAAAATGCGTCGGTCGTAAGATGAACGCCAAGAAAAGTAAAATAAAGAGCAGTGGCGTGAAGTCGAATCTAATTAGGCGTTGCGGGGGTAATTAGATTAGGAAATGCGACACTAGAAGCCCCTGACGATATATGCTATTTTGGCAGCTAAGTAACGGAAGATAGCTGAAGTACATGGGATTTAAGTGTCAGCAGAGTATTTGTCTGAAGTGTGACCTTGTATGAAATCGAAACTTGGGCGATTAATAGTTGAGACAAGACGAGAATAGCAGCGTTCGAAATGTGGAGCTAAAGCAGAATGTTTAAGATTAGATGGTTGACTGGATTAAGAAGTACTAAATCGAACTGGGGAAAAAAGGTAATTTATGCACAACTACACAAAAGATAGAATCGGTTGATCAGACAGTTTCCGAGGCATCAAGGATCGGTAAGATTGTAGAGGGAGACGAAGGTCTGATTACAGCAAGCAGCTTCAATGGACAACTTTTGTGAATTTTTTTTCTTTTTCATTCAATTATCTGCCTAAGATATACCGGATTAAATTTGGGTTAGTCGGACATACAACAGTTCGTACACAGCACTAATTAACACCTCGTTGATCGTAGTGTCGTATCTGTTCAGCGCCACACCATTAGGTGGCTTGCGGAGCATGATGCAGATGTAGATCCATATAACTAGCATGAAATTTAAAGAACAGTTAAATATTCTCGGTATAATTTTATATCCATGCAACAGATCCAAGCAAACATCTTTAGTAAATTCTCCTTTGTTCTGACAGCAGCAGCGTGCTCCAGACATCCACCGTTCGAGTTCGCCAACTTTTTCTTTCAGTGTGTTATCCAAGCGGACTTACTCGCAAGTGTCGCTCACTATAAGGACCACGGACTGCGGCTCGGGATAAGAGGTTTTCATATATTCGTTATCTGCAAGTATGAAAAGATACAAACATCGTTAGTACACCAGTTCGTAGCTCCCGCCTATGGAAGTGTAATGTTGCACCGCCATCAGAGTCATACATGCGTACTAAACTATAATTTCATCAGATAATATGTTTCATATAATTACTTTATATTGCAAGGAAAACGTTTCAGAAGAAGAGAGTATAGATTTAAGTGTCAGGAAGTCGTTTCTGAAAGTATTTGCATGGAGTGTAGCCATGTATGGAAGTGAAACATGGACGATAAATAGTTTGGACACGAAGAGAATAGAAGCTTTCGAAATGTGTTGCTACAGAATAATGCTGAAGATTAGATGGGTAGATCACATAGATAATGAGGAGGTATTGAATAGAATTGGGGAGAAGAGGAATTTGTGGCACAACTTGACTAGAAGAAGGGATCGGTTGGTAGGACATGTTCTGAGGCATCAAGGGATCACCAATTTAGTACTGGAGGGCAGCGTCGAGGGTAAAAATCGTAGAGGGAGACCAAGAGATGAATAGATTAGATTAGATTAGATTAGATTTACTTTCATTCCAATTGATCCGTAGTGAGGAGGTCCTCCAGGATGTGGAACATGTCAGAAAAACAACAATACATGACAAATATTTAAACTAAAACAAATAAGCTAATGTACCATTCCACAGGTCCCAAGTGGAATGATCGTCATTTTTTAATGAACACTAAGAGTCATTTTACAAATACTATTGCACTGAATTTAAAATAAAAAAGTTTTATATTTATTTATAAGGTAAGAAACATGTAATACAACTACTGTAATACTTATTTACAATGAACACATTACTGCACTGAAATGGTGCAGAAGTTAGATTATACTTACACACACACACACACACACACACACACACACACACACACACACACACACACAAATTTTCAGTGAACACATTACTGCACTGAAATTGTGCAGAAGTTATGTTGTACTTATATACAAATCAGTTGGTTTTCCTCAGAAATTCATCAATGGAGTAGAAGGAGTTGGCCACCAATAAATCCTTTAGGCTTCTCTTAAACTGAATTTCATTGGTTGTTAAGCTTTTTATGGCTGCTGGCAAGTTATTGAAAATGTGTGTTCCTGAATAATGCACACCTTTTTGTACAAGACTAAGTGACTTTAAATCCTTGTGAAGATTATTCTTATTTCTAGTATTGATTCCATGAATTGAGCTGTTGGTTTGAAAAAGTGATATATTTTTAATGACAAATTTCATTAAGGAATAAATATATTGGGAAGCTGTAGTTAGTATCCCTAGTTCCCTAAACAGGCTTCTGCAGGATACACTAAGCAGATTCAGAAGGATGTAGGCTGCAGCAGGTACTGGGAGATGCAGAGGCTTGCACAGGATAGAGTAGCATGGAGAGCTGCATCAAACCAGTCCCTGGACTGAAGACCACAACAACAACAATTGTTCATAAGAATCAGCCATATACAATAACTTGCAGACTGGTGAAGCTAACTGATGTTTGTAAAAAATAACAGGGAAACGTGATAACTTTCCATAAGGGGAGAGGGGGGGGGGAGGGAGAAAAGATCCAAAAAAGTGTTACACCGTCTGCGGTACTTGTTGTCTGAAAGGCGAATATTTCGTAAACGTCGAGAGATGTACGTAACTGAAAAGCGAACACGGGATAGGAATAAATGAAAGAACTGTTCACGACGTTATTCTGGAAAAGTATACTCTGGCAGAAAGTTTAAAATCAGTGAGCATTCCACTGCGGAGTGAAAATTAATTCTACAAACCATCCCCTTGGCTGTGGCTAACCCGTGTCCCCGCCATATCGTTTCTTCCGGGAGTGCTAGTTCCGCAAGGTGTACAGGAGAAGAAGAGGTACTGGAGGAAATAAGGCTGTGAGGACAGGTCGTGAGTAGTGTTTTGGTATCTAAGTCGGGAGAGCAATTGCTCATAAAAGGCAAAGGTCCCAGGTTCGAGTGCCAGTCCGCCATTCAGTTGTGATCTACCAGGCAGTTCGAAGTGTAGAAAGTTTAGCTTGTCGTACTCAAGATTCCCTTCTCTCTGTCACATTAGACCCAATTAGCTACATCTCCATACATACACTGTACTGCGCAAGCCCCCATGCGCTGCTTGACAGAGGGTATCTTGTAACAGTGCTGGTCATTCCGTTTCCGCCTCCACTCGCAAATGGAGCGAAGGAAAATCTGTCTGCATTCCTCCGTACGAGCCCTAATTTCTCCTGTCTTCGAGAGTCTTGCTCCGAAATATACGTCGGCGGCCGTAGAATCGTTCTGTGGTCAGCAGCAAATGCCGGTTTTCTAAATTTCCTCAATATGTTCCGCGAAGCAAACTTCTTCCTTCTACGGGTTCCCGCCTGATTTCACAAAGCATCTTCGTAGTGCTAGGATGTTTATCGAACCTCCCGGTAACAAATCTAGCAACACGCTTCTGACTTGCTTCCATGTCTTCCTTTAATCCGAACTAACGGGGAACCGAAACACTCAAGAATGGGTCGCTCTGGTTTCCTATACTCGCCCTCCTTTAGAGATGAGATACATCTTCCTAGAATTCTCTTAATAAACCGTACCGTACCGTGCCGCATATCATGTCTGGACTCTTGTCTGTGTAGTTTTGATGGACTGGTGAGCTTTGCCTTAATGTCTTCTGAGTTTTGGTTTTAAAGCATATGGGGTCGATGATTACATGTGTTTTTGTTTTGTTTTGATGTGTGTGTGTGTGTGTTTTGACTGGTTCAAACCCTGAAGCCACGGGTGAAAATTTTTTTCGGGTGTTTGTAGCTGCCTAAGCCTGAGAGAGTTGATGAGGTGAATTTTGTGAATTTGTGTAAAACGATTGATGGGACGGTTGGCATGTTTGTGTCTTTATGTGTAAGTGTGTTCGGGATGGACCAGGCTGCATCACTTATTATCCTGAGAGCCTTGTTTGGAACTTAACGGAAACATGGTCCGTAGTAGTCTGTAGTGCGATGTTTATTTAATCGTGCGATTAGCTAATTTCGACTAAGCGACACTGTCAAGCTCATTTTGACATCTGTATTTCATGTTATTTTCAAATCAGTCTTAATTACAAGTAAAAAGTAGCCATATTCCGTCATTTTACGAAAGGATCCACATTATAGTGACATCTTTTAAGATCGTATCCGGCACTTCGCTCTATGTACAACAATACGTCCTTGACAATGACGCTTATTCGAAACCAGCTAATCGCACTATTAAATAAACAACGCATTACGACCTACTACGGATCATGTTTACGTTTATTAAGTATCTTGAGGCTATGGATCCCAAAAAATACAAAAATAAACTGTTTGGAACTATTTTCAGTTTTCATACATGAGCATTTGCGGCCATGCCACAGATCTCAGAGTCACAAAAGTAAAGTTGGAAAGACGACCATCTCCTACATACGTAAGACGACTTGGATGGGCAGCCCTTGCCTCTGAGCATTGAGTATAACTCAGTCTACCCGAACCCCAATTACAGACATCGAATATGTGTGCACTCCACAAGAGTTTTTTAAAATCAAATTTCAGACCTAGCTATTTGAACGTGTTGCACCAGGGGATGCCTCTACCGTCGATATAGATTTGACAGTTTGGAGGTCTCGTGATTGTGAACATTATGGCATTGCACTTGGTCGGATTGATTTTAATTTTCTAGAAATTACATCACTGTGTAATCTAGTCGAGATATCGTTTGATACTCACGGCTATCTAACTGGGGTTCCGAACGCTGTCTCGTATCTCGTAGAATGTCGTTCGTAAAAACTGCTGTACAGGGTGGACCCAGAACAGATCCCTGGGGGTTTTCCAACTCAATTAACTTAACACTACTCTCATAAAATTTCCTATTGCGTGAAAATGAGTTCACCATATTCGAGAGATGTTGTGGGCAGTCGTACTGGTGGACACTGTAAATTAGTCAGTCGAGCCAGACACCGGCAAATGCGTTTTCTATGTCTGAAGACCGAAGTCCACCATTCGCCTTTCCCACTGCCGACCTTACGTGCTAATTCCAGTTCAAGTCGCTTTACAGCGTTACGCCTCGATATTTAACTGGTGTGACTTTGTCAAGCAGAACATCGCCATTACTGTATTCGAATATCGCAGGAATGTTTCTGCTACTCATCCGCATTAACTTCCATTTTTCTACATTTAGAGCAATCTGTCATTCATCACACCAAACAGAAATCCCCTGCAGTCACTCAGCTACCCCACTTCTTCCTACACTGCAGTGAAAGATACCCTTTACGGTACATTACAGAAAGTTTTTTCTGACTGTTAGCTGAAACGGCAAGAACTTGGATACAAGCATCGAAACACGTGTCCAACGTCCTATGAAAACAGGATTGGCGACCTACAAAATTACGGCGTATACGCTTTACAAATTGCCCGCTGATTTATATTGGAGAAAAGTCCACACAATAGTGCTTCGTGAATGAGAATAATTCCAGGGAGTGATTAATTGTGGCGAACAGCACAAAAGGTATTTACAGCGTACGCAAGCTTACGTCACGCGCAACGTGAGCGTTTTGGTTATCCTATACATATATATATTCCTGCAGCAGGCCGCGCTCCTTTCCCTCGCGTGGCGTGGGGAATAATTTTTCGACGGTAACGACTGTAGTTGTCAGCCGTTTGTGGCGGGCGATTACCGGCTGCCATAAAGTAGGAGAAAGCCCCGGCAGGGCAGCCTTCGAGGGATCGCCGCTCTAGCGAGTCACGGGCCGCAGGTGGCTCGGGCTTTCCACGGCGCACGGCGCACCGTGATCACGAGGGGCCTGCTTTGATTTGCCTGTCCAGCTGCCACGGGCCGAGGTCGCTCCGCGATACCAGTCACCTCGCCCTACAAGGGCCTATTGCCCGCTCCTTGCTGCTGCTGGGTCTTTGCGTCTCGCCGGCGAGCGAGAGGTTCCTTTCGCCTCGCCTGGGCGTGAATGGTGCTAGCTTTTGTGTACCTGTCGACCGCTATGCCTTCGGCTGGGGAATTCTCTTTGACAAAGCTGTAACCATTTCTGGTATCGCGCCATGAACAGCGTAAAATTCGCTGTCACCTCAGATCATTATGACCGCCTCCTAGACCGACACACAAACACACACACACACACACACACACACACACACACACACACACACACAAAATGTCTGTCGCGAGGAAGTGTTCCAGCGAAGTGAGTATTGGGTTGGTGCATACGTTTTTCCACATTTTACTAAACACGATAGACAAACATAACAGAAACTTTAGTCATCAATAACCTATTCTCCTTGTAATAATTCTGGCTTAGTCAGCCATCATATT
The DNA here is from genome assembly GCF_023864345.2 of Schistocerca serialis cubense. Lineage (NCBI taxonomy): Eukaryota > Metazoa > Arthropoda > Insecta > Orthoptera > Acrididae > Schistocerca > Schistocerca serialis. Next base: position 604,286,427 of record NC_064643.1, read on the forward strand.
AGGCTCCAAGAAGCTGTTCTCAGAGCAGTGGAGATGCAAGAACTATATAGATGAGAAAATGTGGTGTGAGGTACCTGTGACAGATGTTAGATTCGCTACCATTCCTGTGCGAAAGACCGCCTGCATAGTGCTACTGCTCTGTGATTGGCTGCTGTGCTCGGAGCAAGGGTGCCAAATCGTTAAAGTATAGTTATTATTATTAGTTAAACTACTCATTGGATTGACTTCACTTTTTAATATAAATATCTCTCAACAGCTGACTATCAATCAGTCATTTTAGAATTACTAAAAACAATTTAAATCAAAAACAAAAGACTGACGAAATTGCAGACGAAGCACTTCGGAAGCGTTCGGGTCACGCCTTTTCTGGTATGGCGCGCGAAGTGTTTCGGGTTGCTCGTCACTCTGGATTAAGCAGTCGAGATGAACAGACATGTTGTCTGTCGTAGGCTGTGTTTTCAATTTTTATTTAAGTTCCTGTTCGTCGCTGTGGACTAGGCAGTCGAGATGTACAATCATGTCGTCTGTGGCAGGATGTGTTTGCCGGTCTTCAGTATTAAAAGATTCACTCAGGTAGTCATGAGGCACAGACACGTGCCACAAATAGTGTAAAAATACATTTTCGTAAACATTGTGTTTGATCATGTACTTTGCTGTACCAGAAGGTGTTGTATTAAGATCATGCAGTCTTCTCGTGTGGCTATATTAAAATACGCGATTGGCATCCCAAAGAAGTGATACATTATTTCCGAACAGAACCTCGCTAAAAGTCAGTTTCACCCTCAAGATACAGAACTTACGACCTGCGTGCTGTTTTCTGCGCTGGGGACATCAACTTGAAGACAGCAGGTTAGTCAACTATAACAGAACCTTCGTATTGTGTAGTGGAAACAACTAGGCGCCTCACGTGTACTGCATGCACAGAACAAATGTGCTCAGTGACACATCTGCAGTAATGCAGAGGTAAAGGAGAATGATCGTTATTAACACCAACAATCAATTCATTCTTCCCGTATCCTTCACTATTAACAAATGTCTGCCGCCTACGGAGTATTTTTTTCGAGTCCGCGAGTGTAGAAATCACGTGGTTCTAAGGCGAAGAACTCATGGAGCCATGTTCGGAGCACATTTTCATCCTGAAAGGAAGTTCCCTGAAGGTCATTCGATAGAGGGCGCAAAACAAGTGAATAATACCGGTGCGGAATGACTTCCCAATTGATTTGATTTTTGTCAGTCTAGCAGAATGCGGGAGGACATTATCGTGGAGTAACATCACTTTATGCAGTTCTCTTGGTCTTTGTTCTTGGATTGCGTCTGCAAGACGTCTCAGTTGTCGACAATAAACGTCATCAGTGATGGTTACGCACATACAACCACCTATTGGTTCTTGTGATTTTTGACTTACATCATGCGATACCTACACACTTGATTTTTGAAGGCTTCTCATTGCATGCGAGTGTCGCCCGACGCTGGATTGATCATAGTTCGCCGGCCGAAGTGGCCTAGCGGTTCTAGGAGCTACAGTCTGGAACCGCGCGACCGCTACGGTCGCAGGTTCGAATCCTGCCTTAGGTTAGTTAGGTTTAAGTACTAAGTCTAGGGGTCTGATGACCTCAGCAGTTAAGTCCAATAGTGCTCAGAGCCATTTGAACCATTTGATCATAGCTCATCACCTTTGTCAGTTGTCGAGTACATTGTCGTGGATGGCTCTGGCTCTGTGCACTATGGGACTTAACATCTGTGGTCATCAGTCCCCTAGAACTTAGAACTACTTAAACCTAACTAACCTAAGGACATCACACACATCCATGCCCGAGGCAGGATTCGAACCTGCGACCGTAGCAGTCGCGCGGTTCCGGACTGAGCGCCTTAAACGCTAGACCACCGCGGCCGGCTTGTCATGGATCTTTGTGCATTGATACGTTTAAACAATCTTCATCAAACACCGAATGTCTTCCTGAACGTAGGGAGTCATTAATGTCAAAAAGATCCTACTTAAAACGAGGAAACCATTTTAATGTCGTGCTCCGTCCAATGGCATTATCCCCATACACGTCGCAGATGTGTTTGGCTGTCTCTGCTGCTGTCACCGCTCTATTGGAATGAAACAGAAGAATATGTAGGAAATGTTCCGATGTCTCGACTTCGTTCTCATTCTATCGTCCACAGCTCCACTCACTATGTCCAAATGACAAAATGACAATATGTAAACTTAAGTAGTAGCAACAGTGAGCTACACATAAAACTTGCAATCTATAAATAAACCCGTGGCAACCGGAATAGCAACATGCAAAACAAGGACACTACTAACTTATGCACCAACCTAACAGACTGGACAGGAGGCAGGCTGTTCGGGGATTGGAGGTGTGGCGTGAGACTTCTGCGTGGAAACATTTCCGCAAAGCCGGTGGCTCTTTTTGGGATTAGCAGCTACTCGCTAAAGTTACACAAAGAATTTGATGAAGGGTGTTGTAATGGTTCCACATCGGCCATTGGTTACAGGTATTTATTTAAATTCGCACAACTGGCCAATTTCGGAATTCCAGGCCATTCTCAAGTGCTGTAGGCGCCAATATGTCGCAATGTATCCGACTATTTAGCAGCTGACATGGCAGCGAGCACGTATGCGTGCAAGCGTCAAATTTAAAACACAATCCAGAACGAATTTTCACTCTGCAGCCGGGATGTGCGCTGATGGTGTGCGCTGGTATGAAACTTCCTGGCAGATTACAACTAAGAGCCGGGCCGGGACTCGAATCAGGGACCTTTGCCTTTCGAGGGCAAGTACGCCACCAGATGACTCCCGACCCGTCCTCACAGTTCTACTTCCACTAGCACGTCATCTCCTACGTTCCAGACTTGAAAGAAGTTCAGCGAAACTTGCAGGACCAGCTATCCTGGAAGAAAGAATATCGCGAATACTTGCCTTAGCCACCGCACAGTGGATTGTTCCCAGAATGAATTTTCACTCTACAGTGGAGTATGTGCTGATATGAACTTTCCTACAAGACAAAGGTCCTGGGTTCGAGTCCCGGTCCAGCAGACAGTTTTAAGCTGCCAGAAACCTTTTAAAAATGTTTACTGAATGCAGTAATAGATGTCGTAATGTGAAATTAAATAAATCAAATAGGTGTAAACAACGACCGATGTGGGACCATTACAGTGTCCATCAACACATATACGGTTTTGGTACCGCAGATGAAGAAAATGATTGGCACAAAGAATTTTTTTCCTATCGAGCAGTGTAGCTCAGCGTGCTGTAGAATACGACACCGGTTACTGGGAATCAGTTTTGATAAATGTTGAAAAGTTGAAAAAACTGCGACCAGTGACTGTTTTAAAGATAATTTATTTTGTCTTCGCCGTCCTCAGGTTGGTCTGTTCGTGCTTCAAATGGCTCTGAGCACTATAGGACTTAACTGCTGAGGTCATCAGTCCCCTAGAACTTAGAACTACTTAAACCTAACTAACCTAAGGACAACACACACATCCATGCCCGAAGCAGGATTCGAACCTGCGACCGTAGCGGTCCCGCGGTTCCAGACTGTAGCGCTTAGAACCGCTCGGCCACCCCGGCCGGCTTTCGTGCTTCATACTCTGGAATGTGACAGTCTAGTTGTGAGTTGGTGGAGACGACCAATGTGATAGTAAAAAGCGTTGTTGTTGTGAGAACGATCTGTAGCTTAGCTCGATGTCCAGGATGCTGGACTAAGTCAGTTCGGTTGTGAGATGCTGAAGCCAACGGATATGAAAGCGAAAAACTGCCTCAAGTGTCTCGGCTTCCGCAGAAATATTTGCACCAGAGTCATCTGCTACTGCTGTCACCAGCAAAGGAATCGCTTTGTAGGTAGTACGAAAAGCCTTGCATGATCGGATTTTAAAAACGGGGGAGGGAGAGGTAGCGGTAGGGGGCGTCAACTATTCACGTGGGTTTGTGGTCTCGATTGTCGTTGACGTCGTATGTGGATGAAGATAATGGTGTTGCGAGCAGGCCACTGAACAGTTTAATCAAAAAGGCTAAAATACTAGTGTCTCCGGAATGATTCTTTCGATCAGTAGCGTAGTGCCTGCTGTTTTGAAACTTCCTGGCAGAATAAAAACTGTGTACTGGACCGATAGGAGAGCTCGTCTAGCAGAAGTACAGCTGTGAAGTAGGGTGACAAGTCGTTCCCGGGTAGTTCAGTCAGAAGGGCATTGACCAGGGAAGGCAAGGTCCCGAGTTCGAGTTCTTGTCCGGCATGCAGCTTAAATCTGCTAGGAGGTTACACACCAGTGTCTATCAGAATAATTCGTTGCTTAAAGTCTTCTTCAATGCAGTCACACCTGTGCACTACATGCTCGAAGACCTGACAAAAAAGGAGTACATAAAATCAAGGAACTAATTGTCGCGGCGTGTTAGTTAGCTTGCGCTGGGTCCTTACGCTGTGAGTGGTAAGTTTAATTAAAATCGGTCATCTCAGAGGCAGGTCCCCTAGACCTAGAACTACTTAAACCTAACTAACCTAAGGACATCACACACATCCATTCCCGAGGCAGGATTCGAACCTGCGACCGTAGCAGCAACGCGGTACCGGACTGAAGCGCCTAGAACCGCACGGCCACAACGGCCGGCTGAGTGATGGTTGTACACACCATAAAACTAGTGTGCAATTGTGACTGTAATAACGAAGACTTTGATAAACGGTCTCTCGCTGTAGTTCTTGGGCAGTTATGGTTAACATGAACAGTTTAACAAGTTGTGCTGTTTTGGTAATGATGCACACCAGTTGACCCAGATGGTAGCAACAGTTAAGTATTTTATTATTAAATCAGAAAATGGCCTAATTCGGCTGAAACAGTAAATAACGGTCAAGAAAATGTGATCTAACGTGTTTCGCTCATAAGAACGGGCTACTGTATTTGAAGCACCGTAGCAAGTGGATGGCGTTTGCATTCATGCGAAAACTCGGTGCTGTGAGGGGTAAGATTTGAATTTCCTTGGCCGTGGAGAAACTGGCTGATATGATTGGCGAGGGATAGCCTTTCCAGGTTTTCCGATTCATAGGACAGATGGGCGTTAGCGTGACTGGAGACAGAGAACACAGAATAAGGACACCAGGGGATACTGCTGGCTGAAATAAAGGCAGTGGCGTGGCGAACGCGTAATGGTCTAAGGACTGTTGTATACACCATTCGCTAGGAACATTAATCCGCATGGAAGGTATTCTTCACTGATCTGGTTAAGATTTCAGCCTCAGAGGTCACACGAGTCCCGTACAGTATGATATCTACTCGAAGACGTGCTATTTTACCAAGATGATCTGCTGCGGATGGCTGGAAGAGCACGTTCAAGTTTTCGAAGTACTGTCTACCCCCTCTCCCCTCCACGGCATGCAGAATCCTTCTTAAGGGGCTCCGGAACGCCCTATACTAGCAATGTTAAAATAACGCTTATAAATTACATCTTTCCTCACAAAGTATTTGAGGTAGGAAGTTGAACTTTTTACAGATTATTTATTGGAATATGGGCTACAACTTAACACAGGGATTTTACAAAATTTTAGTTCAGTTATTAAAGATGATTTTTTTTCAATTGTAATGAAAATTCACAACATTTTTTTGCAATTTTTTATTTATATATCCAAAAATATACAGTTTTTGGGAAAAAGGCTGTGTTAAATTATGCAGAAGGTACTGTGTAACATTTACTGAAAGTTTGAAACAAATATGTTTGGAAGATCCTTAGAAAACATGTAATTAGTATGAGAAAATAAAAGTTTTGGGAATCGAGAGACAAAGATTGGATTAACTTTTTAGTGCATTCCAGGTCCATAGGATGGATTATCTTCATCCTCTGCAAACTCCTCCTCCAGCTTCCTCTTGTTCCTCCTCCTGTTTACTCTTGCTTGTATTTCTAGACTCTTTACAGCCCCGTCTGCAGCCCGAAGGCGTTCCTTGTCTAAAGCAAGCATCGCTCGTACCATGTTAGAGCCTATCTTCATTCCCATATTTTTAAATACCTTGCACCTTACAATGTTGCCATCATTGAAAGTCGCAACAGCATCATACACACCAAAGTGAAGTGTTTCTATTCCAACAAATACAGTCTTGGGGATTCTCGACCATATAACACTATTTACACTTTCATTGGGGTTTTGAGTTTTTCCGTGAATACACTTTTTCAACAGTTCAGGTGCTGCTAAGTCTCTGAAAATAGGTTTTATCACCTCCATTACTGCATGAGGCAGACTGTGCTTATGAGTGTACACTTCAGCAGTTAGCAATCCTTTGTTATATTTACACCAACTGTCTTCTTCTCTGGGACACAAGCTATGTTGGGGATTTTCATCGGTTGAAGAAGTATGAAAAAAAAGAGCCCAAACAGCCTTCTTCATTTCCTCGACACTTTGTGTATTTTGCCTAATAGCCATTCCATAATAGTTCTGTATTTGTTGATTACACTGTCAGTTAACCTTCCCTTCCCGTCCAACCCTTTACCATCACTGAGTTTTTGTTTTTTGTACGAAGCTTTCAGTCACCGAAGTCTTGTTCCCATTCGCTTCTGTACGTGTCCAATACACCCAAATTTCTGCACTACAACATCATCACCATAGGGCTTCAGTCCTTGAACATGTTTGAAACTTTTAGAATCACCGTCACCAAGGTAATTAACATATCGCACTTTATCACACGCCTCAGAACGCTGGAATATACTGGCAACACCAGCCACTTCCATTCCTCCACTACTGCCACTATAGTTAGCTTTGCAATTATTTTCATGTGTACCTTTATACACTCCTGGAAATGGAAAAAAGAACACATTGACACCGGTGTGTCAGACCCACCATACTTGCTCCGGACACTGCGAGAGGGCTGTACAAGCAATGATCACACGCACGGCACAGCGGACACACCAGGAACCGCGGTGTTGGCCGTCGAATGGCGCTAGCTGCGCAGCATTTGTGCACCGCCGCCGTCAGTGTCAGCCAGTTTGCCGTGGCATACGGAGCTCCATCGCAGTCTTTAACACTGGTAGCATGCCGCGACAGCGTGGACGTGAACCGTATGTGCAGTTGACGGACTTTGAGCGAGGGCGTATAGTGGGCATGCGGGAGGCCGGGTGGACGTACCGCCGAATTGCTCAACACGTGGGGCGTGAGGTCTCCACAGTACATCGATGTTGTCGCCAGTGGTCGGCGGAAGGTGCACGTGCCCGTCGACCTGGGACCGGACCGCAGCGACGCACGGATGCACGCCAAGACCGTAGGATCCTACGCAGTGCCGTAGGGGACCGCACCGCCACTTCCCAGCAAATTAGGGACACTGTTGCTCCTGGGGTATCGGCGAGGACCATTCGCAACCGTCTCCATGAAGCTGGGCTACGGTCCCGCACACCGTTAGGCCGTCTTCCGCTCACGCCCCAACATCGTGCAGCCCGCCTCCAGTGGTGTCGCGACAGGCGTGAATGGAGGGACGAATGGAGACGTGTCGTCTTCAGCGATGAGAGTCGCTTCTGCCTTGGTGCCAATGATGGTCGTATGCGTGTTTGGCGCCGTGCAGGTGAGCGCCACAATCAGGACTGCATACGACCAAGGCACACAGGGCCAACACCCGACATCATGGTGTGGGGACCGATCTCCTACACTGGCCGTACACCACTGGTGATCGTCGAGGGGACACTGAATAGTGCACGGTACATCCAAACCGTCATCGAACCCATCGTTCTACCATTCCTAGACCGGCAAGGGAACTTGCTGTTCCAACAGGACAATGCACATCCGCATGTATCCCGTGCCACCCAACGTGCTCTAGAAGGTGTAAGTCAACTACCCTGGCCAGCAAGATCTCCGGATCTGTCCCCCATTGAGCATGTTTGGGACTGGATGAAGCGTCGTCTCACGCGGTCTGCACGTCCAGCACGAACGCTGGTCCAACTGGAAATGGCATGGCAAGCCGTTCCACAGGACTACATCCAGCATCTCTACGATCGTCTCCATGGGAGAATAGCAGCCTGCATTGCTGCGAAAGGTGGATATACACTGTACTAGTGCCGACATTGTGCATGCTCTGTTGCCTGTGTCTATGTGCCTGTGGTTCTGTCAGTGTGATCATGTGATGTATCTGACCCCAGGAATGTGTCAATAAAGTTTCCCCTTCCTGGAACAATGAATTCACGGTGTTCTTATTTCAATTTCCAGGAGTGTATTTTTGTGGACATCTACAATACTTTGATATTACTGCTACATCTAAAACTTTCCCTGTATACGTACTGGTGGCAGATACTACACCATGAAGAGATGTGTGTCCCCGTTTATGCCAGGTACCATCGAACGCTGCAGTCAAATCTCTGTTACCATTATTTTCCATTACTGCCTCTTCCACAGCGTTCTTCATAGATTCTATACAGACATCTTCTACTTTAGACCCTATTAATTTATTATAGGTCGTAAACTTGGTTGGGGGATTTGGAAGATTCATGATGCCACAGAAAATTGCACCTGCAGTAGCACCCTTACCAACTGAACGCAAGGAATAAACAAATCTAATGTTGTGTTCGTAGATTTTGCTACCATTTTCTTCAGTTGCAGTTACTGCAACACTGTTCCAAAAGGTGGTCATGTATGAACACGTATCACATTTCAGTTGTATTTCACTAGCAAGTCCTACGTGCTTTACTATGGAGAGTTCCAGTCCAACTTCACAACAATGAATACATCTTACACAGTTTGAAAAAATTCCTTTGAGAACCGACATATCAAATATTTCATTCACATCCGATTCGCCCATAAAACATTCATAGTTTTCACTCATTGAACCAAGCTTCTTCTGTGAAGTATTTTCTTTCCCACTTTGACTGCTATGGGCAGGTGTACTTGAGAGGTGAGGTTCACTCACTTGGTTATCGTCTTTATTGTTTACAGTAATAACACATACCTTTGGCTTTCCAACATTTCTCCTTTTCTTAAAAGCCTTCAGAGGATTTTTAATAACTTTACTTTTACTCATTATTATACTTCAACAAAACAGAGACTCAAGAAACAGAATTAATTACGAATATTTTCGAGATAACGACAGAGTAAATAAACATGAAACAATCGACAATCACACCAGCGATATATATTGAACCATCACAGGTTAGCCACAACACATACTATATCTCACATCACTAAAATGTACCTGATGAACACGGACGTTAATAATAACACCATTTGACAGCAGTTTAACAGCGCCACAGTGGGTCACGCCCATGTAGAACACATTTCAAAAACAATTTAAAAATAGTTGTAGTCTTCGGAATTGAATAAATTATATATCTATTAAAAGGTAATAGTCTGCAGATTCAGAAAACGCAAAAAAGTAAAAATTGAACTTTTCATGATTTTGAGCCTTTCCGGAGCCCCTTAAATCTATTCAAGATTTACGGAGCACTCAGATCGTCCTTTTCGCTTTGTCAATTCTCCAGCACGCGCTCGACAACAGCTGTTGGAAGCTCTCCTAATAGTATGGCCTCACAGCCCTGAAAAAGCTACCAAAGCCAGACTGCATCAGTTCCACAAGATGTAGCTGCTGTTTAGCCACCAACCTGAAGGTGCAGCGGCCGCAATGGAGTGTAGGACTCAATGTTTTTGCTAAAGAGCATTTCTTTAGAATAAACATCACATACAAAACGTTAACTGTCACAATGTTGAGTAATACCGATGAGTGTTTACAGCCTCATCTTTAGATACATACTGTGCCCACAGTTTACGTGCATTAACTTTACTGTCAAAGAGTCCACAGTTACGCATAATAATTGCTATAGTTTGTAAGGTGAAATCATTTCGTACAAATGGGCAGGATACAAATTAACAATGAGCAGTTTGTGCCGGAGCCAACGCTACTCAAGGAAGTGATGAGCGAGTGGGCAATACAGTTTCTGAGACTTGCTGACGCTTTACCACACGCAGTGCTGCAACACCGATCCTGTCTCATAGGTACAGCAAATTTTGCATGGCCAGTCGAAATTCAACCTCTACAAAATCACGATGTAAAATGTCTGCTTTTGTCTGCGTTGTAGCAATAAAAGGCGACCTACGCACGTTTCCAATTGGACAGTACTGTGGATAAACTAGTAACTCCAGAAACTACTCTATTGCCCTAACTTTGCTATTTTGAGCAGTTTGTTATCCCACGCATTTCGTAGGCTACAGCGCATCAAAAAGGGAGTTTCTAATGAAATGGATCCACAGTCCACATTGCCGAGGATACAACGCGTCATAAGATAGATATTTGATCTCATATTCCGACGTTTCTTCTTGGCCCCCTACGTTAATCAGATTTTTCAGTATATTATATGGGTTAGCTCACAAATCATGTACAATAGACGACAGCCGTTTGCGAATAAATCGTCCGAATAAATGCTGAGGGGGTCACTGTGAAGCTTTTACCTCCACTCTGACGTGAGTAGGGGATTCCAGGGACTTACAAAAACCTCTCTCTTCCTTCGTAAACATAATTACAGGTATCGCCGTATACAGTGTGTTCTCTCCAAGAGATGTTCTCTTCCGCAGTTTTGGGTGACGTCAGCGTTTTTCTGTGGCCGTCTCGGATCGGCTGTAGCGGCAGAATGCGGGGGTTTAACGACCTTGGAGGGGCAAGGCTCTTCTGGTAACGGCACGCTATACCACGCCCGAGTCCGCGAGTTCACGGAACCAACTGCTGGGAGATGTTTGCTGGCAGCGCATTGGACAGGGAGAGGATTGTCGGACGAGGCGCTCGGGACTCAAACGAAAGACAAGGTGACGGTTGCTCTGGCGTTCTAATGGCGTGAACTGAAGGCAGGAATGGTCAAAGGCTGTTCACTCTACGAAATAGTCACTACGTCCGTCGTTAAGTCGCGTAATATTGTGCCCCAAGTTGGGCGCCAAAATATCGTACCTCGCATGGTACTGAACCCATGCTCGATGCTAAAGTGTGGTGAATGGGAATTTTTAACGGTTATATAGGGAAAAATTAATTGAATTTTTTGTTTGCTGGCTGCCAGAATGATTGTAAGTAATCAAACCGAATGTCACCTCTTCTCTGCTTGTGTGCAAAGCACTGGAATGACAGAGATGAATACACAATTATGTTTAAATGGTTCAAATGGCTCTGAGCACTATGGGACTTAGCTGCGGAGGTCATCAGTCCCTTAGCACTTAGAACTACTTAAACCTAACTAACCTAAGGACATCACACACATACATGCCCGAGGTAGGATTCGAACCTGCGACCGTAGCGGTCGCGGGGTTCCAGACTGCAGCGCCTAGAACCGCTCGGCCACTTCGGCCGGCAATTATGTTTATTTTCCTTCAATATCCATCACATTTACGTCAACAGTCATTTCTTTGTGGTGACTAGTTTAGGACAAGCACGTCCCTTTGCAGACAATGGCCTTAGGCGTAAATAAACTGCACGTGATTGTCCGAAACTAGTCGCAACAAAGATTGAATTTTCTCATTTTGAGAAGACCGAAGGAGCGGTCTGGTTTACTTGGAAAAAACGTTGAACAGCCAGGATCGCATAATCATATCTTTATTTAAAAACAACCGGTTTCGACAGATTTTACTGTCATCTTCCGGCCCTAAAAATCTTTTGTTATGAAACATGTTTGTTTTACGTTTGACCACACGCCATTTGCACAAGACGCTTTATGTTTTCAAGTACTTCAGTTATGACACAGCTTTCATAATGTGCTGATTTTTATCCACATCACAACCTGGCGTGAGGTTCAAAGTAAAATGAACACGTTCCATTCCAAAGAATTTTTAAGACCTGAAGATGACAGCACAATCTGTCGTAGCCTGTTGTTTTATGTAAAGAAATATTTACGCGAGCTTAGCTGTGGAATGTTTTTAGTTACCACAGAGAAATGGCTATTATCGCAACTATGACGGATATTGTGGGAAAATAAAGATTTTAGTAACCCAAGCTTCTGGTCCTATCCTCCATCAGCATGTTAGAATACTGATAATCAAAACAGTTTATTAAAAAAATGGTTCAAATGGCTCTGAGCACTATGGAACTTAACATCTATGGTCATCAGTCCCCTAGAACTTAGAACTACTTAAACCTAACTAACCTAAGGACAGCACACAACACCCAGCCATCACGAGGCAGAGAAAATCCCTGACCCCGCCGGGAATCGAACCCGGGAACCCGGGCGTGGGAAGCGAGAACGCTACCGCACGACCACGAGATGCGGGCAAAACAGTTTATTAAAACAACGAAAAGCCGGCCGCTATGGCCGAGCGGTGCTAGGCGCTTCAGTCTAGAATCGCGTGACCGCTACGGTCGCAGGTTCGAATCCTGCCTCGGGCTTGGATGTGTGTGATGTCTTTAGGTTAGTTAGGTTTAAGTAGTTCTAAGTTCTAGTGGACTGATGACCTCAGAAGTTGAGTCCCATAGAGCTCAGAGCCAAAACAATTAAAAGCAAGAAACCTCGTTAAATAATCTCAGGGCGTTTGGACCGGACAGCTGGACAGACAAGGCACAAATGGGTGCGCTGGGAGGAGATGGCGCTGGCGTGTTCGTCAGGTCTCACCAATGACTTGAACCGGCAAGCGGTAAACGGTTCATTGAATAAAGTATTTTTTCATTGCAGTTATTTTGTGAAGAAGGAGAGTTAAGTGAAACTAGGTCCATATTTTCAAAATGTGAGTGCTTTGTTGCTGTCTTCTGCTTCTGGAACACTGACGTTAAGATTCACCGAAATCTTTTTTGTAGTTTGTAGTACAATTTGTACAGAATATTTGTCTTTGCGAATAGTCTAGCTTGCTACAAATTAAGTGTATAATTAGTATTTAAATGATTATTTAGCGAGACGTAAAACGTGAAGTGCGGAAATCATGGTACCATAACAGCAATGTCTGTTCTCTACTTTTGCACGAAGTTCATTATTACTCACTGTTTGGTGCGATCTTCCTCTTGACCGCTAAATTTACGGAAGTGTTGTTAACGATTCGAACGGAGCTAAATGTTTCTGACAAGAAAGAATATAAATGTCACTGATGCGCGTTTCAGTCGCAGCATTTTAAGTTGTACAAATAAAACAGTATGTGCGTCAGTGAAAATGTTCGAATGTGTGTGAAATCTTATGGGACTTAACTGCTAAGGTCATCAGTCCCTAAGCTTACACACTACTTAACCTGAATTATCCTATGGACAAACACACACACCCATGCCGGAGGCAGGACTCGAACCTCCGCCGGGACCAGCCGCACAGTCCATGACTGCAGCTCCTCAGACCGCTCGGCTAATCCCGCGCAGCTGCGTCAGTCACTTGTTTGTTTTGCCACTACGCGTTTCGATGATTCACACCATCATCTTCAGGTGCAGAATTGTTTATTTACATGGCAGGTGTAGGTGAAGTGTACAGAGATCTTTTCACAAGCAAACCGAGGGCAGTGTTGGTTATTTTGTGTCTTTTGCTAATGATAAAAGTTTTAACTTCTTAAGTGCCATTTCTAAATCAATAATTTTTATCATTAGCGAAAGACGCAAAATAACCTGTACTGCTCTTGGTGTGCTACTGTGAAAAGACGTCTGTACTCTTCACCACCACCTGCCATGTGAATAAGCAATTCTCTACTTGAAGATGATTGTGTGAACCGTCGACGAGCCTGGTGACAAGATAAACAAGTGACTGACGCAGAAACTGTTTTATTTGTATTGATCAAAAGTAGCAGCCCTCAAAATGCCGTTCCTTATGGACCAAATATCAATTTAAGCTGTGATCTTACGTTCCTTTCCAATCTTCCCCCCCTCCCCCGTCCCCCTCTGAGAACTTCCTTCGATGCACTCAGAAAAAAGCATCAAGGAATTCGCACCGTTACGATCCTCACAAAAGCGCAGGGTTACTGAAAGCATGTTTTCCTAGCGCAGAAAGACAGCTGGCATTGAGTCCCCTCGGTCAATCATAAGCCTTTTCACTGTAAGTCATCTCCACACATCCCCTTTGTTCGTCGCTCGCTCTTCGAGAAAGAATTTTCACGGAGCACCAACAAGCTGTTAGCGGTGCCTTCTGTGTGTTTGTGCAAGGCCGCTGCATCGCAGTCACATGCTCTCCGTTTTACTTTCGCATTCACTACAGTAAGCAACAGAAGATGGATCAGTGGCACACGTGCTTGAATAAATAACTAGGTATCTTCTCATCACTTCTGACGTACATTACGATAGCTACTGTCCTTTTAAAGAAAAGGAATTGAATAAGTATTACGATACCAAATATGGCGGCACTTTTTTCTATCGTCTGTATGACATGAAAAGTCACCGTTCTCCTTGATATATAAAGGAAATGGCTCTACTGATACATATCCATATTAAAAATAAATAAATTCAAACTGCATGTCAAGAAGTACTGTGAGGGAAAGAATTATAAGTTACCTTCTCCTTGTGTTTTGGAGTCCAGTGCGAACTGTCAGTGATCCTGTGAATTGTGAGGTCGTACTGAAATTGGGTCAATCGATTCAGAACAAACGGCACGGCGTTGTGTATGTGGGAATTTGTTTACTGCACACTACACATGAATCGTCGAGGTCTTCCAAGCTAGAATTTTCGCTACATCCATCGTGCAATACTGATCTCGGTCCAAGTGGTTCATTTGTTCAGCAACTTGATGGTCAGTAGAAGTTTCTAGACGGTGTGGTTTTCGAGAGGCATTAGTTAAAGCGGCGAACGTAACAGTTCTATTAGGCTTAAATAGAAATGGAAAAAAACAAGGTCAGAAAAGATAAGAAAAAGGTAGTGGAAAATGACATGATGCACAAGTATTTGCGCAGCGGTAAGAATGAATCGGGGCCTGTGTGGACACAACACATTAACCAAGTACACAGATTTACAGCAGCAATCTCGAGTGAGTGAGTGAGTGAGTGTGTGTGTGTGTGTGTGTGTGTGTGTGTGTGTGTGTGTGTGTGCGCGTGTGTTTTTTTATCAAGAAAATACGCGAATGTCATGATGTCATGCACCCGAAATATGTTGTTTGGTTTGTGACTCCGACATTTGTTGATGCTGAGAAAAACTGTAAACATGGTATTTATTTGCAGTTGCGAACACGAACAACCATCAGCTGTGTAACGGAAAGGCGACAGTGAAGTTCTATGCCGGACCGGTACTCGAACCCGAGTTTCTATCTTTACGCAAAACTGTATGGATTTCTGATCTTACATTTATTTACGAAAAATTTACTTCCCTGATGCAGACGCACCCATCCGTCTTTTTCTATTGTATTAGTAATCAGATCCTTTCTATCTGTACGGGTTTATCGATATCTATGATGAGCATTTCGGGAATAGCCCATGAAACAGTAACTAAATTGTAGGCACATTTTCATCTCGTGTAGGCAGATTCTTCATTGTTTGTGTTCATTGCAAGCTCGGTTGCAGTAACATATTAAGGGCTACACGGCAAAAGATATCCTCGATAATTTCAGCCGAATCCTCCGGACTTGTAAAATGAGGGCGAGTATCGATCTGTGTATTTGTGGTATGGCGCGAAGTTGGTGCTCCAAGAGAATACATAAATAGGCGGTCTGGGTTCTATGGACGCAAGTCTGTGAGTTTCGTTTTTAACTGTATAAAATCATTCCCCTGGTAATCATGGAGACAGATGTTTCTTTGTATTGTCACGCTTTGTGTTCCCTAGGGGACTGTTTTTCAGCGGTGGACTATAAGAGTCCTGCCCTCATACAGAACACTAACAGCATCGAAATCTTCTCACGAGAATTGGGACTATGTTCTAATTTTTCCCTCCGCAAGTCCAGGGCAGTTTTCGAAAACAACATTCGAAAAGTGTTCACATAAATTTCAGACAATGCGGGCGAAAAGACACGATATTGTTTGATGTCATCATCTGCTATTAGTCAATGGATCCAGTAACGACTGTGAAATATCTAGGACTGATCACTCGGAAGTGGAACGACCACCTACTCCATTCAACGATTCTTTCTTAAAAACATCAACTTATTAGTCTATCGCTGCCTCTTTAACAAGATTAGTCTTAACGTTTGTGTCATCTGCAAAAAGTACCAAACCTGCTTCATATTTTTCACCAGCGGTCATTCACATATACAAGGAATAAGAGAAGACCGTAAATTGAAATGTTTTTCACATCGTTGACTAATATTTTTCCTTTCCAGCACTATTTGAACACTACGTTTTGAAATAATTTTTTAAGCGTGTTTCAGACCAGTGGCTTATAATACCATAAATTCCATAAATCTTTAAGTTTTTGTAGCTTAGTACCATAATCTAAACAATCAAATGCTTGTAATAGACCAGAAAAAATATTAACCGATGAAATTTTGTTATTTAAAACTTATTACAAGTTATTGGACTTTTATAAACAATCCTTTGTTGGTTAATATTGCAAAACACAATTGTTTATAAGAATTTAACAACTTTTAAAATTCATAAGTCGCTTATGTCCAACCTGATTATGTCAGGAAACAATATTAAAAATTACTATTTTGTAAGTGTATAAATGGCATTTTGAATTGTTCTGTCCTCTTTTAACACCAGCTGTACAAAGTGTATTGTTACTACTTAAATGTGACACAAATAATGACTAAATCGTTTACGGATATAGAGTTTCAGTTCCTTACTGACGAAAATTATTGTAACTTGCTTGGTCACTGAAGAGATGCGGCATTTCGTCACGTTTACATTTCGCAATGAACATGAACTGATTCTTTGAGTTCAATGAGACTTTTATTATCTACTTTTTACACTTAAGCTATGAAGTATCATAACTCCAAGCCGAAATTCCGTGCGTTCCATACGTTGACCAATCGTGTTCGTCTTTTCGTCCGCTTGCAACAGCGGGCGCAACCTGGATGATCCATGAGACAGGGGCCTTGGATGTGTTTTCAATGCTTCACTTCGCGTAGAAGCTGGATAACTTTGATCATAGAATTCATGTGGCGTACGTGGTCGACACAAATATCTAGAATGTCCAGTAACTCAGGCCAAGCCGCGCTTCCTACGCCAATATTTGCAGCTTGTCCCTTTGAGGGTCCTAATGAGTCACGTTATCTGGTAGATAGGAGTCAGTTTAAAAGAGTAACAGAGCATAATGATGCCTGATGACGATTTACGAAGGTGGAAACGGGCACAATATATGTGGAACCGTCGATCGATGTACATTGGTGTCAAAAATTAACGCAACAAATCGCTATTTCCCCTTGCTATGTCTAATTCACGGTATAACCATACAATCTGTCAACCATATGTCTGTACGATCCTGTTCTGCACGGAAGATGGCATTCCGGTCAACGGACAACCATGCAAACGTGACGTCAGGGCACCTGTGAAACGAGTTAGTGTTTGCCGGATAGCCCCACATCCACAATCGCTGTGTACACAGCCACAGACGGTGCAGTATTGCACAGAGAAGATGCCTACCAGACTCTCTGTGGTGGAGGGCCATAGAAAGAATGGAAGTAGGACAGACGCAAACTGAATTGGCCCGATGGCTTAATGTGGATCGTTCTGCTGTTTCTCGGATGCGCCGACAGTTTATAGGGACCGAAACTGTATCCCGGAGATCGGGACAGCGCCGACCACGTGTGACATCAAAAGAGAGGACCGTCATTTGGCTGTAAGGGCACTATATTACAGCCTTAGTACTGCACGCCAACTGGCATGTGAGCATTCAGCATCCACTGTACGTGTTGTAGCGAGGCCAAAGGGTGTACAGAAGTATTCGGCAAAGTGACCTTTATTGTCAGAGACATGCTGTATGTCTACCTCCGATGCATCTTCACAGAAGCGAGTGTCTAGAGTGGAGTCATCAAAATTCCACCTGAATGGTCCAACAGTGGGCCAATGTTGTTTTCACAGATGAGTCCCGATTTAGTCTGAAGAGTGATTCTCGATGGATTCGCATCTGGAGGGAACGTGGTACACAATTTCGGGACCCATACATTGTGGAAAGACACCGAGATCGAGGAAGATCCCAAATGGTGTGTGTAGGGATTATGTTTACCACTTGGGCCGCGCGAGATCAGCCGAGCGGTCTAGGGCGCTACAGTCATGGACTGTGCGGCTGATCCCGGCGGAGGTTCGAGTCCTCCCTCGGGCATGGGTATGTGTGTTTGTCCTCAGGATAATTTAGGTTAAGTAGTGTGTAAGCTTCGGGACTGATGACCTTAGCAGTTAAGTCCCATAAGATTTCACACACTTTTTTTTTTTTTACCACTTGAACCCCTCTTCATGAAATTGTACGGGTGAATCGGGAAGGTTTAACTGCTGTCAGGTGTCGTGACGAGATCTAGGGACCTCTTTTGCGCCTGTTGCGAGGTGCTGTGGGCCCAGAGGTCGCATTGAGGGACGAGAATGCTCGACCTCATAGAGCACGGGTGGTTGATGTTTTCTTGGAAGATATTGCACGCATGACGTGGCCTGCTCGCTCTTCAGACTTGAATCTTATAAAGCATGTCTGGGATGCACCAGGGAGACGGGTTGTATCCCGTCAGCATCCACTAACCACTCTCCAAGACTGCGAGCAGTTCTGCAGGAAGAATGGGCATTACTGCCTCAACATGAGACTGATGACACCATTCACAGCATGCCCCGTCGTTGTCAGGCCCGTATTGCTGCCGGAGGTGGTCACACCCCGTACTGAGCACATTAACCAGTTGTCGGAATGTGCGTGCAAATCCGTTACGTTGGAAAAAAAGAACTTTTTGTCTACCCTTATCAATGTTGCAATCGTTTGCGTTCTGTATTCTTTACATCGTGTATGCTTCACTATTACCTGCTTCTACTGTTTTGTAGCAAAATAAACGCAACCTTGCAAAATTTGATTTTGTTAATTTTGGACACCAATAAATTTCATAAGATATGAAGCCTAGATACACTACAAATTCTGTTATTTTACTCGAAATTGGCTTTCTTTTGGAGTGCGTTTCGTAACAAAATTAGAGAGAAATAATACTATAGTAACAAATATGCTAAAAATTCTTTTTTTCCAAGTTTGCTTTTGTAATACAGGATTAGTTGCCAACAAGATTTTTTGTAAGAAGCCCTTGCACGCTCATGTTTCCTGGTTGTTGTCGGCCTTCGTTTGACTTAATTACAGAAACAAATTTGATGTAAGGAGACATCCGCATCAAAGTCTATACGAAATATTCTCTGCTCTCCTGTGTAATGGAATTAAAATAAAGTGGTGGTATTTTCTATGTTCTGCAAAATCTTGCAACTACTACTTCTTGAAATAGCTCTTCAGTTTATGCTTACGACTCCTGGTAAGATGTGAGGGTTCGAAGGCTCATCCTCCAAGTGGCAGTCGAACACCCTGACGGTTCACCCGTCCACAGAGGCCGCCGGCCTGCTATTGATTTCTTACGGTGGACACCAATAACACTAACCAACTGTTTGCCGTGCTACATCAAGATATCAATTATTTCACAGGCGTCCACTGTAAATCATTCAAGACGTTTCTTACGGGCGCTATCTCTTTTCTTCATCAAACTGAGCGGTAAATTTGTATTTGCCGTGTGCCCTAATCAATACCAAAAGAAAACAAGTCACGAAACAGCTTTTCAATGGACGTGTGCGTTACGCTTTCAGGCACTTCCACATATTACACTAGTCCTCGCTAACGGTTTCTGACCTTAAGCTGCCGCAGTGCGAAAGCTTCGGATCGACAACTATTCTACGCAAAGCTACCGCGAGGTAAAAACTTCTTGTTTTCTTGACTTCTGCGGAAACTCCACCTTCCTTCCTCCTCCGTCGGTAAAGTGAACATAATTCCTGCCACGAAGTAGTATTGACTTACCAAGGAACGGTTCTGAAGTTGGACTACTTACTTCCTGCCGCTACAGCCTGAAGATCCCGCACGTGAACTTTGTGAGCTCTGAGGAGCATGGGACATACCTGTAAAACAGAAGAAGAAGAAGGAAATTAGCTTATTCATTAGTAACATGAAATGCCATACAGTACTAATTACTGGCCATTCTCCATTAACTACGTAATATATGTAAACAGTTACTGCACGCAGTAATTGTTTACATAGGAGTCAATCATCGGATTTCCCTCAGTGACTGCCACCATACGTATGTTTATCTTCCAGTACAAGTAGTACAGTACAGTACAGTACTGGGAAGAGAGTATCAGACATTTTATGTAAACAAGAGACTTGTAAATAACTAGTTATTGGTGTTCTACTGAGCTACTACTGCTAATTAATGAAGACATTCCGAACTTATAATCAGTCACCATTTTCTCTCTCTCTCTCTCTCTCTCTGCATATTTTCAATCTTTCCTCTTCTTCCCATTTGTTGAATCAGATATTCTTCTTCCTACCTTAAAGTGCTATTTAGGCCATGGTGTTCACGCTGGAAGTTGTCTAAGTCAATATGTGAGCGTCTGGGATGGAATGAGAAGAGAAACATTCTTGCTCGGCCTTCTACTGAATTATATGTATCTACTAGCTTGTTGGAACCACACGTCCAGTCTCCTGTATGCCGCGAAACACATGTCATTCCTACACTTAGGTGGAATTAGACGCAACTGAATACACGATACGACAGAAACAGTATATTAAATTCCGTTTACTTGACGTCTATCACGGCGCAACATCGACGAATATCGTCTAGAAGCGGACACAGACTTTCAGGAACATGAAACAGATGCCTAGCTGACAAACAGGATGCCAAGGCGTCGAGGACTGAGGTCATAGACGTCAGTGGTAATCATCCGATGGAGGAACTTCTCGCGGCTGCTACGGTCGCAGGTTCGAATCCTGCCTCGGGTATGGATGTGTGTCATGTCCTTAGGTTGGTTAGGTTTAAGTAGTTCTAAGTTCTAGGGGACTGATGACCTAAGAAGTTAAGTCCCATAGTGCTCAGAGCCGTTTGAACCATTTTTGAGGAACTTCTAGTGGAAGTTAGAATGATAATCAAACATTAAGACAATCACATGTCGAGGAAGAGGTCCCAGGGAATAATCTTGACAAAGCTAACCAAACCCGTATTGCGCCATGCAGCTAACACCTAAGGAGAAAAAAAAAATGGTATAGGGAAACTGTGCCGGAACCCGACACCTGGTCCGCGACGGAAGTCAAACAAGTGTTCATTAAACATCCCTTGAAGAATGTTTTACAAGTCGTCTGGATCACTGTTTTCAGTGGCACTGTCAGACTCCGTTCTAACAGGGAAGTTACGCTCTAAATTAGTAGGATGCAACTGCAGGAACACTTGTCTTTAAACTTCTGCCAGGAAGTACAGTAAGCTTCACGTATCGAGACGTCTCCTGCGAGGGCAGCAAATGATTCATCTTCTAACTTCCTTGACACACGGAAGAAAACAATGAACCCTTTCACAAAGTTCCTGGTTGTCCTGAAAACTCTGCCGTTTCTCCTCTATAAAGTGTCCTAGTACTCCATATTTGCTGCGAGCCTATCTGCGGTTCGTAATCGGACGATACTGCGTCCCCTCGTCCGTTCACCCGTTCACATACAGTACTAAACGCATTAGGAACCTGACAAATACTGTGATGTTTATTTACGCGTTTAATACTGTAGGCTGACAGATAATGCTGGTGGACGGGATGCCGAAGGGCAGAAAGTGAGACCTCCGAGGCAGCCGCGTGTATTCGTGAGAAGCAACCTGTTTGCGTCTGTCTCGCTCAACAATCGACCGCGTACGCCGGCTCTCGGTGCCCGTCAGTTGGTAGGCCTGGTGCCGCGTAGCGAGCTAGGGCGCGCGTCCACGGTTTGCCTTCCGGCTCACCTCACAGGTCGATGACTTCCTGCGAGGACCCGGGCAGGTCGCCACTAAAGTGTCGCAATCGCCAATCGCTTCTCCACTACCCGCCGTCCCGCTACACTCGTGGCATCAAACTGCTTTCGTCATCTGGAAGTACGAACAACTCACTTTCTTCGCCCTCTATGTATCTGTCGATAAATCGAAATGGGAAGTGATTGTCTTACAGGGTTCTCGACTTTCCGCGCCACATAAAGAGGAGGGACAACCACACTGAAGTTTATGTCAAGCTATGAATTTAATGCTTAAAACTTTTAAAACGTGAAGAACCGTCCTTAATGCAACAGATTCGATGCCGATCGAACAGAATGACGAGACAAGAAAAAGAAAAGCTATAACTTTTACATTAAGAACCTCTGACACCAGTGGCAATCGTTCCTCTTCATTGTCTTTCAGACTGATTCTCACAGGACCAGTATCAACAAATCTGTTTCTCCAGAATAATGACATAAGCTGGAGATCAAGAAACTAAGATCCGACCTTTGTCGGCCATCTTTTGTTGGAAATTACTCATACGATGTAGAACGTGAAGGTATGCAATCTGTTAAGAAAAGTAGGAAGATGACACTACAAAACGTACGGAACTTCATCAAACAAAAGACGCAAATAAGTTTCCTTTAATTTACGTCTATGGTCACTAACTTTATGTTAACAGATTACCGGTTTCGGTCTTTAATGACCACCGTCAGATCTGTTTCATGATGGTCAGTAAAGACCGAAAACGGTAATCTGTTAACAAAAAGTTTGTGACCATAGACGTAAATTAAAGGAAAGTTATTACATATACGGGTCACTGTTTTTTTCGCGACGCTGTCGCAGCTTGTAAAAGACGCAAAATAGTAGCTTAGTATTAAATGACCATATTCAGTTTCCTTTTTCCTCTCTGAAAACTAAGTTTTAGTTACAAATACTAAATTAAAATTGTAAATTCAGCTTTATTTTTCATCAGTTGTTAAAGGCGCATCCACGTAAAAAAGGGTTTCCTTTTTCAGTTAATGTAACTATATGTGAAAGTGAGGTAGCATTACAGGATCTGTTGAATGGAATGAACAGTCTAATGAATACAGAATATGGATTGTGAGTAAATAGAATAAAAACGAAAGTAATGAGAAGTAGGAAAAATGAGAGAAACTTAACACCAGGATTATTGATCACGAAGTAGATGAAGTTAAGGACTTCTGCTACCTAGGCAGTGAAATAACCCAAGACGGACGGAGCAAGGAGGACATAAAAAGCAGACTAGTACTAACAAAAAGAACATTAGACCAAGAGCAGTCTATTAGTATCAATTATGGACCTTACTCTGAGGAAGAAATTTCGGAAAATGTACGTTTGGAGTACAGCATTGTATGGTAATGAAACACAAGAGAATCGAAGCATCTGAGATGTAGTGCTACACAATAATGTTGAAAATTATGTGAACTGATAAGGTAAGGAATGAGGAGGTTCTCCATAGAATCGGGGAGGAAAGGAATATGTGTAAAACACTGACAAGAAGAAGGGAGAGGACGTTAGCACACCTGTTAAGACAAGGGAATAACTTCGGTGGTACGAGAGGGGGGGGGGGGGGGCGGGCTGAAGAGTGTAAGAACTGTAGAGGAAGACAGAAATTGGAATACAGCCAGCTAATAATTGAGGACGTAGGCTGCAAGTGCTGCTCTGAGATGAAGAGGTTGGCACAGGAGAGGAATTCGACGGGTGCAGCTCAAACCACTCAGAAAACTGATGCCCCCACTCCCTCCCCCCCCCCCCCCCAAAAAAAATTGTGCACGACAAAAAAAAATGTAATGCTTTCCCTTGACATGACTCTACACGTCATTGTTATTGTATCTTCTGTCTAAATAATAACTGTGTTACTTCATACATCATTTTATCCGTGTTTGCCTCGGATGTTTTTGACATTCAGTGGTCGCCTGAAGATAGACTAAGAAGCTGACAGCCGGTTCGCGACCGAATAAATATAATTTTACTCAACATCAGGACGTGTTCCCTATTTGATATTATGATCATATCCTTCCAAGAACCGACGGAAAGTTCAGGTAAATAATTTTGCGTCTAAAATTTCTGTGAAGCACATGCTGAACAGTAACTGTACATTCTAACAGAAGGACACAAACGAGTGTCCCCGATATCGAAAATCCCTGACAAACCCTCTCCTCCCCCCCCCCTCTCCCACTCAAAAAAAGAGATAGCTTTCCTTTGGATGAAAGATGGTTCGTGCTCACTATGAAGTCCAAACGGAATTCCGTGTCATAAGAAATTCTTAAGTCACTGCTTTCGGCATAGCAAATGTTCATTAGTGTCCAAGGGATAACAGTGAGAAGCGGTTCGCTCGCCATAATTGTTATCTACTAGAAGATATTGCTTTGTCGGCGCTGCCACCTCATAGTGGTAATTAAGTTGGTCTGACTGTAGTTATAAAACGGAAACAGGTCACCAAATAGAAATAAATCGTGATGTCGGCAATTATAAGGTAAATCATTATGAAAGTTCTGTTACCGACTGTGGAAACTACGACGCTGTTCTCTAGAACTGCAGGCGAAAGTCATTCTTACGCTCTAACTACAAATACTTGAACGAAATAGAAGAATACTAGTAGCAGACACACAGTGATTTGTGATAGGCATTTTAATAATACCAATGTAGTGCTACGGAATTTCAGCTATATCCGAGTTCAGTAATACTAGACATCCAGGTCCCGTGAAAAGGACATCACAGAGAAACGACCAGGTCCAATTCGAAAGTAAAAGCTGATACAAGTTATCTCTCTGTGAGAGGAGCACACCGTAATTTCGTGAGTCACGAATAGATAAATAAATAATGCTAGTACAAGAATTTGAATTTTATCCCTGCCTCTTAAGTGGTAGCGATTGGTCATATCCCGCATCGCGGAAGGAAACCCGTATGTAGTGTAACCCTTTGTTCACAAATAATCATAAAAGACTCATACAAGTAGGACGTAAGTTTCCATCGTATTGGCTACGGAGATCCCCTCAATCAGAACCGGGTCTAAAGTACACTGAAAGCTTCCGTGACGCCTAAACAGGATCCGAACAGGCCAGAGTTAGACATACCCTACGCAACTAGGATATCGTCGGTACTCCTAGGTATGACTGCGGAATAGGTCATGGAGCACATCGCCAAACGGAGCTGCTCGAAGAGGCATCCTGGGAGCTACGGTTCAAGTTGCTAACAGGATGTGTTAACACTGATATAAGCACTTTAATATGAAATGCCATGTCAAAATATCTTTTTTTCATTGTCTACCTTGTGATGAACTTTCAGATCTTATTTTGACAAATAATAAATAAAACACCTGTATCATAAAATACTTTTCCGGGGTCTGCACGTCTAGGTAAACTGACGTCTAGTCTCTGTGGACTACAGGTACGGCCGCTTCCTCGCGAAGTCCAGGTTATGAGTTTGAGCTCCGCTTCGGGATGCGACGCGGAATTGCTAGAGTCGTAAAACTAGGCAACTGTAGACTATCGTAAGTGACAGTAGACTACCGTAGTTTTCCTAGCAGCTTTGATCAGTTAAGGTCGTAACCGCATTACCTCTACGTTAGGTGTGCTGCATATCTATTGGATGTTATCTAAAAATAATGGCTTTGAGCACTATGGGACTTAACTTCTCAGGTGATCAGTCCCCTAGAACTGAGAACTACTTAAACCTAACTAACCTAAGGACATCACACACATCCATGCCCGAGGCAGGATTCGAACCTGCGACCGTAGCGGTCGCGCGGTTCCAGACTGTAGCGCCTAGAACCGCTCGGCCACTCCGGGCGACTGGATGTTATCTCATTTCGACTGCTTCGTTTGCGTATGTGACCAGTCTTTTAGTAGGTTCCCCTAGAAACCGAAATCTGTGAACCGTCTAGAAACTGAGTGAGGATATATACAGGGCCGCATAATCTACAGAACAGTTTTGTCTGCATAGTCATCCTGTTGTCTGTTGCTTAAAAATAAACATTATTTATAACAAAATTGAATTTATCAATGTTTAAGTCAGTTTCTATTAGAAAATTGTTGATTTTTAACGTGAAGCAGAGAGATGTTGTAGTAAAAATAGAAAAAACAATACAGATTTATCATATAGCGCCAGAAAACGCTGTTTCCAGAAAGGAAGGAAAAATTAAAAAAAAAAAAACGCGAAAGAAAAACATATCACTCATAGCTTCAATACTTCGTCGAGTTCACATAAACATGTTTCTGTCACTAGGAAGTTTCATGTTTCTGTGATTCATAAACAACCTTCGCACTTATCAATGGAAATCAGCGTTTGGCGCCATTGGCCGGGAGGC
This sequence comes from Schistocerca serialis cubense, assembly GCF_023864345.2. Classification (NCBI taxonomy): domain Eukaryota; kingdom Metazoa; phylum Arthropoda; class Insecta; order Orthoptera; family Acrididae; genus Schistocerca; species Schistocerca serialis. Next base: position 604,312,493 of record NC_064643.1, read on the forward strand.
TCCTTACGGGGCAGGTCCGGCCGCCTTGGTGCAGGTCTTATTACATTCGACGCCACATTGGGCGACCTGCGCGCCGGATGGGGATGAAATGATGATGAAGACAACACCAGTCCCCGAGCGAAGAAAAGCCCCGACCCAGCCGGGAATCGAACCCGGGCCCGTAGAACGGCAATCCGTCACGCTGACCACTCAGCCATCGCCCAGTAGTATCAAGAAACTCTTGCCCTTGATTATAATGAATAACGTTCTGTTGCGTACAAAATAACAATTATATAGACATTTTTATGTCTGCGTATGTAAACTGTACCTGCAGGAAAGATAATTGCTTTTGTTACATAAAAGCCTACGTGATCAACTAATTTTTATTACTTACAAAATGCAATTTATATTTTGTAGGGATATAAAATACTCAATAGACTAACTCCAACAATATGCGGTTCTAATGATGTGCAAAACAAACAAATAAAAAACAAAGGGAAGTCGTCGGAAACCAATTTCCTTCTCGCACATTCATTCATGTTTCTTTCCCAACCAATATAAATAGTACCGGTGATCCTACCGTTTACTACATCATTTACGCACTGTACCAAAACTGCAGAACCACAGTTTTGGCAGAGTGGTACTCTAGAAATTACCGTTACTGTTGACAAACTAAATGAGGTATATGCTTTCGGCGCCTGACAACATCTCACTACTCGGAAGCGCCTCGCGCACTATATGCTCCAGGAAGCAATCAAAATTACTTCGATGATACTACATCACTAGAGACGTCGTGGTCTTTTCCGACCTCCAAACTTTCACGCCGAGGCATGGCTGTCCCGAAAGGGAGACTGTTCCTGTGGGAGGTTACATGGCAGTGCGGAAGGCTTACCACGGGGAGGTTACTGCGCCTGCGCACCGCAGAAGAGAAAACGTGGTTACCCACCGCCGAGCCGTACAATTTGCCAGTGACGCCCTCTGACCTCGACCCCGCTTCAAATTACGACAAGACCACGTCGTTCGTTACGCACGCCTGCTGACTGCTAAATCAACGGCAAAGACGCATGTCCCAGCTTATTACGTCTTGCGTATTGAGTCTGAGATGACGAAATAGCGGTAGCCAATCAGTCACTGTATGACCACTCTGCTTTTACAATAAACCACGTATTTCGTACTAGTCAAGTGACTCATTGGAATGGATTTACTCCGTCTGAACGCCAAAAAGACGAGGAAATGAGCAACGTGCCGCATCAGCAGTGGGTGGGAACGGTAAACACGCACCACATCACTATCTCCCGTTTCGTAGCCTTTTGTTACATTGCTGTTCAGGAGGAAGTCCGTGAGCCACTGGTGGAACGTGACTGACAGCTCAAAATAATAAAAAGTTAAAGCAGTTTATGGGAATGGTTCTAGCACGGCGTCATGGCTTCACTGACATAATGACATCGCCTTAAATAAGATTACTCTGTGACATACGGCACCTCTCCCTGCGAGGGGTCGAGACATCAGTTTCTAGTCCTAAGCAGAAGGAAGGAAGCACAGTCATCACAGACGGAGCACAAGCTCCGATTATGGAAGGATGGTGAATGAAATTATCCGTGCCCTTTTCACATGAACCATCGCGCCATTTGCCGGGAGTGATTTAGGGAAACCTAAATGTGAATGGCCAGATGGGGATTTGAACTGTCGTCCTCCCAAATGAGAGTTCAGTGTGCTAACCACAGCGCCACGTCGCCCAGTATTTTTTAAGCAAAGACGAGGCGAATGTGGGAGAGATTTTGTCACTACCATCTTGACGGGAGCGCACAGTACGTACAGCGCGCCGACAAAAGTGCGACGGTTCATCTGAATATGACGAGTTGCAGCTGTCCAGTTGAAACAGCGTTCAGGGAAGCACATGGCAGAAGTTCGCAGCGAAAAAGTCTACAGCCACAGGTTTCAGTTCCGTTCACCGCCTGAATATTTTGGTATGGTTCACTCTTCCTTCGTCCGTGATCTACAACGCGTCCCTCTCTTCATTTCCAGTTTTAGCACGTGGTTACTTCCACCATTTCCTTTTAACGTAAATATCACACTAAGACAGTATCATTTTAGAAGCGTCGAAGTACATGCACGTGTGCCCTTGTCTGAAATTATTTACTTTTAATGTCCGATCATAGGTACATAACCCTGTAACAACATTCGCCTCTTATTTAGATGAGGACTAACTTCCGAGGTGTGGCCATGAAATTAAAAAATATTCTCGCAAAGAAGTAGTCAAAACAAGAGACGATTGTCAGAAATTGAAGTCTGAAAACCATAATTATTATAAGGGAACAATGGAATAAGTAAGACTAGATAAGTTGTTAAGATTATCTCCTTCTCGATGGAATAAGAGCAACGTTGTTAAAGAGTGGGAGAAGGAACTACAGGGCTATTACAAATGATTGAAGCGATTTCATAAATTCACAGTAGCTCCATTCATTGACATATGGTCACGACACACTACAGATACGTAGAAAAACTCATAAAGTTTTGTTCGGCTGAAGCCGCACTTCAGTTTTCTGCCGTCAGAGCGCTCGAGAGAGCAGTGAGACAAAATGGCGACAGGAGCCGAGAAAGCGTATGTCGTGCTTGAAATGCACTCACATCAGTCAGTCATAACAGTGCAACGACACTTCAGGACGAAGTTCAACAAAGATCCACCAACTGCTAACTCCATTCGGCGATGGTATGCGCAGTTTAAAGCTTCTGGATGCCTCAGTAAGGGGAAATCAACGGGTCGGCCTGCAGTGAGCGAAGAAATGATTGAACGCGTGCGGGCAAGTTTCACGCGTAGCCCGCGGAAGTCGACGAATAAAGCAAGCAGGGAGCTAAACGTACCACAGCCGACGGTTTGGAAAATCTTACGGAAAAGGCTAAAGCAGAAGCCTTACCGTTTACAATTGCTACAAGCCCTGACACCCGATGACAAAGTTAAACGCTTTGAATTTTCGGCGCGGTTGCAACAGCTCATGGAAGATGATGCGTTCAGTGCGAAACTTGTTTTCAGTGATGAAGCAACATTTTTTCTTAATGGTGAAGTGAACAGACACAATGTGTGAATCTGGGCGGTAGAGAATCCTCACGCATTCGTGCAGCAAATTCGCAATTCACCAAAAGTTAACGTGTTTTGTGCAATCTCACGGTTTAAAGTTTACGGCCCCTTTTTCTTCTGCGAAAAAAACGTTACAGGACACGTGTAACTGGACATGCTGGAAAATTGGCTCATGCCACAACTGGAGACCGACAGCGCCGACTTCATCTTTCAACAGGATGGTGCTCCACCGCACTTCCATCACGATGTTTGGCATTTCTTAAACAGGAGATTGGAAAACCGATGGATCGGTCGTGGTGGAGATCACGATCAGCAATTCATGTCATGGCCTCCACGCTCTCCCGACTTAACCCCATGTGATTTCTTTCTGTGGGGTTATGTGAAAGATTAAGTGTTTAAACCTCCTCTAACAAGAAACGTGCCAGAACTGCGAGCTCGCATCAACGATGCTTTCGAACTCATTGATGGGGACATGCTGCGCCGAGTGTGGGAGGAACTTGATTATCGGCTTGATGTCTGCCGAATCACTAAAGGGGCACATATCGAACATTTGTGAATGCCTAAAAAAACTTTTTGAGTTTTTGTATGTGTGTGCAAAGCATTGTGAAAATATCTCAAATAATAAAGTTATTGCAGAGCTGTGAAATCGCTTCAATCATTTGTAATAACCCTGTATATAATCTCCTTCTCCCACTCTTTAACAACGTTGCTCTTAACATCGTTGCTCTTTAACAACGTTGATCTTATTCCATCGTTCCCTTACAATAATTCTGGTTTTCAGACTTCATTTCTGACAATCGTCTCTTCGTTTCACTACTTATTTGCGAGAATATTTTTTAATTTCATGGCCACACCTCGGTCGTTAGTCGTGTGTGTGTGTGTGTGTGTGTGTGTGGTGTCTGTTATGTCGAACATGTCCGAAAGATCTTCGGACATGTTCGGAATAACAGACACCATTTTCGATCCTACAGCCGCTTTCATTCCTTTTGTGTCTTGATGACAAGAAAGTTGGAAGAGCGGCGGAGGATACGTAAACAACAAACTACACCGAATAGAAATGGACTCTTCGGTCTTAATCGGCTGAACGAAGCCAATGACAGCGACAATAGTAGTAACCAAACATTAGTAATTTGCCGTGGCACGTGACTCGGATTAAACGAGACGTTGCATTGGTTGTTGGAGTGACAGCCGCCCGTAGTGTGGGCAAACTGCTTGATGTCAGCGCAGTCGATCGCAAAAACATTGCTTCTGCTCGACGCGCGGCACATTCTATATCGGGGGTCACACAAGCACTGCACCCGTCACGTGCCAGGACGTCGAAGGTGTAACGTGAGTATTCAGATTCGCATAGAACCATCGCTGCCACAGTCAACTGTCGTGGACATACACATTCTGAAGACACACTGGAGTCGCCGTCGACCGTGGTTTATTGTTGACAGCGGGTGGGTAACAATCACTTGCCAGTTCAGGAAGCTGGACAACAGTCGATTAGTGGTCGTGTTGTTAATGTTCTCGCTGCTGAGGATGTCGCTGTTGCTGCTGCTACTACTGTTGTTGTCGTTATCAGTTCAACGACTGGCTCGACAAAAATATGGAAACACGATGATAAATCCATGCTTGAACATAAATGCAGATTCTGGCCAAGCGTGCTGGTTGCAGTCGCCTCTGCAATGTCCGCAATATGTCGGAAGTGTCAGTCGTGTTCAGAACAGTGTTCTGTTGAGCTGTGAATGCATTATTTCGGAGCTCAGCGAACTCGAGCCTGGGCAAATTGTTGGTGCTCGCAAAGTGCGTGCTGCCATAATCAAGAGAGCCGATGTGTTTCGTGTTTTCAAGGGGGACCGCATCGAAGATTTAAACCGCATACAGGGAAAGCGAGAAAACATCATCCGCTAAGTCACAATGCGGACGAAAGTGTGAGTTGAGCGATCGAGACAGACGGTCATTGAAGAAGATTGTGTCGATAAATAAAAGAACGACAGCTGTAAAAGTCATCGCAGAACTAAACGTCTCTCTTTAGGTAGGATGTGTCACAAAGCTCTCCCTCCCCGACTCGATTCAGTACCTCTTCATTGCTTATCTTCTCTTCAGTAGTCTTCTATTAAATAACATTTCAAAATCTCCTCTTGTCTGTACTGGTTGTCGTCCGTGTTGCACTTCCGTATAAGGCTACACTGCAGACAAATACTTTAAGAAGATACGTCCTGACAAATTTATTGCATTTCTCTTGTTCAGACGCTTCGGAAATAGCAAAACCGTTCTTCTGCTACCGTCCCCATTTCCTGATCTAATTTCCTCAGCATCATCTCATCTACTTCGACTACTCTCCACCATCGCCGTTTTATTTTGGTTGATATCCATCTACTTCCTGTTATTTAATGTCTCCTTTTTTCGTCTGTTGATGACCAGAACGAAATTTTCACTCTGCAACGGAGTGTGCGCTGTTGCTGAATTTCTGGTCGGATTAAAACTGTGTGGCGGACCGAGACTCGAGTTCGAGTCTCGGTCCGGCACACCGTTTTAACCTCGCGACCTTGGAAGCCTACGGTGCAGTTCTCTATACGGTGGACCCATCGGTGACGCCGTGCCCTCCATAAAATCACGCGGCACAGTTCTAAATGAATCGCACGCGCTGAAAACCCCTTTTGTTGATATGTGGCCGTCATCCCGACACGACGCTCACTGGCTAATTAACGAGCGAGGGAGACCCCTAGCGACAACCACGTGAACCGGCAGGTTACAGCTGATGCCAAGATGAAATGTTGGTTACGATGCGTAGATTAAAATCTACCCCAAGTTACTCTCTCTACTCATATAGGCAAGGCCGGTTCGAGACCGCCCGCATCTCGTGGTCGTGCGGTAGCGTTCTCGCTTCCCACGCCCGGGTTCCCGGGTTCGATTCCCGGCGGGGTCAGGGATTTTCTCTGCCTCGTGATGGCTGGGTGTTGTGTGCCGTCCTTAGGTTAGTTAGGTTTAAGTAGTTCTAAGTTCTAGGGGACTGATGACCATAGATGTTAAGTCCCATAGTGCTCAGAGCCATTTGAACCATTTTGAACCGGTTCGAGACTATTTTTCAGCACACAGCACAAGCGACATATCATTTTCCTTCTGTGCCACCACAGACCATAGCCTGCCTCTTCTTGGACTCTTAGTAAGACTTTCAAAAATAAATCTAAATCTGCTGAGACCTAGTAGATAGTGTCGGAAGTTCCATGCGGCTTTTCGCGGATGATGCTGTAGTATACTGAGAAGTTGCAGCATTAGAAAATTGTAGCGAAATGCAGGAAGATCTGCAGCGGATAGGCACTTGGTGCAGGGAGTGGCAACTGACCCTTAACATAGACAAATGTAATGTATTGCGAATACATAGAAAGAAGGATCCTTAGGAAATGTAGTCCATCAACAAAGGAGGTGGCTTACAAAACACTCGTTCGACCTATACTTGAGTATTGCTCATCAGTGTGGGAGCCGTACCAGATCGGTCTGACGGAGGAGATAGAGAAGATCCAAAGAAGAGCGGCGCGTTTCGTCACAGGGTTATTTGGTAACCGTGATAGCGTGACGGAGACGTTTAATAAACTCAAGTGGCAGACTCTGCAAGAGAGGCGCTCTGCATCGCGGTGTAGCTTGCTGTCCAGGTTTCGATAGGGTGCGTTTCTGGATGAGGTATCGAATATATTGCTTCCCCCTACTTATACCTCCCGAGGAGATCACGAATGTAAAATTAGAGAGATTAGAGCGCGCACGGAGGCTTTCAGACAGTCGTTATTCCCCCGAACCATACGCGACTGGAACAGGAAAGGGAGGTAATGACAGTGGCACGTAAAGTGCCCTCCGCCACACACCGTTGGGTGGCTTGCGGAGTATAAATGAAGATGTAGATGTAGATGAGTGTGGAAACGGGTTCCTTTGCTTTGAAATAATCACCATAGAGACGCTGCTATAAAACAGAAATAAATTTCCAAACCTTAATCGGCTGACAAATATGAAAAAAGCAATACAACTCCATTTAAGGTAATTCCTGAGATCTTTAGAAGTTTTTAGTGTAGTCAGAAAGAACTAAACCTTTTGTGCTGTTCTACCTCCAATAAAAACGTGCAAACTGTGGAACTGACACCCAAACCTCCGGATGTCAAGACACTCAGATCTGTACCAAACGTTGTATGTCGATAGAGTAGCAACCAAAACTCCGACATAGTTCGTGCTGTGTGCTGTCGACCAGCAGAACGGGCGTAAGCGTCGAGTAAAGGTAACACCGGAGTACGGAGCAGAGGAAAAGCATAACTGTGAGTAGCTAAAATACACAGCTTCTGCGGGGAAATTGGTAGAGCGTTGCATCTTTGTACAGAGAATCTTCGGTTCGAACCCAATGACGACCATTTTTTACTGCATTATGCATGAAAGTGTTACACGCGACAACATGTTTATACGCGTAAACGGGCTGCTTGGAGTTTACAGAAATTTTCTCTTGCCAGTCTGTTTTCGCTTCATTTCTTTGATAGTAGCAAACCTATACATTACATCTGCAGTTTCATAGAATATACAACCAGAAGAGAAAAATACAGAAACAACTGCATCACACATTCGGAAGTCATAATAATAACAGTAATAGAACTAGCAGTAGTAATAAATAAACAAATTAATAAGATCAATAATAAATACATAACGTTCAACTAACGAAGCAAAAGCAGACGCCAAAAGAACATTGCTACCAAACTCCGAAAAGTCCTTTTACATGTCAGGAACACGTTCTCCCATACAAGAGTTTCACGCGTAAACAGTTAAAAAAAATTGAACTCACGGGACATGATAAGAATTATGTTCCTGTAGATACGCATCATCTTATGGCAGCTTACGACACTGTGTTGAGGGAGGATCGATGTTGAAGTTCACTGAAATCATCGAACGCCAAAAGCTGGTACGACGACCCCACGCTCTACCTAATCACCCACGAGAGATTCATGAAACAGGCACTGACAGATACGGGTTTCATGTGCTCCGTACTTCCGGTGTTGCTTTTAATTACCTTTTATGTACGTTCTACTGAACAACAGCAAATAGCAGGAACTAAATCAGTAGGCGTTTTGGTTGATAAAACGTCTGGTACTGATCTCACTGTCTCACATTTGGGGGTTTCGGTAGAAACAATTAAAATATGAAATGTCTTATTTAGTTTAATAATGGAGCTGTTTAATTCTAAAATATCCAAATTATTTCATTTCCCTTCGAGAAAAGTGGGACAGAAATTAAAAAAATATAATCTAATTTTCTGCTGACATCCTAAACATAGAACACTGTTTAACTGCGTGAGATGAGTGTTGCACGTGACGAAATCTCACAAGTAACTAATTCAGTATCAGGGAAAGTAGTAGAAAATTGATAAACAAGATCAAAATTATTCAGATGTGCAACTGAAAGGAAACGCAAAAGCTTGTATGTGGTACGAAATAGAAGTGTTATTCAGTATATGTACTGACAATTTTCCCAGTGCACGAAAACCTTAGAGTGACATTTTCCTAGCCTTCAACTTAGCAAAGTCTTTCGAAACAGGCTCTGCACCTGATGACCCCAAGGTGTCCCTTTCGATGGCTAAAATTGACAGTGCATACAATGGCTCCTGAGTAACTGTTGCCCTAAAATATGCCTTGAGTTTTCAAACTCTCATTTTTTATCACTAGCTACAGATGTAAGTAAAGTCAAGGGGATTCAGAAGCTTACAAAAGTTCTGTGAAACGTGTCAATAAAATTGCTTTTTAATATAAAATGATAAGCTTTGCAGAGATCTTCCAGCAGGGAGAACGGGCACTAAGACCGAAACTTTTGCGTTCGGTGAAATTAAAGCCCAGTTAGAGGGGGCCTTAATCGAAAAGTTTGCGTTTCAAATACATTTATAGTAACTAGTAGAGCTATTGATAGTGAAGTCAGTGGCGGCCCGGAAATGTCTCGCTAACGGCCCGTTTGCAGACCAGTGTTTTGTGAAACATTCTTGCTCTTCTCATAGTGTACTTGTCAGTTTTCGCCACTAACTGCGATACATCCCGAACGCAAATGTTGCCTCTCGCGTCCCCACCAGCTCGGCGCCCCAAGAGGTCGCTTGTGTCGCTTAGGCCTTAAACCGGTCCTGCGCATACACTGAAGCGCCAAAAAAACTGATATAGACATGCGTATTCAAATAGAGAGATATATATATATAAACAGGCAGAACAAGGCGCTGCGGTCGGCAACGCCTATATAAAAGACAAGTGTATGTCGCAGTTGTTACATCGGTTACTGCTGCTACAACGGCAGTTTATCAAGATTTAAGTGAGTTTGAACGTGGTGTTGTATGGTTCAAATGGCTCTGAGCACTATGGGACTTAACATCTGAGGTCATCAGTCCTCTAGACTTAGAACTACTTAAACCTAACTAACCTAAGGACATCACGCACATCCACGCCCGAGGCAGGATTCGAACCTGCGACCGTAGCAGCAGCGTGGTTCCGGACTGAAGCGCCTAGAATCGCTCGGCCACAGCCATCAGCTACGTGGTATTATACTCGGCGCACGAGTGATGGAACGCCACATCTCCGAGGTAACGATGAAGTGGAAATTTTCCCGTACGACCATTTCACTAGTGTACCGTGAATATCAGGAATCCGGTAAAACATCAAATCTCCGACTTGTCTGAGGCTGGAAAAAGATCCTGCAAGAACGGGACATACGACGACTGAAGAGAATCGTTCAACGTGACAGAAGTGCAACCCGTCCGCAAATTGCTGCCGATTTCAATGCTGAGCCATTAACAAGAGCCAGCGTGCGAACCAGTCAACGAAACATCATCGATATGGGCTTTAGGAGCCGAAGGCCCACTGGTGTACCCTGGATGACTGCAAGAGACAAAGGTTTACGCCTCAATTGGGCCCATCAACACTGACATTGGTCTGTTGATGACTGGAAACATGTTACCTGGTCGGACGAGTCTCGTTTCAAATTGTATCGAGCGATGAACGTGTATGCGTATGGAGACAACCTCATGAATCCGTGGACCCTGCATGTCAGCGGGGGACTGTTTAATCTGATGGAGGCTTTGTAATGGTGTAGGGCGTGTGCAGCTGGAGTAAGATGGGACCATTGATACGTCTAGATACGACTGTGACAGGTAAGCATCCTGTGTGATCACCTGCATTCATTCATGTCCATTGTGCATTCCTACGGGCTTGGGCAATTCCAGCAGAACAATGCGGCACCACACACGACCAGAATTGCTACAGAGTGGTTCCAGGAACACTCTTCTAAGTTTAAACACTACCGCTGGCTACCAAACTCCCCAGACATGAACATTATTGGGCATATCTGTGATGCCTTGCAAGAGATCCCCATCTACTCTTACGGATTTATGGACAGCCCTGCAGGATTCATGGTGTCACTTCCGCCAGCACTGCTCCCGGGAGCCCTACCTGATAATAGGCAGGTGTACCAGTTTCTTTGACTATTCAGTGTAGAAGTAACAATCTTGTGAAATCGCCCTGCATGTATCGTTATGTAGCGAGTTCCATTAAAAAATCCGGAGAGTGCGTGCATTTAAGACTGTAAAGTCTGGATTGAAAGATCCAGTGCCTACGCAGGCAGCAACAGATGTCCGTCTCCGTGTCGCCTCCTGACGTGACGTGGAGTAGGACAGGTGTTTCCGCGACGTCTGCGTTGGGGGAAGAAACCAGGTAAACGACTGGCCGCTCTGTTAAGGCAGCGACCTCACGCAGCGAGGCGGCTCCGCTCAGGCCAAAGACGGCGGCGGCGAGGGAAAGGAGAGGCGCGACACAGATAACTTCTGCGGAAAGCCGGGCCGAGTCTCAGTCTCTGTCCGGAGTCTGCAGTCTCGAGTCTGGAGTACACCTACCGGTTTTGTCGCGGCTGCCCGGCCGGCAGGTTTCACTCGCGTGGAACGCTTTTGCTGTTGCGGTTTGGCGGTGACCACTACGTCTGCTTCTTTTCCTTTCTTTCTATAGCCGCTGCCCTCCCCCCTTCCCCCCATCACCCAAAAAAAAAAAAAAAAAAAAAAAACTCCCTCCTCGGTCGCTTGTCGAAAGTGCTCTTGTGGTGTCCGAACCGGGCCTCACCAGCTAGAAAAAAAAAAAGACCTTCAAATTTTATACGTGGTTGTCCACGTCTGAAACTCTTAAGGCGGGATTCTCAGAGCGGTCGGGAGGTGAATGTAATTAAATCCGATCGTCCAGAGAAAGTCAAAATTTCGTCTGCAACCTAGTTCTTGCTTAAAATTTGTGTTATTCGAATCAAGACAGGTATTGAGCGGTACTACTGTGAACAACAGATAATCACCTAGAATCTACAGGCCAATAACTGTTTGCTACATCTTTGCCATTTTAAGCCGAGAACTTTATAACTGTACAGCTTATTGGTTCCAGAACTCGAGTAATATTTATGTGGCTATACTACTTGACTTTTCCACAGCCTATGACATGAATCTTAGCTTAAGACTGCGTCATAATGTGTTGAGCTTCATCATACATGCGAGTCCGTCCACCTACAGCACAGTCGATGGAATCAGTACTACAAGTAACAAGGAGGCAAAAGAAGAATTAAGAGTAGGTATTAAAATCCATGGAGAAGAAATAAAAACTTTGAGGTTCGTTGAGGACATTGTAATTCTGTCAGAGACAGCAAAGGACCTGGAAGAGCAGTTGAACGGAATGGACAGTGTCTCGAAAGGAGGATATAAGATGATCATCAACAAAAGCAAAACGAGGATAATGGAATGTAGTCGAATTAAATCGGATGATGCTGAGGGAATTAGATAAGGAAATGAGACAAAGTAGTATATGAGTTTTGCTAGTCGAGGAGCAAAATAACTGATGATGGTCGAAGTAGAGAGGATATAAAATGTAGACTGACAACGGCAAGGAAAGCGTTTCTGAAGAAGAGAAATTTGTTAACATCGAGTATATATTTAAGTGACACGAAGTCGTTTCTGAAAGTATTTGTATGGAGTGTAGCCATGTATGGAAATGAAACATGGACGATAAATAGTTTGGACAAGAAGAGAATAGAAGCTTTCGAAATGTGGTGCTACAGAAGAATGCTGAAGATTAGATGGGTAGATCACATAACTAATGAGGAGGTATTGAATAGAATTGGGGAGGAGCTTCTGGCACAACTTGACTAGAAGAAGGGATCGGTTGGTAGGACATGTTCTGAAGCATCAAAGGATCACCAATTTAGTATTGGAGGGCAGCGTGGAGGGTAAAAATCGTAGAGGGAGATCAAGAGATGAATACACTAAGCAGATTCAGAAGGATGTAGGCTGCCGTACGTACTGGGAAATGAAGCAACTTGCACAGGATAGAGTAGCATGGAGAGCTGCATCAAACCAGTCTCAGGACTGAAGACCACAACAACAACAACAACAACGAGTAACAATAATCTTCTTAGAGTTTTAAAGTCACTTGCTTTGGTCTAGAAAAGTGTCCACTATTCAATAAAACGTATTTTCAATAATTTCACAGCAACCAACAAAACTTTAGCTGGTTGTAAATTTTAGTTAAATGGGACCATATAGGATTTATTGATGGCCAACCTCTATCTCGTTGATGAATTCTTTAATAGAGCCGACTGGTGTGTGTGTCTGTGTGTATATTATTAATAATACCAAATAATGTATTATGTTAAATCCGATTTCCTTAGATCTTCAGTACACCTACGAGATCAATGCAAACGTGTTGTAAACTGATTTTGTCTTTGATGATGGGCAGCTACAACAACATAATTCTTATCATCCCGCGATTCCGAAATGTATAGAGTGGTTTTAATACCTCAGGTGCTTTACACAGTCTCCTCCCACTTGACTTGAGTACAACGCACAGAAGGTCCATACAACCGTGTGAGACAGAGAAGTTCCGCTCTGGAATCTTGTTCAACTAGCGCGTCACAGTAGCCCCAGTATGAATTACACCGTCAAAGCGTTGATCCTTTATGTCAATTTTTGTGCTTTGTCATTTTGTGGTAGGTTCGTATTGATTGCACAAAGTCTCCTCACCCACGATTATTTTTTTTAGAAAAGAAGTGTCCCCGTTTGTATTTTAAATTGCAACAGGTGTCTACACCTCGCTATTTTTGTCCGCGAGTAAACGTGTGCAGGCCAAACTCTGCACACAATTTTCTCTCCTTCAAAACATTGTAGAGACTGTCTTAAAGGCTCGGTTGAGGTATGTTGCTATATTGCGATTTGACGCACCGTGGCCGCACGTCCACTACTTTTTTTTTTAATACTGCTCGCTCAAAACTCATGAGTCGAAAGCATAATTGTTGGTTGAAGCTGTTACCGTAGTTACCGAACTAACGTGGTTTGTACGCAAGGGATAAAATAAATGAGGAAAGTTGTTGGACGGGTGATGTATGTTCGTTAAGAGTATTGTACATTGACAAATTTTGTGACGTTTCTGTTATTATCTCCGAAATGTTTAATATTTTTTCACTTGTTCCTCATGCATGAGGACCATTTCACTTCCTGGATGTCAAATAAACACCTTCCACCCGTCAAACTTCCAACCTTATTCTATTTGACGACCAGTCGCAGCGTTTTACTACGCCATCATCTAGCCCCTGACCGACGTGTAGGAAGAATCTACCTCTGTTGTGATCAAAATAGGGGCCACTGTAGTAAATATCTACTAATACCAGTGTTTAATTTGACATCCTCTATCGAACAGCTGATTCCCGCAACCATCTCTAAAGAGATGGACGTACAGAAATTTCACTTCCTGTCTGTGGCAGGTATAATACCATATCTCTGCTTATATGGAAATATGTGCGTTGGAACTTAAATAGTGGCAACTATTCATTCAAAACCGATACAAAAGAGTTACATGTTTGCACCTGTTGCTATCCTTCAAAGTAGTCACCAGCGTTGTGTAGAACCGTTGCCAGCGATGTGGAAGGCGTATTTCGTCTCCTACCTTCTAAACTTTACAGAAGCTCTTCTGCGAACCTTGCAGAACTAGCACTCCTGAAAGAAAGGATATTGCGGAGCCACAGCCTGGGGGATGCTTCCAGAATGAGATTTTCACTCTGCAGCGGAGTGTGCGCTGATATGAAACTTCCTGGCAGATTAAAACTGTGTGCCGCACCGAGACTCGAACTCGTGACCTTCGCCTTTCGCGGGCAAGTGCTCTACCATCTGAGCTACCCAAAGCTATGAGGACGGGGCATGAGTCGTGCTTGGGTAGCTCAGATTGCAGAGCACTTGCCCGCGAAAGGCAAAGGTCCTGAGTTCGATTCTCGGTCCGGCACACAGTTTTAATCTGCCAGGAAGTTTCAGACACTGTGTTATCGGCCCTACCCGCCGGAGGTTCGAGTCCTCACTCGGGCAAGGGTGTGTGTTGTCCTTAGCGCTTAGTTAATGTAGTGTGTAAGTCTAGGGACCGATGACCTCAGCAGTTTGGTCCCTTAGGAGTTCACACACACACACACACACACACACACACACACACACACACACACACACACACTCAAACATTGTGGTGTACCTCTTTTCATTCTGAAATATTGCTAAGAAAAAAAGAAAATATTAAATATCCTAGTAAGTAATAGCACGGAACCAGTTAATACAGTATCTGAATTAACCAATCAAAGCGTAAATTCTAGGTAGCAGATTAAGCAACGACTAGTGAAAAATAAAATGCACAAACGCACGCGCGATCAAACGCTACTATATTCTGTCAGTATTTTTAAAGACAAATCGTAGAGAACTTAAATTTTATGCAACAGAATCACAAACAAAATTAAGCGTTCGCGAGAATCACGCGTTTAGCCTCTCAGGTCAACGTCGTACAAGTACGTGGTCTTCGGCGGCCAGAGTCAACTAACACAAACTACTTCTGGCTGTACGGCCGCGTCCTGTTTGTTGCTGGTCTTCAGTCGTCTTTTGATACATTGACGTGTTCTCACTGATTACCGCAGCTTCTTAGAACGCATGCAAAACTACGGTTTGAGGTGTAAATCTGTATACAGACGACTACGTGCGTAACATGCTCTGGCACAGCAGTGTGCCCCTGCCTCCACTTCAGACAGTGCTGCGCGATGCCTTCTCGCAGGCAGCCCTGGTCTCGTGTCGCAACCGCGGGCTGTCCGCACACACGACGACACCGGCCAGCCTTGGAGACGCCAACATGCCCGGCGTTCCTTCCACATACTTCCTCCAGCGGCGAGCAAACACACAACGCTCCAGCGGCATTCTGCGTTTCGTAACACATACGCCGCTGCACTTTCTAAAAAAAGAAAAAAAACGAATAAGGCAGGTATTTTTTCTTCACATTACGGTTCTGATGCGAGAACGGCTTACTGGCCTTCCGTCAGGAGGCTGTCCATATCCGAAATATGCGCTGTACAGTGCGACGCTGCAAGGGTATTCAGAGGTACTGTCGTGCTGCATTTCTAATTTATGCTCAAACGAGCTTGCACGGTGTTCCTCGGTTGCTCATTTAAAATTTTTATTTCATGGAAAGATAATCAATTATATCTGTAATCCAAAATCAAGGGAATTTTATTTGCACGATTTTAATAGTACAACGTAGTATGCAAATTATAACAACTCCCTTTTCTTCCAACCCTCCGAAATGAATGCTAAAATATGTGTACAGCAGTATAAACGATTGTACGCAACAAAAGCTAGCACCCTTATTTCTTTGCGAAAGATTCTACAAAGTTTCACCGAATCATAAGCAACTGACGTCGGATTTAAACATATTCATAACTATCGGAAATAAGAAGTTTCCAAACAGAATTTTCCGGGTGGAGTAAGACAACGTATACATCCCACGAAATGATCAGGATGAGAAAATTCGAGAGATTATAGCTAAAAACAGAGGACTGCCGACAATTACTCTTCCCACGCTCCATTCGAGAATGGAACAGGGAAGGGAGGGGGGGGGATTAGTTAATGGTACCAGAATTATAAGAAAGCACGTTTTAAGAAGAGTCAAGCGACACATTGGACACATTTACTTCCTGTCACTATATCTCGTGCAATAACCATGAGTGAAAAATAAGAGATATTACAATCATACGGACGGCTTACTGGAACGCACCATCCCATACTCGGACAGGGAAAGGGGGGGGGGGGGTAATCAGTGCCGTCCATCATTGTATTGTACGGATCTGGGGACCTAGAAATACCGTAGCCCACAGTGGACCCACAACCCGACGATAGGTTACAGCAGTCCACTCACCCCACCGCCGCCCACACACCGAATCCCGGGTTATTGTGCGGTTCGGCCCCCAGTGGACAGGTCAGAGTGAAAGACGCATACCTAAACAGACACAGTTTTTGCGCAGAGGAACTAATAGCAACATGGACATTCACAATGATACTGCGTCTGTTTTATTTAACAGTCATAATAGTAATACGTGAGCATCGAAAATTGAAGAACCCATTTTTAAAATTAATTGTACAAGAAGGCCAATGAAACTTATATAATCTGAAAGCAATTTTGCCATAGATGTGTACAAAAGAAAAAAAACATGTATATACATAGCCATTAGGAGAGGTAAAAGGAAATAGACACACACATTAGAAACGTTTTCCTTCGTCTCTGACTTTGCTATCAACTTCTACCACGCTTTACGATCGGGTGCGCTATATTAGAAACGACACACGAAACTAACAACGTTTCGTGAAGTTGCATTCTAGGGACGTTCATGTTTAAATGTTGTAGATAGCTCATTTGCAGTAACAAACGCAAACCGGGCAGCTACAATCCCGCAACTGCTACGTCGTAACGAAGCCGTCGGGGACAACAAACGTCATTTTTTCACTTACTTTGGTAATAACTCTATGTTCGTTTGCCAGCGTCACCACAAAATTTAGAGTGTTTCTAATTTTCAGTATCTTCATTTTGAGTAGGTTCAGCATCCCTTATTATAAGGAAGCTATATTTGTTTTAGGCTATGCCTCAAAAACGAACATTACCGGGTCGGACTGAAAAACGAAGAACTAGAGAGAGAGAATTTTTTTGTAGACAAAGTAATAGGAATAATGCAGGTGTTGAGAAAGATAATTTTATTGTCGATCTGAAAGATGCATTTAAATGTGCACTGAACCTAATACCAAATAACTTTGAGAACTGTAACTGTAGATTTCGTAATGCAAATCATTTCGCGTCTGAGGCGACTTCACGCCATACAACGGCATCCACACATTGTGTTGTCAGAAGGGAAACGTTAATTTGCTCCCTTTAACACAAAATTTATTTTTCAACGCAGTGTATCAAAGACTCCCTTCAAATGATCGAGCAATTAAAGAGAAATCAAAGAATTGTTTCAAGAATACCCGTAGCTACAATGCAGCATTTGCCACGGACAAGTTCCGCGGCTAAAATTTCAGGCACTTCAAATTAAATCACATTTGCTGTCACAGATCAGGTCCACTGATGCAACTGATCGAATCTCGAACACAGGCGATAGTAGTTATCATTATTGTCTGATTTTACGTTGTCTGTCCATGTGGGCGCCCAGCTATGCTATGACTCAGGATCGACCGCATTTTTCGGTAAACGAGATAAGGAAATGCATTAGCTTGGTATGCATGCCTAATGAGCTATCCGTAACGACGTAGTCATCAGCCTCCGCTTTCCTGGAAAGACCCATAAGATACTGACAACCGAAGAGTCTGGTCCTAGGGATAGGTGCTTTACGAGAACCTTGAATTCACAATTTATATTGCAATCTTCAGCGCATTTCATAGTCAGACGGAGGTGACGAACGTTCATGTGGAGAAGGATATGAGAACGTACTTTATATGAGCGATTGTTATCTTAACGCCCTAGACGTTAGCGTCGCTTCTTATTTCCGTTGATGTCAACAGTTGGATTCCAGGGAAGTACTTCGAATTTTCAGGGTAATCTGTCCACGCGAGGCCAGTCGAATGGCTATTGGAATACCCAAGTTAGGTGTAGCTGACATTGAAACGAAAGACTTATAGCAGACAAGGAGCTACATAGAGCACTTTTTTCTGTCTTTACAGGAATCTAAAACAGTGCGCGCGGTGAACGACATACTATATCATTTAACTAAACCAAATTATTGAATAGGTTACACACGTCAGAGTTCATATACACTACTGGCCATTAAAATTGCTACACTAAGAAGAAATGCAGGTGATAAACGGGTATTCACTGGATAAATACATTACACTAGAACTGACATGTGATTACATTTTCACGCAATTTGGGTGCATAGATCCTGATAAATCAGCACCCAGAACAACCACCTCTGGCCGTAATAACGGCATTGATACGCCTGGGCATCGAGTCAAACATAGCTTGGATGGCGTCTACAGGTACAGCTGCCAATGCACTTCAACACTATACCAAAGCTCATCAAGAGTAGTGACTGGCGTATTGTGACAAGCCAGTTGCTCGGCCACCATTGACCAGACATTTTTAGTTGGAAAGAGATCTGGAGAATGTGCTGGCCAGGTCAGCAGTCGAACATTTTCTGTATCCAGAAAGGCCCGTACAGGACCTGCAACATGCAGTCGTGCATTATCCTGCTGAACTGTAGTGTTTCGCAGGGATCGAATGAGGGGTAGAGCCACGGGTCGTAACACGTCTGAAATGTAACGTCCACTGTTCAAAGTGCCGTCAATGCGAACAAGAGGTGACCGAGACGTGTAACCAATGGCATCCCGTACCATCACGCCGGGTGATACGTCAGTACGGCGATAACGAATATACGCTTCCAATGTGCATTCACCGCGATGTCGCCAAATACGGATGCGACCATCATGATGCTGTAAACAGAACCTAGATTCATCCAAAAAAATGACGTTTTGCCATTCGTGCAGCCAGGTTCGTCGTTGAATATACCATCACAGGCGCTCCTGTCTGTGATGCAGCGTCAAGGGTAACCGCAGCCATGGTCTCCGAGCTGATAGTCCATGCTGCTGCAAACGTCGGCGAACTGTTCGTGCAGATGGTTGTTGTCTTGCAGACGTCGCCATCTGTTAACTCAGGGATCGAGACGTGGCTGCACTATCCGTTACAGCCATGCGGATAAGATGCCTGTGATCTCGACTGCTAGTGATACGAGGCCGTTGGGATCCAGCACGGCGTTCCGTATTACCCTCCTGAACCCACTGATTCCTTATTCTGCTAACAGTCATTGGATCTCGACCAACGCGAACAGCAGTGGCGCGATACGATAAACTGCAATCGCGATAAGCTACAATCCCACCATTATTGAAGTCGTAAACGTGATGGTACGCATTTCTCCTCCTTACACGAGGCATCACAACAACGTTTCACCAGGCAATGCCGGCCAACTTCTGTTTGTGTATGAGAAATCGGTTGGAAACTTTCCTCATGTCAGCATGTTATAAAAGTCGCCACCGACGCCAAACCTTGTGTGAATGCACTGAAAAGCTAATCAGTTGTATATGACAGCATCTTCTTCCTGTCGGTTAAATTTCGCGTCTGTAGCACGACAGCTTCTTGGTGTAGCAATTTTAATGGCCAGTAGTGTATTTATCAGTCTACGCAATCATTCGCTACGGTTTTGCACAGTTATTAATCGGCTGTCTTCCCGTCAACGAAATCATCAGTTCGCCTAACCGAATGACCACCAAGCTGTCATTCACTTCACCTACGGACGTGTGTTGGCAGCACTGAACGTCCCTTTTTGGGACGACGCTAATTATCCAGATTCAGTAAGATCGCCTTGGAAACCGAGGTGCTCCTCAGACTAGACTGGAAAGTAAGATTTCCGCATTCTCTAAGTGGAAGAAATTTTCAGCACCTGCATCTGATCAGCAAGATGAAGAGCGGTGGCAATGTAATTACAGTGTCTGATGGCCACGCTATGCGTGAACACCCGGTGTTAAAAAAAGTTTCCAGCCATGTTACTCCTGAACTGAAGTCCGTATATCTTCATAGGTCACACGAAGTGACGCCATGCGGCACTGTTGAAAATGCTAAGCCGATCACTGAGAGTAGCTTTCTCATCAACGGCTTAATCAATCCGTTGATGAGAAAGCTACTCTCGGTGATCGGCTTAGCATTATTCAAGAGGAATTAGATACTTGCATCGGGTTTCAATAGCTTCCTTCTCTCATAATAACCGCCTACACACTACACTGGGCACGTACTGTCCCAGTCGTAATGTGCGCTATAGAACAAGCTTGTCTTATTAGCTCAGAGAACAACCGCTCGGCGTCTTCCAGCCAGCAATGCCGTACGACTCTTGCTTCTGTGTAGGAAAAACCTGCCTCCGACATTTCTCGAAAGCTGGGAACAGTGCGCTGAGGATGAGGCGAATTTTTAAAAGTTTCACATGTAGTCTCGGCATACAAGCCAAACGTTCTACCAGCTTAGGCTATTTAGAAAGGGGAATCAAGGACATTCGGGTGTTCTTTCTGAAATGCTACAGTGTGCCCTGCAAACACAGTGAGATAGTGGACGATGGGGACCGTAATACAGTCGACACTCCAGCAAAAGGGTGATTATTATTATGTCTGCTGAAGGAAAGGCTGCAAAGTTCCGCGCAGCTCATCTCAGTATCAGCGACACGGCTACAAAGAATTTCGGTAAGCAGAAGTTCTCCTAGCAGCTTCATGGGATGGAAAATTCTTGTTTTATGAACTACACTCCTGGAAATTGAAATAAGAACACCGTGAATTCATTGTCCCAGGAAGGGGAAACTTTATTGACACATTCCTGGGGTCAGATACATCACATGATCACACTGACAGAACCACAGGCACATAGACACAGGCAACAGAGCATGCACAATGTCGGCACTGGTACAGTGTATATCCACCTTTCGCAGCAATGCAGGCTGCTATTCTCCCATGGAGACGATCGTAGAGATGCTGGATGTAGTCCTGTGGAACGGCTTGCCATGCCATTTCCACCTGGCGCCTCAGCTGGACCAGCGTTCGTGCTGGACGTGCAGACCGCGTGAGACGACGCTTCATCCAGTCCCAAACATGCTCAATGGGGGACAGATCCGGAGATCCTGCTGGCCAGGGTAGTTGACTTACACCTTCTAGAGCACGTTGGGTGGCACGGTATACATGCGGACGTGCATTGTCCTGTTGGAACAGCAAGTTCCCATGCCGGTCTAGGAATGGTAGACCGATGGGTTCGATGACGGTTTGGATGTATCGTGCACTATTCAGTGCCCCTCGACGATCACCAGTGGTGTACGGCCAGTGTAGGAGATCGCTCCCCACACCATGATGCCGGGTGTTGGCCCTGTGTGCCTCGGTCGTATGCAGTCCTGATTGTGGCGCTCACCTGCACGGCGCCAAACACACATACGACCATCATTGGCACCAAGGCAGAAGCGACTCTCATCGCTGAAGACGACACGTCTCCATTCGTCCCTCCATTCACGCCTGTCGCGACACCACTGGAGGCGGGCTGCACGATGTTAGGGCGTGAGCGGAAGACGGCCTAACGGTGTGCGGGACCGTAGCCCAGCTTCATGGAGACGGTTGCGAATGTTCCTCGCCGATACCCCAGGAGCAACAGTGTCCCTAATTTGCTGGGAAGTGGCGGTGCGGTCCCCTACGGCACTGCGTAGGATCCTACGGTCTTGGCGTGCATCCGTGCGTCGCTGCGGTCCGGTCCCAGGTCGACGGGCACGTGCACCTTCCGCCGACCACTGGCGACAACATCGATGTACTGTGGAGACCTCACGCCCCACGTGTTGAGCAATTCGGAGGTATGTCCACCCGGCCTCCCGCATGCCCACTATACGCCCTCGCTCAAAGTCCGTCAACTGCACATACGGTTCACGTCCACGCTGTCGCAGCATGCTACCAGTGTTAAAGACTGCGATGGAGCTCCGTATGCCACGGCAAACTGGCTGACACTGACGGCGGCGGTGCACAAATGCTGCGCAGCTAGCGCCATTCGACGGCCCACACCGCGGTTCCTGGTGTATCCGCTGTGCCGTGCGTGTGATCATTGCTTGTACAGCTCTCTCGCAGTGTCCGGAGCAAGTATGGTGGGTCTGACACACCGGTGTCAATGTGTTCTTTTTTCCATTTCCAGGAGTGTAACTAAAAACTTCACGATGAGAAGTGTCTTTCAATTTGCGATAGGAAATCGCAGCCAGCGTTATAACCACTACATCATTACGTTCTTAGAAAGCATGCCAGTCAAGTTTCAAGCCCTTCGAACGTGTTGCCGGCAGCTGTGGCCGAGCGGTTCTAGGCGCTTCAGTCCGTAATCGCGCTGCTGCTTCGGTCACAGGTTCGAATCCTACCTCGGGCATGGATGTGTGACGTCCTTAGGTTAGTTAGGTTTAAGTAGTTCTAAGTCAAGCGGACTCATGACCTCAGATGTTAAGTCCCGTAGTGCTAAGAGCCATTTGAACCATTTCGAACGTGATGTTTCAAGTCGCACCTAACCACACATTTTGTGGAATTCAATTGCAATACACAAATAACTTTAATAAGTCTCTTCTTGTAGGTTTCCACAACGCGTTTTGGAACTGATATTCTTCACAATCACTTTTAGCCTTGACCTAAAACGTACGTATTCAGTGTTAATCAGCTCAGTCAGGCAATGAGGGATACTTTAGAATATAAACACTCTTTAACACACATATTATATTAATTTCATATAAACCCACTTGATAAGGGAAGCATAATACTTCGACAGGTGTAGAGCAAACGTAAATAGTCACTGGTTACAGTTATGTGTGTGTCAAAATTCAAGAAAAATGGTTCAGATGGCTCTAAGCACTATGGGATTTAACATCTGAGGTCCTTAGTTCCCTAGACTTAGAACTACTTAAAGCTAACTAACCTAAGGACATCACATACATCCATGCCCGAGGCAGGATTCGAACCTGCTACGTTCCGTACTAGAATCGGTCGATCACCACGGCCGGCTGTTGAAATTCATTTAAAACTATTATTTTTGCTAACTGATGTATGTATAGTTTTCTTATTCGGGTCTTGCGTGACATTTTCTCTTTCTCTTCAAAGCATTCTGTCGTTCTCTTTAACTGACATCGCCGGCTCGTACACATTGCTGAGAGCTCGATTCCGCATCGACGCGTGGATCTAACTGATTCAATTGATTCATTTAACTGGAACGTTCTTTTCGTCTTCCTTCCTGTAAAGTCTTAAATGGATACTTTCCATTCAGCTAGTAAAAAAATTGCATTTTAGAGAGAGAGCATTGAAAGAAAGGAAAGCAATGCGTATATTTCATCACAACAATGTATTTTTTTATACAGATAACTACAACACAGCGTTTTTTTCAAGCAGAAATTAATACTGTTTCATTCTGTTAGAGCTTAAGATTTGTCATTTCAGTGATTTTAACATGTCACTATGACCGAAGTGTTCTCACAATACGGATGCCTTTCTTCTTTCGTGGCTCCAGCATACCACACCGTGTCTTGTACGGTTCTACTTTAACGTCCACGGTACGTTGTCTGGGAGGCAGGGCTGTGGTTTTGGACTTTCGCCGGCCAAATCTTTTCCAGATACCCAGTCTACAAAACTGAAAGTAAAGTCTACACCAGGTAACAGCCCACCATTCATCTTGAACACTATGCACATATTGTGTAGTATGGCACCAAACATGTAGCTTAGAACCTTCTGCGTAATCCATTTTCGCTTTTCCTTGCACCATTTTCTAGCTTCTAAGCCTGCCAGCACTCTTTGCCAACAACTCCGGGGCCGGCTTAAGTGGCCGTGCGGTTCTAGGCGCTACAGTCTGGAACCGAGCGACCGCTACGGTCGCACGTTCGAACCCTGCCTCGGGCATGGAAGTGTGTGATGTCCTTAGGTTAGTTAGGTTTAATTAGTTCTAAGTTCTAGGCGACTGATGACCTCAGAAGTTAAGTCGCATAGTGCTCAGAGCCATTTTTTGAACAACTCCGGCATGCCTTTAGTCTAACACGTGCATTCGCTTAGTATTCTGGCTTTTCTTTCACTCAACTCCACCATGTCCTCACAAAATGCTTTCACCATTAGCGCCCCTCTTCTTTTTCCCACTTCTGATCGCTCGCCTCTCTCTGTCTACGCCACAACACTGTCTTCTGTCTGTAGTTCCAAAAGAACTTTTACCAATGTTTGTCCTACAGGACCTCTTTGTTCAATGTAATGACAAAAATTCATTCTTATTCATATTTATTTGCGCATAGTGGTAAACTATCAGCCCAAAACTATTTCGTCGGCGGGATGTACTGTAAGCAGTTCAGGCTTCCTCTCCAAAGCACATAGGCTAGTCAACAACTTGTTCGTGGGCGTATGTTGAAGAAATTTTAATCTCATATTAACAAAAATTATTTTATTTATGGGCAGTTCCTTTTAATATAGAAGACACTCAAATTTGAAGTTACCCGCGAAATGAAGAAATTTTTGTAAGATTTTTTGACCTCTACTACAGCAGAACTTTTCTCAATTACAGCATAATAACGACCTCACAACTTGCGATTTTCAGACCTGTAGAACATGTTTCGTAAAACTAGCAATGTTCTATTCATTTTAATTGCTTTACATGTCTGTCAGTCCAGATTCTAAACCGAAGCCATGGTTTCAGGACAGAATGCGTTTCCAGGGGAGTGTCTAATGTTTATGTTTGTTCAGCAATCGATCTATCGATCGCCTGACCTTTGAATATTTCAAAATATTTCACATCCTCTTCGTTTCTGACGTTCGCCTGCACGATGCTATTACTAAAGAAAGCCGTAGTATTATTAATATTATCGTTAATAATTAATTTTAGTAGTCTACAGAGTTGAAAACTGCGGTAATAACCTTTATCTTCACCAATAAACACATCTGCAGCGTAATATTGCAGGTAGCTCATGTTTAAATGCAAGAGGTAAGACACTCAAAGATATATGTCATTTAGAAAAAAAGAAAACAGCAGAGCAATATACTGTCGCTAAAAATATTGCCGCAACTGTTAATGCAAAAAGCGATACATAACAACGAAATCACAAACAGTAACCATTGGTTTGATTCAAGCCCTTAAGCATGACGTCTCTTCGGCGAAGTGTGAGTGCAGCGACGCAAGTGCAACCGTTTAATATAGAAGACAATTCAGCGGGCGTAGTGCGCTTGTTGTAAGCTGAGATATTTTCTCGGATCAAGTAGCAGAAATTACTCTTTAAAGCTCTGCTGCGCTGACCGAATTACTTGGAAAAATACACGAAGTGCAAGGTGGTATTGGGGGAAAAAAAAAAAAAAAACATGAGAGGGTCGTAGTTAATTCCCCCACTAGGCGCTTGTATGACAGATATGTTTCAAACGTATAACATACAGGAGGCTGAATCACCTTTACGAGAACTATTCACGAAGCCCCTTCGTTTGCCCCTGTCGTAGCAGCAGCTGTCCACGCCGATACAGAACCATGATACGTGCCATCGGCATTCCGACAGGGCACCTCTTTTTTTTATAAAGAAGAAAACAACACGCTAATGAGAAGACAGCTTACAGCTTGGCACGTCCATAAAATACCGCTTCCAGTTCCCTGGAGAGCCTGCCACCTAAGTGTATTCTGTTGAAAGAAATTTATGTTCGTGCTTACTTTGTACTGATTAGCTAGTTTTTCCCACTAGATTCCGAAGCACCACACGAGGACAGTAACTTACCTGCAGCACACCGTAATCAACAGAAGACGGCTTAAGTCAGTCCAAAAGTCGGTAAATAACTTTCACAATTTTAGTATCTAATTATAGAAGTCTTATCATATGATAGCTGGATAAAGTCGGATCCGATTACGACTGCATAATGATTCTATATAATTCATGGAGATGTGCAAATAACTCTTACAGCATGCATGTCACGAATGTCAACACCGTCGAATGCCTTGTGACGGAGATTTTCCTTTTATATCATTTCTACTTGTTAATTCGATAGTGGTCTTTGTGTTGTTTACTGTTTTCAAAGTAAACTGACTGCATATTTAGCGATTTTGTTAATACAAATTGGAAATGTGAATAAATATATCCGAATGTAAAAAATTTATTAATCAATGATTTCCTTTTATTGTACTTTATGTAATGTTAATGTATTGAATATATGTAATCAAATACTATACCCATTAGTTATATGTTAATATCCATATTTTACAGTCGATGTAGGAAGAAGGAAGACAGCTGAGACCGGAAAGATGGAGCGAGACATGGAACTATATTAGTGGAGGAACGGTCTGTGTAATGGGGAAGGAGGGAAGGAATATTTTGAAGCAATAGTGGGAATATGAAGTGTTGAGGAGGGTGCTGAAGGAATATTGCAATGTGAGGTGATGAAGTGATGCTGTTTTCGTCATCGGTGTAATGACAAATGTCGTCAGAGACTGAGTACGACATGCTGGCGGGCTTGAAGTAGTTCATTACGCATGTGAAGTATTCACAGACTCTGAGGCAGATCAAGAAGGGAGAAGAAGCTGAGTTAATCTGATGTAGAAGACTTCAAGAAAGAAGAGAAGAACAGAAGAAATTGAGAATTATTTAATGGCGGACTTTTAGCTGTTTCGAGTTGGTTACAAACTGATTGGACTTTTATTGAAAGTGTGTGGATGGAAAGAGTGACGTAAACTTGTAACGAATTGAGCGGCCAAGATCACTTCTATGTTTGTCAGCAAAGTGGAAGATGTACTTACACTGTATCTTGTAGACAGACTGTAGCAAAGGAATGAACTGTGCTTACTAATAATTGACTTTTATTTTGTTTCACGTTCCGCAGACTATTTAGAGCTGTATTTATTTTTGGTAAGGGTAAGGGAAATTACATGTTTCGTGGAAAACGAAAGTTTAAATGAGCAGTTCGTCATCAAATGTTTAAATAGTGCGGTTGCTCACTGCTGAAAGACGTGTGTTAGTGAAAATACCCACGCCAAACTCTTTCAGGAACTGTCCTGTGACCTACGGAAAGCGTTTCCTGAACATTTAATTATCGCCTTGAGCGGAGTATTGGTTGTGTGGA
The DNA here is from genome assembly GCF_023864345.2 of Schistocerca serialis cubense. Classification (NCBI taxonomy): domain Eukaryota; kingdom Metazoa; phylum Arthropoda; class Insecta; order Orthoptera; family Acrididae; genus Schistocerca; species Schistocerca serialis. The sequence continues at coordinate 604,339,495 of NC_064643.1, forward strand.
TTTTCAGCTTAATTTTATTAAATCTGAACTGGAAACTCCGCCTTTTTTGCAGCCATCTCATCCCAGCAGAGGCAGAGCTGCCCAGCGATATGCTGCAGCAGTCAGCGGCCAGAGGTAGGACAATCGCAGAATACATCTGGCAGCAAACGGGAAAATAATAATAATATAAGTGTTTTTGCGACGACTCCGGATACTGCGAGTATCACTAAACCGATTTAGACAAGTGGATTAATTGAAACTCAGAATATATATATACAGTAATGAATGCAATAACAAAATTTAAATTAAACTTGCAGTGCAAAACTTTGAAAAATAGACTCAAGTTAACAGTAACCAGTCCAGCTTTAGTGTAACATGCAGACACTATAATTCCTCTTGCAGTCTAGTGCCATACAAATTCCATACATGTATAGTCAGTTAAATTCGTCACTTGACAGAACTTTTAAAGATTTATTACAATAGAACTATAAACTGGATATTTTGTATCATAGATTTATATTAGAGATGACGAATTATTTGTTACTATTATTATTATTATTATTGTTATTAAACATTAATCATTTGTTGTCTGGCTTGAATGTGTGTTCATACGTGCATTATCTATAAGGAAAGAGGGAGGCGGCGCAAACTATGTACACTCCTGGAAATTGAAATAAGAACACCGTGAATTCATTGTTCCAGGAAGGGGAAACTTTATTGACACATTCCTGGGGTCAGATACATCACATGATCACACTGACAGAACCACAGGCACATAGACACAGGCAACAGAGCATGCACAATGTCGGCACTAGTACAGTGTATATCCACCTTTCGCAGCAATGCAGGCTGCTATTCTCCCATGGAGACGATCGTAGAGATGCTGGATGTAGTCCTGTGGAACGGCTTGCCATGCCATTTCCACCTGGCGCCTCAGTTGGACCAGCGTTCGTGCTGGACGTGCAGACCGCGTGAGACGACGCTTCATCCAGTCCCAAACATGCTCAATGGGGGACAGATCCGGAGATCTTGCTGGCCAGGGTAGTTGACTTACACCTTCTAGAGCACGTTGGGTGGCACGGGATACATGCGGACGTGCATAGTCCTGTTGGAACAGCAATTTCCCTTGCCGGTCTAGGAATGGTAGAACGATAGGTTCAAAAAAATGGCTCTGAGCACTATGGGACTCAACTGCTGAGGTCATTAGTCCCCTAGAACTTAGAACTAGTTAAACCTAACTAACCTAAGGACATCACAAACATCCATGCCCGAAGCAGGATTCGAACCTGCGACCGTAGCGGTCTTGCGGTTCCAGACTGCAGCGCCTTTAACCGCACGGCCACTTCGGCCGGCGAACGATAGGTTCGATGACGGTTTGGATGTACCGTGCACTATTCAGTGTCCCCTCGACGATCACCAGTGGTGTACGGCCAGTGTAGGAGATCGCTCCCCACACCATGATGCCGGGTGTTGGCCCTGTATGCCTCGGTCGTATGCAGTCCTGATTGTGGCGCTCACCTGCACGGCGCCAAACACGCATACGACCATCATTGGCACCAAGGCAGAAGCGACTCTCATCGCTGAAGACGACACGTCTCCATTCGTCCCTCCATTCACGCCTGTCGCGACACCACTGGAGGCGGGCTGCACGATGTTGGGGCGTGAGCGGAAGACGGCCTAACGGTGTGCGGGCCCGTAGCCCAGCTTCATGGAGACGGTTGCGAATGGTCCTCGCCGATACCCCAGGAGCAACAGTGTCCCTAATTTGCTGGGAAGTGGCGGTGCGGTCCCCTACGGCACTGCGTAGGATCCTACGGTCTTGGCGTGCATCCGTGCGTCGCTGCGGTCCGGTCCCAGGTCGACGGGCACGTGCACCTTCCGCCGACCACTGGCGACAACATCGATGTACTGTGGAGACCTCACGCCCCACGTGTTGAGCAATTCGGCGGTACGTCCACCCGGCCTCCCGCATGCCCACTATACGCCCTCGCTCAAAGTCCGTCAACTGCACATACGGTTCACGTCCACGCTGTCGCGGCATGCTACCAGTGTTAAAGACTGCGATGGAGCTCCGTATGCCACGGCAAACTGGCTGACTGACGGCGGCGGTGTACAAATGCTGCGCAGCTAGCGCCATTCGACGGCCAACACTGCGGTTCCTGGTGTGTCCGCTGTGCCGTGCGTGTGATCATTGCTTGTACAGCCCTCTCGCAGTGTCCGGAGCAAGTATGGTGGGTCTGACACACCGGTGTCAATGTGTTCTTTTTTCCATTTCCAGGAGTGTATATGGTGGTCTGTTAACTGAACGAGAGCAAAGCAGCAACTATATTGATTGACGGCAATTTAGTTGAGCGGAATAAGTATTCAAATATTAAACAAGTTTCAATACAGAGAGAATACGACAGCTATTTTTACAGTCAAAATCAGTAAAGCATTAGCAGTTGCTTTATATTTACTCGATGAGACGGTAGTCTAGTCCTTTTCAACGTTTTAGTCGGCTAACAGTGTTTTGGAACTAACACTGACGATACTTCTGCGTTTCTAGCGCAAGTAAGCTCCCATCTGTTTCATAACGCGTGCCATGATCCGCATGAAAAAAGACAAAGAAACAAGGACTGTAAAAAGTTATTATGTTCATTAAGAGTCTCTTATCATGCAATTTTAATTACTTTATGTAATACTCTGGTGTAATTTATCATTGATTACACGATGTTCATCTCTTACGACTTTTGCGGTTTATTGTGGGTGATTTCTTGTCACACTGATTCCTTTAAATGCTCAGCATTTACAAGGTAGATTTTTAGGAAAGACAAAAAATGGCTCTGAGCACTATGGGACTTAACATCTGAGGTCATCAGTACCGTAGAACATAGAACTACTTAAACCTAACGAACCTAAGGACATCACACACATCCATGCCAGAGGCAGGATTCGAACCTGCGACCGTAGCGGTCGCGCGGTTCCAGACTGAAGCGCCTAGAACCGCTCGGCCACACTGGCCGGCCAGGAAAGAAAAGCTCGTATTAAGAAGAGTACTGTTGAAAACAATTGCAGACCTGTTTAGAACATTATTTTGATCAAGGATAATACAAAGACAGAACTGATGCACGGTATTAGAAATTTAAGTGGCCTGGTCATCATAAGAATTTGGATTTACAGTTGCGGAAGAAGCGAAAGATATTTATTTAGGAAGTAAGATTACACACAGTGACCAAAGCAATGAATGAAAATTGGTAGAAAGGAAGCTTTCCTTGATCTATCGACTCGCCGAATCGTGGCTGTGTCCAGACAGAGTAAAACTCACCTATCAGCTTGTTGACAGTTGCGCTCGCATTCCACCAGACGCGCAACTTCTAGCAAACAGGAGACTTCGTGGAACCGTAGAATGGTGTCGTAAATGGAAACGTTCGTACGATTGCGATTGTCCGTGAGGAGATTGTTTTGAAAACAAGGAACTTTAAGGGAAAAGGGCCAGTTTATGGGTGGTCATTATCGAAGTAGTAACCTTGAATAATAGAGCCCTTATCTGCAACAGCCTTGTACGTACTTACACGCAGCTTTGCAACGTTGTGTGATATGGAAGAAACTTTTCCCACTTACTTTTGGGCAAGACTACTCAGACTTTGAGAGTGAGGGTAATGAACAAACTTAGCCAATGCCTTCATTTTTCTATAAATACATGTGTTGTGGACTTCAGTCCGGTTTGATGTAGCTCTCCACGCTACTCTAACCCGTGCAAGCCTCTTCACGTCCAAATAACTACTGGAACGTACATACTCGTACTTCTGAATCTGTCTGCTATATTCATCTCTTGGTCCCCCTGTACGATTTTTACCCCGCGCGCTTCCGTCCAGTACTAAATTCGTGATCGCTTGACGTCTCACAATGTGTCCTATGAACCGATCCCTTATTTTAGTCAAGTTGTGCCACAATTTTCTTGTCTATCCAATTCTATTCGGTATGGCCTTATTTGTTACGCGATGTACCCCTGTAATATTCAGCATTCTTCGGTAGCACCACATTTCAAATGCTTCTATTCTCTTCTTGTCAAAACTGCTTATCGTCCATGCTTTACTTCTGTACATGGCTACACAGTCAGGCGGCTCTCTCTTTCATTCCTTTCCCTCAGTTCATATGTATCAAGCGTTTAAAAGTTTTTTTTTTTTTTTTTAAGAAAATATTTAAGTATTCGGCTAAAGCTCATCAATACACTTCAATGGGACGAATGTGAATACATTCATCGACGGAAAAATTCCGTACAGTCTTTGTAAGTAGTCCACTGTGTTTTACATCAAATATAGTTCAGATAAAATGACAGTATGTTCCACCTTGACTGTTACGGTATTTAAACGCCTGACAATTAGGAATCCGTCATGTTTATGTTTTGGAGCGATAACATGAGATGTGTTTGTAGCGTCCACCTGTCTAATCATATACATACCTTTCACTCCATCTGTATCAGAGGAGGACGTAACACTTTACATGATAATTCCTATTCAGCTTAATGCAAAGATTGCGTTCTTGTCACCAGTCATACCTGGTGCATGTACAGTATTTTCATTTAAACCGACAGTAATTATTATATGAAGTCTTACGTCTCCAGTTAAAAGTACAGACGACGAAAAATTTGTGTATATTTTTACACATGAAGTCAAATACATACACGGGATTGGACACAAGAGCAGCCGACCGCTGTGGCCGAGCGGTTCTAGGCGCTTCAGTCTGGAACTGCGCTGCTGATACGGTCGCAGGTTCGAATCCTGCCTCGGGAATGGATGTGTGTGACGTCCTTAGGTTAGTTAGGTTTAAGTAGTTCTAAGTCTAGGGGACTGATGACCTCAGATGTTAAGTCCCATAGTGCTTAGAGCCATTTTTTGAACACAAGAGCAGTGTTTTCTCCACAGTAAAGAATTTATATGGACGAACTTCATGTCGACTTGTATGAGAATGAAGTCTTTCACTGTTGAATAAAACATTCTTGGTCTTCTTGTCGCGCCAATTCAGGGTAAAACCTCGAGTTCTGGACGGCTACCTCCATCGCCTTCGTCAGGAGTAACTGACTGTCAAAATTGCTGCTGTGGTGGCCTTATATAGCCCATAGACGACTTCTGATTGGTCGGTTATTACGTCATGGTGTCGCAGATGGTGTCAACGTCTGCGCTGGTGGCGCCACCCGCCTAGCGTAAACATTGCGATGAATATCTCTGGCTCTTCTCTGCTTCGAGAGCTCGCTAACAGGTACCGCTAAGATTGTATCCGTTGTCACGATTGAAGATTTTCTCACACATTCTTATTTCTACAGCCTCTTTAATTAATGCATCCCTGTATGACGGATCCAGGGACAAAACTTTTGTATCGTCAAACAGTAGTTTATGTTTGTTTGTGAAGCTGTGTTCAGCAACTCCAGATTCCTCTAGTCCTCGATCTTTTAATATGCCGTCAATGTTCTGCAAAGCGGTCGGAAACGGTGCGGATGGACTGACCGATGTAATTGAGTTATCACTTGAAAAAAGCAAACGCATCGAAATCAAGATCGTAAAATAAATAAATTCAATGACAGTACTGACCGGAAATGTTTCTGAAATATGTGGGACTATGACAGCAAGTAAACAGAAAATAACAACATAGAGCGCACTACTGAATCATGGTAATACAGCTTCCCAAATGCACAGTCTGTCCGGTATTCCGGGTGTTCAAGGCGTGCTAGAGTAACTGGTAAGTTTCAAAGCAGAATAAGATAATAGTATGGAATCCCCATCTTTGTACAATACTAAGCAGCCAAACTAGTAACCTAGTTCTACGGCAGGACATCACAGTCTTGAAATGCTCTTCAAATGCGCAGCCTCTGTTGTTGGTATGTATGAGCTGTTGCGACCAAGCCTTACAAATGAGCAGCACTGTTTATCCAATGAGAAATTTCCCACCCTTTCACATTACCTTCAGAGTACGGAGTCCGTGCCATTTACAACCAGGCGGAGAATGGATATTACGCAAGAACCTGCGGGAGGAAGATGAAGTCAGCGGTAACTGGCAGTTAGCAGCCGCTGCGTGTCAGGTTAGAGCACGTAGACGCCCTACCACAAAGCTGTTACGTGACGGTGTTTTTCTTTTTTTCTTTGAGTCATCAGTTTTCTGATTGATTTGACGCGCCCCGCCACAAATTCCTCTCCTGTGCCACACTTTTCATCTGAGAGTAGCACTTGCAACCTGCGTCCTCAATTATTTCATGGATGTATCCCAATCTTTGAATTCCTCTACTTTTTTTTATTCTATACAGCTCCCTCTAGTACCATGGAAGTTATTCTCTGATGTCTTAACAGATGTCCTATCATCCTGTCCCTTCTTCCTGTCAGTGTTTTCCATTTCTTCATTTTCTCCCCGACTCCGCGGAGAACCGCCTCAGTCCTTACCTTATCAGTCCACCTAATTATCAAGCTTCTTCTGTAGCATCACATCTCAAATGCTTCTATTCTCTTCTGTTCTGATTTTTCCACAGTCCATCCCTCATTGCCATAAAATGCTGTGCCCAAAACGTACATTCTCAAATTATTCTTCGTGAAATTAAGGCCTACACTTGATACTACCAGTCTCTCGCTGTTCTCATTTCTGCTAATTATCATTATTTTCTTCGTCTTTCTTCGATTTACGCTCAATCCATAATCTTTACTCATTAGACTGTTCATTCCATTCAGCAGCTCCTGTAAATCTTCTTCACTTTCACTGAGGTTTTAGACTATCACACAGAAATTAACGAGCATAAGTCGCTGATCGGACGTATTGCAAGAAACTGTTGAACAGATGGATTGAAGATATCAAGCAGCAGGTTAGTGAGGAAGAATACCAAACAATGTACTTAAGGAACTAAAGAACCTGAGTGGTTCGGCACGTCTTACTACACGACGCATCGCTGAAAAGAGTAACTGAGGGGTGGTGCGAGGATAGAATTACAAGAGTAGTCCCAGAACGAGTACATAAGGCAGGCCGTCGATGATACTAAATGCAGCAATGATGCTCAGCTGGCAAGCAACGGGAGTGGAGACCACGAAATGAACCTTAGGGTTGATCGGTTTTATGACTGAAGCAGCAGCAGCAGCAGCAGCAGCAGCAACAACAACAACAACAATAACAACGACGTCAACAAGCAGTTCCTCTGATTCAGTATGTTGCCCGAGAATAAAGTGTTAAAGAGTTCTATTATATTGGTTCTATGACGCATTACTATACACTACAATTGCTGAAAATTACAGTAATGAATAAAATATTAAATATTGCTCTGACAATGATGTTCTCGAAGAAAATAGTTTGAAATATTAGACAAAATTAGGGAGAGAAGGAAACATAGTAGGTGAATATGGATTGGGGCTAAGAAATGAAAGAGGAAGCCGCCTGGTAGAATTTTGCGCAGAGCATAACTTAATCATAGCTAACACTTGGTTCAAGAATCATGAAAGAAGGTTGCATACATGGAACAACCCTGGAGATACTAAAAGGTATCAGATAGATTATATAATGGTAAGACAGAGATTTAGGAACCAGGTTTTAAATTGTAAGACATTTCCAGGGGCAGATGTGGACTCTGACCACAATCTATTGGTTATGACCTGTAGATTAAAACTGAAGAAACTGCAAAAAGGTGGAAATTTAAGGAGATGAGACCTGGATAAACTGAAAGAACCAGAGGTTGTGCAGAGTTTCAGGGAGAGCATAAGGGAACAATTGACAGTAATGGGGGAAAGGAATACAGTAGAAGAAGAATGGGTAGCTTTGAGGGATGAAATAGTGAAGGCAGCAGAGGATCAAACAGGTAAAAAGACGAGGGCTAGTAGAAACAGAAGAAATATTGAATTTAATTGATGAAAGGAGAAAATATAAAAATGCAGTAAATGAAGCAGGCAAAAAGGATTACAAACGTCTCAAAAATGAGATCGACAGGAAGTGCAAAATGGCTAAGCAGGGATGGCTAGAGAACAAATGTAAGGATGTAGAGGCTTATCTCACTAGGGGTAAGATAGATACTGCCTACAGGAAAATGAAAGAGACCTTTGGAGAAAGGAGAACCACTTGCATGAATATCAAGAGCTTTGATGGAAACCCAGTTCTAAGCAAAGAAGGGAAAGCAGAAAGGTGGAAGGAGTATATAGAGGGTCTATACAAGGACGACGTACTTGAGGACAATATTATGGAAATGGAAGAGGATGTAGATGAAGATGAAATGGGAGATATGATACTGCGTAAAGAGTTTGACCGAGCACTGAAAGACCTGAGTCGAAACAAGGCCCCAGGCGTAGACAACATTCCATTAGAACTACTGACAGCCTTGGGAGAGCCAGTCCTGACAAAACTCTACCATCTGGTGAGCAAGATGTATGAGACAGGCGAAATTCCCTCAGACTTCAAGAAGAATATAATAATTCCAATCCCAAAGAAAGCAGGTGTTGACAGATGTGAAAATTACCGAACTATCAGTTTAATAAGTCACAGCTGCAAAATACTAACGCGAATTCTTTACAGACGAATCGAAAAACTGATAGAAGCCGACCTCGGGGAAGATCAGTTTGGATTCCGTAGAAATGTTGGAACACGTGAGGCAATATTGACCCTACGACTTTTCTTAGAAGCTAGATTAGGGAAAGGCAAACCTACGTTTCTAGCATTTGTAGACTTAGAGAAAGCTTTTGACAATGTTGATTGGAATACTCTCTTTCAAATTTTGAAGGTGGCAGGGGTAAAATACAGGGAGCGAAAGGCTATTTAAGTTTGTACAGAAAGCAGATGGTAGTTATAAAGAGTCGAGGGGTATGAAAGGGAAGCAGTGGTTGGGAAGGGAGTGAGACAGGGTTGTAGCCTATCCCCGATGTCATTCAATCTGTATATTGAGCAAGCAATAAAGGAAACAAAAGAAAAGTTCGGAGTAGGTATTAAAATCCATGGAGAAGAAATAAAAACTTTGAGGTTCGCCGATGACATTGTAATTCTGTCAGAGACAGCAAAGGACTTGGAAGAGCAGCTGAATGGAATGGACAGTGTCTTGAAAGGAGGGTACAAGATGAACATCAACAAAAGCAAAACGAGGATAATGGAATGTACTCGAATTACGTCGGGTGGTGCTGAGGGAATTAGATTAGGAAATGAGACACTTAAAGTAGTAAAGGAGTTTTGCTATTTGGGGAGCAAAATAACTGACGATGGTCGAAGTAGAGAGGATATAAAATGTAGACTGGCAATGGCAAGGAAAGCGTTTCTGAAGAAGAAAAATTTGTTAACATCGAGTATAGATATAAATGTCAGGAAGTCGTTTCTGAAAGTATTTGTATGGAGTGTAGCCATGTATGGAAGTGAAACGTGGACGATAAATAGTTTAGACAAGAAGAGAATAGAAGCTTTCGAAATGTTGTGCTACAGAAGAATGCTGAAGATAAGATGGGTAGATCACATAACTAATGAGGAAGTATTGAACAGGATTGGGGAGAAGAGAAGTTTGTGGCACAACTTGACTAGAAGAAGAGATCGGTTGGTAGCACATGTTCTGAGACATCGAGGGATCACCAATTTAGTATTGGAGGGCAGCGTGGAGGGTAAAATTCGTAGAGGGAGACCAAGAGATGAATACACTAAGCAGATTCAGAAGGATGTAGGCTGCAGTAGGTACTGGGAGATGAAGAAGCTTGCACAGGATAGAGTAGCATGGAGAGCTGCATCAAACCAGTCTCAGGACTGAAGACCACAACAACAACAACAACAGACAAAAATTATTTACTGTTCTCTATGTAACTCTGGAAATAAGTAAGAAAAGTTTGAGCTATATGTTCCTCCAGAGGGGAGGTAGATGACAGTGAACGAACTTACGTAGGATATCCAATTGTCTACGCCATTGTTGAAGAAACCATCCCAGGCACTTGTCCGATTCATCTGACAGAACCACGAAAAATCGAAATCAAGATACCTGGACGAAAGTTGGAATTCTCAATGTGGTCTGACTGTCTTAAAAACTATACATTTCGTTTGGTGTTAGTTTCCTGATACATGATCACTGTCCGCAGCTCGTGGTCGTGCGGTAGCGTTCTCGCTTCCCACGCCCGGGTTCCCGGGTTCGATTCCCGGCGGGGTCAGGGATTTTGTCTGCCTCGTGATGACTGATTGTTGTGTGACGTCCTTAGGTTAGTTAGGTTTAAGTAGTTCTAAGTTCTAGGGGACTGATGACCATAGATGTTAAGTCCCATGGTGCTCAGAGCCAGCCATGATCACTGGCGCTGGGATTAGTAAAATGTTCAAATGTGTGTGAAATCATATGGGACTTAACTGCTAAGGTCATCAGTCCCTAAGCTTACACACTACTTAACCTAAATTATCCTAACGACAAACACACACACCCATGCCCGAGGGAGGACTCGAACCTCCGCCGGGACCAGCAGTGGAATTAGTATCTATGGATCACTTATCGTGAGCGATGTAGTCGTTTAGATAAAGCTTTACAGTGAACCAAGGAAGATGTCTGGTGTCCAGCGACATTCGAGCTGACTGAGCCGAAAATAATGTTGTAGTGTCACCGCCAGACACCACAGTTGCTAGGTGGTAGCCTTTAAATCAGCCGCGGTCCGTTAGTATACGTCGGACCCGCGTGTCGCCACTATCAGTGATTGCAAACCGAGCGCCGCCACACGGCAGGTCTAGTCTAGAGAGATGGTTGGTTGGTTGGTTGGTTTTGAGGAAGAAGATCAGACAGCGAGGTCATCGGTCTCATCGGGTTAGGGAAGGACGTGGAAGGAAGTCGGCCGTGCCCTTTGAAAGGAACCATCCCGGCATTTGTCTGGAGCGAGTTAGGGAAATCACGGAAAACCTAAATCAGGATGGCCGGACGCGGGATTGAACCGTCGTCCTCCCGAATGCGAGTCCAGTGTCTAACCACTGCGCCACCTCGCTCGGTAGTCTAGAGAGACTCCCTAGCACTCGCCCCAGTTTTGTACAGCCGACTTTGCTAGCAATGGTTCACTGTCTACTTACGCTCTCATTTGCCGAGACGATAGTTTAGCGTAGCCTTCAGCTACGTCATTTGCTACGACCTAGCAAGGCGCCATATTCAGTAATTAGAATGAATTCTGAACAGACAATATTGTGAATCATGTACCGTCAAGGGCGACGTTCATCATTAATCGATTAAAGTTAAGTATCAAACTACTTACGTCCGCTTTCTGAATTCTGATTCCTTGTCATGTTCCAGATCTCACGTCAGTACAGTTCTTCCCTCCTCACGCCAGCCTGCGTGAGCTAAAACGCGTGCATTTCGGCCTCCTCTCGTAACACGGTGTTGGTGCTTCCGCCAACACTACAAATGTATTATATGTTTACTTTTCCGAAAACAAGGGAAACATACCCACTGCTCATTTTCTGAATATAATGACAAAATATTAGTCAAGTTAGACGTTCTGTCGGGTAAAGGTGAGTGACGTGTGGTGAGCTGATCTCAGCGCGCGCAGCGGCGTCTGGGTGTGGGGTTATGCAACAGAACAGGCGGCAACCAGGAACTGGCGCTGTGTGGGCCCAGCCGATCCGCGAGGAGGCGTCACGTGGGAGGTGGAAGCAGGAGCAGCGGCTTGGACGGAGGTTGGAAACTAGTCCGAGAACTGCAGTGGTTTGGCGTACAAATGGCCAACACTTAAACTGGATCTATAACAGGCTCCCAACAAGTCACCAACAACTTTTCAGAAAACATGTATTTAGGAAAAGTCTACAGGTAAAAGGCAAAGCTGTCATTAATGCAAAGGTTCGTTTGACTACCACAGCGCTTCACCAGGCACGGTAATATTGGAGGTTGTTTGTCCTCGCCATACTCCAGTCTCTGAACTGACATATATAACCATTTTTGCGGGAAAATACAATTTATTTAACGTGGACTCCAAACCACGAAGCAACTTGGCATTTCTCATGTCAATAAAAGAAGCGACAACTGACCAAAAAAATCTAGCATCAACTGGCTGGGATTGCATCCGGGACCTTCCGATTTACAGTCCGACATTTACCCACTCAACCACCGGCTCACACACTTCTACGACACTACAATTTGAAACGTAATTTTCATTTAACCCTTACGTTGTTCTTGGCACCATCAGTACATAAGAGATAAGCTGTCAGTTACGAGCAACATTCCGAAGACAATCTTCATTGCTTCGTAGCAGGTGGTAGACAGTTCGAAACATGGTGGTGAAAGAAGGAAGCAAGGGGCAGCAAACTAGGAGACATGGTGACGTAAAGTTCCTCGATACTGAACTATGCGTCAGTATCCTCGGTTGAATCTCAGAACTCTTCACAGTGTTTCGTGGTCAGAGAAACAGTTGATCATTTCGCCGGACGAGTGCTTAAAAACCTGCAAAAGTTTTGCTAGCTACAGTGTCAATCGCGTAATACGTAAGAACCGTCCACCTAACAACATCTATCTACAGCTACACCGTACGAATCAGCAGAAAGTACTTTTACCCATGTCATACATTTTTGTTTCTTCCCGATCCATTCACAGATGCAGCATGGAAATAATGACTGCTTGTTCGCCTCTCTGCGAGATGTTAATTTTTTTCTGTATGAAGATTAGATTGGTAGATCACGTAACTTAACGTGAAGGTACTTAACAGAACTGGAGAGAAGAGAAATTTGTGGTACAACCTGAGTATAAGAAGGGATCGGTTGGTAGGACACATTCTGAGGTATCAAGGAATCACCAATTTTGTACTGGAGGGAAGCGGAGGGTAAAAATCGTAGAGGTAGACCGGGAGATGAATACAGTAGGCAGATTCAGAAGGATGTAGGTTGCAGTAGTTGCCAGGAGATGAAGAGGCTTGCACAGAACAGAGTAGCGCACAGAGCTTCATGAGACAAGTCTTTGGACTGAAGACCGGTACAACAACAACAATAATCTCAATGAGATGCGTATGAAGAGGGCTGCAAAATATGCGTAGTTTCTGCCTCGAAAGACTTTCTGTACGGCGCACTTTTCGAGTGTCTATCAGTTAACACAGTTCAAAATTTCTTTTACACGCTGTCGTGCCAGTCTTCTTTGTATATTTTATGCTCGATGCCCATTTTGTTAAGACCTGATATGGGTCCCGTACACCTGATCAGTGGTCCGTATAAGTATTTAAGTGTTTTGTATGCAGTTTGTTGTGTAGATAACTGCAAGTGCGCAATATCCTATAAATGAATCACAGTGTCATTTGTATTACCTATAAAGGGCGTGTGTGGTCTTTCATTTCTTATCGTTACACACGGCTAGTTTTAAACAACTATATGACACGACTGACTAGTTATGACCCATCAATCTTGTAACTGGTACCTGTCAGCTTGAAGTGTCTGAAGGTGACTATATGATGTCAGTGTCAGTGTCACTTGCTGTTGTTCTCGGCCAGCTATGGCTAACTTAAAGGAAAGCTTTACAGCTCTCTCGGTACCATTCGTGAGGACAGGCTATGTGACAGATCCGCGGTTCACCGCCATCCTTTTGTTCATCGTCATCAACTAATCGTACTCATGGCAGTATCAAGACTAAACACACTGACGATATAACGTAGACACGTTGCAAGGAAGGGATCGACACGAACGGAGTAAGAAAGACTCTTACTGATTGGGTACCAGAATCAACCAACATCTGCGGGGGGATTCAACCAATATGCTATAACAACCAACCTTTTATCAAGGTAACAATCGAGGTTGCTTCTCCCAATTCTTTCACCTTGCTTGCGAGTAAAGGTGTTGAATAACGCCTGCAACGGACCTTTTGCTGTGGTGCCTCTGTTGTCTTGAGTTTCCCGCAAAAAGTCTTTTGAGTTGGTGCTGAGCAGCTGTGGCGTTTCTGCCACATTCTTCGCCTACATTACGTATTTATGTTACTTCCGCTTGCTATCGGTCTGCAAGAACATTCTGTAGCAGTAAGGTAGTATAGTACCGTGCACCGAGTTGCGCGGCATGTGATTTCACAGAGAGTGGGAAAGCGCTTGCTAGCGGTGACCGTATCATATAGACAGCCGTGAATCACATGCTGAGCGTGGCCCGAAGCAGTCCAATGTTGCTAGTTAATATTTACTATTTGAACACTGCTCTGCTCCTTAGTCATATCGTCAACATTAGTTGACTGATAGAAAGTTAATAATAATTTCATAAAGTCATTTACTAAAGTAAAAACGCATATGAGAAGAACGTTTCAGCTTCGTCGTTATTGGTGGAAGACGAAGGACCAATCAGAAGCGTGCACTGAATAAGCAGGCGCCAAACTGTTGCTGTTTGCTGGGGTGGTCGAATGGAATACGATACCGATAATTACTTTTCGCAGTTGGCACTGCCTCAGAGAACGTTTGTGTGCAACAACACACTAGAAGTGTTATACCACATACGAACAAACGCAACACGCGCTTTAGACGGTATAATGTAAAGAGTTACCGAAAATCATTTTTCGTGTCGAACGGTGCCTTACTGAACGGCCGTGTAAAATTTTGAACATTTTGTAATACGGTGAATCATTAGATTGTGTCCTATTGCGATGCTCTGAACACACCTAGCTTCAGCGGCATTTGATTTAATGAATGAACAGAAGCAGCCTACACCTTGTGTTTCTTGATTACCGCTAAACGTTAACGAACGAAAAATTAGGTGTCATAATATATTTTGATATATCTATTTCGTAACACTGGGTTTTCTCTCGTGCTGTCACTTCAGTTTAGTGTAGTTTCGTGTCTGCACATCGAATCCTGCGCCTACATGGAGAAAAAGTCAATCGGGACGAGATCTACGAGATAACATAAGAAGCCGCGAGGTAAGCAAACCAAAGCCAGTGACGCCAGGAAAGTGGAGAAGCATACCCTCACAAACTACACTACCGGCCATTAAAATTGTTACACCACGAAGATGCCGTGATACAGACGCGAAATTTAACCGACAGGAAGAAGATGCTGTGATATGCAAATCATTAGCTTAACAGAGCATTCACACAAGCCTGGCGCAGGTGGCGACACCTATACAGTGCTGACATGAGGAAAGATTCCAATTGATTTCTCGTACACAAACAGCAGATGACCGGCGTTGCCTGGTGAAACGTTGTTGTGATGCCTCGTGTAAGGAGGAGAAATGCGTACCATCACGTTTCCGACTTTTATAAAGGTCGGAATGTAGCCTATGGCGATTGCGGTTTATCGGATCGCATCACTGCTGCTCGCGTTGGTCGAGATCCAATGACTGTTAGCAGAATATGGAATCGGTGGGTTGAGGAGGGTAATACGGAACACCGTGCTGGATCCCAACGGCCTCGTATCACTAGCAGTCGAGATGACAGGCATCTTATTCGCATGGTTGTAACGGATCGTGCAGCCACGTCTCGATCCCTGAGTCAACAGATGGGGACGTTTGCAAGACAACAACCGTCTGCACGAACAGTTCGACGACGTTTGAAGCAGCATGGACTATCAGTTCGGAGACCGTGGCTGCGGTTACCCTTGACGCTGCATCACAGACAGGAGCTGCGATGGTGTACTCAACGACGAACCTGGGTGCATGAATGGCAAAACATCATTTTCTCGGATGAATCGAGGTTCTGTTTACAGCATGATGATGGTCGCATCCGTGTTTGGCAACATCGCGGTGAACGCACATTGGAAGCGTGTATTCGTCATCGTCATACTGGCGTATCACACGGCGTGAAGGTATGGAGTGCCATTGGTTACACGTCTCGGTCAGCTCTTGTTCGCATTGACGGCACTTTGAACAGTGGACGTTACATTTCAGATGTGTTACGACCCGTGGCTCTACCCTTCATTCGATCCCAGCGGAACCGTACATTTCAGCAGGATAATGCACGACCGGCACGACGGGCCTTTCTGGATACAGAAAATGTTCGACTGCTGCCCTGGCCAGCACATTCTCCAGATCTCTCACCAACTGAAAACGTCTGGTCAACAGTGGCCGAGTAACTGGCTCGTCACAATACGCCAGTCACTACTCTTGATGAACTGTGGTATCGTGTTGAAGGTGCATGGGCAGTTGTGCCTGTACCTTGCATCCAAGCTCTGTTTGACTCAATGCCCAGGGGTATCAAGGCCGTTATTACGGCCAGAGGTGGTTGTTCTGGGTACTAATTTCTCAGGATCTATGCACCCAAAATTGCGTGAAAATGTAATCACATGTCAGTTCTAGTATAATATATTTGTCCAATGAATACCCGTTTATCATCTGCATTTCTTCTTGGTGTAGCGATTTTAATGGCCAGTAGTGTATACTATTGACAGAACCTGGCATTTCTGCAAGGTAGATAGGGCATTTTATGTAATCCACCGTGTAACGGATAGGCAGGCGAACATCATAGTTATAATAATAATCCACCGTCGCCGTTCTTCTGTTTTTCTTTAAACGTGACTCTGTGACGCAAACGCAGGCGCGTGCACATCCAGAGCCGGCACACACGCCCCCCCACAATCGCTGCTCTTCCGCCACGAGATGGCTTATCTCCGCGTATCGAGTGACCCCTCATCGACTACGCCCTGGACCTTACGAGGTTCCCACATTTCGCGAACGGATACAAGATATTTTCTACCTTTCACTTGTTCCCCCGGCCTTCCCTGGCAGGTCTTTCGGCCAGGCGCAGAGGTTGCTTTTCAGGACACACTCGATTTGCATAAACCATGACGCACACAAGTCTGTCGTAATTATTCGCAGGAACTTCCCTTTCTCCTTTAACGACTGTACTGAAACATGACATTATTGTTATTGCTTTCCTCGCGTTTTGAACTCGAGGACGTACGCTTTGAAACGACTCTGGGAACGGAAACCGCATTTCCAGGTAATACCGCGATCGCAATCTCAAGTGTCGATACAGCTGCTTTCGTCTACGGCTACGACATACACCAGTCAAGTGAAGACTGAAAAACAACTTGATTTTTCATGTTTACTCATTCTTAACTCCATATGACGAGCGTGTTGATTGTATATGAGTTTCTTCTCAGCGTACATACGAGATGTGATCAAAAAGTAACGGGAATTTTTTTAATTTCGCCGAGTTTATAATTCGATTTTCAACTTGTTTTAATCTTGTTATACACAGGCTCCTGATGTGTGTTTCCATGTTTCAATATTTAGTTAATTGTTGACAGTCAAAAAGGTTGTACGTGTTTTCGAATGCTCGGCGAATGTTTACTTTAGAAAAAGATGGATCAAAGAATTTGCATTAAATTTTGCTTGCAATCAAGTGCCGCACCGCGTTCGAAATGTTGACTGTGCTTTTTGGAGACTCTGCTATAAGTAAAACAAGAGTTTACGAGTGGTATAAACGTTTCAAGGACGGTCGAGAAGGCGTTGAAGACGACGACCGCCCCGGACGACTTACCACATGGATTACTGACGACAGTGTGGAAGAAGTAAGAAAAATTGTTTTGGAAAATTGTCGAATCACTGATGGTGTCGACATATCCTTTGGCTCATGCCAAGCAATTGTTTCGGATATTTTGGGCATGAAACGTGTAGTAGCAAAGTTTGTTCCAAAACAATTGAATTTCGATCAAAAACGACGTTGCGTGGACATCACTCAGGAACTGCTGAATGAAGTCGACAACGATCCAGCTGAAGTTGATTATAACACGTGACCAAACATGGGTATAGGCGTACGACGTCGAAACCTAGGCCCAATCGTCCCAATGAAAACTACATGAAGAGCCAAGACCGAAAAAATTCGACAAGTAAAGCGCCGGCACGCCAGTCGGGAACGAAAGAGAAGAGAAGCCTGTGAGAAGAACTCAGCCAATCACAGACTGACCGACTTCCCTTCCAGGACGACAACGCGACAGCAGCGGCCTCTAGATGAAGAGGACATAAGCGCCGCGCCCGACTGCTGGCGGCCCAGTTCGATTGCAGATTCATGATTAGCAGCGTCAACGTTAAGCACTTCGATAGCAGTTCAGGAAAGACTTTCGTCACTTACACATCAGCAGTCACTGCAAAGACGGACTATTTCGTATGTCGCCCATTGCTTGTGATACATCTTTGTGGTTGCCAAAAATAATTACCTGTAATTTTCTTTTTGTAATAAAAGTCATTAATACGAGTTGTTTGTTTGTTTGTTTGTTTGTCTAGCGAACCGGACAGGTAGGATTCCTAGACACAAGATTGACGACGAGGCTGGACGAAAGGCTTTAAGCTTAGAGCTATTAATTGAGTGCGGGGTTTGAACAGTACGCGCGCACGCTACACAAAGAGCTACATCTGTTATATATCCTCGTCTACGCGAAGTCAGATCACTTTACTTAATTCAAATCCAGTTGAGAGGTTTATGAAGACAGTTATTTTCCCTCTCAGTCTTTGTCGACAGGCACGTTAAAGTTCGTAAACGAAATATTTATTTTTTCCATCTTGCAAACAGTTACGTGAAACCAGAGATTCTTAACTACACGTTGCATTCAGTTCCCTTAAACAGTTGACTCCTACATGGCGTAGTGCTCACTGTTTGCGCACCCCGATAAGTAAAGCTTACCTTAACTTCACGTGATGTTATGTACTTTAAATATCACTGTTTCTATGTCTCTATATCTAGTCTAGAAAGCACTCCTCGATATTCTTAAATGAATTTCAGTCTTTAGGGAAAGAATGTCTTTTGGGAAAGAATGTCTTTTGGGAAATGGAATTTGTATCTTAGCAAAGGATTTCACTTTCATAAATGATCGGGTACACAATTTAAGTGAATCTGCTATATATTGTTATACACTTCTTCTTACACACAAATCACATAAGCAACCACTTGCAGCGCACACTCAGCCGCAGAATGAAAATTTCATTCTGGATACATCCCCCAGACTGTGGCTGGGCCATATCTCCGCAATATCCTTTCTTCTAGAAGTGCTAATCTTGCAAGGTTCGCAGGTGAGCTTCTGTGAAGTTTGGAAGTTAGGAGACAAGGTATTGGCGGAAGTACAGCCGTGAGGAGTGGTTCTGAGTCGTGCCTGGATGGTTCGGTCGGTAGAGCACTTGCCCGCGAAAGGCAAAGGTCCCGAGTTTAAGCCTGGCTTCGACACACAGTTTTAATCTGCCGAGAAATTTCGTATCAGCTCTCCGCTGCAGAGTGAAAATTTCATGCTGACTCCCTACGGAGCTTATATAGAAAAGAGTGTGTCTAACACCGAACAAAACAGGACGGAAACGAGAGCGTACAATGACTGTCCCTGGCATACAAACTACGAAACAATATAAGGTAGGAAACTTCAGCTTCCTAAACTTTTGCGTTCTTTGCCTCTTTCCTTTACCTTTGCACTACGTTTATATTGAAAATCTGTAAATATTCTCTAGAAAACATTTACTGAAGGAATTAAACAATTAACCTAAGCTTTATTTCACTCACCAAAAATGAGCGAGGCGTTAGAATGGGACATATTGTTCCCATCGATGGATGACGTCGCGGTGACTTTACTCGTAGAAGTCTGCATTTTGGCTGTTCAAGAAATGTTCGACCTCGAAAATCACATCGTCGTCATTCAGGAAACCACGCAATGGTTTCTTTATTCGAGTCATGCAGCAAACACAGCCTGATGGGCAGCTTCCTGCAAGGCATCGTTTTCACAGCCCCCGTAACCTCGCCAGGAGATTTCGGTAGTGTGCTCCTGTTGACAGTTTCATTTCTTACGATCATAAACACTGGGCACTACATCACGGCACTTTTGAAATTACCCGATTATACACAGATGAAGCAAAAAGTTGTATCACCCTGATATCTCTTGCAGGTGTGTTGCTAAGGTGGTTGTGTCTGAAGTTATTTGTAAACACACGCACAGTTATCACGAGCGCGCTACCTGCGACTAGAACGCTGCACTCTTATGGACTGCAGAATTTCAGTTGAATATAACGCATCTTCGATTAGAATAGAAGTAATGAATTAAAATTTGTGGCTAGGCGGGGTCTTGAACGCCGGTCTCCAGCTTACTAAGCAGCCTGGCATTAGCGAACACAATATCAAGATAGGCTGAGGTGGGAATTGCAGTTTGTGTTAGGGAGGGCGCTAGACTAGGGTATTTGAGTTGGGTTGTTTGGGGGAGGAGACCAAACTGTGTGGTCATCGATCTCATCGGATTAGGGAAGGACGGGGAAGGAAGTCGGCCGTGCCCTTTGAAAGGAACCATCGCCGCATTTGCCTGGAGCGATTTAGAACTGGGGTAGTCCAGGCAGCTATGAGACCAGAGTGATGTAAAGGATAACATTTGCCAAGTAAGTAGGAGATTCGGGTTCTAGTGCCGATCCTGGCACAAACTTTTAATTCATTCCTTCAGCTTCTACCGTTAACGAAGATATAGTTGAGACTCTCAATATGTCTCCAGGAAAATGTAATTAGGTCAGAAAGTAAAGCACCTGTAGGGACGTGTTACAGATGTCTGTAGAACATTAGGATGTATGTCAATCACGGCACGGAGGACAATCGCGAGCAATGATCGGATCCGCATCATAAGTTACGGAAGCTACTCTACGGCCACCGGAGTCAAATGATGTGATGCGGATATGGAATCGGTTCTAACTGACAGTTGGTGTTGACGACGTACGCCGCATAGGCCGTCCAAGTTGAGCACAGCACGAGTTTGGAGTCAAAGGAACCACGGGGTGTGTCCTCCAAAACTGAATTTGGCCGTTCGAAGAGGCTACAGGACGTCGTATTCGCTTCAGACTCTTAGGAGACGACGACGTACACCACAACACTGTGCACTCCAGATGGGCACGAAATCATGCAGAGTGGACGCCCCAGGATTGGCGCCGTGTGTTGTTTGAGGACGAAAGTCTGATTTGCTTTTACCCTGATAATCTCAGACAACTTGTTTTGGTTCTTGAAACGCATCGCAGGTGCGAATATGGACAACCATCAGCTGTGTAATGGAATGATGTCAACGAAATTTTATGCTGATCCGGAACGCGAACCCTGATTTCCCGCTTACGGCGAGCAGTCGCCTTAGCATTAGGTTACCCGATCACGACTAACGGCCATACCCAAACTTCTCTAAGTCGTCAACCGGGTGTCTACATCCTGTACTCGTACATGCACGAATCTCCGAAGGAACACTGCATCGTAACTTAGAGTAACAATGGCACCACAGTATCGAAAAATGGTTCAAATGGCTCTGAGCACTATGGGACCTAACTTCTGAGGTCATCAGTCCCCTAGAACTCAGAACTACTTAAACCTAAATAACCTAAGGACATCACAGACATCCGCGCACGAGGCAGGATTCGAACCTGCGACCGTAGCGGTCGCGCGGTTCCAGACTGTAGCGCCTATAACCGCTCGGCCACTGCGGCCGGCCACTACAGTATCGTATAACTTGTTTGGAGGAAATCCGGTAATATCGAACGCCCCCAACGCTATGTCCCACGCGTGCAACAAGGTATAAGTGGAGATGTTCTGAGGTGGCATTACGTTTGCTCAAACTACACCTCTCCTGGTTGTTGAGGGCAATCTTACTGCTCTACGGTGTCGGGACGAGATTCTGCAGCCAATAGTGGATCGTATCACTAACATTTTGGTGATAATTTCATTTTGGTGGTGATAACTCGCGTTCTTTCAGCATACTAGGGTAAAAACTTTCCTATTCTTTTCATATCTGTGTGGAAAGCACCTGTTGTCGCCTCTAACACTGCTCGTTCGAGGGGAACGCCTTCCTATCCACAATAATAAGCATACCCGCACTACCCACAGACATCGTGGGCAGCTGTGAGATAAGCCACACAGGCGAGTGGAGTGGCCTGGAGAACCACCACTGAAGAGTGGAACAATCTGGACCAGCGTTGGCTTGATGATCTCATCGATGGTAGGCCAGGACGATCCAAGCCTGTAGCCGAGCAAAGGGACTTTGTTCAGGAGTGCTGTGAACCCTCCCCGCGCCCTCCCTTGCCTTCCCCTCCCACGCCACCGTACGCTACTCCACTTCATCAATGGGCTGCGTCATTTGTTTTAGCTACTCTAGCGACATGCTACGGTATTTTGGCGAGATGATTTCAATGAGTAGCAGGACGATAGTCATATTTTTGCAAACAGTAACAATTAAGTAACTTTATTTTTTCGGTAAGATAAAACTATAACTAACGCTAGTATAGCTTTCATACGTTCAGCATGAAAAAGCCGTTTTCCGATCACGTAATCGAGTCAATACTTTCCTATTGTTCTCAGATCTGTGTAGAAAGCACCTGTTGTAGAGGTCGGCTCTACCACTGCTCGTTCAAGGGGAACGCCTTCCTATCCACGATAATACGCATACCGGCACTGCCCACAGACATCATGGGCAGCCGTGAGATGCCGTGAGATAAGCCATACAGGCGGAAGGAGGCGTGGGTCTGGCGCAACGTAGACCCCGCAGAGGTCGCTTTCTCCGCGGCCGGTCCTCGCACTGGCCGCCGGCGTGGTTTCTCCGCGCCGCTTAATGAGGCCTTTTCTCGTGAGACAACACAGCACCTGTAGCTGCTCCTGCCTAGGCGGGCCTCCAAAACACTCGGTTGCGCGAGACGCAGTGTTCCCTCTCTGGCGAACCTCTCGTGGTACCCCGTTACCTCTGCAGCCCACAGTGGGCAGGTGACGCAAGGCCGAGACACGTTTCATAAAAGACAATTACTCTTACGTTTTTCGATAGGCAGACAATGATCACTTTTATGTAAGAAATTTTGTGGAAATGTCACTCGCAATAATCTCGTTTTATGGCCAGGTTAAAAATCAGTGTAAGTTGTATGATAATTCACCTAAAGATAAATTTGCAGCTGAGAATGGTCTTAAAAAGTGATCAGAGAGATGAAGACATTCAACTGATGCCTCACACAGGTGATAGCACTGAGGTGTCAACGACATCAGGTAAACACGGCACCACTGGTCGGGATACCTCGTCTGGGGCTGTTCGGACCCCTGATAGATGTCATTCCATTTGACGCCATTTGCGGAGAATCGGGCGTCGATGGAGATGAGATGAATTGGTTAGGATAACACGAACGCCAGGTCCTCGAAAGAAGAAGATGTCAGGTCCGGTCGCGGATTGACCCCGGGACCCATCGATCCCGAGGCAGCAATGCTAGTCAATAGACGACGAACTGTCGCTCGTAGAATTACCTAAATACTTCCAATAGTGTTACAACATTGCAGTTTGGTGGTGTAATGGAACAGAGAAAGAGCAGTATCACAATCTAATAAAATCTGTGAACGGGGACCTCTAAGAATTATTTTTAAATTTCGAAAAACTATTTACAGTATGGTGAAATCCTAGTTTTAACATTCAATAACCTCTGAGTGGTTGTGGAATCCGACATAAAGAAAATAATTCCAGTAAAGTAATTCGTCACTGTAAGTAGGATAGTGCATTATTAAAAATGTTAAACCTATCCTCATAAACGAAAGTATCGAGGAAAGTGATCCTTTCAATAAGAAACTTGAAACACAGCAGCATTTCGTAAAAGAGCCCAATTCCAAAACTGGCGAGGCATGAATGACGAAACGAGGCTCACAGAAAACTAACGCAACAATGAACAAGTTGAAGCTGAAGGAAAGACAGGTTTGATATAATGCAGTTCACGACTGTGCAAAATAGAAACAACAGAGAAGAAAAAAGGCGAAGAAGAAAAAGAAGAGTAGGAAGAGGTCGAAAGCTCTTGCCAACCTGAATCTCTGTTTAGCAATCACAGTGCTTCACCAGGTGTGGTCGTACTGGAGCTGCTATCCCTCCAGCTTTCTGCGACCTCCGAACTGACTTTCCCAGCCAGTTACAGCGGGAGGTACAGGGTGACGTGCACTCTGAATCACGATGTATCTTTGCACTTGTATAAAACGTTATCGTACGCGAAAGGAGTGATAGGAGCCATAAAAAAGTGCAACGCCAAGCGAGCATCGAGACTTCAACCTGTGTAGTCTGAAAATTGAGTTCCACTGTGACCAAGCCACACGGTATTATCAGATAAAACACTGAAATTAACTATGCATTCATATTTAATTTGTAATACGCTGTATAACCTATTCCTAAATTTGACACTAATTCACTTTTAATACGAAACCCCAACATCTGTCTCAGAGGACGTACGACTCCTGTTCTTCATGAGGGCTGCCGGCCGCCTATTCGATTTCGCGTGCTCCACGCCAATCCACGAAATTACGGGTCTTTCAGCCAATTAGGATCAGAATGTAGCCACTCTCTTCGGCCATTTCCAGCCCCTGCTTCTGCTTCCTGGCACGGCTTTAAGAACTGCTAATGTAAGAGATTGGAAAATAACTGACGGACGTACGCTCCAAACAGAGAGCTGTCACTGAGTTTCTTGTGGCGGAAAACCAGAGAGTCGCAGACATTCGTTCATAGGAGCTTGCAGAATGTCCACGGAGACCTGGCTGTGACCAAGAGCAGGGTGAGTCGTTGGGCGGGGCGCCTGTCATCACTGCAGACCTGTCAGACTCGCGCATGCCGGCCGGCCGCACGCAGCAGTGACTCCTGCAAAGTAGGAACGTGCGGACACTCTCACTCGAGGCGCGCGACGGATCACAGCTGAGCGTCCCGCTGCACAACTGGACCTCTCCATCGGCATTGCTGACACACTCGTCCACCAATTGGGGTACTCAGAGATGTGTGCTTGCTTGGTTCCGCTTGGTTCCCTGCTCTCTAACAGAGGACTGTAAACACAACTAAGGACAACTTGATATCCTCCCTCATCGTGCAAGAATCAATGTGGAAGTGTTTTGTGCTATCGCTAAGCAACTGAAGAAACGACTTCGGCGTGTTGTCGCCACAAAAATAAAAACGAACTTCTCCTTCTCTGACAACGTAAGGCCTGCGTATCTGAGAGGAGCACACAGAACTTCATCACACTGCTCTTCCCCATCCACCCTACAGCCCCGATCTCGCACCTTCTGACTCCCACCTGTTTGACCCAATGAAGGATGCGCTACTCGGGGAGCGGTATGTCAATGATGGGAGCTTATTGATGCAGCACGGCGTTGGTTTCAATGTCGTACAACGGAGTGGTACTGTAACCTCCCTCTTACTAATCGGCCTATCCTGCTTGCGATGTAAAATATGACCGTGGATCGCGTGTATGGATAATAGATTAAGGTTATCTTCCCCGAAGAAATAATACCGATAAGTAGGAGGAAAGTGTACAACCAACCCTTCTGATGGAAAAGTCTACTAAAAATAAAAAGTAATTAAACCGAATGGGCTATAACTTGGAAAAATGAAAGTTATTTTGTGCATTCACTCACGAACATCACTGGACAGAAAAGGGGTACCACTGATCATGAATCCAGAAGTTACACTAATGAACGAAAAGGAAATCCACTGGGGCAATTTATATCCAAAGTCCTGTACAAGATGATGGGAAAGAAAGACATGTATTATTAAACACTGACGTGACAACTGAAGGTTGTCATGTTTTTTGACATTAATTATGAGTATGTAATGATAAAGAAAACTGGGAAGTCACTGTTACGTTATGTTTGGCATTAAATTTTGAAAAAGGCAATCGAGTAATGATTTGAAAATATGTAATTAAACTGTATGTTAGCATTGAATTTCGTTGCGTGAACAATGACTTTCAGTGACCTCAACATAAAGTCATCAAAGAAATTTAGAAAAAAAACAAACACTTTTTACTTTGCGGTTATTTATTTTGCAAATTGCATTTCATATTATTGTCTGAACAACTGAGCCTCTTTTACTGACTTGAAGAGAATTAAACACTAGAATACGAGACAAACCATAGAGCCATGTGCTCCAAGCTATACGTAAAATAAAACTTCCGCACTCTTAGTTTGTGCATTTCTTTAGATTTGGATTTTTTCAGTGATTGGTTCTCAAACTTGAAAAAGGAATTGCTTTACTTTAGTCATATACTGAAGCCTCTGTTGTACAACAGTTAATTGAAAGTAGACTGAGGCTAAAATTCTTAAAAGTGAAATTACTCATTAATAAACTGGCTGTAACTATTAAATTTGTTTCTTATGACACTCAGTTAGCATATTAGGAAAAAAAAGGAACTAGGATCCTGCTTGGTAACAATGTCTGGGGGCAATGTGGACACAATCGCCCTAAGTTTAACTGATTATTATTTAAATAAATTTTATCAATCAAATCACGTTCAGTTTTACTTCAGTGCTGTGCATACGACGAAACCCGCAGCCGACGAAACTGTGTTGTTGGAACTGCTGCTGTTGTTGAAGACGGTAGCATCTTGTGGAGTCACGGCTAATTACAGGAACGAGCAATCGTAATTAATACAGCCTCTTCCGCCCGTCCACTGTCCGTACTCCTGCTACTAGACATCTGGCCGGTGCGCGTACATGATGCCGCCAAAGCGGTACTCTCTACTGCGAGAGCGTTAACACCACACTTCCGCGCCGGCCGGAGTGGCCGAGCGGTTGTAGGCGCTACAATCTGGAATCGCGCGACCGCTACGGCCGCAGGTTCGAATCCTGCCTCGGGGATGGATGTGTGTGATGTCCTTAGGTTAGTTAGGTTTAAGTAGTTCTAAGTTCTAGGGGACTGATGACCTCAGAAGTTAAGTCCCATAGTGCTCAGAGCCATTTGGAACCACACATTATCGTTGCTAGTCGATGCAAATAACAATTCCTTTGGCTTTTTCCCAGAGCTTACAAGTTTCACAGTAAGACACAGATAAATACAATGAAACATCAACAGAATTCTAGCTAAATTTACCCATGCAGTGAAGCAATGTCCTTACTTATCAGAAGAAAGCATTTAAATTACAAATACGAGTATTTACATGCAATTCAGAGAAAAATTATATAGCGGTAGCAGGTGCCATACATCCTGCATTTTCGGCGTTACAGTACCATTTAATGGAAATTATGTAGAAAAATAGGGTTTTGTAGCCAAATGAGTGGGGAATAATATGATGTATTGGAATCCTGAATAAAATCAACCTGCTGTGAAAAATGTGTAGCATTACTTATTGAACACCCCTCGTATGTTACAAACCGGCAAAAAAATCCTAGGCCTGATCGTGGATTGAGCCGAAGACCTCTGGTCTGTCTGGCACTCGCTGCTGATCCCATTTGGTTAAGAAATCGTTGTTAAAATTCCGGAACACGAGGTGTTGTGTGTCTGCATCTGTCAGAAGCGCAACAGTGGGCACAAACGCGTTGCCGCCACGATTTAGTGCGCCCTTTGGAGCTACGCACGAGAAATAGGAACGCGTTTTGGCCTCGAGTGGCGGCAGTGAGTGCGGATGTTGGGCAGCTCGGTGTCGGGCCGTGGTGCGGCCCTGGAGCGGCCGGCGGCTGCAACGCGATCCGCCGCCCTGTGCCTACTGGAGCGGCTCCAGCACGCACCACCGGCCACGGCGCCGCTGCAGCCTCCGATGTCTGGCTCTCCCAGGACCCTGGGCGCCGCCTCCGGGCCGCAAGGCACCGCGGGGACTGCCGCGAGCATACGCAGATACTCGAAAACACAAATGCGTTTCGGCGTCAAGTGTGTGGAATCCGCGCGGTCACACGGCTGTTCAAGTAGACACGAAGAGCAAAGAATGGCGTTTATTTTATCAAAAACCTTTAAGAGTTTTCACATAAAAATATTTCGTGGCATTACTTTTCAACACGTCAAAGTATTAGAGCGACACTCCAGTTTATCGTCATTGTCTTCATCAGCAGTAATTGTCTCTAGTCACTCTCAACAAATGGCCCGTCACTGGACAATCTATGCTATCGTGACGTCATGTTGCCTAAGATGTTGCCGAGGTCTACGATGGAAGAACGCCGGTGTCTGTTCTTTTGGACATGTCCGAAATAACAGACACCATTGATGACCTGCAGCCGTCTCGAATGTATTTAGAATTATATATTAATACCTTCAGTTGCTGACGGGCGTTGATATGTTTCAACTGGGACAGGTGAAAATGTGTGTCGCGACCGGGACTCGAACACGGGATCTCCTGCTTCCATGCAGACGCTCTATGCTGCTGAGTCACCGAGGGCACAGAGGATAGTGCTACTGCAGGGACTATCTCGCGCACGCCTCCCGCGAGACCCACATTCTCACCTTAAATGTCCGCACACAACATTCATAGTGTCCCTACACAACACACTCATTACTCGTGGAAGACATTCTTACCGTGTCCAGTCAGAGTTCGGGTAATATGTGTGCATCTTTCGGACATGTCCGAAAGAACAGACACCATATCCATATAAGTATATAGTTCTGGCAATACCGGCAATGACCTTCTTCTGTGCGGATGCACATATTAGCCGAACTCTTACGGGACTCGGTAAAAATGTCTTCCACGAGTAATGAGTGTGTTGGGTAGGGACACTACGTATGTAGTGTGTGGACACATAAGGTCAGAATGTGGGTCTCGCAGGAGGCGTGCAGTAGATAGTCACTGCAGTCGCACTATCCTCTATGTGCTTGGTGGCTCAGATGGATAGAGGGTCTGCCATGTAAGCAGGAGATCCCGGGGTCGAGTCCCGGTGGGGGCACACATTTTCACCTGTCCCCGTTGATATATATCAACGCCCGTCAGCAGCTGAAGGTATTAATACATAATTCTAATTTCGTAAACCATTAGGTGAATCTCTCACACGGTCACGACAATCAGTTGTACCTGAGGAAAACGTTAAACGGAATGCTGAATGCTCATCTCTTATTGTAATATGGCGAGAAAACTGACCGATAACATCTTACATTACTTATAAAAGGTCGGATGGCTAATTTAACTATTCTCCTGCTGAAAACTCCTCAACTGTTGGAACCACTGCGCCAACTCCCTTCATTCCCGACAGGAAAGAGCTGCACCTGCTCTTTCCACCGTCTGGTGCTGATGGCTGTCTGAATTTTATGAAAATAATAATGGAAGTCTGATAAAGGCGGTATTCAGCTATCAACGTCCTCACCTCCTCCAAGGCGGTGCTTGAAATGTTTGGCCGTGCGATGTCATATTGAAGGCACCTGTTCTTATTTTGCCACATTCGCATTCATATCTCCCACAATACTAGATGCACTCTCTAGCACTTCGTAATTCGCGTTTAAGCTTCTGTGATGATCATGTTAGGGATGGGAGCGATTTTATATTGCCTTACCACGATAAATTTGTCTTTTCCTTGCGGGTAAATGGTGTTAGCAACGTTGTACATTACTTTTGACCATTCTTCATTTATTAAATGTTCGTATAGTCGTTGTGTAGTCACTGTTAATTCCCTAATTTCATCATACGAGACAGTATGATCGGGAACTGCCGTATAACGACAGTCACACGTCTATGTCTTTCACATTGAACCTGCGAAGGTAAACTGCATTGGCCGTGTCCCTGATTGCGGTTTGCATGGCCAACAGGGAACAGTATGACGGGCCTCAGTTCTTAACCTTCAGTAAGGATATGTTGAACTTTTGTCGAATCCGATTTACGTAATCAGCAGAAAGTTGCACGATGTTTCACAGCAATGTCTACCGGGTAGACTCCGAGAATCAACAGTAAAGCATCGAGTGGATTCACCTGTTCCGCACGCACCGAAGTCTGTGCGCCCAGAGACTTGCTACGAAGCCTGAGGTGGCAGTGAAAAGCAGCATCGTGACAGATTCGCACCACATTCAGCGGTAGCTCTTAGCTGTTGAGCGGAAAACTTCGTGAATAATGTTGCTAGCGACTGTCTGAACGTGTTGTGCGAAGTTTCGCTTTTCAACCAGTTGGACTTCGAGATGTCATACGACTGTCGATTGAGATGTTTTCTAATTTAACTGCAGGGTATCTACATAATGAAAGATTTCGAGACACAGTAGCCCTCCATATGCTAAATCTGATGGTAGGTCAGACTGGATCGGCCTGTTTCCTTCCGTTTCTACGAAAATTTTATCACATACACTGGGCCGACAAAAGTCATGGGATACCTCCTAATATCGTGTCCGACCTCTTTTTGACCGCTGTAGTGCATCAGTTCAATGTGGCATGATTTCAACAAGTCGTTGGAAGTCCCCTGCCGAAGTACTGAGCCATCCTGCCTCCATACCCGTCCATAATTGCCAAAGTGTTACCGGTACAGGATTTTGTGTAGGAACCGACCTCTCGATTATCTCCGATAATTTCGATGGGATTTGTGTCGGGGGAAATGGGTGGGCGAATCATTCACTAAAATTGTCCAGAATGTTCTTCAAACCAATCGCGAACAATTGTGGCCCAATGATATGGCGCATTTGTCATCCATAAAAATTCCGTACCATGAATGGCTGCAAATGGTCTCCAGGTAACCTAACATAACAATTTCCGGACAATGATTGGTTCAGTTGGAGCAGAGCACGCAGTCAATTCTATGTAAAAGCCGTCCACACCGTTATGGTCCCACCACCAGCTTGCACAGTAGCTTGTTGACTACTCGGGTCCTTCGCTTCGTGTGGTCTGCAACACGCTGCAAGCCTACCATCAGTTCTTGCCAACTGAAATCGGCACTCATATCTGATCTGGCCACGGTTTTCCAGTCATCTATGAGGGTGAAGATTTGTCTGATGTGATAGAAGAAGAAACAGGAGTCGATTTAGAAGAGATAGGGGATCCAGTATTAGAATCGGAATTTAAAAGAGCTTTGGAGGACTTACAGTCAAATAAGGCAGAAGGGATAGATAACATTCCATTAGAATTTCTAAAATCATTGGGGGAAGTGGCAACAAAACGACTACTCACGTTGGTGTGTAGAATGTATGAGTCTGGCGACATACCATCTGACTTTCGGAAAAGCGTCATCCACACAATTCCGAAGACGGCAAGAGCTGACAAGTGCGAGAATTATCGCACAATCAGCTTAACAGCTCATGCACCGAAGCTGCTTACAAGAATAATATACAGAAGAATGGAAAAGAAAATTGAGATTGCGCTAGGTGACGATCAGTTTGGCTTTAGGAAAAGTAAAGGGACGAGAGAGGCAATTCTGATGTTACGGCTAATAATGGAAGCAAGGCTAAAGAAAAATCAAGACACTTTCATAGGATTTGTCGACCTGGAAAAAGCGTTCGACAATATAAAATGGTGCAAGCTGTTCGAGATTCTGAAAAAAGTAGGGGTAAGCTATAGGGAGAGACGGGTCATATACAATATGTACAACAACCAAGAGGGAATAATAAGAGTGGACGATCAAGAACGAAGTGCTCGTATTAAGAAGGGTGTAAGACAAGGCTGTAGATTTTCGCCCCTACTCTTCAATCTGTACATCGAGGAAGCAATGATGGAAATAAAAGAAAGGTTCAGGAGTGGAATTAAAATACAAGGTGAAAGGATATCAATGATACGATTCGCTGATGACATTGCTATCCTGAGTGAAAGTGAAGAAGAATTAAATGATCTGCTGAACGGAATGAACAGTCTAATGAGTACACAGTATGGTTTGAGAGTAAATCGCAGAAAGACGAAGGTAATGAGAAGTAGTAGAAGTGAGAACAGCGAGAAACTTAACATCAGGATTGATGGTCACGAAGTCAATGAAGTTAAGGAATTCTGCTACCTAGGCAGTAAAATAACCAATGACGGACGGAGCAAGGAGGACATCAAAAGCAGACTCGCTATGGCAAAAAAGGCATTTCTGGCCAAGAGAAGTCTACTAATATCAAATACCGGCCTTAATTTGAGGAAGAAATTTCTGAGGACGTACGTCTGGAGTACAGCATTGTATGGTAGTGAAACATGGACTGTGGGAAAACCGGAACAGAAGAGAATCGAAGCATTTGAGATGTGGTGCTATAGACGAATGTCGAAAATTAGGTGGGCTGATAAGGTAAGGAATGAGGAGGTTCTATGCAGAATCGGAGAGGAAAGGAATATGTGGAAAACACTGATAAGGAGAAGGGACAGGATGATAGGACATCTGCTAAGACACGAGGGAATGACTTCCATGGTACTAGAGGGAGCTGTAGAGGGCAAAAACTGTAGAGGAAGACAGAGATTGGAATACGTCAAGCAAATAATTGAGGACATAGGTTGCAAGTGCTACTCTGAGATGAAAAGAGGTTAGCACAGGAAAGGAATTCGTGGCGGGCCGCATCAAACCAGTCAGTAGACTGATAACTAAAAAAAAAAAAGGGACCAAACGAAATGGTCAAAAGCCCAAGAGTGGCGCTGCAGTTTGATGAAGGCTCCTGCGTCGGTCATCTGCTGCCACGGGCCATTAGCGGCAAATCCTAACGGATAGGTTCGTCGTACATCCCACATTGATTTCTGCGGTTATTTCAGGCAGTGTTGCTTGTCTGTTAGCACTGACAACTCTACGCAAACTCTGCTGCTTTCGGTGGTTAGATGAAGGCCCCTGCCACTTCGTTGTCCGAGGGGAGAGGTAACGCCCGAAATTTGGTATTCTCGGCACACTCTTCACACTGTGGATGTCGGAATATTGAACTCCCTAACGATTGCCGAAATGGAATGTGCCATGCGTCTGGTTCCAACTACCATTCCGCGTTCAAAGTGTGTTAATTGCCGACGTGCGGTCATAATCATGACGGAAACCTTTTCACATGAATCACCTGAGGACAAATGACAGCTCCACCAATGCACTGCCCTTTTATACACTGAAGCGCCAAAGAAACTGGTACAGGCACGCGTATTCAAATACAGAAATATACGAGGGCAGTTCAATAAGTAACGCAACACATTTCTTTTCTCGGCCAATTTTGGTTGAAAAAACTGGAAATTTCTTGTGGAATATTTTCAAACATTCCCGCTTCGTCTCGTATAGTTTCATTGACTTCCGACAGGTGGCAGCGCTGTACGAAGCTGTTAAAATGGCGTCTGTAACGGATGTGCGTTGCAAACAAAGGGCAGTGATCGAGTTTCTTTTGGCGGAAACCAGGGCATCTCAGATATTCATAGGCGCTTGCAGAATGTCTACGGTGATCTGGCAGTGGACAAAAGCACGGTGAGTCGTTGGGCAAAGCGTGTGTCATCATCGCCGCAAGGTCAAGCAAGACTGTCTGATCTCCCACGTGCGGGCCGGCCGTGCACAGCTGTGACTCCTGCAATGGCGGAGCGTGCGAACACACTCGTTCGAGATGATCGACGGATCACCATCAAACAACTCAGTGCTCAACTTGACATCTCTGTTGGTAGTGCTGTCACAATTGTTCACCAGTTGGGATATTCAAAGGTTTGTTCCCGCTGGGTCCCTCGTTGTCTAACCGAACACCATAAAGAGCAAAGGAGAACCATCTGTGCGGAATTGCTTGCTCGTCATGTGGCTGAGGGTGACAATTTCTTGTCAAAGATTGTTACAGGCGATGAACCATGGGTTCATCACTTCGAACCTGAAACAAAACGGCAATCAATGGAGTAGCGCCACACCCACTCCCCTACCAAGAAAAAGTTTAAAGCCATACCCTCAGCCTTCTGGGACGCTGAAGGGGTTATTCTGTTCGATGTCCTTCCCCATGGTCAAACGATCAACTCTGAAGTGTATTGTGCTACTCTTCAGAAATTGAAGAAACGACTTCAGCGTGTTCGTAGGCACAAAAATCTGAACGAACTTCTCCTTCTTCATGACAACGCAAGACCTCACACAAGTCTTCGCACCCGAGAGGAGCTCACAAAACTTCAGTGGACTGTTCTTCCTCATGCACCCTACAGCCCCGATCTCGCACCGTCGGATTTCCATATGTTTGGCCCAATGAAGGACGCAATCCGTGGGAGGCACTACGCGGATGATGAAGAAGTTATTGATGCAGTGCGACGTTGGCTCCGACATCGACCAGTGGAATGGTAGGGTGCAGGCATACAGGCCCTCATTTCAAGGCGGCGTAAGGCCGTAGCATTGAATGGAGATTACGTTGAAAAATAGTGTTGTGTAGCTAAAAGATTGGGGAATAACCTGGTGTATTTCAATGCTGAATAAAACAACCCCTGTTTCAGAAAAAAAATGTGTTGCATTACTTATTGAACTGCCCTCGTACAAACAGGCAGAATACGGCGCTGCGGTCGGCAAAGCCTATGGTAGACAAGAAGTGTCTGCCGCAGTTGTTAGATCAGATTATCAAGATTTAAGTGAGTTTGAACGTGGTGTTACTGTCGGCCCACGAGCGATGAGACGCAGCAGCTCCGAGGTAGCGATGTAGTGGGGATTTTCCCGTACGACATTTCACGAGTGTAACGTGAATATCAGGAATGCAGTAAAACATCAGATTCCCGACATCGCCGCGGCTGGAAATGATCCTGCAAGAAAGGAACCAACGACGACTGAAGAGAATTGTTCAACGTGGCAGAAATGCAACTGCTGCAGATTTCAATTCTGTGCCTTCAACAAGCGTCAGCGTGCGAACCATTTAATGAAACATCATGGATACGGGCTTTCAGAGCCGAGGTCCCATTCGTGTACCCTTCCCACGCCTGGGCCCGTCAACACCGACATTGAACTGTTGATGACTAGAAACATGTTGCCTGGTCGGACGAGTCTGATTTCAAATTGTATCGAGCGGATGGGCGTGTAGGGGTATGGAGACAATCTTATTAATCCATGGACACTAATGTCAGCAGGAGATTTTCAAGCTGCTGGAGGCTCTGTAATGGTGTGGAGCATGTGCAGTTGGAATGAGACTGGACCCCTGATAGTCTAGATATGACTCTTAAATGTGACACTTTCGTAAGGATCCTGTCTGATCACCTGCATCCATTCATTCCCATTGTGCATCCCGACGGACTTGGGCAATTCCAGCAGGACAATGTGACACCCCACACGTCCAGAATTGCTACAGAGTGGGTCCAGGAGTGTAAAACCTTCCGCTGGCCACCCATCTCTCCAGACATGAATATTGTTGAGCATATCTGGAATGCCTTGCAATGTACCGTCAGAAGAGATCTACACCCCCTCGTACTCTTACGGATTTATAGGCTACCCTGCAGGATTCGCGGTGTCAATACCCCTCAGCACTACTTCAGACATTAGTCGAGTCCATGCGATGTCGTGTTGCGTCTGTTCTGCGTGCTCGCGGGGGACCTACACGATATGAGGCAGGTGTGGCAGTTTCTTTGGCTCTTCATAGTACATTGTGTTCGCTACAGTACCGCCATTCTGTATCACCTCACAGTAAATGTTGAAAATAAAGTGTCTTGCAAATGTACGCAGTGATTTAACGAAGTCTCTTTTCACTCAGGTAAATTTCTACTCTCTCTCTCCCTCCCTTCCTCGTTCACGAGAGGCTTTCGTGCGTACGAGAGCCCGTTTGTCACGACGGCCTGGCACCGACAATCTCGCGCCGATTACGCAGAGCAACTACGCGCTGACGAGCCGCACAGACTTTTACAGCGGTCGGTGAAATTACCAGAGCGGCAGCGGGGCCCCTGCCCTGACGGCTCCGGCCCGAGCTAATAACACGGGCAGCGGTGTGGGGCGGCGGGCCGCAGCGTGTGAAATGCACGCACGTGCGTGAGCGCAGGGCAGCTCACGCACCTGCACGCACCTCTTTACACAGTCTGGGGCGCCGCTCGCGCTGTTGGCTGGAACTGGCGCAGCGTTGTTCACGTCCTTATGTAGTCGCGTGCCACGAGACGGCAGCGAAGCGCTCAGCTACTCCTCTAACAAGCGAATCTCTCCATCGCACTCCCCTCAGATTTAGTGGGAAGAGGGCCAGTGGACAATCCGGCAAAAACTGAACACAGATCACACATGAAACCAGGAAGAAGATGTACTGTAACATGAAGAAAAAAATGTTCAGATGTGTGTGAAATCTTATGGGACTTATCTGCTAAGGTCATCAGTCCCTAAACTTACACACTACTTAACCTAAATTATCCTAAGGACAAACACACACACCCATGCTCGAGGGAGAACTCGAACCTCCGCCGGGACCAGCCGCACAGTCCATGACTGCAGCGCCTGAGACCGCTCGGCTAATCCCGCGCGGCAACATGAAGAAAAGCAAAATAGAAACTTCCACGGTGCATGCTCAAGAAGTGCAACACTATATGAATGGGCGATGGCGTCGTGGTTAAGTGGTCACGGTGTTGTGTATTCAAAGCTCCCTTGTGGCTTTTTTTCCACAAAATTATGAACCGTCTGTCCGATCACTAAAGCGTCTGTTCGCGGTATTCAAATTTGTGTTTGTGTCGATCTATAGCCTATTTACAATAGCGAGGTGTAAGGAAGATACTTGTGACGAAGATTGATTCTGCACAATTAATCTATTTGCAGCCGAAGGAAGTAGCTTTCGAATGGGAACTGCAAACGTCTGGTGATAAGCCGACAAATCAGCCGAATCCTCCAGCGGAAAAACAGGTCTGGTGTGTCATACACGGCATCAATGACAGTACGTGTATGATGGGAATCTCGTACCGACGCAGCTAACTTGTACGCCTAGTAAGTGAAGTATGGCTCCTTGACCGATTTAGGTGTTCGTATGAATACGATCACTCCCAAAGAAATGATGAAAACATACACAACTTGCAACAATGACACAGTTTTACATGTGCTCTGTCAAAGCACATGTTTTTAACGTTTTTGAAGTATCGTTCCGTTTTGGAAGCTTTGACTCTTTACTTCCTTTATTGTAACATAGTTCACACCCGTTTGTTTGTTGTTTTCATTTCTGTGTGATGGCTACGTGGTATTTCGCCTGCTCTCACTTTTACTTGCTTCGGTACTGTACTCTTACCAAATCACCCATGTTCTACAACCAATGTATAATATGATAACTGCCAAGATTACAGAAGGAGAACAAACATTTCAATGACTTGACGCAAAGTTCATAATTTTGTGAAAATAAAGTTGGCAGCAGGGAGTTTTTGCACTCATCTCGCGCACGTATTAGTCCAACACCGTGACCACTTCCTTTTTTTAAATCTCATTTTGTTCGTCATTGTTCGTTGCATTTGTTCCGAGCGGACATCCCATGACACCTGTTGAAGTTCATCAGTGACGCATTCAGTCAGTTTTTTTCTTACAGGCGGCACCTGTCTTTCCGACCGAACACTCTGAGCTACTGTGCCGGCAGACCATTAAACCACTACGCCACTGCTCCTTCACATCCCTCAATGTTTTACTTCTTGAGCTTGGGCCGTTCACCATTTCTATTTGGCTTTTTCTTACAGTTCAGTACACCTTCTTCCCGTTTTCATGCTTGACCATTTTTGACGAGCTGCCCACTGGGCCCTCTTACCAATAATTCTGAGTGGGTTGCAGTCCGGGTTTGCCGTGTAAGTGACAACAGAGTACGATGAGGGTGACATTCCATTCAGGTGGCCGGCCGATGTGGCCGAGCGGTTCTAGGCGCTACAGTCCGGAACCGCGCTGCTGCTACGGTCGCAGGTTCGAAATCTGCTTCGGGCATGGATGTGTGTGATGTCCTTACGTTAGTCAGGTTTAAGTAGTTCTAAGTCTAGGGGACTGATGACTTCAGATGTTAAGTCCCATAGTGCTTAGAGCCATTTGAACCTTTCAGAAAAAATTGCTCTGAGCACTATGGGACTTAACTGCTGAGGTCATCAGTCCCCTAGAACTTAGAACTACTTAAACCTAACTAACCTAAGGACATCACACACGTCCATGCCTGAGGCAGGATTCGAACCTGCGACCGTAGCGGTCGCGCGGTTCCAGACTGTAGTGCCTAGAACCGCTCGGCCACCCCGGCCGGCTTGAACCTTTCAGGTGAGTGCCAGTGAAACCCTAAGCCGTCCCGACATGGGACGTGTTTCTCATCGTTAAGCGTACCAGACGTGATCGCCACCATCGTTGGTGCACACTCAGAAACGAGCTGGTGCATCACACGCGCTCCTCATCCCGATTTGCGACCACAGCGTTCTCAGGGACAGTTGACGGCTGTATATGGTTCACAGGGCAAGCAGTTTATTTCCGAAAATTGATGAGTGTAATACTGCTACGTTAGTTATCTTAAAAAGGACATTTCCTCCCTTGTACATGTGCTACACTCCGATTAAAATTACTTGATAGTTTCCTTTTCACACGTTGGTGGTTTCCTCCAATCATAGCGCACAGTGTCACGTCCGAACCGTTCACCATCGCCAAACTGCACAACTGTTGAGGTGTTGAGATTAAAAAGTGGACATGTCATCATTTTAAAGGTATGAGTTACTAATGTAGTCATTATTTTCAAACGATTCTCCATCTGTTGGTTCTTAAATGCGACTTCTTCAGTGACTTTTCTCCCTGTCTGAGCCAGTGTTGAAACTTCATTTTGAGCAGAAATAGGACTTGTCACAGACAGAAGTCCCTATATTGCGCGAAAGAAATTGAGGAGAAGGAGGAGATTAATGTTTAACATCCCGTCGACAACGAGGTGATTAGAGACGAAGCACAGGCCCGGATTAGGGAAGGGTGAGGAAGGTAATCAGCCATGCCCTTTCAAAGCAACCATCCCGGCATTTGTCTGAAGCGATTTAGGGAAATCACGGAAAACCTAAATCAGACTGGCCGGACGCGAATTTGAACCGTCGTACCCCCGAATGCGAGACCATTGTGCTAACCACTGCGTCACCTCGCTCGGTGCGAAAGAACTTGAGGCGTGATGGCAGCACCGTAGCGGGATGCAGTAAACAAAATAGAGTACATTGTCCAGTCAAAATGCGTCTCTTTTTCACCCGGTAGCAGTGGAATGGTAAAATACGAATATCCTCTGGTTAAGACTGCATCAGCACCTCATTTTCATAATATGCCGAGAGTCTACATAGACGTCATCCTCTGAAACCTGAGAAACTACAGAATACTTCACGCGTGATTAATGTTATCCCTTTGCAGTTGTGTGAGTATTTCGATAATATTCTAAAGAAATGTGACAGTAATGAAGTGACTGTTGGAGCGGAAGACAACGAATCTGGAAGTTTGGGACAGTGATCAGGAGTGACAAGTTTATGAACACAACACTGATGAACGAAAACACCGCGAGGTTGAATGCCTCGTGGTAGTGTTGCGGGCACGTGACGCTGTAAGGAAAGAATGTAAGCGGATGAAAGACGGATGGGCAGTCATTACTGCGAAGATAAGGGCCACAAATGCAGAAATACACTGACATAAGCCGTTTTGACAATGCGCACATTGTTGCGACGCTGTGACTGAAAACGAGAATCTCTGAAACGATGAACCTGATCGCCTGTTGGCGTACTACTGTCGTGAGAACCTACGGGAAGCGTTTGAGGTATGATGAAATGACGAGTAGGCCGTGTGGTACTGGACGACAACGTCTCATAACAAAATGTGGAAGTCGGAGGAGCCACCACCGTGTAATAGAGGAGAAGCGCGATCTGTAGCAGATCTCACGACAAAGTATAGCCGGCCGAGGTGGCCGAGCGGTTCTAGGCGTTACAGTGTGGAACCGCGCGCCCGCTACAGTCGCACGTTCGAATCCTGTCTCGGGCATGGATGTCTGTGATGTCCTTAGGTTAGTTAGGTTTAAGTAGTTCTAAGTTCTAGGGGGCTGAAGACCTCAGAAGTTAAGTCCCATAGAGCTCAGAACCATTTGAACCATTTGACAAAGTATAATGCTGGTGTGAAACTTCCTGGTAGATTAAAACTGTGTGCCCGACCGAGACTCGAACTCGGGACCTTTGCCTTTCGCGGGCAAGTGCTCTACCAACTGAGCTACCGAAGCACGACTCACGCCCGGTACTCACAGCTTTACTTCTGCCAGTACCTCGTCTCCTACCTTCCAAACTTTACAGAAGCTCTCCTGCGAACCTTGCAGAACTAGCACTCCTGAAAGAAAGTTTTAATCTGTCAGGAAGTTTCATATCAGCGCACACTCCGCTGCAGAGTGAAAAATCTCATTCTATAATGCTGGTGCATGCACAACGGTTTCGGAGTACACCGCTCAAAGGCCATTGTTGAACACGAACTCCACATCACGCGACCCTTAAATGTTTGTGTGTTGACCCAACGAAATCGTCAGTTACGACTGCAGTGGGGACAGCGTCACTGAGTTTTCACCGAGGATCGATAGAAACAGGTCGCCTGTTGAATGAATCGCATTTCTTGTTACACCAGATCGATGGCTGGGTCCTTACACGCCATCGTCCAGGAGAATGAGTTCAAGAAACATGCACCGCGCCACAGATGCAGGCCAGTGAGGCCAGAATTATGCTACGGGGAAGATTGACTTGGGATCCCATGGGATCTGTGGCAGCAATCGAAACCAACATGACAGCAGTCAACTGCGTGAACACAACTGCGAAGCACTTGCATCTCTTCATGCTTGAAGTCTGCCCCTACGGCGACGACATCTTCCAGCAGGATAAATGCCCATGTTGCAAGGTCAGAATCGTGCTACAGTGGTTTGAGGGTCGTTATAGTGAACTCATGTTGGTGTCTCGGCCAGAAAATGTACGTGATTCGTATCCACTGGAACACACATCGGGGCCACGTGCGGGCCCGTAAACCACCATCCCGTAATACAGAGAGGCATCTGGTGCCACACACTTCTGGAATACAGTCAAGGACTTGTAGAATTCATGTCAAGCAGAATCTGTGTTGTACTGTGTTTGGAAAGTGAAACACCACGCTATTAAATAGGTGGTCATAAAGTTTTGACTCATCGGAGTATGTGCCTGTCAAAATAAACAGGGTTGTTTAATAAGTAAAAAATATGGAATTAACTCTTCCATGTTACAAACCTAGGCACTAAAAAGGATATTGTCTTCCATTATATTATCTGTTTAGATACATATTACTTAATTATGAATCTTTATATAAATCATATTCATGTGCATGAACATGAAATTATTAGAAAAAATATTGTGCTTGAGAATATACTTTTTTTTTTTAGTTACACGATATTCGTAAGTAAATGAGTGTTGTTTAAATCAGAAAGGGTATATGTCAGTTACTTTATATTACCATTTTGTATTATTTGCCTTATTCTATGATTAAAGATTTTGGTGTAAAATTGTATACTTCCTGATGAGCATTTGGGAGTAACTGTAAGGTCTGGGAATAATACTATTCAAGATTATACAGTTGTCTTTCAATATATCTCAAAACTACTGTTGAGTGGCATGTCCTTCTTTTGATCTCAATACCTCAGTTGGCCAGGTCACTCCCAAGTACTTGTCCGACTTTCTTTCTTGATATGTTTAGATCCTGGACCTTGCGTCTGGCTCTTTTATTTCGTATTTCATCACATGTTCTAACGATGCCCAAAACAATACACACACACAGACAGAAAGTTCTTTTGAATGAATGATTAAGTAATACTGAATTACGATCGAATCAGGCGGTGATGTAGATAGGAGTCTTGAGTTCGTTGGTCTACATTCCCTGGAATTTTCACAAAATAGAACAAACTCACTCGTGAGAGACCGCGCTCTGATATGTACGAATATTGCTTAACAGCCTTCTATTAAAGTAATAAAAATCTCCCACAATCATTTAGAAAACACAAAACAATCAATCACGTTTGTCTTCGTAATATCACGCCTCGATCCAGCACATTACAATAGAATTGTATACTATGCGATCGTGTCTTTCATGTTATGATGTCCAGAAGGCTTTAAGTCTGTAACTGACATTTATTACAAATAAATAGTACCAGAGAATGACACTTTTCTGAGCAATCTTCAAAGTGCTGTTGCCTCAAACGGCGTACTTTAATCGTAACGTAAGTCATAATACGAAAACAACCAAATACGAATATTCTTTAACCAAACGTGTGACATTTCCTATCATTTAAACAAAAATTTGTACCGACAGTTCATTTTCGAGAAATTCTCGATGTGCTGATCGCTTTGAAGCAGCAAGTATTCATAGGAAGCAAGTTGTACGTACATCAAAAAATGTTTTGCGTCACCCCGGTTCCCAGAACTGCTAAGGATAGATGTTGGCTGTGAATACTGTATCACAGTCAAAGGCCCTTTGACTGTTCAAAAATGTCACTAAACCCGCCCAAAGATGTAACCAGCAATGCATGAGGAGCGCCTATGAGAAGGAGGGAGTCCGACAGCCGATCCAGTCATTCCGCCAGGGAGGAGGTACACGACTCGTCTGTAGTTCAACCATGCCTAGAGGGTCAATACCGCGGTTCGTTGCGTCCGCATTGTTACTTTGTGCCAGTTAGGGCTCTCGACAAGGGAAGTGTCCAGGCGTCTCGCAGTGAACCAAAGCGATGTTGTTCGGACATGGAGGAGATACAGAGACAGCAACTGTCGATGACATGCCTCGCTCAGGCCGCCCAAGGGCTACTCCTGCAGTGGATGATCACTACCTACGGATTATTGCTCGGAGGAACCCTGACAGCAACGCCACTATGTTGAATAATGCTTCTCGTGCAGCCACAGGACGTCATGTTACGACTCAAACTATGCGCAATAGGCTGCATGGCGCGCAACTTCATCCCCGACGTCCATGGCGAGGTCCATGTTAGCAACCACGACACCATGCAGCGCGGTATAGATGGGCCCCAGCAGCATGCCGAATGGACCGCTCAGGATTGGCAGCATGATCTCTTCACCGATGAATGTCGCATTTGCCTTCAATCAATCAGACAATCATCGGAGACGTGTTTGGAGGCAATCCGGTCAGGCTGAACGCCTTAGACACACTGTTCAGCGAGTGCAGCAAGGTGAAGGTTCCCTGCTGTTATGGGGTGGCATTATATGGGGCCGACGTACGCCGCTGGTGGCCATGGAAGGCGCCGTAACGGTTGTACGATACGTGAATGCCATCCTCCGAGCGATAGTGCAAAGCATATCGGCAGCATATTGGCGAAGCATTCGTCTTCATGGACTACAATTCGCGCCCCCATCGTGCACATCTTGTGAATAACT
Source organism: Schistocerca serialis cubense (assembly GCF_023864345.2). NCBI lineage: Eukaryota > Metazoa > Arthropoda > Insecta > Orthoptera > Acrididae > Schistocerca > Schistocerca serialis. The sequence continues at coordinate 604,382,164 of NC_064643.1, forward strand.
TTCTTCAGGATAACGACATCGCTCGACTAGAGTGGCCACCATGTTCTCCAGACATGAACCCTATCGAACATGCCTGGGAAAGATTGAAAAGGGCTGTTTATGGACGACGTGACCCACCAAACATTCTGAGGGAGCTACACCGAATCGCCGTTGAAGAGTGGGCAATCTGGACCAACAGTGCCTTGATGAACTTGTGGATAGCATGCCACGACGAATACAGGCATGCATCAATGCAAGGGGACGTGCTACTGGGTATTAGAGGTACTGGTATGTACAGCAATTTGGACCACCACCTCTGAAAGTCTCGCTGTATGGTAGTCCAACATGCAATATGTGGTTTTCATGAGCAAATAAAAGGGCGGAAATGATGTTTATATTGATCTCTATTCCAATTTTCTGTACAGGTTCCGTAACTCTCGGAACTGAGGTGATGCAAAACCTTTTTTGAAGTGTGCAGTATAAAACCACCTACATGGACTTCAACTTAAAAAATCTAATGTTTTCGTGTAAACAATAGCATTGACAGAAAATCCTCTATGTGTTCCTCACACTGCTGGATCTGCATATTGTACATAGCAGAACCAAGAGCGCTCCTGTAATGACATCCTGTGGTACACTATACATTATTTGTGTTTCTCAAGTCTCTTTACTCACCAAAAACTTTAGGACAGATCACTCTGTGTCCAACTCTGGCTTTACCTTAACACGACACTTGTCAGCGATGAGCGAAACCTAGAGCAACAACTGTCATTTTTTGGACCGGTAATATTTTTCGAAGTGATATTCTAGATTTTTTTCATTCCTTGCAATAGTCAGTTGTTCAACTTCTGTCATTTCGATTTACTTATTAGTGTAGTTTACTATCTTAGCTTTCACAGTATTTATGTCCTACGAGATTGAATACGTGCGTCAGTAGCAAAAAGCACATCTGGAGCTTCAGCAATGGTTGCCAGAATGTCGCCCGCAGATTTTATTTGATTTTATCAGGAACGACAACTGGAAATAAGTCAGAATGCTGCTTTCAGTTCGAACATAGAAAAACAACAGAATTAATGTTTTTACATGAACAAGGGTTTCTGCAGTGATTCAGATCGTTTCGTCTTCAATAAATTTAACCTTCAATTTCTAAACGACGCATTATGACTGCGTTTCTCTATTTGCAATATCTCTCTTACAAACTAGAGAGCGAAAAGCGCAGTGGCCAAAGGAACTTGAGAAAGGGAGTGGGAGTGGGGGATCAATTAGTTAGTACTAGGCAGCAAAAGAACTTTCTTTTTAATTATAATACTTTAGTAGATGATACGATCAGTGCATTATCGGCAGAACAGAATTCCAAGGTTTTTCCAGACTTTCCCCGCGCAATGGTGAGTCCGCAGTTCAGCTCTGTTGCGTTCGCACTCGCGTTACGTGCTCCTTGTTTTTGAAGCACGCGGCGCGCTATGGGGGATTGGCGGCACGTCCCCGAAGGCCGGCGCGCCGTACCTGCCGCCGGTCCTGGAGTCGTGTGGAACCAGTTCTGGGTGTGCGCCACTTTGCGGCTGACCTTCTCCTTCGAACGCTGCCCAAGTCAGATGTGAAAGTGTGACCGGTGCCGACTCTGTTTTTCTCCGTTTTCATCTGCTGCTGACCGGAATGCCAATCTCAGAAAACAGTCACTGGCTGGCGGGCGCGCGTTACGCGACGAACGGCGAGAGCCATCCTTCGGAATGTCGTTAGATGTTTTTTTTTATGTCGTGTATCTGGCAAGTAGTTACTTTGCTAAAAAGGGCGTTTCTCAGTACGCACGATGTACTATTCGGTGCTCCCAATATACATCAACAACAGCCGTGCCCAGTACCCGGACATCACCTCGCAACATTATCCTCGTACAAGTCCTATTGGGGTGCATATTGCACCTCTAGCATTCCTACCATTTTTGAACTGCATCTTCGTATCCTTTACTTAAGTCTACATGTACGTCTACGTGATTACTCTGCCATTACAATAAAGCGCCTGGCAGAAAGTTCAATGAACCACCTTCGAGCTGTCTCTCTACCGTTCCATTCTCGAATGGCACGCGGTAAAAACGAGCACTTTTTTTGTGCGAGCCCTGATTTCTTTTATTTTATCGCGATGATCATTCTCCCTATGTAGGTGGTTGCCAACAGAATGTTTTTGCAATCGGAGAAGAAAACGTGATTGAAATTTCATGAGAAGATCCCGCCGCAACGAAAAACGCAGTTGTTTTAATGATTGCCACTCCAATTCACGTATCATATCTGTGACACTATCTCCCCTATTTCGCGATAATACAAAACCCTTCTTTGTACTTTTTCAATGTCATCCGTCAGTCCCACCTGATGCGGATCCCACACCGCACAGCAATACTCCAGAACAGGGCGGACAAGCGTGGTGTAAACAGTCTAGTAGATCTGTTGCACCTTCTAAGTGTTCGGCCAATGAATCGCAGTCTTTGATTCGCTCTACCCACAATATTATCTATGCGATCGTTCCAATTTAGGTTATTTGTAATTGTAATCCCTAAGTATTTTGTTGAATTTATAGCCTTCAAATTTGTGTGACTTATCGCGTAATCGAAATTTAGCTGATTTCTTTTAGTACTCGTGTGAAAAACTTCACACTTCTCCTTCTTCACGGTCAAAAAATGGTTCAAATGGCTCTGACCACTATGGGACTTAACTTCTGAGGTCATCAGTCCCCTAGAACTTAGAACTACTTAAACCTAACTAACCTAAGGACATCACACACATCCATGCCCGAGGCAGGATTCGAAACTGCGGCCGTAGCGGTCGCGCGGTTCCAGACTGTAGCGCCTAGAACCGCTCGGCCGCCCGGCCGGCTATGAAGCATGTTCATTTTACGTTTGACCTCACGCCATTTGCACAAGGCCACTCCGGCCAGCATTCAGGGTCAATTGCCCCTTTCCGCACCTTACAGATATCTTATCTAAATCATTTTGCAAGTCGTTTTCATCATCTGATGACTTTACAAGACGGTAAATGACAGCATCATCTGCAAACAATCTAAGACGGCTACTCAGATTGTCTCCTGTGTCGTTAATATAGATCAGGAACAATAGAGGGCCTATAGCACCGTCTGTGTTTCTGCTTCCTGTTCTTGATCAGCATCCAGTCTTTGTCCCTTTAATTTGATTTGCAACGTGGGAAAGAGTAATAATTCGGTCGGCGCTAAGTTCGATCGTTAATAAAGCTGTCATCTAATTTTTAAGCATAACATCTTGCATACTGTGCCCCACATCCGGTCACACGTCGTCATTATGCAGCAGCTAGCTGTTTTATGCTTTCTCTCTGCTTCTTCTATTTCTACTTCTTCTTCTTCCTCTTCTTCTTATTCTAGCGAGGTTTGCTTATTCATGATTTGGCAATTTCTTTCAACTCCATGGCCGAGTGGCTCTCCTGTCAGCATGCGCGTCATTCAACGTTTGATAAGAAAGTTCTTTGTGCCATCTGTCTCTGAGTTCATGAATTCTATAATATCTGCTACGTGTTACCTCGTGCTTTTACCATGTTTATCGTGCTCTCTGTGGTGCAGACTGGGATCCAGACCGGCATTTGCCTACGCAAGCCCGAGACCAGACACTGACTGGCCAGTGCACTTGGCCAAAGGATTCCATCCGAATCTAGTCACCTCCTCTGTCTCACCATTTAGCGAGCTGCTGCCTTAGGCAGTACAATCAAATCTGTGCAGCTCCTCTGTTTTCATTCTTCTTCTTCCTCAACCTTGGTCTCATAACACTATATCACCCTATTGTTCAGTTGGGATGAACTCGTTACAAGCTTTTTTTTTGGCCCGTCTAAGAATGTATCTACTATCACGACGAGACTTAGTATTTTAACGGTCTTAATCATAAACCATACCTGCGCCACTAATCTAAACCTTCACAGTAAGGTCAAAATCCTTTTGGAGCTGTTGCCGAAGTCTCTATCTCCCCTGGAAACTTGTAACCAGTATTGCTTCCGTTCATAGTGCACCAGGCTAACACATTTTGCTGCATTCTCCTCCATGTTAGGCAATCTGACCTCAGTGTGTTAAGAGACCTTGGACGACCAATCTACGATCTTGCAAAAGCAAAAACCTCGACTCTGAATTACGAAGGATGACTGTCGATCTTTTTTCAACTTTTTCTTAAATGCCAATGCTGGTCTTTAAGTTAGTACTTTACCTAAAGCGCTCTCACGAAACGTTTTGGGTGTTTCTGCCAAGTGGTGTTATTTCATCTCTGCCACACAAAACTTATGGAAACACAGCAATGGACATACATTCATTGGTGGTAATGAAGCAATTCAATCAGTTTGTGACACTTGCTGTATTACAAGGGCCGTAAATTAGTAATGAAACTCATTTTTTTCTCTGGTCAATTTCGGTTAAAAAATGGAATTATGAAATATTCCCTTTTCAGCTCCTATAGTTTCATGTAGTTCTGATAGGTGGCAACGCTATAAGTACCCTTCAAAATGGCGTCTGTAACGGAGGTGCTATTCAAGCAGACAGATGTGACTGAATTTCCCTTGGAGGAAAACCAGACCATCGCAGATTGTCTGCGGAGACCTGAAAAGAACAAAACCACGGTGAGTCGTTGGGAGAAGCGTCTGTCGTCTTCGCAACAAGGTCGCGCAGTCCGATCTCCCAAGTGCCGGCACGCCGCACACCTCTGTGTCGCCTGCAATGTTGGAACGTGCGGACACTGTCATTCGAGGTGGCGGATTGCATTCAGACGCCTCGCTGTGCAGCTGAACGTATCTGATGACAGTGCAGTCACGCACTGAACACCCCTCGTAATTTACGTAGCGAATGGAACAACGTACCAGCAGGGTTTCGCTGGGGTACGCTTTACTGATAACCACATGTGTACGAATTTCAAATTTCAGAAACTTACGGATAATACTTCATATATTTTCCCTTCCACCGAAAGCGGTTGCTTCACAGCGATGAATTTTTAAAGGTTCTGCAGCAGCTGTCTGGTGAAGATCTTACTGCCGTATAGTACAGACCCAAACGTCTGTGACTTTTTTGCTCTTTGAACGTCTGGAGACTTTTCTATTATAATGTGTAAGATCACCAACAAGTTTAATTTTGGCGCAATTTCCTCCGCCTTTAACGTACACTCAGGCAGACTCGCTTTCACTTATATTACAATGATTCCTTGTGCGTAGAACCATAGCAGTTGATGCCATAAAACATGTGTTTGCTTTTGTCCTATCATAGAACTCACTTATTTGAAAAGTACGGTAAGCAGTAATGTCCCTTTCATTAAAGCTCTCAAGTCTTCCAACTGATGCCACTTAATCTCCAGGATACAGTACTATAGCTACAGTCACCCAACCATTTCCATGATCATTGTCAGCAATATTATCCACAGTAAAATTGAACACAGCTCCACAAAACACTCAAGGGCCGTGTAAAAACACTTGAGCGCTTGCAGGTTGAGCATTTAATTCAAGCCGGCCGGTGTGGCCGAGCGGTTCTGGACGGTACAGTCTGGAACCGCGCGCCCACTATGGTCGCAGGTTCGAATCCTGCCTCGGGCATGGATGTGTGTGATGTCCTTAGGTTAGTTAGGTTTAAGTAGTTCTAAGTTCTTGGGGACTGATGACCTCAGAAGTTAAGTCCTGTAGTGCTCAGAGCCATTTGAACCATTTAATTCAATATCATCTACAGCTTTCTAAGAGACATTATTGCTTACCGTACTTTTCAAATAAGTGAGTTCTATGATAGGACAAAAGCAAACACATGTTTTATGGCATCAACTGCTATGGTTCACAAGGAATCATCGTAAAATAAGTGAAAGAGAGTCCGCCTGTGTGAATGTTAAAGGCGGAGGCAACTGTGCCAAAATTAAACTTGTTGGTAATCTTACACATCATTATAGAAATTTAATGAAGTTCCATTCTTTATCTCCTTCCTTTATATCCCATCACGTCTGGAGACTTTTGAAAGAATACGAGATGTACAATTTTTGAAAGTTAGGTGATCTGCTGCATATACTAAAGAATCCCCCATTAAGTGAAAAATAAAAGTAATAACTCTTTCGTGGCGTAAACACCCAAGTGATTAAGCCGTTTTTTGCAAACTGGGAATAAACATCTTGCGTCAACACACTGACACTACACTAAAGACGTTGACTTACAATCAAGCCAACCGAGCTGCATGCACGCACGAGAAATTTATCTCGTGCGACAGTATAAGTAGAGAAAAATGGACGTGCTGAAGCACATCGTGTGCGAATGTAGTGGGAAAGAGCTGTACCTCACGTACTCTTGGTCGTACGTAATGCGGCGACTTACGGAGTACAGGCGTCCTAAATGTAGCTGTGATACCGGAGGGGAACTCTAATGACGTGAAATGTACTTGGCACGAAGCGGTCACATTTCCACGCAGCGAGAGTTGCGGTGTTCCGCAGTCTGTTACACTCCTCCGCCAACTTCCGCCGTCTCATTAGCCGCATTAATGAAAGAGAAAGTGAGCTCATGTCAGCCACATCATCCATCCAGTAATTGCCAGCACCTCTTCTCACCAAGTCGCTGCAGAGTTCCGACGTGACTGCGTGATGAATTAGCGGTTACTGTAACGACACAGCTGTCTTTGTACAACGTTTATGGCCAAGAGGCGCCGGTAATAGGCCAAGGAAGCCGGGAGCTGGTTCATACCCTAATAAGTATAATTTGGCAGAATACTAGGAAGCGTTTCCTATTTTATATTATAAGGGGCAATCAAAAAGTTACCGTTCGATGGCCGTACAGTCCAGAATCGGTATGCCAATCAGGCTACGAGCCGTGAACATTGAGACAATAATTCTACCAACGTACCACGTTGACTATACCTGTTTGGTAAAACACGGTATGCTGCTCCGTGAAGAAGTCAGTAACTGTCTTATGCACATCATCGTCTGACGGGAATAATCGACCCTTAAAGGTCTTCTTTAAGGGGCCGAAGGTGGGATAATCTCGCGGGGAGAGATCAGGACTATAGGGCAGGTGCTCGAGGGCCTCTCACTGAACTCTTGCAGACTTGATTTTTTTCTGGAGGAAGGAAAATTTTCGTTTATGCCCTACTGTTTTTAGGTGAATGGTTTTAGATGCAAGATATACACAAAAATATGTAACCATTTTCGAAACACTGGCTTCATTTTATGAACTGAAATAACTAATTACGAAACATTCTCTACTGTAATAAACAGTAAAATGATCATTCAGTAATTACCATGCAGAATAACAATAACAATATTCAATTCTACAACGGAATATAGTGAGCCTCAATCTGTATATTGAGCAATCAGTAAAGGAAACAAAAGAAAAATTTCAGAGTAGGTATTAAAATGGAGAAGAAATAAAAACTTTGAGGTTCGCCGATGACATTGTAATCCTGTCAGAGACAGCAAAGGACTTGGAAGAGCAGTTGAACGGAATGGACAGTGTCTTGAAAGGGGGATATAAGATGAACATCAACAAAAGCAAAACGAGGATAATGAAACGTAGTCGAATTAAGTCGGGTGATGCTGAGGGAATTAGGTTAGGAAATGAGACACTTAAAGTAGTAAACGAGTTATTATGTGGGGAGCAAAATAACTGATGATGGTCGAAATGGATGGGATATTAAACGTAGACTGGCTATGGCAAGATAAGCGTTTCTGAAGAAGAGAAATTTGTTAACTTCGAGTATAGATTTAAGTGTCAGGAAGTCGTTTGTATGGAGTGTAGCCATGTATGGAAGTGAAACATGGACAATAAATAGTTTGGACAAGAAGAGAATAGAAGCTTTCGAAATATGATGCTTCAGAAGAATCCTGAAGATTAGATGGGTAGATCACATAACTAATGAGGAGGTATTGAACAGAATTGGAGAGAAGAGAAATTTCTGGCACAACTTGACTAGAAGAAGGGATCGGTTGGTAGGACATGTTCTGAGGCATCAAGGGATCACCAGTTTAGTATTGGAGGGCAGCGTGAAGGATAAAAATCGTAGAGGGAGACCAAGAGATGAATATACTAAGCAGATTCAGAAGGATGTAGGTTGCAGTAGGTACTGGGAGATGAAGAATCTTGCACAGGATAGAGTAGCATGGAGAGCTGCATCAAACAAGTTTTTGGGCTGAAAACCACAACAACAACAACAACAACAACATAGTGGGCCGCCCACATCTGTACATTCTGGTGGTCACAGGCTGCTGCGCACTGCTGCGTTGACTTGCTGATATTTTCATGGTGATGCCCAAAAGATGGCAGCGCTTTTGCAGGATGAAAATGCTGAACATTCACAAATATGTACCTCAGGTTTCCATTGAGAAAAAATACTTGTGTCGGAGCTAAGGCATAGTAAAAGTTAATGCACACAACTGTAAACAGAGGCTCTGAAAGGGTTAGGTTGGCGTAACTTCTGTGTTACATTTGCGATGAAGGGACGTGTGTCATCATGAAGCAGCAGCAATTCTTGTCGCATTATTCCACAGCGGTAGTTTTCTCCCCATACACATTCTTCGTTCTCCCCATGAACGTCAACCGATGTTTGCCCTTCGATAGCTAAGAGAAGAATAACAGCACTTTCGTAGTGTTTCGAGGCGGTTGTTAATAATATCGCCACAGTCCACCTTTCCACATTTACCGCACGTACAATGCGACAGTAATCCTTTGTCTACATATCGGTGCTGATACACCCGAATCACAGTCGCCCTACGTTGCAGCAGCGGCCTTAAACGGGAAATTTTTGATCGCCCCTTATACTGTTCAAGTCTTTGTCTTCCTCTACAACTTTTATCCCCGACAGTTGCATCCATCAGGAAAGTGACGATTCCTTCATGGCTAAAGAGGCGTCCTACCAACCGATAGCTTCTTTTACTTAGGCTGTTCCACAGATTTCTTTTCTCTCCGATGTAGTACTTCATTAGTCATCCTGTCTACCTTTGTGATCTTCGGCATTCTTCTATAGAAATGCATTTCAGAAGCCACTACTCTCTTTCTGTCTGTATTGCTTACCGTCCAACGTATCACTTCCGTAAGAGGCTGCACTGCAGACGAACTATCAGAAACTGCATCCTAACACTTCACTTTATACTACGTGTTAATATCTCCATGCTACCGCCAGTCTCCATTGACATGCTCTCTACTTCAGCCATCATCAGTTATTTCTCTACCTGAATAGCAAAACTCTTCTACTGCTCTCTTCCTAATTTAATTCAGTCAGCACAGGTTCATTCAATTTTTCTACACTTCATTAATCTTGTTATATTTCTGTTACAGACATTGCTAAGTAGTTTGGAGTTTAACGTAGGACATTGGCGGAAAAGTGATTTACGTCACCAAATTACTTTCCCTTCTCGGCCAAATACTCACGACGAAAATTTTTCCCGCCACTAAGATTCAAACCCGCTTCCTCTGATTCGTGCGCCAGCACACAAGCGTACAGTAGAGACGTCGTCTTCGAACGCGGCGCCTGTCTCAGAATGGCATTAGAAGCAATGAAATGTCTGTCTTTTATGTTCATAAGTAGTTTGTAAAAACTTCAAACAGCCGTTAACTTGACTTGCAGAATTGTTTTGTTTCTATAGCGCTATAAGGCAGTATTACATATGTATCGTTCAACTGGAATAGCGTGCCGACATAAAGTTATTTCTTTTGGATAATTCATAAACATGAATTCATCCAAAACTGATGAAAGTTTTAAGAAATCTACTCCTTCAGTTCCAGCGATTAACAAATTCACCTCTGACTTCAAACGTGGTCCTGTTTCTGCTGGAGACGTTGCAGTTGGTGCGCGTCCCGAAACTGCAGTCGTGGATAAAAGCAGAAAGGCCACAATCTTTTATTGTGCGATCGGCGATTAACGATGTATAAAATAGCTAACGCTATAAAGGTATCAGAACTACGTATAAAATTAATTATGAAATAGCTTTATGGAAGTTGGTTGCGGTATTTGTTGAATATTGACTAAAAACGAATGATAAAACGAATGTCTTTAAAAAAGAAATTAATTGCTTTTCACGTCAAAAGCAAGGGCCCAGCAGTTGAAGCCGCAAACCTAACACCTATTAAAGTTCTGGCAGGAATTTTGTGGTTCTGTACGGAAAAAGGCTACGTCGATTTCTTCCCACTCAAAACGACGTACTGAGTATAGTTAGTTGAAAAGGTATTTATTTCAAACACGTATCTATTCTAATCCTGAGTCAGTCACTTTCCAACCCTACCGTATGAACTTTAAGGACACCCTTTACTGCATCTGCAATATTTCTTTTCGTGAGGCTAATCACATGCACTTTGCTTGGATGAAATATGAAAAATTCAGACAACAGAAGAAACAATATAAATACATCGACGGCAACACTGCTGATTACGAACGTTCTCCTGAGCAAAAGGATACTCGGAAATTACTTAGGGAGAATAAGACTTCCGTATATAACGTGTGTAACTCAGCAAGACTTGCCTCTTACATCATATTATCTTTAATGTTTCATAAGCTTATATTTGTGTTTTAATTGCACAATAGGATAGAATAATTAATTTTCTAGGCCAGAGGAGTCTTTGGCACAAGTTGCGTTATACGTTAATTAAATCTGTTGCTACTTTAAGCAACTAAAACTGTATGACACATTTTTGTAGTTTTTGTGAACACGGTGTATAGAAACATCGCTTGATTGACGTGACGAACGAAATAAAAGTAAAACAGCATGACCCTCACTTCGTCGACACACGTCTCTCCCTGTGCTTCCTTCTTTCCTCTAACTCGGTCTTTCCGGCTTCCCTAGAAGTAGGCGTTACCGAAGACGGCGACGGATTTTATTGCGACAGTGGTAACGGTATCGGTTTTAACGACTAGGTAACGTCTCGTGCACGGAAGTTAAACCGACGTGGCTCGATGAAGCCTTAAGTTTACTGTCACTCAGCCAACTAGCCATTGACATGTCATGTCACTTGAGCATTCGTTTAATAATAAACATGTAGAAGCAGCAGCTACAGCTGGATACTAACGAACGGTATAAAAATAACGAATTCGAAGAATTTTCTGGATGATACTGTTACCAGGCGATAAAACTGTTATGTGTTCCAGCGTCCTGAGTATGCCATGTATTTCGCATCAGACCAAGCAAAAACGCTCGTGAAACAGATGACTACTGACAAAAATTATAGAAAAATGAAGACGCAACTGAAGTAACCTATTGCGTTTGTGATAACTGCCATGCTAAACGCTACACCAGTTTCCAATTACAATTGTACTCCGACTTTGGTTGGATGAGTGATCCGTTTGTCAAATCAGCGGATGAAAGGGCACAAAACCTTCCAAACGTAGCGAAGAAGTGAGAGGCACTGATCGCTCTTCGGACGAGCGCTTTACTTTAACGATTATCATACCTGACAGCCGCAATCTTCGCCGTTTACCTTTTGACAATGAACCAATAGGAAATAACTTAGCGGCTGCCTGGAAAGAAAGTAAAAAAAAAAAAAAGAAGACAGATGCAACCGAGAAAGGAAGTGCCGCTAGAGAGGCACTTCTAATCGGTTTCAGCGGTGTTAAAGACCCGGCGCCGTAGCGTCCAAGGACCGTCGCCTCCCTGCGCGCTGCACCGTAGACACGACAGCAGTTCTTCAGGCCACAGCCAATCACCCCCCACAGCCAATCGCTTGGCTCCACTGGATCGGATAATTCGTTTGCAAACGCTGCAGGCGTAGAGGCTCTTAGTTTCGGCTACCGACACGCTTTCGTTTCGATTCCGCAGGGCCGCTCATTTCGTGAGAGACGTCTACACCATTAGTCACGCAAAGACGACGTCAGGCAAAGTGTCCTGTTTCCCTCAGTTGACAGAACGTACCGAACGTATTAGCAAACGTATTTACTCGCAGTAGATAAATAAATTTTTCCTTCCGCTTTAGTACCCGTAAATTACACTACTGGCCATTAAAATTGCTACACCAAGAAGAAATGCAGATGATAAACGGGTATTCATTGGACAAATATATTATACTAGAACTCACGTGTGATTACATTTTCACGCAATTTGGGTGCATAGCTCCTGAGAAATCAGTACCCAGAACAACCACGTCTGGCCGTAATAACGGCCTTGATACGCCTGGGCAGAGTCAAACAGAGATTGGATGGCGTGTACAGGTACAGCTGCCCATGCAGCTTCAACACGATACCACAGTTCATCAAAAGTAGTGACTGGCGTATTGTGATAAGCCAGTTGCTCGGCCACCATTGACCAGACGTTTTCAATTGGTGAAAGATCTGGAGAATGTGCTGCCCAGGGCACCAGTCTAACATTTTGTGTATTCAGAAGACTTGCAACATGCGGTCGTGCATTATCCTTCTGAAATGTAGCGTTTCGCAGGGATCGAATGAAGGGTAGAGCCACGGGTCGTAACACATCGGAAATGTAACGTCCACTGTTCAAAGTGCCGTCCATGCGAACAAGAGGTGACCGAGACGTGTAACCAATGGCAGCCCATACCATCACGCCGGGTGATACGTCAGTATGGCGATGACGAATACACGCTTCCAATGTGCGTTCACCGCGATGTCGCCAAACACGAATGCGACCATCATGATGCTGTAAACAGAACCTGGATTCATCCGAAAAAATAACATTTTGCTATTCGTGCACCCAGGTCCGTCGTTGGTACACCATCGCAGGCGCTCCTGTCTGTGATGCAGCGTCAAGGGTGACCGCAGCCATGGTCTCCGAGCTGGTAGTCCATGCTGCTGCAAACGTCGTCGAACTGTTCGTGTATATGGTTGTTGTCTTGCAAACGTCCCCATCTGTAGACTCAGGGATCGAGACGTGGCTGCACGATCCGTTACAGCCATGCGGATAAGATGCCTGTCATCTCGACTGCTAGTGATACGAGGCCGTTGGGATCCAGCACGGCGTTCCGTATTAAACCTCCTGAACCCACCGATTCCTTATTCTGCTAACAGTCATTGGATCTCCACCAACGCGAGCAGCAATGTCGCGATACGATAAACCGCAATCGCGATAGGCTACATCCGACCTTTATCAAAGTTGGAAACGCGATGGTATGCATTTCTCCTCCTTACACGAGGCATCACAACAACGTTTCACCAGGCAATGCCGGTCAACTGCTGTTTGTGTATGAGAAATCGGTTGGAAATTTTCCTCGTGTCAGTACGTTGTAGGTGTCGCCACCGGATCCAACCTTGTGTGAATGCTCTGTTAAGCTAATGATTTGCATATCACAGCATCTTCTTCCTGTCGGTTAAATTTCGATTCTGTAGCGCGTCATCTTCGTGGTGTAGCAATTTTAATGGCTAGTAGTGTATTTTTAACTCAAATTACGAAGCAGAATTCAAAATATAACTATTTATGCAGCATCGATACCAATTCTGTTAGAATTATAACGGAAAATGTATCGATCAGCGAAACGGTCTGTGTCCGCAGATCGAGAGGCAATGATAAGTTTCAACGGTATGATGGTTGTTTCTTCTTCGTCGTCGTCTTCTTCTTCTTCTTTAGCACTACAGCCAAAAATGGTTCAAATGGCTCTGAGTACTACGGGACTTAACATCTGTGGTCATCAGTCCCCTAGAACTTAGTGCTACTTAAACCTAACTAACCTAAGGACATAACACACATCCATGCCCGAGGCAGGATTTGAACCTGCGACCGTAGCGGTCACGCGGTTCCAGACTGAAGCGCCTAGAACCGCACGGCCACATCGGCCGGCGCACTACAGCCCTTTGTCCTATTTGGGCATCCTGCCTTCTGCCATCCTCGCCACGTGTCCTAATCAGCAATAGAAATGCCCGCGCTACGTACATTCGCTATATGATCCAAAACAAAATGGTACAGCCCCTCAATGAAGTGGGTTATTGTGCGGTAATTCATTTTCGACAGCAGCAGAAAAGTTGCATCTGTTTCAGGCCAGCCCAGATGACTTCTTTGACCCTCTCCATGAATGTGGTCTATCGAACGGTGAAAATGCCGCATTGTGCGGCGTCTGATGATACTGAAAAAAGGACGTACTACTTTTTTTTTTGATAGAATACTCTTTTAGGGAAAACCAAGACGCTTTTAGTTATAATGCGGTCGTAAACAGGTAGAGAAATGCGTGTGACTATAGTCTTTTGCCGTCTGGACTACAGCAAAGGCTGAATTCGCCTGAGGCGTTAAAGCGGGGAAGCCATTTCTGTGGTCGTAGTTAACAGCGCAAAACCAGGAAGCCGGAATGGCTGCCTTCCTTCACGTGATCCTTACTGGTGCATTAGAGCAGGTGTCACTGAGAATTCTTTAAAAATCTTACCCACGTGACAGATACCACTTCCTCTGTCGCTTACCCATTCGTCTGACTTGACACTTGTGACGTTCTTCGTCTTTAGCTGCACTTCGTATGCGTAGTTTATCTGGAATAGGGACTCATTAAAACACTAAATTAACTGCAGACAAATGGACCAATTGAAATATAGAGAGACCGGTAAACTGAAGAAATTTCAACCTCAGAATTACGTCCACCCACTGTTCAGGAAAAAACCCTCAAAACAAAAAACATGGTGATCACCTAACAAGAATGTAGGTAAATACCAAATGGATCATATTGCGATTTCCAGTCCACATCACAAGGAGATTTTAAACTTTAAAGTTTGCAAAGAAGCAAACATTTACACAGACCACTACCTAGGCCAAGTCAAACTAAATTTAAAGCCCCAATAATTCAGCAAAAGAAAGTCGACAATTTCTAATCTGACACTAGTAAAAATTAACCACTACTATTAGAGAAGTGACTCTTGTACAGAACGTTAGCACAGAACTGAAAACAACTCAAACACGTTTTGAGAACCTGCCAAAACCAAATCTTCTAAAAAGGTGGAAAAAGGCTACTTGGTAGGGTGAAGACTGTGAAGAGGCAGTAATGTCTCGACACACGTCATTCTAAACATGAAATAGTAACAAATCAGAAAATGCACAAAACACTTTGCTGTCAAACAGAAAAAAGGTTCAAAATTATACAAACAAAAACACAATATGAGAACAATCAACTCCGAGAAACTAAAGAATACTTTTAAAAAATCGTTCCTTTTTATAGAACATTTCAAACAAAGGTAAATGGATAACAACCACAAAATCTCTGGCTCAAGAAACAAAATCGACAGTTGGCACTTAATAACTAAGTAAACTGCAGAGAACTTCGCAATTTTTCTAAAAAAAAAGTTCTAAATTGCCCTGAGGGCACAGAAAGATGTCCACCATAAATTCCTCCTAAAAGTAGTCAGGATTCACAAGCACCAAATGCTTTGCTGGGCAAAGTAAAAGGTTAAAAAATAACCAAGCATATGGTAAAGACATCACTGTCGAAGAACTCTTGAAATCATTTGGCCCATAAACCTTAAAAGAAATTACATTGTTCATTCTTTGTCAAACAAAGATAATTCCGGTTGATTGGGAAACTGCATTGATACATCCACTAGAGCACACAATAAGGGACACAGAGGAATTTCCTCCTTCCTGTCCCACACAGCTTAAGTGCAAAATTTGAGAATATCAAGTAGGTTTCAGACTAAATACGTCTTGCCCAGCACAAATTTTAGTTCCAAGACTAATTTCCAGAAATCAAAAAAACTAGCTTGGACCTTTTTACTCTACAAAAGCTTATGACTCAGTGAAACGTAAGTCTCTCTTCCTAATTCGTAAAGAACCAGGACTGGCTCTCAAAACTACTGCAGTTACTGGTGCAATACTAAATGGTACAAAATCTAAGGTAAAATTGCGGGAGAAATTTTGGAACACTTTGAAAACAAAGCACAAGCGACACAATGTAATGCGCTCCCTCCATTACTTTTCAAAAGTGTCTTGGAAAAAGAGTGACGAAAACTAAAAGTAGACGAAGAAATCAAATTAGGGAGAAGCAATAGTAGGACAGTCTGCTTACCTTTAGCAGATGACCAGACGATTCTATGTCAGGACATTCAAGCAGCAAGGGAACAATTAGAAATTCTTAAAAAACAGAAGAAAGACTTCTAATTTTTTGAAGAACCAAAACACCCGTCTAGCAACAACTTGCCACAGAACATTCTAAAAACTAAATACGGAAAAATCGATAGAGATTCTTAGTAGAAATTTTTTAAGTGAAACAATTTAGGAACATGCCTGGTAAAGATTGTTAGCGAAATTCATTGTCACAAAACGGAAACAGATTTAAGGTTTACAAAAGATATATATTTTAAAAAATGCATCTCAAAATACACAAAATTGAGACACTACTTCACAGTTATCGAACCAGAGTGTGTTACGAGACTGAATCAGTCATTTTGAAAAGAAAGAGAAATACAAAGGAAATCCAAAAAAGAAAACTAAAACTAAACGGGAATATTTTAGGACCAACTTATGCCGAAGAAAGAACAACAGCCGGCCGAAGTGGCCGTGCGGTTAAAGGCGCTGCAGTCTGGAACCGCAAGACCGCTACGGTCGCAGGTTCGAATCCTGCCTCGGGCATGGATGTTTGTGATGTCCTTAGGTTAGTTAGGTTTAACTAGTTCTAAGTTCTAGGGGACTAATGACCTCAGAAGTTGAGTCCCATAGTGCTCAGAGCCATTTGAACCATTTGAAAGAACAACATTTATTCCTATATGAAAATAAACAGGCTAAAACTCTACAGACATTTTAGAGGACTGGAACCAACCAGGTTAACTAGCCAAGTTATGGAACTGGACGAAACTCGGAGTAATGCCAAAATCGAAACAATACAATGAATCGGTTCAGTAAAAGAAGACCCGGAGGGAGCAGAAGACACGGAGGAAGCAGCAATAATACAACTAGAGTACCAGACACAAAAAAAAATTTGGAAGAAAATTGACGGCTAGCCAGCTGGCCTGCAGGAAAACGCGACAACGAAAAAACTTGCTCTGTTGGGTGCAAAAGAACCCCTTCTGGGGGAGTGAAAGTAAGATGAGCAAAATGAAAAGCTGCAACAAGAATTGAAAATTTCCCTTGTACATCGCATGGTCCAGCAGGATACAAACGAGAATAATAAATATCTTTGGTGTTGTTGCTAGCTCGGTGCGAGCCATTCGATTTCACACCACGTCGGCCATTTGCGTGTCAGTTCCGATACATCTTTTATCGAGCAGCTTCTCATATGGCAGAGACGAGCCTGCTCCACACCTTTCCACCACAGAAAAACCTGATGTCACCACCGGGCAACGAATAGGCAGTTCGATTACTGATTCGAGGTTACAGCTTATGGATGCTCTTTCGTCAGCTTCGTTAATTAATAAATTTGGACACGAAAAACTAGTTTAGTGGTTTGTCTATTTAAAACTTTTTCGTTTCACCTTTTCTTTTTCTTTTGCACTCCACAGATTAGGCAACGTTGCCTGTTCCGGCTTCAAAATTTATCTCACCATAGTTTCCTTGGTCTTCACGGATATCTTGTTCCCTTAGGCCTATAGTACAACACTTTGCTGGAGGTCCTCTTTTTTGGCATTTTCTCAATACACTTCCTCCTGTCATCTCTCTTTTTTGTTCATTTTTAGATTTCCTTTTATTGTGCTTGAGAATCTCATTTCGGCAGCCTATATCTTGTTTCTATTAGCTTTTGTCAACGTCCATAATATAGATCTGTACAGAAAAGCAGGCACAGCCACTACTTTGGAGAACTTCATTTGCGCTTCTTTTCAGGTTTTGGTTTCTACGTTTCTATTTATTGTACCGCATGTTTGCTGGAACGTGGGTAATTTATTTTTAAAATCCGTTTCATATTTATAAGTGACATATGTTCGCAAGTAATTACAACACAGGACGTTTTCTAATATACGCTACTGACCGTTAAAATTGCTACACCACAAAGATGACGTGCTACAGACGCGAAATTTAACCGACAGGAAAAAGATACTGTGATCTGCAAATCATTAGCTTTTCAGAGCATTCACACCAGGTTGGCGCCGGTGGCGACACTTAGAACGTGCTGACATGAGGAAAGTTTCCAACCGATTTCTCATACACAAACAGCAGTTAACCGGCGTTGCCTGGTGAAACGTTGTTGTGATGCCTCGTGTAAGGAGGAGAAATGCGCACCATCACGTTTCCGACTTTGATAAAGGTCGGATTGTAGCCTATCGCGATTGCGATTTATCGTATCGCGACATTGCTGCTCCCGTTGGTCGAGGTCCAATGACTGTTAGCAGAATATGGAATCGGTGGGTTCAGGAGGGTAATACTGAACGCCGTGATGGATCCCAACGGCCTCGTATCACTAGCAGTCGAGATGACGAGCATCTTATCCGCATGGCTATAACGGATCGTGCAGCCACGTCTCGATCCCTGAGTCAACAGATGGGGACGTTTGCGAGACAACAAACATCTGCACGAACAGTTCGACGACGTTTGCAAAAGTATGAACTATCAGCTCGGAGAACATGGTTGCGGTTAGCCTTGACGCTGCATCACATACAGGAGCGCCTGCGATGGTGTACTCAACGACGAACCTGGGTGCACGAATGGCAAAACGTCAGTTTTTCGGAGGAGTCCAGGTTCTATTTACAACAACATGATGGTCGCATCCGTGTTTGGCGACATCGCGGTGAACGCACATTGGAAGTGTGTATTCGTCATGGTCATACTGGCGTATCACACGGCGTGATGGTATGGGGTGCCACTGGTTACACGTCTCGGTCACCTCTTGCTCGCATTGACGGCACTTTGAACAGTGGACGTCACATTTCAGATGTGTTACTACACGTGGCTCTACCTTTCATTCAATCCCTGCGAAACCCTACATTTCATCAGGATAATGTACGACCGCATGTAGTAGGTCCTGTACGGGCCTTTCTGGATACAGAAAATGTTCTACTGCTGCCCGGGCCAGCATATTCTTCAGATCTCTCACCAATTGAAAACGTCTGGTCAATTGTGGCCGAGGAACTGGCTCGTCACAATACGCCAGTCACTACTCTTGATGAACTGTGGTATCGTGTTGAAGCTGCATGGGCAGCTGTACCTGTACACGCCACCCAAGCACTGTTTGACTCAATGCCCAGGCGTATGAAGGCCGTTATTACGGCCAGAGGTGGTTGTTCTGGATACTGATTTCTGAGGATCTATGCACCCAAATTGCGTGAAAATGTAATCACACGTGAGTTCTAGTATAATATATTTGTCCAATGAATACCCGTTTATCATCTGCATTTCTTCTTGGTGTAGCAATTTTAATGGTAGTCCGCAGCTCGTGGCCGTGCAGTAGCGTTCTCGCTTCCCACGCCCGGGTTCCCGGGTTGGATTCCCGGCGGGGTCAGGGATTTTCTCTGCCTCGTGATGACTGGGTGTTGTGTGACGTCCTTAGGTTAGTTAGGTTTAAGTAGTTCTAAGTTCTAGGGGACTGATGACCATAGATGTTAAGTCCCATAGTGCTCAGAGCCATTTGAACCATTTTTTTAATGGCCAGTACTGTAGTATCAATGATACTAACTTTGCTTCTAACGGTAGATTTACCTTCGGATGTCACTGTTTTCGTTTTATCTACGGAAATTTTAAAATTCTAATTCTCACATAACTGCTCTAACATATATACTCGTCTTCAGTTTTACTTATAATAATCTGATCATCTGATCAAATAGTGTCGTCTTAAGCGTAAAATTTGGTTCAATGTAATTGCCTCCATTAATTTTGTACATCCATTCTCTAATCAGAATGTCTATATAAATTGTAAACAAAATAGGAGAAAATCTACAACCCTGCCTCACGTCTTTGAGGATATCTTTTTACAACAACTTCAGTCTCCGACATGTACACAGACTATTGCGTCTTTATAATACATGGACGATACTGCGGTGCCTCTGTTGTTAAGAAAAACAATGAAAACAGTGCAATGTTCCTTCGGATACGCAAGCATGTCTGAAGAAAGTCTGCATCGTTATTCTTAACAAAAGATGCACTGTAATACTGTATTAATCCGCCGATATTAGACAGCGACTTTCAGTTAAAAAATGTCGTCCCCTGTGCGGGAATTCCATAATCTGCGTACAAGTACAAGTACAGGTTGTGGCGTACAGAGTGAGTCGCGCACGGATAGCCAAAGCGATTAAGGCGACCGCTGGCGTAAGGCGGAAATCCGGGTTCAGATCCCGGTTCGGTACAAATTCCTTTCTGCAGCTGATAGTTGTTCGTCTTCGCAACTGCAGATACATTTCATGTATTTATATATACTTTGTAATACTTTAATGAGACTATTAGGATATTCTCTGAGTCATCACTTCCCATAATTTTTCCATATTTACTCGATCGAATGATTTTCCATAATAAAAGCTATATGAGTTTCAAGGTAACATTCCCTTTTCAAATTCTCTTATCTGCTTAAATGTGAAAGAGACATCGTTACAGGGTCGTACCTTTCTAAAACAGTTTTTTTTTTGTTCTAGTAATAAAACATCTTTGATGACTCGGACTCTTTTCCTTAATATTCTTACATATATTTTATATCCTGTATTCAAAACACTTATTCCCCTATAATTTCACCTTTCTGTAGGTAAATTTTTGTACATTTCTGACGCTGCTTTCAGTATTCTGCATATTTTCGCAATCATCGATACAAATTCAATGTAGCTAAAATCGGTTGGTGCCGCTTACTGTCTCCTCCCGCTGGTGTATCAGCAGGCAAGCCATTTTGATTTCATTCACCTTCTCCATTAACGGGCGCGGTCCGCTAGGCGAAGGAGAACCGTGGCACCGATCGTATCGAGGCGTCACGATGTGCTGGCGACTCGGAAACTCGTTTCGTGCTTTTATTTTCACTCGCCAGGCTAAACGCTGGACTCGTGACCGAGTTCCAGATAATCTACTCTGTTCATAGGTATACTCCAACAGCGCAAGTATGCAAAGATATTACGCGCAATATCTGAGCTTCGTTGCAGGTTAAGTTTCCTTTTCGTCCATCAAATTCTGATTGCTATAAGTTCTTTCCTCATTGGTATTTATAAGTCTTCTCATCTCGTTTTTTATCTGCTTTCTGAAGCATTACAGTTTAAATGTTTCCATTATCTTCCCATCCGTGTTTCCCACTGTCCACATTTTATTTTTTCCAAATATTTTATTTCCGATGTCTATTTCGGAGTGAAAGTTCCACCGCCAAAATATCGAAGAACTGCAGGAGGCTTTCCGTGATGACCTGGTGAAGGAGGCGCACAATGATTCGTTAAAAAATTGAATGTTTCCTTATAATCCTAACTTGGCAAGGCCCTGCAGCCGATGTTATGACCATCCAAACTTTCTTGAAATGACAGTCACCCTGTTACAGGGAGACCAAGAGATTAACGTGAAATCCGAACTACAGTGCAGCTTGCCAATTTTCACATGTAAAAATAGTTTCCAGCAGTGAAAGAAACGATATAGGACAGAAGTCCTGGGAACGACCGTGGACTGAAACCAAGGGTGAAGTTGGTGCGTGCACATGGGGGATGTGTACTCTGGGTTTGAATGAGGGAGCACAGGGTTGTGGATCTCGAGTGATTGATTTTTCCAGTCATGACTGTCTAACTTCGGTATCGACAGCGTGCAAAACTGATACTAATCAACACGGCTGATGTAAAAGAAAACAGTACTATCTTTGTGTCAAGTTTGGACTCGTAGCCCGAAGCAAACACAAGAGACCGAGTCACACGCATTTAACGTGGTCCCTTAGAAAGCTGTGATGTAGACTTACGGTTTCAGACAATTACTTGCAATCCGCGGACTCCTGGTAAAAACGTCTTCACTATAATTCGCAACGCAACGATTTAATAAGGACATTTTATGTTGAGTACTATGCCAAAGGGTTCGAATCCTGCCTCGGGCATGGATGTGTGTGCTGTCCTTAGCTTAGTTAGGTTTAAGTAGTTCTAGGTTCTAGGGGACTGATGACCTCAGAAGTTAAGTCCCATAGTGCTCAGAGCCATTTGAACTATGCCACAGAAAACTTTTGTCTCGTAAACAAAAAATCTTATTCCGTCGCCAGAAGGTAAGAAGTGCTACATTACAAACGGCTGTCGTAACTCAAGAATTAAATACCGGGAAACGGGGACAGGAATGATAAATAACGCCACATGGCTTCTGAAGACGTTGTGAGAAACGAAAAAAACTAAGATAATTTTTAATCAAGATATTTCTGATATACTATGATACACCGCTTTGTCGTCATTCTTCCTTACTGTTGAACTCTCTGCGATTGAATTTGAATTCGTAAAGCGTAAATTATATTATAGTACTCCGTGGGCAACATCATTACAATGACAAGTCATTCAAATCTCGCATAAGTAATGAGCTGAGAGGCCAAAAGTTACGTGACGGATTGTCCCATTTGAACACGTGCCCTGTACGATGTCTGAAAGTTAGGGCTAAATACGTCATATGGAGCCAGTACAGACACGATAACTGAGCCGTATGTTAGAAACAAGTTCGTAGCGAACAGGACAGCGTAATCGCGAGGTAAAGGAGACGACGGACGACCAAAGCGGGTGTTCTGTCAATAAAACGTAGTCTTTGGTTCGCCTTAGCAGCAACATTATCTTTGTGATCGTTCCTGTTCAATTTGTTCGTAATTGTAGTTCCTAGGTATTTAATTGAACTTACAGTCTTTAGATTTGTGTTACTTATCTGTAACCGAAATTTAACGGGTTCCTTTTAGTATTCATGTGGATGACCTCACATTTTTCATTTTTTAGGGCCAGTTGCAACTTTTCCGGGCATATAGTACCTTGTTTAAATCATTTTGAAACTACGATGTAACGATATTTCACTACCCGGGTTATTCCGAATTACGATGCAAAGTTCCTTCGAGCATGCAAGCGTGAAGGAACAGGCACTGCGGCGACTACGTCCGTTATGAAATACTTGAAATGTATTCGCAGTTGCGAATATGGACGACTATTAGCTGTATAATGGAATAACGACAACGAAAATTTATGCCGGACTGGTACTCGAACCCGCATTTCCCACTCATTATGAGCGATTGCCTTACCATTTGTTTTTAAATCTTATTTTGTTCGCTTTCGTTCATTGCATATGCTCGGGGCGGACGTCGTAAGACACCCGTTTAAGTTCGTTGTTGATCAATTAACTTAGTTTTTTTTTTATTACAGAGGGCAGCTAACCCTCTGACCGAATACGCTGAGCTACCGCGCCGGCTACCATTTGGCTACCCGAGTACAAGTCGCGGCCACATCCAATTTTCCATATGTCATCAACGATGCGTCTACAACCTGTACTCGTACGTCCATAATGTATATTCCGTACAGGAATACATTATAGTTGAAAGTCGCTTGCCCGGTATCAACAAGTCTTCGAAATAAACACTCCAAAAACGAATTCACGGAATCCATATACTGATGGTTCCAGTTATGCAAGTATCGATATATTTGTCTCTACATGGAGCGCATAGGGGTCTGAAGATAACATTAATGAGATGCCGAGCATGGTTGCCTAAACTAAATAAGTTCTCAAAAATACGGGTATTTGGCGATTTTCCTTGCTAAATATTACACCGGCCGCTGTCCCGTATTCACGATGGATCAACCGAAACATGGCGGTGTTGTCTTTAAATCTTGCTGAAATATCCACTCCTTCGTGAAAAGCGTAGCACATGGCTTACAGTTGTTTCTTCGGCATCTAGGGTCTTGGGTTGTTTTGGGGAAGGAGACCAGACAGCGAGCTCATCGGTCTCATTGGATTAGGGAAGGACGGGGAAGGAAGTCGGCCGTGCCCTTTCAAAGGAACCATCCCGGCATTTGCCTAGAGCGATTTAGGGAAATCACGGAAAACCCAAATCAGGATGGCCGGACGTGGGATTGAACCGTCGTCCTCCCGAATGCGAGTCCAGTGTCTAACCACTGCGCCACCTCGCTCGGTCATCTAGGGTCTCTCGCAGATGGTGTCCTAGGTCCTTTTGACGTCGCAGCTCTTGGGTAGCTGGACAATCCTCGAGGACGTGACGTAACATTTCAGTTTCTCCACAAAACCCCAGCGGGGATTCTTCCGGTCGTAGCAGAAATTCATGAATTATTTGGTTCGTCCAATTCTGAGACAGCATAAGGCAATACCCTCCCTTGTTGAGCTCCATAGTGAACTCTGCTAGACCTTGTTGGTGAGTCTGACGGCCCGTAGGTTACTGGACTGTGTAGCATCTTGCCATTTCTCTTCCCATTTCCTGAGGATATGGCGTCGAGTGTGGAACCGAGGTGAGTGCGGTGGTTCAAAAATGGTTCAAATAGCTCTAACCACTATGGGACTTAACACCTGAGGTCATCAGTCCGACACGCCAGGGTAGCCGAGAGCGCTAACGCGCTGCTTCCTGGACTCGGGTAGGCGCGCCGGCCCCGGATCGAATCCGCCCGGCGGATTAACGACGAGGGCCGATGTGCCGGCCAGCCTGGATGTGGTTTTGAGGCGGTTTTCCACATCCCGCTAGGTGAATACCGGACTGGTCCCCATGTTCCGCCTCAGTTACACTGCTCGCAGACATCTGAACACATTCGCATTATTCCATGGATTACACTCGACGCAGACAGTTGGGGTACACCAATTCCGTCCGGGGGGAGTACGGGGTGGCGGCAGGAAGGGCAACCGGCCACCCCTTAACCATTAACATGCCAAATCTGATTAACGATGGCTGACCCTGCGTAACTGCGGGACAAGGCTCAAGCGATAGAAATAGATAGAATCTGAGGTCATCAGTCCCCTATACTTAGAACTACTTAAACCTAACTAACCTAAGGACATCACAGTTTCCATGCCCGAGGCAGGATTCGAACCTACGACTGGAGCAGCAGCGCGGTTTCGGACTGAAGCGCCTAGAACCGCTCGGTCACAGCGGCCGGCTTACTGCGGTGGTGACCGTGGAGGTACAGGATGGTTGGGGGGGGGAGGGGGGGGGGGAGGGAGGGTTCGCAGCCGGCAGGTGGCAACGACACGGCGAGAGGTGGCCTGCCCGCCGCCCACGCGTTGCCAAGCCCAGCCCAGTCCAGTCCGCCGCGCTGTGCGCCGTGCGTGCAGAGCAGACGCAGCAGGGCACAACACTGCAGCTGGAACAAGAAGATTCGGAAAATGAGGCATAACCAACTAAACCG
Source organism: Schistocerca serialis cubense (assembly GCF_023864345.2). Taxonomy (NCBI): domain Eukaryota; kingdom Metazoa; phylum Arthropoda; class Insecta; order Orthoptera; family Acrididae; genus Schistocerca; species Schistocerca serialis. Next base: position 604,407,214 of record NC_064643.1, read on the forward strand.
TGTACCGTGCACCTCCAAGTATCAGTTGAAATGTAACGAAAACCTCGAGAGAGAGATTTAAATCCCCATTCTTGGCCGCGCCCTTGGGTCCGTGGTTTGATTTGCACGGATGTCACAGCAGTTGCCGGTACCCAGGAAAAGCGCGGCTTTGTCCTACCTGGAGATGGTTTGTCAGTCTTTCCGTAATCCTCTTAAATTGGCTGTACTCGGGGCCTATCACGCTGCCATGCCGGTTTAAGGGTAACTGATGTTCGGGACGGCAGCCCTAAAGTGAGCATCACTTCGCAGAAGATACTCTTTAACTTGAGAGGCAAACGGCCAATGAAATTCTTGCATTCTGCTCCTGGGATTCATTGACCGAAAGGCCTGTATGTGAATGTGATCTCGCGAAATCGAGGAGTCGAGCGGCAGGCCTCTCTCGTATTGGAGATAACTCGTGGGGCGAAGCTGAGATACGTTTTAAGAATGTCGAGTGTACCCACTCGGGAGTGAGTGATTCCCTATGATAACTCAAGTTGTTCTCCCAGTGTGGCAAGCTTTGACAGAGATCGCCAGTTCGCAGATGTGCAATACTGCTTAATTTATCATTCTACTGGGAGCACATTACAATTTTAGTGACTGTTAATGTGCTCGGTGGGAGAAGCCGTATATTAAAATGTAAAGCCATTAGCCATCTGAGGATGATGTTTAATTAAAGAAATGGAATGGGGAGGTCTCACTGAAGGCATTAAATTCCACATGTTTCTATCGAAACTTGAAGTGTTGTAACAAGCTTGTTTGCGTGGCTATCATCCACAGCAAGCATAGAAATATTCGTTCTGTAACAGGGTGTCTACGTAGACAAGAAAAAAAAATTCCCGGATTTTTCCCAGAATTCCCGGTTAAAAACACAATTTCTCCCGGATGAAATTACGTATAAAGCGGGTGAAAATACATCTGTGTTAAGTAACAGTATACTTTCCCTCGGAGCTGTAAAACCTATCAGTCCTTTGAATCGTAATGGTCTTATACCGGCGGAGGACGTCCCAGCACTTTAGGAAACGAAATCCAGGATAAACAATGCGTTTGGAAAGTTGTTTGATGTGAGACAATATGCACAGAGTTTATTTTCGTACTGCGGAAGTATATACACAAATTCCACAAATTACAGCACGGTAGGTTCCGAAACTCTAAAATAGAGATTGTGTTGAGCGATGCACTTTTGTCAGCCAGTCATAGCTCATGTCACGTGATCTCGCTAGCAATTGACGGCAGTTATTCAGAGCACGAGACCTACGAGAAAGACAGGCCGCGGCGAGTACGTTGCGAAGGTAGGCCGAGCTCGCTCAAGTCAGCATAGTGCGTGTCTACACCGGTTAACTCTTAAGTAGATGTGTATGTACGAACGAGAATTGCATCGTCTATTGGCATCCACTGTTATTAGTCCTACAATGATAGGAAGTCCGTAGGCCTACTAACAGGCTCTAATTTGGCAATTAAAATCGTGCCAAAATGATTATCAGTTGCGTAGAAAAGTCGAAGTGTTCTGGCATGAAGAGACTTATGACATTGCTCAGTAACACATTATGCACATTTTTTTGAAGGTCAATAACATTTTTTGCCATCGATTGCATAATTTTTTATCTATGAAAGAACAATGTTAAATATGAAAACTAACTTGATGCTCAGTCTTTTTTTAGCGTGTGTTATACGTTAAGTCATATCAAATACAAATGTGCCGGTAAAATTTTAAATAGTGGCATAAATGACTTATCTTCTGGGCCCGACATTTTTCAAATGCCTGATCCTCAAAGTGTTACGTTTTGAATGAGAGTTACAACGCCCTGTGATTTAAGAAACGCACTGCACGTTCTCACACGTAACATAAATCATCTTGCGTCGAAATTTACTTTGAAAGTAACACCTCTCAAGCCACTATTCGTAATATTTTCTGGTGATCTGTTAGAAATATAAACAATTGTGACGTCACGTACATCGAATGCACGTTAGTTGTTACGGACGTACTGCATAATCTTCGACCTAAAGCCTTTGACACTTTTTACCCATTTTCTATGCAACTAAACTTTTATTTTGGTGTTATTCTCTGATTTATGTTTCATTGCTGCAGTATTATTCAGCAGTAGTGGACTAAAGTTCTTTGTCAGCGTATCAGATCATACACGTCAAACCTACAAAACTTTAACTGAAATCTAAAACAATGAAAAATCCCGGAATTCTAAAAAATTCCCGGGTTTTTCCAGGATTTGTCCTGGATGAAAAAATTGCCGGGTTTTTCCCGGATCTCCCGGATGTCCCGGGCCGTATACACCCTGCGTGAATAAAGATCGCCTTTTTCAAATGTTCAAATGTGTGTGAAATCTTATGGGACTTAACTGCTAAGGTCATCAGTCCCTAAGCTTACACACTAAGGACAACACACACACCCATTCCCGAGGGAGGACTCGAACCTCCGCCGGGACCAGCCGCACAGTCCATGGCTGCTCACCTTTTTCTTGCCGCAGAATGTGGACTGGGCCGGGGCCGCGACTGAGCCTTCGCACGACGCCACGAAAGCAGCGAGGACGAGAAAGACGAAAATATTTCAGCGTGACTGCCGGGGAGAAAAGTGATCGAGCAAGTTTTCACAGTACGCAGACTCGACGCACTGCATGAAACCCGCCCATAAGTCTAATCCTATCTGGTTTTGTCGACGTATTCAACAAAGTCCAACTGGACACTTGTTTATAAATAAACTGCAACACCTTCAGCTGCACTGCAAAAGTAAAGCTCTTCTCAACGCTAACACTGGCTTAAACACCTCAGCACCTTACAACGCACTGTCCTGTTGGATGTGGGAAGTCCGTTCTTTCCTCTGACCTTTCTGGATTGATTAAATTAGCTGTAGCGAAATCCTGCTGTTAAACGTGGACTCAGAACGGCTGTAAAACTTGGCACATTTCACACAAACAAATCTATGTAGGAAGTGAAAGAAGCAATAAGGGATATAAATTCCTGGGGCTGGTTGAGGAATGCACAACGGATCTTTCGATTAGTAATATGACACTCATTTGGCCACCGAGCATGCACTATATTCTTTTACCTCCCGTACTTAAAATGCTTCCGTGCAGAAAGTGTTTCGAGCTTCTATTTCCCATGTTAGTAGCGACTTCAGACTGTAAGCTACAGCATGTCGCCCCACGCTAGCATCACTGCGGAACAGGAGTGTCGCAGTGTCAGAGGAGAGAGTACGTGCTCTGGGCTTTCTGCTGTGGTACAGATAACGGGTGCATCACAGTGTGGGAGTGAAATGAGCTGCAACTGGAAACGTACTGTACTCCGAAGCTCAAGTACGAGGGATAGAAAAATTCTTGTGGGCCAAATGGCACACAGTTCAAAATGGTTCAAATGGCTCTGAGCACTATGGGACTTAACATCTGAGGTCATCAGTCCCCTAGAACTTAGAACTACTTAAACCTAACCAATCTAAGGACATCACACACAGCCATGCTCGAGGCAGGATTCGAACCTGCGACTGCAGCAGTCGCGCGACTCCAGACTGTAGCGCCTAGAACCGCTCGGCCACCGCGGCCGGCGGCACACAGTTCCACCGAGAAAGTCTGGCAGTGTATGGACCAAATGCAATGTCTACTGAGGTCGGTGGTCGGTTGGCGGTGTCAGAAGTTTGAAGCTTGCAAGTGAAGTCAGCGACGAGTTACAGTCATTTATGTCGCATGTTTTGAAACACGAAGAGACGCGCGCCGTCTAGCCCAGGTAGGTTAGTTTGCGCTGACGTAGAACCGCGACACGTAGAAAGAAACTAGGTTGTCACAGTAGTATGAAAGGAAAGTAACGGAAAGTGTTTGATTTGTAACTATACAGGGTGAGTCACCTAACATTACCGCTGGATATATTTCGTAAACCACAGCAAATACTGACGAACCGATTCCACAGACCGTACGTGAGGAGAGGGGCTAGTGTAATTGTTTAATATAAACCATACAAAAATGCACGTAACTATGTTTTTTAACACAAACCTACGTTTTTTTTAATGGAACCACGTTAGTTTTGTTAGCACATCTGAACATATAAACAAATACTTAATCAGTGCCGTTTGTTGCATTGTAAAATGTTAATTACACCCGGAGATATTGTAACCCAAAGTTGACGCTTGAAACCTCCGACGTTCAGTTGCGTGTTGTAACAAACACGGGCCACGGTCGGCGTGGAGGACGCATAAATTGGCCAGCCCGTTCTCCTGATCTTACACCTTTGGACTTCTTTCTGAGGGGTACGTTAAAGGAGAATGTGTACCGTGATGTGCCTACAACCCCAGAGGATATGAAACAACGTATTGTGGCAGCCTGCGGCGACATTACACCAGATTTACTGCGGCGTGTACCACATTCATTACGCCAGAGATTGCAGTTGTATGCAGCAAATGATGGCCACCACATTGAACATGGCCTGACATATCGGGACACACTCTATTCCACTCCGTAATTGAAAACGGAAACCACGTGTGTACGTGTACCTCACCCCTCATGGTAATATACATGTGCGTCAGTGAAAAAGACCAAAAAAAGTGTCAGCATGTGGACGTAATGTGCTGTTCCAGTCTCTTCTGTACCTAAGGTCCATCACCGTTCCCTTTGGATCCCTATGTAATACGGTGCTCTTCGATACACACGATCGAACAGCGGAGGAGTGGTACTCAAGCGTCAACTTTAGGTTACAATATCTCCGGATGTAATTAACATTTTACAATGCAACAAACGGCACTGATTTCGTATTTGTTTATATGTTCAGATGTGCTAACAAAACTAACGGGGTTCCATTTTAAAAAAACGTAGGTTTGTGTTAAAAAACATATTTCCGTACATTTTTTTATGGTTTGTATTAACCAATTACACTAGCCCCTCTCCTCACGTTCGGTCTGTGGAATCGATTCGTCAGTATTTGATGTGGTTTACGAACATATCCAGCGGTAATGTTAGGTGACTCACCCTATATAAGACGAAGAAACAGCTTTTCTCTGAGTTTGTGTAATACGTTTTTCGGTTTGGGTCCCCGCCTTTGAGTGCGTTTTTCCCTGGTGCTGTAAGGCCGTACAGACGTGGGTAATGCAGATCAAGAAGGAAGACGACCAACATCGACCACAGACTTTAACGTTCCGAGCATTGTTTACAGAGATATGGTGCCTATGTTGACAAAGAATGTGACGCATCTTTGTCAGTTTGAACTGCAGTACAGAATTCAGTAAAAATTACTTGGCCTGCCATAATAACCTGCCAACGGCCTTGCAGCAGTGGTAACACCGGTTCCCGTCACATCACCGAAGTTAAGCGCTGTCGGACTTGGATGGATGACCAGCGCTGCTGGCAAGCGGGGTCCACTCAGCCCTTGGGAGGGTAACTGAGGAGCTACTTGACTGAGAAGTATCGGTTCCGGTCTCGTAAACTGACATACGGTCCAGAGAGCGGTGTGCTGACCACATGCTCCTCCACAATCGGCATCCAGTGACGCATATGGGCTGAGAATGACACGGCGTCCGATCGGTACCGTTGGGCCTTCCAAGACCGGATTGAGTTCAGCCATAAGAGCCAGTAACTTGCTTTTTGAAGTTCCCTCGTAGGATTCCAAGTACGATATATACGCTAGTTTAGCGAGATCATCTCGTAAAATCATTGGAGTAATATTCTCGAATTGAAAGAAGTAAAACTTGAATGTCCCGTATCCACAAAAACACTCACACGAGCACACACACACACACACACACACACACACACACACACACACACACGCGTGGAGAACTGTGCAGGAGACAGAGCAACCATTGCAGTACAACATAACCGACAATATTCTCACCGGGCGAACGGTTCAGACTGACTATTGTAATGCAATGCAACGAGCTACAGAAATTTCTGCGATGCTGTGCAGAAGAAAAGGAAATACCAGTCTCTGTAACAGCTTTGCACCTTTTCTACAGCAGAACTGGATTTAAATTACGTTGCTGCCGATTGCAATGAGCCCTCGCTAGTATCTTTGGAATCGATTGACGTTGCGAACCTTAGTGTAACAACGCGATCTCTGTGCGATACCAAATTATTTTATATACATCTTTATTATTAAAATTTTAAGCATCTGTGGCACTTTAAACGTACGAGTGTCAATCAGTTATATTTCATATTCGTTCATGGGTAATAGTCTCAGAAAGACTAAACTGATTTTAAATTTCGTGCTCACTTAAGACAGATTCACAATGGGTGTCACGTCACCTTCCATCAAAACACTCTGCAATGCCATTCTAATGGTTGTATCCACACTTTCCGTCACATCGCGTCACCGTTCAAGGTTTCCCGGGAAGAAAGTTTTTATGGCTGACGTCATCCGTCCGCAAGCTCATTTCCTCCCGATGCACAGCCATGCATTCATTTCCATATTTAGTTTCGTCGTGGTTTTCGTAGCTGATGTCAGTTGTTATTCTAAATCTGTTGTTCGTTATTTGTTATAAATTGTTTTGTTAAAACTTATAATTTGGTAATGTATGACGAAAGACTAACTGAAGCAGGGAGGCAGCAGCCTGAATCGTACATGCACGTACTAAATTATTTGCCCTCTACTATATTTATAAAGTGGTTTTTTGTAAATTTCGGTACCGTATTTAATATTTATTCTGCAACGAAATGGACTGCAATATGGCTGCAACTTGAAGTGAAAAAAGTACTGCGAGTAGAATCAGATTGACGGTAAGTTGAATTCATTTGTATGTTGCCAGACATTTGTAATGTTTCAGAAAGAAATGGGTTAAAACCTTCAGACATTGCAAAGCGCCAAAATCATTTCTTTTAGGAGTAGTTTGTTTAAATAACTGTCTGTGCTGGCTTATTTTGTGTTAAGTTGCTCTCTGGTCTGTGTGTCAAATAGTTTTGGAATGATCAGTGGTCAGTGTTTGTGTGGTTTCACTAGTTAACCGCAGTACAAATAAGGCGCTTTAACAATTAAAAGCCAAATACGAGATGTAAAGTGAACCTATAAACCTTGAAGGGAAATGTGTTGAGGGAGATATGACAATTGCACAAATACCTGAACAATCCAATTTTTCAAGGAATGTGATGGTAGTTCGTAACACTGTGTTCGTTTTCTCAATTCTGGGTGCAATTTGACGTAACAAATGAAATAGACTGCTGCTTCGACTTTCTAAAATGTTTATAAAATGCAGAGTCCTCTTCCTCCAGCTCCTTGTATAGTGTGTGAAATTCCGCTTCTGTGTCACGTAGTGACATTTTTCGGATTGACACTCTTTTTTGCGTTGTTTTGCACTATGTCTTCCTTCTCTAATGCAAGAGCTATCCCTGCCAAGCTGCAAACTATTTGAATCCAATAAATATTTTCGAACAAATTCGGACTCCAGCATCCAGGTACACTGGATGCTTCACAAGTCGTGTTACACACTTCTATACGTTGCAGAGGGGAGTTGGTAATGAAGTTTACATTGGAATCCATGCCCGGGAAGGTCTTCCAACTACGCTATAAAGCGTCAAAGTTATATGCGCCAGGGCCTGTAAATGTGTGTATATACAGGGTGATTCCGTGATGATGTTGCAGACTCTCTAGGATGATAAATGAGGTAAAGGATCCTGTACCGGAAACGAACGCGTGGAAAGCGAAAACCGTCCTGATACCTCTGAGAGTGAAGGAAGGGAGACTGGATTTAACATCCCTTCGACATGGAGGTCATTAGAAACGGAGTACAAGGTCGCACTGCGTCACAGGTGAGGAGGGAAATCGGCCTTTCAAAGGAACCTCTAAGAGTGGAATGCATGTGCTGGGACTGTTGTTGCCAAGATCGTAGGTAGGCAGTTATCAGAGGTGGTAGTATGGACCGAAACAAGAAAAAATGTGTGGTAAACACGGGCTTTAAAACGTATATCTTAAGAGCTATGAGCACTTGCTGAATAGCGTAGATGTGTTTCACAGTAGCGAAGATGGGTAAAAGGTCTTAACGTGTGAATTTTAGAACTCATGTTTACTGGAAACCTCTGGCGTGCCACAGGGGAGTGTTATGGGACCATTGCTTTTTACAATATATATAAATGACCTAGTAGATAGTGTCGGAAGTTCCATGCGACTTTTCGCGGATGATGCTGTAGTATACAGAGAAGTTGCAGCATTAGAAAATTGCAGCGAAATGCAGGAAGATCTGCAGCGGATAGGCACTTGGTGTAGGGAGTGGCAACTGACCCTTAACATAGACCAATGTAATGTATTGCGAATACATAGAAAGAAGGATCCTTTATTGTATGGTTATATGAGAGAGGAACAAACACTGGTAGCAGTTACTTCTGTAAAATATCTGGGAGTATGCGTGCGGAACGATTTGAAGTGGAATGATCATATAAAATTAATTGTTGGTAAGGCGGGTACCAGGTTGAGATTCATTGGGAGAGTCCTTAGAAAATGTAGTCCATCAACAAAGGAGGTGGCTTACAAAACACTCGTTCGACCTATACTTGAGTATTGCTCATCAGTGTAGGATCCGTACCAGGTCGGGTTGACTGAGGAGATAGAGAAGATCCAAAGAAGAGCGGCGCGTTTCGTCACAGGGTTATTTGGTAAGCGTGATAGCGTTACGGAGATGTTTAGCAGACTCAAGTGGCAGACTCTGCAAGAAAGGCGCTCTGCATCTCGGTGTAGCTTGCTGTCCAGGTTTCGAGAGGGTGCATTTCTGGATGAGGTATCGAATATATTGCTTCCCCCTACTTATACCTCCCGAGGAGATCACGAATGTAAAATTAGAGAGATTCGAGTGCGCACTGAGGCTTTTCAGCAGTCGTTCTTCCCGCGAACCATACGCGACTGGAACAGGAAAGGGAGGTAATGACAGAGGCATGTAAAGTGCCCTCCGCCACACACCGTTGGGTGGCTTGAGGAGTGTTAAAGTAGATGTAAATGTAGACATTTTCTCATTGTTTTCCTCCATACTACCACTTGTGACAGTTTGTCTACCCTGCAATGTTAGCAACAACAGTACCAGTACATGTATTCCACTGACAGAGGTGTCAGAACGATTTTGGATTGTAACTTCCGACTCGTTCGTTCCCGGGACGGGGCCCTTACCTCATATTGATACATTTATCCTTCTCCGTCATCCAAGAAAGTTTGTATCAAAAAATGGTTCAAATGGCTCTGAGCACTATGCGACTTAACTTCTGAGGTCATCACTCGCCTAGAATTTAGAGCTAATTAAACCTAACTAACCTAAGGACATCGCACACATCCATGCCCGAGACAGCATTCGAACCTGCGACCGTAGTGGTCGGTCGGTTCCAAACTGCTGTCCAGGTTTCGAGAGGGTGCATTTCTGGATGAGGTATCGGTTTAAGTAGTTCTAAGTTCTAGGGGACTGATGACCTCAGAAGTTAAGTCCCATAGTGCTCAGAGGCATTTGAACCATTTGAACACATACATTTACAGGTGCCGGAGCCGGCGCCTGTAGCTTTGACGCTCTGTAGCGTCGTTGGATGACGTTTCCGGACAAGGGTTCCTATGTAAAATTTGATCTACTAAGTCCTCTCTACAACCGCTAGAAGTTTGTGACATGAATTGTGAAACACCTTGTATAAGCTACCGTCTTGCGTATGTACATTCGCACGTACATGCAGCTGAAAATCATCTTGCGAAAATCGGAGTTCGCGCGAAAAAACAGTTGAGGACAGCCGTGCGAGTGAGTCACGTGACGGATTGACTTGACGTGACGGCCAGTGTGAATTGTCTTTATTTCTGAACAGATTTCGCTGGACCAGCACGAGGAAGTGCCGCAGGGAGACGGCGCGCCTTTCCGCCGGTGTGTATAACTCAACTGGCCGCTCTGTGGGCCGGGCGGGAGGTATGGCGGCCGCGTTGCTGTGGCAACACCGCCACCGCACTGGGGCTCCGCCAGCCGGCGGGCCCGGTCTACCTCGCCAGGGCCGAGGCGAGGCGCCGCGAGCGGCCGAACAGACTCTGGCCGGCCGGCCGGAACGCCGACTTGGGCTCTGCCAAGTTGAGCCACGGCACGACACGGCACGCCGCTCTGCACAAAAGGCACGCAGCGCGGGGGGCAAGGCCCAGGGGCCATTCCTGTCTGAGCGCGGAGTCCGCGACGGTATTGCAGGCGGCGACGCGAGCTGCCAGTGGGGGCGTGATCTGCGCGGACCGCTAGTGGAGACCGTGACAGCATGTACGGAGACGTTCCGTTACCGGTCAAAATTTCACATTTCTTAGTCACAACGCGTTTCGGCGCTCGACCTGCAACTGACATGTTAGATCTCATTTCGCGGTGTAACACGAAACACAAAGTGGTTCAAATGGCTCTGAGGACTATGGGACTTAACATCTGACGTCATCAGTCCCCTAGAACTTAGAACTACTTAAACCTAACTAACCTAAGGAGATCACATACACCCATGCCCGAGACAGGATTCGAACCTTGAAACACGTATGTAACATAGCAGCGATGGCGAGGCATTGTAGCATCTGTGACCAGAGAGTATGCGCTTGACCGCGCGAGTGTTGCGAGCGGTTCTCAGTAGCAGTCAGTAGTCGTTGCGAGTCTGTAGTCGTCATGCAGAGCGGTCGGTCAGTAGTAGCAGCCCAGTGCGGTTGTGTGATGTAGGCGGTCGGCAACACTGGTCAAGATGCTGAATAAGGTATACTGTTAATTAATATAATTATTAGATAATGAAAAATTGTAATCATTCTCCAACAAGTTCCCCAATAATAATTTTTATTTCAAAAGCATTTTTTCAAAAATTTAATTTTTATTGAACTAAAGATCTCGTTGCACTTCCCATTTCATTCCACTTTTTTTGAAGAAAAATTTCACTAGAATCACAAAAAAAGGAAATATTATTATTTGCAATGCAGTTCCTCCAAGCGGTGCGCAACAACAAGAGCAGATATGTGACATCGATTTATTCTGAGGTAAGACTTTAATTCTGATTGTTTTACACAGGGCCAAAGACTGATATTTCGGTTTAATTGAATTTCCTTATCACTGAATGGACTTTAATTTTTCATGAGGAATTTATATTTGAGTCAGATTGCGAATTTCACGTTTTTGGTTGCCATTGTCAGCACATTTTTGTGGGCGAGGTTACACTTGGTTCCCATTTCTATTAAGTATTGTCATTACATTCCTTTTAAATTTTTGTGGGAAGGTTACACTTGGCGACACCCAGTCCAGGATCGTATTTCGTTGAGAGTCTTTTGAGCGACAGTCAGATATCTGCTCTTATTTGCTTAGATATAATTAGGATTTAGCGCAACGCTTTTAATAATATTGTGACTTTCTTTCTACAGGTCAACGGCAATTTGTTGCTCTGTTGTATTGGTGTGTTGCTTTTGCATTGTGTTTATTTGTTTTGTGAAAAATTTTGACTATTGTAAAAATGCCGCGAAAGACTGTGAATAGTGTATCGCGAGGTATTACGAACGAAATTACCGGCTCAAATGACTTTACCGATAGGACATGTGACACGCAGTGTAATGATGACAATCCTGCGTCCACTAACAATCAGTGCATTCCAACCACTAATGATGACTTTCACCTTAATGATGAACAAACGAACTCAATTGTCTCGTCTGTTAACTTGACGACAATTGATGACGCAGAACGCTCTATTGTAATGAGCGCTGCAGAGCTTAACACACCCGATTTGGAAAATTCAAGTAACGTACAGGCAAATTTGTCTAAAGAAAATGATCAGGATACTCAAAGTAGGACGGATTTATTTAATTCCGGAACAGTGTCTGACAATGTACATCCGACTGATAAACGTTTTTGTAAATTACAGAATGACCAAATGGTCACACAAAACGCGACAATTGTAGATACACCATCAAACAGTAGTGAGAATAAAGTAGGTAATGTTACTTTGGAACAATTTATGACAATAATGCTACAGTCTAAGAACAATAATGATGAAAATTTTAGACAACTTAGGGAAGATAACAAACAACAGAGTGAAAATTTCAAACAACTTAGGGAACAGAACAGACAGCTTAGTGAACAAATTAGAGACGTTGCCGCGCAGTGCCATGACACTAAGGAACAGTTGCGCACGGAAATTGAGGCTTGTTCACAAAAAAATAGCGAAGAAATAAAGTCGGTTGCGCAAGAATTAAGGGAAATGCAAACAGCCGCGACAGATACACTCAGAGACGAAATTAGCGGAGTCGCCAAACAGTGCTCTGAAAAAGCTACACAATTACGGGACGAGTTTAGAGCAATGACGGTAGAACTTTCGCGCACTATGGACGCAAAGATAGACGCGAAATTCGAACAGCAGAACACTCAGATTAACGAGCGCTTTAATCAGCACATACAGAACAGTGATACGCGTTTCCGCAGATTTATTCAGGATCAAAACAAAGTAAAACGACAAGTCATGGAAACAATCACTGCACAAAGACAAGAGGACAAACGTAAAATATTCGCGAAAGCGAAGACGTATGTAGACAATAATATTACTACAGTGTCCGACAAAATTAATACCATAGAACAATTGAACGCGGAATTACGAGATGAAATTTCTGACCTTAAATCAAAAACAGATACACACACAGTAAATATTCAAACAGTGACAGATAGATTCGAACAATTAGATCTAACACAGGATTGTGATGTTATCAAAGCTGATGTTAAAAAACTGAGCGAAACTACGCGCAAGTTGCAAAAACAGATTAATGCGTCTGATTCTAAAACCGATGATCAGGTTAAAATACTGACTGAAAAATGTGATGAATTGGCCAGTCGTATTGAAGTTATCGAAAATGCTAATGACAATAAATCAGACGATACTGCACCGGTTTCATTTATCCAAACACCTGAATTTCAAAATTTACAGCAGACAATTAATGAGATCGATTCATCTAACAACACGTTACGTAGGAAGTTATCAAATTTACAACAAGAAGTAACAGAAATGAAAAACACTTCTGTTAATAATACACAGCAGACGCCACGTTGCGAGCATTTGTCAGAGTCACGCAGCGTGTATAATGTGAACAATTTACAGAGACTACGCGACTTAAAATCCGAAAAGCCACGCGACTTAAAATCCGAAAAGCCACGCGACTTAAAATCTGAAAAGCTACGCAACTTGAAATCCGAAATGACACAGACGAACAGATTCACACACAAACCTGAACGTGTTATCAAACTGAGTGACGAGAACGTAGATTTCGAGCAATTTGCATTTGTAAGAAAATGTAAGGAATTTAATAATGACAGCGTACAGGTACACGCTTTGCACTGTATACGACAATTTATCTTTGTACATTCACCGCTATTGCCTGTAATGCAGAAGCTAGCTTTGAAACAGATGCGACAATTTGCTATTGTATTTTCATCAGCATTACGTATTATGCAGAAACTGGAATTAGCAAGAATACAGCGATTTACTTTTGAAATTTTACCGCCATTGCCTATAACACAAAAGCTAAAAATTATTTGCAGTGCGTAAAAGACCTCAGGGGATTCATTACGCTTTAATGAATATGTGCCGTAGCGAGCATAGGGCCCCGAGCTGTAGTAGTGCTGTTTCATCTTTAGTTTTCTGCACTGCTGCCTTCTCTTCTACTATCCTTTATATCTATCAAAACTGCTCTTTAACTATTGCTCTACCTAGAATTAAGAAAAATGACAAAGAAAACCCGATGTGACAAATTTTTAGCGAATGTGACAATTTTCATTAGGCACTCGAGAAATGACAACTACGAGAACTTTTAATAACAGATAAAATTTTAATCATCAGTATGTACAAAATTTCAGCAGTCGCAACCACATTTTTGTAACAATAGATGTTTTTCACCACAATAGCATGAAAGTCAACCGCTTAGCATACCTAACCAACAATGCAGTCTACAAGGTCAACCAAACTTTAATGTTCTGCCGCGTGCACGTATAGTCCCAGGTCCAACAAATAGTAACGCATGGCAAAAAAAAAATAACTACGTACAGACAACACACCATTTCAATTCCTATCGCAATGCGCCGTATAGAAATGACTATCACGACAGACGTAAAAATAATGAGCACAATTCTCGGCGTACATTTAATAACAGTCGATCTTATGAGCAGCAACAACATCAGCAACAACAAATAATCATGAATGGAACAGACAATAGGTGTCATCCATAGCGTAACACATCAGTAAGAAACAACAAAGCAGTTCATATAGTGGATATGCCACAACATTCTCCCGTAAATAATAATACGTACGATAGTTTTTAACCAGATACAGCACAGATTGCATATTACAGTAACGCAAACATTACTTTTGACACACAGAATTTTGCTCACGAGAATGTTATTTGAAACATGCTTTGTTGAATGCACCACTATTATCGCACCCAGATCTTACTAGAAATTTTCCATTGCCACCGACAGTTCCAACACCGCCTTAGGCGTACATATTTTCCAGGAAATAGAAGAAGATGGTTCTATAGTAATTAAAAACATTGCATTTGCAAGTCGCATTTTGTCACCTGCTGAGCGAAATTATTCTGTTACAGAACTTGAAACATTATGTGTTGTATGGGCTTTTACGAGATTTCGGCACTTTCTTTATGGCAGACATACCACCGTTTACACAGACCACAGAGCGATACAATTTTTACTTTCGGCCAAATTCACGCACGATAGATTAAGCAGATGGAAACTTTATTTACAAGAATTTAATTTTACAATAGTTCACATTCCCGGCACACAAAATGTTATAGCAGACGCACTATCGCGTTCTCTCGGCAACAATCAGCAAGACGTAGCAACCAACTTCTGCAAAACAAATTTCAGTGTCATGTACATTCAGCAAGTTGCATTTGAAAATTTTATTTCATCTTCATTACAGGACATAGCAAAAGAACAAAATAAAGACAACGTGTGGAAAGAAATTAAACACCTTTGGCTAGATAAGAATAATGTTACGATTAGAAACCACTACACTGTGCGCAATGACATTCTGTTTCGCCGCTCTCATCCTGACAGCAACAATTGGTTATTATGCATTCCTGACGAACTGGTTAACAAATTAATTTGGTACACTCATTTAAGCTACGCACATTACGGAGCACGAAAATGTTTCCTTATACTGAGACAGAACTGTTATTTTGCCAACATGGAGAAACGTATACGACGAGTTTTAGCGTCTTGTAAAATTTGCCAGAAAGCTAAATCAGACACCACTTCACATATTCCTCCATTATATCCCATTATACCTGTGAAATTAAGACACATGGCCGCAGTAGACATTTTTGGTCCAATTCCCAGAACTAACAGAGGTTTTTGCTACATTTTTGTCGCTGTTGAGCTCACTTCAAAATTTGTTACTTTCACTCCGTTACGCAAAGCTACTGCTAAAACTGTTTCAAATGCATTTGTAAAACATTTTCTATCTCATGTAGGGCATGTGATGAAAGTAATTTCTGACAATGGATCTCAATTTCGTAGTAGCGTATGGACACGCATGTTACGAGCCAGAAACATTTCTCCGATCTATATATCCAAGTACCACGCTTCTTCGAACCCTTGTGAAAGATTAATGAAAGAAATTGGTAAGCTGTGCCGAATATACTGCCACAAAAGACATATTGATTGGGATACACACATACTCTCATTCCAAGATGTAATTAATTCCATTCCAAATGAATCCACTATGCTATCTCCGACTGTTATACTGAAAAACGTTGAACCACCGAACAAAATTAAAGAATTAATAGAATTTCCCAAAAGTCGTCGCCTACGACACCACGAAATAATTGACATTGCGCTGAAGAACATCAAACGTGCCGCAGAGCGCCGGAGAAGACAGCAAAAACAGGTTTGTAAACGCCGCGTCTTTCACGTTGGACAGAAGATACTAGTACGTACACACTATTTATCCAGCAAATTAAAAGGTAAGTGCAGTAAATTTGAACTTCTATACGCAGGTCCATATCGGATTCGCAGCATCCCTCACCCCAATGTTGTACACGTCGAAACTTTGAGAACCAGAAAATCGAAAGGCAATCACCATATCTCAAACATTAAACCGTTTATTGAGTGAAACCACTGTATGATTCAACACACTATGATGTCATTTACTAATGCAATTAATTCACCTGACTAATTACTGATGATTATCGTATTTTTTCTTGGCAAGTGCCCGGCAAGGTAAGGTTAGCAGGTCGCTTTTCTTGTCGTTACACATCAGACCGTGCACATTTTCTACTTTTTTGTGTATATGATTGTACTCCAGTTTTGTTTGTATGCACTATGAAATAGTTAAGATATAACACACACCAGTCGACTTTGACATTTTTTTTTGCCTTATGACATCTCAACATCGTGACTGTTTCACATTTTTTTTGCTGCTGCATTGTATTATTCTGTGTACATTTTTGCATCTGAACACTGTCAACGTCTTTAACATATTACGTTTTCTGTCATGTTATGCTGTATGGTTAATTATGTCACCATAAACCAGTCATTATCTAGTGGGTATATGATTTAAATGCAGGACATTAATCTTTGTTCATCAATTTCAGAAAGGAATGATGATTCTAAGAAATAAATTTAACATAAATGGGAATTTCACCTACGGAATAAACGAAAGGAGATGCAATAACTTTATGAGGAAGAGTAAATGGATCAGGATTAACAGGCATTAACAAGAATATACTATACTCATCACAGAATAGCAGTCTTAACTAATTTTTTCTTTCAGAATACAAGGTGATTGATGCAGGCTGTCGGAGAGAACTACACATCTTAGTTTTAGTGATAATGAGTAATGAAGTGATTTTTTGCAAATGATAATGAATACTGATGAATAATGATGAAGGATATGATGTTATGAATAATGAAGTTTTTCTTTACAGGTGACAGATGAGGATAATGTTGAAGTTATGTATTTATGCTACGTAGTTATTTAAGTATTTGTTGCAGTTTGCTTTGACAGCAGGTGTTACATTGCATAGTAGGATGACTGAAAGTTTTGGAAAGGACAGCTATGGAACACATTTTTATACACACTTCACTGCCTGTTAATTCGAAGTTCACTACTTTTCAGCATAGTGTGCGTTTCTTCTTTCAGGTCAATAATCCGTTTTTGTATTTTTTTTTTTCCAGGAGAAGTTTTTCATGACACTTACTAAACCTGTTACTTATTGTACCTGTTCTAGTACTTGCATTTTTATATTTTTTACCCATTTGTGTCTATCGTTTATAAATGTGATCACATGTACTGCCTTGTTACATAATCTTGCTACAGCTGACTCATGACGAATGACGTTACTATCCTCATTTGCAGCAATAGGTCAAAAGCAAATAGTGTTATGTTTCAGCAATTAATTATCGATCCCAACGCAATGCATTGCTAACAAAAAAAAACATGTATTACCAGTCCCACATAATGTCACTAGTTTATGATAATTCTGAATAATACTGATCAACTCTGAATAGCATGTCACTTGATTAATGACCTCTTAATGAGACTATATTCAAAATAATGCTTTGTCACTAGCTAATAACTGCCATTGTTTGTTGTAATGATACTACTTATAATGCTTGTGATTACTAATGATTTGACTGTAATTAACTGATTTTAATAATGCCTTTGTAATGATCTGAATACTACTGAATGAGGAACACTGTTTATTGTAATGAGTACTTGTAATGCCCATGATTATTAATGCTATGACTGTAATTAACTGATTTTTAATAATGACTTCGTAATAATCTGAATAATACTGAATGATGATTTTATTCAATACTTGCTGGCCACTGAGTGCCAATAATTAATGTCACTCCACGAATTGTTATTAATTATGTCATTGATTAGCTCTTGTTTCCAATGTTGATACTTTGTAATTTGAAATGAATGTGACTGTTTAATAATGCTTTGTAATTAGGAGAAGGCTAATAATTCTTAATATATTGGAATTTCAAATGATTAATTAACGATGCCATACTTTGTTGTTGGAAATGAATGTGACTGTTTCATAATGCTTTGTAATTAGGAAAAGACTAATGATTCTTAATAGATTGGAATGACACATAATTAATTAACTATGGTACTGTTTAATAATGCTTTGTAATTAATTAAGGCTAATAATTCTTACTATATTGAAATGACAAATGATTAATTAATTAACTGTAATTAGACAAATGATTAATTAACGACAAATGATTAATTAACTGTAATTAGACAAATGATTAATTAACGACAAATGATTAATTAACTGTAATTATACAAATGATTAATTAACTGTAATTAGACAAATGATTAATTAATGACAAATGATTAATTAACTGTAATTAGGAAAAGGCTAATAATTAAGAAATTATACTCTGTAACTGGAAAAGAATGCGATTATTTAATAATGCTTTGTAACTAGGAAAAGAAGATTACTGATTCTATGTAAAACAATTAATGAACATTTTTCTGTAATACTACATACATGGTACAGAAATGTTCAATAACTGGGCTATGAATGCCGCACACTACTACTGTAATTGACAATATTATGTGACTTAATGTCCTTCACCTTATGAGCTAACTACCCTGAATTACTGCAATGTCCATTTGTCCTGTTTATCCTAGTGATCATGGAGCACTATCTTTGGTTTTGCACTAATTCTACGTTGGTGTGCCTTGTAAGAGTGTGGTGTTGACACGACATGCTGTCCACCACCGTGAGCAATGAAGACGTTATTATGGTCCCACTGTTTGGTGTACCTAATGTACTGCCAAAATGAAAACATGGAACATTACTACGACAGTTCAGTGTCTTGGCTACACTGATAAATTCTGATGGGAAAAGAACTTCAAGTTGTGTCACTTGGTGTTGTACTTCTGTGGAAAGATATGGACTTTCAGAGCAGCTGTGTGCAATCTAAAGTGCTACAACCATGATGCAATCCTTCCCTTTCTTATCCTGATTCTTGCCACATAGTTCATAGGTTATACATTTTTCGATTCGCTGAACTCCAATGCGAGTACACTTATATCACTTGTCAACATAATATTTTTTGCCAGTCTGTTTATTTGTTCTGAATATGCTAAAGAATTTTTTCAGTGCCTGTGCACTTTATCTGTCAAAAAAAATTTGTATATACTTTTCTGATTTGCTACTATGTTTTGTACTCACATTTTGTCTTTGTCTGATATATTTTGTACTTAGTGCGTGTGCACAACATTTACTTTATGTACTACATCTAATTATTCTTGCCAGTCTGTTTATTTGTTCTGCATATGCTAAAGAATTTTTTCAGTGCCTGTGCACTTTGTTATCTGTCAAATAATTTGTATATACTTTTCTGATTTGCTACTATGTTTTGTACTCACATTTTGTCTTTGTCTGATATATTTTGTACTTAGTGCGTGTGCACAACATTTACTTTATGTACTACATCTAATTATTCTTGCCAGTCTGTTTATTTGTTCTGCATATGCTAAAGAATTTTTTCAGTGCCTGTGCACTTTATTATCTGTCAAATAATTTGTATATACATTTTTCTGATTTGCTACTATGTTTTGTACTCACATTTTGTCTTTGTCTGATATATTTTGTACTTAGTGCGTGTGCACAACATTTAAATACTCTGTAAGTTGTAGAATTTTGTTAATTAAAGAAAAATTTTGCCGCGCTTGGCAAGTCCAAATGACTCACCATCGCTGCCAAATTTTTGCCCCCCCAGTGGAGGGTTATGAAACACGTATGTAACATAGCAGCGATGGCGAGGCATTGTAGCATCTGTGACCAGAGAGTATGCGCTTGACCGCGCGAGTGTTGCGAGCGGTTCTCAGTAGCAGTCAGTAGTCGTTGCGAGTCTGTAGTCGTCATGCAGAGCGGTCGGTCAGTAGTAGCAGCCCAGTGCGGTTGTGTGATGTAGGCGGTCGGCAACACTGGTCAAGATGCTGAATAAGGTATACTGTTAATTAATATAATTATTAGATAATGAAAAATTGTAATTATTCTCCAACAAGTTCCCCAATAATAATTTTTATTTCAAAAGCATTTTTTCAAAAATTTAATTTTTATTGAACTAAAGATCTCGTTGCACTTCCCATTTCATTCCACTTCTTTTGAAGAAAAATTTCACTAGAATCACAAAAAAAGGAAATATTATTATTTGCAATGCAGTTCCTCCAAGCGGTGCGCAACAACAAGAGCAGATATGTGACATCGATTTATTCTGAGGTAAGACTTTAATTCTGATTGTTTTACACAGGGCCAAAGACCGATATTTCGGTTTAATTGAATTTCCTTATCACTGAATGGACTTTAATTTTTCATGAGGAATTTATATTTGAGTCAGATTGCGAATTTCACGTTTTTGGTTGCCATTGTCAGCACATTTTTGTGGGCGAGGTTACACTTGGTTCCCATTTCTATTAAGTATTGTCATTACATTCCTTTTAAATTTTTGTGGGGAGGTTACAACCTGCGACCGTAGCGGTCACGCTTCCAGACTGAAGCGCCTAGAACCGCTTGGGCACCAGGGCCGGCACACGAAACACAAAAAGATAGAATGAAATTTTCACTCTGCAGCGGAGTGTGCGCTGATACGAAACTTCTTGTCAGATTGAAACTGTGTGCCGTATCGAGACTCCGACTCAGAACTTTTTGCTCTCGTGGGCAAGTGTTCTACCATCTGACCTACCCAAGTTCGGTTCAAATGGCTCTGAGCACTATGGGACTTAACTACTGTGGTCATCAGTCCCCTAGAACTTAGAACTACTTAAACCTAACTAACCTAAGGACATCACACACATCCATGCCCGAGGCAGGATTCGAACCTGCGACCGTAGCAGTCGCGCGGTTCCGGACTGCGCGCCTAGAACCGCTAGACCACCGCGGCCGGCACCCAAGTTCGAGTCCCGGTTCGGCGCACAGTTTTAATCTGCCAGGAAGTTTCACACAACAAAGTAACTTTCTAGAATTCTCAAACTCTTCGATGGCGCGTTGAGCAATGATGTGTGTTATGGATGGATGAAGGGTAACAGGCACATTCCATATTTTTAGATTTCAGGAAAGCATTTGACACGGTGCCTCGTTGCAGGCTGTTAACAGAGGTACGCCGGCCGGTGTGGCCGAGCGGTTCAAAGCGCTTCAGTCTGGAACCGCGCGACCGCTACGGTCGCAGGTTCGAATCCTGCCTCGGGCATGGATGTGTGTGATGTCCTTAGGTTAGTTAGGTTGAAGTAGTTCTAAGCTCTAGGGGACTGATGACCTCAGATGTTAAGTCCCATAGTGCTCAGAGCCATTTGATTTGAACGGAGGTACGAACATATGGAATAAGTTCACACATATGAGAGTGGCTCGCAGACTTCTTAAGTAACACAACCCAGTATGTTGTTCTCGACGGTAAGTGTTCACCAGAGACGAGAGTTTCGTCACAAGTACCCCAGGGAAGTGTGATAGGACCGCTGTTATTCCCTGTATACATAAATGATTTGGCGGACAGAGTGCGGTTGTTTGCTGACGACGCCGTGGTGTACGGTAAGGTGTCGAAGTTGGGTAACTATAGGAAGATACAAGACGACTTGGCCGCAATTTCCAGTTGGTGTGATGAGTGGCACATAGCCCTAAATATCGAAAAATGTAAGTTAATGAGGATGATAGGAAGACCAAACCTGTAATGTTCCGTATTACTAGAGTCCTGCTGGGCAGTGTCAAGTCATTTAAAAATGTGGGGGTAACATTGCAAAGCAATATGAGGTGGGACTGTGGTAGGGAAGACGAATGGTCGACTTCGGTTTACTGGGAGAATTTTAGGAAAGAGTGGTTCACCTGTTAAGGAGACCGCATTTAGGACACTGCTGCTACCTATTCTCGGGCTCTCCTCGAGCGTTTGGTATCCGTACCAGGTCGGACCGAAGAAAGGCATCGAAGCAACTCAGAGGCGAGCTGCTACATTTGTTATCGGTACGTTCGAGCAACAAGTAAGTGTTACGGAGATGCTTCGGGGAATTGAAATGTAAATCCGTGGAGGGAGGGCGACGTTCTTTTCGAGAAACACTACTGAGAAAATTTAGAGAACTGGCATTTGAAGCTGACTGCCGAACGATTCTACTGCCGCCAACATACGTATATTGCGTATAAGGACCACGAAGATAACATACGAGAAATTATGGCTCATACGGAGACATATAGGTAGTCGTTTTTGCCTCGCTCTAGCTGCGATTGGAACAGAAATGACAACCCGTGATACAGGGTACACTCGGCAAACCTACGGTGGCTTGCTTAGTATCTGTGTTGAGGTGTAGAGGTAGAGGTGCTCTAAGGAGTATAGTGCGGACGCCCTAATGTGGCAGTCGGGCACGAGCGAAAACAAACGAGAACTTGCATCGGCGCTGAGGGGAGAAGTACGAGGGATCACATCGCACCTCCTTGTCGTAGAGTTGGCAGCCTACACCCTAGATCAGGGGTTCCCAGACTTTTTGTCACTGTGTATCACCTGACATTTTTCGAAATTTGTGCGAGCCACTAAAGCTTGTTCACTTTCACACGATCCCTGTGGTTGAGATGGTTGCGGGGTGGAGAGTTAAGCGACAGTTGCCGCTGGGGTGAGGAACGGTACGGGGGAGGCCGTGGGGAGGGGGGGGGGATAATTTTCGACTCTTGGTCAGTGCTGACAACATATATACGGTTTTTGCGTCGGGCCGATCAGCTACTAAGGCAACGTGACACACACAAGTAATACGGTGTCGTGGTAGCAGTTCGTTAACTGGTTGCGTCAACAGTTTTACCAACGAACTCAGAGTGCTTAGAACTTTGATGACATTTTAATAGCCGGCTGGTGTGGCCGAGCGGTTCTAGGCGCTTCAGCCCGGAAGCGCGCTGCTGCTACAGTCGCAGGTTCTAATCGTGCCTCGGGTATGGATGTGTGTCATATCCTTAGGTTAGTTAGATTTAAGTAGTTCTAAGTCTAGGGGACTGATGACCTCAGATATTAAGTCCCATAGTGCTTAGAGCCATTTAAACCATTTTGAACATCTTAATAAAAAGGCTTCATGCTTCGATTTGAAAGAGTTTCTAAGCAAGGCAGTGAGAAACTGCGTTATCACTGGTTTCTGTACCGGCTGTTACTGAAAAGCCAAACTGTAAGTAGCGTTCGTCGTACTTGCTGTTAGATGTTGGTTTAGATTGTTTAACCGTATCCTTGTAGGCAGAAGGAGCTTCCTGGCTTAAAAATGGCTAAATGATTAACTTGAAACACCATCACGTACAAGACAAAAATGGTTCAAATGGCTCTGAGCACTATGCGACTTAACTTCTCAGGTCATCAGTCGCCTAGATCTTAGAACTAATTAAACCTAACTAACCTAAGAACATCACACACATCCATGCCCGAGGCAGGATTCGAACCTGCGACCGTAGCGGTCGCTCGGCTCCAGACTGTAGCGCCTAGAACCGCACGGCCACTCCGACTGGCCGTACAAGACACACAATGAAGTTAACATCACAGTCGTAGTAGGCAAGAATGAGCTCGTTGTAATACGCACACTCAGGTTCCAGGCGCAAGCTTCTTTCGTATCACCATGCCATCTAATGTAATACCCAACAAAGCGACAATGGCAACAGTAAAGGTTCACAGCGTAATGACTACTGCGACACACATTGGTACATCGCATTAAGTGGGCAGCAGATGCGCGAAACTTTCTAACAAGCACCAACAAGACCCTACCAAAACATCGCCGTCAAAGCAAGATGAATCACTATCGGTCAAGGCAGCGACGATTAGTGAACGGACGGATAGTGAGTGTGCAATCCGAATTTCGTAAATCAGAAACAAACACTTTGAGGTAAAACCCTTTTCGTTAACGTTATACAGACGCTAAATTTATCACTTCTCTCACTATCATTTTACTTAGAAAATAAAGTAATATAGCATAGTTTATTTATATCACTACTTGCTTTCTCTAGTTGTACATGTACTACCTGAAGTCCTTGCGTGCCACCACGCGTACCACCGTCTGGGAATCCCTGTCCCAGGGATAAGCTGCTGCGAAAGGCGAAATGACATTAATATAGCGATCGCCGATTATTTTGTGTAGTAGTGGGTCGGTGACGGACCTCGAACAGCCTCAACTCTCATTACAAAATAAGAAACGAAAACAACGAGCAACGCAGAAAACAAAATCCATGATAAGAAGATTACAGCACTGCACTGATACCAATGGTCATCACTTCGAACACCTTCTGTAAATGGACGTTCATGTCATCTTTGTGACCTTCGTTGACCTTCAAAGACCTTACTGTTAAACGTCATTGGATTCGTCTCGATAGCCGCTATCAGAAAATAAGTACCAAACCATAACATCCCATTAAAAAAAAAAAAGAAAAAAAAGTTGACCCTCATATCTTTGACGCGATCTCACCTAGCAGCAAAAAACCAACGTCATATTATGGCCCCCGTTGTCCCATGCAACTTTTGTCCCACAGACTTTTCAGCTTCTATCATACTTTCGGAGTTATTGTCGGTGGCAATAGTTAGTGCCTCCCCCTGTATTACTCCGACAGAATTCAAACTGCATTATCTTAGTTCAAATCCACTGGCATCACTGTGGTGTCACCGCCAGACACCACACTTGCTAGGTGGTAGTCTTAAATCGGCCGCGGTCCATTAGTATATGTCGGACCCGCGTGTCGCCACTGTGTGATCGCAGACCGAGCGCCACCACAAGGCAGGTCTCGAGATACGGAATAGCACTCGCCCCAGTTGTACGGACGACGTAGCTAGCGATGCACACTGACGAAGCCTCGCTCATTTGCAGAGCAGATAGTTAGAATAGCCTTTAGCTAAGTCAATGGCTACGACCTAGCAAGGCGCCATTAGTAACATTGCATGTATCTAAAGAGTCTCACTTGTATCGCCACAATCTCCAGATGTACCATAAGGATGGATTAAAGTTAAGTATTCCAGAAGCTACGTACTTTTCTTTATAGCATTCATTACGTATCCTGTTTCAGACCTCACGCCATCCTGCTTTAGCTTAGCGCGTGCCTTTCGGCTTCCTCTCATTGTGTCTAGGCTGTCTTGTCTAGACTCAACAGTCACAAGCTATAGTCTAACTAAATTCAGTACGGATAACAAATGGATAATAAGGGCAATCACAACATTCATAACAGGTGTCAGCAGAAGCCACCTATCTCCCAAGCCCCCTTCACAGAGTATTCTCTTCAGTAACTGAACGTAGCTGTGATGAAAATAGCCTCGTCCAATCGGAAAACAATTACTACTCTAAGTTATTGCTCCAGACGACTTACGCTAGAATATAAACATCTAAGCACATGTACATGCTTTTATACATGTACATACACTGGCGAAAAAAACCGCAACACCAAAAAATAGTTAATGTAGGCTAATGAAATCTGGGGAACACAGTTATTCAGCTAACGTATTTATGTGATTAACATTGAAAGAACATAGTTTAATATAAACGCGAAATAAGCCACTGTAAATGCGAAATGCACTCCGTCATTAGGCCACAAGCTGAGAATGCGGATAGGAGGGGCGTGTGGCCAGCACACCGCTCTCCTGGTCGTTATGATGGTTTTCTGTGAACGGAGCCGCTACTATTCGGTCGAGTAGCTCCTCAATTGGCACCACGAGGCTGAGTGCACCCGGAAAAGTGGCAACAGCGAATATCAGCCTGGATGGGTGGGTCACCCATCCAAGTGGCGGCCACGCCCGACAGCGCTTAACTTCGGTGATCTGACGGGAACCGGTGTATCCACTGCGGCAAGGCCGTTGCCCCGTAAATGTGAAGTGCTAGTGCATTAATAACAGGCGTAACCGCCAGAATGTTGAATGCTTATATTGTGTTGTACAGGTGCCGGATGTCAGTTTTTGGAACGGAGTCCCATGCCTGTTGCACTTGCTCGGTCGATACTGGTTGTGGATGACGCTGGAGTTGTCGTCCGATGTTGTAACATATGTGCTCGATTGGAGACAGATATGGTGATCGAGCAGGCCGAGGCAACATGTCGACACCCTGTAAAACACGTTGGGTTACAACAGCGGTATGTGGGCGAGCGTTATCCTCTTTGAAAACTCCCCTGGAATGCTGTTCATGAATGGCAGCACGACAGGTCGAATCACCAGACTGACGTACAAATTTGCGGTCAGCGTGTGTGGGATAACCACGGAAGTGATCCTGCTGTCAAACGAAATCGCATTCCAGGCCGTAACTCTTAAGTGTAGGTCCAGTGTGTCCAGCACGCAGAAATGAAGGTTGCACGCCCTCAACTGGCCTCTTCCTAACGGACGACATCACTGGCACCGAGGCACAAACAGCTTTCGTCAGAAAACACAACAGACCTCCACACTGCCCACCAACGAAGTTGCGAATGGCGGCGTCTGGCTCGGAGCTGTCCTTGAAGTAACCGATTTGTAACAGTTCGTTGCGTCACTGTGGTCCCAACTGCTGCTA
Organism: Schistocerca serialis cubense; assembly: GCF_023864345.2. Classification (NCBI taxonomy): domain Eukaryota; kingdom Metazoa; phylum Arthropoda; class Insecta; order Orthoptera; family Acrididae; genus Schistocerca; species Schistocerca serialis. The sequence continues at coordinate 604,433,655 of NC_064643.1, forward strand.
AAACTGCTGCTGCAGAGATGCACAACGATCCGACAGGGCCGAACGCCGGACACGGTCGGTCTTCCTCTCGGTAATGTCCATGACCGCCTCGTGCCGGTCTCCTTACGACCAAACATTCTTTTGATCACTGATGCCAGTAATCGCGTACAGTGGCTACATTCCTGCTAAGTCTTTCTGCAGTATCGCAGAAGGAACATCCAGCTTCTCGTAGACTTACTACACAACCTCGTTAAGACTCAGTGAGTTACTGATAATGGCATCTTTGTCGCCTTACAGGCGTTCGCGACTAACATCAACTCACCACTTTCAATCTCAGAGGTAACGCTACAGCGTGTATTTAAAGCAAACGCGATTTGCTTTCTAATACTGCCGCCACTAGCGCCACCCTTATGCGACTTGCGCGAAATTTGAACAGACATCATATTTCAGCTGTAGAAACACGCCTACTAACTTTCCCTTATGTTGCTGTGGCCGAGCGGTTCTAGGCGCTTCAGTCAGCAACAGCGCGACGACTATGGTCGCAGGTTCGAATCCTGCCACGGGCATGGATGTGTGTGATGTCTAGTTAGGTTTAAGTAGTTCTAAGTTCTAGGGGACTGACGACCTCAGATGTTAAGTCCCATAGTGCTCAGAGCCATTTGAACCTTATGTTGCACGCTCCCTCTTGTCGTCGCGATTTTTTTCTGTCGGAGTAAAATCTCCGAAATTAACTGTGGGAACGATGTGTGAGTACACTTCGTAACTGTTGCGTTAGAGTATCATACATATGTTCTCAGCTTCAATGTACAGTGAAAAATCTCAGTCCCTCCTAAGAAACACTTTGGAAACACTTAAATAGTAACAACTGATCTAGAAAGGTTCCAGATGCGTTTGTCTCTATTGGAATCCTACTTCGGTGTCAAAACTATGTTTCTGATTCCCCCCGAGACATAAATCGAAAGAAATCAGTTTTAACAGCTGTGCAGTTATCAATTTTAAACGATTCTAACAGTTAAGTAGTGTGTTGCCATAGATCAAGAGGGACGCGAACTTCAAATCGGACGCCAAAAGGAGCCAGTATCTTACTGTTTTTACGCAGAAAATAAAAAGAATTGCACGGCATTGTCTCTAGAAAAGTGATCAACTTAACGGATTGTACCAGCGCGCTTTTATACGGGCATGCCTGGGTGTAGCGATACAGCCGAGCGGAAAACGTATAAAAAGCTTATCGGCGACGAAACAAACACCGCAGATAGTTGGCACGATAACCACCATTATCAATTTAACGCACAAATGCGAAGAACTTACCACGTTTTAGAAGTGAAGAACGAATCGCCAAGCTCCACAACCGGGTATTTACTACTTTTGCGTGGAACGATAAACCAAGCAAGAGGGGGAGAGAGCGACGTAAGTGGCAATTACACGTACCGCCAGGAGGCGAGATGTATGTGCGCTGATTGCGTACCCGCGCGGCGCGCAATTCTTCCTGAGCTGTCAGGAGAGTGGAACGAACATTAACTGGTCGCCACTTCCGCTATTTAAAACTTCAGCGAAAAATGCATTGCTGCGTCTGCGAAGCACTACACTTCCCATGCTCAATAACGTTCAGTTGCGAGAATGCGATAAAGGCACTATTTGCCGTTAACTTTGGTATGCTGTAAGTAGTTTTACTAATAACTTTATGCTAAACAGAAGAAGCTCGATTAAGTCAACGACGTTTTCCAGTATAGCAGCTACATAATTAAAAATTAGTTTGGCTCGTGACGATATAACAGCACAGCTAAATAATTTCTATAGAAAACTTAGAAAAGTATCAGGAAACAAGAAATTGTTATTGAGAAATGTTGTTAAAGTAGCAGGGAGCACTAATCCATAGAAGCTTTTTGTAGATGTAAATCGCTGATAACTAAGAAAAGGACTGGAAGAAGTAATATGCTGTTGAAATCTGGTGTAGCTAAGGATATTTGCTGCTAAAGAAAAAGTCGTTCAGCCGGCCGCGGTGGTCTAGCGGTTCAGGTGCTCCGTCCGGAACCGCGCGACTGCTACGGTCGCAGGTTCGAATCCTGCCTCGGGCATGGATGTGTGTGATGTCCTTAGGTTGGTTAGGTTTAAGTAGTTCTAAGTTCTAGGGGACTGATGACCACAGATGTTAAGTCCCATAGTGCTCAGAGCCATTTCAACCAAAAAGTCGTTCAGTACTGGTCGAAACTAAACCATGTTGACAGTGGAAAGTAAAACTGAAATACATTATTCGGCAAAGAAGGATTCCTTAGAAGGCGGTTTTCACACAGTGGAGTGGCAACAGGAAGGAAGGAAGGGAGTGAGTCAGTGGAAGGAATAGAATGCTCTTGAAACAACGCCAGACTTCCGAGTATGTCGAATGGAGTGGCCACAAATTTTTCACGTTCTCACAATTAATTGGAAGATTATTCCGAATTTAACTTGTTGTTTAAATTTTTATAACGAAAAGAGCATTAAGACAGTGGACTACTCTACAGATTAGTCTCTTACCGTATCCCTCACGTTCGTTGGCTTTAACAACTCTCTAACAAATCGTCACGTTCCAACATGACACAGACCTCAGACTTCGACAAGGACCAGCATGTCACCACTAGCAGGATTTCCTCTGGAACGGGGAAATTCGTGTGTTTTAACATCCAAGGCAAAAACATAAGCTGGCTGAAAAATAAAAATCCTCTTGCGTACCCAAAGCTGATAGTAGCTTTAGTGACGTGTACGTAGTGAGGAGAGATGTGGATCAGGAGAACCTCTCTCGCACTCAAGCCTTGTTCAATGCGTCCAAGGCAGAGGTAAAGCGCAATGCAGCATATACCCTGTGTAACACTTGGCGCTAGGCTGATGTGACTGAATGGCTAACGAGGCTAGTCGTTTTTGTACTAACGAAGTCTCATACTGTAAAAGAAATCAAGTAAATCGCCTGTTTACCGCCTCACACTGACCCGAGAGAGCACAGGAATGGCAGTTGCCCGAAAAATACGCGTTAAACTTGGGCTAGAAAAGTGACCGTGGCGAGGTTCTCATCGTAAACGGAACGGTGAATTCGTATGAGTAGAACCGTGGCGTGAGTGCTAGACGTTGCAAAGACATTTTCTCTGAACTTCAAGCGGGTTGGGGTTGGGTTGTTGTGAGGAAGGAGAGCGTACAGCGAGGTCATCGGTCTCATCGGGTTAGGGAACGACGGGGGAGGAAGTAGGCCGTGCCCTTTCAAAGAAACCATCCCGGCATTTGCCTGGAGCGATTTAGGGAAATCACGGAAAACCTAAATCGGTATGGCCGAACGAGGCATTGAACCGTCGTGGCTAGACATACGTAGAACTCGCTCTGCTGTGAGGCAGAAGTTTCTACATAATCCTTCCAGGTGTGGTTCCGACATATCCATTTGGCGCCATATGACCCCCTTTCTAACTGAAAATTACGTGCTTGTAAGAATACAGACATATCTGTAGATACTGTTCTTTGGGTACCGAATCTATCCTTACATATCTCTGTCAGGCCAGAGGAGTACGGAAGGCTCACGGTTGCCGCATAATGGTAATTAAGTTTGGGTTTGGTGCTTGCCAATAGAGTGCACAGCAACTAGTCGGTCTACTGTGAGCGAGCCTCCAGAGCGGGTCGTGCGTGCGCACGGTCTCACGTCGAATTGAGCAGGTTTTTAGGCAGCATTAATATTTGTGAATTGGTAGACACATTAAATAAAAGTTTTGCATCGCCCGGTATATTGTGTAGCCCTACCTGTACCGATCGGAAGGTCACCCCCGATGTTGTTTATAAAGATACGAACAATTACCACGAACGCAAATGACGATTTGAACACCGCACTCGATTCCATTGCAACATTTCGGCTGAAAGTAAGGCACAAGTGGGGACGAAATGCAGATGGTTGTGGGATAACGAAGTGGACATCCACAATACCAGAAGGACAGTCGTGGGTCCGCATCATCATGTTACGTAACCAACCAGGGAAGTTACTCGACGCTGCACCAGAGGCAAACGATGTGCGAACGTGGCATGGGTTCCAGTTGACAGGAGGTGTTGAAGGCGTACATCGCACAGGCCGTCCTCGTTCGACAGGCGCAAAGGATATGACGGATATCTAATACTTTTGAGTCAAAGGAACCGTGGGCTGAGTGCTCCAGAAATGAATCCAGCATTCGAAGAGGCTACAGGACGTCATGCGTTGCGTCGAAGTCTTAGGAGACGACTGCATGATGCGAATCTGCGTTTCCGACGACCATGTCGAGCACCACGTCGTACATCGCGGCACCATGGACTCTGGTACAGATGGGCACTAAATCATGCAAAAATGAACGCTCCGGGATTGCCGTCGGGTGTTCTTTACTGATGTAGCTCAGATATGCTTTTACCCTGATAACCACAGCCATTGTGTTTGGAGACAACGCGGTAATATCGAACGCCTCCAACACTGTATCCCACATGTGCAGCATGGTGGTGGTGGAGTCTTGGGGGCCACCATCCACCTCTTGGGGTGTTGAGGGCAATCTGACTGCTCTACGGTTCAGGGAAGAGGTATTGCAACCAATAGTGGCATTGCAGTGCAACACTTTGGCGAAAGTTTCTTCTTGTTGGATAATAACTCGCGTGCTTATCGAACTGTTCTCATGCACACGTTCGTTCCAGATATTAGGATCACCAGAATGGAGTGGCCCGCCTCTTCACCGGCATGTACCCAATCGAACACGTTTGGGATCGACTGAAAAATGGTTCAAATGGCTCTGAGCACTATGGGACTCAACTTCTGAGGTCATTAGTCCCCTAGAACTTAGAACTAGTTAAACCTAACTAACCTAAGGACATCACAAACATCCATGCCCGAGGCAGGATTCGAACCTGCGACCGTAGCGGTCTTGCGGTTCCAGACTGCAGCGCCTTTAACCGCACGGCCGCTTCGGCCGGCGGATCGACTGAAACGAATTAGTTTCAGACGTAGATAACGACCATGTACTGTGTCTAGCTTACGCAGAACCGCCACTGATGAATTAGACAGTTTGGACCGGCGCTGGCTTGATTATCTCATCGATGATATAGCCGGCCGAGGTGGTCCAGCGGTTCTAGGCACTCAGTCCGGAACCGCGCGACTGCTACGGTCGCAGGTTCGAATCCTGCCTCGGGCATGGATGTGTGTGATGTCCTTAGGTTAGTTAGGTTTAAGTAGTTCTAAGTTCTAGGGGACTGATGACCACAGATGTTAAGTCTCATAGTGCTCAGAGCCATTTTCATCGATGATATGCCACGATGGAATCAAGCCTGTGTCGAGCAAGAAGACGTTCCACCACATACTGATATGATGTTGCTTAGGAGTGCTTAGAACACGCCTCCCATCGCCCCCCCCCCCCCCCCCAAACAGACGATTTAGTCATTACACAAATGTTTGTTTCTTTTACTTGGTGATGTGGACACACTGCAAACGGCTATATGAGGAGCAACAATAAAGTAATGAGATTTTCTTTGCAAGATGTGGCAACCCTGCAGGCTTGCGTAGGCACAATATCTTTGACGTTGGTCTATAAGCTGCTTCTAGTCCAAGCGGAACATCGACGCACATCGACGCAACTGCTCAGTCGTGAGTTGTGCTGTAACAAGTTAACACGTGTTTGTGTCTCTCATCACAGAAATGGAACCGCATAATATTGTGCAATGTCATGCATTTTCTTTTTGCGATTTAACGCGACGACAACTTACGGTAAGCTTCAGAAGGCTTTTGGAGAGGAGGTTATGTCAAGAGCTCAAGTTTTTCATTGGCATAAGATGTTTAGTGAACGCAGAACGAATGAAGATGAAGACCGCTGTGGACGACCATCAACCTCACGGACGGATGTCAACTTGGCCAGGGTGCGTGAACGCGTACGATCTGATCGAAGATTATCTGTGAAAATGATTACAGGAGAACTGAACATCAATCGTCTAATAATAACTGAAGATCTTCTGCATCACGATAATGCGCCGTCCCATATTGCTCTGTCAGTACAGCAATTTTTAACCTCAAAACAAATTTCAGTACTACCAGTCACCTTATTTACCAGATATAGCTGCATGCGACTTTTTTCTGTTTCCAAGGGTCAAAACTGCGGTCAAAGGACACCATTTTCAAACAACACAATATGTGCAAAAAGCTGTGACGAGAGTTTTTGAGGATATTACAGTAGATCAGTTCCAGAAATGTTACCATCAATGGCAGAAACGCTGGAAAAAGTGTGTGCAATCAGAAGGGAACTACTTTGAAGGAGACAACACTAAACTTGACTATAACGATATGCAACATTTTCTTTCACATCAGTCTCATTACTTTACTGTCGCACCTCATATACCCACGCTTCAGAGCCAATTTTTGTTCCTGTGCCACGACTCTCGAAACAAAGGGCTAATACAAAATCTGTGTTGATGTGTGCGTAAATTCTATATTAATCGCGACAAGGCAGAGTGTTTAATCAGTTCAGCTGGGTGAGCAGTCGTGTCGGGTCGTGCGCTGTGGGGCACTGAAGGGTCATAACTGAGAGTGAGGGTCAATTTCGTATTTACTGAGAGAACATTCAACATATTGCAGTGGCCGTATCAATGATGATACCGTATGAGTAGAACCGTGGCGTGAATGCTAGACGTTGCAAAGACATTTTCCCTAAACTTAAAGCGGCTTGGGGTTGGGTTGTTGTGGGGAGGGAGACCGTACAGCGAGGTCACAGGTCTCATCGGGTTAGGGAAGGACGGGGGAGGAAGTCGGCCGTGCCCTTTCAAAGGAACCATCCCAACATTTGCCTGGAGCGATTCAGGGAAATCACGGAAAACCTAAGTCGGGATGGCACAACGAGGGATTGAACCGTCGTCCTCCCGAATGCGAGTCTAATGTGCTAACCACTGCACCACCTCGCTCGGTGAACCTAAAGCGTAATAAATTCAGTGCTCTTTATAAACTGTTCGCCATTTCAAACGACCTTTTTCATCCTTTTATGTGTAATGAGAAGGGTAGCAGTTCGATAGGGCGCATGCCACTCAGGAAGACAGAAACTGTAATACCGTGTTTTGTGTACCTTGGGACTAAGTTGTTCCTCCAGTGATGTCCAAGTATTTTAAGTCCGATGCTGAAGCAATACGATAGCAAGGAATTCAGAACCAACTTCGAATAGCAAACACTAAGTGCGCAGATTACAATTTGCATCGAAGACGGCGGCTTCGGAAATGGCAGCCATATTGGTAATATAATCATACAGGCCCCCTTTCCCTCTCTCGTGTCATTCTAAATTACTTTAAATTTGTGTTTATTCAGACGTGTTGTTTAGAAGAGTGGTTTCACACCCATCGACCAACCTGTATATTCTGACCATTTGATGTTGGTCCGTGCTACCACAGCAAATATTTACGGACGTTGACTGATGTTTAGTCAGATCTTGTAACATAACAGAAATAAAGTTACCTCAAATTGCTACAATGTGGCTTCGAATTTTTGATACACGGGAAGATTCATCAAAGGTCAAAAACAAAATTAGTGGCAGGAAAAACAATTAAAAGGCTCATTTTTAAGCCACGAACTTTCCGAAATTTGGTTTGACATTGTAGCCCAATCACAGAGTGGTTCAAATGGCTCTGAGCACTACGTGACTTAACACCTGAGGTCATCAGTTCCCTAGAACTTAGAAATACTTAAACCTAACTAACCTAGGGACATCACACACATCCATGCCCGAGGCAGGATTCGTACCTGCGACCGTAGCGATCGCGTGGTTCCAGACTGAAGCGCCTAGAACCGCTCGGCCACAACGGCCGGTCCTAATCACAGAAACTTTACTCTCCCCTATTGGAAACTTTACAACGTAGAAACAAAACAGCAGAAAAAACCAGACGCGTGCGCTATAGTCTCGACTTTAACATTGTTTAAAAGTTGTTCTCAGACCAAGAAGCGTGCTGAGACCTCGACACTTATAAAAGGGATCAGCACGTCTGCTAGTCCAAATGTGTTTTAACGCATTCTTCCGATCCATCTGTGGCATACAGCAAACCAGTGCTTAACAGTATTGATTAAAAACAGTCGTGGTTGCAATTTTAGTTTTTTATTTTTCAACTACGCGTTTCGCCTTATTTAGGCATCATCAGGTTGATCTTAATTTGGTATTTCTTAGACCGATCCTTTAGACGGTTTTAACTTATCTGTCATATTTTTGCTTGCGACATATACTTTTATCATAAATGTGTGCAATACGATCTACATTTGTCCTCTGTTGGTACACCTCAGTACTTGATATTAATAGACACGCTCATTCCGTTCGCCCCTAAAGTGAGTGCTAACTGGTCAGATGAAAGACCATACGTGTGATGCCGTGTATACCTCACCTGGGCGAGAGAGAGAGAGAGAGAGAGAGAGAGAGAGAGAGAGAGAATGGCGAAATAAATTTCGAAAACAAAAACCAGTTTACGCGTCGGCAACGGCGTGAATAGCGAAATTAAAAGACGTGGTGGCTATTACGAGTCGCTTTGGGTGGTTCAGAAAACAAACCAAAAAACTTGAAAGTGAAAAAAGGATTGAAAGATAAATTCTATGCGGAACTACTGCTTAAAACATTTAGTCACAATGACAGCCTGTTTACGAGATCAGCTTGTACGATGTAAAACATAGTACTGGCCTCGGAAACAAGTTTGTTACCAACGGCTTACGTAACGTAATAGAAAAATACAAAACGCACGTGTGTCCAGGAAACCTGAGTGCGTAAAACAGAAATGGAACGCGATTTTCAAGGACGGAGGAACACTTGAGATCAAGAAGACTGTTTTTCAGTCTGTTCACGCAAAATCGTTTACAAATGAATCTCACCGCTTGGCGTACCCGAACAGGCAGTTACAGTGCTAATACGAGGGCAGTTCAATAAGTAATGCAACACTTTTTTTCCCTGAAACAGGGGCTGTTTAATTCAGCATTGAAATACACCAGGTTATTCCCCAATCTTTTAGCTACACAACACTATTTTTCAACGTAATCTCCATTCAATGCTACAGCCTTACGCCACCTTGAAATGAGGGCCTGTATGCCTGCATGGTACCATTCCACTGGTCGATGTCGGAGCCAACGTCGTACTGCATCAATAACTTCTTCATCATCCGCGTAGTGCATCCCACGGATTGCGTCCTTCATTGCGCCAAACATATGGAAATCCGACGGTGCGAGATCGGGGCTGTAGGGTGCATGAGGAAGAACAGTCCACCGAAGTTTTGTGAGCTCCTCTCGGGTGCGAAGACTTGTGTGAGGTCTTGCGTTGTCATGAAGAAGGAGAAGTTCGTTCAGATTTTTGTGCCTACGAACACGCTGAAGTCGTTTCTTCAATTTCTGAAGAGTAGCACAATACACTTCAGAGTTGATCGTTTGACCATGGGGAAGGACATCGAACAGAATAACCCCTTCAGCGTCCCAGAAGACTGTAACCATGACTTTACCAGCTGAGGGTATGGCTTTAAACTTTTTCTTGGTAGGGGAGTGGGTGTGGCGCCACTCCATTGATTGCCGTTTTGTTTCAGGTTCGAAGTGATGAACCCATGTTTCATCGCCTGTAACAATCTTTGACAAGAAATTGTCACCCTCAGCCACATGACGAGCAAGCAATTCCGCACAGATGGTTCTCCTTTGCTCTTTATGGTGTTCGGTTAGACAACGAGGGACCCAGCGGGAACAAACATTTGAATATCCCAACTGGTGAACAATTGTGACAGCACTACCAACAGAGATGTCAAGTTGAGCACTGAGTTGTTTGATGGTGATCCGTCGATCATCTCGAACGAGTGTGTTCGCACGCTCCGCCATTGCAGGAGTCACAGCTGCGCACGGCCGGCCCGCACACGGGAGATCAGACAGTCTTGCTTGACCTTGCGACGATGATGACACACGCTTTGCCCAACGACTCACCGTGCTTTTGTCCACTGCCAGATCACCGTAGACATTCTGCAAGCGCCTATGAATATCTGAGATGCCCTGGTTTTCCGCCAAAAGAAACTCGATCACTGCCCGTTGTTTGCAACGCACATCCGTTACAGACGCCATTTTAACAGCTCCGTACAGCGCTGCCACCTGTCGGAAGTCAATGAAACTACACGAGACGAAGCAGGAATGTTTGAAAATATTCCACAAGAAATTTCCGGTTTTTTCAACCAAAATTGGCCGAGAAAAAAAATGTGTTGCATTACTTATTGAACTGCCCTTGTAGTAATAACAGGAGACGTGTAACACCAGCAGCTCGACTGGTGCCGTCAGAGGGTTTCTTGGAAGATGGAATGGAGCGTCGTGGTCTTCCGCGATGAAAGCCGATCCTATCTGCAGGCGACTGATGGCCGATTGCGCGTACAGCTTAGACCTGGTAAGCGCTGTCTCGTAGAGTGCATTCCTCCAAGACACACTGGCCCCGCCGAAAGCCTATGGTGGGCTGGGGTGCGATCAGCTACAACTGGTGTGCACCTTTGTTGTTCTGGGCGGGGAGGGGGGGGGGGGGACGCTAAGAATAACGCTCACCCACATGCTGCCTGCGAAACTCATTGTGCTCTGCACGGCGTGCAGCAACTTCCCTGGCCGGCACTACGTCCTGACTTGTCTCCAGTCGAGACGAGAAGTGACTCATGTCAATCGTCAACTAACAACACTTACAGAACAGGTCGATTAGGCGTGGCTTAAAGTATCCCTGGTCATTATTCGCCATATGTACGATCGACTAGATGCCAGAGTCACCACCTGCGTTGCCGCTCGTGGAGGCTACACCACGCATTAATATGGGGGTTTCAGCATTTGTCGATACCGGGTACCTCAGAACCGTTTGTGCTATTCATCCGTAAACGTAATTTCATGTACTCCACATGCATTGTTGCAACACTAAATCTTGAGAATTGGAAATCTCTAAAAGGGTGTACTAATTTTTTTTTTTTTTTCGGCTGTGTATGTTTCGATTTTTTTAAAAGTAATTTGCCGACAACACTGTAATAGAAAAGTAATGAGTCTTTCAGCTTACTTGTGCGCAGTAAGGAATACATACTGTATGAAACTTCCTGGCAGATTAAAACTGTGTGCGGATCGAGACTCGAACTCGGGACCATTGCCTTTCACAGGCAAGTGCTCTACCATCTGAGCTACCCAAGCACGACTCACGCCCCGTCCTCTCAGCTTTACTTCAGCCAGTACCTCGTCTCCCACCTTCCAAACTTTACTGAAGCTCTCCTGCGAACCATGCAGAAGTTTCATATCAGCGCACACTCCGCTGCAGAGTGAAAATCTCATTGTGGAAACATCCCCCAGGCTGTTGCAAAGCTATGTCTTCTTTCAGAAGTGTTAGTCCTGCAAGGTTCGCAGGAAAGCTTCTGTAAAGTTTGGAAGGTAGGAGACGAGGTACTGGCAGAAGTACAGCTGTGAGGACGGGGCGTGAGTCGTGCTTGGATTGCTCAGATGGTAGAGCACTTGCCTGTGAAAGGCAATGGTCCCGAGTTCGAGTCTCGGTCCGCACACAGTTTTAATCTGCCAGGAAGTTTCATATCAGCGCACACTCCGCTGCAGAGTGAAAATCTCATTCTGGAGACATACTGTATTTTTCGTGAAGGAGCTCGACTGCCAGCCTGCACCAATCGCCAGTCCACTGCAGGTTTCCTGCATTTCCCTACAGTTTCCTGGCGTTTCCAACTTTCCTATACACAACATCGCCATTTAAAGAACTCACTCACGGCACTTCGGACATTATCCACCTGATTATTCGTATATTTCGGGAAAAGTATGTGTGTGAAATCTTATGGGACTTTACTGCTAAAGTCATCAGTCCCTAAACTTACACACTACTTAACCTAAATTATCCTAATGACAAACACACACACCTATGTCCGAGGGAGGACTCGAACCTTCGCTGGGACCAGCCCGCGAAAAGTAACGGCCCAATAACCTTCCCTTGGAATACTCGCGAAATTGCTTTTACATCTGACGATTTTGTCTCGCAAAGATCGTCGTCTTGATTTCTACCTGCCGCGAAATGCTGAACCCAGTCACAAAGCTGGTTCGACATTCTGAGAAAAATCTTTGGGTCAAAACCCGAAAACTGAATTTGGATGAAAAAGAAATCTCAGGACATCCACCAAGTCACAGAAGAAGATCTCGCAGATACCATCAGAAAGTGGCTATTATAGCTAATTGTCATCTGTAAATGCAATCGACAACAGCCTTACAGATGAAAAACCGCAGTAAGATTGTAAGTAGGTTGTTTAGGTTTTATTATTGGTAACGCCACGTAGCGCTCTGTAAGAAAATCACTGGCTGTGCTGTGTGCAGTCTGTGGCTAGTATGCATTGTTGTCTGCCATTGTAGTGTTGGGCAGCTGGATGTGAACAGCGCGTAGCGTTGCGCAGTTGGAGGTGAGCCGCCAGCAGTGGTGGATGTGGGGAGTGAGATGGCGGAGTTTTGAGAGCGGATGATCTGGACAGAGATAGTAAATTCGGAAGACTAGATGTCATGAACTGATATATATGACTTTTGAACAATATTAAGGTAAAATACATTGTTTTTTCTTTATCAAAATCTTTCATTTGCTAACTATGCCTATCAGTAGTTAGTGTGGGCGCTGATGACCCCGCTGTTTAGCGCCCGTAAACCTCAAACACACACACAGTAGTTAGTGCCTTCAGTAGTTTGAATCTTTTATTTAGCTGGCAGTAGTGGCGCTCGCTGTATTGCAGTAGCTTGAGTAACGAAAATTTTTGTGGGGCAAGTGATTTGTGAAAGGTATAGTTTAATGTTAGTCAGGGCCATCCTTTTGTAGGGATTACTGAAAGTCAGATTGCGTTGCGCTAAAAATATTGTGTGTCACTTTAGTGAATGTCTGAGTACGTTCAGTTTTGCTCAGCTGTTTGAAAATCAAATAACATAAGATGTTTATCAGCACTGTAATTCATTAATTTTTCTAAGGGGACGTTACAAGATTAACAGAAGTTAATGAAGAACGAAAAGAAATTGGCATTCATGATGAAATCATTCAAGGTAGAGCCCCAGTTCACGAAACATACAAATTTTGCTGAGAAGCCTAACTGACAAAGCTCAGAATTGACAGAAGAATGGAAGAAGAAACACAGTGGACGAATGAAGGGAGACAGTGAGGAAATGGCAAAACGACAAGGCCAAATAAGTTTAGATGCACTCCTTAGTTGGCCACAACGAATTAAAATGAAAATAGATGAAAAGAAAAGGCGAAAAAATGGAAATTCAACAACAATAACAACTTCATTGACAGAAAACACCATTGTTATAAGAGGATCCCTCGTGATACCGTTTTTTATACAAGTTTTCAACCGCAGGAAGGAAGTGCGTGTCTTCAGCACTGCGGGAACTTCCTGATCGACGCCATCTGCTGGCACAAGAAAACATTGCGTCCCTTTCTTCGCTACAGGCAAGGGGGAACGAAGACGCGCGCTGACTGCAGAGTGTGTAATGGCGCCGGAACGCCCGGAGCAGCCAGCCACGCAACACGCTGAAGGGAACTGCTTCGTGTCCACCGCACGCACTCCCCAACACGGTCATTACAGATTCCGCCGCCGACCACCGACCGACCACTTTCACATTTTTGCCGCTTTCTATTTGCCCTCCCGAGCTGCTCAATGGACGGAAGAGAGAAAATATTTCTCGGCCGCACTGCCGTGTCTGCGGTACAACCCAACGCTGCTACCGTGCGTTTTGTAAGTAGCACATTCTTCCGTTACCTGAAACGCGTTCAAAATATACGCTGCTGTTATGATGCCAGCATACAGAAAGAGGCATGCCTTGGCGTCAATGGCAGACATGTGGCGCGATAACAGTCTAGAGAAAGCTCTGAGTTGTCTCCATATCTCTAGCCTGTATCCACGTGGTCGCGGACCCGAAACAGGCCAACTTCACCACTCAACTCGCTACCGCATACGCTCATCGGCTCTACCTGACACACCCACTGAGTTCCAACTGTGTAACACAAAATCTGAGTCAGTTATTTTTGAGACTGCAAAGATACTTCCCTACCACATATTTCTTCCAAATCACGGCAGTTCGCCTGAAGCCTGAGAGCTGTCAGAATGTTACTAATCAGGCTTTACACTACGTTAGGGTACTAAGAACAGAATAAGAATACGCCTTCATTCTCAGTTCATCTAGATATATTCCGATCTGTTCATAACCTTCTGAACTGCGCCGTTGGTCGAGACACTGGACTCGTACTGGAAATAGCAGAGTGGAAATACGCATTGGGTTTGATTTATATTAATGTATGTTTTCAAAAGCTACCCTGTGTTGGCGTTCAGTTGTAAGACATTCCCAACGCCGCTGAGCCACACAAAACTATACAAGCTCCACTAAGTCACTTCAGGCGACATTCTTTTAAGCTTCCCGTGGATCGTTGCAAGACAGTTTAACAAGGCCACGGCTGATTCCTCGTCCTAGCCTTGCCAAAAAGAGCAAGTGATCCATCTCTATGTCAACATTGCTTACGTAAGTAAACTGCGATGAACACATTGGATTTCCACACGTGTTAGGAAGAACGTTTTTCTGCCGTGTCAGGTTTTCAGTACTACAGTCTCTCGTCAATGTATCATCAGAAGATACTCTGTAGAGTTTAACAAATTTTAGGTCTTAAGGGGGCAACCACTTTCTCCTCCCGATAGCAAGAGCAATCTTAACCCTTTGATAACGTGATGTTTTACTCCAGGGGAATCTGGTAAAGGTTACGTGCAGCATAACCAAGTCAATTAGAAAATAACTGTAAACGATAATCTGTAAAAGTAGTCACTAAGAATGTTCTCTTATAATGTAGCGGAAACGTTTCATTTTCGTAAATTTAGGGTCTATGAGGCCAATAGAATAAATAGTTTGCAGATTATACTAGTCACCGGTTTCAGAACCTGAATGAATGTTTACATTTTATACAAAATGAATTGCATCGTTGTTTTCGATCTGTTTACATTTTATACAAAACGAACTGCATCGTTGTTTTCGATCTGTTTACATTTTATACAAAACGAACTGCATCGTTGTTTTCGACCTGCACCACAGTGCTTTTGGTGCCGGGCACAGAACTGACACGACACAACGTGAAGTACGAGTTTCAAGAAAGATCCTGAGCCGTCAAATACAACAATTCGGTATCAAATATGATTTGTTAGACAACAAATAGAATACAGCATACAAAATTCTCATTTTGTAAATTCGACGTACAGTCTCATTCCGAAAAATCATTACGGGGATAGATCTTTCATATACTATTTCTCAAAGTTTGCTTGATAGATGCTGCAAGAGAAAACGGCTATCTGCTGTCAGAAAGCGGTTTCTCTGCAAATTACGGCATTTATCTGTCTTACCAGTACGTAGAAGAATGATAAATTAACTGGCATGAAAAGATAAAACAAAACGTATGATTCTATTTCTTAAACAGCTGTTCGGCGAATTTGTAGCATAATTTTGGTACAACGTTTCGTGTTTATTCTTTAAATAATACTAGGTAATAGCGCTTGAAATATGTAATTGCGAGTGGCATTATACGTCTTGAAATGTATCTGTCGAAACTCAACAAACATACGTTAGTAACATACGATCCCTTCGTTTCCCTTCGAAGAAACGAAGACGACGCTTCCCATGGACGTCTTCAGATCTGGTAGAAACACGCTCTCAGTGCCAAGTTGTTAGACAACAAAAATTTCACTGAGCTTACCTGTGGGTGGTTATCCAAAGTTATATCGAGCCCTTGCTTCGTTGCTGAGGGTTACGTACAGCAGACAGTTCACTGCCACACAGATGTGCAGGACACGAGAAGTTACGACTAAATGTCACTCGCAACACAGCAGCGCCCACACACAACAGTCCTCGACGGCGGTCCGCGTGCGACTGGAGTCTCCCAAGACGCTGACTACTGGAGTTACCGCGGCGGCGCCTCTGCACGCGGGCACCCACTGCGCATGCGCGAGTCCGCGCGCACCTGTTGGAATTCCTAAGTCATTACAATGCGAGAGGGACGCTTACGGGAAGGTGAGCAGTGACACACCAGAAACCGGTTGCCAAAAGGTTCTACGGGAACGGAGCGTGGGCCACCGATGGTGGAACTTTTGGCCGGACGAGTAATACTGAAACTTCAGCGAAACACACTGGTAGTGGAACGAATGCTGTGCCTGTCTGAACAAAATCCTTTCGGACTTTAGGTCGTAACTGGGTAGAGTCTACAAGGTATATCATACACCGAGTTGACAACGACTAATGGCGTAACGATATGCATATGTATAGATGGCAGTAGTATCGCGTAAACAAGGTATAAAAGGGCAGTGCATCGACGGAGCTGTCATTTGAGCTGTCATTTGTACTCGGGTGATTCAGATGAAAGGGTTTCTGACGTGATTATGTCCGTACGACGGGAATTAACAGACGTTAGCGCCGAATGGTACTTGGAGCTAGACGCATGGGAGACTCCATTTCGGAACTCTTTAGGGAATTCAATATTCCGAGATCGACAGTGTCAAGAGTGTGCAAAGAATACGAAATTTCGGGCACTCCCTCTCCCCACAGGCAACGCAGTGACCGACGGCCTTCACCTAATGACCGTGAGCGGCGGGTTTCGCGTAGAGTTGACAGTGCTAACAGACAAGCAACAATGCGCGAAATAACCGCAGAAGCCAATGTGCGACGTCCGACGAACGATCTTTAGGACAATGCGGCGGAATTTGGCATCAATGGGCTGCGGCAGCAGGCGAGCGACGTGGGTGCCTTTGCTGACAGCACGACATCGCCTGCAGCGCCTCATCAGTGATAGCGACCTTATCGATTGGACCGTATACGAGTGGAAACCCGTGGCTTGGTCAGATGTGTCCCGATTTCAGTTGGTAAGAGTTGATGGTAAAGTTCGAATGTGGCGCAGACCTCACGAATCTATGGACACAAGTTGTCAACAAGACACTGTGCAAGTTGGTGGTGGCTCCATGATTATGTGGGCTGTGTTTACATGGAATGGGCTGGGTCTGAACCGATCACTGACTGAAAAATACTATACTAGGCATTAAAATTGCTACACCACGAAGATGACGTGCTACAGACGCGAAATTTAACCAACAGGAAGGAGATGCTGTGATATGCAAATTATTAGCTTTTCAGAGCATTCACATAAGGTTGGCGCCGGTGGCGACACCTGCAACGTGCTGACATGAGGAAAGTTTCCAACCGATTCCTCATATACAACAGCAGTTGACCGGCGTTGCCTGGTGAAACGTTGTTGTGATGCCTCGTGTACGGAGGAGAAATGCGTACCATCACGTTTCCGACTTTGATAAAGGTCGGATTCTAGCCTATCGCGATTGCGGTTTATCGTATCAGGAGGTTAATACGGAATGCAGTGCTGGATCCCAACGGCCTCGTATCACTAGCAAGCGAGATGACAGGCATCTTATCCGCATGACTATAACGGATCGTGCAGCAACGTCTCGATCCCTGAGTCAACAGATGGGGACGTTTGCAAAACAACAACCGTCTGCACGAACAGTTCGACGACGTTTGCAGCAGCGTGGACTATCATCTCGGAGACCATGGCTGCGGTTACCCTTGACGCTGCATCACAGACAGGAGCGCCTGCGATGGTGTACTCAACGACGAACCTGGGTGCACGAATGGAAAAACGTCATTTTTTCGGATGAATCCAGGTTCTGTTTACAGCATCATGATGGTCGCATTCGTGTTTGGCGACATCGCGATGAACGCACATTGGAAACGTGTATTCCTCATCGCCATACTGGCGTATCACCCGGCGTGATGATATGGGGTGCCATTGGTTACACGTCTCGGTCACCTCTTGTTCGCAGTGACGGCACTTTGAACAGTGGACGTTACATTTCAGACGTGTTACGACCCGTGGCTCTACCCTTCATTCGATCCCAGCGAAACCCTACATTTCAGCAGTATAATGCACAACCGCATGTTGCAGGACCTGTATGGGCCTTTCTGGATACAGACAATGTTCGACTGCTGCCCTGGCCAGCACATTCTCCAGATCTCTCATCAATTGAAAACGTCTGGTCAATGCTGGCCGAGCAACTGGCTCGTCACAGTACGCCAGTCACTACTCTTGATGAACTGTGGTATCGTGTTGAAGCTGCATGGGCAGCTGTACCCGTACACGCCATCCAAGCTCTGTTTGACTCAATGCCCAGGCGTATCAAGGCCGTTATTACGGCCAGAGGTGGTTGTTCTGGGTACTCCAATGAATACCCGTTTATCATTTGCATTTCTTCTTGGTGTAGCAATTTTAATGGCCAGTGGTGTAGAAGGTTCGACACACTTTTAGGAGGTATCCTAATATTTTTCCCACCTCAGTGTATACGTAATAAATAACTTCGACGTAATTTTGTGAAGACCTGTCTCCGTCGCCCTTGGGAGAACCGCGGCAAGCCGGTCGAATCGTCGGTGTTTTATTTATAAAAGGTGTCTCACAGTTAACAGCAAAAACTGACATGGGTGAAAGTATGTGGAAATAGAAGCATAAACGTTGCACTAAACATGAGATAAATGCGAATATTTGGGCACGGGCCACTACTGACTTCAGTATGAAACATTAGCAACAGTTAAGCTTTTTTCTAAAATCACGTAACTATAATCAAACAATTTCGAAACTTGAACTCTCCTTAAAAAAATCCAAAATCTAATTCTTAAATCCATTTCTCTAGCAATGATCGATAAATACTAATAAAAAATGAGTAGCGAAAAGATTCCTGATCTGGTTGTCTGAGGAACCAAGAATGCTATATTGTCAAACCGCTGCCGCAAATCGAACAAACTTAATCATTACCTATAATCTATTCTTTACAAAGAGTACGATTGTAGCAATGCAAAAATCAACTCTTTTTCTCTCCGCGATAAATCTTCCATTAGTCCATAATATAATTCCCAAAAATCTTCATTGTTTGCTGCTTACTACTACTACTACTACTACAAAAAAAAACTCTTCATATCTAACTCCAAAGCTCGACTGTCTTGTCTCAGCTACTCGCCGTCAACCGATAAATCTGGCGCTTCCGTAGACCAAAGATAACCTCTAACTCATCTCTGTGCAGCGCAATTTCTCTGCCAAGGGTGCGTGCGCGAGTCTAAACGATTCAAACCTTACGAGCACGGTTCCAGACATTCAAAACAAGAAAAATTCCTAAGAAAATCTACACGCACACCTATCGCCGTTAATGAATAAAAACTGGAAAAGTGCAAGTAGGACTCTTGCTCGCTGGTTTCCGTACAAACTTAATTATGTATATGGATGGTTTTTATGATATATGTTTGCGACTATCAAAACTCACTCGTAAAAACTATCCATAAACATTAGTAAGTTTGTACGGAAACCAACGAGTCTAAAAATATGTGACATAAATGGCCGCAACTCTTGATTTAATTAACTTAGAAGTTTCAATTTTTACACTGCCAGTGGACCGTAGACCTTAGTATTTGATGTAAATTTCAACTTAATATCTACACCCGTTCCTGAGAAATAAGGGTCTTAAAAGACGGGCAGACAGACAGACAACGAATGGCAAATAAATATATTTTATGTGATGTAATTTCAAACTAGCAATTTTCAGGTTTTTTCCTTTAATTATACTGTTAAACCTTGCTTCTTGGAAAATTTCGTGGTTCTAGGTTTTGGTGAGTGAGTTCACGAGTATCAAAATATGTGTCACAAGTCGCTGTATCTTTAAATTACATTGTCTTAGAAGCTAAAATGTTTTCCACCG
Source organism: Schistocerca serialis cubense (assembly GCF_023864345.2). Lineage (NCBI taxonomy): Eukaryota > Metazoa > Arthropoda > Insecta > Orthoptera > Acrididae > Schistocerca > Schistocerca serialis. The sequence goes on from NC_064643.1 coordinate 604,453,383, forward strand.
CAAAGGGGACGTAGGCTTTACTATTTTACATAACTTTCATCTTGATCCCTTTACTCGTTCCTGAGCAAGAGGGGTGTTAACAGACGGACGGACACGCGGTCAACCAAGTGATTCCATGTAAGGGTTCCGTTTCTACCGACTGAGGTAAGGAACCTTAAAAATGGAAACGACCATCTCGTATCAAATGCCTGGATAGCTGCAGTTTAGCAGAAGTGTCCATGATCCAGGCAGCACAAGGGATTATAGGCCCGTGCAGAAGACAGCTGGCATCGAACGAATATTCCTGATCAATCCATTATTGAAGGATTATGATTTTTCCATATTCCCTATCTGACACCAGGTTTTTTTGCCAGTCTAATTATTAATTAGCATCAATAGCACGACATGCGGGGAATGGCTGTCAGGAGGGAATCAACTGCTCCCGTGCACACCAGTAAATCCTCAGTGGACAGAAAGGGCTGTGAGACGAGAGCGAAAACACATTTCAGGACGATTGCGTCAGATAGCACGTCTACATGTGACACAGCCTACAGAAGAAGAAAACCAGATTTCGGAAACAAATTTTCACTTTCGCGTTTAAGTGTTGTATCTGTATCGATATTGCTAGTCTGATCAAATACCGATTTTTGGAGCGTCAGTTGTTTTACACGAATGGTGTCTCTAAATCAACTGTTGTTGTTTAGTCATCGGGTTAAAGAGTTGTGTAACGTATTACTATCTTTACGACGTTTCTCATCGAGCCATATACGTTATCTCGCATTTCTCGCTGCTTCTCTCTCATCAATAATGACAAAAATTCAGAAATTCAGGGTCGCCACCAGCCCAAGCCCTTCCTAACCATTTAGAAAAGAACGGAGCTGGAAAATTATTAGTTTAATTACTTTCATAATTTAATTACAAGTATGCAAATTTCTTTAAATAGCACTCCATGTCGTGCATGAAGCAACTTGATTAATTCAGAATTGGAAATCGGAGTAAGTGGGTAAGGTCAACACCACAGAATTTATCTTTCACGTAGATTATTTATTGTATCGAAGTATTTGATTGCACATCCTAACTACACATAACTGGTGGCTGACTAGAAATATTTAAGTAAGAATTACGTGAGAATGTAACAGAGCACAATTTAACTACAGCAAGAAGAAACACAGAAAACGGGGGTGGGAGACATGATACTATTTCGCATTACGATTCTACGCATGCACTATTCTGGACAGAGGTTTAACCAATGCACGACGTTGTGCGATAATTATTCAACATACTAACTGCGTCTGCTGCTTGCATACAGCCGAACTAGAGCACGTGGTGCATTCCGAATCAAACTTTGGTGCTGCTTTGTAGAGAGCGCACGAAAGAACAGACATTCTTGCAGAAATTATAGCTCATTAAACAAGCACACTGTTAAAATAAAGCCTATTGCGATGCCGTGGTGGACTAGAAGGGTCATTGATTACTAAACATGTGGCACGAAACCGACACACAAAGACAAAAGTAACTTCCACTAAAATTAAGATTAAAAATCATATTCGCTTCGACGCAGTATTATACTCACGTACGGTTGAAGTGATACTATCCAGCTTTTCCTAATCAGATTTACCGTTTGAAATTCTACTGCATCGTTGTTCAAAATGAACAAAGTAACTTCCACACTTTTAACTGAAACATCCAAAATCGCCTATTTGAAGCAATATAATTATGGTACATTTGGAAAAATAACTCGCTTCACACGCTTCAGTTAAGCCGAAGTTCTTAAGTATTTCAACAGTTAAACATAACAAAGTCCTAAATCAACCTGCTTCCTACCACCTGAAACCCCCCTTAAGAGCTTCAATCCGTACTCACCAAACCTTCACCGAAGAGTGCCCCTTTCTCTTTCCAGATTACGGAGTTCCCCGTGCAGCGGAAGCTACCAGAGGGGTGGCCCTCCGTCACCAACCTCACACACAAAAACAGCCTTCGACTAAGATGGGTAAACCTCTGTATTCAGGTACTGGAAACCTAAGTTGGTCATCCTGTGTTCTCCTTCGAACAAGAAGCAACATCGTCTGCTCCCAGAAGACGATGACCAACTCAGCGTTTCCCACTAAACAAAACCGAAACCCCCCTTTAAAACACACATTTAATATTCAATAGGCCTTATCTGAGTGCTCAGTCTTTCTGGAAGAGTTCATGAATAGAGCTAAAATCAGGTAGTAAAGTTGTACCGATTTCGACAAGCGTCTTATGAAACGACTTCACAGAGACGTTTCAGTGGTTATTAGTACCTTCCTAATTTTATAATAACGAAGCAGTACGACTTCCTTGTGGGTTGCAGTGAAGTCGTAAGGAGGAGGATCAGGAGATTGTTCAAGGAGTGATCTTTAACTACTTATCAACGCCAGTGCGAAGCTGTTTTACGAGGGTTGTCCAGAAAGTAAGTTCCGATCGGTCGCGAAATGGAAACCACAGTGAAAACCAGAAACGTTTTATTTGCAACAGTTAGGTACATCTTCCACCTACTTCTCTACTTCGAGTGTTGTCGTAGTGTTGTATCAACTTTCCATTATCCCCTCACCATAGAAAGCAGCCGCCTGTGCTTTCGGCCAGTTATCTGCACTGGTCTGCAGCTCGCTGTCTGTAGAAAAAATTTGCCTTCATAGCCAGCGGTTCTTGTGTGCAGAGATGAGACTCAGGGGGAGCCAATTACGGATTGTATTGTGGGTAATCATGTGGTGTCACCGCCAGACACCACACTTGCTAGGTGGTAGCCTTTAAATAGGCCGCGGTCCATTAGTATACGCCGGACCCGCGTGTCGCCACTGTCAGTGATTGCAGACCGAGCGCCACCACGCGGCAGGTCTAGAGAGACTTCCTAGCACTCGCCCCAGTTGTACAGCAGATTTTGCTAGCGATGCTATACTGACAAATTACGCTCTCATTTGCCGAGGCGATAGTTAGCATAGCTTTCAGCTACGTCATTTGCTACGACCTAGCAAGGCGCCATTACCAGATAATATTGAGATTGTAAAACATGTACCGTCAAGAGCGATGTACACCAATTATGGATTAAAGTTAAGTATTCCAGCAGCAACGTACCTTATTGGCTATATTAATTACATTGTCCTGTTCCAGACCTCACGCCAGTTTGCGTGAGCTTAAACGCGTGTATTTCGGCCTCCTCTAGCAACACGGTGTTGGCTCTTCTGCCAACACAACAGATCAAACACTTCTCATCGGAAACGCTGCAGGAGCGTCTTCATTGCCCCTGCAGTGTGCGGCCGAGAATTGGCATGAAGAAGGAACTGCTCGACAGTTGTGTTATGTGGGCTGCATGACACAGGCGAAATCTCTAACCAGGCCCTCATACTTGGCGGGAGACGCTATTCCCTACACATCTTTATGTGCTCACTGTTCACTCAAAACTGAAAAGAGCGACGCGACACGATCGATGGGTATACTAGAGACGCTGCCCAACTCAACTGTGCAAAGCTGTTTCCGGACTTTCCCAGTAGTTTCCATTTCGCGACCGATCGGTACTTACTTTCTGGACAACCCCCGTATTATACCCAAATACATGACGCACCTGTGGAGAAGACGCGAAGTAATCGTTGTGGAATACTATAATACTCGAACATTTTGTAAAGTTGAAACGCCTAGAAAACTGTTGAATGAGTAAAGGCAGATTTTTATTATTGTGTGGAACTTGGCGTCTGTTTTGTCACCAACCATTACCACTAAGAAGGAGAGTGGATACACCATTTCACAGATCAGCCACGTAGCTCACAGTGTTATCGCCAAACTATTAGAGTCCGATAATTCAGCAGACACATCAGTGTTTACATATATTGTTCCATGGAATTAAGACAAAATATGATTCGTTTCAGTTAAATAAAGGAAAAAAATATCTTCTCAGTCAATCAAGTACTTCTTCTCTTTATTCACTCCACACAAAATCACTTCGTTCATATTAGCCAACATTTAAAAACTGAAGTAGCAACATGACAATTAAATCACGACTCAGTTACGGTACGGTGTTTGCATGGGGCGAAAAACGATTGTGGGAGCTGAAATGCGGCAGTCATTTCCGTATTAAATAACTAGAGTCTTTACATGACCGACCAGGAGTGGTATCGAAGAATCGGTTTACGGTAAACCAGATTTCGGAGCTCATGTAAACTTAAGCCGACCTCACGCGGCACATGTTTCTCATCGTGAAGAACATCAGACGACGTTTCCACTGTGGTTGTTGTACGCTTGGAAGCGAGTTGTGCATCACACGTAACGCGCTCCTCATCGTGATTTGCGAATGCTGCGTTTCCCAACAATTTTTGTTGGCTGTATCTGGCTCGCAAGCGACAGTTTCTTTACGAAAATGAACCCGCGTTAAATTGTTGCAATGACTACATTTAAACGCACATTTTCTCCCTTATCGATATGCTAGCAACGTTGTTCTGCCTATAGTAAACAGTAATTAAAATTCCAATATCTATGAACGTTAATAGGTAATAAGAGAAACATTATGTCCAGCCACTATGGACATTAGCTTTTAAACCTCCATTACAAATAGTGAGATACAAATTTACAATATTCATCCACATAAGATAAAAGTTATTCATCACTCGCACTTGTTAGTTAAAGCCTAAGATCATTCTTACTAGATCACTGATCACTGTTTGTAAAAAGTAACAGAACTTTTAGAACCTATGAAATAAAAGACTTGAAACAAGCAAATGCTAATCTCCTATTGCATGTAGTGCAAGCTCTCTTGTATGTAAAGCCAAAAACATCATTTAAATATTGCATTATTACTGTTAAATTTCTTGTATTGAATGTAAGTGTCTGTGTGTGTGTTTCTAAGTGATGCATGTGTACATGCATATTTGAGCTCACAGTCGAACACAATATTTAGAAAAGAAATCGTAACACTACCGTCTGCTACTGCTATACCACAACCTTAAAGTTGCAGGCAGGTAGTGAAACAAAACGATCTTGTTAAGGGAATTATGGTATAAAGCAACAGAGCAGTGTTACCCTCTGAGAGGAATTTTGTTATGTTGACCGTGTTGTTCCTAACGGAGGTGGCTTATCGGAAGTGAAAGTCAGAATTACGTAAGTAATTTAACAGTAACAAACAAAATTTTTGCCTATCTGCACTGTTTAATGGATAAAGAAAACGGTCGCCAGCCTAATTAGGCAAGAGAATGATTAACAGTCTCGTTTAAGAAAGTAGGTATGCGTAACTTCAACGGACAAACACAACCTAGACTTGGCCACACGCGAGTGCAATGAACTCTTGACACCTGCATATGTTAACGTTAAGGTTGGGACGAACAGCTAGAGCAGCACAAACTATTTACATAAATATAACAAATAACGAAACACACTATTACTTTCAGGGCTTACAAAAACTGAATGGTCTTTATAACGTTATTATTACTATTCACTGCAGAATCATTAATTGGATATAGGTTAAGTCTTTCTCAGTTAAATACTTTACTATTTAAAATGAAAGTTAATTGGAATCCACTGAAAGGTTGTTTCTCACTATCATTTGAAGAAAGAAATTATGATTTCCATAATTAATGGTCTTTCCGTTACTTGTTACTCACCATTAACACAATAGACAAACTGTGGATCCTGTTATACTATTAATATGCACTTCCAATACACAAGAGGGACAAACACTTAGCAATCATGAACATATAATTTCCTACTATTGCAGTTTTCCACTTTTACTACAGCGAAACACAATGTTGACAAAATTGCAAGAAACTGACTCACCTTTTAGAATTTACTACAGATAGCAAGGTGATCATTTGCCAAGCAAAACTTTATAAGCCTCAGTCTTAAAAACTTTTAATTTTGAATTTGGCAACAACACATTAATAAGCAGTTTTAATAGGAAAATTATTTTCAGAAAGCATCATTTACTTTAACTCACTCTCTTGCTACTTTAACTTTCTTTTTACTATGTTCAAGAGCCATTAATTAGCAAAACACTGGCTTTAATGTTCTTTCAGTAAGGACACTCGGAAATCACTTTAGTTCAAACGGAGAGGAACCTGAGAGGTGTTATGATATGGAGGAAAATCAGGGTAGGTACATAAATTCAGTTATAAATTACCTTATATTTGAGCACACTAACACCTCCATTAAGCTGATCCTTCACTGTACATCATTGTAGTATTCCGATGCAATGATTGCGCAATGTGGTGGCAACTGCATGTTGGTAGGTGGAATTCCAGGTAGAACTGCTGGACTCTGTCATTTCTTGGTGGCGATGATAGATACAAATCCCAGAATAGTTCCAGCTATTTATCCATCCATCCGAGACATTGGACAGTAGCAGAAAAAGCCTCTCTCGGAACCAGGACAATATGCATCTTTTACATGGCAGTGCACAGTTCGGTAGCTCGTCCCCGACTCGTAGCTCGTCCCCACCTTTTCTACCCAGGCCAACCACAATTTGCGCGCGCTACAGTTCCGTTCCCGAGGGGAACCACTACACGTTTTACATACAAACTAACTAAGAACCCTAAGTGAGGATCAGCAATTTACATAACAGCAATCAAACGCATTAAATAAACCAGAACATTTGCACATATTGACATTTCAGCAAAAAATTATTCACATAGAAATTACAATTATGTATAGTAAGTGTTGTTCCCTCCAAATGGGACAAAGAATTTAAATGACAGGTACACTACTTTGCATAGAAACAAACCACGACATCAAAGTTTTAACAAAGAAAGGAGTATGCAATTTTGTGTTATCGATTCAATCAAACACATTTACAGAAGCTCAACGATGTAACATTAAATAAAACAAAAGGCAAAATAAATCAGTAGAGCATTAGAGCTATGGTGTTACAAAATACGTATCAAACAATCTCGAAAGTTTTTCGGATGAATAAATAAATTAATAAACAAGTACTGATTTGCGATGGAATCAGGCAGGGTTTAGAAAGTGGTCTTGCAATTCGTTGATCCATGTTCGGTAGCATGCTCACAAAATGAAACCAACTCACTCCTGAAAGAGAGCTCTCTTGTATTTATGTAATGTGGAATGTTAAGGGGAGGTTTGCTATCTTTGGCCCGAAAAAACTATGTTCTTTGAGAATTTTTTTCTCGGGATGTGTTATAGATATCAATGTCAAATTTGGTCAAAATGTTTATTGATATTTCATCTACAAGCTGGAAATTTTTCGACCGGAGCAAAGGCGGAAGTGCCGTCGGAACGAAACAAAATTCCGATGTATACCTCCAAGCGCGGTATGTCACAGGTTAGCCGGCTCCTCTGAAATCAAAACTGATTTGACGTTAGCGAAGTATATACGATTCTTTAGTAGTTGTACCTCGCTTAAGTTATTTGTACCACAGGAAACAAAATGGCAGCCATTTGAAAAAAATAGGGTTTTCTTTCCTCGATTTTTCGACCTCGTCGGCCAAGTAAAAATATTTATAGTTGATGGATCGGAATAAAAGTGGTACAACTCCTAGACAATTTAGTTAGCTTCGTCGGAAACAAAGAATCATACCAATCGGTTCATAGATTTGAAGTTACCTTACCGCGCGATAAAAAAAAGTAATTTCGAGAAAAACGCGTTTGAAGTTTTGACTACATATAAATGCAATATTATGCAATTTACGTTCAATCTGCTATTCCGGGTCCATAAACTAGTCCTTCCCCTTCCTCATAGAGAGCATTTTGCTCGATCTGGGCGATCCTACGCTGCTCCAGAGCCGCTCGTACGGCCGGTGACAAACGGTTTTCGGTGGTCGTACGAATACTTGGCGATCTACGTCGAATAGTGTCCCAGGGTGACGTCCATCGTTGTCATGGCCTTCAGAATTGCTGAATACCCTTCGTTGATGCTGCCCACTGCCAGGGAAGTCGCAATCTCCACAGTCTTCGCAGCAGAATGCAAATGCATGGGGGCTAACCTCCAAACACACGCGTTCAAACTTTCATTTGAATTTTATGCGTTTCCTCCCAAGCACCGGTACAATAACTCGTCTTCCGAAAGAAAAACACTGGTGCGTGAAAAAGGCCGATTTCAGGCAGGAGCAATTTTTTGTTCAAAGGAAAATAACAAACATTTCCGCTCCGTATTGGGAAAAACCTTTTCAGGGGTGGATTCTAAACATTTTTATCGATCCCAAAATGCAATTTTAAAAAAATCGATTTTTTTGACTAAAAGATATTAAACCTGCCCTTAAAGAACATACTTCTGTTAAGCTAATAAAGAAGTCCAGAATCCTTTAGGAAGTGCAAAGGAAAATAACAGTATATTTGGACATTGGAGGATGTGAACGAACTGTATTTAACTTCGCAGCTCCCTACCTCTCCCCGCTACCCTGCAGTAACATTTTCTCACAAATAATAATGTCTGTAATGTTACGATATCCTGAAGGCTTTAAAGGGATAGTCCTCCCTGAAAGCCGGCCGCGGTGACGGAGCGGTTCTAGGCGCTTGAGTCCGGAACTGCGCGACTGTTACGGTCGCAGGTTCGAATCCTGCCTCGGGCATGGGTGTGTGTGTGATGTCCTTAGGTTAGTTAGGTTTAAGTAGTTCTAAGTTCTAGGGGACTGATGACCTCAGATGTTGAGTCCCATAGTGCTCAGAGCCATTTGAACAATTTTTGAGCCTCTCTGAAAACTAAAAAATATCCCTTTTCTTTTTGCTGAGTATATTCTTGGCTTGTCTGCTTTATAGGAGCGTTCATCTCAAGTTTGCCAGAAAATCCGTTACCGAGTTACACGACGATTTGTGGGAAAGTGTCTCCGAAAACAGTTCACATCGGCAGAAAAATAGTCGACATGGCGGCGAACCTGGCAGCATGTTATTTCAGCGTCGGTGACTGGTATCATGGAAATTATGAACGTGCTCGAACTTGATATCGGACCAGCCAGTCGAACATTTCCGCGAAAGCGGACGAAAAGTGTATCGAACGAGCAGAACGGCGGATGACGGAAACAGCCAAAGAGGCCCGTAGGACCACTGTGGCTACGAAGAAGGGGGAAGTGGATGTCCTTTTAGTTCTGGAAGGATTGCTCTATGGTGCAGGGATCACTGACTAGAAGTACGTTTAATTTAGCAACAAATAATGGAACCGAAAACGTTTCTCTCGGAATCGTATTTTTCAAATTGGCTGAAAACATAACTCGAGGACAGTACATACGATTGTGATCGTAATTTAATGTCGATATTGTAAATTGAATTCTCTATCAACTTACCTAGCCGTTTTGCGATATCTTCAGGAGTCTGTTATTGACGCACACTTTTGTCTCGATTTTGTGGGCATAGAAAATGACATTAGTTTCAAAACGTCACCATTTTGTTAGAACTTAATATTTTTCAATTAGTCTCTGTATCCTGATAGAAAATATATTGAAAACGTCGTATACAAAATTATTTTGTTACGGGTCCAAAAGGGCTTCGGGAGTTCCCGCCGGTGATCAGCGTTCCGGTGGCAAGGAATTCTTCCACCTGGTGCACCGGTTGCAGGGGGTGTCTGATGTGGTCACAAAAATGATTCTTAGAGACAGAAGTGTAAGGAATAAAACTGTACCAACAGATTTGGCATTACTTTTTATTTACCTTGAAAAAATCACGAAAGTCCTCTATCGTTCGTGCGTTCAAAGAGGGATACACCCTTAACAGCTTATTTGTCATTAACTGATGTTTAATTATAAAGAATCATACCAACAACGACGGACTTTTGATGAATCTTCAATGTGTAATCGCATTTAAAAAGGTATACTTTGTAGATCACGGGCTCCCGGGTTCAGTTTCCGGCCGGGCTGGGCATTTTCTCCGCCCGGGGACTGGTGTTTGTGTTGTCCTCATCATTCAGGAAAATGGCGAGACTGGACTGTGAAGAAATTGGGAATTTGTACAGGCGCTGACAAGAACGCCGTTGAGAACCCCACAAACCAAAAATCTTCATCATCGCCGTCATCACGGTATACCTTCACAACACGCAAGTTATAACACGAAAACAACTAAGGAATTTATTTAACGACATACCGTCTTACCACCGTTGTATTACAACAAATCGTACGAAAATGACTAACGTGCCAGTGCCGTACAACAGCATCGATCCGTAGGACGTAATTTGCACCAAATACGTGCTTAAACTTCAAACGACGTAATATCATATGGCGACTCTCAAGTTCTGCTTGTGACGTAGAACACGACCTTGGTCACGTTTCTCTTCGCGAAGCAAAAATCTGACTTCTCTTATTCAGCCTTTCACGCTTCGGAATGCCGTGGAACGTGAAATTGCACGTTGTGACGTCACAAAACTTGTCCAGTTCCTCTTCCACAAACGCGTTCACGTCCCGTCTGAGGACGACCTCATTAACAAGGAACCCATTGAGTGTGATGTTACATGTTAAATCTTTAGTAAGGCGCAACTGAAAGTGTTGTGTCGACAATTGTGACAGAAAAAATATTTCCAGAATGAGATTTTTCACTCTGCAGCGGAATGTGCGCTGATATGAAACTTCCTGTGCCCAACCGAGACTCGAACTCGGGACCTTTGTCTTTCGAGGGCAAGTGCTCTACAATTTTTATTTATTTATTTATTTATTTATTATTTTTTTTTTGCATTTTGTTAGTTGTTGATTGTTGTGTTTGGTCGTTGCGGACGTCACATGACATCCGTTCAAGTTCGTTGTTGATCCTTTCACTCAATTTTTTTTGTTACAGAGGCGAACCAGCTCTCTGACAGAACATGCTGAGCTACCGTGCCGGCCCCATTTCAGCTACCCAAGCACGACTCACGGCCCGTCCTCACAGCCTTACTTCCACCAGTACCTCGTCTCCTAATCTGCCAGGAACTTTCAGAAAAAATACTGATTGCTAATGACCCACCATGTGCATCACGAGTGTGACAGAAATGAGTGTACGGGAGGTGTAGAGATCAACCTTCTATGGGATGAATGTATCACACGTCACAAAATGGATATCGTCTGCATTCAATTGGCGTAACGAGGTGAGGAGAACTGATGGAATGTGATGGCGTGCAACCGAATGCAAAACAGTTTGTCGCGGAGCTGTCTACCCTTCAAGGCTTTGCTGCAGAGAGTGATATTATACGTTTTATAGCCACGAAAAGGACTTTCAGAGACTGAATTTGTCCAGTGATTCCAGGTTGTATGAATTGCACTGCAACACACTTTTCAAGAGGAATAATTTGTTTTAAAGAAATATGACTTTTACATGCTGACATGAAACGAAGCAAAAGCAAGTTATTTTGCCCAGGAATTGGTCACAAGCAGTAGCAGAAGTTCTCTTACCTCCTTTTCCCCATTCTTGCTTGCTGTATACCCTACTGCCCTTGCGAGATCACGCACACAAGAAAGAATCGTACGGGTCAGAGCACCTCTAACTTCTCACAGCACAATAATAACTTTCCAGCCAATTTACCAACCTGATTAAGAGTCAGCATAATTGTACGAGAATGCGTTAAGGCACTGATATTAGTTGATCTTGATACAATTCTCTTGGTATCTCTGATTTCCAGGGTTTCTTTCATATGCATTTCCCCTTCAAATCCCGATTTGTCGGAGTTGGAAACAAATTTCTTACTAATTTTTTTTTTCTTTTTTTTTTTGCTGTGCTTCAAGTTGACGCTTTGTTTCAAATTTCGTTATCTTACGTCTTCCAATTCTGTAGTACTGTTTTCAGGTTATGCAAGCATCCACTGCTTCCCTTGAAATCACAGTAATGTATGTCGCGCACAATTTGATGTGCATAATGTAATGGGCAACTATCATGTACCTCCTGTAAATTGTATCGAGCATTCTTGAAACACTGCAAACACCAGTTTTTGTAACAAGTGCGCCTTGTCCTCCCTTGATTATTCGTTGCTAGTCCTATGCGCTTCACGGTGTTAACGGTACAAACTTATTCGAAATTTGTTCATAATTGTTTTCTTAGTATATTGCGAATGATTGTCCAAGTACGTAATTATATTTAGTACCTGCTCCTTGGACAACGATTGTCCTTTACTACATTTAACTGGAGATGGAATTTGTGGCTCCCTGTCCGAGAAGGATGACGAACTACGTGGCTTGACACCTGTTTCAATATGAGTCTCACTTAGTAAGCGCGTATCGTCATCATTGTAGTCCTCATGTACATTGTCCGCACAGTCGAGCATATCTGACACCACACATTCCACTGACTCATCTTGCAGAAACGCTAATATTTCATCTGCCACTTCTTTGCGAAATTCCTTGGGTTCTTTCTGATGAAATGTCAACTTCGGCAACTGTTGTTCTAGATACAGCGCGAAGTTTGCCTTATTTATTACTGCCATTGCTCTGCTTTGTGTCAACATTATTAGCACTGTAGCAATATTGTGGGTTACCCGCCAACTAAGCAGCTCACCATGCGCCATAGCCTCATGGTGTGCTCACCATTTTGTTCCTCTAGACACGGCCGTTACCAGCCACTATTGTGGTTGAATGTTGGACAATAAGCCGGCCACTGTGACCGAGCTGTTCTAGGCGCTTCATGCCGGAACTGCGTGACTGCTACAGTCGCAGGTTCGAATCCTGCCTTGGCATGGATGTGTGTGATGTCCTTAGGTTAGTTAGGTTTAAGCAATTATAAGTTCTAGGGCACTGATGACCTCAGATGTTACGTCCCATAGATCTCAGAGCCATTTGAACTTTTTTTTGACAATACTTGGGGCATCGAATGCCGTAAACATCATTGGTCTTTTGCGAAATCACCCTTAAGGGGTTACTTGTAAGACAGTGAGAGTAAGTGAATGACTCAGTACTCTGGTAAACAACCAGGCATACCAAAATAGGCGGCTCCGATGGTCGAGACCTTGGGTACCGTTGTCAGCCAGAGTCGAGACAGCGATGGCCCGCAACTGTGACAGGCGTTGCTTCACCGTTGCATCGCATTCCTGACCTAGTTCTGGTATCAGTCACTGTGGTCAGGGCCGGCACTGCGCGTCCTGTGTCTCTTCCTTTTGCATCTCCGGTCGCTTCCGAACGCGTCACTTATATCTCTGCCTTGCATCTTCCTACTTCAGTTTTCATTGTAGTCTTCACTCTATCCTTTGAAAACCTCTTTATCTCATAATAACTACTTTAACCATTTGCTTACTGTATTCATCTATTAGTCTCCTTCTACAACTTGCACCTCCCACATTTCCCTCCATTACCAAATTGACGATTCCTTCATGCTTCAGGACGCGTGCTCGCACCTGATCCTTCTCTTAGTCAATCTGACATAAATTTCTTTTTGCCCCAATTCGAGCGAGAACCTCCTAATTTGTTATTCCATCAACCTATTTCATGCTCAGCATCCTTCTGTAGCACCAAAACCTTCTATTATCTTGAAACTTCCTGGCAGATTAAAACTGTGTGCCCGACCGAGACTCGAACTCGGGACCTTTGCCTTTCGCGGGCAAGTGCTCTACCACTGAGCTACCGAAGCACGACTCACGCCCGGTACTCACAGCTTTACTTCTGCCAGTACCTCGTCTCTATTATCTTCTTGTCCAACCTGTTAACTGTCCACATTTCACTAACATACAAGATAACACTCTAGACAAATACCTTCAGAAGAGACTTCCTAACACTTAAATTAATATGATGTGTTAATAGATCTCTCTACTAAAAAAATACTTTTCGTGTAATAGTCAGTTCACATTTTATATTCTCTCTACTTCGACCATCAACAATTATTTTGTTGCCAAAAAGCAAAAAGACTCTACTATTTTTAGCTCCTCAATTCAAAACTAATTCCTTCAGCATCACCTGCTATTCCATCACCGTTTTACTTTTATTGATTGATCCTATAGCCTTCTGTCAAAATGCTGTCCATTCCGTTCAACCCCTCTTCCAAGTCCTTTGCCATCTCTGAAACAATTACATTGTCATTTCAAAGTCTTTATTTCTTCTAGCTCAACTTCATTCGTCTTCCAAATTTCTACTTGACTTCATTTACTGCTTACTCAATGTACAGACGTTTATCTGGGATAGGATGCAAAACTCTCTTACTCCCACCTCAACCACTACTTCCTTTTCGTATCCTTAATCTCTTGCGTTTCTGGACAAGCCGTAAATAGTTTTTAGCTCCTTCTATTTTATCCCTGCCACCTTTAGAATCTGAAAGCGTGTATTCCAGTCAGTATTGTCGAATACTTTCTCTAAATCTACAAATGTTATAAGCGTAGGTTTGTCTCTCTTTAACGTATCTTCTTAGATAAGTAGTTGGATCGTATTGCCTCACGTGTTCCTGCATTCCTCCGTAACCCAAATTCATCTTCCCTGAGGTTGGCTTCTACTAGTTTCTTCCACTCTTATGTAAGTAATTCGTGTCAATGCAGCGATGATTTATTCAACTGGTAGTTAGAAGATATTCACACCTGTCACCACCTCACTGCCATTAAATTCCTCTTGAAGCATGAGGGTATTTCGCCTGCCTCACACCTTGCACACCAGCTGAAATAGTTCTGTCATGGCTGACTCTCCCCAGGATCGCAATATTTCTGAGGGAGTGTTATCTGTTCTAGGTGCCTTGTTTCTACGTATGTCATTCACTGATCTATCAAATTCTTCTCACGTTATCATATCTCTCATCTCATCTTCATCTTCTTCCTCTGCCTCATATACTATTGTGTACAATTTCACTTGCCTTGTACAGTCCCTCTGTACATTCCTTTCACCTTTCAGTTTTCCTTTCTTTGTGTAGTACTAGCTTACCATCTGAAATCTTGATATTCATATAACTGCTTCTCTTTTCTCCAACCAGCTCTTTAATTTTCTTTATCAGTGGCTTCTGTCTTTCCCCTGCTTATGCATGCGTCCCAGACTTGCGTATCACCTCTGGCTACTCATGTTCAGTCCTTTTGCATTTTTTGTAAATCTAATTTTTAAAAGTTTGTTAACGTCTACCTGCTTCACTTGCTGCATGTTTATGTTTTCTCCTTTTGTCAGTTAAATGCGGTATCTCCTGCATTGACCAAGGGTTTCCACTAGGGATTGTTTTTCTACCTATTTGATCCTGTGCTGCATTCCCTATTTAATCACTCACAGCCATCCCTTCCTCTTCTGTTGCATTCCTTTCACCTGTTTCAGTAGAATCTTACCTAATGCTCCTTCTGAAACTCTCAAAAACATTTAGTTCTGCGTCCCATTCCTGAATTTCCTGCCTTTCGCCAATTTCTTCAGTTTTAGTCTGCAGTTAATCTCTCATACATAAAAGGCAGACTGTATGTGTATATGTATGTGATGGACCTCCTCCCAAACCTTTGGATCGATTTCAGACAAATTTGGCACAGAAAGAGAAGGCCTCACAAGTATCAGCATTGTGGTCTTATAACCTCCTAGCTCCAACAGGAGTGGCGATAAGGGGAGGAATGTGTGTATGGTTTTTCAGCCCCTAGCACATAGACTGCCCTACATGAGAGGCGTGCTGTATGGGAACAGTGTCGGCCTGCCAAATCAACTTGCTTTGCAGGCCAGTCTACATGATAGGGGGTCAGTGGCAGAAGACTTTTTTCTGGGCCATGACATATAGGCCATCCTATGTGACAATTGCGTTGTGTTGGGGTACTAGTGGTCTGCTTTATCAACCTGCTTTTTATGATGGTCTTATGTCAGAGGTAAATAAATGATTTTCGAGCCCCTGATGTCTAGCCTGCCTGACTGACAGGCACGTTGTGGGAAAAGTATTGCCCTGCTTTACTGAATTGCACTTCAGCGACTAAAAGTGCTGTTGGGCATGGGTGGAAAGAGGTTGAGATGGATAGACAAGGGCACAGACAGGGGAGGAGGAAATGGACAGGGAGAGGGGAAGAGGGATAGATACATGAGTCATGTGGAAGGTGTAGAGAGGTGCTGGGCAGGTGGAAAAGAAGACGGAAAGGCAGAGTAGAAAGGGAAATGGAGTGGAGGATATGGCCAGAGGGAGGGAGGAAGAAGATATTGTCAGAGAGAGGGGGTGGAAGAAATAGACAAAGAGAGGGGGAGGAGGAAATGAAGAGAGAGAGAGAATGGAGAGAAGGGGGTGTGTTCAATGTATGTCAAAGTGATATGCAAATGAAGTTGTGGGGAATAAGCTGACAACCAATAAATTGTAGTCTAAGTCTACATCTGACCCTGGATATGTTTTGTAATTTAAGATATGGTTTTGGAATCTTAGATGTAATCTGTTTGAAACTTTGATTGTCTCCAGGTCTTCTCCATGTATACAACCTCCTTTTATGATTTTCAAAGGAAGTGTCAGTGATGATTTCTGTCCCCTATCGCAATTAAATTTACGTCTCCCTTAATTAACTCAAAAATTTGGTTACCTCATACTCCAGTCTTTCAATCCGCAGAGCTATTTACCATACAAACTTCTACTATTGTGGTTGGTGTTGGCTTAGTGTCTATCTTGGCTAAGATAATGCGTGGAGTACACTGTTCATAGAAACTTACCTCCATCCTGATTTTATTATTAGTTACTAGCTAGTGTTCTCGGCTCTGCTCAGGGGGTTGATATGAGATTGTGTGGTAGTTGGAATAAAAGGCTAAACTTTAAAGTATACAAGGTAAATAAACTATTGAAAACACATTCTAAGTGATTACAATACTTGTTGAAGTATAAGATGTAAAAAAATTATTGAAAGCATATTCTAACCATTTACAATACTTGTTTATAAACAACATTTTTGGAACTTTCAGCACTGCAGCGCGTCAGCAATCGTAAGTATCGAAATAATTATGAAAATCCGCCTCTATTGCACAAACTACCTGGTGTTTACCTAGGTTTCAGCGTGGGTAACCACGCCTTCTTCAGAACTAAATATAAAACTGCTTGCCTAAATAGACATAGTCAAAGTCTAAAATCAACACCTACAGCGGCAAGACCCCATATTTTTTTTTTTTTTACAAATACACGATACAAACGTATCCTGTATTTGTTAAAAAAATTTTATGCGGTCTTGCCGCTGTAGGTGTTGATTTTAGCTTTTGACTATGCCTGTTTAGGCAAGCTGTTTTATATTTAGTTCTGAAGAAGGCGTGGTTACCCACGCTGAAACCTAGGTAAACACCAGGTAGTTTGTGCATTTGAGGAGGATTTTTCATAATTATTAACATTTTTCGTTTTATTATTCAGGCTATACATGTACAAATTTTTCGAATTTTCAGGTTGATGCCGCAATATTTTAAAGTTTGTCCTTGTGCTTTGTTAATTGTAAAATTGTAGACTAGTTTGATTGGATATTGCAGTCTTTTAAATTGGAATGGCAGGTCAGTAGAGATCAGTGGTATTCTGAGGTAAACAGTGTGTGTCCTTCGTACTTTCCAGTCAAAAGTTCGGCTTCGATTATATTATTCGATAGATGTTTGACGATCAATCTTGTTCCATTATGCAGTTTTGGTGAGTTGAGATTTATGATTGGAGTTCCAATTTCAAGTCAAAGACAGTGTAATAGCGTTCCTGGTGAAAGGGTACAGTACCGCCCGACATTGAAAATAGGTACAACATACTTCATTATTTTTGTCAGAACAACACATTTTTTTTTTTTTTTGTAAAATAACTCAATTTCAATTAATACAGCGAAGCCGGATACCAGTGTGGGAAAGAATGACAATTTATTTATTTAATTGATCACATGTTCACTCCCACAAAGTAAATCCCTACATCCAGTTTGGTGAGATCTGTGAAATGAATGAATGTATGGTCGTCTGCTAACCACAGATAGTGAATGTGAATATATGATCATCTTTGAGACGATCCTTTGGGCCACCTTTGGTGGGACCAAAGAGATGAAATTTACCTGAGCTTCGAGCGCCTGAAATGTGGCTGACCAATACGGTAGCAAGGTGCTCCCCCACTTCAGCAGAGGTGCGAGAGGACCTCAAGAACGGCCATGTTTCAGCACTCTGCCGCTGGATCTTGTGCTGTTAAGACCTGTCTTAGTTGTGCTCCGTAAAGGCAAAAGAGTGGAGACATGGTATGCATGTGGAATATTTAAGAATAGTTTGAAATAATAATTTCTCTATTTCAGGAACTTTTGTTTGGAGAATTAAATGTCAGGCAGGTACTATTGATGGGATCGTAGTAATCTTCGGAAGTGACCAACGGTCACAATGAAACCACGTGTAGCAATAAGTTGAAATACTTCCGAGTGCTTAAGTTAAGCTGAATTACTAGCGTGTGTACAATAAGTTGAAATATTTAAGAAATAGCGTGTGTACCATAAGTTGAAATATTTGAGAAATGGCGTGTGCAGGACTTGAAATTAGAGACGAGTACTTCCACGTGGTGAGTACTGTGTGAGTCTCAAACTGTGTATGAGACAAAAGATAAAGAGAAGTACTCGTCCATGGTATCAGTTGAGGACTCGCGTGTGTGATGAATACGTTCTTAATATTACTTTGCGTGATGTGATTCCGTGTGACGGTAGATTCAAACTCTGAGAGAGAAGCAAGGTGAGTCGGCCGTCTATCCAGCAACGCCACTTGGCTTGCATTGCACAGGAAGACGTGCATATATCTCCAGAGTTCATAGTAGGAAAGTAGAATTACGAAGTGGGGCAGTGTCGTGTGAAACTGGGATAAATATTAATTGAAGTGGGAAAGCTGAAAGTGATAATGTTGTGACTATTCTCTGTGTAGTATTTCATATTGTAGTGTGGTGTATGTCATGTAATTTGGGTATGTGTGGTTTGCATGGGAGAGTAGCGAGGTAGTTTCAAAATATTAGTGGGGATATGAGTGTTCCTTTTGTACTGCTCGGTCTGGAGGAAAGTTTCGTGATGATGATTGTGAAAGTCGCAGTGTGAGAAATAATAAAAGATCCACCATCCTATCCATAAAGTGCACTGTAGCGTTAAATAATTACGAGACCATAAGAGAGAGATTCACCAATGTAAAGCCATGCCCACTGGGCGGAATTTCTCATGTGTTATTGTTGTAGGTTATAGAATTTGTGTGTTTAGGTTATAGAATTTATCGGAATAAATAAGATAGTGAAAAGAAAAAGATTGGTGGCCTTTTCCTTCGAATTGTATGTTGTCATGATATCCAGTATTTATAGTGTGTGCGCCACTCATATTCAGTGCGATGGCCACGTGTTGATAAAAGCCGTTAAATAAAAAGGAAAGAAAATGTGGTATTGCCAGTGCGTAGTGAACAGTCAGAGTTCTGTAAATTACTGATAGTCAGATGCGTGTTTCCGTTGCGTATTATTCATACAGGAGGATAATTTGTAACTTAATTGTGAGTACGGGAGTTCATGTTACTCGATAAATAAGAATGAATCCACTCGCTTGGCAGACCACTCATCTTGCAGGCCTGACTGCTTGATGCCACAGTATGAGCAAGGCATGTGGGTGCCTCTCACTGGTACTTGCAAAGACTTTATAAATTCTGTAGGGAAGTTCACACTTTCTTCAACATTTACCATCCTTCGATCAATTTGTATATTCTCTCTTCACTGGGTATTTTCTTTCGAATATTAAAGTTGATATCGTCGACAATTATAGTTTTAGTTGCCAAAATAGCCCTTTCAAAAAGGCAATCCAGGTTGGTGTGGTTGTGAACATCTTTGGGTAAATTTGGTCGATGATTCGTTTTCAGCAATGGCTATGTTGCAGAAATCATTGTTGAGTTTTACGAGGCCAGTCGCCTGGTCAGTACAATATGTGCCAGCGCCTGTTTGTAAAAGTTGTTGAGCAAAATGTGCTATTGTTTCCTCTTTCGATAGTTCAGCTCTCATATTTTTTGTTAGTCGCAGTATTTGTATGTGTGGCCACACATGCAATTTTTTAAAGCGTGCATCGATCTCGTATGCTGGTGCTGACTAGGGGATAACTGGAAGTCTTTGTTTAAAAATCTCCTAATAGTATCAGTAGAGCCCCTCCCACCACTTCAGGGTTTCCTCGCAAGTCTTCTAATGTTCTGTCCATGGTTTCAAGGGATTTTTTATGTGTCAATGTGCACTCGTTTCAGAAGATAATTTCAGCTTCCATTAGAAGTTCACTCCTTACAGATGCTCTTGAGATTTTCCCTACCGAGAATCGTTCTTCAGCTGTATTCAACGGTAGGTGTTGGGACGAATGGGCAGTTCGTTCTCCTTGCATAAATGTGGCTGCAGTATGGGATGATGCCAGTGAAAGTGCGATGTGTTGTTTAGCACGTATTTCGGCCAGCAATAGATTTATTAGAAACGTTTTCCCAGTGCCGCCTGGAGCGTCCAGCTAAATAATTCCGCCAATGTTGGCGATCCGGTCCATGATAACGTTGTAAATATCCTTTTGATTGCCACTGAGGAGCAGTTTGTTGTGAGCAATGTACTGAAGTAGTCCGTTGGTGCTGTAGCTTTTTTTTCCTTTGTAATTTCGAAGTTTAGCACGCTGATAGCTTCTTTTCAGGTGCTTGCATCCCAAGTTGTACTGAGGTCTGGTTGTTTATTGCTAAAAATTCGTTTTCTAGGCGAAGGAGCGTTTCATTGAAAATGTCGTCGTTGAATTCGATGGTCAGTTCAGGATGGGCTTGTCGGGTTTGGTACAGTACATCGCCAATCACACTGTCTTTGAAACAGTTCCGTAGCTGTTTTGGATTCGATGGGTAACATGTCGTTAGAATTATGGCGAATAAGTCTCTCATTTGTTCGCATGAAGCTGTGAGTGTGGCTTAGTCCTAAGCACTGGAAGCATTGGCATGCTTCTCTGTACGTCTCGCATAGGTAACGGCCTTGAGGACTGTGAAACTTGTTCGTCCCCTTATTTCGTGTAGTAACATCCGGAGATAGAAACATTCAGCGTTGTTCGGATATACTGTGCTATCGGCCTTGTGCGCCGGTTTTCATGATTCCTGGGTGACATTCTACTGGAATTCCTTGTTTTCGTCGTTGAAAGAGTTTTCTTGCTGCGTTCCACGTGAGGACGTCGACATACAGTAATGTTTTCGCGAATAGACCCGTTTGACATAGTTGGTAAAAAGCTGTTAATGTTTTGTTTTGATGTGGTTTTCTTGGAGTTTTTCCGGCGGTGTCTTTTGTGAAGTAAACTCTTCGTCCATTCCCCAAATGTTCTGCTGGATGTTGTACAGTTCTTTCGCGTTCGTGTTTGGGAAAACCGAAAATCCGCCCGCGGCTACGTTACTGTTGATGCATCTTCCTATTTGGTACATGACGACCTCGTCGTTTCTGTTTTGTTGTCCACTGTTTTTGGCTATTTGAAATACTGCCTTGTCACTACCTTTGCTCACATACTTACAGACATATTTGATGGATTTCACTGAATTGCAGTATTCTACGGTTATGTGTGCTTGGAACATTTTGGAAAATAGTGTGTTATATTGTACTACCCATTGATTATGTACTTCCAATTAGTCGCAGCCTCGAATTCGTATTTTTGCTGTGAATCCTCCGTTTTTTGGCGCTCTTCTTCTGTATTTGGGATAGCCATCAACTCCGGTTGGTGTGACGTCCACGTATGATTTTGGGTACTTTCTTGTACATTTTCCATTACTCATGCAGGCTAAATTAGGAATTTAATGGCTCGCATGGTCCATGAATAATGTTTTTCACTGCTGTGTTGTACAGTTCCGGATCTTCTTGCGAACTGGGAAATTCAGCTTGGATGATTTTGTCGATATCCTTGGGATGAATTCTGTCATGTAGCGATATGAGATTGTGTGAGTGAGGCAGTCCTCGTTTTTGCCATTCGATTGAGTGCATCCAGTATCTAACGGTTCCAAAGATGCGGCACTTTGTGATGACTTCAATAAATCTCATTTGTTTTTGTTGTGTCAATGCATGGGGGCTTGTCCTTATCTTAGTTGTTCTTTGATTTCTGGCCACGACGTGCTGCACATGAATGTTATGAAGAAGTCAGCTCGTCCACTTTTTCCTATGTAGATCAGGGCATCTTGAGTGTATTCGTGCATGTGTCTCGGACTTCCTGTGTGTGATGAGGGTAAGATTACCTTTGTTCCAATGTCGTCAATGTTTCCGTCATTTACGATTGGGTCTCGAAAGTGGATGTGTTCTTCCGTGTGTAGTTCCTTCTGATTCAGTCTTACATAAAGTATCTGTTCCCCTTCTATTTTAGCATATATATATACCAGGAATTGTTGGAATAAACGGCGAATGATGAGAAAGCGATTGTTTGTTTCATTGTCTCTGATCAATAATCAGTAAGCATAAAACTCCTTGGAAGTGACTTTTTTGTTTGTTTCTGCACCTGTTTCAGGTTGGATTTGTTTCACCTTAAAATTATATCAATCCTCTCCGTGCAGAAATATTAATGGATATTGGAGGGCACCATATGAACTGTGTGTCTCTGCAATGCATTGTAGTCCTTCTCTTCTCCGTTGTACAAATATGTCACGGATTGTATTTTGATCCACAGTTACTATGGTGACTTCGTTTATCTTATGTATATTAAATCGACGTTCGTGTTCTCCAGGTGGTCTTTTGTCGGCTCGAATTATAACTTTACAGTCGTCGGAAATTATTCGGTCTAGTGCTGTTTCGAATATGTGAATCAGTTGACTGTATTTGCGTAAGATCCTCTGTACGTCTTGGACTACTACTGATATTTGTGCATATTTGTTTAGTTTCTGTTTTCACACTTCCGACTAAATATAGTTGCAGAAATTTGTAGTCTTCGTTGGATAGTGGTAATAATGATCCCACGTTGTGATAGGCTCCTCCTTCGGTGGAAAAAACATAATCGATTTCATCTTTGTTATTGTTGATCTAAGTGACTCCGAAAGAAGTCATTTGGAAGCAGGCGTTGTGTGCTTTTATATTTTACAGGAAGTGTTCTTTATATTCTCTCGTCGGGTCGCAGTGGAGTGCTTCATTTGTCAGGTAGTACTACATAATTGTCCTCGTCCGCACTTCTCGTAGGGTAATATTTTCATGGCTGGCTTGACTTCACAGTCTTTTATTATAAGATTCTGTCGCAATCCTTGATTCTTCATTTCGTTGTTCTTCGGTTTCTCTGCTTCCCACGGTTCTCATTGTCGTTCGTTGGGAACTTAAACGTGCTTCGCGCTCTTCGTATGTTTCGTTTATTCGCTGTTCTTTTTGTTTTCGCCGTTTTGCTTTAGAACTGGCAAGATTTCCTCCCCTTTTAAGTTTGGGCGTCGTCTAAAATATAAATCAAATCAACTTTTTATTAACAAATACACTAAGTACACTTTACACAGTTTTCACACTATCACTTTGACTTCTCACTCTTCACTTTTTGGTTTTATTCAATCACTGCACTACTTTTTCGGTTCCTCTCTTCGTCACTGATAATAAACTGACGTACGAACCGACGACGGGTCTTGCTTTATATACCCCTGCCAATGAGTAGCCACACCAGTGGCGAATTCCAGAACATACCACAAAGGCTTCGAATAGTCCTCAATGTTATAGAACATTCCACAAAATTCGAGAGTCTTCTGGAATGTTCCACATTCATCTCGGATGTTCCGGAATTTTCCCGAACTTTCTGGAACCTTTGCGATTGCTCCAGACTATTCCAGAACATCCCAGAACATTGTGGAACGTTCCGGGACATTCTGGCATGTTGTCGAATGCTCTAGAATATTCTCGAATGTTGTGGAATGTTCTCGAATGTTCTCAAATGTTCTAGGAATTTCTCGAGGGCGAAACTTCCCAGCCCTTATATCTTTAAAAGCACGTCCTCCGGTAAAAACGCGAAACTTCTTCATGGATGGAATATAGAGGGTTAACGCACCATATAACTCACTTGATCGTACCGGAACAGCGGCACGCACATTGTGCACTTACTTTTACAATATATATTTATTAGACCAGTTCCTGCATTATCAGTATTTGATTTTGTATTGATAATCCTGCACTGCACACTACAACTCTTGCAAATTCAAGTTTTGCTTTTCATAATAACGATATCCTTTGAGTATTTCCGCGCGGAGATCCCAAAAGGGGACTATTTTACGTCCGAAATATTTTATCCATCAGGACCCATTACTTAATCATAAGGCAGAGCTGAAGGGCGGGAAAAATAATGGCTGTAGTATCCCCTTGCTTTCAGCCGTTTGCAGTACCAGCTTTGCAAGCCCAGTTGACTAATGTTATTAACCATGATCAGTCAATCAAAAATACTGAACCCCTGCAACTATCGAAAAGGCTGCTGAGCGTTTTCAGGAACCATATGTTAGCCTGGCCTTTCCACAGATACTCCTCCGATGTAATTATTCCTACGGTATATCTATCCGTGTCACTGAGGCGTGCCATCCGGCCTCGGCAAAATCCGTGGTTCATGGGTGAACTTTATTTTAACATCGCAACATACATTTAATTGCTTCCACAGGTGATCGTTCGAGTTCACTAACCATGTTCTTGGCCTCTGTAAAACCTGCAACGTAAAGCAGCGCACTTACTACGCTGTTCTTTCCAAATACGCAGCTGCACTCACATTTCTCTTATTTCTTACTTCACGCTCCGACAGACATTCATTTCCTCAGATCTTCTCTTTTTTGCTCATTTCCATTCGAAGAAAATATTAAAAAATTGTAAACGCAAATTGTGTGTTGTTGGGGAAGAACCAGTCACAAGTACCTTTAAAAATTCTTATTTTAATGCCACAACCTGTTTCGGGCTATCTTGCCCATCTTCAGACGGCTTGCTTTTCCAATTACATTTATTTTTTCGTCAGTCCACCCGCTGGAACGTATTGCTGGAGAAGCAGAGGTGGTGCTGACGAAAATATTAATGTAATTGGAAAAGCAAGCGACCTGAAGATGGCCAAGATAGCCCGAAACCGGTGATGGCATTGAAATAAAACTTTTTTTAAAATATTTATGGCTAAACAATTCTTAACGGCCTCAGAGTTCACGAGACGCAACATGCATTAACTAACATAAAAACTGCGTTTTGCTTTACAATTGTTGTCATAAGACAACAACTGTGTCATCCTGAAGACCGTAACGAGAAATTATATAACTCCGGAATGGGTCCCACTCGGGGCTTGGGTGTGGACTTTAAAAGTGCCGTCACGTTCTGTGTTCTACACAGACGAATTGTTAACGGAGACAAACAAGAGCGTATGTTTACTGGATGTAACAAAGAGAATAATCCTGTAAATGAATTAGAATGTAGCTTGTACATTACTTCAGTCTCTGATATCTTGCACTGTAGCTGGATGAATTGATAAGGCCTATCCTGAAGTTTCAAAAATTCAAATGGCTCTGAGCACTATGGGACTTAACATCTGAGGTCATCAGTTCCCTATAACTTAGAACTACTTAAACCTAACTAATCTAAGGACATCACACACATCCATGCCCGAGGCAGGATTCGAACCTGCGTCCTTAACCGTCGCACGGTTCCAGACTGAAGAGCCTAGAACCGCTCGGCCACTCCGGCCGGCCCTGGAGTTTCAGTATACCAGTGTCACTGTGCATTTCAAAAGATAATGAAGGAATGAAAACTTTGTTTGAAATGAACTTCTAATGGGGAAAAACTAGGTAGAAAAAGAAAATTTGATGATACCTGCGTGACATGCACGAATTGCGTATTTGGTGGCGTACTGCGTTCCAAATTTGGGGATCAGATTCCTTGTCGGGGACATAACCTTAACTCTTCAAAAGTGTTCCCTCTTTAATTTCCTTTATTCAGATTCGTTGTCTAGGACATTGTGTGTAGGGCGAAATCGATTATTTAAACACCTTCTTGGACCCACTGTGAACTCCACAAAGGGTCTTCAGGACTTTCTTCACTCATGGCCCACGATCGTTAATAAAGTTACTTCATGTTTGTACGTTTTGGAAAACAAACCCAGTATGAATGTCGCGCCACATATTGCCGGGAGCTGTCGCTGGAGAGGGATGCTACCGAAGATTACGTTGGTGAGCCGGTAGCATCCCCGAGAGGGGCCAGAGTGCCGCTGATACGATGCGCAGACGACGATGTGATGTTAATAAAACACTCTCGTGTTTCAAGCCGTGTCAAGTGGTTTACTGCCCACGAGCTTTCGGCAGAGATCTCCTCTGCCATTGTCAAGTGGATGACTGTCGTGTGGTTGTCATTGCTGTCATATAGCCGCGCCGTCGCTCGTGACTTCGCTCGTGACGTCACTGGTGTTCGGTGACGTCACGAGCACCAGTGACGTCACGAGCGACGGCGTGGCTATATAAGCACAGCAATGACAACCACACGACAGTCATCCACTTGACAATGGCAGAGGAGATCTCTGCCGAAAGCTCGTGGGCAGTAAACCACTTGACGCGGCTTGAAACACGAGAATGTTTTATTAACACATATCGCCGTGAAAGCATGCATTCGTACATGACGATGTGACGGTTGCACGCAGTGTCAACTTTGAGCTACAAAGCCAGTGAGGCTTTGATGACCTCGCTACGTCGCCCACAAAGTGAGGTCGCCATTTAACGCTGCCACAAATGAGGCGCTTGTTATCTCTAGCAACAAGCGGCCTGTTGACCTGAATCACAGGATGACACGTCCCGTGGTCTAGGACCGTGATAAAACTGAGCGCTATCTTGGATCGAATCGAAACATGGAAAAAAACGTGTACGAAACATCAGCCGGAGCGACACTACGGCCTGTACCCTATCCTCAATCCTACGGAAACTGAAGCAGCATCATCAACGTTGCACCCAGCTGACAAACCTAATAAAAGGAAGGAAAAACGGAGGCCAAAGGCTGCAGCAACAGACACCACTGCAATTATGTTAGAAGTTCTTGGGGTCAGGTGCCGCGTTATTCTCGCCAGGATCTTACGGCCCAACAGTAAGCGTCTCTATTTTATCGATTACCTTCCGCCCCTCCGGCTTTCCCTAGCGAATCGAGATCTTGCAATACATGTAGCTATGGATCGTGGGTTGCGTCAGATTAGTTGGCGCCAAAACAATTGCGGAGAGACTTCTTGTCCAGCATATGGAGTATCTTAGCGCAGATTCCGCAGCTACAGTAATAGGTTTGAAGAAAATACGAGCACCAGTCGCAATTTTATTTTTGTTTTAAGCTAGGACCGATTTCGGTCCCCAAAGACATTATCTAGTGGCATCTACACGGTATGAAGATCAGATTTAAACAGAATCAGTGAAATGGTGGAGAATATAGTAGTCATTATCAACAACAGTTCAGATACATAAATGTTCAAAGCAGCTTGTCCACACACTTCATAAGAGCAACAAATTAAAAAATAATATAGTGTGAACTAGTGATACCATTATGTGAACTAGTGGTACCATTAAAAAGAGAGATATATCTTGTAAACCAAATAAAGCTGAAAAACACCTCATCAGCAAAAATCATAAAACACCGCAATAGCATAAGTATTATACGAAGTCGGGTACAATCTATAAAATCGATGTATGTCACCTGAACTTTAATGTCAGGCAACCAGAGAGAACACAGGATGGCAGCTGAAATGTGCCAGGGGATGGCACTTAAATAGGTGAGAGAGGCAAGTTACAGTGAGGGACAAGTAGGCAAGCAGACAAAGGAAAGCACATTTTATCAGCTTTTATCTCATTAGTTTCCTCTGCCCGCTTACCTACTTGTCCCTCTCTACAGTCCCTCCTTGTAACTTGCCTCTTTCCCCTACTTAAGTGACACCTGGCACGTCTCAGCTGTCGTCCTGTGTCCCTCAGGTCGCCTGACGTATAAGTTCAGATGACATACGTCGATTACCGACTGTAACCGACTTCGTATAATATTTTTGTTATTGCAGTGTTTTTATGATATTTTTAGCGTTATATGACTAACAAGGTATATCTCTGCTTTTAATAGTACCACTAGTTCACAGTACATTCTTCTTTAATGTGTTCCTTTTATGAAGTGTGTGAATCAATTGTTTTTAGCCTTTAACTGTCTAAATTGTTTGTTTTTGGAGAAGTTCCACATTGACCAAAACACAATTTTTTCCTTTTTCTTTTTATTCCCCAGACATCTTTCGCTGAAGTTACAACAACATCAGTGGGTTTTTTGCTATCTTCTATAAAAGAGGTGTAGTAGAACAACCTATGTGTGGCCCCACTCTCGGTTGTTGCCAGATATATCCAAGGGGCGGCGATGACGTCATCCAAGATGGCGACCTGTAGCCTTGGCAACAGCCCATGATGTCATCCAGCTGACGACGCGAGTACCATTATCCAAGATGGCGGCTTTTGGCGGAAAGTGTCACTCCCCCTGGCAGGATGTTTGAATTTTGACATGAAATTGAATTATATGCTTCTACTGGTCCTTTGCCCCCCCCTCCCCCCCCCCCCCCCCCCCGTGTTCCGACTTTTTTGGATGATGCTGTGTCACCCTCTTGGAAAATAGGCGGGAAAATTTGAATTTTGGAGGGAATTTTGCTCTAAGAGCGAACTCCTGCAGCTGAGGGGAGTTAGTATGGTGTTGCCCCCACTAGAAAATGCTCATTATGACATTCAATTCGAATATAAATTGTTTAAATTTGTTTAAATTTATTATCAACCTACAGCATAGTGTGGTGTTACCGCCACAAGAGGCTGAGATATCAGTGCTTGTTGAGATGTCGGTGTGGAAGGAGCATGTATTCAACTAGCGAGATGTTGGTGCCAGACAGGGGGAGTTTTAATAGCTGTGTTACATGCACTCATTCAGCCGAGGAGTGCATCCACAACTCACTGCATGAAGAATGGAAGCGAGCATTAATGCTTGAACATTTGAAGAGGAAGAATACGGTCCTACAAATAAATGCTTTGCATTAAAGATGCATTACACAACACATGGAAACATCTGTCTCTGCTGGAACTGTCTGTCATTTGTAAAACTTATGTATAAGCTCCCAGCCAACAAGAAACAACTGCCACCGAAACAGCACACCAAAGAACTGAGCTAGTTCGTGAGTTCACCACTACAGGGCGCCGCAATAGGTCACGTGATCGTGCAGTTCAGTCAATAGGAGCACAGCATCAAGATGACGTCACATGTTTTTCTCAGCTGCACGTCTGGAGGGGGAAATTGGCGGGAAAAGGAATCAGCCTGTTCTGGGCAGCTCGAGAGAGTAAGGACTGTACTTTATTTATTTTTGGAACATTTTATTTAGTGACGGATTTCACTAACACTCACTCTGATGTGCTTGGGGTCACAATATACGGTTTACAGGCATGGAAACTACTCATAAATAATGCAGTACAATGATGTGCAGATGCGCAAACAACTCGTAAATTACCGAATTAATCCAGTACACAGCATACAGACGAGCAAACTACTTGTAGATCACCGAAATAATGCATATGTAATGAAATGCAAACACGCTCACAACACTTAAACACCCAAAAATAATTCAGTGCACAAACACTCAGTGCACGTAAAAAACGCAACGTATCAGCGACTTGAACCCTGATTCTACTCGATGAAAAGCCTAACACATGGAAACTGTCCAGATGCGGGAGAGGAAGGTTACGTTAGCGTACTTTATTTATTTTGGTCGGGAAACTGACGCAAATATCGATCCTAATTACGTAATTAATCACAAAGATCGGGCCTAATTACACAGCTACATGCAAAGCGTTACACAAGGACGGCAAGGACGCCGTAAAAACTGGCGATATCATACAACTGGCGTTATCCCATTGGGAAAAAATTTCGCAATACCACTCGAAACCAGCGACATCAACACTCAAACTCTACCCTACACCTACAAAAAAATGGTTCAAATGGCTCTAAGCACTATGGGACTTAACTTCTAAGGTCAGCAGTCACCTAGAACTTAGAACTACTTAAACCTAATAACCTACGGACATCACACACAACCATGCCCGAGGCAGGATTCGAACCTGCGACCGTAGCGGTCGCGCGGTTCCAGGTTGTAGCGCCTAGAACCGCTCGGCCACTCTGGCCGGCCTACACCTACAAGCCAGGTGGAAAAAGGCTGGAGTGTAACGTGCTATCTTTATTCTTATTGGTGGGAAATACGTTCAATTGACTAGATGCTGGTGTTGGGCAGAGAGCAGTTTAAAAAAAAGTGTATTACCTGCAGGCATTTAGCATCCATCGCTGCGTGACGTCAGAGTTCACTACAGATGCTCACTAAAAATCACCCTACAGCCGAGGTAACCGAAGCCAATACACGCTACCACAGCTGATGGAAAAAATGCGTCACAAACCAGGTACAAATATTAGACAAAACTAAAATGGACGAAACGACAGACTGGACACAACTTTGAGGAAGAATCCGAGAGGCCATGAAACTAGCACAAGCACCACGCAGAAGGAAACACCGTTGGTGGAACCACACATGTGATCAAGCTATTGACCAACGAATCAGTGCATGGAAAAAATTTAGTAGCCACATATACCCAGGTAATTGGATGAACTTCCTGAAAACACTGAAACAATCAAGCAAAATCATTCACAATGAAAAACGACAGTATGATAAACGGCGGCTGACGGAGACGGAATCGGACTTCACGAAGAACGATACAAGAAACTTCTACAGAACGTTCAGAGAAAATATGACTGGATGTCAACCACCCTAGTTGTGCTTCAAAAGACCGAATGGAACCCTAGAAGCCAATACCAAAAACAATTGTGACATTCTGGCGAAGTACTTTGACAAACTCCTCAACACGGATCCCCCTATGGAAGAACTGATGACAGAAACGAGCACGTACAATCCAGATAGTGAACATCCAACTCTAGAAGAAGTTAAAGAAATAATCAAGTTACTCAAGAATCGTAGAGCACCAGGAGAAGACGGCATCATCGCGGAAATCTGGAAGTTACAAGACCCAGAACTCACCGAAGACATCCACAGGATCTTGGAAGATATCTGGGAAACCATGAAAATTCCCGACGACTGAAAAACTGCCCTGATACACCCACTACACAAAAAAGGTGACAAGACTGACCCGAACAACTACAGAGGAATATCCCTACTACCGGTCACATACAAGATCCTCTCTAAAGCTTTGCTAAACAGACTAGAATGCCAGACCGACCACTTGATTGGGGAATACCAAGCAGGTTTCCGTAAAGAGCGTCTTGTGCGGAACAAATTTTGAAGCTGAAAATGATTTTACAACACAACACAACACAAATTGTGCTCCCTGCCGCCGTTGGATAAGCAGCTGAGCAGCAAGTCGTATACTCCTAGCTCACTCGTTTGTTACATAGTTTAATTCTTAATTTCTTTGCGTGTTTTTGGTACTTGCATTGTTTAATTCATAAATTTCGGGCGTATTATAGTATTTGAGAGTTGTAGCATCGCGTTTTAGTACCTGAATAGTGTAAATTCGCGTAGTCGTTTGTCTACTGTTTTTGTTTTGAACGGCCAGTGTCGGTTGGTCACAGTCAGTGTGCTCCCTGCCGCCGTTGGATAAGCAGCTGAGCAGCAAGTCGTATACTCCTAGCTCACTCGTTTGTTACATAGTTTAATTCTTAATTTCTTTGCGTGTTTTTGGTACTTGCATTGTTTAATTCATAAATTTCGGGCGTATTATAGTATTTGAGAGTTGTAGCATCGCGTTTTAGTACCTGAATAGTGTAAATTCGCGTAGTCGTTTGTCTACTGTTTTTGTTTTGAATGGCCAGTGTCGGTTGGTCACAGTCAGTGTGCTCCCTGCCGCCGTTGGATAAGCAGCTGAGCAGCAAGTCGTATACTCCTAGCTCACTCGTTTGTTACATAGTTTAATTCTTAATTTCTTTGCGTGTTTTTGGTACTTGCATTGTTTAATTCATAAATTTCGGGCGTATTATAGTATTTGAGAGTGTAGCATCGCGTTTTAGTACCTGAATAGTGTAATTTCGCTTAGTCTCCTTCCGCCGCCGAGCAGTGTCAGCAGTGCGCAAGTAGCAGCATTACTGCATTTACTAGGCAATCTTGTATTTTAATAACCGTTTAAATTTTGTCGATTTGTTTGCGCTCTCTGTAGATTAGTTCATACGTTCTTTGCAAAACAGTTTTTAGCATGGATAGGGACTGCAACTGCTGTGTTCGGATGCAGGCTGAGTTGGCATCCCTTCGCTTCCAGCTTCAGGCAGTGTTGGCTTCGGTCACACAGCTTGAGGCTGTTGCCAATGGGCATCACTGTGGGGGTCCGGATGGGGGTTTGTCGGGGACGGCCAGCTCGTCCCACGCATCCCCTGATCGGACTACGGCTGTGGTTGCCCGGGATACTGCCCGCATTGAGGCTGATCCCTCATCTGTGGTAGAGTGGGAGGTCGTTTCAAGGTGTGGCAGGGGGCGAAAGACATTCCGGAGGGCTGAACGGAAAGCCTCTCCAGTTTGTCTGACGAACCGGTTTCAGGCTCTGTCTCAGGCTGATACTGATCTTCGGCCTGACATGGCTGCTTGTCCTGTTCCAGAGGTTGCCCCTCAGTCTGCAAGATCCGGGCAGTTGCAGAGGGTGGGCTTACTGGTAGTTGGGAGCTCCAACGTCAGGCGCGTAATGGGGCCCCTTAGGGAAATGGCAGCAAGAGAGGGGAAGAAAACCAATGTGCACTCCGTGTCGTGTGCATACCGGGGGGAGTCATTCCAGATGTGGAAAGGGTCCTTCCGGATGCCATGAAGGGTACAGGGTGCACCCATCTGCAGGTGGTCGCTCATGTCGGCACCAATGATGTGTGTCGCTATGGATCGGAGGAAATCCTCTCTGGCTTCCGGCGGCTATCTGATTTGGTGAAGACTGCCAGTCTCGCTAGCGGGATGAAAGCAGAGCTCACCATCTGCAGCATCGTCGACAGGACTGACTGCGGACCTTTGGTACAGAGCCGAGTGGAGGGTCTGAATCAGAGGCTGAGACGGTTCTGCGACCGTGTGGGCTGCAGATTCCTCGACTTGCGCCATAGGGTGGTGGGGTTTCGGGTTCCGCTGGATAGGTCAGGAGTCCACTACACGCAACATGCGGCTACACGGGTAGCAGGGGTTGTGTGGCGTGGGCTGGGCGGTTTTTTAGGTTAGATGGCCTTGGGCAAGTACAGAAAGGGCAACAGCCTCAACGGGTGCGGGGCAAAGTCAGGACATGCGGGGACCAAGCAGCAATCGGTATTGTAATTGTCAACTGTCGAAGCTACGTTGGTAAAGTACCGGAACTTCAAGCGCTGATAGAAAGCACCGAAGCTGAAATCGTTATAGGTACAGAAAGCTGGCTTAAGCCAGAGATAAATTCTGCCGAAATTTTTACAAAGGTACAGACGGTGTTTAGAAAGGATAGATTGCATGCAACCGGTGGTGGAGTGTTCGTCGCTGTCAGTAGTAGTTTATCCTGTAGTGAAGTAGAAGTGGATAGTTCCTGTGAATTATTATGGGTGGAGGTTACACTAAACAACCGAACTAGGTTAATAATTGGCTCCTTTTACCGACCTCCCGACTCAGCAGCATTAGTGGCAGAACAACTGAGAGAAAATTTTGAATACATTTCACATAAATTTTCTCAGCATGTTATAGTCTTAGGTGGAGATTTCAATTTACCAGATATAGACTGGGACACTCAGATGTTTAGGACGGGTGGTAGGGACAGAGCATCGAGTGACATTATACTGAGTGCACTATCCGAAAATTACCTCTAGCAATTAAACAGAGAACCGACTCGTGGAGATAACATCTTGGACCTACTGATAACAAACAGACCCGAACTTTTCGACTCTGTATGTACAGAACAGGGAATCAGTGATCATAAGGCCGTTGCAGCATCCCTGAATATGGAAGTTAATAGGAATATAAAAAAAGGGAGGAAGGTTTATCTGTTTAGCAAGAGTAATAGAAGGCAGATTTCAGACTAGCTAACAGATCAAAACGAAAATTTCTGTTCCGACACTGACAATGTTGAGTGTTTATGGAAAAAGTTCAAGGCAATCGTAAAATGCGTTTTAGACAGGTACGTGCCGAGTAAAACTGTGAGGGACGGGAAAAACCCACCGTGGTACAACAACAAAGTTAGGAAACTACTGCGAAAGCAAAGAGAGCTCCACTCCAAGTTTAAACGCAGCCAAAACCTCTCAGACAAACAGAAGCTAAACGATGTCAAAGTTAGCGTAAGGAGGGCTAAGCGTGAAGCGTTCATTGAATTCGAAAGTGAAATTCTGTGTACCGACTTGACAGAAAATCCTAGGAAGTTCTGGTCTTACGTTAAATCAGTAAGGGGCTCGAAACAGCATATCCAGACACTACGGGATGATGATGGCATTGAAACAGAGGATGACACGCGTAAAGCTGAAATACTAAACACCTTTTTCCAAAGCTGTTTCACAGAGGAAGACCGCACTGCAGTTCCTTCTCTAAATCCTCGCACAAACGAAAAAATGGCTGACATCGAAATAAGTGTCCAAGGAATAGAAAAGCAACCGGAATCACTCAATAGAGGAAAGTCCACTGGACCTGACGGGATACCAATTCGATTCTACACAGAGTACGCGAAAGAACTTGCCCCTCTTCTAACAGCCGTGTACCGCAAGTCTCTAGAGGAACGGAGGGTTCCAAATGATTGGAAAAGAGCACAGATAGTCCCAGTCTTCAAGAAGGGTCGTCGAGCAGATGCGCAAAACTATAGACCTATATCCTTTACGTCGATCTCTTGTAGAATTTTAGAACATGTTTTTTGCTCGCGTATCATGTCATTTCTGGAAACCCAGAATCTACTATGTAGGAATCAACATGGATTCCGGAAACAGCGATCGTGTGAGACCCAACTCGCCTTATTTGTTCATGAGACCCAGAAAATATTAGATATAGGCTCCCAGGTAGATGCTATTTTTCTTGACTTCCGGACGGCGTTCGATACAGTTCCGCACTGTCGCCTGATAAACAAAGTAAGAGCCTACGGAATATCAGACCATCTGTATGGCTGGATTGAAGAGTTTTTAGCAAACAGAACACAGCATGTTGTCATCAATGGAGAGACGTCTACAGACGTTAAAGTAACCTCTGGCGTGCCTCAGGGGAGTGTTATGGGACCATTGCTTTTCACAATATATATAAATGACTTAGTAGATAGTGTCGGAAGTTCCATGCGGCTTTTCGCGGATGATGCTGTAGTATACAGAGAAGTTGCAGCATTAGAAAATTGTAGCGAAAT
This sequence comes from Schistocerca serialis cubense, assembly GCF_023864345.2. Lineage (NCBI taxonomy): Eukaryota > Metazoa > Arthropoda > Insecta > Orthoptera > Acrididae > Schistocerca > Schistocerca serialis. The sequence goes on from NC_064643.1 coordinate 604,488,380, forward strand.
GCAGGAAGATCTGCAGCGGATAGGCACTTGGTGCAGGGAGTGGCAACTGACCCTTAACATAGACAAATGTAATGTATTGCGAATACATAGAAATAAGGATCCTTTATTGTATGATTATATGATAGCGGAACAAACACTGGTAGCAGTTACTTCTGTAAAATATCTGGGAGTATGCGTGCGGAACGATTTGAAGTGGAATGATCATATAAAATTAATTGTTGGTAAGGCGGGTGCCAGGTTGAGATTCATTGGGAGAGTGCTTAGAAAATGTAGTCCATCAACAAAGGAGGTGGCTTACAAAACACTCGTTCGACCTATACTTGAGTATTGCTCATCAGTGTGGGATCCGTACCAGATCGGTCTGACGGAGGAGATAGAGAAGATCCAAAGAAGAGCGGCGCGTTTCATCACAGGGTTATTTGGTAACCGTGATAGCGTTACGGAGATGTTTAATAAACTCAAGTGGCAGACTCTGCAAGAGAGGCGCTCTGCATCGCGGTGTAGCTTGCTCGCCAGGTTTCGAGAGGGTGCGTTTCTGGATGAGGTATCGAATATATTGCTTCCCCCTACTTATACCTCCCGAGGAGATCACGAATGTAAAATTAGAGAGATTAGAGCGCGCACGGAGGCTTTCAGACAGTCGTTCTTCCCGCGAACCATACGCGACTGGAACAGGAAAGGGAGGTAATGACAGTGGCACGTAAAGTGCCCTCCGCCACACACCGTTGGGTGGCTTGCGGAGTATCAATGTAGATGTAGATGTAGAAACAGATCTTGATCATTGCCTTTGTCGACTTCAAAAAGGCGTACGACTTTATCGACCGGAAAACTCTCTTCAAAATTGTAGCTGAATACAAAGTAGACAGCAAAACACGGACTATCATAGAGCAAACCTTGACCAACACGACCTCTAAAGTAAAGTTCTGTGGGGAACTATCAGAGCCCTTAGAAATTCGCACAGGTGTCCGACAAGGCGATGGCCTCTCACCTCTTGTTTTCAGTCTAGTGTTAGATAAGTTAATAAAAGAATGGGAAATAGCACAACAGGGAATAACCTTCGGAAACCTACAAATTAAATGCCTGGCTTTTGCAGACGATTTGGCGATTGTCACGAAAGGTACAAACGAAACAAAAGAAGCTATTGAGAAACTACACGAAATTGCTTCCAAAACTGGACTACAGGTGTCTTACGAAAAGACACAGTTCATGAGCACAAAGAAACTTTCATCTCTGAAGACAAAGTATGGTACGATTTACAAAATGGCAAACTTAAAATACCTCGGTGAAACACTACAAACGAGCGGACGTAACAGACTCAAACGAGCCGGCCGGTGTGGCCGAGCGGTTCTAGACGCTATAGACAGGAACCGCGCGACCGCTACGGTCGCAGGTTCGAATCCTGCCTCGGGCATGGATGTGTGTGATGTCCTTAGGTTAGTTAGGTTTCAGTAGTTCTAAGTTCTAGGGGACTGATGACCTCAGATGTTAAGTCCCATAGTGCTCAGAGCCAGACTCAAACGAAGAAAGAAAAACTAAACTGGACAAGGCATACAAAGTAGTGTCGAATCATTATAACAAGATCTGACAAGAAGCCAAATTACGCCACTGCGACGGAGACAATCACAGAAGAGATTAGAAAACGCAGACTACAATTCTATGGACACGTATACAGAATACCATTACACGGGCTGACCAAACAGATCATTGACTGGGTAACCACTAGAAACAACAAATGTGTGGCAGAGGTAGAAAACGACCTGAACCAACTAAACATCACAAGGGACACAATAAACGACAGAATAAAATTCGGAAAAAATGGTAATTAATTGAAACCCTCAGCTGCCGACAGGAGTTGTTGACATACATCGATGGGGACAGCAGAAAATGTGTGCTCCGACCAGGACTCGCAGGTCTCGAATCTGTTTTTTTTGTTTTGTTTTTTACAATACGTAAAACTTTATTCAATTCAGAGATATAGAGTAGGTATAAGTGAAGTTTTAGAATTCATTACATTTCGTTTTCAGTTTTCAAATTTCATAGTTATTGTTTTTATTGCATTACTGTGTTGAGTTCGTTTATTTCATTTCCAAAACATTTTCAGTTTGTATTGAAATTTTGTCGAATCTGTGGCTTTCTGTGTCATGATAATGGACTCTACGGTTTCTAATTATGAGTTTTCTGGCAACGATAAATGTGGACAATAATTTTCTGATGTATTAGAAAAACACAAGGACATAGAATTGGCAACTGATTATTTGCTTATTTTTGCTTTGGTGTAAGAAGGGTGATTTTGCTTTTGCTTTTGATTTCACTTTAACTAATCCCAGCGAGGGCATTGGTGTAGCACTGAACACAAAACAGCACTTTGATGGTATTCCTGGGATGGCTGGTAGGCGTGGCGCGGGCTGCAGCGGCGGTGGGCGTTGCCATGAGCCGCTGCCCTCCCTCAGCTGGGCTCCGTCCGCGACCCCGGTATCTCCTGCTTACATGGCAGACGCTCTATCCATCTGAGCCACCGAGGACACAGATGAATAGCGCGACTGCAGGGACTTATCCCTTGCACGCTCCCCGTGAGACACACATTCCCTACTGTCCACAAACTACATATGTAATGTTCTTAATAGACATTTGCCCATCCGCTCATTACTCGCGCCAACTAAGGTGACGATTCCCGCAAGAGTTCGGGCAGCCTGTGCGCATTCGCAGAGACGAAGGCCAATGGCCGGGTAGCCTTGAACTACATATGAAGATAGTAACTCTTGAAAGAACAGATACCATTGATGACCGTGCAGCTTCTCTAGAATAGATGATAATTAATTGAAACCTTCAGTTGCCGACAGGTGTTGTTGATATACCTCGATGGGGACAGATGAAAATGTGTGCAAGGGATAAGTCCCTGCAGTCGCGCTATTCATCTGTGGCCTCGGTGACTCAGATGGATAGAGCATCTGCCAGGTAAGCAGGAGATCCTGGTTTCGAGTCCTGGTCGGAGCACACATTTTCAGCTGTCCCCATTGAGGGATATCAACAACACCTGTCGGCAGCTGAGGGTTTCGATTAATTATCATTTTTTCCGAATTTATTCTAGAGAAGCTGCACGGTCATCAATTGTATCTGTTCTTTCGAGAACAGTTACTATCTTCGTATAAAATTCAGAAACATCATTAAGAAAAGTAAACTACAGGAGATACACTGTGACAAACGGACAGGCGTAAAATGGAGCGAAGAACACAGGCAAGATCACAGCCGGAAGATGAAAGAAATAAGGACAACCGAAAAGGCAACCAAAATGAAGCCGAAGACACGAAGCCGACAAGAAGCATGGACAGAGGACCGGTAACAGAAACACAGCGAGCGAATGAGGGAAGTTTGGACAGCAAGGAAAGCAGCAAAAGGAGTTAGCCATTTAGTTTAGTCTGTGCTCTTTAAAACGGCAAAACACAAATTATATATATATATATAGGGTGATCCATTGATAGTGACAGGGCCAAATATCTCACGAAATGAGCATCAAACGAAAAACTACAAAGAACGAAACTCGTCTAGCTTGAAGGGGGAAACCAGATGGCGCTATGGTTGACCCGCTAGGTGGCGCTACCGTAGGTCAAACGGATATCAACTGCGTTTTTTAAATAGGAACCCTCATTTTTTATTACATATTCGTGTAGTACGTAAAGAAATATGAATGTTTCAGTTGGACCACATTTTTCGCTTTGTGATACATGGCGCTGTAATAGTGACAAACGTACGTGGTATCACACAACATTCCGCCAGTGCGGACGGTACTTGCTTCGTGATACATTACCCGTGTTAAAATGGACCGTTTACCAATTGCGGAAAAGGTCGATATCGTGTTGATGTATAGCTATTGTGATCAAAATGCCCAAACGGGCGTGTGCTATGTATGCTGCTCGGTATCCTGGACGACATCATCCAAGTGGATAGTTACGTTATTTGAGGAAACAGGAAGTGTTCAGCCACGTGTGAAACGTCAACCACGACCTGCAACAAATTATGATGCCCAAGTAGGTGTTTTAGCTGCTGTCGCGGCTAATCCGCACATCAGTAGCAGACAAATTGCGCGAGAATCGGAATCTCAAAAACGGCGGTGTTGAGAATCCTACATGAACATCGATTGCACCCGTACCATATTTCTATGCTCCAGGAATTGCAAGGCTACGACTCTGAACGTCGTGTACAGTTCTGCCACTGGGCACAAAAGAAATGATGGGACGATGACAGATTTTTTGCACGCGTTCTATTTAGCGGCGAAGCGTCATTCACCAACAGCGGTAACGTAAACGGGCGTAATATGCACTAGTGGGCAACGGAAAATCCACGATGGCTGCGACAAGTGGAACATCAGCGACCTTGGCGGATTAATGTATGGTGAGGCATTATGGGAAGAAGGATAATTGGCCCCCATTTTATCGATGGCAATCTAAGTGGTGCAATATATGCTGATTTCCTACGTAACGTTCTACCGATGTTACTACAAGATGTTTAACTGCATGACAGAATGGCGATGTACTTCCAACATGATGGATGTCCGGCACATAGCTCGCGTGCGGTTGAAGCGGTATTGAATAGCATATTTCATGACATGTGGATTGGTCGCACGTTCACCGGATCTGACGTCCCCGGATTTCTTTCTGTGGGAAAAGTTGAAGGATATTTGCTATCGTGATCCACCGACAACGCCTGACAACATGCGTCAGCGCATTGTTAATGCATGTGCGAACACTAAGGAAGGCGAACTACTCGCTGTTGAGAGGAATGTCGCTACTCGTATTGCCAAATGCATTGAGGCTGACGGACATCATTTTGAGCATTTATTGCATTAATGTGGTTCGTCTAAAATTGTGAGCCATATGTTTGTGACTATTACAGCGCCATCTATCACAAAGCGAAAAAAGTGGTCCAACTAAAGCATTAATATTTCTTTACGTACTACGCGAATATGAAATGAAAAACGGGGGTTCCTATTTTAAAAAACGCAGTTGATATCCGTTTGACCTATGGCAGCGCCATCTAGCGTGCCAACCATTGCGCCATCTGGTTTCCCCCTTCAAGCTAGACAAGTTTCTTTCTTTGTAGTTTTTTCGTTTGACGCTTATTTCGTGATATATTTAGCCCGGTCACGATCAATGGACCACACTGTATATAATTGGTGACTATGTGTTGCCTGTTCCTCTACATGTTCATGTTGAGTATGGTGTGGTCCCTACAGTCTTTCAGGATCACAACAGCATTGTCCACAGGACTGCATGCAGACGTTCCTTGCACGATGAAAACTCAAGCTCTCTTTCACACCCCGAATGGTCTGCTTAATCATAAATCTTCATCCCAGAGAAAATATGTAGGACTTGGAACAGCAGGTGAAACGTAGCAGTCAACATCTCTACAGATCCAATGACCAATGAATGGCTCCAGCTGGATATGACGCAACTCAAGAGCCCTGTGGACTCCCTGTATCGTCAACTTGAGGCGTCATTAAATAGTATTAGCCTGATATCCCCCCCCTCCCCCCTAGGTTATTTTGTTCGGTGTAGTTAACACCACTGAAAGGAGCGGTAGCGGAGGTCCTCGGTTTGCTTACTCAATCGGGGAATGTCTTACACCTGTCACCTCCTCCCTGGCAGAGTCACAGACAGGTAGACGCGGCATTTGTACGCTGTCCCGTGCCTGTCCGTGCGGTCCGCGCTTTCCAGAGAGCCACTCTCGCACCAGCAGCGGCAGCTACTCGCCACACACGCGCCTCCCTTACATAACGCGCGCGCTGGGGCACGGCAGCCACATCTCGAGAAGGGCAGAGCGGGTGCGCCGCATTCCTCGCTGTCCGCCCCTCCCCCTCCCCCACTCTCTCGTACACACACACACACACACACACACACACAGAAGTGGCAATCTCTTCCTCTCTAGCCACTTGTCTCCCAGCTCAGATCCGTGTGCCGGAGCACGTGGATGCCTACTGAGTAGGGCGACCAATATTTGATTATGGTTTTAAGGGAGATGACAAACATCTGACCATGAGCTTAAGAGAGGTTGAAGGGAGATTTGTTCGCAGTAAATTTCAGCTGCACAACTACCTGGCATTGTCCTCGAGTGGGTGACAACAGTGACATAAATATTAAACAAGTGGTATATTTCACTTTCTTTTATCCTTATTATGTGATACGGTATTACATTTTTGAGTTAATCACAGAAAAAGATTTTAGAGTGCAGAAGCGTGTAATAAGACCCATCTGTGGTGTAAATTCAAAAATGAGTAATTGGGTAAAGTTTCCTGACATGTTCCACAGCAACGACAATTCTCTGATTTTTGGGTCTATGGAATGAAAAATAAATGTAATCGCCGCGCGGGATTAGCCGAGCGGTCTGGGGCGCTGCAGTCATGGACTGTGCGGCTGGTCCTGGCGGAGGTTCGAGTCCTCCCTCGGGCATGGGTGTGTGTGTTTGTCCTTAGGATAATTTAGGTTAAGTGGTGTGTAAACTTAGGGACTGATGTCCTTAGCAGTTTAAGTCCCATAAGATTTCACACACATTTGAACATTTGAACATAAATGTAATCTAATCTAAAGTGAGCAAAACAGTTTATTTGTTCGTTGCAAATAACCCACAAATACAATTACTATAAAATTAAACAAATTTGCACGTATATACTATGTACACCCTACTACTACTTATGTATAGAAGCTGCAGAACTGCGATTTTTTTTAAATTTCCTGTGCAAATTTTAAAAAACCCTTCGCATACACTATATGATCAAAAGTATCCAGACACCTGCCTGAAAATGACTTACAATTTCGTGGCGCCCTTCATCAGTAATGATGGAATTCAATATGGTGTTGGCCCACCCTTAGCTTCCACTCTCGCAGGCGTACGTCCAATCAGGTGCTCAAACGTTTCTTGTGGAATGGCAGCCAATCCTTCACGGAGTGCTGCACTGAGGAGAGGTATCGATGTCGGTCGGTGAGGCCTGGCACAAGTCGGCGTTCCAAAAAACCCCAGAGGTGTTTTATAGGATTCAGGTCAGGACTTTGTGCAGGCCAGTCCATTACATGGATGTTATTATCGTGTAACCACTCCGCAACACGTTGTGCACTATGAACAGGTACTCGATCGTGTTGAAAGATGAAATCGCCATCCCCGAATTGCTCTTCAACAGTGGGAAGCAAGAAGATTTCTGAAACATCAATGTAGGCCTGTGCTGTGATAGTTCCAAGCAAAACAACAAGGGGTGCAAGACCTCTCCATGAAAAACACGACCACACCATAACACCACCGTCTCCGACTTTTACTGTTCGCGCTACAGAAGCCGGCAGATGACGTTCACTGGGCATTCGCCATACCCACACCCTGCCATCAGATCACCACATTGAGTACCGTGATTCCTCACTTCACACAACCTTTTTCCACTGTTCAGTCGTCCAATGTTTACGTTCCTTACACCAAGCGAGGCGTCGTTTGGGAATTACCGGCGTGATGTGTGGCTTATGAGCAGCCGCTCGACCATGAAATCCAAGTTTTCTCATTTCCTGCCTAACTGTGTAGTACTTGAAGTAGATCCTGATGCAGTTTGGAATTTCTATATGATGGTCTGGATAGATGTCTGGCTATTACACATTACGAGCCTCTTCAACTGTCGGCGGTGTCTGTCAGGCAACAGATGAGGTTGGCCTGTATGCTTTGGTGCTGTACGTGTCCCTTCACATTTCCACTTCACTATCACATCGGAAACAGTGGACGTTTAGGAGTGTGGAAATCTCGCCTACAGATATGTGACGCAAGTGACACCCAATCACGTGACCACGTTCGAAGTCCTTGGGTTCCACAGAGCGCCCCATTCTGCTTTCTCACGATGTCTAATGACTGCTGAGGTCGCTGATATGGAGTACATGGCAGTAGGTGGCAGCACAATGCACCTAATATGAAAAACTTATGTGTTTGGGTTCATATGGCTCTGAGCACTATGGGACTTAACTTTTGAGGTCATCAGTCCCCTAGAACTTAGAAATACTTAAACCTAACTAACCTAAGGACACCACACACATCCATGCCCGAGGCAGGATTCGAACCTGCGACCGTAGCGGCTGCTCGGTTCCAGACTGTAGCGCCTAGAACCGCTCGGCCACCACGGCCAGCATGTGTTTGGGGATGTCCGGATACTTTTGATCATATAGTGTACATAATCAAAATTGCTTTCAGACATAAGCTCTGACTTAATCAGTTCTAAGCTGCTGCTGTTTCTCTGATCAGTATACTTATTGTTCATAAAAGAAACAACTCTTTTAAAGTGTTCCGAAATGATGTTGTGTTGTGTGAGCCAACTGAGGAATAAATAAGGTAACAAGCGTGTTTAAATATGAACATCTCTATAACCTTCTTTCGCTAGTCCTCGTTATTTCCGCTGTTATTTGTGCCACCGCTGGTGACTGGTATGAGGTGAGCGCATTCGTGGTTTGCCAGTACTGACAGCGCATCCGTGGTTTTTCAGTACTGACAGTGCATCCGTGGTTTGCCAGTACTGGCAACGCATCCGTGGTTTGCCAGTACTGGCAACGCATCTGTGGTTTGCCAGTACTGGCAACGCAACCGTGGTTTGCCAGTACTGGCAACGCATCCGTGGTTTGCCAGTACTGGCAGTGCTTCTGTGGTTTTTCAGTACTGAAAGCGCATCTGTGATTTGCCAGTACTGGCAACGCATCCGTGTTTTGCCAGTAATGACAGCGCATCCGTGGTTTTTCAGTACTGACAGGGCATCCATGGTTTGCCAGTGCTGACAGTGCATCCGTGGTTTATCAGTACTGACAGCGGATCCGTGGTTTGCCAGTACTGACAGCGCATCCATGGTTTGCCAGTACTGGCAACGCATCCGTGGTTTGCCAGTACTGACAGCGCATCCGTGGTTTTTCAGTACTGACAGCGCATCTGTGGTTTGCCAGTATTGGCAACGCATCCGTGGTTTGCCAGTACTGACAGCGCATCCATGGTTTTTCAGTACTGACAGCGCATCCGTGGTTTGCCAGTACTGGCATGAACATCCCCCTCTCAACGCATAGGTTGTGTCATTCCTTCCACGCTCCTCTCATTCCCTGGAGCGAACCGTCTTCTTTCCATGGGAGCAGAGAATGAACAGAAAACAGACCAATTGTGACAATAGTATTCTTTAGTACACGAAACCTTTTCGAGATCTCTCGGTCATGAAAGTTGAACTATCGATAGTACACAGTAAGGTAGTTGTGAAAACAATCGGTATGCTAGTTGTAAATTTCCGTAGCTGTGTTGGAAAAGAACCAGAGCTCCAAACCCTAATGGAAAACATTGAAGCTCAAATAGTTATAGGTATAGAAAGCAGGCTAATGCCGGAAAAAAGCTTAGGCGAAATTTTTCCAACGATCTAACAGTGTTCAGAAAGGATACATTAAATACAGTTGGTGATGGAGTATTTACTGCTGTAAGAAGTAGTTTACCTTGTAGTGAAATTGAAGTAGATAGTTTTTGCGAGATAGCATGGGTAGAAGTTATACTTGACAATCGGACTAAACTATTAATTGGGTCGTTTTACCGACGTATCGCTTCAGAAGGTATAGTTGCTGAACAGGTCAAAGAAAACTTGAGTCTCATTTCAAATACTGTACGTACCCCACTCAAACATTTATAGTTGGTGGTGACTTCAATCTACCTTCGATGTACTGGAAAAATTATACGTTTAAAGCCGGCAGCGGGCATAAAACGTCATCCGAAATAGTACTGAATGCTTTCTCAGAAAATTATTTTGAACAATTACTTCATGAGCCCACTGGAAGTGTAAACGATTGCGAAAGCATACTTGACCGCTTAGCAGCAAATAATCCTGGTCAAATAGGGAGTATCGTGACGAATATAGGGATTAGTGACCACAAGGCCGAATACCGTAACACTTACAACCATAAAAAAGAAACGCAAAGTAGATCTGTTTAAAGAAAAATCTGATAAAAATGCTCTTAAAGTCTTTTTAAGAGACAGTCTTCACTCCTTCCGATCTGATCATGTAAGCGTAGAAAAGATCTGGAATGATTTCAAAGAGATAGTATCGACGGAGATTGAGAGATATATACCACATAAATTAATAACTGATGGTACTGATCCCTCATGGTTTACAAAACAGGTCAGATCGCTGTTGCAGAAGCAACGAAAAAGGTATGCCAAATTTAAAAGAACGCAAAATCCCTAAGATTGGCAAAGTTTTGCAGAAGTTCGAAATGTAGCACGTACTTCAGTGCGAAATGCTTTTAATAATTTCCACACCGTAACTCTGTCTCGGAATCTGGCAGAAAACCCAAAGAGATTCTGGTCATACATAATGCACACCAGTGGCAAGACGCAATCAACACCTTCACTGTGCGATAACAACGGTGAAGTCACTGATAACAGTGCCACTAAAGCAGAGTTATTAAACACGGTTTCCCGAAACTCCTTCACCAAAGAAGACGAAGTAAATATTTCTGAATTCCAATCAAGAGCAACTGCCAAGATGAGAAACATCGAAGTAGATATCCTCAATGCAGCAAAGCAGTTTAAATCACTTAATAAAGGCAAGGCCTCGTCCAGATTGTATTCCAGTCAGGTTCCGCCCAGAGTATGCTGATACAATAGTTCCTTATTTACCAGTTATATACAACAGCTCGCTCACTGAAAGATCCGTACCTAAAGACTGGAAAATTGCTCAAGTCACACCAGTACCCAAAAAGGGAAATAGGAGTAATCCGCCGAATTACAGGCCCATATCATTAACGCCGATTTGCAGTAGGATTTTGAAACATATACCTTGTTCGAACATTAAGAATTACCTCGAAGAAAACAATTTATTGACACCTAGTCAACACGGATTCAGAAAACATTGTTCTTCTGAAACACAGCTAACTCTTTATACTCAGGAAGTAATAAGTGCTATCGATAGGGGATGTCAAATTGACTCCATATTTTTAGATTTCCGAAAGAATTTCGACACCTTTCTCACAAGCGTCTTCTAATCAAACTGCGTGCCTATGGAATATCGCCTCAGCTGTGCGACTGGATTCGTGTTTTCCTGTCAGAAAAGTCACAGTTCGTAGTAATAAACAGAAAGTCATCGAGTAAAACAGAAGTAATATCCGGGGTTCCTCAAGGAAGTGTTATAGGCCCTCTGTTGTTACCGATCTATATTAACGACGTAGGAGACAATCTGAGAAGCCCTATTAGATTGTTTGCAGATGATGCCGTCATTTACCGTCTTGTAGAGTCATCAGATGACCAAAACGAATTGCAAAATGGTTTAGTTAAGGTATCTGTATAGTGGCGAAAAGTGGCAATTGACCCTGAATGAAGAAAAGTGTGAAGTCATTCACATGAATAATAACAGAAACACGCTAAATTTCGATTACGCGATAAATCACACAGATCTGAAAGCTATAAATTTAACTAAATACTAAGGGATTACAATTACAAATAACCTAAATTGGAACGATCACGTTGATAATGTTGTGGGTAGAGCAAATCAAAGACTGCGATTCATTGGCAGAACACTTAGAAGGTGTAAAAGATCTACTAAAGAGACTGCTTACATCACACTTGTCCGCCCTATTCTGGAGTATTGCTGTGAGGTGTGGGATCCGCATCAGGTGGGGCCGACAGATGACATCGAAAAAGTTTAAAGAGGGCAGAGTGTTTTGTATTATCGCGAAACAAGGGAGATAGTGCAGCAGACATGGCACGTGAATTGGAGAGGCAATCTTTAAAACAAAGGTGTTTTTCGTTGCGACGGGATCTTCTCCTGAAATGTCAATCACCAGTTTTCTCCTCCGATTGCGAAAACATTCTGTTGGCACCCATCTACATAGGGAGAAATGACAATCACGATAAAATAAGAAATATCAGGCACGTACAGAATAATTTAAGTGCTCGTTTTTCCTGCACGCCGTTCGAGAGAGGAACGGTAGATAGACAACTTGAAGGTGGTTCATTGAACTCTCTGCCAGGCACTTAGTTGTGAATAGCAGAGTAATCACGTAGATGTGGTTGAAATCCAAGTTTCCTCACCTCCCGCCTAATTGTCATAGCACTTGCAGTGGATCCTGATGCGCTTCTGATTTCACGTGTGATAGTCTGGACAAATTTCTGGCTATTACACATTACGACCCTCTTCAACTGTCGGTGGTCTCTGTCAGTCAACAGATGCGATTGGCCTGTACGCTTTTGTGCTGTACGTGTCCCTTCACGTTTCTACTTCACTATCATATCGGAAACAGTGGGCCTAGGGATGTTTAGGAGTGTAGAAATCTCGAGTACAGACCTTTGACACAAGTGACACCCAATCACCTGACCAACTTCGAAGTCCGTGAGTTCCGCGGGGCGCCCCATTTTGGTCTCTCACGATGTCTAATGACTACTGAGGTCGCTGATATGGAGTACCTGGCAGTAGGTGGCAGCACAATGGACTTAACATGAAAAACGTATGTTTTCGGGGATGTTCGGATGCTTTTGATCACATAGTTCGGCCTGAACTGCATGCGCCTCACACTGCGGGTTGAGTGCCTCATCGGGTTGCTGGTGCACTTGTGGCCTTGCGTCATTTGACAAGGGGGCCGAGGCCCACGAGAAAGACAGGACATGGTGTTACGTCACAGCACGTGACGTGAGAGGTCTTACCAGTGCCATCAGCCGTCTCCGTGTGCAGAGAGTAACTATTTCAGAAGAATTTAGTAATTCTTGATTGCGTGTTTAAATGCTTGGAAGTTGTCGATAGCACACGACAAAATTGAGACCTTTATTGGGCACCTTTCCAATGAAATACTGATTTCCCGTGGACGCTTCACGGAGCCGAGCGTTCACGAAGTGTGGCGGACAAGCCGACTAGTGTGACGTCACAAGTTAGTTGCAGGGCCCGTATATCTCATTAGCCCCGCAAGAGACTAAAAACTGTGGGACGTCGGCCCACATCACTCGTCACCGCTCAGCTGCTGTCCGTTAGCTGTGTTGCTTGGCCCTTTCGAGAAGTTCAGTTTTTAATGTTCCAGTGTGAGCGATGATCTCTTGAGAGGTATCCGACTCCGAATATTCATTGCATGCAGCTAAGGTAGCATTGTTCGCTCGGAAATTGGTTGAGATGGACCTACACTAACTGACGACAGTATTTGCTGTCGGGTTTGAATGGTTCAAATGGCTCTGAGCACTATGGGACTTAACTGGGACTTAACATCTATGGTCATCAGAACTTAGAACTACTTAAACCTAACGAACCTAAGGACATCACACAACACCCAATCATCATGAGGCAAAGAAAATCCCTGACCCCGCCGGGAATCGAACCCGGGAGCCCGGGCGTGGGAAGCGAAAACGCTACCGCACGACCACGAGCTGTGGACTGTGTCGGGTTTGAAACCGAACATCATTGACAAAGCGTGACAGTCATCTCCTGTTCCTGTCAGTTTTAATTTCATACGACCGCTGCTGTTTTACCCTGTTACCGTGTACGTGGCTGCGGTACAGCTCTCTGTCGCGTCACCATGTCGAGCCATCTTATCGCACTGATTCCATACAAACAGTTAGCACACACACACACACACACACACACACACACACACACACAACCTCACGACCATGTCTCACGTCAGAGGATCACACAATGCTCTGGCGCCAGTTATACGCCATCACAGTACTCCAAAGCGACCAGTGGGCTCTTCTAAGGTGGTGACTAATACTTTACGTCCCGCGTAGGTGGCTAATTAGTAGGTTGCTATACCCACTGTTTTTACGAGTAGTAGCAAAAGCTCTCACCTACAGTCTGTGCCTCGTGACAACATACCGTTGACACAGTTTATAGCGTCATCGTATTTTAATGACGCGTTGGCCGTAACAGCGGAATCACTCCTAAATCTTATGTAAACGCTGTATTTAAACATGGCCTAGTACTACATCGATTACTGCGACTTTTCGTATAAATGGCCTGTTCTTTATATTTTCGGAGACTGCTCACTGTCGCTAGCCAGTTGTCATGTATTGTTTTGAAGCTGTTGCGATTAAGTTTTGCATTATCAGTACGAAACCGGTGCGACTTGGTCAAGACGTGTGAAGTTAATGTCTCGGCGAGATGTATCCTCTTAAAGAAAGAATCATTAGTTGAGGGGGACGTGTCTACTTCTTCAATTAAAGAAACGCGGGACATTTCTGCAAAGAAGTTTGCTGACGTTTCCATACCAGCAGAGAGCAGTGTACAGGATGTGCTGACAAAGTGGCGTACTGCAGGAGCAGTTGCAAACGCAAAAAAGGATCGAGCCGCGTTCATTCGTACACCCGCAGAGATTACGGATATTAGAGCACGAATGATCCAGAGGCGAAAGAAGTCGACACGTAAATTGTAGTAACGAGTGAACGCTTCGCATAGGTCTTGTCAACGTCTTTTACGCCATATAGGAATGAAGCCCTACAAAATGGCATGAGTTCAAGAACTGAAGGAGGAAGACAAGGCAAGAAGTGTGAATTACTGTGCGTGGCTATGTCAAACAATTGAAGGCAGAATGTTGCATCCGTTGCTGTGTTTCATGAGTGACGAAGCCTGATAGGCATATCCATTACGGATATATATACATCATTTGAAACTCATGGTCACGCGGGGTAGCCGCGCGGTCTGGGGCGCCTTGCCATGGTTCGCGCGGCTCCTCCCGTCGGAGGTTCGAGTCCTCCCTTGGGCGTGGGTGTGTATGTTGTCCTTAGCGTAAGTTAGTTTAAGTTAGATTAAGTAGTGTCTAAGCCTAGGGACCGATGACCTCAGCGGTTTGATCCCTTAGAACTTACCACAAATTTCCAATTCGCAACTCATGGAGAAAAATGGTTCAAATCTACATCTACATCCATACTCCGCAAGCCACCTGACGGTGTGTGGCGGAGCACTATCGGACTTAAGATCTGAGGTCATCAGTCCCCTAGAACATAGAACTACTTAAACCTAACTAACCTAAGGGCATCACACACATCCATACCCGAGGCAGGATTCGAACCTGCGACCGTGGTGATCGCGCGGTTCCAGACTGAAGCGCCAGCGGCCGGCTCATGGAGAAGCTGGTAGAAGCTTCACAACAAGATTTAAAGAGCACATGGATGCACTCCGTCTTAACAACCTGAACAAATTCAGCTTTGCCTCAACCTTGAACAACACAGTCATTCTGCAAACAACATAGAACAGTGCCTCCAAATACCTCATCTTGGATACAAAGGTACGATACTTGACCTTGAAAAGTCGAAATCTTTATCAACACAAATACAGCACCTGATTACTTATGCAGTGACCAGACTGAACTGAAAGATAGATTTTCCTTCAAAATTTCGAAGATTTACTAGTTCAAAACAGGAATTCAATACTTTTATACATTTTATCTTCACATGAAGTAAACAGAACCTACCTTTACTAATTTTCCAGATCATGTTAATGTTTTATACTATCGCGAAATATGGAAGAGAGTGTCACAGAAATGATGCAGGATTTGGGCTGGACATCATTAAAAGAAAGTCGTTTTTCGTTGCGATGGAATCTTCTCACGAAATTCCAATCACCAACTTTCTCCTCCGTATGCGAAAATATTTTGTTGAGACCGACCTACATAGGAAGGAACGACCACCACGATAAAATAAGGGAAATCAGAGCTCGTACGGATATAGGTGTTCATTCTTTCCGCGCTCTATACGAGGTTGAAATAATAGAGAATTGTGAAGGTGGTTCGATGAACCCTCTGCCAGGCACTTAAATGTGATTTGCAGAGTATCCATGTAGATGTAGATGTAGAAGAACAGAAATAAAGTCAGCAGTTTGTTTAAGTTTTGTTCTTCTTGTATTTTAAATATAAAGTTCACGGTCATAAAGTTTATTTCAAATACACTCATGTTCAGGAAAAACAGAATATATTGAACGACTTGAGACAGGACGTTCATGTACACAGGACATGTACATTAGTATAATCTGCAGAAATGATTAGCATTCGAACCATGTCGGCCCGCGGGTTCAACATCGATATCGCGCGCAGCACCACCTACCGGTAAAATGTGCCTGCGGTTCTCTATAAACCGAAGGTCATGGGTCAGCACGTGTTGAACAACAGACGTATGCATGAACCGTACGGTCAAATCAGTGAGTTTGAAAGACGGTGCATTATTGGCATGAGACAATGTGATTTATCCAACCGGGAAACTGCTGCTCGTGTGGGACGAAGCGTTTTGGTAGTGCATCTGGTGTGTAGCGAATGGTTCACGGAAGGCCACAGAACACGATGAGACGGGTCAGGTCGCACCACCCAGACCACTCCCAGAGAGGATCGACCCATCATCCGAATGGCAATGCAAGACAGATCTGCGTACTCGTCGGCTTGGGGCAACAAGGCACAGTGTAACACATCGTACATTGTCAGGGGTGACAGTTTGTCGCCGTTTATTACGGCATAGGTTACATGCTCGTCGTCCATTTCTCCACCTACCTTTGACGAATGTGCAGAAACCCCCCAGACGACAAAGGTGTATGAAACAACGTTACTGGGGACAGGGATGTTATTAGCGTTTTCGGACGAATCTAGCTTCTGTTCGTTTGCAGATGATGTCCGCATTTTGGTTCGCCGCAGACAGGGGGAAGCGGCATCACAGTGACTGCGCTTGCACAAGACATGCAGCACCTATGTTGTGGAGTGCTATTCGGTACAACCACCACAAACCACAGCTGGTACGTGTGCAGGGCACTGTGACCAGTGTGACCTACGTGAACGACATCCTGCGACCCGCACCCACACTGTTTCTGCACAACACCCCAGACGCCATTTTTCAGCAAGACAGGGCACGACCACATACTGCTCCACGAACAGGAACATTCTTCGTGTCACAGGATGTCAGCCTTTTGTTCTGGCGCCCCAGACCACCAGACTTGTCGTCAATCGAATATGTGTGGGACGTGGTGAAACGAAGGGTACAGCACTGCACCGCGTGAGTGCAAAGTGGATCGCTGTACCACAGGACGCATTCGCCCCTTATAAAGCGTCGATGCCATCACGCATGGAACAAGTTATCAGGGCCCATGGCGAACCTTGTGCTTACTATGCAAAAAGACACATGCTGAATAGAGGTGACTGACTTGCTAATAACATACTAATGCGCATATCATGTGAATACCAACATTCTATTTCTAGCCTTTCAAGGCGTTCTGTTTTTTTCTAACCCTGAGTGTAGTACAACTATGTATTATTTTTTTCCTGGGAACTCATGATGATGACAATCTTGATTAAAGTACTTGCCCCTAAACTCACTGTATTATACGTTAATATAAGAATAGAAACAATACACCAGATCATTTGAAGTTTGTACTTGTAGTAATTTATTTATTTCTTTTAATTAGAACATTCATCTTAACGCGAATTTTTATTAAAGTATTTGCCCATACATCGACTTTAATACATGCAAACAAATACAAATAATATCTCCGAGCAGAGTAGGCCTACCTGTATCTCATGCTGAGGAACATCTTTGTAACAAGCACACTGCTGACCATTAAAATTGTTACACCAAGAAGAAACGCAGATGATAAACGGGTGATCATTGGACAAATATTTTATACAACTGACATGTGATTATATTTTCACGCAATTTCGGTGCATAGATCCTGAGAAATCAGTACCCAAAACAACCACCTCTGGCCGTAATAACGGCCTTGATACGTCTGGGCATTGAGTCAAACAGAGCTTGGGTGGCATGTACAGGTACAGCTGCCCATGCAGCTTCAACACGATACCACAGTTCATCAAGAGTAGTGACAGGCGTATTGTGACGAGCCACTTGCTCGGCCACCATTGACCAGACGTTTTGAATTGGTGAGAGATCTGGAGAATGTACTGGCCAGGGCAGCAGTCGAACATTTTCTGTATCCAGAAAGACCCGTACAGGACCTGTAACATGCGGTCGTGCATTAGCATGCTGAAATGTAGGTTTTCGCAGGAATCGAATGAAGGGTAGAGCCACGGGTCGTAACACATCTGAAATGTAACGTCCACTGTTCAAAGTGCCGTCAATGCGAACAAGAGGTGACCGAGACGTGTAACCAATGGGGCCCCATACCATCACGTCAGGTGATACGCCAGTAAGGCGATGACAAATACACGCTTCCAATGTGCGTTCATCTCGATGTCGCCAAACACGGATGCGACCATCATTATGCTGTAAACAGAACCTGGATTCATCCGAAAAAATGACGTTTTGCCATTCGTGCACCCAGGTTCGTCGTTGAGTACACCATCGCAGGCGCTCCTGTCTGTGATGCAGCGTCGAGGGTAACCGCAGCCATGAACTCCGAGCTGATAGTCCATGCTGCTGCAAACGTCATCGAACTGTTCGTCCAGATGGTTGTTGTCTTGCAAACGCCCCCATCTGTTGACTCAGGGATCGAGACGTGGTTGCACGATCCATTACAGCCATGCGGATAAGATGCCTGTCATCTCGACTGCTAGTGATACGAGGCCGTTGGGATCCAGCACGGCGTTCCGTATTACCCTCCTGAACCCACCGATTCCATATTCTGCTAATAGTCATTGGATCTCGACCAACGCGAGCAGCAATGTCACGATACGATAAACGGAAATCGCGATAGGCTACAATCCGACCTTTATCTAAGTCGGAAACGTGATGGTATACATTTCTCCTCCTTACACGAGGCATCACAACAACGTTTGACCAGGCAATGCCGGCCAACTGCTGTTTGTGTATGAGAAATCGGTTGGAAACTTTCCTCGTGTCAGCACGTTGTAGGTGTCGCCACCGGGGCCAACCTTGTGTGAATGCTTTGAAAAGCTAATTATTTGCATATCACAGCATCTTCTTCCTGTCCGTTAAGTTTCGCGTCTGTAGCACGTCATCTTCGTGGTGTAGCAATTTTAATGGCCTGTAGTGTAATAGTTGTATAGCACATACTGGTGCTGGCAAAGTTTCGTTATCACAGTGGGTATGTGTACATATTCTGTGAAAGTGAGTGATGTGGTACCAACTGTCCATCACAATGGAAGAAATGAAAACCGCCCATACCGTCGCAGTAAGTACAAAATTAAATTTTGGGTCAAAATCGGCATAAACAACACTCATAACGATGCATTAAAGCATTTTCCATCTTGTCACTGAGCCAGCATCCAGCATTACGCTTTGAAATAGCTTTCTAACCTCCTGTACAACATCTGAAAATGAGCCTGAAGAGGTTCGAAAACCGGCTCATGGAATAAATAACTGTTTCAAGAAAGCGAATGATTGCAGTTTTCTCTATTTACATTGATCAAGCCTGGTTCAATATGATAGGACTTGTGAAGTGGCAGAAGAACGAATACTGATCAACAAACAATCACTATACGAGTAACGAGGAACCTCTTCAGGCTCAAAAAGTCGGAGTGTGTTGTGCCGTGTCAGAAAGTCAGGTCCCATGTGTTTTCAAATTAATAGTAAACACTGCTGTGTATATGTGAATCTAGAGTGTCAGCGAAGCATTGTGACCGCCGCGTTCGCCCGACCTAGCCACTTCTGACTTTTATCTGTGTGGAACTCTAGAGAGAAAAGTGTACGCAAGTAACCAAATAACGTTAGAAGACCTGAAGGAAAGCATTGATGCGGGAAAGTTTCCATCGTATATATTAACAAGTTAGGACGCGTGCAAAAGTTCATTGAAGCGCAAGGTCTTTCTCAGCCACTAATGTAGTGTAAGTAAGATAAGACCACTTCACTAAATATAGACCTTCGCATTTTTCGTGCGCCACCCTGTGTATCGGTTATAACTTCAAATGTTCACTTTTGTTTGTTATGCATTTGGGGATTAC
Source organism: Schistocerca serialis cubense (assembly GCF_023864345.2). Taxonomy (NCBI): domain Eukaryota; kingdom Metazoa; phylum Arthropoda; class Insecta; order Orthoptera; family Acrididae; genus Schistocerca; species Schistocerca serialis. The sequence goes on from NC_064643.1 coordinate 604,508,221, forward strand.
TAACAGCAATATAACGCCCGTTTTCAAACTCTTTTTTTCTGTAGATTGTTGGTTTTAAATCAAGCGTTAAAACAAATGTATCATCAAATGCAAAATGCGTACGCACATCTTAAATGCAAAAAGCAGACAAGCACGACTGATTACCTCAAGTAGAGCAGTATACTGTAGTATGCACTACTGCGTTGGATTTCAGCGTTGAAGTAACTTGTTAAAAGACAGTAACTTGTTAAAAAACCGAAAGAACACTGTCTTTTTTGCGATTGTAGAAAGCTAGAAAATTGAAATTCCAATATGTCTTACTTTTTCAAAATACATAAGTGGAATAATAGTGTACTCGTTATTAATGTTTTATGGTTACGTGTGTTAAATATTTTCAACGTTTTAGGTACAGTACATCACGTTTGCACAACATTTCAGAGAGAAACATACGAGAAAGTGTAGGCATTCGTGTAATTGAAGAGATGCGCGGAAAAACGGACTAACCTTCAAATGTAAAAACTTTTGCCATCTGTTGCTGGGTACGGGAGCTATCGAAATTGACATTGGTCCCACCCCTAATTGGTCTCACTCCTAAGTGATATTTAGGGGTGAGACCAATATCAATTTTAATAGTTCCCGTACCCAGCAATAGATGGCAACACTTATCTCTAAGTGTTTACGTTTGAGGAATAGCCCATTTTTCCGTGCATGTCTTCAATTTATGTATATAATCCTGTCTTAACGTTTTGGTACTGGCTGATTAATTTTTTTAATACGGTAAGTGGAGCGAAGTTGTGTCATTCATGACTATTACACATCACTTGTAGTTGGTTTTAAACATGCTCAACATTTTACAGACCGCGTTCGACATTTTTAAACAGTTTATATTGTTGCTGTTTCCTTCTTCATTTCTTAACTGTTTTTACATTTTTCTGGCATTTTGTTGCAGTACGTGCTGCATAAACATAAGAAAATTCTCTTCAGTTCCTCTCCACATATACTGCTCTATAAATACTGCAAGTGTCTGTATTTCTGCTACTTTTTGAAGTGTTAACTCTTTGGCAGCCTACAGTTTACAGGTAAGAAATTTTTATCAAAAAACGAAGCGAAAACCCGGTTTTGTACGAGTATCATTTTCAACGACCGTAAACCATCGCTCCCTTCGACCTCGTTATACCCCGTTTCAACTGTATTCGCTTATTCTACGCACGGGAATAAGAATACGTCTCTACTCATTAATAATTATTCTAGCACTTCGTCTCCAAAACGTTCGAGTATAGCAATGTTCGGCCAGCCATCGCTTCGCACTTTTACTACATCGCAGATTATCTAGGTGAGTGTAGTAAAACAGATTCATACGCATTACCGCGCTCGGTTAAGACTTCAAAACACCTTCTCCTCGAACAATCTTCTCCCCCACCTCATCCATTAGAGTTCAGTGACCTATATGGTGTTTCGATGTGATAAGGACAGCCCAACGTAATCTCTCTGCCCGTGTCGCTACGAGAGTGCTACTTTCGCGTCCCGCCAGGGGCCACGTGCGCCGACTAAGCAGCGATGCGCGCCCGCTCCCTCTCACAAGGGGAGGCCGCCAATTGTGAAATTCAGATTCGATTCATACTGCGCACAATAAAAGCTCATGGCCAGAGGTGTAATGTGGCAAAGCACCAAGATGCACTTCTCAGCCGTTGTCTAGAAAATCGACAGTTAAAAGAAACCGTTGCAGTGAAATACTCTCTGCGATTAATAATTTTCTAAAGCGTCGTGGCGCAGCGGTAAGCGCTCGGGTTCGTAATCCGGAAGTCGTCGGATCGAATCTGGCGCCATGCAATTTTTTTTAATTATTAGTTTTTTGTAATTCAAATATATATATATATATATATATATATATATATATATATATATATATATATATATATATCAACTATTAATGAATTGCTTATGCATGTTGGTGAAGGCGGATCGCTCTCCAATTGAACCGCCTCCATGTTTCCGTTTGTTTAACAGGGTGTACCAAAGCTCTCCCGTCCGCACTGATTTTCGACGATGTTATAAGTTGCGCTAGGGACCGCATCTACCTTCTTTCGAAGTTAGCAGGCAACTACGCTGTTATGCGGCGGCTCGTTTCGGCCCATTCAACTTCTGTTCTGCAAGTGTAACGAGCGAGTAACGGAGTTTATATTTCACACCTGCCACAGCAAATTTGTGTTCGTGGGGTCTCTATTCTAATTCGAACGTTTGACTTACGGTATACTTGTTCGTTTCGGAATATCGTTTCTACGTCTTCCGTTAACTATACGTGGTTAACATTATGAAGACAATTAATAACATTTGTGAAATACAACTTTGTTTGCGGAAAACATAATGATTTTCGAAGTCGCCAGTTTTTCCACGACAAACGACTTTCAAAAACTTATTATATGCATAATTGTTTCAACTGATTGCCGGGAATTATATATATTACGAACCCGAGCGCTTACCGCTGCGCCACGACGCTGTAGAAACTTGTTAATCGTAGAGAGTATTTCACCGCAACGGTTTCTTTTAACTGTCGATTTTCTCGACAACGGCTGAGATGTGCATCTAAGTGCTTTGCCACATTACACCTCTGGCCATGAGCTTTATTATGCGCAGTATGAATCGAATCTGAATTTCACAATTGGCGGCCTCCCCTTGTCAGTCATTTACCACTGACAACTGGAGGATGGCCCTCCAAGGACAAGTACTGGCTGTGAAGTGGAGATGAACGCTGTGAGCAGCTGCCGAAACTAAATATCATTTTGAGCGAGTGTTCGTTGCAGCTCTAACAACTTCTATGCCTGAGAAGCACTTCGCTCGGGTTTGGTGGAGGGCGGTCCTGAACTCGGTCTGCTATTTGTGGGTACAGAATTCACGGGCAAACTGAGTCGTAGTTCAAATGGTTCAAATGGCTCTGGGCACTATGGAACTTAACATCTGAGGTCATCAGTCCCCTAGAACTTAAAACTACTTTAACCTAACTAACCTAAGGACATCACACACATCCATGCCCGAGGCAGGATTCGAACCTGCGACCGTAGCAGTGTCGTTGTCCCGGACTGAAGCACCTATAACCGCTGGGTCACCGCGGCCAGCTGAGTCGTAGTCATCAGCGCTTGTTGAATTTGTCTGATGAGCACCTTCGTGAGTGGCCTGAACGAACAGTCATTCGTAGCAATCCGCTGAGTCATAGGGTTTTTCACACCGTGTGTTTAGGTTCGAGTTGCCGGCCGGAGTGGCCGAGCGGCTCCAGGCGCTACAGTGTGGAACCGCACGACCGCTACGGTCGCAGATTCGAATCCTGCCTCGGGCATGGATGTGTGTGATGTCCTTAGGTTACTTAGGTTCAAAAATGGTTCAAATGGCTCTGGGCACTATGGAACCTAATATCTGAGGTCATCAGTCCCCTAGAACTTAAAACTACTTTAACCTAACTAACCTAAGGACATCACACACATCTATGCCAGAGGCAGGATTCGAACCTGCGACCGTATCGGTCACGCGGTTCCAGACTGCAGCGCCTAGAACCGCACGACCACACCGGGCGGCGTTACTTAGGTTTAACCCTAGGATGCATATACAGGGCCTCCGAGGCCCTTTTATGTCTTCATTTTTAAAAACATTCTGTAATTTTTTGTTTGATTTCAAACTGCTTTCCAGTACTCTTTCACTAACACTGTGACATTCCTCCTATAAAGTCTGAATGAGATACCTTTTTAAGTTTTTTGTATAATTCAATACGTTTACCCATACACCGTGAATGCAGGGCTTCAGAAGCCCTCACACATTTATAAATGTTCTTTAGCCTATATTGTCTTCAACATTTGTTTGGGAGCAGTTATTAATTCAACAATAACTGTAGTGGTATTTCCAGCAACAGGAGTGCCAACAGCAGCAGTAGCTGTAGTAGTACTAGTATAACTAAAAAATAATATACACTACTTTCACATATTGGCGTTGTCAGTGTATTATTGATCTTTTTGCTATCAGATGTTTTATTATTGCGTAGTATTGTTATCCTGTGTTGCTCTTGTCAGTCTCATTGTTACTGTAGTTTGTTTGTTGCTGCAAGGCCCATATTGTTACGAGTATGACTCGTTTAGTGCTGCACAAGCTGCTGTTCGAGAGACACGCCTTTTGCTATGGCTTCGACACGCAAAGCAAGAGAGTCAGTACGTGCAAATGCAGCTAATATTGAAAGTGTTGTGGCTCAGTGGTTTGAAGAAGATGATTCTTGCGAGGAAGGAAATATTTTTGAAGATGCAAGTAGTGAAGAATCAGCCAATGAACCTGCAGATGTGAATATTGAGGCAGATGACAGTCCTTCCGATAATATTACTTCATCAGAGTCTGAAAATGAAGAACCACCACAAAAAAGTATAGAAGACCACACATACATTAGACGGAATGGAACTATTTGGAAATTAGATCCTCCTGCAACTTTTCGTACGCCTGTCCATAATATCGTAAAGGAGGCACCTGGTCCAGCCATTAGTTTGAAAACATGTAAACCTAAGGATGCCTGGGACTATTTCATCTCCAAGGAAATACTACAGGAAATCATCAACCGCACAAATACTGAAGGCAGAAGAGTGGCTGCTTTGCGTGGTAAAACGTGGAAAAACGTTTCGCTTGCTGAAATGGAGGGTTTTATTGGTCTTTTACTGCTTTCTGGTGTTGAGGAGTGTTGAGATGTCCCTATTAGAGAATTATTCTTGGATGAAAAGGCAAATCCTACATATAAGGCCACCATGTCACTAAATAGATTCGAGGATATAAGGAGAATGATTAGATTTGATGACAGGCATACCCGTGAAGCTCGATCTGCAGATGCCAAACTTGCAGCTGTTCGCTATGTATGGGAACTATTTCTTCACAAGTGTAGAAATAAAATGATTCCCAATGATTTGCTCACAGTTGACGAACAGCTAGTCACATTCCGTGGAAGATGCAGCTTCACCCAGTATATGCCCTCTAAACCAGCCAAGTATGGCATAAAAATATTTTGGTTATGTGATGCTACATCTGCATATGCTTTAGATGGAATTGTTTACATGAGAAGGAGGCCCCATGAACCTATTCAGAAAAATTTTGGATTGAATGTGGTGAAAGATCTTCCTAAAAGCATTGAAGGATCATCAAAAAACATTACCGTTGACAACTTCTTTACTAGTGTTCACTGGCAGAAGAGATGCTTCAGAAGCAAATTACAGTGGTGGGAAGAATCAAACAAAATAATCCAGAAATTCCTAATGAGATGAAACCATCTGCCTCAAGAGCGATTCATTCCTCTTTGTTTGCATTTAGAGGTGACATTACAATGGTGAGTTATGTTCCCAAGAAGAAAAAGTCTATAGTTCTCATTAGCACAATGCATCACAACGGAAACATTGATGAAACTCATGCAAAAAAGAAACCAGATATAATAAAGTACTATAACTCTACAAAGGGTGGAGTAGATCAAATGGACCAGAAAATTCGTTATTACACTTGCAAGAGGCAAACAAGAAGTTGGCCCTTTGCATGATGGATGAATATGATGGAGGTCGCAGCAATGAATAGTGAAATTTTATTCTCCGCCCAACATCTGACATACCATAGTGGAAGAAGTGATAAAAGGCGTTTGTTCCTAAGAGATTTAGCAGAGACCACTAATGGAACTTCGTATTCAGATCCCTAATCTTCCAAAGAAAATCATTGATGCCATGCAAAGATGTGGTGTTCAAAAATATGTCATATTGCCAACCCAACTACCGGTTTCAGTAAAAAGAAGAAGATGCTATTATTGTCCATAAAATAAACACAGGAAAAGTATTAAGTGTAAAACCAATATTTGTGAGGAACACAGTGGCCTTCTTTGTGCTTCTTGTTTGTCACATGTTAAAAACTAAGAAAAATGAAATTTTATGTGAAAAATGAATAATAACTTTTGTCAAAATATTGCCTATATTCATAATATTGTGAATAATGAGTATGTTTTAATTGAAGAAATTGGTTGTAATAAACGTTATAAAATGTAAACTGCAACTTATAAGTGAATTAATAAAATTATTTGTATATGTTGTATGTAAATGGTTGTAACTAATAAAAATTCACTCTTAAGAGTTTTTTCAAAAATTAATAAAATGTTTATCAGATCCACCAGATCCTGTTACTGTATCTTAGGAATCTTTCAATACGACAATAAATTTGACAGAAATAAATTTAACTCCAAAGAATGATTATATGAAAAGAGGAAAATTTTAAATTAGGGCAGGGCCTTGGAGGCCCTGCATATGCATTCATGTGTGTTTTCGGCACCATGCATCCTAGGGTTAAGTAGTTCTAAGTTCTAGGGGACTGATGACCTTAGCAGTTAAGTCTCATAGTGCTCAGAGCCATTTGAACCATAGTTTCAAGTTAATAACGATTTTATCTACAGAGTTTACCGGTTCCATCTTGGTCATCTTACATTGGTGAAAGTGTCCACAGAGTCTCAGCCTTTTTCCTAAAGTATGAATATTATTTGTGCTGCTTTTGTGTAATGCTGTTTTTGTTGAAGCTATATGGACTTTGTCCATTAAATTGCACTTATTTATTCTTTTATATAACTAGTTTATGTCAATTCTAGTGAAAGAGTTAAAATAATATTTCCGTGGTTTACCTAAAGGGGATATTTTAAATTGTTTTGTAGCTGCTAATCGAGTGTTCTGGTCCGCTGTGCGTGTACGTGTTAATTGGTGTGTTAACTAAATATTTACTGATGCCTGATGTATTTTTTAGAACGAGTGGTTAACTGAAAACTTTTCTGTGTGTTCTAGTAGTACCTGGTTTCATACTTTGCTTTATTGAAATTATTTGAGACAGAAGCTCTACGGCATGTCACCATGTCAAGCCTCAGTTGAAGATTATTCAAACATCAATTTTATGGAAGATTTTTTTTTGCATTTGTTTTACGTTGTCAAATTTTGCGTGTTAAAAGCAAATTCGATATAACGTTTTGGAGAGGTTTAAATAAATTTGCCTTTTCCGGATGAAGTGTTGTTTTTTTGTGATCTAACATCTTACTACTCCCAGCTCCTAGGTTGCTAATGCATTTCTTTCACTGACATTCACAAAGAAATCATAGTCACTTTTTATTTAAAACATTACAAAGGTGTTGAGAAGACCTTCACTTCATCGTGCTGAGGTAACAGGTACAGCTGATCTATTGGTATTGTTTATCTTAAACAATTAACTCCCGGAAAACCGATATTTCATCGGGTTAGTAAAATCAATTCAAGGCTAATGTGTGAACACGACGGCGGAAATTGGATCTTCAGCTTTCATAAGTTGCTTCGCATGTAAACGGTAGCGCCAATAGGCATGTTTGAACGAGCTAATGGTTCCAGTCCTGGTTCTTACATAAACTTTGAATTGTTACTTCGAACTGACATCATTTGCGTAAATATCGGAGACTTACGTGAGATCTGTTACTTATCGCAGTAACCGCGTTGATATTAATCCACAGTCGTCACCACGACGCTAAACCATATTTTCTGTTTTTTATTAAGATTGTCTCTTGACTGCCTTAACCTCTAAGGTAAAATTTTTGTCACATTTAATGACATTTTTTAATGTTCATTAATGATGTGAATGTTCTCAAAGCCACTTACCGCTGTACAGATTCTCGTTAAGGAACAGAGTTCTTTGGATTTTAACAGATCTGTAGCATCTTGTTCAGCTTATAACCGGGACAGTATAGTCTCAGCAGACTGCATACTTCTGCACTCGCATGTTCCAGTAACAGCAGCACAGTTAGTCAGCAGCCTCGCCTTCCTGGAACGGTTACTGGTGTGACCTCCTTCTTCTCCGTTGAGTATTTCTGCTTTTGGAAGCAAGGTCGCCACCCGCTCCTGGCTTAAGAATGCTGTCGTGGCACACACATCTTAATGCTACATGCGGAAGCCCATCGGTGTGTCTGTCTCGGAGACGTGTTGATTTCACCCGTCATGTATGTCTCTTCTAGTCCAAGAAATGTTAATCCGATAAGGTAGTTTGAAGACATCCAAATTTCGGTTATACGGATGACTGTAACTGCCCCTTAAATCAATTCATAGGCCCGGAGTGCCGAAAATTTCGGTGTCCCTTAATGATGAATTCGAACTAGAAGAAGCTTAGTCTCCGTCTCCAAAAATTAATCCAGCACAAACCCTAAAATTTGGGGCTATAGTGATGAAGGTGACTTGGTTGTACGAGACTATTACCTTTGTCTGGAAACATCTTTCTCGGTAAGCATTATTGTTAATTATTTCTAACCCTGTAAATGGGTATATAACGGTAGATGCTTGTGTGGGGTATACTAAACAGGAGAGCAGCTTAATGTCCCAAGATGCAGTTGTAACATTCTTCTAGTCTAGCGCGGCCAGTAGTGCGAAAATACCCAGATCCTGCAATAAGAGGGGCGTTTGAAAAGTCCGTGCAAAGTCCGAGAGATGGCACCACCGGCGCGTATCGAGGTCATGTTTAGTTAGTAGCATCTTTGCAAAGAAAGCACACCAAGTTTCAGCCATATTTGTCAATTTCTTTGTGTTTGGCATTCGTGTGAAACAAGGAAGTCGATTGATTGTCAAAAAATGGACGAAAAAGAATTTCGTGTTTGATTAAACATTACTATATGAAAGACAAAACGCCTCAGGAGACTAAAGAGAAGCCTGATAAACATTACAATGACTCTGCACCTTCGATTAGAACAGTTTATAAGTGGTTTCCAAATTTTCGGAGTGGCCATATAGGCTCAAAGTTACGCTGAACTTTCTGAACGCCCTGTGGAGGTTACAACTCCAGAAACCATTGATAAAATGCATGATATGGTGATGGATGACAGGAGAGTTAAGATGCGTGAGATTTGCTAGTGCTGTGGGCATCTAGAATGAACGGGTACGTAATATTTTGCATAAACATTTGGAAATGAGAAAGCTATCCGCAAGATGGGTTCCGCGATTGCTCACGCTTGAGCAAAAACGGAATCGTGTGAAGTGTTGCAAGGATGGTTTGCAACTGTTCAGGAAGAATCCGCAGGACTTTAAGCGTCGTTTCGTCACTGTTGATGAAACAAGGATACATTACTATACTCCTGAGACCAAACAACAATCTAAACAATGGGTTACCAAGGGAGAATCTGCACCAAAAAAGGCGAAGACCATTCCTTCGGCCGGAAAGGTTATGGCAACTGTCTTTTGGGATTCACAAGGGATAATCGACTATCTGGAAAAGGGTAAAACTACTACAGGTGAATATTATTTATCGTTATTGGACCGTTTCAAAACCGAGCTGCAAGAAATCGGGGTCGATTGGACCGCAAAAAAGTCCTTTTCCATCACAATGCACCAGCACACACCTCAGCAGTTTTGGTTGCAAAATTAATGGTAATAGGATTCCAGCTCGTTTCACATCCCCCCTGTTCTCCAGACTTGGCTCCCTCAGCCTACTATTTGTTCCTCATTTTGAAGAAATGGCTGATGGGACAAAGATTTTATTCAAACGGGGAGGTGATTGCAGCAACTAATAGCTATTTTGCAGACTTGGACAATTCCTATTATTTGGAAGGGGTCAACAAATTAGAACAGCGTTGGAGAAGTGTATAAGTCTAAAAGGAGACTACGTCGAAATATAAAAAAGGTTTACCCCAAACATGTACGTAGTTTTTATTCTCGCACAGACTTGTCAGCCGTCCCTCGCACTAGTTGGAGGCGACTTTAATATACCGAATATAGACTCGGACGTCTATGGATTCATCGCAGTGGAGGACCGACAGACAGTCTTGTGAAGTACTTTTGAACACGTTTTCTGAAAACTGTTTTGAGCAGATGGTTCGCCAGCCCACATGCAGTGAGAAGATCTTAGACCCTACAGCTACAAACAGGCCTTACCTTATCGATAGCGTCACTACAAAAACGAGGATTAGTCGTCACGATGTCATTACAGAAACTACGGCTACGAAAGTTAATAAATCAGTCAAGAAGGCTAGAAGAGTGTTTTTGCTAGAAAGAGGAAATAAGCAGTTGTTAGCATTTCACTATGTCAGTTCCAGCAAGATAGGACATAGAGGAATTACGGGCAAAGTTTCAGCAGAATGTAAATCGTGGTCTGAAGAACTATGTGCATAGTAATTGGGTTAAGAACGGAAAAGACTCACCCTGGTTTAACAACGAAATTCGGAAAATGCAAAGTCTGTTGCACTTCCGGTTCAAAAGAGGAAGTGCAGATAACGACAGGCAGATTTAGTCCCTTACGGATCACGTAGTAATAAGCAACCCCAGCGCGTGGATGGAGTTGAAAAGAAATAAGTCAGCAGGTCTGGATGGAATCCAAATTCGGTTTTACGAAGAGTACTCTACGGTATTGGCTCCTTGCATTTTTCGCGAATCTCCCGTCCAGCGCAAAGTCCCGATCGATTGGGAAAAAGCGCAGGTGACTCCTGTGTACAAGAAAGGGTAAAAGAACGGACCCGCAAAATAGTAACTTCAGTTTGCTGCAGAATCCTTGAACATATTCTCAGTTCGCATGCCGTAAATTTTCTTGTGACTAACAAGCTCATGTCCACGAATCAGCACGATTATGAAAGCACGCTCGTGCGAAACTCGGCTTACCCTTTCCTCGCATGATATATTGCAGATTCCATATTTCCGGAGAGCGTTTGACGCTGTGCCACACTGTAGACTATTAACGAAGGCGCTACCAATGAAATAAGTTCACAGTTAAGTGAGTAGCTCCAAGACTTTGTAAGAGGTCCATGATTAAGAAATTTGTGCTAGCGCACTCGAGCAGATGTAATTTCGATGTATTGCTCACGCGCTGCCTGCGATATGTAAGGTATAAGAGAATCTCAGACCAGAGAGCAGTGTTGTATGCAGTAGGAACTGTGTGGTAGTTGGGGGTAAGTAGTTGCTAGCGAGCAGTCGTGTGTGTGGAGTTGGCTGGGCCGGTCGTGGGAGCGATGGCGGTGCCTGAGCGGTATAATGTAAGGTAAAAGCAGCCTCGCGCATATGTAGTATTGTTATATCGAGTCCCATGCAAATGTTTTTAAAAAAAAATCTCTTAATAATAATCTTTCTCATAAAAAGTAACTTTTGATAATCATTCATTTCAATTTAAAGAACTTACTAATTTCTCCAATCCATGGTCATCCCGATTATTGTAAAGAAAAATCAGTTGTTTCCTTTTATACATGACAAATCTATCGGCCAGCATTGCACTCGTCTGTGCCAGAAAAATTTTTATAGGAGCAGATATATACGCGTTATCCGGCGACCTTATTGAGGTAAGAATTTTCAATTTATTCAGAATGAATTTTCAGGGCCATGACGCAGCACTGCTGACGTCCTAAATTTACCAGTTTAAATTCACAGTGAATTATTGAAAGGTTATAAGTGAGCGACAAATTTTTTATTGAGAGATTAGTGACATTTTATTATTGATAGGTTACGCAATTTTCCTGTTGGTAGGTTATACTGAATGTGAACAACATAATTATATTTTTTACTGTTGAGAGGTTTAGGAATTTTTCACTAAATGTGAATATTATTCTTATTCATATTTTTTTTTTTTTTTTTTTTTTTTTTTTTTTTTTTTTTTTTTTTTTGTGGGGAGGTTACAACTTCTTCAGTAATAGAACCTAGTATGTTGTTGCCGACAGCGAATGTTTGTCAGAGACAAAGGTATCATCAGGAGTGCACCAAGGGAAGTGTTATAGGATTGTTATTATCTTCTATACACGTAAAAGATTTGACCAACAGCTTGGGAAGCATTCTGCAGTTGTTTGCTGATGATGCTGTGGTGTACGATAAGGTGTTGAAGCTGAATGACGACCAGGATACAAGATGACGTAGACAAAATTTCTAGTTGCTGTGATGAGTGGTAGCTAGCTCTGAATTTAGAAAAATGTAAGTTAATTCGAGTGAGTAGCGAAACAATGACGCAGTGTTTGGATACGGCCTTAGTAGTGTCCTGCTTTCAATATCTGGGCGCAGTGATGCAAAGGTGTATGAAATGAAACGATCACGTGAGGATTGCAACAGAGAAGGCCAATGGTCGACTTCGGTTTTTTGTGAGAATTTTCGGAAAGCGTGATTCAGCTGTAAAGGAGGCCGCATATAGGACGCTAGTGCGACCTATTCTTGAGTACTGCTCTAGTGTTTGTGTTCCGTACAAGGTCGGATTAAAGGAAGACATTGAAGCAGTTCAAAGTCGGGCTGATAGATTTGTTACCAGTAGGTTCGAACAACACGGAAGTGTTACGGAGATACTTCGGGAACTCAAATGGGAATCCCTGGAGGGAAGGTGATATTCTTGTTGAGGAACAATATTAAGAAAAACAATATTAAGAAAAATTAGAGAACTGGAATTTGAAGTTGACTACAGAATGATTCCACTGTCGCTAACATGTACTTTTCGCGAAAGGACCACGAAGAAAAGAAACGAGAAATTAGGGCTCATACAGAGGCATACAGACGGTGGTTTTTGCCTCGCTCTATTTGTGAGTGGAAAAGTAAAGGAAAATTGCACTAACCACATACTGCTGAGTTACAACTTACACAGGGTTGACAGATGAAGAAATAATAGAAAGGATAGGAGAGAAATAGCACCTATAGAGAAGTATCATCTTAAGAAGAACAGATGACTTGCGACCTTCAGTGGTACAGGTAGCCGTACCATAGTTGCACCGACGTCGAAAGAGTATCAGTAGTGAGGCCATACTTACTTACGCTTCCTAAAGAGAGGCAACAGTCTGGATAACTGACTGATCTGACCTTCTAACTTTAACCATCATGGCCTTGCTATGTTGACATTGCAAATGGCTGAACAAGGGGAAACTAAAACCCTTCTATTTTTCTAGAACAATCAGCACTGCTGGACTGATGTCCAGACTTAAAGCTACAAACCACTGTTTCCCCGTCCTTCAGTTCGGAACCGCGCTGGTGCTACGGTAGCAGGTTCGAATCTTGCCTCGGGCATGGATGTGTGTGATGTCCTTAGGTTAGTTAGGTTTAAGTAGTTCTAAGTCTAGGGGACTGATGCCCTCAGATGTTAAGTCCCATAGTGCTCAGAGCCATTTGAACCATTTGAAATCCGTTAAGTTGTAAAATACGTAAAAATATTTTTATCTACCGTTATTCATGTTGCAGTTGTTTACGTTCTGTATTCTTTATATTTTTTCCACTTTACTATCACCCGATTATACCGTTTTGTGGCAATATAAACGCAACCTTGCAAAATTTCGGTTTGTTGCTTTAATTTTGCACACCAGTCTATATAATGATGATGACTACCTATTGTGTAAAATATTTCGGAGGAAAAATAGTTCTGCAACTTAGGTCTCCGGAAGGGGACTACTCAGAAGGGTGTCGTCAACAGCAAAAACAAAAGTAGCGTTCTACGATTCGGGGTATGGAATGTGAGGTCCTTTAATCGTATAAGTAGGTCACAGAATTGTAAAACAGAAATGGATAGACTGATGTTAGACCCGGTGGGAATTCGCTAAGTGCGGTACCAAGAAGAACAGGACTTCAGTAAGGTGAGTACAGAGTTACCAAAATAAAATCCAATAGAGCTAATCCAGAAGTGGGGCTAATAATGCATAAGAAAATATCAATGTGGGTGAGCTACTATTGTAAGTAGGCTGTTTAGGTTTTTTTATTGGTAACGCCACCTCTGTATGAAAATCACTGGCTGTGCTGTGTGCAGTCTGTGGCTGCTTTGCATTGTTGTAATACTCGCCATTGTAGTGTTAGGCAGCTCGCTGTGAACAGCGCGTAGCGTTGCGCAGTTGGAGGTGAGCCGCCAACAGTGGTGGATGTGGGGAGAGAGATGGCGGAGTTTTGAAATTTGTCACGAACTGCTATATTTATATATGATGATATCAAGGTAAATACATTGTTTGTTCTCTATTAATATCTTTCATTTGCTAACTATCCCTATCAGTAGTTAGTGCCTTCAGTAGCGTGAATCTTTTATTTAGCTGGCAGTAGTGGCGCTCGCAGTATTGCAGTAGCTTGAGTAGCGAAGATTTTTGTGAGGTAAGTGATTTGTGAAACGTATAGTTTAATGTTAGTCAGGGCCCATTCTTTTGTACGAATTATTGAAAGTCAGATTGCGTTGCGCTAACAAAATATTGTGTGTCAGTTTAAGCACAGTCATGTATAATTGTTGAAAGGGGACGTTTCATATGGCGACCCTTAGCCTAGGATACCTCACTGGAATCTTCTGATTTTTTCTTGTAGTTTGTGTATTTAGTGTAGCTTTTGTTTATTGCTAGCGCGTAATTGTAGAGAGAATCTCCTTTGTAGTTGTAGCCTTTCATTGTTGTACAGTAAAACAGTTGTGGCATGCATATAGATTTGCACCAAGTATTTCGCAGCTACGCTTGCAATTAACTAGATATTATTTTCAGTGCTATGTTAATGTGTTCTCCTATTTTTGCACTTCAAATTGTGCTTTTCTGTGTTATCGTGTGAAATATTGTGACAATTATGGCGTGTGAAAAACGTAATACTAGGCTCTAAAGTAAATTGAGAAATGACAGCGAAGACGAAAGCAGTGTGTTAGCGCCGCAGAGTAATGAATTAACTAATGTTCAAAGTAGTAATTTGGTAATTGTGCATAGGGAAATGGAGCGGGCGGCAAACAATGGTGTAGACAGTGACACAATTAGAGAACAGGGAAGCATTATCGATCGATCGGTCGGCAATAGCTCGCCTCAGGAAGCCGAAATGACACGACACGATCTCGCAAATACTGTAGATTCAGGTTTTGGATCCTCACCGTTTTCTCAAATAAGTCAAGACACATTTTCTGCTGGTCAAAATATGAATGTTTCCGGTGCAAATTCACTGCCGAAAAGCACTGAGGAACATGTTTCAGACACCAATGCATTGTTATTACAATTAATACAGCAAATGGGACAAACACAGCAAAAGCTTCAAAAGTTAGACACATTGGAACAAAATCTTAAAAAGTTAGACTCATTGGAACAAACTCTTGAACAAACACGTGAAGATTTAACTACTGAGTCACATAACATTGAATTGAAATGTCAAAAAGTCTGTAATGACGTAAAAACACAAGTTTGTGAGCATTTTCAACCTATTTTTTCGCGGCATGAAAATGCATTACAGAATCACGAAGCAGCCATAAAAAAACTGCAAACTATTGTTCATGAAAATCATGAGACCTTGCAAGCAAAATTTGACTCAGTTGCATCTATCGATTCGGTTACGCAACTTGCAAAAACTCAGGAAAACTTAAAGGACACAGTAGATACTCTGAAACTTGGTTCAGAAAAACACACTGAGGAAATAAGTACACTATCGGAGAAAGTAGCCGAACTTTCGGATCAGTTCACTAATTTATCTACAAAGGTAGATGATGATCTGAATGACACAACACCTGTAGCCTTCACGGACACTGAAGAGTATGAACAAATTAGAAAATTCAAACAAAATCAAAATCAAATCAATACACAGTACAAAAGAGAAATCCGGGAAGTACAAGATCAGCTGACACAGGTAATACAAGAATTACGTATTTCAGAGGATACTCGCGCCCCAGTACGGGAAGAGGGACACAGAAATACGGAACAGCCACAAAATAATAAAACAGGGCATTTCGGAAGTTATGAAATAAATTGGCAATGTGCACCGAATTTTGATATGGAATGGCCGACACGACCTAACAATGACCGATATGCGACTCGCCGACATGATGATTTTGACTATAAGCTGTTCATTACTACACGTAAATTCAAAACATTTAAGAATTCTGGCAACAACATTCATCCACAAGCATGGCTCCATCAATTCTCTCATTGTTTTCCTCCCAACTGGTCGTTAGAACACAGATTAGAATCCATGTGTGGCTATTTAGAGAATGAACCAGCTGTAAGAATGTGATCGGTCACTCACGATTGCCACAGTGAAGGAGAATTTTACCATGCCTTCCTCTCAGCATATTGGTCTCAAGCCACACAAGACCGAGTAAAACATAGCATCATAATGATGAAACGTTTCGAACAATCTGAATTTTCCAGTCTTATGAAATATTTTGAAGACATGTTGCATAAGAATCAGTATCTTTCAAACCCATACAGCCCCTCAGAACTCATCCGCATTTGCTTAATCAAACTGCCTGAACATTTACGACATATTATTTTGGCAGGACGTTGCAAAGACGACATTGAAGCATTTCAGGGACTCTTACAAGAATTAGAAATTGACACTGACAATCGCGGAATGCGAAACCAGGAACACAACAATTACAGGTCACATCCGTCGCAATTCCGCGATGAAAGAAGTAATAACTTGACACGACAAGGCTATTCTCACAACACAAATCGTGACCAAAACAGACACCACCCGTATGACAACCGTTGGCAGAGTAATACTAGTTACAGAGAAAGATCGCATTTCCATAGTAATGAATATGACAGAGACTACCATAGAAACAGACAATATGGGAACAAAAGCAATTATGATCAAGGGAGACAGAATAACTTCAGACGCTACAGTTCAGCGCGCAGTTACGATTCTGGGAGAAATTCGCCACCACATGACCGATAGACAAGAAACTACAGGAACTACCGACATGACGACTGACGATATAATCATAACGACAGACCTGAATTTCATCAGAACTGGCGGGATTTAAACAGGGCTGGGCCCTCTGGGCAAGGTGAATTTGTAGAAGTTAGGTCTCCAAATCCCAATAACGGCGCGCGCCAACAAAGAAACAGACAATGACTCGCACCGCAGGCAGCCACCAGCGCCGGCTGGCTCAGGGAAAAATAACTTAGACGCTAACCTTGAGAAAAAAATTTCAGTATTCTTTACCGACGTATACCAAATGACAATTGCATTCAAGTTCAAACTCTGAGTACTAGGAAGAGTAAAGGTTTACACCACATTTCACATGTAAAACCGTTTATTGAAAGATAATCTGCTTTTTAACTTAGTCTTTGTCATAAAATTTTTCGCTTCACATTACTAATATGCTTTGTCAGACTTAGAATCTGTTAACATACAACAATGTTTGAAGTTAAATATCCAATCAAGAACCAAGAGACCTTATTTAAACAGAAATGACGAATGCATTGTTATAGTGAACAGACGTCACAGTGTTATTGTGTGTGTACATTCTTGCTTGTTTGTTGCACGATTACATAACGACTATAAGGCTCACATCCTTAGAACATTTACCAGTACTGCTAATGAGATTTTAATGCAACATTTTGGTTTATTTGAAAATACATTCTGAATTTAAAGTGCTTTCTGAGAGATACCAGATGACACAGAGGTTAGTTTATGTGACAGCTACACGATTTTTATCACGACGCTACTAATGAGTGACAATTTACAATGTTGCTTTTGCGGTGTATCTGTTTTATATCTGCACAGTTTTTCTGAATTCTTCTGGAAAGTAAAACATGTTTTAATAGTAACTTTTGTGGTATAGCTACAATGAGACAGCCTTTTCCGTAGCACAACAATACGTTACAGCACAGTAATTTCTTCATCACAACAATAAGCGTAATAACTAAGATATCTATACGCAAAGCATTTCACTTTGTTTATCATGAGGTAAGTACATTGGCTTCTGCAGAACTTAGCTTTTGGAGGATGATAACTACGACACTTCCACAGAGATTATCTTATAACCAGATGCACATTTAGCGCTACAGGACACGCATTTCAGTGATTAATTTTGTACTTAAAACATTTATTTTTAAAGATTTTTGAATTACAAAGAAAGTTTTCCGTGATACATTTCATTCCATTGCTGTAATTTGTAACACCTGGGAGTATAATTACATTTATCCTCAGGGGGATACACGCTTACTTTGTGTACCATGTGTGTGGCAACCACAGGGAACCCTAGCTAATATGGTATTTGCTTATACAACTTTACACATCGGTACCATATTTCTCTAACACACAAATTACACAGCTATCTGATCATTTAACTGAGAGATAAACATTTTTTTACTACATCAGTGTCACATGTTTACGCAATACACAGTTGGGTAACTTCACACTTATGAAACTGTATTTTGTCTGTACTTTGTAAACTGTTCATATTTTTTCGGAACCATTGTGATACTATGAGAGCTTTGAATGATATATTTGGTAAGGGAGCATGATTTTAAAGTACGTTTGAGGTAGATGACACTATTGAAATGAGCAGAGAATTTTTTTAGGTTTTTAAATTATTGCAGAAAGCTACGACGTTTTTGAGATTTGACTGAGGTGTTATGATGTTATTTTTACGACGACGATGTGTATTATGCTGCTGAGGTATGTTTATGATTAATAGGCTGAGGCTATATAAGTTATTTGATTATGCTTCATATTTATAATGACGAAATATTGACAAGTGTCGATGGATACGTATATGTGCAATAAGGTAAGGAGTAATGAATAGTGGGTAGGGACTCTAGACTTGTGATACAGGATGTTGGAAACCAAGAATCGTACTTTAAGAGTTATGAAATGTGTGTAAATGCGTGAATGTATCACAATGCCGGCGAAAATTTTTTTGGACACTTATATTTATAGGATTTTGTTTCTACACATTTGCAACGCTAATTCTTGACCTGTGAAATATTTTTATGTGAGACTGTCACTGTAGCGGAAACTGCTGTCGTAAATATTTCCGTAAGAAAGTTAAGTGACCACCTGCACGTAATGCGTCGCGGGCACCCACCTGGGCGACAGCCACCCGAAAAAAAAAAAGCCATTAGCCTTTCAGCGCACAGGTAGAAAAAAAAAGGGGAGGCCATTGTCCGCGCTACTGACATTTCCTTGTTGAAAGCATACTGTGGAGCTCGTAATTTATGATATTTACTGAAATGCCTAATAAAATGACAAGAAATATTTTTACATCTGCACACCTGATTATGACAAGCGTCTTTCTATGAGAGTTGAGAGAATTTCTACTAACTTATGAAATGTCACATGACTACTGAATGATATTTTTATGCTTTGCTTTTCATAGTTGCTTATTTCATTTGATATCTGGTTTCCAGCTGTGTTGCAGCATTGCTTTTATAAAATGAAATGCATTTGCTAATGTGAACGCTTTCTGTCAACAGATCTATTAAATAATTATTTTATGATCCACATTCTTTAAAAAAGGAGCACTTGGGAAGGAAAGAACAATAAGAAGGAACTAGTAACAGTAACACATAATTTTCTTTTCAAGTACATGGTAATATTTCTTTTTACAATCAGTTGTTGTGGTGCACCACTTTAATTACATAGATATTAAGATGTGAATATACATTTCCCTTATCTGCATTGTTGTTTTTACTGTAATATTTTTTCTGCTTGAGCTATGTCATGTTTAGGTATAAGTTACTGCTGTTTGCCAGGCGTAGTGTTACTGAATTTGACTTTGTTTTACTCCGCTAAGCCAATTTTACTACTCATTTATTTTTCTTGTTGCTGCACATTGGCTCATATTAGTTGTAATGTTGCATTGCTTGGTAATTTAGATTTACTGTAGCTTGCTTTGCAATTTTCCATTTTTTTGGTCATTGTTGTTTGTGTTACTTATTTTGTGCTGCTGCATTGCCTCGTTCCTTAGTTTAATATCTGAGCTCAGTAGATTTAAGTTAGCTTAAGAGGGGGTAGACTATATAAGAACCTAACTATGGAGAATAGGGAAAGAATGCTTTGAAAGTTATATGAAAACGATTTGGGCCTAAATGAGTATTGTACAATCAGAAATAATTATTTTGAAAGAAATATGAACAGAATACAGAAAGCAGGCTTAGATAGGACTTTTTGGGAATAATGATGAACAAAGGGAGATCTCCATGCAAAATACTGCAGTAAAACAAACCCTGTCCTTTCCCTTTTGTGTTATCCCACTATATGTTTGTGTACCCTTGTGTATTTGTTTTCTTCCTGTCTCTGTGTACTGTATCATAGAACTTTTTTCTCTTCTAATACTAAGTTACATTCACTATGATGAGGAATACTGTTATCCTCAAATACAATTGGCATTAATAATGTATTATTTACTTTGTAAAGATGTTTAGACATTATTTATTCTGTTTTGTGTTAATGCTCATGTGTGAAGTTGATGTTTCGAAAGTTATTCTGATCTTTTATGTATTTACTTATGTCAGAATTCCTGTAACACTGATGTATATGTTATTTCGATTCTTTTGTAAAGCCCATATTACTACAAATGTTATCTCTATTGTTATGTTCTTTAATGATGTATTCTGTGTCTTTGTAATTGTATTCTCATGTTATAAAATTGTAATTGTCACCATTCATCATATTATTAACTTGTTAGTTACATTTCACTGCACACGTTTCTGTTGGTCATAGTATATGGACAATATGTGAGAAGTTGGGACTGTTAGCGTTTGCACGTGTGTTACTAATTCAGCAAGGGACTGGATAACAGCATTGCTGGTTCTAAGGACAATTTCAAAAACTTTGTGAGTGCACAAGTGGTGGTTTATGGACTTGCTATATTGTCCGCAAGACTCTTCAATGGTGATTGTGCACCTGCACAGTCACAACAGATGGCTGTTGGCTATCTCTACAAGGACTACAGTGGGTCTGCATCTTTGATGACCCACCAATACCATCATCTCTACAAGGACTACAGTGGGTCTGCATCTTTGATGACCCACCATGCCATTATTTCTACAAGGACTGCAGTGGGTCTGCACCTCTGGTGGCCCACCAATACCACAATCTCTACCAGGACTCCAGTGGGTCTGCTCTGTGATGACCTACCTACCAATATTCTTCAAAACTTCGAATGACTCTGCTGTGGGTTTGCTCCATTGTGGCCCATTACCTGTCAGCATGTCAAGAGTCAGCACTGTCTTTCCGTTGGAAGGACAACACTACTTCTTCAAGACGGCATGGAAATCCACTACTTCCGTGTGCATTGTCTTTTACTGCTCAGACTTTGAGAAAAGAGACGGCAGTTTCACTGTGAGGAATGATCAGGACTGTCTCTATAGACTGTGAGAAAATTTGAGCTTTTGACCAACATAATATCAATAAGTGTGTGCATTTGATTTCTTTGTTATTGTAATTATGAAAAATTTTTTCAAATCTGTATTGGCCACTGCCCAATACAATTTGTAAATTTTTTTGTGGGGAGCATGGGGGCTATGTAAGTAGGCTGCTTAGGTTTTTTTATTGGTAACGCCACTTCTGTATGAAAATCACTGGCTGTGCTGTGTGCAGTCTGTGGCTGCTTTGCATTGTTGTAATACTCGCCATTGTAGTGTTAGGCAGCTGGCTGTGAACAGCGCGTAGCGTTGCGCAGTTGGAGGTGAGCCGCCAGCAGTGGTGGATGTGGGGAGAGAGATGGCGGAGTTTTGAAATTTTTCACGAACTGCTATATTTATATATGATGATATCAAGGTAAATACATTGTTTGTTCTCTATTAATATCTTTCATTTGCTAACTATCCCTATCAGTAGTTAGTGCCTTCAGTAGTTTGAATCTTTTATTTAGCTGGCAGTAGTGGCGCTCGCAGTATTGCAGTAGCTTGAGTAGCGAAGATTTTTGTGAGGTAAGTGATTTGTGAAACGTATAGTTTAATGTTAGTCAGGGCCCATTCTTTTGTACGAATTATTGAAAGTCAGATTGCGTTGCGCTAACAAAATATTGTGTGTCAGTTTAAGCACAGTCATGTATAATTGTTGAAAGGGGATGTTTCGCTATGAACATGATAGTGAACGTACAAAGCCAATATTCACGAGAGTAGTGCAAATTTATATTCCTGCTAGCTCCGCAATTGATGAAGAAATTGAAAAAAATGTCCATTTAGAAAAAAATTAATCGGATCTAAAGGGAGACGAAAATTTAATTGTGAATGGTGAGTAGGGTTAGAGGTAAACGAAGAGAAAACATAAAAATGTCACAAATGAAGCAGCCAAAAGGAATAGAGAGGTCTAAAAATTACTTTGACAGGAAGAGCAAAATGGCAAAGCAGAAATGACTAGAAAAGAACTGCAAATCCGTAAAAACATACATGACAAGGTGAATGGTAGATACCAGCTATAAGAAAATGAACGACGTCTTTGGAGGGAAGAGAAGCACCTGAATAAATATCAGCAACTAGTTGGCATGCCAGTACTAAGCAAAGAAAGCAGAGCTCAAAGGTGGAAGGTTGCACCGACGTCGAAAGAGTATCAGTAGTGAGGCCATACAGTGAAAATGGATAAGGTGATCTGGAAGATGTGATTGTGTGTACTGTGTACTGAACCAGGCACCTAGAAATGACGGAGAGGCTTCGTTCCGCCGTAGTGGTTCACAAGCCCACAACAGCCCACAGCAGTCCACCCACCCCACCGGCGCCCCACACCGAACCCAGGGTTACTGTGAGGTCCGGCCCCCCCCCAGTGGACTCCTCCCCCCCTCCCCCTTCCACGGGAAGGCCTCATACCAGACGAGTGTAACCCCAAATGTTTGAGTGGTAGAGCAATTATGGTGTACGGGTACGTGGAGACAATGTTTGGGCAGCAATCGCCGTCATAGTGTAACTGAGGTGGAACAAGGGGAACCAGCCCGCATTCGCCGAGGCAGATGGAAAACCGCTTAAAAACCACCCACAGGCTGGCCGGCAAACCGGACCTCGACACTAATCCACTGGCGGACCCGCCGGCACGCCTTCCCGCTCGGGAAGCAGCGCGTTAGACCACGCGGCTAGCCGGGCGGGCGGGAGATGTGATACTACGAGAAGGATTTGACAGAGCACTGAAAGAACGAAGTCGAAACAAGGCCCCTGGAATAGATGACATTCTTTCAGGATGATTATGATCTTTGGGAGAACATAACATGACAAAGGTATTTCACTTGGTACGCAAAAGACATGAGACAGGCGAAATACGGTTAGTCTGCAAGAAGAACGTATTAATTGTAGTTCCAAGGAAGACAGGTGCTGACATATGGGAGTACCACCGGACCATCAGTTTCATAATTAATAATTGGAAAACAATGATGCAGATTATTTGCTAGAGAATGGAAAAAATGGTGGAAACCAACTTCGGGCAAGATCGGAGAGTATAGGAATAATAATGGCTCTACGAATTATATCAGAAGATAAGTTGAAGAAAGACAGTAAGACGTGAATAGCATTTGTAGACCTAGAGAAAGGAACTGACAATATTGACTGGAATACAGTCTCTGAAATTATGAAGTTAGCAAGGATAAAAAGCTTATGAAGAACTTATAAAGAAACGATACTGCTTTTGTAAGAGTCAAAGGACGTGAAAATGAAACAGTGGTTGAGAAGGATATGAAACGAAGCCCTAGCATGTTCCGAGTGTTAGTCAGTCTGTACACTGAACAAGCAGTAAAGGAAACAAACGAGAAATTTTAGATAGTCGAAATAAAACTTTGAGATTTTCTGTCGGAGATAGTGGAGGAGTTGGAAGGCAGCTTGAACATCAGCAAAAGTAAAGAAAGCCTATGAAATGCAATCCAATTAAATCAGGATTAAATTAGGAAATGAGACACCAAAAGTAGTTGACGGCTTTTGTTATTTGGCAGCAGAATATCTGACGATGTTCGATATACAGAGGATGTAAAATGTAGACTGGAATCAGCAAGAAAATCGTTTCAGAAAAAGAAACTATGTTAACATCTTATATAAATTTAGCTATTAGGAAGTGTCCTCAAAGCATCTGAAGGGTAGCCATGTATGGAAGTGGAACGTGGACGATGAACAGTACATACAAGTACAGAGTACAGGTTTTTTTAAATGTGACGGTACAGCAAAATACGGAAGATTAGACGGATAGATCGGGTAATTGATGATGAAATACTGAGTCGACCTGGGGAGAAAAAAAATTATGGCAATACTTGACTGGAAGAAGGAATCGGTGGATTCCATACACTTCGAAACGTCAAGGAATAGTTAATTTGACGAAGGTGGGAGGTGTGGAATTGTAGAGGTAGATTGACTCTTGAACAAAGTAAGGTGCTTCACACGGGTGTGGGTTGCTGGAGTGATTCAGATGTGATGAGGACTGCATAGAACAAACTATCCTGGACAGCTGCATACAATCAGTTTTCGCATCGAAAATAACTACAACAAAAGCAATACTTAAT
The DNA here is from genome assembly GCF_023864345.2 of Schistocerca serialis cubense. Classification (NCBI taxonomy): domain Eukaryota; kingdom Metazoa; phylum Arthropoda; class Insecta; order Orthoptera; family Acrididae; genus Schistocerca; species Schistocerca serialis. Next base: position 604,532,323 of record NC_064643.1, read on the forward strand.
TTTTACTTGAATGAAATTTCACTCCTCTCACAATTACCATGGCTTATTTCATGTGTTTTGTAGACCAACGTTTCGAGATCAGACGCTTTAAAAAGACACATAAGAGGCCGAAAAACAAAGAGAACAACATGCAAATTTCTTCACGTCCGTAAAGCATGAGCACTCCTCACACCGAAAAGAAACAAGTGTTCTATTTGTAAATCAAGTCTGTGTACTTCAGACTGACAGCTGCCAATACTTCGTGATTTTTTTGTCAGGTCAGGAAGACTTAAGTCGCCGTTCCAACATTTGATTTAAGAGTTGGTACCGTATGTATTCAACGCCGTAGTCCCAATGTAGCGGAAGAAGTGGGCGTAGAAAGAGAAAGGACAGGAGAGAAAGGTTGTTTACCTGGGACTGACGGCGCAGAATATCGGTCTCGCATCATCGCCGCCAAGCGCTCTACCAAGCCGATTGATGCTACTTCACGGTAAAAGTGTATCCCACGATTTCTAATTTCTCCGTTACACATCCCCCCCCCCTCCCCCCGCCGGCCACCCTCCCAGGAATCAATTTCTTCTCTCTCTCTCTCTCTGCGTCTAGTTTCATCCCATGTGAAAATGTGAATCCCGGAAGTGGCGTGCTGACGCGCCGATGCCCGGGTGGGTCAGGTTCAGAATGATTGTGCACCTGTCTAAACGCTCCTGAACCATGTGAGGGTCGATCGATGATAGTCCATCGGAAGGAAGATTGTTCTCCTAGATAAAGTGAAATTTTATGGGATTGATAGTATAGCCAACCAATGGATAATATCATACCTAAGCAAAATAATGCAGAAAGTAATTCACCCCAATATAATCCAGGAAATGATTCTGACTGAGGTGATATCACATATGAAGGGCTTATTTCAATAGTGGTACAAGTCCATTACCTCCACTTTTCTGCTTAAAATGCTTCTGAAATTTATGATCCAAACAAACAGAAAGAAAGGTTCATCTCTAGCAAGAAGCCATATGCTTGAATATTTCTGGTATCCCAACTGCAGCTCTCATTTAACTTTAGGACTCTGTATCTCAATATGAACAAAAATGGACTTGTACCACTATTGAAAAAAGCCCTTTATATGAGGTACCCCAAGCCTGTCTTAGGTGCACAATAGTTCCTCGTACATGTAAACGATTTTCCGTCTAATACACAACAAGCAGAATTAGTTCTTTTTGCGGATGACTCTTGTACTATAATCAGTCCAAGTATTTCTACTGAAACAGAAGAAATGGTAAACAAAGTTGTTAAACGAATCATTGACTGGTTTTCTGCGAATGGTCTCACACTCAGTTTTAGAAAAGCTCAACAAATTCAGTTCTGCACATCTGTGGGTACTATACCAACGCAAAGTGTGACGCATCGTAAGAAAATAATGAATGTGGTGGAAACTTCAAACTTATTAAGAGTCGATATTCAAGAGATTGAGGCGCTTGCACCCATGGCCTGGAGGTAGCGTCTTCGATTAGTAATCAAAACGTCCTCGGCCCCGGCGTGGAACACCACCACCATTGAAATTTTGAATAACAATCAGCACTGGCGGCCGAAGACTTCCGCCATAAGAAGTTACACTCTTTCTGTCAACGACCCTGTCAAATAGGGCGGAGGAGCGGACAGAGGTTCAGGGCACTCCCTTGTCCTATGGGGAGGGAAACTACCCATAATGGCGGAAGAATCAGCAATGATCAACGAGATCAGGATACAGAAGACAATGGAAACCACTGCAATAAGGCAAATGATATGTATCCACAGGACATGTGGGTTGTAATTGAGAAAGTGTCATGATGACCTCTCCTTTGGCAAAAGATTCCGGAATAGTCCCCCATTCGGATCTCCGGGAGGGGACTGCCAAGGGGGAGGTTACCATGAGAAAAAGATTGAATAATCAACGAAAGGATAACGTTCTACGAGTCGGGGCGTGGAATGTCAGAAGCTTGAACGTGGTAGGGAAACTAGAAAATCTGAAAAGGGAAATGCAAAGGCTCAATGTAGATATAGTAGGGGTCAGTGAAGTGAAGTGGAAGGAACACAAGGATTTCTGGTCAGATGAGTATCGGGTAATATCGACAGCAGCAGAAAATGGTATAACAGGTGTAGGATTCGTTATGAATAGGAAGGTAGGGCAGAGGGTGTGTTACTGTGAACAGTTCAGTGATCGGGTTGTTCTAATCAGAATCGACAGCAGACCAACACCGACAACGATAGTTCAGGTATACATGCCGACGTCGTAAGCTGAAGATGAACAGATAGAGAAAGTGTATGAGGATATTGAAAGGGTAATGCAGTATGTAAAGGGGGACGAAAATCTAATAGTCATGGGCGACTGGAATGCAGTTGTAGGGGAAGGAGTAGAAGAAAAGGTTACAGGAGAATATGGGCTTGGGACAAGGAATGAAAGAGGAGAAAGACTAATTGAGTTCTGTAACAAGTTTCAGCTAGTAATAGCGAATATCCTGTTCAAGAATCACAAGAGGAGGAGGTATACTTGGAAAAGGCCGGGAGATACGGGAAGATTTCAATTAGATTACATCATGGTCAGACAGAGATTCCGAAATCAGATACTGGATTGTAAGGCGTATCCAGGAGCAGATATAGACTCAGATCACAATATAGTAGTGAGGAAGAGTAGGCTGAAGTTCAAGACATTAGTCAGGAAGAATCAATACGCAAAGAACTGGGATACGGATGTACTAAGGAATGACGAGATACGTTTCAAGTTCTCTAACGCTATAGATACAGCAATAAGGAATAGCGCAGTAGGCAGTACAGTTGAAGAGGAATGGATGTCTCTAAAAAGGGCCATAACAGAAGTTGGGAAGGAAAACATAGGTACAAAGAAGGTAGCTGCGAAGAAACCATGGGTAACAGAAGAAATACTTCAGTTGATTGATGAAAGGAGGAAGTACAAACATGTTCCGGGAAAATCAGGAATACAGAGATACAAGTCGCTGAGGAATGAAATAAATAGGAAGTGCAGGGAAGCTAAGACGAAATGGCTGCAGGAAAAATGTGAAGACATCGAAAAGGATATGATTGTCGGAAGGACAGACTCAGCATACAGGAAAGTCAAAACAACCTTTGGTGACATTAAAAGCAACGGTGGTAACATTAACAGTGCAACGGGAATTCCACTGTTAAATGCAGAGGAGAGAGCAGATAGGTGGAAAGAATACGTTGAAAGCCTCTATGAGGGGGAAGATTTGTCTGATGTGACACTAGAAGAAACAGGAGTCGATTTGGAAGAGATAGGGGATCCAGTATTAGAATCGGAATTTAAAAGAGCTTTGGAGGACTTACGGTCAAATAAGGCAGAAGGGATAGATAACATTCCATCAGAATTTCTGAAATCATTGGGGGAAGTGGCAACAAAACGACTATTCACGTTGGTGTGTAGAATATATGAAACTGGCGATATACCATCTGACTTTCGGAAAAGCATCATCCACACAATTCCGAAGACGGCAAGAGCTGACAAGTGCGAGAATTATTGCGCAATCAGCTTAATAGCTCATGCATCGAAGCTGCTTACAAGAATAATATACAGAAGAATGGCAAATAAAATTGAGAATGCGCTAGGTGACGATCAGTTTGGCTTTAGGAAAAGTAAAGGGACGAGAGAGGCAATTCTGACGTCACGGCTAATAATGGAAGCAAGGCTAAAGAAAAATCGAGACACTTTCATAGGATTTGTCGACCTGGAAAAAGCGTTCGACAATATAAAATGGTGCAAGCTGTTCGAGATTCTGAAAAAAGTAGGGGTAAGCTATAGGGAGAGACGGGTCATATACAATATGTACAACAACCAAGAGGGAATAATAAGAGTGGACGATCAAGAACGAAGTGCTCGTATTAAGAAGGGTGTAAGACAAGGCTATAGACTTTCGCCCCTACTCTTCAATCTGTACATCGAGGAAGCAATGATGGAAATAAAAGAAAGGTTCAGGAGTGGAATTAAAATACAAGGTGAAAGGATATCAATGATACGATTCGCTGATGACATTGCTATCCTGAGTGAAAGTGAAGAAGAATTAAATGATGTGCTGAACGGAATGAACAGTCTAATGAGTACACAGTATGGTTTGAGAGTAAATCGGAGAAAGACGAAGGTAATGAGAAGTAGCAGAAATGAGAACAGCGAGAAGCTTAACATCAGGATTGATGGTCACGAAGTCAATGAAGTTAAGGAATTCTGCTACCTAGGCAGTAAAATAACCAATGACGGACGGAGCAAGGAGGACATCAAAAGCAGACTCGCTATGGCAAAAAAAGGCATTTCTGGCCAGGAGAAGTCTACTAATATCAAATACCGGCCTTAATTTGAGGAAGAAATTTCTGAGGATGTACGTCTGGAGTACAGCATTGTATGGTAGTGAAACATGGACTGTGGGAAAACCGGAACAGAAGAGAATCGAAGCAGTTGAGATGTGGTGCTATAGACGAATGTTGAAAATTAGGTGGACTGATAAGGTAAGGAATGAGGAGGTTCTACGCAGAATCGGAGAGGAAAGGAATATGTGGAAAACACTGATAAGGAGAAGGGACAGGATGATAGGACATCTGCTAAGACGTGAGGGAATGACTTCCATGGAACTAGAGGGAGCTGTAGAGGGCAAAAACTGTAGAGGAAGACAGAGATTGGAATACGTCAAGCAAATAATTGAGGACATAGGTTGCAAGTGCTACTCTGAGATGAAGAGGTTAGCACAGGAAAGGAATTCGTGGCGGGCCGCATCAAACCAGTCAGTAGACTGATGACCAAAAAAAAAAAAAATAAGAACCCCTAGGCACACCATATTATATGCCCCCCCCCCCTCCCAAAACAAACATGTTTTAAGTAATAACTATTACCCGATCACTTCACAGTTGCCGTTTTGGGGTGGAGCGCTGTGAGCTGTTTCCCTACTCAGCTATTCATTGTTCTGAAGGACGTGTCAGCAGTCTAGTCGCGCCCAATCAAAATGTAATATGGTTCCTGAACTGTACTTGGTGTACGGCACCGGATAAAATGTTTCAAATGGCTCTGAGCACTATGCAACTTAACTTTTGAGGTCATCAGTCCCCTAGAACTTAGAACTACTTAAACCTAACTAACCTAAGGACATCACGAACATCCATGCCCGAGGCAGGGTTCGAACCTGCGACCGTAGCGGTCGCTCGGCTCCAGACTGTAGAGCCTAGAACCGCACGGCCACTCCGGCCGGTGGCATCGGATAAAACAAACTTAAAACAGCACTGTCTTAAACATTCTTCTGTCGAAAGACAACAGAAACGAGCACAAGGAAAATAACTTTTCTTTTACGGCCTAAAAATTCAGCAGAACGTGTAGGAGACAACGGATTTTTGTTATACATTCACTTTTAATATGTTCTTTTACACGAAACCGTTGAAAATGAAAATAAAAAAGTTGTGTTACGTTCTAAAGATTGAAGTGAACGTGTCATACATTTGAAATTAATACGTACTTTTACAGAGATGCATTCAAAATTAAAATTAAACTGTCGTTTTACAATCTAATAACTTGAATGTGTAGCAGATAAAAAAACAGGTTCGGTGTTAATACGTGAATCTATAGGAAAGCGTAAGAAATGAAAATGAAATAGAGATTTCAGTGCACGAACTAATAATTAAATACAGACGAACAAACACAGAACTGGATTTGCTATTACATAATTTTATAAACTAGTGTGGAAAAATCAAATTTGTTTTATAATCTATTAGTTGACGTGTAAAGCATTAGGGTCTGTGTAGCTACATGCTGCATAATAAATGTACACAACACCTTCAATATATGTAAAGGCCGAACAGTTTTATACTGCAGCTACTGCTCTCACCGTAGCTCTTCCTAACGGTATTAGCAAAGCTCTTACGTATTTATCGACAGAATTGTACTACGTTATTTATTAACGCTTTTTCATCTGAGCGTACTCTCCAATAACGTATATTTCCACGATAACTATACATTTTATCCGACGTCAGGAAAACGCAGCAGTTGTAATATACTACAATATCAGTGTGACTTGACTGTACGGCGACGAGAGGCCTGGGTCATTAGGACATTGTTTAGTATTCTCGGGCGCCTTCAGTCACGTCTGCACGTAAACGACGTTTAGTTCCGCATTCTGCCATCGACAATTGTAAAATAAACTGGTAATACGTAGTTTGTAAATCCAATCAAAGTGCTCTAAGTTATAATAAAAATCACATTATAATCTTAAATTTTTAAAAGTAATATGAATAAATAAACAAACTCACCAGTCAGCAATGTCTGCGTCTGGCTTTGACGGCAGAAAACTCGTTGATCATGTCTTCATAGTTCAGACGGTTATCAGGAAGTCGGCTTCGATGTGAGGAATGGAGAAGGCGTTCAATCTCTCCTCAGACAACGTAGACGTAGGTACTACTTCAGTCTTTTAAGAGCCGAAAACAAGCGTTCTGCTGAACAATTTGTAAGTGCCGTACATAGAAATATTCTAAGAGCAACGCCAACATTCGGAAGCACGGACTGTAACCTCTCTTTTCGTAATAATTTACTCATTTTGACTGGTATATCACTAATCTCAGAAGATTTCTAAAGTTCAGCGAAATGCACACATTCACTATGGAAGGAAGGTTCGAAATCTGTGTCATATGACGCTTGGAGTTTTGCTGCACGTTTTGCAATATCGTCAGGTGAACTGTTCTTAAGGTTACTGAAAACTGTGAAAGAGTCCAACAGTGTTCTGTAGCTTTCCTTCCTCCTCACTAATTCGGTGTACAAGTTGTCGAGTACAGGGAGAAACGTTTTGAATCTAAATTTTTCCCTTCCAGTCAGAAAAACTTCTTGAGAATCCGCTTCTTCGTCATCATGAAGTTTGCGTTTTCGTGATCTTTTATAGGTGCATTCATAGTCTATATCAGTCACAATCTCCATGGATTTATTTTCATAATCGTTGAACATGCCACGAATAGATGCAAAAAATCCTACAAGTGATTCATATAATTATGCACTATTTTAGTATCAATATTTACACTTTGCAATTTCAGATTTACACTATCAAATCTCTGGAGTATGTCCTTGCATCATGAGTACTGTTTGTAGTCTGCTGAGTTGATTCAACAAAGCTGAAGCCTCATTTCGCACAAGTGGTTTTTCGAACGTATTATTGGCAATGTGCGTGAGGGCATTGATAACGCCCTCCCACTTTTCATATATATACAGGCTTCCTCTCTTGCTGACCAACGTATTTTTTATAGGCTTTTTACCGTTTTGCTTCTTGGTTTCATGAAAGAAAGAAGTTTATCCCAGCGCTGTGTAGAATCAGAGAAAACATTATAAAGGTTTTGCACTACACTGAAAAATGGACTTGCTTCCCGACAACAGCTTGCAGGACTAGTGCCGACTAAATTCAAAGAATGTGCTGCACAAGGCACACAATGCGCTTTCGGATTTCGTTCTTTAGTGCGTGCCTGCAAGCCAGTGTAGGGTCCTGACATATTGCTTGCGTTGTCATATGACTGGCCTCTACAGTCAGCAATATCAATGGAATTTGTAGACAGGACTTTTAGTACGTCCTCAGCTAAGTTTTCCGACTTGTGTACCGGATTTGGTACAAACACAAGTTCAACAGGTTCACCATTCTCGTTCACATATCTTAAAATGGAAGCTAATTGATCAATATGTGAAATGTCCGCAGTAGAATGTACTATTATAGAGAAATATTTGGCCTGTTTTATTTCACTTATGGTAAGTCTTTTTATTCGTTCAGAAAGAAGCTCTATTATTTCATCACAGATCGTTGAAGAAAGATAACTTGTATGTCCCTGACCTTGATTTCCATATCGTTCAATGTGCTCTACGAGACATGAATCAAACTTGGCTATAAGTTCAAGAGAAATCATAAATTGACCATTATGTACGGAATGGAATCTTTCAACGCGTCCACGTAGGGGAAATCCACGACTTGTTAGCTTCTTCCCTACTGCAAACACCGTTTTCAACACACTGTGCAAGTACATTTCTTCTGTCTCAACATATGACTCGAAATGGTTATCTATTGTTCCAAGTGACTTTTTTTTGTTAAGAGTGATAACTCAGAATTTTGGTGTTCAAGTGAATTCTCATGATGAGTAAAGTATTAGAAATATTTTTCCAGTCTGCAATACCATTAGTAGCATTTGCGGCCTTACCCCCGAACAGGTTACATGGGGCACAAAAAACAGCAGCGGTCCTACAGGAGTATACTAGAAAATCACGCAAAGTTGATTCACCATTTAAAGGTTTACGGTAAAATACATTTTTGTTCAAATATCTGGTTTTATCGCCTATGGATCTCCTTGAATTAGAAAAATCATCGTTATAATTTGATTAATGCCATGTTGTAAGAGTCAGTGACATACCATTCTGCAGGATCATCACTACGAGGTTTTATCATTTTGTAATGTCTGACTCGACACAGTTTTTCGTGAAACTCGAAATCAGGAACAATTTGCTTTTCTTCATTTTTAACTTTTGTTTCGTCTGTATTTATTCTTTTAGAACAGCTGCAGTGTCAGAAATATCATCCGCACTACTTGAACTCGTAAGTGGAACCAGCAACTTTTTTGCGAAAAATTTATCTGCTCTGCCAAGCGTTTTTAGGTCATTGGCTTCTCGTTCTCATCTTTCCTTCCATAATTTCCGAAATATCACCCCACTTAATTTTGCACCTTTGCTTTTTTCGCTGTTATTCATGTTAAGGCACTTACAAAATTGTCAACCAACAGTCAAAACAAAAGCAAAAAAAAAAAAAATGTAAAAGGAAAGAAAGAAAGATTGTATGCAGTTCCAATCGTACTACACCGCACATGGGCTTTTTACTTTAAAACACGGCCCTCGAGCACGGCCCTCCTTTCAACACGGAGCGATGAACTGACCAACTCGGATTACGAAAGAACGGCAATGCAGAAAAATTTAATTTCATCGTCGCCTGTTTCTCTGTTGTCGGTGAACAGTAGAAGCACACCTGCTGGCTGGAAGTCGTCTCGTAAAGAAAACGTGACAGTCCCTTTTTTGGCTTCTATTTCCCGTGTCGACGGAATTTTAGCTGGGACGCAAATTTGTTCTGAATATTCTTGACATTGTCTTTCTAATTTAAAAAGCAAATAATTTTCGTAATTTCTTGCAGTGAGGTGTGTTGGATCGACTCTTATCCCACTTATTCTTATAACATTTTAGCGGTTTCTGTGGGCAGAGAAGACAGACTACAAAGTTTAAGTAGTCTTGTTGGCAGTTGATGTCGTGTGCTGTCATTTGTGTAAATACTGCTGTTATGTCTACACGCAAATGCACCTTTTGTTCCAACATAAAATAAAAATAACCTTTCCTCGAAGAAAAAAAGCTTAGTTAAGAAGTTTCATATAAAATTTGCAATGCCACGTACTATTTGATTGCTCAGAGTAGGAACTTTGATATCGTGCAGGCAGCAGCACAATAAATGAGACAAACGAAAGTTGGTTTCTTCTTCTTTTCTCGCCAAAAAAGTAACTAAGTAAATAAATAAAATTTTTAAATTGTTGTGAAGTGTATTTCACAAATTATTAGATATTCGGCTTATGTTATTTTCGTATAAACATGTGTTTAAAAATGTAAAACATTCCCAGTAGCAACACGTTTTGTTAAACGGGTGTCATTAAATCAAAGATCAGGTACTGAACACCACAGAGCTTTCACATTAATTACAGTAATGGAGGGTTGACTTGATACTTCCCCGTAATTTCTACAAGAAACTTAAGTAGAGTCGGGTTTTACATACTTAGGTCCACACATGTTACAATATTTAAGAAACTGCTGATTAATTTATCACAGTTTTTCATGGCTCTAGGTATTTTCACGGGGAAAATATGGTAGGGTTAAGTAGAAGCCGACAACATTCTCGGAATAACAACGTTTCAAACATTCTATTGTAGATTGCCGTCCTGACAGCGTACTTCAAAATATTTTGAGCAATCATGAAGATGATACCAGACAGAAACCCAATGTTAAATTTCCATTCAGTTACCAAGTAAACTGTGTATATTTTCAAACTTGTATTGTTGTATTTCGTTCTTAAGGATTATTTTAACTAGCAAGTTGTTTGACAATATTAAAAAATTTTGTCGTTTGTAAGCACAGTTATTTTAAAATATAAAAGGTCAGAATGAGTACAGAGCAAAAAATGCTGCCCCCCCCCCCTTAGGGTGCCGCCCGTAGGCCCGTGCCTAGTGGGCTTGTGTGTAAAACTGCCACTGGTCAGAAGCTTGAACGTGGTAGGGTTCAAAATGGTTCAAATGGCTCTGAGCACTATGGGACTTAACATCTATGGTCATCAGTCCCCTAGAACTTAGAACTACTGAAACCTAACTAACCTAAGGACATCACACAACACCCAGTCATCACGAGGCAGAGAAAATCCCTGACCCCGCCGGGAATCGAAGCCGGGAACCCGGGCGCGGGAAGCGAGAACGCTACCGCACGACCACGAGCTGAGGACGAACGTGGTAGGGAAACTAGAAAATCTGAAAAGGGAAATTCAAAGGCTAAATTTAGATGCAGTTGGGGCCAGTCAAGTGAAATGAAAAGAAGACAAGAATTTCTGGTGAGTAATATAAAAAAAAATTAGAAAATTATGTAAAGGGAGTAGGATTCGTTATGAGTAGGAAGGTAGGGCAGAGAGCGTGTTACTGTGAACAGTTCAGTGATAGGGTTGTTCCTCATAAGAATCGACAGCAAATCAACTGCAACAACGATAGTTCAGGGATACATGCCGATGTCACAAGCTGAACATGAAGAGACAGAGAAAGTATATGAGGATATTGAACGGGTAATGCAGTACGTAAAGGGAGCTGAAAATCTAATAGTCAGGGGTGGGGACTGGAATGCGGTTGTAGGGGAAGGAGCAGAAGGAAGGATTACGGAAGAATATGGGCTTGGTACCAGAAATAACAGAGGAGAAAGGCTAATCGAGTTCTGCAATTAATTTCAGCTAATAATAGCGAATATTCTATTCAAGAATCACGAAAGGAGGAGGCCTACATGGAAAAGGCCGGGAGATGGAAAAGATTTCAGCTGGATTACATCATGGTCAGGCAGATATTCCGAAATCAGATACTGGCTTGTAAAGCGTACCCAGGAGCAGATATAGACTCGGAACACAATGTAGTAGTGATGAAGAGTAGACCGAAGTTTAAGGGATTAATCAGGAGGAATCAACACGCAAAGAAGTGGGATAATGAAGTACTACGGAATGCAGAGAGATGCTTGAAGTTCTCTACGGCTATAGATACGGCAGCAATGAATAGCTCAGTGGACAGTACAGTTGAAGAAAAACGGATATCTCTAAAAAGGGCAATCACAGTAGTTGGAGAGAAAAATATAGGTACAAAGAAGGAAACAGCGAAGAAACCATGGGTAACAGAAGAAATAATTCAGTTGATCTATGAAAGAAGGAAGTACAATAGTGTTCAGAAAATTCAGGAATACAGAAATAAAAGCAACTTAGGAATGAAATAAATAGGAAGTGCAGGGATCCTAAGAAGAAATGGCCGTATGAAAAGTGTGAAGAAATCGAAAACCAAATGGTAGTCGAAGGACTGACTCAGCTTATGGGAAAGTTAAAACAACATTCGGTGAAATTAAAAGCAAGGGTGGTGACATTAAGAGTGTAACGGGAATTCCACTGTTAAATGCAGAGGAGAGAGTGAATAGATGAAAGGAGTGCATAGCAGGCCTCTCTGAGGGGAAAGATTTGTCTGATGGGATAAAAGAAAAAAACAGGAATCGATTTAGAAGAGAGAGGGGACCCAGTATTAGAATCAGAATTTAAAAGAGTTTTGGAAAACTTAAGATTAAGTTAGGCGGAAGGGATACATAAGATTCCAGCAGAATTTCTAAAATCATTGGGGGAAGTGGCAAATAAACGACTATTCACGTTGGTGTGTAGAATGTATGAGTCTGGTGGCATACCATCTGACTCAGGAAAAATATCATCCTCACAATTCCGAAGACTGAAAGAGCTGTCAAGTCTAAACTTATCGCACAATCAGCTTAATGTCTAATGCGTCCAAGTTGCTGGTAAGAATAATATACAGAAGAATGGAAAAGAAAATGGAGGATGCATTAGATGACGATCAGTTTGGCTTTAGAAAAAGTAAAGGCAGCAGAGAGGCAATTCTGACGTTGCGGCTGATAATGGAAGCGAGACTAAAGAAAAATCAAGACACGTTCACAGGACCTGTCGACCTGGAAAAAGCGTTCGACAGTGTCAAATGGCGAAAGATGTTCAAAATTCTGAGGAAAATAGGCGCAAACTCTAGGGAGAGATGGACAATATATAATATGTACAAGAGTCAAGAAGGAACAACAAGAGTAGAAGACCAAGACCGAAGTGCTCCGATTAAAAAGGGTGTAAGACAGGGATATATGTAGTCTTTCGCCCCTACTGTTCAGTCTGTACATCGAAGAAGCAATGACAGAAATAAAAAAAAAGGTTCAGGAGTGGAATTAAAATTTGAGGTGCAAGGATATATCAGCGATACAATTCACTGATAACATTGCTATGCTGAGTGAAAATGAAGAAGAATTACATGATCTGCTGAATGGAATGAACAGTCTGATGAGTGCGGAATATGGACTGAGAGTAAATCGAAGAAAGATGAAAAGAAAGGGAAGTGTCAGAAATGAGAACAGTGAGAAACTTAACATCAGGATTGATCATCAGGAAGAACATGAAATTAAAGAATTCCACTACCTAAACAGCAAAATAACCCATGATGGATGGAACAAGAAGGACATCAAAAGCAGACGAGCACAGGCAAAAATGGCATTCCTGTCCAAGAAATGGGTACTAGTATCAAACACAGGCCTTAATCTGATGGAGAACGAAAAAAGACATTCAGTGCTCCACATTAAGGTTGTCTTTAGCATAAAACGGGGTGCACAAGACTCAACAATAAATTTTGATCAGTTGCCTTGTAATATAAAATGTTTGACAGACAGCAAAGTAAAATTTGAAAACAAACTGAAAAAGCTTGTTGTTGACAACTCTTTCTGTTCCAGTGGAGGGGTTTCTAGTGTAGTGTGTAAAAGGTGGTGTGTGGGAAATGGGATGGGTAGAAATTACTAACTCATATCTGCACAAAAAAATGAAAATAAAAGCAAAGCTTATAAATATTCAGCATGTAGCCATGTTTACAAATTAATTTGTGATGTGAATGCAAAATAAGTCGTTACACATCATTACAATTTATCGTACAAAATGAGGCATGGAACATGAAACCAACTTCAGTCTCACTGAGGCTACAGATTTGCACTCGGAAAAAACCCCAACAATTTACCTGTACAAAGAGCTGTGATATCAGGATGAATGAAAGTAGTATGGCATGGTTAGCTGGAAAAGCCTGAGGGGTAGGTTCAGCCTCCTAATTTGAAGGGTTTTTGTTCTTTTGCAAACAACTGTACCTTCTCTTCGCAAAGTGTTACAGTTTTGTTAGGCATGTATCTGTTGAGGTTAGGTGACTATAATTGGTGTTTGCGTAGTGTAATGCAGTGTTTCCGCTGTGTGAAGATGAAAGAAGGGAGGGATTTAAACCTGGTCCGACATGTAGCGTCCGTCTCTCGCATGATTGTCTGTAATGTTACCTGACTATAGGCGAGTTAACCCATTTGGGATACCATACTGTCAAGGAATTAGTGGACATCGATTTACATCAATATGGAAAGTTGGAAATTTGTGCCAGACCAGTATTCGAACCTAGGTCTCCGCTTTACTAGGCATATATTCTGACTAGCTTAGCAAGCAGGAGATACAGGTTCGAATCACGGTCCGGCACAAATTTTAATTTCCTCTTTTGATGTAAAGCAATGCACACTATCAGCCACATGTCGTAATTCCTTTGTGTCTTGATTGATAATGGCTGGATCAAAATGTTGTCTGTTCTTCCAGACATGTCCGAAAGAACAGATATCATGAAAAGTAGCGACCCTTTGGGCGCGCCATCTTTTAGAGCTTTTTGATTATGTAGTCCCCGCAAAGACATTGCAGTCATGTCAGCTAGGTAGCGGGCCATCAGGACGAGTTAATTGTTGGTATGACAGGAAACGACGAAGTTTGTTTGTCGCTAGCAATAAAAGTTGTTGCACTAGAATTTCTTTCTTTGTCAGCGAGGACGGCAGGGAGATGTGGCCAGGACGGGAGACGTGAAGGAAATAGCCGTTGGCTCTTCCAGGAAAGCATTTGGGCTTCTGCAAAAGTCTGACCGCTTTGTTTGTGAGTGCAGGCGGTGGCTTCTCGTCCAGCAGGAGAACGGCCGCGGCCGCGGCCTGCATTCCGGAGGCGGATTGAACACCTCAGATGTGCGGCTAATAAACTGGCTTTGAGCCTTATAATTGCTCTGGGGAACGCACCCGCGTTTCTCTGGCGTCAAGATAAGCAGAGGAGAGCATAGATTTTGGCAGCACAAGTTCTCGTTGGAAGAATACCAGTGTTGTGCCTTGCGTTCACACAGCGCGGTCGCCGGATGTAAGACGCGGCCACCGCCTTCTCGAGCACTGTGTGCCAGTGCTGCAGTGGCCGCAGCGCGGCATACTTCCAAGTGCTCACAGTGGGGGCGCCACAAGAGATGCCAGCAGTCATAACGCTGGAGTCGGCGGAGACAATCAGGATGCAGCCCCACGTGACTGAGTGGCGTCGTCGTGGCCCGGAATGGGAGTCGTCTGATGGACCACCTGGAGTACAGAGCAGGTCTCCTCTCAGTGCGACGCTGTTACTGTGGTAGTGCTTACGGGAGATGAACTTTGGCTACGGAGCTGGACACCAGTGATTACGCTGAGTTATGTTTCACCTTCTTTTCAGAATAAATCTTCTAAGTTGTAATTAATTCGACTTTCCATTTGGCTGGGAAACAACAACCGCTATGCTGTGTCTAGGCGGGAGTTCTGACGCAGTGTTGTAAGTACGCCATTGGCACAGTTTGCCTCAGCAGCTTGGCCATTGGAGGGGACAATTTTTAGCGACTCCACATGAATCTGGTGCCGAGGGAGTAAGAGAGGAGAGATTTTCGTGGCGTTCGGTGGATGTCCACCATAGAGGGTGGAGTGGACAGCTCGGCTGAGGTACGCTGTACGCTCGGCAAATTGGCGGAGTGCCACCACAGAGGACAGTCGGTTTTTCTTTGGCACGCCAGCCGTGGTTCTCTGCATATCTCGGAGCGAGGGCACCCTGGTCGTGCCCTTTGCAGTTGCGCACCTACTGCCGGTCTCCACATCACCTGTTGGGCAGTTTAGTGATGAGCATGTGGGCGGCCCGGGCCTATTAGCAATCTTTATCTGAGGACTTAGTCTTCACTGCAGCGATTTCATCTGACTTACATCCCTGTATTTCAACCAATTGGAATTGATGTTCAGCTAGCAGTACACAATCTCCGTCAGTACCCTACACGTAGATACAAGGCGTTGTTGCTATTACCTTGAGGTAGGTATCATTTTAGCTCATCCTCTCCCCCCTTAATAACTTTACCAGCCATCAGCATCATCTGCCACGGCGTATTTTGTTTCACTTTTTTTAAAATTTGATCTGTATGCTAATTCTCGGAATTCGCGTGTTGGCTTTGTAATGAGCTAAGTCTGAAAAGAGCAATATTTCATTTCAGTACCCTATTCATCTTGACCAATTGAATTATAATAAATTTTCGTTAGCTGAGAGTACGTAATAAGGGTAGCAAACCTTACAACCACAAATATGCCGTACGCTCGTTTTTGTGATATACAAGTATTTATTCATGAGAAGTAAAGAGTGTTATTGAGAGGATGACTCAAGTTGTATATTGCCGGAAGGCTTTCGACACCATTCTTCAGAAGAAGCTTCTAATAATATTGCTTCCCTACAATCATCTCCTATAAACATCGAATAAAAATTTGAATGTCCTTTCTGAAGGTATTTGTCTAGAGTATATCCTTGTAGGGAAGTGAATCGTCGGGCATAGGCAACTCAGAGAAAAAGAAAAGATACTTTTGAAAAGTGGTACTACAGAGGAATGCTGAAGATTAGATGGCTAGATCGGCTAAATAATGAGAAGATGCTGAATGGAACTGGTGAGGAAAGAAACTCGTGGCATAAGTCGACTAAAAGAAGCGATTGGTTGACAGAACACATTCTGTGACATCAAAGACTCAACAGTTTAGTGTTTGAGGAGAGTATGGGGAAGGGGAGGGGGGGAAGTCGTAGAGGGAGACCAAGAGACGGAGACAGTAAGCAGGTTCAGAGGTATATAGTTGCTGGGAGATGAAGAGGCTAGCAAGGATGGAGTAGCGTGGAGAACAGCAGCATACGAATCTCAGCAGTAACAACGACACACGCAGTATCATCTCAGCTGTGCGACTGAATTCATGATTTCCTGTCAGAAACGTCACTGTTCGCACTATCTGACAGGAAGTCATCTAGTGAAACAGAAGTGACATCTGGGTGTGTTAAAGGCCCTGGCCCTCTGCTGTTCCTTTTCTACACTGCCTGGCATAGGAAGTGAAGCGCCCAGAAGTCACGGTCGGACGTCAACGCAACTACTCACACGTACACACCATGCGCGGGTATGTAAATGATTACAGTTGCAGATCTCTCTTACAAATACAACGGCCTC
Source organism: Schistocerca serialis cubense (assembly GCF_023864345.2). NCBI lineage: Eukaryota > Metazoa > Arthropoda > Insecta > Orthoptera > Acrididae > Schistocerca > Schistocerca serialis. Next base: position 604,548,970 of record NC_064643.1, read on the forward strand.
AAGCGCATTAGTGATATTCGTGTTTAGTGTTGTTACCAGGCCTACGAGGGGCGTAGACAGCATCAGGTGGTCAGCGGACTCTGTCACGAACACGAAGATGCCGCGTACTCATTTGAGACAGCGTTATCAGCACCTGACAGAATTTGAAAGGGGTCTCATTGTGGGTCTCCGCTTCGCCGGTTGACTGAATTGTACAATATCCGTATTGGTGGGACATTCGGCTGTTACAGTGGTCCAGTGTTGGAATGCACGACAAAGTAAGGTGCAGGCGTACTCTCCGTCAAAGTTCGAGTCGACCGCATCAAAGTACCACAAGGAAGAATGACCGTATTGAAGTTAAAATCTTCTGGTTTATTAGGCCGCGTCATATTTCTACTAAAATGATCTACGTTTCGACCCCTCTGCTGGGATCTTCCTCAGGATCTTCTGGTGTCCTCTACTGCTAGAACACTGTCAGAGACGATTTTTTTTTCTTTACTGTTATTTTAAAGCTGTTTACAGGCAGGCCAGCAGCAGCATATTACGCCGCTCTTTGGCCACAGAGAAACACAAAAGAGACAAATGAAGGCAATTAGAGAAAAACATGGTGGGCATATAAACGGAGACAAACACTTTTGAAAATACATGGAGCCATTCATGGGCGTAGAGTCCAAGATAAAATTTGTTCAGACAGTTGGAGACATACATAGACGAAAATTGTCACACACGAACGGAGGTGCACAAAACGAATAACACTGAACCACTTAAGCACAAACGACGGCACACACAGAAACACGAGGCGTTGATCTCCGGCGCGCGAATTTTCACTAAGCATGTACGAGTCCAGGGACCTGCCAAGAGAGGAGGAGGGGGGCTGGGAGAGGGAGGGGGGAGAGCAGAGATGCCACGGGCAGGGGAGATAGGGGGGAGGGAGGAAGGGGGAGGGAAAGCCCGGGGGAAGAGGGGTGGAGGGAGGAGGATGGGGGGAAAAGGAGAGAGAAGGGAGGGAGGATGCCCAAAGGAAAAGACACAGGATGTGGGAGGCGAGGATCAAAGTTGGTAGGAGGGGTAGATGGAGAGGAGGAGGACATCATCAGGCAGGGGGAGCTGGCGGAAGCCACCTTGGGAGAGGGTAAGGAGGGTGGAGAGATGGAGACCGGGTGGGACGTGGGAATACAGGTGCGGCAGCGGGCGGGGTGGGAGAGGATGGGCGAGACAAGTGGGTGAAGAGGATCGAGTTTACGGGAGGTGTACAGGATCCGTATCCTTTCAAGGAAAAGGAGGAGGTGAGGGAACGGAATGAGATCGTACAGGATCTGCGTGGGGGAGGGGAGATGGATGCGATAGGCGAGGCGGAGAACATGGCGTTCAAGGATTTGAAGGGATTTATAAAAGGCAGGGGGGGGGCGGAGATCCAGGCCAGATAGGCGTAACAAAGGAATGGGCGGATGAGGGATTTATAGGTGTGGAGTATGGTGGAAGGGTCCAGATCCCACGTACGGCCGGAAAGGAGTTTGATGACACGGAGTCGGGAGTGTGCCTTGGCTTGGATTGCCCGGAGATGGGGGGTCCAGGAGAGGCAACGGTCGAGGGTGACGCCAAAGTACTTAAGGGTGGGAGTGAGGGCGATAGGACAGCCATAGATAGTGAGATAGAAATCAAGGAGACGGAAGGAAGGGGTGGTTTTGCCTACAATGATCGCCTGGGTTTTGGAGGGATTGACCTTGAGCAACCACTGGTTGCACCAAGCGGTGAACTGGTCAAGATGGGATTGGAGAAGGTGTTGGGAGCGCTGCAGGGTGGGGGCAAGGGCAAGGAAGGCAGTGTCATCGGCAAACTGGAGAAGGTGGACGGGGGGTGACGGCGGCGGCATGTCCGCCGTATATAAAAGGTACAGAAGTGGGGAGAGGACGGAACCTCGGGGCACACCGGTGGAGGGGAAAAAGGTGTAGGAATCCATGTTATGGATGGTGACGTAGGAAGGACGGTGGGAGAGAAAGGAGCCGGGCAGACAGACGTAGTTAATGGGAAGGGCGAAGGTTTGGAGCTTGAAGAGGAGACCAGAATGCCATACGCGGTCATAAGCACGTTCGAGGTCCAGGGAGAGGAAGATTCCGGAGCGACGGGAATTAAGCTGTTCGGAAAGGAGATGAGTGAGGTGGAGGAGAAGGTCGTCGGAAGAGAAGGACGGCCGAAAGCCACACTGGGTAACAGGAAGGAGGGTCATTAGGAGGGTCGGAGCGGGGGGCGACGACCGTCTGAAACGATGAGGAGGACAGGGAGATGGTCGCTACCAATAGGCTCCAGGACATCCACCGTCATGCGGCCAAGGAGGTTAGGGGAGGAAAGGATAACATCGGAAGTGGAGTTAGATTCGGGACAGGTGTGCTGGGGGATGGGGATAAGGTCGCCTTGAAGGGAGGAGAGGAACCGATGCCACGGCCGTAACTGGGCGGCGGAACGACTATGGATGTTGAGGTCGGCGGCTATCACGTAGGAGGAGAAGGTATGGTCAATGTGGGAGAGGAAGTCGAAGGGAATAGGGGCGTTAGGGCGGACATAGATGGTGGTGCAGGAGACTAAGGATCAGGTGTTTGGTGGGGTCGGGAGGGAGAGGTTGGAGCCAAACTGAGATCTGGCGGTGGTGACCAATGGCAACTCCGCCATGTGCAATCGGAAGGGGATTACCGGAGCGGTGAAGGAGGTAGGGCGACGTGTGGGCAGTGTGGTGGGGTTGGAGGAAGGTTTCATTGAGGAGGAAGGCATCCACGCGGTGGGTGGCAAGGATGTACAGGAAGAGGTTCTTGTTGGCGGGAAGGGAGCGGATGTTGTTGAAAAGGATACGGTGCTGTTGCGCCATGACAGGGATTTAGATGAGGGTGTCAAGCCGGGAGAAGGTGAAATGGGCCTGGTTGTAGGTGTAGGTGGCATACATTTTGAGGTGGAAGAAGGAATGGGTGGCGAGGGAGACCTGTTGGAGGGTGTGAGGGCGCTGGAAAGGGTGGACATTTTGCAGGACAATGGTGAGGAACCTGATGATGTCCTCAGCAGTTGAGGGGGGGGGGAACGAAGGGAATTGCCAGGAGGGGTGCGGGGCGTCCGGAGGACGCACAGGGATGGTGAGTTCAGGAGTGGTCGGAGGGGGTCGGGCTTTACACTTTTGGGAGTAGGTGGGATGGGGGAGATTGCAGGTATTACAGGAGGGAGGGGATTGAAGGTTAGGGCACTGCCAGAGGAAGTGCGCTTGCCTACAATGTGGGCAGGTGGGGGCCTCACAGCACTCGGCTGTTGGGTGCGTGTTATAGCACAGACACCTCTGGCAGCACAGGGATTGAGGAGGGGAATGGGAGGGGTCGACCTTATAGCGCTGGCTGAAGAGGAGGGCACCCTCCTTGAGGAGACGGTCAATGGAGGGGGCGTCCTCGGAGAAAACCCGCATAAGGCCGGTGGGGCCGGCCGAGTTAAAAATGCGGCAGACCGCCCGCACCCCCAGTGTGGGATGTGCCTTGAGCTCCGCCAACACCTCCTCCTCCGTGATCATCGGACTAAGCCAAATGATCACGGCGGTGAGGGTCGGCGGGCGACATAGGGGTTGGGGTTGGCGGGTAGGAGATGGAGAAGGAGCAGGGGTGAGGGAGGCATTGGGGCCAAACCAGGTGATGGGGAGGCGAGAGAGGATGTCAGTATGGAGGGTGGAGCTGGGGGAGGAGATGAGAACTGAATCCCATCTGGGAGTGAGGAGTGAGATGGGGGCACCAGGGAAGTGTTGCCGGAGGAGGAGGGAGAGACTCCGGGCCTCGAGAAGGGAAGGATCGAGATGGGAGAGGAGGTATTTGTATAAAGAGGGGGGAGCAGGAGGAAGAGGAGGAGGAGGCGGAGGGAGCAGGGCCAGGCGGGGAGACATCCATGGCATCCTGGGGGGGGGGGGGGGAAGGAGGACGGGGCGGGGCCTTTTTGCAAGAAGAGGAGGTGGTGGTGGTGCCACTAGGGCGTTTAACGGCGACAGAAGGGTGGGTGGTGACATGAGGGACGGGAGCTATAGGAAGGTGGCGGGAAGTGGCAGGTCCTGGAGTGGACGCAGCAGTCGGCGCCAGAGATGGTGACGGTGAAGGCGACGGCGACGGCGATAGCGATGGTGGTGGCGGTGATGGCGAAGGCGATGGGGAGAGTTGGGCATTGGCAGTGGCCACCACCCTAGCTGGAGCTGCAGTGACAGGCTGGGGGAGTGGGGAGGAAAGGATCAGAGGGAGAGGAGTGGGAGGAAGAAGCTGGAGAGGGGGCGACAAAGAGCGAGGGCGAAGGGAGAGTGAGAAGAGGAGGGATGGAAAGAGCGGGGGGTGACTGGGCACACCATGAAATGGTGGTGGTGGCGGCGGAGGGCGACGTGTACACAATGGCAGTGGTGGTAGTAGTGGCAGTGGTGGTGGGGGCTGACATGACGACCGGGATGAACAAAAAAGCACAGGACGAAAAGGAGAGAAATAAACTGGGGACGGACGAAGAGTCCCACGCTGCTGGCGCTGGCGCTGGCGATGGCTGGCAGGAACGCCGCAGCTGCTGCTGCTGCCGCGTACGGGGCCGGGGCCGCTGCTGCCGCTGCTGCTGCTGGAGGGAGGGCTGGCTGGCTGGACCGCTGCTGCTGGCCGGGACCGCTGCTACTGCTGCTGCTGCTGCTCGGCTGGACCGCTGCTGCTCGGCTGGCTGGTTGGCTGGCTGGCTGGCACCTGAAACCCTATCGCTTCGATTAGAACCGGAAAGGCACAATCGAAGAGCGTTATCCTTCCGGATTACCGCCGGAGATGGTCAGAGACGAGTGTCGCGTCCTCTTATAAAAGGGAGTTTTCTCGCGTTCGTGCTGGAGAAGTGATAGTATTGGTTAAAATTCATATGGCTACCATTGGTGGGCCATAGTCATAGGTTAATATTCCCGCTCTGATGCAGATGGGGCGTTGGTGGCTAACCTCCTATGGATACCATTGGCGCCCCATCGTCATTGGATAGAAAGGCACTCTTCCACACTTACACTGGAAAAGGGGGATTAGTTGAAATTCCTGCTACTGCTATTGGTTGGTCGTTATCATTGGGTAGATTCGAAACGGACAGAGCAAGAGAGTGGGAATGTTTCCCCAAAATATTGTTGTCCGCCTGGCGACTTGCAGCGCGTTGTTTATGTCGCTCGCACACGGCGGCCGCTTATTCACTTCCTTGACAGCGGGGAGCCACGATGCCGGAAGCCCATAACAGTCCTCTCCATTGAAATTTCATGCATTCTTGGAAATTTCATCCGCTTCTCGGCCTTTCCTTCTATAAATGTTTGTTTCCTTAGCCAGTATACTTACGTTATTAAAATCGATGTCAGAGCCCTCTACATCAGAGCGGGAATATTAACCTATGACTATGGCCCACCAATGGTAGTCATATGAATTTTAACCAGTACTATCACTTCTTGAGCAGGAACACGAGAAAACTCCCCTTTAAGAGGACGCGACACTCGTCTCTGACAGTGTTCTAGCAGTAGTGGACACTGTAAGATCCTGAGGAAGATCCCAGCAGAGGCGTCGAAACGTAGATCATTTTAGTAGAAATATGACGCGGCCTAATAACCCAGAAGATTTTAACTTCAGTGACAACGGCCACGAAAGCCTGCAGAATTACATAATGACCGTGTTGTACATGAAACACATCATAACATCTTCATATATGCGCTTGCCATTCGAAAACAAGTAATGGAGTCCCTGTAACTTTCTATATTATCCCGCACCACTGATCGGATTCCGTACATCATGTTATGCATCAACATCATATTATTCCCCACTCTTTTGGCTATAAAACCCTGTTTTTCAATATATTCTCTGTTCAGTGCGACGGCCTTACACCACCTTATAGGGAGGACCTGCATGGCAGCGTGGTACCACTCTACTGGTCGAAGCCGGAGCCAACGTCTTACTGCATGGATAACCCCCCCCCCCCCCCCCCCCATCATCCACGTACTGCTTCCCACAGAGTGCATTCTTCATTGGGCCAAACGGGTAGAGTCGGAAGGTGCGATATCCGGGCTGTAGGGTGGATGAGGAAGAATAGACGAATTAAGTTCTCTGAGCGCCTCTCGGATGCGCAGACTTGTGTGAGGTTTTGAGATGTCATGGAGAAGAAGAAGTTCGTTTGCAAATGGTTCAAATGGCTCTAAGCACTATGGGACTTAACATCTGAGATCATCAGTCCCCTAGACTTAGAACTACTTACACCTAAGGACACCACACACATACATGCCCGAGGCAGGACTCGAACCTGTGACCGTAGCAGCCGCGTGGTTCCGGACTGAAGCGCCTAGAACCGCTCGGCCACAGCGACCGGCAGTTCGTTTGCACTTTTGTGGCGCCGAACACGCTGAAATAGTTTCTTAAATTTCCTAAGGGTAGCACAATGCACTTCAGAGTTGATCATTGCACCATGAGGGAGGACATCAAAAACACAATAAGCCCCTCAGAGTCCCAGAAGACAGTCGCCTTGTCTTTACCGGCTAACAGTGGGGTTTTCAACTTTTTCTTCGGAGGATATATTATCTCTTCCTTTCTGTGGTTATCAATTATTATTATTAAGTGAAAGACAAGAAAGGGAATATATATATATATATATATATATATATATATATATATATATATTGATTTGTAGGTGGCCAAAGATAAGTATTAAATTGTGGCTCAAATGAGCGCCAGGCTCCCTACAAATTATTTCAAATACTTTCGGCGAAATGTAATGCAGGCTAAGTTCACTGACCTAGAATAAATCGTATCTTCGAAGGTATGCATTTTTTGACGAAATAAAATTAGTGAAACTTTGCACTTTAGTTAATTGAATAACTTGAAATGATTCTTTCTGCTGCGGCTGTGGTGATATGCTACACACAAAAATAAATTTAAATTCGCCGCGTAATGGCGGCCAATTGTTGCCAGTCAAAGATCACCGCTGCTCGCTTCGCAGAGACTGAAAAAATTCTAAATAACTTCTTGCACTAATTAATTCAGGAAGAATTGTTTGCGTGGGTTCTTTAAGTAACACAATGCACTCACTTTTTGTAAATATATTTCCACTAAGCACAGAATACACACTTGAATTATTCGCTGCGTACGAGTACAAATAGAACAAAAGCTACCGCTTTGCAATAGAAAGCGTACCTTACATACAGCAGAAGAAATGATCTAACTCGAAGTGATTTTAAATATCTTTTTTCTCTTATATATAATGACAAAGATAATAATGTTAGTTTCGAGAATGTTATACACTAATGTCTTTTTATTACATTGCTATCGATATAGTCTTCGTTTGAAGCTAATTTAATACATTTTCATAGTTAATTTGTTGTTTATGTCCATATAATATTATTCAGAGTCCTTTTATTATTTACTTCAATTATATCGGCTTGAATATTTCAAAAGGGACACTATAAGGAGTGGTGGTTGGCACCACTCCATCGATTGCAGTTTCGTTTCCTGATCGAAGTGACGAGCCCCTGTTTAATCGTCTGTCACAATATTTGACAAGAAATTGTCACGGGCAGCCTTGTACAGTGCAAGCAGTCCCTCACAGATGGCCCTTCGTTGCTTTTTATGGTTTTCTGTTAGGCGGCGGGGGACTCAGCGGGCACACATCTTCGAGTACCCCCAGTGGTGGATGAGTGTGTCAGCACAACCAACAGAGACGTCCAGTGGAACAGCAAGGTGTCTGACTGAGATCAGATCGATCATTTCGAACGAGAGTGTCCGCACGTTCCGAAACTGCAGGAGTCACAGCTGTGCGAGTCCGGCCAGCATGCGGCAGATCGGACAGGTTTGAGCGACCATGTTGCGTTGATGACTTGACGCCTAGCTCAACGACTCATAGTGCTTTAGTTCACTATCAGGTCTCCGCACACATTTTACAAGCTCCTATAAATATTCGCGATGCTATGGTTTTCCGCCAAAAGAAACTCAATGACAGGTGTCTGCTTGGAAAGCACCTCCGTTACCGAAGCCATTTTGAAGGCTACGTATTGCACTGCCAAGTATCGCAACTTCATCGAACTGTATGAGCTGAAGCTGGAATCTTCCAAGGCGTCACACAACAATTTCCGCGTCAGAAACCGGCCGAGAAAAAAAGTATTGTATTACCTGTTGAACGTCTCTCGTACTTAAAGGGAATCGAGGCAGACGACCACTTGCGATGTCTTCACAAAGCTGCATAAAATTGAGTGAAATTTGGGCCCAGTTAAGTGTAAACGTAACTGAAAACTCTACATTTGAAATACAGTCATACTGAGAAAACATTTTAAGTCAGTGGCAGCTAGTAAACATAGATTCGCAGTTTTCTCGCAAACTGCTCGTTTGTCCATCATTATTTACTGAAACATTCGTTCGTCTATTATCCCATACTTCGGCTCGTGTCAGTTTTCGCCATTTATTGTGCGACATCTTCTGTATAAATTATGCACTTTGGAGTCCGTTGCGCCCCTCTCGGCTTGGCCCTTCAAGAGTTCGCCTGTGTCCCTAGGGATATAAAAAGGCCCTGTAAGAGGGCAGCAGTGAATAAATAAATTTCAATAGACCAACTGATTAATCGTGGCCGACGGCTGCATTTCGATATGTCAAGCTTAAGAACGCTTGCGAGGCTCCCACCACAACCCTGGCAAAGGCCTGGCACTGAGATGATACTCGATGTATGATGTGGCATCCCTTGGCCAATACTCAACAGATGGACAACTGAACACGATTGCTCAGTAGAGTTATTAACGGAATTTTACTGCTGTAAATTTCTAATAACAGATTGTATGATTTCTCTGTTCAGAAACAAACAAGGCAGATAATATTAAACAAAATTGTATCTCTGTCTGCTTCGCAATTCATATCTTAAACACGCACAGAACTGAGTAGCGTGAGCAAATACGTGCTTTTGTAGTCTTTTACTGGCTGAGTTATTCAACAGCTTACATGTTTCATATCAGTAAGGATGTCCTCATTAGGAGTCTATAGAATGGAGAATTAATCTAAGTAAATCTGACAGCTGCGTTACTATGAAGTATGATAATTCCCTTTGTTGTTGTTGTTGTGGTCTTCAGTCCTGAGACTGGTTTGATGCAGCTCTCCATGCTACTCTATCCTGTGCAAGCTTCTTCATCTCCCAGTACCTACTGCAACCTACATCCTTCTGAATCTGCTTACTGTATTCATCTCTTGGTCTCCCCCTACGATTTTTACCCTCCACACTGCCCTCCAATACTAAATTGGTGATCCCTTGATGCCTCGGAACATGTCCTACCAACCGATCCCTTCTACCGGTCAAGTTGTGCCACAAGCTTCTCTTCTCCCCAATCCTATTCAATACTTCCTCATTAGTTATGTGATCTACCCATCTAATCTTCAGCATTCTTCTGTAGCACCACATTTCGAAAGCTTCTATTCTCTTCTTGTCCAAACTATTTACCGTCCATGTTTCACTTCCATACATGGCTACATTCCATACAAATACTTTCAGAAATGACTTCCTGACACTTAAATCTATACTCGAAGTTAACAAATTTCTCTTCTTCAGAAACGCTTTCCTTGCCATTGCCAGTCTACATTTTATATCCTCTCTACTTCGACCATCATCAGTTATTTTGCTCCCCAAATACCAAAACTCCTTTACTATTTTAAGTGTCTCATTTCCTAATCTAATACCCTCAACATCACCCGACTTAATTCGACTACATTCCATTATACTCGTTTTGCTTTTGTTGATGTTCATCTTATATCCTCCCTTCAAGACACTGTCCATTCCGTTAAACTGCTCTTCCAAGTGCTTTGCTGTCTCTGACAGAATTACAATGTCATCGGCGAACCTCAAAGTTTTTATTTCTTCTCCATGGATTTTAATACCTACTCCGAATTTTTCTTTTGTTTCCTTTACTGCTTGCTCAATATACAGATTGAATAACACCGGGGAGAGGCTACAACCCTGTCTCACTCCCTTCCCAACCACTGCTTCCCTTTCATGTCCCTCGACTCTTATAACTGCCATCTGGTTTCTGTACAAATTGTAAATAGCCTTTCGCTCCCTGTATTTTACCCCTGCCACCTTTAGAATTTGAAAGAGAGTATTCCAATCAACATTGTCAAAAGCTTTCTCTAAGTCTACAAATGCTAGAAACGTAGGTTTGCCTTTCCTTAATCTTTCTTCTAAGATAAGTCGTAAGGTCAGTATTGCCTCACGTGTTCCAATATTTCTACGGAATCCAAACTGATCTTCCCCGATGTCGGCTTCTACCAGTTTTTCCATTCGTCTGTAAAGAATTCGTGTTAGTATTTTGCAGCTGTGGCTTATTAAACTGATTGTGCGGTAATTTTCACATCTGTCAACACCTGCTTTCTTTGGGATTGGTATTATTATATTCTTCTTGAAGTCTGAGGGTATTTCGCCTGTTTCATACATCTTGCTCACCAGATGGTAGAGTTTTGTCAGGACTGGCTCTCCCAAGACTGTCAGTAGTTCTAATGGAATGTTGTCTACTCCCGGGGCCTTGTTTCGACTCAGGTCTTTCAGTGCTCTGTCAAACTCTTCACTCAGTATCGTATCTCCCATTTCATCTTCATCTACATCCTCTTTCATTTCCATAATATTGTCCTCAAGTACATCGCCCTTGTATAGACGCTCTATATACTCCTTCCACCTTTCTGCTTTCCCTTCTTTGCTTGGAACTGGGTTTCCATCTGAACTCTTGATGTTCATACAAGTGGTTCTCTTATCTCCAAAGGTCTCTTTAATTTTCCTGTAGGCAGTATCTATCTTACCCCTACTGAGATAAGCCTCTACATCCTTACATTTGTCCTCTAGCCATCCCTGCTTAGCCATTTTGCACTTCCTGTCGATCTCGTTTTTGAGACGTTTGTATTCCTTTTTGCCTGCTTTATGTTTTGGTAAAAACGTTCTAAAGCCAAGATCGCATAAATATTTCCCCTACCGTAGCGTAGAGGTAGCGTTTCCGCCTACCACGCAAAGGGCCCGGATTCGATTCCTGGCGAGGTACTGGGTGTTGTGTGTGTTTCATCATCATTGATCCGCAAGTCGTCGAAGTGGCGTCAACTAAAAAGGACTTGCAACACGGCGGTCAAACTCCCCCGCATGGGGCCTCCCGTCCAGCAATGCCATACGATCATTTCCATTTTTTGCATAAATATTTCTTTATTCACAACAACTGGTTTCGACAGTCATCTTCAGGTCAGCAAAGTCTGTCGAAACCGGTTTTTATAAACAGGGAAACAGTTACACGATCTTGGCTTTAGTTTCTCCAAGTAAAATCTATATATTTTGTTAAGAATTCATCCACTTAAAAAAATATTCATGCATACGGTGTCGTCTGCGCATATGCCCAACTATGCACTTAGTAGAGAAGTTCAAAAAGTAATGATTTCATGAAAAGATACTTAATATTCATAAAAGCTTACATCCCAGTTTATTGCGTTTTCTTTTGTTATTTGAATGTTGTGTAACGTTCGGAATGTACGAGTCATTGTTTTAGAGACGCAGCTATGTGAAAATGTGACTATGACCTTGCGTAATGAGCAACTTCGACAGCACGAACGTGTCTTTGTGGCCACATGGACATCTCAAGTGTCTAATTTAAGTGACGTCTACGAAAATGCAGTATTACTACTATGAAACAGCAAGATAACACTGGCGTGCGGTCGTTGGTGACCAGTACCGACTGTCGCCTCTGTCCATGCCTTCGAGGCCGGGAAGGATGCAGAGCGGTTGTTGGCACGGTTTCCTTCGGTGGCACCAGGATGTGATGTCAGCGCGTGCCGTATGTATACGTATGTGTGTGCGTGTGTGTGAGCGCGTGACCTTGCTTTCACTATCGGTTCCAAGGCGTTGTCCATAGCATTGGCAGAGGCCTCTCACAAGGCGACTGCAGTATAATAGTGTATTAAAGGCCGCTAATCATTATCACGAGCTTATAGAAAGTACACGGTAGACCGATTGAATTGTGACCAAACTCATAAGACCGCACAGTCACCTCTATCATTTACAGCACTCTGCTGTGGTCGACTTTTATTGCGACACCTGTAGCAGCAAAATTTTATGCGCCGATATAATATATGCATAGAGACTGACATCTCATTGAACACGTGGTGTTTATGAGCCTAAGTGTTTACTACTAGGCGTAAGTTGTCAATATATAAATATTCATTTCAGACCATTACATAATTATCTCAGAGCAGCCTGCTCGCGAGAAAGGCAGGTGAGCCAGGCACAGAACGAATCTGCATGGCTGTTTAACGACCGTTGATTCGCCTTTAGGCGGTTTTCCACGCCCGTTTGGGCAAATGCTCGACTATTCCTTAATCTTCCTCAAAAAATATTACACACGAACAGCTGAAATACGATAAAAGAGAATAAAGTTTACACGATTCACAGATGGATGACGCACAGGAAGGGCAACAAGCCACAGAATTAATTTTTTTTTTTTAAATTGCCAAATCATGGAAACAGCGGGCCTGTGTATAAATTATTTGGTAGATGTCAATGTCACTGTGAGCTGTTCGCAGGTGATGGTGTTTACAGGGAAGTCGTGAAGCCCGAAAATGGTAGCGAAATGTGGGAAGACTTGCAAAGGATCAATCCTTGGTATAGATACTACCAAATGACACTCTCCATAAATAAATGTAATACGTTGCACACAAAGCCCCATTATTTTTCGATCAATCGCTGGAAACAGCACGACCATACAGTATGTGTGTGTGTGTGTGAAATCTAATGGGACTTAACTGGTAAGGTCATCAGTAGCTAAACTTACACACTACTTAACCTAAATTATCCTACGGACAAACACACACACCCATGCCCGAGGGAGGACTCGAACCTCCGCCGGGACCAGCCGCACAGTTCATGACTGCAGCGCCTGGGACCGCTCGGCTAATCCCGCGCGGCGACCATACAGTATCTAGGAGAATGCATCAGAAACGATCTAGTGTGGAATGACTACATAAAACTTGCGTGGGCCATACTGGTCATTGTGGTGGTTCACACGTACTTACATCAGTCGCCATAAATGTCGTCATAAGAGTCACAGCGACACAGTTTTATTCGGCTTTTCCCACAACGACGTCCAAGAGCACCTATGCTTACGCAGTCAAAATGAAACGTAAGAAATTAACGGGGAAGTCACTGCTTAAAAACCACCTGTTGCTTCATCTGTTACGTTAAATATTAATATTTGCAATACTACATCATTATTTTTTATAAACGATACGTACCTACACAAGAGAGGCCTGTTTACATGACACTGTTACTTGCCCTCCAGCTTTATAAAGGATGTTCCGGGAGACATGCTCAATATTCAGCGATATGACAGGAACGATAGTTTGAACCAAAGAACTCTTGTAAACATCGGCTCTAAAGTGCGTAGCTTGAGTTATGAGCACTTGTAATGGATCATATTATTATTTTTTCGTTCTTTTTATGCATGTAAGCCATAATATAACCAACAGTAAAATAATAATTTATTTTGTACCAGCGATAATGTTGGGATACAAACAGAACAAGTAGAGATACGTTCTTCAATTGATTAATATCTGCACCTTCACCTGTTTGTCTCTATAAGCGTTAGCGGGCGGACGTATGACAAGTTCCGCCGTGTTAATATTGATCAAAAATGTGTATTCTAACCATGCATTAAACAAGTGTTCTAAAAGTTATTAAGGAGACGAAGTTTATATATGGATATTTATATAAATAACCCCATCTGTTCATCATTTCGCCCGCGCCGAGAACCCTGCATCAAGAGGATCGAAGAAGACCAGAGGAATTTGCGTGAGCAGAACAGGGGCGATCCAGTAACGGCATCGTCATAACCAGCTCTATGCACAATGGCGATAACGAGAAGTACGTAAAATTAAATGATGAATTCTGATCTTAAATGTATTGAATATTGAAGGTCTGTTGATATTAGTGCCCGTTAAAGTTCACTCAGATATCTGTACCTTCCATTCAATTTCTTTCTATTTTTCTTTCCAATTTTTTCTAATTATTTAAGCAAGATTATTAATCAGTTTCCATTATATATTATATTTTATGCACCCCCCTCTTCCCCCTGTTCTGCCACTATTCACACTTCTTCGTCTTCGATACTGTGAAACAAATCAGTTCCACTACAAATTACGCTGACGGAAAAAACGGCAACGCTAAAACATAATTAACATGGAAAATGTTCAAATGTGTGTGAAATCTTATGGGACTTAACTGCTAAGGTCATCAGTCCCTAAGCTTACACACTATGTAACCTATATTAACCTAAGGACAAACACACACACCCATGCCCGAGGGAGGTCTCGAACTTCCGCCGGGACCAGCCGTACAGTCCATGACTGCAGCGCCTTAGACCGCTCGGCTAATCCTGTGCGGCAATTAACATGGAGTAATGAAATTTCGGGAATACATTTTTCTAGGTAACAAATGTAAGTGATTAACACAGCAAGATCACAGGTTAATGTAATTGCGAGATAAGCCATTTCAAATGTGAAATGCTGGTACATTAATAACCGGTGTAGCCTCCAGAATGTTGAATGCAAGCATGCAAACGTGCTTGCATTGGGTCGTGCAGGTGCCAGCTGTCAGTTTTTGTGATGGAGTTCCATGCCTGTTGCACTTCGTCGGTCAGAAACGAACGATTGGTGCTATTTGTGAATGAAGTTGGAGTTGCCTTCCGATTCTCTATTGGAGACAGATTTGGTGGTCGAGCGGCCAAGGCTACATGTCGACACTCTGTAGACCTTGTTAGGTTACAACAGTGGTAAGTGGGCGGGCATTATCCTATTGGTAAACACCCGCGGAATGCTGTTCATGAATGACAGCACAACAGGTCGAATTACCAGACTGACGAACACATTCGTAGCTAGAATGGGTGGGAGTATGACGAGAGTGCTCCTGCAGTAATATAAAATCGCACCCTATACCATAACTCCAAGTGTAGGTCCAGAGACGCAGGCATGTTCGCTGCAGGCCCTCAAGTGACCTCCTGTTACCAACGCCAGCCTTAACTGGGATCAGTGTAGAACCAGCTTTCATCAGAAAACACAAAAGATATCGACCCTACCCTTCAATGAGCTCTTGCCTCCACCAAGTCGCAAATGGCGGTGGTTTGGGATCAGTAGAATGCACGTTGCCTGAAGTCTGGCTCGAAACTGTCCTTACAGTAACCGATTTGTAGCAGTGCACTGAGTCACTGTGGTGCCAACTGCTGCTCAGACTGCTGCTGCAGATGCAGTACGATGCGCCAGAGCCATACGCCGAACACCATGGTCTTCCCTCTCGGTTGTGCCACGTGGTCGTCCGGAGCCCAATCTTCTTGCGAATCTATATTCCCGTGACAGCCGTTGCTAGCAATCATGTATTGTGACTAAATTCCTGCCAAGTCTTTATGCAGTTTCGCAAAATGAACATCGAACTTCTTGTAGCCCTATTACACTACCTCGCTCAAACTCAGTGAGGTGTTGTTAATGGCTTCTTTGTCGCCTTAAAGGCAGTCATGACTAACGTTAAATCACCACGTCCAATCACAAAGTTAACTAACGCTCGCGACCGTTACAGCGTGTATTTAAAGTACAGGGTTATTACAAATGATTGAAGCGATTTCACAGCTCTACAATAACTTTATTATTTGAGATATTTTCACAATGCTTTGCACACACATACAAAAACTCAAAAAGTTTTTTTAGGCATTCACAAATGTTCGATATGTGCCCCTTTAGTGATTCGGCAGACATCAAGCCGATAATCAAGTTCCTCCTGTCCCCATCAATGAGTTCGAAAGCATCGTTGATGCGAGCTCGCAGTTCTGGCACGTTTCTTGGTAGAGGAGGTTTAAACACTGAATCTTTCACATAACCCCACAGAAAGAAATCGCATGGGGTTAAGTCGGGAGAGCGTGGAGGCCATGACATGAATTGCTGATCATGATCTCCACCACGACCGATCCATCGGTTTTCCAATCTCCTGTTTAAGGAATGCCGAACATCATGATGGAAGTGCGGTGGAGCAACATCCTGTTGAAAGATGAAGTCGGCGCTGTCGGTCTCCAGTTGTGGCATGAGCCAATTTTCCAGCATGTCCAGATACACGTGTCCTGTAACGTTTTTTTCGCAGAAGAAAACGGGGCCGTAAACTTTAAACCGTGAGATTGCACAAAACACGTTAACTTTTGGTGAATTGCGAATTTGCTGCACGAATACGTGAGGATTCTCTACCGCCCAGATTCGCACATTGTGTCTGGTCACTTCACCATGAAGAAAAAATGTTGCGTCATCACTGAAAACAAGTTTCGCACTGAACGCATCCTCTTCCATGAGCTGTTGCAACCGCGCCGAAAATTCAAAGCGTTTGACTTTGGCATCGGGTGTCAGGGCTTGTAGCAATTGTAAACGGTAAGGCTTCTGCTTTAGCCTTTTCCGTAAGATTTTCCAAACCATCAGCTGTAGTACGTTTAGCTCCCTGCTTGCTTTATTCGTCGACTTCCACGGGGTACGCGTGAAACTTGCCTGCACGCGTTCAACCGTTTCTTCGCTCACTGCAGGCCGACCAGTTGATTTCCCTTTACAGAGGCATCCAGAAGCTTTAAACTGCGCTTACCATCGCCGAATGGAGTTAGCAGTTGGTGGATCTTTGTTGAACTTCGTCCTGAAGTGTCGTTGCACTGTTATGACTGACTGATGTGAGTGCATTTCAAGCACGACATACGCTTTCTCGGCTCCTGTCGCCATTTTGTCTCACTGCGCTCTCGAGCGCTCTGTGGGCAGAAACCTGAAGTGCGGCTTCAGCCGAACAAAACTTTATGAGTTTTTCTACGTATCTGTAGTGTGTCGTGACCATATGTCAATGAATGGAGCTACAGTGAATTTATGAAATCGCTTCAATCATTTGTAATAGCCCTGTATGTCTGATTTGCTGCTTAGTGAGTTCTTTTATGCGACTGGCACGAAACTGAATTGACATCACCTTCCTATATAGAAACACGCCTACCAACTTTCGTTTATGTCCCACAGCTCCTTTCGGTGTTGCGATTTTTTTTTTTTTTTTTTTGTTGTTGCCGTTAGTGAATTTTACTTCTCGTATTTTTAGAGGAGATACTATTATGGACCAAACCAAGAACAAACTGCCTGGAAAACGTGGGCTCTACAATGCGTAGAGGAGAAGGTCCCAATACGGGCAGTGGTCTAAATATGGGCGAGAAGGCCTGTGGGCGCGGAAAGTGCTGCTACCTGTGTTTAAGTCTATCCCTCACCACCTCCGAGGACGACTATAAATTGGTTGTGCGATTACGCATATTGTTTGCCTGCGGTGAGATTTTGCGTTCTGTGAACTGCGCTCTATCGACAGATATGTGCTTAACCATTTTCTTTAGAATTAGACTTAGCTCTGCATGCATTTCGTTCGACGAATTGTATTACTGGTATGTTAAAGTATCTGCTTCCTAGTTTTCATTGTTCTCCCTGCACTTCGTAATGTCCGTTAGGGCCATTTCGCAGAAACCACAGTTTGGTGCAAATATGGGCCACCATGAAAGGTGTAATTATGGACTAGCCTATATCTGGACCAATTTATATTCCTATAATTTTAGTTGAAATCAACTCAAGATTTGTTTTTCAGGATGCTATGTAGATTTTCAGGATGGCACGTAACAAGTATAAATACCAAGCCAAGGGCAAAAGGAAGACAGAGGACCTTTGGAGATGGCTGAAGCCAACACTGCTGCGAGGGCGAATAAAGGCTGCAAAAGTATATGATGTACCTCGCTCTACCCCGTGGACTTTGAGTAAGGGAACAGATCTTACTTCCACCGCTGCTGACAGTGCCAACCTATGTAGGTCTTCTGTTTTAGGACCAAGTCTGAAAGAAGAGCTTGTATCTTACTTGATGACTATGGAACAAAGGTTTTTCGGTTATATTGTAGCCGATTTGAAACGAATGGCGTTTATTTTACCGGAGAGAAATTACATTAATGCACCTTTCATCACAAACGCAGGTGGTAGGAGTTGGGCAGATCTTTATCTGAATCGCCATTCATCTCACCTATCGCTCGATCCTCAGCCAAGATCGTCGCGAACGGGTAACACAGAACCTCCAACGGCGAAACTTTCAACAAATTCAGGTTATACTCTCCTCAGCGAGGAAAGTTTCCTGAATTTCCTCTGCTCATTCCTTCCTCATCACATGCACAACCAGAAACTTCGTCTCCCGTTAGCCTTTCGATATTTCCCCATCACCCACAACTGCAAAGAAAACAAGCAACGCAAGTCGGAAATCTGCAAAAGCTTGCTTGACTACAGCATCACAGGACAAGGAAAAATTCACAAGTACCTTGGACAGGTTGCTGAAGAGGAAAAGACAGCTAACTTTTCCTGATCAAAAATTGAAGCAGATACAAAAATCAAAAAAAGAAGGCAAGAGAAACCTATCTTCGTCTGACTAATTATGTAATGGGGATGAGCCTGCCCTAGACGGCGGGGAAAGTGATTTCGAGCTTTTTGAAGACCGCACGCCTTCTACGACAGATGTATTGTGCATATTCCGCGACGGCAGTTTTCAGCGAACGCCAACGGAGAAACTGGGATTCAGTGTATCCAGTGCCGCATGTGGGTGCATACTGAATGTGCAGGGACGGACAATGGAGTTTAAATTTGTGATTATTACAAGTAGAATTGCATTTCAAAGTTGTTTTTAAATATATTTTGGTTCATATTAAAGGTAGCGCATATTTGGACCCAAGAGAATACCGGCGTTTTTGCATAGCTTTTTCAAACAAATTATTTAAAATAAGAAAGTTTTTTGTTTAATCCCCCATAACTTCGAAGGGCACATGTTATTGCATCATCCCACGGTTTCTTCAACAATTTAATCATTAACAGAACAATGTTACTGTGTAGCCGGCCGAGGTGGCCGAGCGGTTCTAGGCGCTACAGTCTGGAACCGTTAGACCGCTACGGTCGCAGGTTCGAATCCTGCCTCGGGCATGGATGTGTGTGCTGTCCTTAGGTTAGTTAGGTTTAAGTAGTTCTAAGTTCTAGGGGACTGATCACCTCAGAAGTTGAGTCCCATAGTGCTCAGAGCCATTTGAACCATTTGTTTTGTGTAAAAACCTTAGTTAGCTTATATTGGGACCTTCACCTCTACCTTAAGAACTATGAGTACTTATTCAGTGGAAGAGATGCGTTTCACAGTAGCGAAGGTCAATAAATCCTCATAGCTCTTAGGGTATACACTTTAGAGGCCTTGCTTATTAGACTTCTTTGGTTCATACCACAGTACCACCTCTCAAAATAAGGAAAGCAATGAGCTTGCAGTAGAGGAGATTTATTTCACAGTTAGAAGAAGAAGTGCATGTAGCTCTTAAGGTATGCATTTTAGAGCCCATGTTTAATGGACTCTTTTGCTCTGAACGATTATTCCTGTCATACCCCAGAATATTGACCATTCTCCCTCGGATACCCTCTAGCTAACACTGCTATTTCCAATGTACGTAAAAGGAATTTTCAATCCATGAACCTAGAGAGTCAGTTAATTCCTAGAAGGAATGGCTAAGGGGGTTCTTAATTTACTTCCGAATTCGGATGGTTTCTACATACACTACTGGCCATTAAAATTGCTACACCAAGAAGAAATGCAGATGATAAACGGGTATTCATTGGACAAATATATTATATTAGAACTAACATGTGATTACATTTTCACGCAATTTGGGTGCATAGATCCTGAGAAATCAGTACCCAGAACAACCACCTCTGGCCGTAACAACGGTCTTGATACGCCTGGGCATTGAGTTAAACAGAGCTTGGATGCCGTGCACCGGTACAGCTGCCCATGCAGCTTCAACACGATACCATACTACAGTTCATCAAGAGTAGTGTCTGGCGTATTGTAACGAGCCAGTTGCTCGGCAACCATTGACCAGACGTTTTCAATTGGTGAGAGATCTCGAGAATGTGCTGGCCAGGGCAGCAGTCGAACATTTTCTGTATCCAGAAAGGCCCGTACAGAACCTGCAACATGTGGTCGTGCATTATCCTGCTGAAATGTAGGGTTTCGCAGGGATCGAATTAAGGGTAGAGCCACGGGTCGTAACACATCTGAAATTTAACGTGCACTGTCCAAAGCGCCGTCAATGCGAACAAGAGGTGACCGAGGATTGTAACCAATGGCACCCCATCCCATCACGCTGGATGATACGCCAGTATGGCGATGACGAATACACGCTTCCAATTTGCGTTCACCGCGATGTCGCCAAACACGGATGCGACCATCATGATGCTGTAAACAGAACCTGGATTCATCCGAGAAACTGACGTTTTGCCATTCGTGCACCCAGGTTCGTCGTTGAGTACACCATCGCAGGCGCTCCTGACCGTGATGCAGCGTCTAGGGTAACCGCAGCCACGGTCTCCGAGCTGATAGTCCATGCTGCTGCAGACGTCGTCGAACTGTTCGTGCAGATGGTTGTTATCTTGCCAACGTCCCCGTCTGTTGACTCAGGGATCGAGACGTGACTGCACGATCCGTTACAGCCATGCAGATAAGATGCCTGTCATCTTGACTGCTAGTGATACGAACCGTTGGGATCCAGCACGGCGTTCCGTATTACCCTCCTGAACCCACCGATTCCATATTCTGCTAACAGTCATTGGTTCTCGACCAACGAGAGCAGCAATTTCGCCACACGATATACCGCAATCGCGATAGGCTACAATCCGATCTTTATCAAAGTTGGTAACGTATTGTAAGGTGCTTAAAAAAGTTATTAGGAAGGCAAAAAGTATGTGGTATGCAGATAGAATAGCCAAGTCTCAGGATAAAATTAAAACCATGTGGTCAGTCGTAAAGGAAGTGGCTGGTCTGCAGAGACAGGTCGAGAATATAGAATCAGTGCGTAGTGGGGATGTCCGTGTTACTGATAAGTCGCATATATGTACAGTACTTAATAATCACTTTCTGAATATAGCAGGTGAACTAAATAGAAACCTAGTCCCAACAGGGAATCATATAGCGCTCTTAGAAAAAAGTGTTCCGAGACTGTTACCTGAAATGCTCCTCCATGATACTGACAAGAGGGAGATTGAGTTAATAATTAAATCACTAAAGACCAAGAACTCTCATGGATATGACGGGGTATCTAGCAGAATACTGAAGTATTGTTCCACGAATGTTAGCTCAGTACTTAGCCATATCTGTAACTTTTCCTTTAGGAGTGGTCGGTTTCCTGACCGATTAAAGTACTCGGTAGTGAAGCCACTTTATAAAAAGGGAGACAGGGATAATGTTGACAATTAAAGACCTATTTCTATCCCATCGGTGTTTGCTAAAGTTATCGAGAGGGTTGCATATACAAGGTTACTGCAGCATTTAAATTCACATAATTTGCTGTCAATGTACAGTTTGGTTTTAGAAATGGCTTAACAACTGAAAATGGTATAGTCTCTTTTCTCTGTGAGGTTTTGGACGGATTAAATAAAAGGTTGCGAACGTTAGGTGTTTTCTTTGATTTAACGAAGGCTTTTGACTGTGTTGACCACAAAATATTACTGCAGAAGTTGGAACATTATGGAGTAAGGGGAGTAGCTTACAATTGGTTCGCCTCCTACTTTAAGAACAGAAAGCAGAAGGTAATCCTCCGCAATATTGAGAGTGGTAATGATGTTCAGTCCCAATGGGGCACTGTTAAATGGGGCGTTCCCCAAGGGTCGGTGCTGGGGCCACTGCTGTTTCTTATTTACGTAAATGATATGCCTTCTAGTATTACAGGTGTAACCTCCCCACCGCAATTTAAAAGAAAAAAAAACAATAATACTTAATACAAATGGGAGCCGAGTGTAACCTCCCCACAATAATTTTGAAAAAGTATGGACAATATTATTTAAGAATGCTAATGGACATTGCTCTAAGCGTAACCTGCCCACAATGAAATGTACTGACAATGACAACAAAAATGTGAAATTCGCAATCTGACTCAAATATAAATTCCTCACAAAAAATTAAAGTCCATTCAGTGATAAGAAAACTCAATTAAACCGAAATATCGGTCTTTGGCCCTGTGTAAAACAATCAGAATTAAAGTCTTACCTCAGAATAACTGGATGTCAAATTTCTGCTCTTTTTCGTGCGCACGGCTTGGAGGAACTGCATTGCAAATAATAATATTCCTTTTTTTTGTGATTTTACTGAAATTTTTCTTTAACGGAAGTGGAATGAAAGGGGAAGTGCAATTAAATCTTTAGTTCAATAAAAATTAAATTTTTTGAAAAAATGCTTTTGAAATAAAAATTATTATTGGGGCATTTGTTGGAAATTAATTACAATAAATAAATTTTTACATTATCTAATGATTATATTAATTAACAGTATACCTCATTCAGCATCTTGACCAGTGTTGCCGACCGCCTACATCACACAACCGCACTGGGCTGCTACTACTGACCGACCGCTCTGCATGACGACTATTAGCGTACTGCACTACATGACGACTAGTAGCGAACTGCACTGCACGACTACTACTGACCGACTGCTCGTAACTAAATCGAGCTTCAGACTGCCACGACTACAGACAGAGTACTGCTCTGCATAACGACAACTAGCGAACTGCTCGCAACACTCGCGCGGTCAAGCGCATACTCTCTGGTCAGAGACGCTGCAATGCCTCGCCATCGCTGCTGCGTTACATACGTGTTTCATAACCCTCCACTGGGGGGGCAAAAATTTGGCAGTGATGGTGAGTCATTTGGACTTGCCAATCGCGGCAAAATTTTTAATTAATTAATAAACTTCTACAATTTACAGAATAATTAGATGTAGTACATGAATTAAATGTTGTGCACAAGCACTAAGTACAAAATATATAAGACAAAGACAAGATATGAGTACAAAACATAGTAGCAAATCAGAAAAATGTATATACAAATTATTTGACAGATAACAAAGTGCACACGCACTGAAAAAATTCTTTGGCATATTCAGAACAAATAAACAGACTGGCAAAAAATATTATGTTGACAAGTGACATGAGTGCAGATGCACTGCAGTTGAGAACATATCAGTAAATGATGAAACGTATATACAATGAGTAACAAATGACATAAGTGCATACGCATTGAAGTATTGAATATACAGAATGAGTACATGCACTGCAGTTGAGAACATATCAGTAAATGATGAAACGTATATACAATGAGTAACAAATGACATAAGTGCATATGCATTGAAGTATTGAATATACAGAATGAGTACAAATCATATTGAAAAATGAGAAAAGTGCACAGGCACTGAAGTTCAGTGGAAAACATATTAACACCTAACATAAGTGCACATGCACTGTAGTTCAGAACATATCATTAAAATAAAAATGTATATACAATATAAAAGACAAGAGTGTACATATACTGTACTTCAGAACAAATCGAAAAATGTCTTTAGCATTTTCGCAATAAATAATCATAATGGCAAAAAAATCATGTCCAAAGTGCACACGCACTGAAAAATGTCTTTAGCATTTTCACAACAAATAAACATAATGGCAAAACATCATGTCGACCAGTGCCACAAGTGTACTCGCACTGGAGTTCAACAAATCGAAAAATGTATAACCTATGAACATAAATGATGTTACCAAAAAAAATTTTTTTCTTTATGTGACAAGAATCAGGATAGGAAACGGAAGGATTGCATCATGGTTGTAGCACTTTAGATTGCACACAGCTGTTCTGAAAGTCCATATCTTTCCACCGAAGTACAACACCAAGTGACACAACTTGAAGTTCTTTTCCCATCAGAATTTATCAGTGTAGCCAAGACACTGAACTGTCGTAGTAATGTTCCATGTTTTCATTTTGGCAGTACATTAGGTACACCAAACAGTGGGACCATAATAACGTCTTCATCGCTCACGGTGGTGGACAGCATGACGTGTCAACACCACGCTCTTACAAGGCACACCAACGTAGAATTAGTGCAAAACCAAAGATAGTGCTCCATGATCACTGGGATAAACAGGACAAAATGGACATTGCAGTAATTCAGGGTAGTTAGATCATGAGGTGAAGGACATCAAGTCACATAATATTGACAATTACAGACTTCATTAGTAGTTTGTGGCATTCATAGCCCAGTTATTGAACATTTCTGTACCAAGTATGTAGTATTACAGAAAAATGTTCATTAATTGTTTTACATAGAATCAGTAGTCTTCTTTTCCTAGTTACAAAGTATAGCATGGTTAATTAATCATTTGTCATTCCAATAGTATTAATCATTAGCCTTTTCCTAATTATAAAGCATTATTAAACAGTCACATTCCTTTCCAGTTGCAAAGTATAATTAAGAATCATTAACCTTCTCCTAATTACAGTTAATTAATCATTTGTCGTTAATTAATCATTTGTCATTCCAATAGTAAGAATCATTAGTCTTCTCCTAATTACAAAGCATTATTAAACAGTAATTAAGATTCATTAGCCTTCTAATTACAAAGCATAGCATCATTTGTCATTTCAATATAGTAAGAATCATATTCTTTTCCGGTTACAAAGTATAGCATAGTTAATTAATTATGTGTCAGTTAATTAATCATTTGTCATTTCAATAGTAATAATCATTAGCTTTCTCCTAATTACAAAGCATAATTAAACAGTAGCATAGTTAATTAATTATGTGTCATTCCAATCTAGTAAGAATCATTAGCCTTCTCCTAATTACAAAGCATTATTAAACAGTCACATTCATTTCCAATAACAAAGTATGAACATTGAAAACAAGAGCTAATTAATGGCATAATTAATAACAATTCATCGAGTGACATTAATTATTGGCACTCAGTGGCCAGCAAGTATTGAATAGAATCATCATTCAGTATTATTCAGATTATTACGAAGTCATTATTAAAAATCAGTTAATTACAGTCATAGCATTAATAATCATGGGCATTATAAGTAGTCTCATTACAATAAACAGTGGCAGTTATTAGGTAGTGACAAAGCATTATCTTAAATATATACTTTTTTTTTTTTTTTTTTTGTTAGCAATGCATTGCGTTGGGATCGATAATTAATTGCTGAGGCATAACACTATTTGCTTTTGACCTATTGCTGCAAATGAGGATAGTAACGTCATTCGTCATGAGTCAGCTGTAGCAAGGTTATGTAATAAGGCAGTATATATGATCACATTTATAAATGATAAACACAAATGGGTAATAAAAAAAATGCAAGTACTAGAACAGGTATAATAACTAACAGGTTTAGTAAGTATCATGAAAAGCTTGTCCTGGAAAAAATACAAAATGGATTATTGAATTGAAAGAAGAAACGCACACTATGCTGAAAAGTAGTGAACTTCGAATTAACAGGCAGTGAAGTGTGTATAAAAATGTGTTCCATAGCTGTCCTTTCCAAAACTTTCTGTCATCCTACTATGCAATGTAACACCTGCTGTCAAAGCAAACTGCAACAAATACTTAAATAACTACGTAGCATAAATACATAACTTCAACACTATCCTCATCTGTAAAGAAAAAACTTCATTATCAATCACTTCATTATCCACATTATCATAACTTCATTATTATCATCACCTGTAAAGAAAAACTTCATTATTCATAATACCATTTCCTTCGTCATTATTCATCAGTATTCATTATCATCTGCAAAAAATCACTTCATTACTCATTATACAACTATTCCTTATCTCTAGCATATTTCATCACTAAAACTAAGATGTGTAGTTCAGTCTGACAGCCTGCATCAATCACCTTGTATTCTGAAAGAAAAAATTAGTTAAGACTGCTATTCTATGATGAGTATAGTATATTCTTGTTAATGCTTGTTAATCCTGATCCATTTACTCTTCCTCATAAAGTTATTGCATCTTCTTTCGTTTATTCTGTAGGTGAAATTCCCCATTTATGTTGAATTTATCTCTTACACGCATCATTTCTTTCTGAAATTGATGAACAAAGATTAATGTCTTGCATTTAAATCCTATACCCACTAAATAATGACTGGTTTATGGTGACACAATTAACCATACAGCATAACATGACAGAAAACGTAATACGTCAAAGACATTGACAGTGTTCAGATGCAAAAATGTACACAGAATAATACGATGCAGCAGCAAAAATGTAAAGCAGTCACGATGTTGAGATGTCATAAGGCAAAAAAAAAAAAATGTCAAAGTCAACTGCTGTGTGTTATATCTTAACTATTTCACAGTGCATATAAACAAAACTGGAATACAATCGTACATAAAAAGACAAATGTGACGTTCGTTGTGTTCAGCTTGTATGTAGTGTAGTTAATAGAGGCGAGAATTAAAGACTTTAATGGAGAGAGAATTTGATAAAATTAATACGTCATTACATAGAACTGCATAATTATTCATAAAATACGTAAGTTCATCTGGAAAAATATGCACGGTCTGATGTGTAACAACAAGAAAAGCCACCTGCTAACCTTACCTTGCCGGGCACTTGCCAAGAAAAAATACGATAATCATCAGTAATTAGTCAGGTGAATATAATTGCATTAGTAAATGGCATCATAGTGTGTTGAATCATAAAGTGTCTTCACTCAATAAACGGTTTAATGTTCGAGATATGGTGATTGCCTTTCGATTTTCTGGTTCTCAAAGTTTCGACGTGTACAACATTGGGGTGAGGGATGCTGCGAATCCGATATGGACCTGCGTACAGAAGTTCAAATTTACTGCACTTACCCTTTAATTTGCCGTATAAACAGTGCGTACGTACTAATATCTTCTGTCCAACGTGAAAGTCTCGGCGTCTACAAACCTGTTTTTGCTGTCTTCTCCGGCGCTCTGCGGCACGTTTGATGTTGTTCAGCGCAATGTCAATTATTTCGTGGTGTCTTAGTCGCCGACATTTGGGGAATTTTACTAATTCTTTAATTTTGTTTGGTGGTTCAACGTTTCTCAGTATAACAGACGGAGATAGCATAGTGGATTCATTTGGAATGGAATTAATTACATCTTGGAATGAGAGTATGTGTGTATCCCAATCAATATGTCTTTTGTGGCAGTATATTCTACACAGTTTACCAATTTCTTTCATTACTCTTTCACAGGGGTTCGAAGAAGCGTGGTACTTGGATATATAAATCGGAGAAATGTTTCTGGCTCGTAACATGCGTGTCCATACGCTACTACGAAATTGAGATCCATTGTCGGAAATTACTTTCATCACATGCCCTACATGAAATAGAAAATTTTTTACAAATGCTTTCGAAACAGTTTTAGCAGTAGCTTTGCGTAATGGAGTGAAAGTAACAAATTTTGAAGTGAGCTCAACAGCGACAAAGATGTAGCAAAAACCTCTGTTAGTTCTGGGAATCGGACCAAAAATATCTACTGCGGCCATATGTCTTAATTTAACAGGTATAATGGGATATAAAGGAGGAATATGTGAAGTGGTGTCTGATTTAGCTTTCTGGCAAATTTTACAAGACGCTAAAACTCGTCGTATACGTTTCTCCATGTTGGCAAAATAACAGTTCTGTCTCAGTATAAGAAAACATTTTCGTGCTCCGTAATGTGCGTAACTTAAATGAGTATACCAGATTAATTTGTTGACCAGTTCGTCAGGAATGCATAATAACCAATTGTTGCTGTCAGGATGAGAGCGGCGAAACAGAATGTCATTGCGTACAGTGTAGTGGTTCCTAATCGTAACATTATTCTTATCTTGCCAAAGGTGTTTAATTTCTTTCCACACATTGTCTTTATTTTGTTCTTGTGCTATATCCTGTAATGACGATGAAATAAAATTTTCAAATGCAACTTGCTGAATGTACATGACACTGAAATTTGTTTTGCAGAAGTTGGTTGCTACGTCTTGCTGATTGTTGCCAAGAGAACGCGATAGTGCGTCTGCTATAACATTTTGTGTGCCGGGAATGTGGACAATTGTAAAATTAAATTCTTGTAAATATAGTTTCCATCTGCTTAATCTATCGTGCGTGAATTTGGCCGAAAGTAAAAATTGTATTGCTCTGTGGTCTGTGTAAACAGTGGTATGTCTGCCATAAAGAAAGTGCCTAAATCTCGTGAAAGCCCATACAACACATAATGTTTCAAGTTCTGTAACAGAATAATTTCGCTCAGCAGGTGACAGAATGCGACTCGCAAATGCGATGTTTTTATTTACTATTGAACCATCTTCTTCAATTTCCTGGAAAATATGTACGCCTAAAGCGGTGTTAGAACTGTCGGTCGCAATGGAAAAATTTCTGTTAAGATCTGGGTGCGATAAAAGTGGAGCATTCAACAAAGCATGTTTCAGGTTCACAAATTCAGAATGTGCTTGCTTATCCCAAGACCAAATAGTGTTTTTACCTGTTAATTGGCATAATCTGGGTGTGTCTAAAGCCGAGTGATGAATAAATTTGCGAAAAAAGTTAATTAAGCCCAAAAAACTGCGTAGTTGTTTCTTCGTCGTAGGAACAGTAATGTCACGTAGAGCTTGAAGTTTTTCCGGATCAGGCGCAATGCCTTCTGCTGAAATTACGTGTCCAAGAAATTTTATGGAAGTTTTGCCAAAGTGTGATTTACTGAGGTTAACTGTGAGTCCTTGTGCATGAAAAGTTTGCAACAGTTGTTCTAAAATCACATTGTGTTCAGACCAGTTAGCTTCTGCGATAAGAATGTCGTCTACATACGTCGTAATTCTGTCTTTAAGTTCTGTCGGAAGTATTGTGTTCAAACCGCGAATAAAAGCTGCAGAAGAAATAGTTAAGCCGAATGGTAATTTGCAAAATTGATAACAGTCGCCAAAACAGAGAAAAGCTGTATATTTTCTGCAATTTGGATGAAGTTGAATTTGCCAAAATCCCGATTTCAAATCTAGTGTAGAATAAATAGTAGTACCGTGAAATTTCTGTAAAAGTTCCTCTAATGTCTGTGGTCGATCTGTTTCATTAATAATAATGTCATTAATGTGACGTGAATCAAGTACAAGGCGAAGTGAGCCATCTTTCTTCTTAACAATATGTAACGGGTTTATGTACGGACTAACTGCCGGTTCTATAATTCCTTGATCAAGCATATCCTGCAATTCTTTTTTAACTTGTTCTCTATGAATATACGGAATAGGATAATGCTTTGCTTTAAATGTGTCGTGCGGTTTGACTTGAAATTCATACATAAAACCGGACATAGTACCAGGAATGTTGTCAAAAACTGGAGCTTGCTGTAAAAGAATTTTGTGTAATTGCGTTCGTTCGTCGTCTGTAGTTGCACTGCTATCTTTAACCTTATCAGAAATCAACTGCATTACGTCGTAGTCAGCTTCGTCTGGAGTGTTATAATTGTGTACGTACGTATCCGTGAACAATGTGGGATTACAGTCTATGTTACGTGTTGCGGAAATGACCTCTGTACGGTTGATTGTTTGTTCTTCCGCAGATAATGAGTGCTGAAATTCTAAAGCAAGTTGTACATTTTCATCCTTTAACATTAAATAAAAATTCTGAAAATCAATAACTGCGTCGTGTTGTACCAGAAAATTCGTACCTAAAATTACGTCTGTCGTCAATAAAGGAACAATCCAAAAATTTGAGTCGAAAGTATGACCTCCAATACAAAATGATAAATGCGTCTGTAATTTAACGTCTACTCCTTTACTCGGTACTGCCCCTTTCACTTTTGTTTTGCCTAATGGTAATGTCGGATACGTATTCTCTTTGTTGCACTCGTTGAAAGTCTCCTCATTTATTACTGATATTGGTGATCCGGAATCAATTACTGCTGAGAATTTCGATGAACCAATTTTAATTTCGATAACAGGATGTGAAATGGTTTTGTGAATAACTGGTCTTTCCTGTAAAAGAGTGTCTCTGATGTCGTCAAAGGTAATTACATTTTCGTGAACTACATTTTGCGTGTCAAAGGTAGTGCTTGTATTATTGGAAGATGCGATCTGTACAGTATCTAGTCAGCTTCTGTCTGACGTGTTATTATTATTATGAGGATTCTGTGGCATTTCTACTATTTGAACAGTTCTATTACTTCTTCCAGACGTGTTACGCTCTGGATGGTACCTACTGTCGGGTTCATTCATGAGAATATGTTCTTGCGTATGATTTTGCTGTTGGTGAGACCGACTGTTATTATATGTACGCTGGTAATTGTGCTCTTCGTTTTTACGTCTGTCGTAATAGTCATTCCTATACGGTGTATTGCGATGGGAATTGAAATACTGTCTTCTTTGTACATAGTTGTTTTTCTGCTCCCGTGCGTTACTATTTGTTGGACCTATACGTCCACGCGGCGAAACATTAAAGCCTGGTTGACCTTGTGTATTCCATTGTTGGTTAGGTATGCTAACCGGCTGGTTTTGATGTTGTTGTTGTGAAACACCTCTATTGTTACTAAAGTGTTGTTCCCGTTGCTGAAAATTTTGACGGTATTGATAATTAGAATTTTGCCTGTTATTAAAGTTTTGGTAGTTGTCGTTCCTAAAGCGTCTGTTATCTTTCCGATTGAAATTACGTCCCTGATCATAATTGTAGTACTGTTGTTGACCTTGGTTGTTACACGAAAAGTTTTTGTTCACAAAAGAATAATCAGATTGCTGTACTTCCAAGAGCTGTAAAAGATCTCTGAATGCTGAAATGTTTTCTTTTTGCTGCCCCGTTAGAAGTGACACCGTGGTAATTTGGAAATGCATAATTGTATAAGTGCGGATTCACTGTACGGCTCACTTAGGTACTGGTTTTGTTGGACCATATGCTCAAAAAATTGCGTCACACTGGGAAAATTTGAGTTCTCGTAATTCGGCAAACTAATTAACTGATCTTTAATTCCGCGCTGTGTCGTCTTCGACCAGTACGCTGACAGAAAAGCATTCTGAAATTCCTCTACCGAGTAACATTGTCTCGCGATCGGTCTCATACGAGTTGCCGGTTCGCCTTCCAAAAAACTGCAAATAAATTCAAGTTTGTGTGTTACAGGCCAAGTCGGTGGAAGAGCAAAGCTAAATTGTTGAATCCAATCCAGTGGGTGAATCTGCGTTCTATCGTTTTTAAAAACTTTAAACTTTCTCATTGACAGAAAATGTTTGTAATCGAAATTATCATCTCTGTGTGATGGAACAGGTTCAGGATCGTAAGAGAATCTATTGAACTGTGGTTGATCAGAATCTAAGTCCCGTACTCTCTGCAGATTACCCAAATTATACGCACTGCGTGAGTCTGACACATGTTCATAAAGTGGCGTCTGTTGTGGTATGTTATTAACTGAAATGCTTTTCATCTCTGTTACTTCTTGTTGTAAATTTGATAACTTCCTACGTAACGTGTTGTTAGATGAATCGATCTCATTAATTGTCTGCTGTAAATTTTGAAATTCAGATGTTTGGTTAAATGAAACCGGTGAAGTATCGTCTGATTTATTGTCATTAGCACTTTCGATAGCATCAATACGACTGGCCAATTCATCATATTTTTCAGTCAGTATTTTTGCCTGATCATCGGTTTTAGTGTCAGTGGCATTAATCTGTTTTTGCAATTTACGCGTAGTTTCATTCAGTTTTTTAACATCAGCTTTGATGACCTCGCAATCCTGTGTTAGTTCTAATTGTTCGCATCTGTCTGTCACTGTTTGAATATTTACTGTGTGTGTATCTGTTTTTGATTTAAGATCAGAAATTTCGTCACGTAATTCTGTGTTGGACTGTTTGATGGTATTAATTTCGTCGGACACTGCAGCAATATTATTGTCTACATACGTCTTCGCTTTCGCGAACATTTTACGTTTGTCTTCTTGTCTTTGTGCAGTGATTGTTTCCATGACCTGACGTTTGACTTTATTTTGATCCTGAATAAATTTGCGGTAACGCGTATCACTGTTTTTTATGTGAAGATTAAAGCGTTCGTCAATCTGAGTGTTCTGTTGGTCGAATTTCGCGTCGATCTTTTGATCCATTGTGCGCGAAAGTTCTGCTGTCATTGCTTTAAACTCGTCGCGCAATTGTGTAGCTTTTTCAGAGCATTGTTTAGCGACTCCGCTAATTTCGTCTCTGAGTGTTTCTGTTGCGGCTGTCTGCATTTCCCTTAATTCTTGCGCAACAGACTTAATTTCTTCGCTATTTTTTTGTGAACAAGCCTCAATTTCCGTGCGCAACTGTTCCTTAGTGTCATGACACTGCGCGGCAACGGCTCTAATTTGTTCACTAAGCTGTCTGGAATTGTCGTCTAATTTTTCATTAAGCTGTTTGTTCTGTTCCCTAAGTTGTTTGAGATCTTCGGCATTATTGTCCAGTTTTTCGTTCTGTTGTTTGACCTGTTCATTAAGTTGTCTAAAATTTTCGTTCTGTTCACTAAGTTGTTGTTTGAGTTTTTCGTTATCTTGTTTGTTCTGTTCTTTAAGTTGTCTGAAATCTTCACTCTGTTGTTGTAGCAATCTTACCATAATTTGTTCAAAGCCAAAGTTAGCGTTTATACTCTCTGAGCTGTTTAGTGGTGGATCTGGAACTCTCTCGCTTACTGTAACCATTTGGTTATTCTGAGATTTACAAAAAGGTTTGTCAGTCGGATGTACACTGTCTGACATTATTTCGGAATTAAATAGATCCGTCGTACTTTGAGTATCCTGTTCATTTTCATTAGACAAATTTGTCTGTGCGTTACTTGAGTTTTCCAAATCGGGTGTGTTAAGCTGGGCAGCGCTCATTACAATAGAGCGTCCCGCGTCATCAATTGTCGTCAAATTAACAGACGAAACAATTGAGTTCGTTCGTTCATCATTAAGACAAAAGTCATCATTAGTAGTTGTAATACACTGATTGTTAGTGCACGCAGGATTGTCATCATTACGCTGCGTATCACAATTACTATCGGTCACGTTGTTTAAGTCGGTAATTTCATTCACAATACTTCGCGATACACTATTCACAGTCTTTCGCGGCATTTTTATAATAGTCACAATTATTCACAAAACAATAAGCACAAATGCAAAAACAACACACAAATACAACAGAGCAACGAATTGCCGTTGACCTGTAGAAAGAAAGTCACAAAATTAGTAAAAGTGTAGCGCCAAATCCTAATTATATCTAAGCAAATAAGAGCAGATATCTGACTGTTTTTCAAAAGATTCTCAACGAAATACGATCCTGGACTGGGTGTCGCCAAGTGTAACCTCCCCACAAAAATTTTAAAAGAAATAAATGACAATAATACTTAATACAAATGGGAGCCGAGTGTAACCTCCCCACAATAATTTTGAAAAAGTATGGACAATATTATTTAAGAATGCTAATGGACATTGCTCTAAGCGTAACCTGCCCACAATGAAATGTACTGACAATGACAACAAAAATGTGAAATTCGCAATCTGACTCAAATATAAATTCCTCACAAAAAATTAAAGTCCATTCAGTGATAAGAAAACTCAATTAAACCGAAATATCGGTCTTTGGCCCTGTGTAAAACAATCAGAATTAAAGTCTTACCTCAGAATAACTGGATGTCAAATTTCTGCTCTTTTTCGTGCGCACGGCTTGGAGGAACTGCATTGCAAATAATAATATTCCTTTTTTTTGTGATTTTACTGAAATTTTTCTTTAACGGAAGTGGAATGAAAGGGGAAGTGCAATTAAATCTTTAGTTCAATAAAAATTAAATTTTTTGAAAAAATGCTTTTGAAATAAAAATTATTATTGGGGCATTTGTTGGAAATTAATTACAATAAATAAATTTTTACATTATCTAATGATTATATTAATTAACAGTATACCTCATTCAGCATCTTGACCAGTGTTGCCGACCGCCTACATCACACAACCGCACTGGGCTGCTACTACTGACCGACCGCTCTGCATGACGACTATTAGCGTACTGCACTACATGACGACTAGTAGCGAACTGCACTGCACGACTACTACTGACCGACTGCTCGTAACTAAATCGAGCTTCAGACTGCCACGACTACAGACAGAGTACTGCTCTGCATAACGACAACTAGCGAACTGCTCGCAACACTCGCGCGGTCAAGCGCATACTCTCTGGTCAGAGACGCTGCAATGCCTCGCCATCGCTGCTGCGTTACATACGTGTTTCATAACCCTCCACTGGGGGGGCAAAAATTTGGCAGTGATGGTGAGTCATTTGGACTTGCCAATCGCGGCAAAATTTTTAATTAATTAATAAACTTCTACAATTTACAGAATAATTAGATGTAGTACATGAATTAAATGTTGTGCACAAGCACTAAGTACAAAATATATAAGACAAAGACAAGATATGAGTACAAAACATAGTAGCAAATCAGAAAAATGTATATACAAATTATTTGACAGATAACAAAGTGCACACGCACTGAAAAAATTCTTTGGCATATTCAGAACAAATAAACAGACTGGCAAAAAATATTATGTTGACAAGTGACATGAGTGCAGATGCACTGCAGTTGAGAACATATCAGTAAATGATGAAACGTATATACAATGAGTAACAAATGACATAAGTGCATACGCATTGAAGTATTGAATATACAGAATGAGTACATGCACTGCAGTTGAGAACATATCAGTAAATGATGAAACGTATATACAATGAGTAACAAATGACATAAGTGCATATGCATTGAAGTATTGAATATACAGAATGAGTACAAATCATATTGAAAAATGAGAAAAGTGCACAGGCACTGAAGTTCAGTGGAAAACATATTAACACCTAACATAAGTGCACATGCACTGTAGTTCAGAACATATCATTAAAATAAAAATGTATATACAATATAAAAGACAAGAGTGTACATATACTGTACTTCAGAACAAATCGAAAAATGTCTTTAGCATTTTCGCAATAAATAATCATAATGGCAAAAAAATCATGTCCAAAGTGCACACGCACTGAAAAATGTCTTTAGCATTTTCACAACAAATAAACATAATGGCAAAACATCATGTCGACCAGTGCCACAAGTGTACTCGCACTGGAGTTCAACAAATCGAAAAATGTATAACCTATGAACATAAATGATGTTACCAAAAAAAAATTTTTTCTTTATGTGACAAGAATCAGGATAGGAAACGGAAGGATTGCATCATGGTTGTAGCACTTTAGATTGCACACAGCTGTTCTGAAAGTCCATATCTTTCCACCGAAGTACAACACCAAGTGACACAACTTGAAGTTCTTTTCCCATCAGAATTTATCAGTGTAGCCAAGACACTGAACTGTCGTAGTAATGTTCCATGTTTTCATTTTGGCAGTACATTAGGTACACCAAACAGTGGGACCATAATAACGTCTTCATCGCTCACGGTGGTGGACAGCATGACGTGTCAACACCACGCTCTTACAAGGCACACCAACGTAGAATTAGTGCAAAACCAAAGATAGTGCTCCATGATCACTGGGATAAACAGGACAAAATGGACATTGCAGTAATTCAGGGTAGTTAGATCATGAGGTGAAGGACATCAAGTCACATAATATTGACAATTACAGACTTCATTAGTAGTTTGTGGCATTCATAGCCCAGTTATTGAACATTTCTGTACCAAGTATGTAGTATTACAGAAAAATGTTCATTAATTGTTTTACATAGAATCAGTAGTCTTCTTTTCCTAGTTACAAAGTATAGCATGGTTAATTAATCATTTGTCATTCCAATAGTATTAATCATTAGCCTTTTCCTAATTATAAAGCATTATTAAACAGTCACATTCCTTTCCAGTTGCAAAGTATAATTAAGAATCATTAACCTTCTCCTAATTACAGTTAATTAATCATTTGTCGTTAATTAATCATTTGTCATTCCAATAGTAAGAATCATTAGTCTTCTCCTAATTACAAAGCATTATTAAACAGTAATTAAGATTCATTAGCCTTCTAATTACAAAGCATAGCATCATTTGTCATTTCAATATAGTAAGAATCATATTCTTTTCCGGTTACAAAGTATAGCATAGTTAATTAATTATGTGTCAGTTAATTAATCATTTGTCATTTCAATAGTAATAATCATTAGCTTTCTCCTAATTACAAAGCATAATTAAACAGTAGCATAGTTAATTAATTATGTGTCATTCCAATCTAGTAAGAATCATTAGCCTTCTCCTAATTACAAAGCATTATTAAACAGTCACATTCATTTCCAATAACAAAGTATGAACATTGAAAACAAGAGCTAATTAATGGCATAATTAATAACAATTCATCGAGTGACATTAATTATTGGCACTCAGTGGCCAGCAAGTATTGAATAGAATCATCATTCAGTATTATTCAGATTATTACGAAGTCATTATTAAAAATCAGTTAATTACAGTCATAGCATTAATAATCATGGGCATTATAAGTAGTCTCATTACAATAAACAGTGGCAGTTATTAGGTAGTGACAAAGCATTATCTTAAATATATACTTTTTTTTTTTTTTTTTTGTTAGCAATGCATTGCGTTGGGATCGATAATTAATTGCTGAGGCATAACACTATTTGCTTTTGACCTATTGCTGCAAATGAGGATAGTAACGTCATTCGTCATGAGTCAGCTGTAGCAAGGTTATGTAATAAGGCAGTATATATGATCACATTTATAAATGATAAACACAAATGGGTAATAAAAAAAATGCAAGTACTAGAACAGGTATAATAACTAACAGGTTTAGTAAGTATCATGAAAAGCTTGTCCTGGAAAAAATACAAAATGGATTATTGACCTGAAAGAAGAAACGCACACTATGCTGAAAAGTAGTGAACTTCGAATTAACAGGCAGTGAAGTGTGTATAAAAATGTGTTCCATAGCTGTCCTTTCCAAAACTTTCTGTCATCCTACTATGCAATGTAACACCTGCTGTCAAAGCAAACTGCAACAAATACTTAAATAACTATGTAGCATAAATACATAACTTCAACACTATCCTCATCTGTAAAGAAAAAACTTCATTATCAATCACTTCATTATCCACATTATCATAACTTCATTATTATCATCACCTGTAAAGAAAAACTTCATTATTCATAATACCATTTCCTTCGTCATTATTCATCAGTATTCATTATCATCTGCAAAAAATCACTTCATTACTCATTATACAACTATTCCTTATCTCTAGCATATTTCATCACTAAAACTAAGATGTGTAGTTCAGTCTGACAGCCTGCATCAATCACCTTGTATTCTGAAAGAAAAAATTAGTTAAGACTGCTATTCTATGATGAGTATAGTATATTCTTGTTAATGCTTGTTAATCCTGATCCATTTACTCTTCCTCATAAAGTTATTGCATCTTCTTTCGTTTATTCCGTAGGTGAAATTCCCCATTTCTGTTGAATTTATCTCTTACACGCATCATTTCTTTCTGAAATTGATGAACAAAGATTAATGTCTTGCATTTAAATCCTATACCCACTAAATAATGACTGGTTTATGGTGACACAATTAACCATACAGCATAACATGACAGAAAACGTAATACGTCAAAGACATTGACAGTGTTCAGATGCAAAAATGTACACAGAATAATACGATGCAGCAGCAAAAATGTAAAGCAGTCACGATGTTGAGATGTCATAAGGCAAAAAAAAAAAATGTCAAAGTCAACTGCTGTGTGTTATATCTTAACTATTTCACAGTGCATATAAACAAAACTGGAATACAATCGTACATAAAAAGACAAATGTGACGTTCGTTGTGTTCAGCTTGTATGTAGTGTAGTTAATAGAGGCGAGAATTAAAGACTTTAATGGAGAGAGAATTTGATAAAATTAATACGTCATTACATAGAATTGCATAATTATTCATAAAATACGTAAGTTCATCTGGAAAAATATGCACAGTCTGATGTGTAACAACAAGAAAAGCGACCTGCTAACCTTACCTTGCCGGGCACTTGCCAAGAAAAAATACGATAATCATCAGTAATTAGTCAGGTGAATATAATTGCATTAGTAAATGGCATCATAGTGTGTTGAATCATAAAGTGTCTTCACTCAATAAACGGTTTAATGTTCGAGATATGGTGATTGCCTTTCGATTTTCTGGTTCTCAAAGTTTCGACGTGTACAACATTGGGGTGAGGGATGCTGCGAATCCGATATGGACCTGCGTACAGAAGTTCAAATTTACTGCACTTACCCTTTAATTTGCCGTATAAACAGTGCGTACGTACTAATATCTTCTGTCCAACGTGAAAGTCTCGGCGTCTACAAACCTGTTTTTGCTGTCTTCTCCGGCGCTCTGCGGCACGTTTGATGTTGTTCAGCGCAATGTCAATTATTTCGTGGTGTCTTAGTCGCCGACATTTGGGGAATTTTACTAATTCTTTAATTTTGTTTGGTGGTTCAACGTTTCTCAGTATAACAGACGGAGATAGCATAGTGGATTCATTTGGAATGGAATTAATTACATCTTGGAATGAGAGTATGTGTGTATCCCAATCAATATGTCTTTTGTGGCAGTATATTCTACACAGTTTACCAATTTCTTTCATTACTCTTTCACAGGGGTTCGAAGAAGCGTGGTACTTGGATATATAAATCGGAGAAATGTTTCTGGCTCGTAACATGCGTGTCCATACGCTACTACGAAATTGAGATCCATTGTCGGAAATTACTTTCATCACATGCCCTACATGAAATAGAAAATTTTTTACAAATGCTTTCGAAACAGTTTTAGCAGTAGCTTTGCGTAATGGAGTGAAAGTAACAAATTTTGAAGTGAGCTCAACAGCGACAAAGATGCAGCAAAAACCTCTGTTAGTTCTGGGAATCGGACCAAAAATATCTACTGCGGCCATATGTCTTAATTTAACAGGTATAATGGGATATAAAGGAGGAATATGTGAAGTGGTGTCTGATTTAGCTTTCTGGCAAATTTTACAAGACGCTAAAACTCGTCGTATACGTTTCTCCATGTTGGCAAAATAACAGTTCTGTCTCAGTATAAGAAAACATTTTCGTGCTCCGTAATGTGCGTAACTTAAATGAGTACACCAGATTAATTTGTTGACCAGTTCGTCAGGAATGCATAATAACCAATTGTTGCTGTCAGGATGAGAGCGGCGAAACAGAATGTCATTGCGTACAGTGTAGTGGTTCCTAATCGTAACATTATTCTTATCTTGCCAAAGGTGTTTAATTTCTTTCCACACATTGTCTTTATTTTGTTCTTGTGCTATGTCCTGTAATGACGATGAAATAAAATTTTCAAATGCAACTTGCTGAATGTACATGACACTGAAATTTGTTTTGCAGAAGTTGGTTGCTACGTCTTGCTGATTGTTGCCAAGAGAACGCGATAGTGCGTTTGCTATAACATTTTGTGTGCCGGGAATGTGGACAATTGTAAAATTAAATTCTTGTAAATATAGTTTCCATCTGCTTAATCTATCGTGCGTGAATTTGGCCGAAAGTAAAAATTGTATTGCTCTGTGGTCTGTGTAAACAGTGGTATGTCTGCCATAAAGAAAGTGCCTAAATCTCGTGAAAGCCCATACAACACATAATGTTTCAAGTTCTGTAACAGAATAATTTCGCTCAGCAGGTGACAGAATGCGACTCGCAAATGCGATGTTTTTAATTACTATTGAACCATCTTCTTCAATTTCCTGGAAAATATGTACGCCTAAAGCGGTGTTAGAACTGTCGGTCGCAATGGAAAAATTTCTGTTAAGATCTGGGTGCGATAAAAGTGGAGCATTCAACAAAGCATGTTTCAGGTTCACAAATTCAGAATGTGCTTGCTTATCCCAAGACCAAATAGTGTTTTTACCTGTTAATTGGCGTAATCTGGGTGTGTCTAAAGCCGAGTGATGAATAAATTTGCGAAAAAAGTTAATTAAGCCCAAAAAACTGCGTAGTTGTTTCTTCGTCGTAGGAACAGTAATGTCACGTAGAGCTTGAAGTTTTTCCGGATCAGGCGCAATGCCTTCTGCTGAAATTACGTGTCCAAGAAATTTTATGGAAGTTTTGCCAAAGTGTGATTTACTGAGGTTAACTGTGAGTCCTTGTGCATGAAAAGTTTGCAACAGTTGTTCTAAAATCACATTGTGTTCAGACCAGTTAGCTTCTGCGATAAGAATGTCGTCTACATACGTCGTAATTCTGTCTTTAAGTTCTGTCGGAAGTATTGTGTTCAAACCGCGAATAAAAGCTGCAGAAGAAATAGTTAAGCCGAATGGTAATTTGCAAAATTGATAACAGTCGCCAAAACAGAGAAAAGCTGTATATTTTCTGCAATTTGGATGAAGTTGAATTTGCCAAAATCCCGATTTCAAATCTAGTGTAGAATAAATAGTAGTACCGTGAAATTTCTGTAAAAGTTCCTCTAATGTCTGTGGTCGATCTGTTTCATTAATAATAATGTCATTAATGTGACGTGAATCAAGTACAAGGCGAAGTGAGCCATCTTTCTTCTTAACAATATGTAACGGGTTTATGTACGGACTAACTGCCGGTTCTATAATTCCTTGATCAAGCATATCCTGCAATTCTTTTTTAACTTGTTCTCTATGAATATACGGAATAGGATAATGCTTTGCTTTAAATGTGTCGTGCGGTTTGACTTGAAATTCATACATAAAACCGGACATAGTACCAGGAATGTTGTCAAAAACTGGAGCTTGCTGTAAAAGAATTTTGTGTAATTGCGTTCGTTCGTCGTCTGTAGTTGCACTGCTATCTTTAACCTTATCAGAAATCAACTGCATTACGTCGTAGTCAGCTTCGTCTGGAGTGTTATAATTGTGTACGTACGTATCCGTGAACAATGTGGGATTACAGTCTATGTTACGTGTTGCGGAAATGACCTCTGTACGGTTGATTGTTTGTTCTTCCGCAGATAATGAGTGCTGAAATTCTAAAGCAAGTTGTACATTTTCATCCTTTAACATTAAATAAAAATTCTGAAAATCAATAACTGCGTCGTGTTGTACCAGAAAATTCGTACCTAAAATTACGTCTGTCGTCAATAAAGGAACAATCCAAAAATTTGAGTCGAAAGTATGACCTCCAATACAAAATGATAAATGCGTCTGTAATTTAACGTCTACTCCTTTACTCGGTACTGCCCCTTTCACTTTTGTTTTGCCTAATGGTAATGTCGGATACGTATTCTCTTTGTTGCACTCGTTGAAAGTCTCCTCATTTATTACTGATATTGGTGATCCGGAATCAATTACTGCTGAGAATTTCGATGAACCAATTTTAATTTCGATAACAGGATGTGAAATGGTTTTGTGAATAACTGGTCTTTCCTGTAAAAGAGTGTCTCTGATGTCGTCAAAGGTAATTACATTTTCGTGAACTACATTTTGCGTGTCAAAGGTAGTGCTTGTATTATTGGAAGATGCGATCTGTACAGTATCTAGTCAGCTTCTGTCTGACGTGTTATTATTATTATGAGGATTCTGTGGCATTTCTACTATTTGAACAGTTCTATTACTTCTTCCAGACGTGTTACGCTCTGGATGGTACCTACTGTCGGGTTCATTCATGAGAATATGTTCTTGCGTATGATTTTGCTGTTGGTGAGACCGACTGTTATTATATGTACGCTGGTAATTGTGCTCTTCGTTTTTACGTCTGTCGTAATAGTCATTCCTATACGGTGTATTGCGATGGGAATTGAAATACTGTCTTCTTTGTACATAGTTGTTTTTCTGCTCCCGTGCGTTACTATTTGTTGGACCTATACGTCCACGCGGCGAAACATTAAAGCCTGGTTGACCTTGTGTATTCCATTGTTGGTTAGGTATGCTAACCGGCTGGTTTTGATGTTGTTGTTGTGAAACACCTCTATTGTTACTAAAGTGTTGTTCCCGTTGCTGAAAATTTTGACGGTATTGATAATTAGAATTTTGCCTGTTATTAAAGTTTTGGTAGTTGTCGTTCCTAAAGCGTCTGTTATCTTTCCGATTGAAATTACGTCCCTGATCATAATTGTAGTACTGTTGTTGACCTTGGTTGTTACACGAAAAGTTTTTGTTCACAAAAGAATAATCAGATTGCTGTACTTCCAAGAGCTGTAAAAGATCTCTGAATGCTGAAATGTTTTCTTTTTGCTGCCCCGTTAGAAGTGACACCGTGGTAATTTGGAAATGCATAATTGTATAAGTGCGGATTCACTGTACGGCTCACTTAGGTACTGGTTTTGTTGGACCATATGCTCAAAAAATTGCGTCACACTGGGAAAATTTGAGTTCTCGTAATTCGGCAAACTAATTAACTGATCTTTAATTCCGCGCTGTGTCGTCTTCGACCAGTACGCTGACAGAAAAGCATTCTGAAATTCCTCTACCGAGTAACATTGTCTCGCGATCGGTCTCATACGAGTTGCCGGTTCGCCTTCCAAAAAACTGCAAATAAATTCAAGTTTGTGTGTTACAGGCCAAGTCGGTGGAAGAGCAAAGCTAAATTGTTGAATCCAATCCAGTGGGTGAATCTGCGTTCTATCGTTTTTAAAAACTTTAAACTTTCTCATTGACAGAAAATGTTTGTAATCGAAATTATCATCTCTGTGTGATGGAACAGGTTCAGGATCGTAAGAGAATCTATTGAACTGTGGTTGATCAGAATCTAAGTCCCGTACTCTCTGCAGATTACCCAAATTATACGCGCTGCGTGAGTCTGACACATGTTCATAAAGTGGCGTCTGTTGTGGTATGTTATTAACTGAAATGCTTTTCATCTCTGTTACTTCTTGTTGTAAATTTGATAACTTCCTACGTAACGTGTTGTTAGATGAATCGATCTCATTAATTGTCTGCTGTAAATTTTGAAATTCAGATGTTTGGTTAAATGAAACCGGTGAAGTATCGTCTGATTTATTGTCATTAGCACTTTCGATAGCATCAATACGACTGGCCAATTCATCATATTTTTCAGTCAGTATTTTTGCCTGATCATCGGTTTTAGTGTCAGTGGCATTAATCTGTTTTTGCAATTTACGCGTAGTTTCATTCAGTTTTTTAACATCAGCTTTGATGACCTCGCAATCCTGTGTTAGTTCTAATTGTTCGCATCTGTCTGTCACTGTTTGAATATTTACTGTGTGTGTATCTGTTTTTGATTTAAGATCAGAAATTTCGTCACGTAATTCTGTGTTGGACTGTTTGATGGTATTAATTTCGTCGGACACTGCAGCAATATTATTGTCTACATACGTCTTCGCTTTCGCGAACATTTTACGTTTGTCTTCTTGTCTTTGTGCAGTGATTGTTTCCATGACCTGACGTTTGACTTTATTTTGACCCTGAATAAATTTGCGGAAACGCGTATCACTGTTTTGTATGTGAAGATTAAAGCGTTCGTCAATCTGAGTGTTCTGTTGGTCGAATTTCGCGTCGATCTTTTGATCCATTGTGCGCGAAAGTTCTGCTGTCATTGCTTTAAACTCGTCGCGCAATTGTGTAGCTTTTTCAGAGCATTGTTTAGCGACTCCGCTAATTTCGTCTCTGAGTGTTTCTGTTGCGGCTGTCTGCATTTCCCTTAATTCTTGCGCAACAGACTTAATTTCTTCGCTATTTTTTTGTGAACAAGCCTCAATTTCCGTGCGCAACTGTTCCTTAGTGTCATGACACTGCGCGGCAACGGCTCTAATTTGTTCACTAAGCTGTCTGGAATTGTCGTCTAATTTTTCATTAAGCTGTTTGTTCTGTTCCCTAAGTTGTTTGAGATCTTCGGCATTATTGTCCAGTTTTTCGTTCTGTTGTTTGACCTGTTCATTAAGTTGTCTAAAATTTTCGTTCTGTTCACTAAGTTGTTGTTTGAGTTTTTCGTTATCTTGTTTGTTCTGTTCTTTAAGTTGTCTGAAATCTTCACTCTGTTGTTGTAGCAATCTTACCATAATTTGTTCAAAGCCAAAGTTAGCGTTTATACTCTCTGAGCTGTTTAGTGGTGGATCTGGAACTCTCTCGCTTACTGTAACCATTTGGTTATTCTGAGATTTACAAAAAGGTTTGTCAGTCGGATGTACACTGTCTGACATTATTTCGGAATTAAATAGATCCGTCGTACTTTGAGTATCCTGTTCATTTTCATTAGACAAATTTGTCTGTGCGTTACTTGAGTTTTCCAAATCGGGTGTGTTAAGCTGGGCAGCGCTCATTACAATAGAGCGTCCCGCGT
This sequence comes from Schistocerca serialis cubense, assembly GCF_023864345.2. Lineage (NCBI taxonomy): Eukaryota > Metazoa > Arthropoda > Insecta > Orthoptera > Acrididae > Schistocerca > Schistocerca serialis. The sequence goes on from NC_064643.1 coordinate 604,593,089, forward strand.
CATCAATTGTCGTCAAATTAACAGACGAAACAATTGAGTTCGTTCGTTCATCATTAAGACAAAAGTCATCATTAGTAGTTGTAATACACTGATTGTTAGTGCACGCAGGATTGTCATCATTACGCTGCGTATCACAATTACTATCGGTTACGTTGTTTAAGTCGGTAATTTCATTCACAATACTTCGCGATACACTATTCACAGTCTTTCGCGGCATTTTTATAATAGTCACAATTATTCACAAAACAATAAGCACAAATGCAAAAACAACACACAAATACAACAGAGCAACGAATTGCCGTTGACCTGTAGAAAGAAAGTCACAAAATTAGTAAAAGCGTAGCGCCAAATCCTAATTATATCTAAGCAAATAAGAGCAGATATCTGACTGTTTTTCAAAAGATTCTCAACGAAATACGATCCTGGACTGGGTGTCGCCAAGTGTAACCTCCCCACAAAAATTTTAAAAGAAATAAATGACAATAATACTTAATACAAATGGGAGCCGAGTGTAACCTCCCCACAATAATTTTGAAAAAGTATGGACAATATTATTTAAGAATGCTAATGGACATTGCTCTAAGCGTAACCTGCCCACAATGAAATGTACTGACAATGACAACAAAAATGTGAAATTCGCAATCTGACTCAAATATAAATTCCTCACAAAAAATTAAAGTCCATTCAGTGATAAGAAAACTCAATTAAACCGAAATATCGGTCTTTGGCCCTGTGTAAAACAATCAGAATTAAAGTCTTACCTCAGAATAACTGGATGTCAAATTTCTGCTCTTTTTCGTGCGCACGGCTTGGAGGAACTGCATTGCAAATAATAATATTCCTTTTTTTTGTGATTTTACTGAAATTTTTCTTTAACGGAAGTGGAATGAAAGGGGAAGTGCAATTAAATCTTTAGTTCAATAAAAATTAAATTTTTTGAAAAAATGCTTTTGAAATAAAAATTATTATTGGGGCATTTGTTGGAAATTAATTACAATAAATAAATTTTTACATTATCTAATGATTATATTAATTAACAGTATACCTCATTCAGCATCTTGACCAGTGTTGCCGACCGCCTACATCACACAACCGCATTGGGCTGCTACTACTGACCGACCGCTCTGCATGACGACTATTAGCGTACTGCACTACATGACGACTAGTAGCGAACTGCACTGCACGACTACTACTGACTGACTGCTCGTAACTAAATCGAGCTTCAGACTGCCACGACTACAGACAGAGTACTGCTCTGCATAACGACAACTAGCGAACTGCTCGCAACACTCGCGCGGTCAAGCGCATACTCTCTGGTCAGAGACGCTGCAATGCCTCGCCATCGCTGCTGCGTTACATACGTGTTTCACAGGTGATTCAAAAATATTTCTGTTTGCTGATGACACCACCTTGGTAGTGAAGGATCTTGTGTGTAGTATTGAAACATTATCAAATAATGTAGTTCATGATATAAGTTCGTGGCTTGTGGAAAATAATTTGATGCTAAATCACAGTAAGACTCAGTTTTTACAGTTTCTAACCCACAATTCAACAAGAACTGACATTTTAATCAGACAGAATGGGCATGTTATAAGCGAGACGGAACAGTTCAAGTTCCTAGGCGTACGGATAGATAGTAAGCTGTTGTGGAAAGCCCATGTTCAGGATCTTGTTCAGAAACTAAATGCCGCTTTATTTACCATTAGAACAGTATCTGAAATAAGTGACATTTCAACACGAAAAGTAGTATACTTCGCATATTTTCATACGCTTATGTCATATGGTATTATTTTTTGGGGTAATTCTTCTGATTCAAAAAGGGTATTTTTGGCTCAAAAACGGGCTGTTCGAGCTATGTATGGTGTAAGTTCGAAAACCTCTTGTCGACCCCTATTCAATAGTCTGGGAATTTTGACATTGCCCTCATAGTATGTATTTTCTTTAATGTCTTTTGTTGTTAGCAATATTAGCTTATTCCCAAGAGTTAGCAGCTTTCACTCAGTTAATACTAGGCAGAAATCAAATCTGCATGTGGAATGCACTTCCTTGACTCTTGTGCAGAAAGGAGTGCAGTATTCTGCTGCATCCATTTTCAATAAGCTACCACAAGAACTCAAAAATCTTAGCAGTAGCCCAAACACTTTTAAGTCTAAACTGAAGAGTTTCCTCATGGCTCACTCCTTCTATTCTGTCGAGGAGCTCCTGGAAGAGCTAAAAAATTAAGCAAATTCCAGTGTTACATTCTTGATTTTCTTTATTTAAACTAACGACTTGTCGCCTGAATATGTTTCTTATATTTCATTTTATCTGTTTCTACAATCGTGTTATAATTTCATGTATTGACTCGTTCCATGACCATGGAGACTTCTCCTAAATGTGGTCCCACGGAACAACAAATAAATAAATACATAAAAATAAATAAAGCGTGATGGTACGCATTTCTCCTCCTTACACGAGGCATCACAACAACGTTTCACCAGGCAACGCCGGTCAAACTTTCCTCATGTCAGCACGTTGTAGGTGTCGCCACCGGCGCCAACCTTGTGTGAATGCTCTGAAAAGTTAATCATTTGCATATCACAGCATCTTCTTCCTGTCGGTTAAATTTCGCGTCTGTAGCACGTCATCTTCGTGGTGTAGCAATTTTAATGGCCAGTGGTGTATACTGTTCTGTTTCCTGATGACACTACCTTGGTAGTAAAGGATGTTGTGTGCAACATTGGCTTGGTTCAAAATAGTGCAGTACATGACTTAAGTTCATGGCTTGTAGAAAATAAACTAACGGTAAATCACAGTAAGACTCAGTTTTTACAGTTTCTAACAGACAATTCAATAAAACCTGACGTTTTGTAAGTAAGCTGTTTATGTTTTCTTATTGGGAACATTACGTAGCGCTCTGTATGAAAATCACTGGCTGTGCTGTGTGCAGTCTGTGGCTAGTTTGCATTGTTGTCTGCCATTGTAGTGTTGGGCAGCTGGATGTGAACAGCGCGTAGCGTTGCGCAGTTGGAGGTGAGCCGCCAGCAGTGGTGGATGTGGGGAGAGAAATGGCGGAGTTTTGAAATTTGTAAGACTGGATGTCATGAACTGCTATATACATTATGACTTTTGAACACTATTGAGGTAAATACATTGTCTGTTCTCTATCAAAATCTTTCATTTGCTAACTATGCCTATTAGTAGTTAGTGCCTTCAGTAGTTTGAATCTTTTATTTAGCTGGCAGTAGTGGCGCTCGCTGTATTGCAGTAGTTCGAGTAACCAAGATTTTTGTGAGGCAAGTGATTTGTGAAGGGTATTCGTTAATGTTAGTCAGGGCCATTCTTTTGTAGGGATTATTGAAAGTCAGATTCCGTTGCGCTAAAAATATTGTGTGTCAGTTCAAACACAATCATGTATAATTGTTCAGAGGGGAAGTTTCAGTTTTAATTTCACAGAACAGGCATTTGATTTGCGAAACTGAACAGTTCAATTTTCTAGGTGTTCAGATAGATAGTAAGCTGTCGTGGAAAGCCCACGTTCAGGATCTTGTTCAAAGACTTAATACTGCCATATATTCCTTACTGTCATTTCTCGTTAACAATATTAGCTTATTCCCAAGAATATGCAGCTTTCACTCGGTTAATACTCGGCAGAAATCAAACCTGCATTTGGATCGTACTTCCTTAACTCTTGTGCAGAAAGGTGTGCAGTGAAGTGCTGCATCCATTTTCAATAAGCTACCACTGGAATTCAAAAATCTTAGCAGTAATCCACGCGCTTTCAAATCGAAACTGAAGAGTTTCCTCGTGGGTCACTCCTTCTATTCTGTCTAGGAGTTCCTTGAAAAATTAAACTGATTCTTATTGTATTGTTGATTGCTTTTACTTAATCTTATGGACTGACTCTTCTCGGGTTCATAAACATTTATTTTTATCTGTTGTCTGTTATTACTTTTGTGTTGTAATTTCATGTACTGACACGTTCCATGACCTTGTAGATTTGCTCCCCAATTTGGTCTTAAGGAACTTGGTGTGTAAATAAATAAATAAAAGTACATACTCCATATCTGGTACCACAACTAGTCATTTAATCTTACCTCTCGCTTTATGCTTCATGCAAGTTTGTTCAAAAATGGTTCAAATGGCTCTGAGCACTATGGGACTTAACATCTATGGTCATCAGTCCCCTAGAACGTAGAACTACTTAAACCTAACTAACCTAAGGACATCACACGACACCCAGTCATCACGAGGCAGAGAAAAATCCCTGACCCCGCCGGGAATCGAACCCGGGCGCGGGAAGCGAGAACGCTACCGCACGACCACAAGCTGCGGACGCAAGTTTGTTGCAGAGTGATGCTGTCTGTTGCAAGTCGTTCAACAGACTTCCATCTGACATTAGTTAAGAAGTTGGGAACCCCTACCAATCCTACGTAAACATTACAAGAAGTGACTAAATCGATTTCTTGAATCTGCGTAAGGACTTCCCCGAGAGCTATTTCTCAGGTAGAAATACGTCCATATGACTACAAAAATACAATTCCGCAGGTTCACGAAACCGTCCTGGGTTACACACTTTTAATTTCAAACATTAGTAGACACTCAGCTTTCCTTCACTAGCAAAGCTGCGCACAATAGGCACAGGTCCTTTCAGGGGGTGGTGTTACTTGGATGCAGGGCCTATGTGCTTTTACGGCACAGTCAAGGTATCGTTTTCATGACGTTTTGAGTAGTTTCTAAATTAGATCCCCGTTCCCATCAACAGAGGAGTCGAGAAGCCAATATGTTATACAGCACTCCGCTTAGGAATCACCTGGCGAACCATAAGTACTCCGTAATAAAACGCCTATTTCCTTTCACACCTTTTCAAAGAACAATTTGGTCTGCCGGAATTTACGAATATTTACGTAATATTGAATAGTCTTTCACCATAGTTATGGAATTATTGGTTTAACACTGCATAATCTGCTGTTTGTTTCCGTTCAGTGAATTATTTCTATAAGATTATTCTATTTCAAACATACGTTATCTCAATATAAAAACGAAATCGATGTGGATTTTACAATACATACGGAGAGGTGCCTTATCTGGCTGGTTAGTTGCAAACATCATGCACGAACTGACTCGAAGAAAAGGAAGGAAGGAAGTTTAGCGTTCAGCTTCTCATCGACGGCGAGGTCACTGAAGACGGGGCACAATTTCGGTATGCGGGAAGGAAGGGGAAACAGGCCGACCGTGTCCTTCTGAAAGGACACATCCCAGCATTTGACTGTAGCTATTTGAGGAAACCGAGGAAAACCTAAATCCAGATGACCAGACGGGGATTTGAACACCCGCCATATAGACTTAGGTTTTCCGTGGCTTCCCCAAGTCGCTTAAAGTAAATTCTGGGATGTTTCCTTTGACGAGAAAACGGCCGACATGGCACTTCGAGCTTGTGCAAGGTCTCCAGTGACCTCGTCGTTGGCGAGACAATGAATCCTATCTTCCTTTATTCTTCCTTCCTTTTCAAAGGAAGCATTCCGATATTCGCCTTAATCTATTTAGCAAAACCAGGGGAAACCTGAATGTGAATGGTGGATGGAGATTCGAACCCGAATCTTCCCAAATGTGAGTCCAGTACCGTAACCCCTGCGCCGCCTCGATGGATGTCACCGATTAAGACAAGGAATGTGTCGTGCCTGGTAACGCAAGGAGAAGGGAAATTAAAATCGTAGCACGTTCTGTTTCATCCTCTCTCCACGTGAGGTGTATGTGTCTCGTGGTTCCAGTTTTCCAGAGTTCAATGAGAACGTACTCTTCTATACAGTGATGCGAAATTATTAATCAGCAGCAACTGCTGACATTTCTTCGGTTGCCACAAAGCAGATGAAAAACCATAGTGTACAGAGGACTGTACATTGAAAGGAAGTTGAAGGTGATATTATAGAAAGGGAGGAAGAAGTAGTTGCGATGGGAGATGTAATATTGCGAGAAGAAGTTGACACACCACTGAAGGACTTCAGTCGAAATAAGGCCCCTGGAGTAGACGACATACCCCCAGAACTACTGATATCGATGGGAGAACCAGCCATGACAAAACTTTCCACATAGTGTGCAAGACGTACGAGGTGCAGGTGTACCCTCAGATTATTACATTTAATAATTAGAATTCTAAAGAACGCCGATGCTGACAGCTGTGAATATTATCGAACACTCTGTTTAATAAGTCGTGTTTGCAAAATACAGACACGACTCATTTACAGGAATGGAAAAACTGGTAGAAGCCGATTCCGGAGAAGATCAGTTTGGGTTCAGGAAAAACATAGGAATATCTGAGGCAATACTGACCCTAGACTTACCTCAGAAGAAAGGCTAAAGAAAGGCAAATTTACGTTTATAACATTTGTACACTGAGAGAAAGCTTTTGACAATGTTGACAGGAATACACTCTTTGGAATTCTAAAGGTAACAGGGTTAAAATACAGGGAGCGATAGGTTATATACAACTTTTGCAGAAACAAGACATCAGTTACAAGAGTCGAAGGGCATGGTAAACAACAAGGGAGTGAAACAGGCTGTAGGCTACACCCGACGTTATTCAGTCTGTACACTGAGCAGCCAGTAAAGGAAACCGGAGAAAAATTTGTAGAAGGAATTAGAGTTCAGGAAGAAGAAATAAAAAATTTGAGGTTTCCCGACGAGATTGTGAAACTATATCTTTAATTATTTTATTATACTAAACACTGAAGTCCCTTGGGGGAAAGAAATTACAACTACAAAGGAAATTCCATACGTACAATTACGCGCTAGCAGTAAACAATAACTAATTTCTAATCATGCGCTAATTATTCAGACTAAAAGGAAATTAGAAGATTCCAGTGAAGCATCCTCGGCTAAGAGTCGACAGGTAATACTGTGTGATTACTTATTTTTATCATTTAAACACTGACCTACAGAATTTTCCCTGACAAATACAAACTTAATCTATTCATTTATTACCCACAATACACAAGTCTAACGCCAACTGATTGCTATACGCTGACAACATGACTTCCAATAACCAAGGCCCTGAATTGCAAGAAATTCTAACAATAATAAAAATCCAAAAAATATGAAATTAAAGAAATATGAAACTACCTCAAAGTCTGTTAATTGTCTAAACGCATTTCAATCACGAACCACACAGTTTTTTTTCTATAAATCATTTTCCTCGCAGAAAATTTTCATAACACGAACTACAGCAAGCAGCAAGTACAGCCAGCGAAATAAAAAGATTCTAACTACTATAGACTAACTACTAGGAGGTATATGGTTAGCAAAAGAAAGATTTTGTTGAAGATCAAACAGTGTACTCGTATTTAGAAAATTTCACTTTATTCATGTGACATCCAGTTCCAAAAATTATATAGTTGTCAATAATTCCACTGCCCTGACATTACCAATCAAACATACGTCATCGTACATTTCCTTGCGTCTCACTTTACAGTGCATGTCCTACCAACACAGAGTCTCCACTAAGGAAAAAAACTTTTAAAAAAAACATGTCCATACACTTGTCTATCCACCCGCTAACTGCTAGTCCGTCCAACCCACAATCTCTTGCCGACGGCGCAGAGCGCTGTCAGCGATATTAACAGTCTGTAGCGCTGCCAACATACAAACAGGGTACTCACAATTGTAATTCTGTCAAAGACAGCAAAGGACTTGTAAGAGCAATTGAACGGAATGGGCAGTGTCTTGAAAGGAGGATATAAAATATACATCAACAAAAGCAAAACAACGGTAATGGGATGCAGTTGAATTAAATCAGGGATGCTGACGGCATTAGATACGGAAATGAGACACTAGATTCGAACCAAGGTCTCCTGCTCGCTAGGCAGATGCTCTGGTCACTAAGCCATCGGGTTCAGTGGTCACTGCAACAGCACGGACCACCCTGGCACGCCTTCCGTCCGACTCAAACTCTCAACTTATTCACTCACTACTGATGCAGTGACCCTGCCCATTATCCCCGTAAGAGTTTGCACGTGATGTGCATTCGCATTGAAGAAATGATTGGCTGTCTCGCCGTATATGTGTGTGGATGGGTTAGCGATCAGAGCACCTGCCCAGTAAGCAGGAGACCTCCGTTCGAATTCGGGTTCGACACGAAATTTGAACTTTCCCCATTGTAGCCGCGTGGTCTAGGGTGCCTCGCCACGGCTCGCGCGGCTCCCCCCGTCGGAGGTTCGAGTCCTCCCTCTGGCATGCTTGTGTGTGTTGTCCTTAGCGTAAGTTAGCTTAAGTTAGATTAAGTAGTGCGTAGGCCTAGGAACTGATGACCTCAGCAGTTTGGTTCCATAGGAACTTACCACCACTGTATTCCATTGATTTCTTTCAATACCCGCTCGTAGCCAATGTCTGTAATTCCTTTGTGTCTTAAGTAGCAGATGTGTTTCCTTATTAGGGTAGAAAAATAACTGATGATAGCTGAAGTACACAGGCGGTGAAATATAGATTGGCAATAGCAAGAAAAGCGTTTCAGAAGAAGAGTAATCTGTTAACATCGAATATAAATTTAAGTTTTAGAAATTCTTTCTTGATGATTTTCGTTTGGAGTGTGGCCTTGTATGAAAGTAAAACGTGAACGATAAGCTGCCCACACAAGAAGAGATCAGAAGCTTTTGAAATGTGGTGCTACAGAATAATGTTGAAAATTGGATCGATGGATCGTGTAACTAATGAGCAAGTACCGAATAGAACTGTGATAAAAAAATTGTGGCATAACTTGACACATTCTGAGACATCAAGGAATCACCAATTTGGTATTGGAGGGAAGTGTGTGAGATAAATATTGTAGGGACAGACCAAGAGCCGAATGCAACAAGCAGGTTCAAAGAGTTGTAGGTTGAAGTAGTTATGCGGAGACAAAAGGGCTTGCAAAGGATAAAGTGGCGCGGTGACCTTCATCGACCCAGTCTTCAGACTAAAAATTAGAACAATATAGCAACAATAAAGACATTTATTAGAGGCCAGAGGAGATTGTTTTACTAGTGACTGACATATTTATCTTGAAACTGAAGGCCACTACTAGTTATAAACTTTAAAAAAGAAAAATAGTACTCAACTCGATGACTGCTTGTGATATCAAGGTGAAAATTTATTTTCTTAGTAATGTCGGGCCGTGTTTTCTGGGTCAGAATTCTCCTGTTATTTAACGCCTTACATCTTACATCGAAGGTGTACTTTGTGTGACATTTTTCCAGGGACTAAATCTCTGAAATCAGTTCTGGTAGGTCTAAAAAATACTGCTGTCGTAAATTCTTCACTGAACATTTTCCATCCACAAATGAAGGACACCCAGAGGGATAACCAGCAAGTGATGTAAAGAGTACGGCGAAGGTGGTACGACGTACTCAGTCATACCCTTTTCGCATCGATTGTTCTCCGGAACATTCGCTGTTGAGCGGACTTTTTCAGACAGGACGTACAGCCTTGCTGTTTCGTTCAATAGGGTACAAGCGCAACCAGTCACTAGTCATTATTAGCCCAGTCAACGAAGACCAGAAAATATCGATTAGTGGAAAAAACCGTGTAGTTGCAAATTTTTACGCGGTGCTAGGAGGGAGTATCCTGAAAAATATACTGAAGTGCTGAATGGTGGGGACTGAGCGTTGGGTTGAGAGGTGGGGAGGAGACCCGTTTAAATGTCACTTTTTTATGTTTTTCTCGAATAGATCGAATACCGCGAATGCTGGCGAAAATGTCTCACAGTAGAAAATTAAATCAAACGAAATTTCAGAAAAAAGGCATTATTCATTTTTTTTCTCTAGGACGAGTAATTTCCGCCTTGTAGGGGATGGAAAAATCGCAGATTAGTAAAAATGTGGTTTTAATAGAATAAAATTAATGCTTATCTTTAAACGAAGTCGATCAGCAACAAGTATTAAACCTGCGTACGAGGTCTAAGTACAGTAGAGCGGTGTTTAGGGGTAGATTGTGTTCAGGGGTTGTAACACGGTTTAGGGAAGGATTTGTGGGGTAGAACCGCACGATAAGGTGGGTCGCTGAATTGTGTTCATGCGCTTCCCACCTTTATAGGGTGCAAACTGAAGAGCGAGCAGGTAACTGTCCACTCTATCTACCTCACTCCGTCACAAGAAGCAACTTCAGGGTGTCACCGAACGATATGTCGACCCTCCACCGTGTGCCTTATGAATCGCAGGCAACGCAGTGCAGACACGTGCCTCCAGGGTGTTTATTTTCCACGAAGTGCCTTGACACTACATGGAATGCAGGTATGCGTTGCTAATGAGACTAACGCAAGAAAAGGTTACGGAAAAAATCCACGTAAATCTCTGCATACCGTCCTACACTGCTAGAGGGGAAATTGATTGGCTCTGAGCACTATGGGACTTAACATCTATGGTCATCAGTCCCCTAGAACTTAGAACTACTTAAACCTAACTAACCTAAGGACAGCACACAACACCCAGCCATCACGAGGCAGAGAAAATCCCTGACCCCGCCGGGAATCGAACCCGGGAACCCGGGCGTGGGAAGCGAGAACGCTACCGCACGACCACGAGATGCGGGCGGGGAAATTGATTCTCAGTCGTCCTACACAGCAGCTGTAGTGTTCTTCCGGTAAAGGCAACTGCCCCCACTGCGAGCGCTACTCGATTTTCAGTTTACAGAGAGATTATATCTCCCTAGCATTTCATATCCAGTTCTCTTATGTTAACAGACAAAATAATTTCACTGAGCTCGTATTTATATAGTGGAGTTAATTTCAGTTTATTAAATCGGTCGTTATTTTCAGTTGTTAATTCGGCTATTTTTTTAAAAATTCAATAGCTGGAGCTGTCAGCTATCTACCGCACTGGAGAACCTGTCCCAGTGTAACACAGTGTCAATATGTATTCGACAATGTCATTGTCTCCAGTGTCACTGGAATACTTTCCACAACTTAAGAGGTATAAAATGCATCACTCCGGTCTTATCTCTTCCAACATCAAGACAGATCAGCTGCTTAAATTGCATCCCTTCTACAACAGAAACGGGTCACCTTGGTGTTACAGAGCTTCAGACATTCCAACGTAAGTCAAGCAATGCACTACAGCAGATTACTGTTATAGACTTGAACATGATCAGTCCCATTTCGTCAGACATATTCACACCCATCTTGGAAGACATACTGTGGATGTGTGGTAAGCGGCCCCACTCAGTACAGCCAACTCTACAGATATAAAGGGTGGTCCATTGATCGTGACAGGGCCAAATACGTCACGAAATAAGCGTCAAACGAAAAAACTACAAAGAACGAAACTTGTCTAGCTTGAAGGGGGAAACCAGATGGCGCTATGGTTAGCCCGCTAGATGGCGCTGTCATAGGTCAAACGGATATCAACTCCGTTATTTTAAATAGGAACCCCCATTTTTTATTACATATTCGTGTAGTAAGTAAAGAAATATGAATGTTTTAGTTGGACCACTTTTTTTCGCTTTGTGATAGATGGCGCTGTAATTGTCGCAAACATATGGCCCACGATTTTAGACGAACAGTTGGTAACAGGTAGGTTTTTTAAATTAAAATACAGAACGTGGGTACTTTTGAACTTTTTATTTCGGTTGTTCCAATGTGACACATGTACCTTTGTGAACTTATCACTTCTGAGAACGCATGCTGTTACAGCGTTATTACCTGTAAATACCACATTACTGCAATAAATGCTCAAAATGATGTCCGTCAACCTCAATGCATTTGGAAATACGTGTAACGACATTCCTCTCAACAGCGGGTAGTTCGCCTTCCGTAATGTTCGCACATGCATTGACAATGCGCCGACGCATTTTGTCAGGCGTTGTCAGTGGATCACGATAGCAAATATCCTTCAACTTTCCCCACAGAAAGAAATCCGGGGACGTCAGATTCGGTGAACGTGCGGGCCATGGTATGACGTTTCGACGACCAATCCACCTGTCATGAAATATGGTATTCAATACCGCTTCAACCACACGCGAGCTATGTGCCGGACATCCATCAAGTTGGAAGTACATCGCCATTCCGTCATGCAGTGAAACATCTTGTAGTAACATCGGTAGAACATTACGTAGGAAATCAGCGTACATTGAACCATTAAGATTGCAATCGATAAAATGGGGGCCAATTATCCTTCTCCCATAGTTCCCCACCATACATTAACCCGCCAAGGTCGCTGATGTTCCACTTGTCGCAGCCATCGTGAATTTTCCGTTGCCCAATAGTGCATATTATGTCGGTTTACGTTACCGCTGTTGGTGAATGACGCTTCGTCTCTAAATAGAACGCGTGCAAAAAATCTGTCATCGTCCCGTAATTTCTCTTGTGCCTAGTGGCAGAACTGTACTCGACGTTCAAATTCGTCTCCATGCAATTCCTGGTGCATAGGAATATGGTACGGGTGCAATCGATGTTGAAGTAGCCTTCTCAATACCAACGTTTTTGAGATTCCCGGTTCTCGCGCGATTTGTCTGCTACTGATGTGCGGATTAGCCGCGACAGCAGCTAAAACACCTACTTGGGCATCATCATTTGTTGCAGGTCGTGGTTGATGTTTCACATGTAGCTGAACACTTCCTGTTTCCTTCAATAACGTAACTCTCCGGCGAACGGTCCGGATATTTGGATGATGTCGTCCAGGATACCGAGCAGCTTACATAGCACACGCCCGTTGGGCATCTTGATCACAATAGCCATACATCAACACGATATCGACCTTTTCCGCAACTGGTAAACGGTCCATTTTAACATGGGTAATGTATCACGAAGCAAATACCGTCCGCACTGGCGGAATGTTACGTGATACGACGTACTTATACGTTCGTGACTATTACAGCGCCACCTATCACAAAGCGAAAAAAGTGGTCCAACTAAAACATTCATATTCTTTACGTACTACACGAATATGTAATAAAAACGGGGGTTCCTATTTTAAAAAATGCAGTTGACATCCGTTTGACCTATGGCAGCGCTATCTAGCGGGCCAACCATAGCGCCATCTGGTTTCCCCCTTCAAGGTAGACGAGTTTCGTTCTTTGTAGTTTTTTCGTTTGATGCGTATTTCGTGAGATGTTTGGCCCGGTCACTGTCAATGGACCACCTTGAATAGTGGAGTTAATTTAAGTTTATTAAGTCGGTGGTTATTTTCAGTTGTTAATTGAGCCATTATGTTCAAATGGTTCAAATGCCTCTGAGCACTATGGGACTTAACTTCTAAGGTCATCAGTCTCCTAGAACTTAGAACTACTTAAACCTAACTAACCTAAGGACATCACACACATCCATGCCCGAGGCAGGATTCGAACCTGCGACTGTAGCAGTCGCGCGGTTTCGAATTGTAGCGCCTAGAACCGCTCGGCCACTCTGGCCGGCTATTCAGGGTCAACTGCCACTTTTTGCACCACACAAATACCTTATCTAAATCATTTTGCAAGTCGTTTTGATCACCTGATGACAAGACGGTAAATAACAGCATCATCTGCAAACAATCAAAGACGGCTACTCAGTCTCCTACGTCGTTAATATACCGTATATCAGGAACAATAGATGGCCTATAACACTTCCTTGAGGAACGCCGGATATTACTTCTGTTTTACTCGAGGACTTTCTGTCTATTACTACGAACTGTGACCTTTCTGACAGCAAATCACGAATCCAGTCGCACAACTGAGGCGATATTCTATAGGCACGCAGTTTGATTAGAAGACGCTTGTGAGGAACTGTGTCGAAAGCCTTCTGGAATCTAAAAATATGGAATCAATTTGACATCCCCTGTCGATAGCACTTATTACTTCATGAGTACAAAGAGCTAGTTCTGTTTTACAAAAACTATATTTTCTGAATCCGTGCGGACTATATGTCAATAAATCGTTTTCTTCGAGATACTTCACAATGTTCGAATACAGTATATGTTCTAAAACCCTACTGCAAATCGACGTTAGTGGTATAGGCCTGTAATTCAGCGGATTACTTCTACTTCCCTATTTAGGTATTGGTGTGACTTGAGCAATTTTCCAATGTTTAGGTACGGATCTTTCTGAGAGCGAGTGGTTCTCCATAATTGCTAAATATGGAGCTATTTTATCAGCATACTCTGAGAGGAATCTGACTCGTATACAATCTGAACCGGAGGCCTTGCCTTTATTAAGTGATTTAAGCTGCTTTGTTACACGGAGGATATCTACTTCTAGGTTTCTCATCTTAGCAGTTGTTCTTGATTGGAATTCAGGGATATTTACTTCGTCTTCTTTGGTGAAGGAGTTTCGGAAAACCTTGTTCAATAACTCTAGTTTAGTGGCACTGTCATCAGTGACTTCACCGTTGTTATTGTGCAGTGAGGTACTGATTGCGTCTTACCACTGATGTGCTTTATGTATAACCAGAATAGCAGTGAACCCCCTTCGATTTACATATAGTTTCACCGCAGCTGGATCTGCATGGAGTCTGTTCCTTCTGAGGAACGGACACACTTTGCATTCAAACAATCTCTCTAAATGGCAGCAATTCTTAGACAGAAAAGATTATCTAGCCCACCAGGCACGCAATTAACAACAAGAGAAGTGAAATAACTTTCTGGCCATTTATTAATACACCAAAAAGGGACTACAACGTAATTACACGGCGTTGCAATAAGCTGTCAACGATAGACAGCAGCAAGATGTCACATTTACCAGTCCAGTCCCTTTCCCAACAACTCCACAAAGGTCACTGACATCACCACACTTGCAAATTTGACACTTCTCAGCCATTGTTTACAAGAATGTACTTTACATAAAAGTCAGCTTGCGAGAAGTACACATTTCGTAAACTGAAAATAGTTCCACTGTATAAACACGTGGCAAGTGAAGTTATTTTGTAGTTCATGGTGAAGGAAGGAGTTAGTAAATCATATCTGCATTCTATGTAGTGTTAACGCATTTTGTCGGAAATAACCCCCCCCCCCCCCCCAAGTCTATTGTGCACTGTCGCCAGTGATTAAGAAGGCAAGCTGTGGAGGGTTGGTATAAGCAAATAGCGTATAAAGATAATAGCGGGAACTTTCACAGGAATGCGTTAGTCCCGTATGAGAGAACGTACAACTATGACATTTAGCGGTGCCACATGATACTATTATTTTTATCGTCTGTTAGCATGTAATACCTTGTATGAAATACAAGTATGAGATGCCTTGGATTTGGCTCTAGTACATAAAGCAGTGTGTGTTTACTGAATCATAGGTTGAGAATTGTGGCATAACGATTGTCAGAGACCTGGGGGTGATAGACTACATCACGTTTTCCACTTGTCGTCTTACATAAGTTATTTGATGACGTCTGCAAAGTTTTCTGGATTTCGACATTCTTTTATGATGACCGAGATGCGGAAAACTTGTTTATTTTATTTACATGTACTTAATCAGCACGGCAAGGTATTCGTTGGCCGCGCAACCGCTACGGTCGCAGGTTCGAATCCTGCTTCGGGCATGGATGTGTGTGACATCCTTAGGTTAGTAAGGTTTAAGTAGTTCTAAGTTCTAGGAGACAGAAGTTAAGTCCCATAGTGCTCAGAGCCATTTGAACCATTTATTCGTTGGCCAGTAAGAGGAAACAATTTTCGCAAACACCCTCCACAGCTGACACTGTAGCCCACTTCACCTTGAATGTCGGCGACCGATCCTTGTTACTCCGCTTCCTCTTCTCTTTTTCTTTTCTTTGGACTTCATCTGAAATTACTTTCCTTTCTGTCGGGCAAAGCTCAAGAAACAGAACCAGGTCAAATACTGAAACGAGGACCAAAAAAGTGATATGTAACAGCAATAATGTAACAAATCAATGAACAGGTTTTAAAATACCGCTATTTTATGTCTTTGCAAATAATACTTAGCCCTGGCTTAGTGAATTCTTGTTTCTTAAGTCCTTCTCTACAAAATGACAGGAGCATACTGCACGACTCCTTTTTGAATGTTGTGGACTATCTTTTCTAAATATTTCATCAAGACCTACTCTTCTACTACGAATAAGCCGATGTGTAATTTAAAATAAGAAAAACCAAGTTGCAAATAATATCGTTCTCAATTATGCGAAGCAAAACTAACTCACCAAGAGACACTAACCTCCAATTAATATTCATACTTACATTTATTTATTCCGTGGGAATCCGTAGAAAGATATTGTGCCACTTTGTTGCCAGTAATTATTGCATCCATATGTGGCACAAATAATACCTCTATCAGCCATTTTCAGCTCGTAAATGAACTGAAAGTGTCTTTCAACAGAGCTTTCGTCTTCTTGTTTACATACGTGAGGCTGTTAGTATTCTTTTCCAGCCACCAGAGTATGCTGCAATCGCTGTCACGCTCTAGCGGGCAGATTTTCCTTTTCCGCTATTTGCTTGTGAAGTACTCCGTGGTTGCTTCTTGTGACGTAGTGGGGTAGACATAGTGAGGAATTTTTAATTCGCGGACCTATGATGAGGGGAAGTGCATGAACACAGTCCGGTGACATACCGTCCCTCATTATTCTACCGCACACATACCGCCCTCCCCCCCCCCCCCTCCCCTCCTCACTCCACCCTGTTACATTCCTAGAACACAGTTCACAATCTGTAGGGTGTGGTCATGTGGTGATTCCCGGAGGCGCACAGGGAAACTGCGGTCCTTGGGTGTGGAAGAGGCACACCTCGCGCAACGGACCCCTGTGTCGCCACGCTGAGCAGCGACCGCACATCGTACAGGTCGGAGATGGTTGCCTCTGCTGTGAGTATTGCGGAGAGGGAGATTTAAAAATAATCCGATCTTCACACTTATCTAAGATCCTAACGGTACATTTCTGGACGTTCTTTACCTACTCTACCATATCTAGGAGTCTGTAATAGGAGTTTTGGAGCGTACTGTGTTCAAGGTGCGTGAGAAAAGTAATGAGACTGATTTTTAATCTCCCAAAATTTTTACTTTTTTTTCAAACAACAATAGTGTGCCCTTCAATGCAGATGCCTTAGGCAGCTATACAATGTCACAATTGTTGTTCCTTGTTTTCGCAGCAGTGCTGAAAGGCTTCGGCTGGTGGGGCCCTTCACATCACGTTCTTTTGAATGTTCTCCAGGATCCAAAATCACGTTCTTCTAAGACGTTCTTCAATTTCCGGAAAAGAAAAAAGTCACAAGGCTGAAGATCGGACGAATGGGGGGAGGGGAGGTTCAAATGGCTCTGAGCACTATGGGACTCAACTGCTGAGGTCATTAGTCCCCTAGAACTTAGAACTAGTTAAACCTAACTAACCTAAGGACATCACACACATCCATGCCCGAGGCAGGATTCGAACCTGCGACCGTAGCGGTCTCGCGGTTCCAGACGGCAGCGCCAGAACCGCGCGGCCACTTCGGCCGGCGGGGAGGGGAGGGGGGGGGGGGGGGGGTTGTGGAACAATAGGAATGCCTTTTGAGGTCAAAAATTCCGTGATGGAAGTGGGCGTGTGACATGGGGCGTCGGCATTATGCAGCATTCACTTGTCTGCAGTGTCCGGTTTCGCTCGATTCATCCTTTTCCAGAGACTGTCAAGGACATCTTTTTCATTAAACTCTTGGGTGACAATTTGTCCTGGAGGACTACATTCCTTATGCACGATTTCTGTGAATAAAGCATAGCAGTACTGTTTTGATCTTTGATTTGCTCATTCGAGGTTTTTTTCAAAAAATGGTTCAAATGGCTCTGAGCACTTTGAGACTTAACAGCTCAGGTCATCAGTCCCCTACAACTTAGAACTACTTACCGTAGCGTTCGCGCGGTTCCGGGTTGAAGTGTCTTGATCTGTTCGGCCACACCGGCCGGCGAGGTTTTTTCAGTCAGGCAGATGTCTCAGTGTGCCACTTCTCACATCGCCGCATTGTTTCAGAATCGCATTAAAAAATTCGGCATTCATCACGTGTAATCACACGGCTGAACCATTCGTGGTCATTGGGAATCCTCTCAAGCAGATCGACGAACAAGTTTCTTCGATTGTCCTTCTGCTCAGTTGTGAAGGTTTTGGACACCATTTTGGCACAAATATTTCGCATGTGCGAAAGGTCAGTCAAAATTTGATGTACAATGAAAATGTTTGACAGGTCACCCATCATCCTTATTATTAAACATATGTCTGATCTCACAACAGCACGCACACGTTCGACGTTTTCATCGGTTTTTGAAATTGGAAGCTCTCTCTCAGCGAGATTCATCTTCAACGTATTCCCGGCCTTCCAGAAATGATTTGTGTCAGCGAAAAACTTGCGCTCTTGATAAGGTAAGTCCCCTAGGCCTGTTTCAACTTATCCAAGATCACACTCACGGATTCCCCAAGTTTAACACAAAACTTGATGGCATGGCGTTGCTCTAAATTCCGCTATTCCATTTCAGTAACACAAACACACACACACACACACACACACACACACACACACACACACACACACACACACAGCTTCACCGATGGCGTTCTCAAAAGTCGCCTGATGGCTGTACGTAGCTGAAATTCGTACTCAGCGTCTGCACGACGGGTGATCCTCCAAACATTCTAGCATATAATAGGCTAGTTCAATTGAACAGAAAGAAACTACATGCATGATATAGAAAATTCCCCAGTATATGAAAGTTCCTGGCAGATTGAAACTGTGTGCCGGACCGAGACTCGAACTCGGAACCTTTGCCTTTAGCGGGCAAGTGGACCACCAACTGAGCTACCCAAGCACGACTTATGACCCGTCCCCACAGCTTCAATTCCGCCAGTACATCGCCTCCTGCTTTCCAAACTACACACAAAATCTCCTGCGAACCTAGATTTTTATTTTTTTAAATATGCACCTTAATACGTTACAGCCACAGCTATCATCAGAACCACCAGGTCTGGATGGAATCCAAATATGGTTTTACAAACAGTACTCTACGGCAAGGCCCCTTACCTAGTCTGCATTTGTCGCGAATCTCCCGCCCAGCACGAATCCCACGAGACCGGAAAAAAGTGCAGGATAAAAGACCGGACCCGCAAAATTACAGACCAATATCCCTAACTTCTGTTTGCTGCAGAATCTTTGAACATATTCTCAGTTCGAATACAATAAACTTTCGTCAGACTGAGAAGCTTATATCCACGAATCAACATGGTTTCAGGAAGCGTCGCTCGTACGAAACATAGTTTGCCTTTTTATCACATGATATACTGCGAACTATGGATATAGGGCAACAGGCAGATTCCATATTTCTAGATTCCCGGAAAGCATTTGACACGGTGTCCTATTGCATGCTGTTAACGAAGGTACGAGCATATGGAATACGTTCACAGGTTTGTGAGTGGCTCGAAGACTTCTTAAGTGATAGAACCCAGTATGTTGTCTTCGGCGACGAGTGTTCATCAGAGAAAAGGATAATGTCAGGAGTGCTCCAGAGAAGTGTGACAGAACCGCTGTTGTTCTCTGTATGCAAAAATGGTTTGGCAAGCAGAGTGGGCAACAACCTGTGGTTGTCTGCTGACGAAGCTTTAGTGTACGGTAAGGTGTCGAAGATGAGTGACTGCAGGAAGATACAAGACGACATAGACAAAATTTCTAGTTGGTCTGATGCTTTGGTAGCTAGCTGTAAATGTAGAAAAATGTAAGTTAATGCGGATAAGTACGTAATGTTCAGATACAGTTTTACAAGTGTCCTGCTTGACACAGTCAAGCCGTTTAAATATCTGGGCGTAACTTTGCAAAGCGATATGTATGAGAATTGAGATGGGGAAGGCGAATGGTCGACTTCGGTTTATCGGGAGAATTTTAGTAAAGACTGGTTCATCTGTAAGGAAACTGCATATAGGACGCTGGTGCGACCTATTCTTGAGTACTGCTCGAGTGCTTGGGAACCGTACCAGGTCAGATTGAAGAAAGACATCGAAGCAGTTCAGAAGCGGGCTGCTACATTTATTACCGGTAGGTTCGAACAATGTGTGTTACGGAGATGTGTTTCGCGAAATCAAATGGGAATCCCTGACTGCGGACTCGTGCAATGATTTTGTCATTTATGCACATACCTACCATTGTCTCCTCTGTTGTAATTCGGTTTCAACAGTACTTTATACAAAAAAAGTGAAAACAATGTTTCATCAGGAATTTTCGATTCGGAACCGTATTGGTGCGCAAAATCATGAACCACTTCCCCCATGCAGCCGTTGGGAGACTTACAGCTTAACGTGAAAGTACGAAGCAGAGTCAATATACACAAAACATTTGCTCAAGAGAAAATCGTTTCAATTGCAGGAAGTATTCACGGACCAAGGAGGAGCCGAATTTTGAACAGTCAAGTCACGTAATTAGAGTACTCTTGGGAATGGTTTGCAAATAATAAATAATTATGATTGAATTATGTTTCATTTGAATGTACTATATACAAAACCTTACGATTCTCTAAACGATGCGATCTTTTAAGTAATTTGGAGCCGGTTAAATTGTTTGGAAATAGTCGGTTTGGTGACGCAACGATCGCTCGCCGTCGTTTCCAAGTTACGACGTACATCGTGCGAGCCTGCAGTTTGTAGTGATGACGAAGTCAGATTGTTATTACCATTAGCATGTAAAACTTGCCTTGCATTGAAACCTAACATAAAACACGGTTTTCTGTCACCCAGCTTTTCCACTCTCCAACAACCACGTCTGTGCCTCTAATCCAGTTTCACGAAGGTAAAATGTATGCAATTAATTCAAAGGAGCCGACGAAGCAGGACAATTCTATTTCATTTATTCTTAAGCCTACGTTTTCAAGATTTTATTATTCTCTTGCTGTCATCAATGTGATGCGACCTTGTTTCGTGAACGTTTCACTTCAGATTCTAAAACATTTAAAAATCCACATCGATCGGTTACGGCACACCAACATGTAGAAAAAAGGTCTGGTACGGAACTTTAACTGTTTGCTATGTTAAGCAGCAATGACGGTTGATTTCTGTATCCCCACGAATAATTGCAAATAAATGTTGAAAGAAAACGGTAATTGTAATTTATTAAACTTGGGAACTGTAGGTTACTTTGTAATAGCCAGTCTTTGGTGACTCGTGGGCCTGATTCACACAGCTACTGAAGCTCGCATGCTTCCTCGTCACGTGACATGGCAGCAGCACTCCGAGCACAAATACAGAACTATAGCGTCCGGACGTTGTGTTTAGGGGGTAAAGCACCTAAACGAATGGCACCCCTTTCCCGGCACGCCACGGCAACAAATTATGCCTTAAATAAGCAATTATGAGAGTACATTCACTTTATGTTCACCCCATCTTCAAATGTTTACATTCATTTACGTTTCGTGGACACTATTTCTATACGTACGGTATTTTGCAATACCAGTCTTAAAAACTTAAGTTAAAAATTCTGCAAAACCATTAGTAAAGAAACAATGTTCATAACACCCACATAAACGCAGAAATCTGAAGTTGGAATGCCAGGCACCTTGAAATGTCACATTGGAAACACAAACGCCTATAAAAGCAACTGATTGCAGATAATTCATTATAAATTACCTTAGATGTCAACAGTAGCAGTGTTCTATTACGTCCACCACAGACAAGAATTATTAATTTTAATACGAGAAAGAAAAGTAAAACAAAATACAGCAATGGGATTGACACAGTCATCGAGAAATTAAAATTAAGTTTGCGATTATTGGCCACAGGCACGTCATTCGAGTCTTTGAACTAACAAATAAATACTATTAGCAAGTATTTTTTAGATATTTGTCAAAAATACATTTGCTGATTACTCACGTTGGCACTGACTGTTTCTGTGATACTAAATAAATTAAGGCATCATTCCTTTGTTCATTTCTAATTCTAAATCGTTTAAACTTAGCATACGTCGGCAGTATTATACAGAAGCCAAACGGAAATAAGCGAACTTTTACTGGTCTGCTATGAACTTCCCATCAAATCTACTTCCGAAAGCGCAAGCTACAAAATGCTGATCACTGCAAATCGGAGGGTGTGTTTTCTGTTACTTCTTAAATGGCAACACCGGCCTCAGCTACACTTCAAAGAGTGGTTCGTGCTTCCTGAATAACTAAATATTCTAAAGCAAAGTTCTTACTATACTTGGGCAAAGCTAAACAAAACAGAACTGTACAACCACGCACAATGCCTATACAAACGACTAGCAGAACGCATGCGATTCATCAGATTGCCTGGTCTTTCCGCGCGATCAACGACCGATCGCTACCATCTGCCCATATACGAGCGATCTATGAAATAATCGCATGCCCATGAGATGGGTCGCTGCGATCCGTCGGTCGTGTGTGGAGCTGTTAGTAAAGTACATGAGTGTAACAAACCCATGTTGGAATGTTGGCAGTACCGAGCAACAGCTGTGCATTGTTTCGGTTACTCAAAGCGCTGGAAGTGGTCTGTGAGTTCTCGGCAGAGCACGGAGGCGTTAAAATCGATAGTTGTACGGCACGTTCGATCCGCAGTGGCCCATTACTTCCGGGAATTTATGTAAACAACCATGGCCGAGTGGTTGAGTAGAGCGTGTTGTTGAGGGGTACGAGAAAACGATGGAAGTAATTTCTGTACAAACTTTCGATTTCGAATGGATGCATCTGTCAGCCAGTGGAATGAAGAATGAGAGACGCCAGAAAGTAAGTACGTCTCGTAGGTGTTGAGCGAGCTCCGTGAAATGGAAAGAACTATGCTTTAAAGAGAAAGCTGATGAAAGGCACAGTTCAAGTAACAGTATCCAACTTTTTTAGAACGTAGGGACTAACAATTCAGGCTTTGCAAAGGTGCTGTTTAAGTTTTATGTTGTATGTTTGTTTTCATTTACAGCTATTTTTTAAATTAATTTTACGTGAGGGTTGTCGAATGTGCAAAAAATTAGAAAAATGAATTCCGCATTTAAATGTTTATAATCTCTTGGCTTACTGAAGATCGATTTAAAAAATGTGAAACGCTTTGAGGTAAATTAAGTTTTGGTTAAGAATCCAAAGAAATCTGGTTGTAATATGTTGTTACAGTTACAGAAAATGCATTCCACCTACCTTTCGATGATTTGTACTGCTGGTATGACTGTAGTTATGTGGTGTTAAAAGGTTGGTTGGCGTTTCACAAAAACATAGGTGTACGTTTTTTCCTTAAATAAAATACAGCGTTGTAACTATGGAGGCGTACTTTTGTTCAGTAATGCTATGAGTTGTGATAGTTTTCGCGGTGATTGTTAACGATGGAGAGTAAAGCGTAATACATTGAAGTAGAATATGTTGCCTTATTTGTGAACTGTCCCTTGTGCTTTGTATGTTGTATTGCTGCATGTTGTCTTTAGTCGGCACTCTGTCATTAAACGCACAGGATGGGAGTAGAGGCTAGGCTCGTCGCTTGTCATCTTGAAAAGAAACTAATAATTTTCTACTTTGGAAAGTATCAGAGGCGTTGGGCCTCAGTTGATTGTCCGATTTCTTCCTTCAGCTATAATGACAATCAAATGAAAATACCCACATTTAGTTTTTTGCAACAATACCTACGCTTTATGTAAGATAAGCTTCACAAGAAGCATATGCGACGGATTAGAGTTAACAGCTGCAAACCGGTTTAAACAAACATATGTTGCACTGTAAGTAGCATCACACTAGTTACCTGATTTCGTTTTCTCAGAAAGTAGTAATAGCTTATTAGGTAATCTAAAGGAAAAAAAATTGAAAATAGCATGGGAAGTAATGAAAGTAGTGCGTTGCACTAGTGAAAACCGCATGGTAGTTTAGTAATTTTAAAAAAAATCACTAATGAAACTCAGTAGTGTCAAGCATTGTTTGCAGCTACTTTCCGGCTGCTGCTGCTGCTGCTGCTAGCAACATTTTGCTGTTTTGTAAACAAGAAACTGCTACTAATTTGAAGAATAAAAATATTTGTTGCTTCCTGAACTTATTATCTTCTACTTTAGTGCACGTATATTTCAAAAAAAAAAATAAATAAATAAATATCCTGTCTGTAAAAACTAAGTCATGTTTACTGGCTGCTTTACAACAGACACTATAAACCCTTGTAGCTAACTACACTTTTAGTCCATCAAAATACTAATTTAAAGTATTGCAGGAAGAACACACCGGTAATTGGGTAAAAGTTTATCTTTTGAGTTAGTTGGGATCACCAATATGGTGTGCTGTGTGGTTTGAGGCGCCATGTCACGGATTGCGCGGCGCATCCCGTCGGAGGTTAGTCCTCCCTCGGGCATGGGTGTGTGTTCTTAGCGTAAAAGTAGTAAGTCGAGGGACTGATGACCTCAGCAGTTTGGTCCCTTTGTATTTCACACATTTGAACTAATTTCATACTTCGTTAGGTGGGGTCTTGTTGGATATCGTTACGCCACAGTGCATTGCTCTGAGCATTTTACAAAGCAGCAAAATCCACACGACGGTTTTCTCCTTTTATAGTTAGACGGTGCACATTAAAGATCACATGGATGTAATTTCTCAGCAACAGATCCATTGAGGATCCATTAAAACTGCTACGAGCTGTGCGGTTATCCACACTAGACAATGCTCTTACTGCTCGCTCCCCTTGACTAAATACTGTATTCAGTTTAGGTTCACAACCTCAGAAGATAAATTCATAATTCTGAAAAAGAAAATAGGGTAACATCCTTATCTTCAGGTGAGCGCAATTAGTTGATTGTAAGGGCAAAATATGAACTGAGTATTTGATTAGTTTGTGTGTGTTGGCTCCATTTTAACTTGTTATCCGACAGGACCCCAAGGAATTTTACATTGGGTGTTTCATTTAGTGTGTTCTGGTGCTAGCAGGTCAGTTTTGCTTGTTAGAAGTTGCTTAACGTGGTTCTATGCGAGATTGAAAGTTGAATTGTTAGTTTAGATCTGTTCAACCGTCATCTGAGCTGTCTGTTAAGATCGAGGCTGGACCCTTATCAGTAACCAGTATCCTTTACTGAATAGATATTTGATGTTACTGCAGTACCATTTATGTATGCTACTCTGGAAACTACTTTGAAGTGAAGTGCACGGCGCAGGGTTCTTAGCTCGGTACCATATGTCAGGGTTTCTTCTCGCTCCACTCGTGTATTGTATGTGAGAAGAATGACCGCTAAAATACTCCTGTGTGTTGTAATTAGTACAATTTTATAATTTTAACCTCACTTTCACTACAGGGAGCCGAATATGTATCTTGGTTCCTCAGATTTCAAAAACCAATATTAACTAAGTACGGTGTCATGAGATAAACAGGCTGTCTTCTGGAATTTGCGTTGCAGATTTCTCGTTTCTGTATCAAACCTGTCACCATTTGTGATGTAGGGCCTACTTACTTGTTTACGTTCAGTATCCCTTGTTTTGATATGGGTACCACACACTTGAACAATGTTCAAAGACGGGACACAGAAGTGATTTGTACTGTCTTTTGTAAACTAACAGCGTTCCCAGTATTGTCAATGAAGCTAAGTCTACTATGTCTTACCTGCGATGAGACTATGTGATCATTCCATTTCACAACCACACAAATTGTTACACCCGGGTAATGGTGTATTCTAATGGTTAGTAATTGACAATGTGACCGTAGCATACATTTTATCGTTTTGTGAATAACCCTGTACGTTTAAAAGAAGTTGTCAAGTTTGAGCTTCCTCTCTGAAAACTTAGCAGAATCTGATTGAATATTGTTGCAGCTTCTTTCAGACAGTACCTTATTATAGATAACAGCACCATCTGTTAAGTCTGAGGTTGCTATTATTGTCTGCCATGTCAGTGATAACATGAAAAGCAAGGGCCCTTTCATAGGTAATGTATTAAGTGGTACACATCCGGCTACGACTATCCAAGGTATTTTGCGTCCTGTATGGAATCATTATTTGTGGTACGGAATCTAGGGTTTTCCGGAAGGCGCTAATTACTGCATCTATTTGGTTTCCTTTGTCCATGACTTTCAAGATGTCACGCGAGAAAAGCCAAAGTTGAGTTTCGCATGATTATTTTCAAAATGCATGCTGATTTCCATAGTGTTCAAACTGTTAGATACCTCATCTGTTTAAGCCCAGGATATGTTACAGCATTTCACATTAGTCGGACGTCAGTGAGACTGGACGATATAGTTCAGTATATGACGTCCGTAACTCGTGGTGTAGTGACCAGCGTTGCAACCTCTAGATCACGGGTTCGATTCCCGGCCGGGTGGGGATTTTCTCTGCACGGGGACTGGGTGTTAATGTTGTCCTCATCATTCCATCATTCGTGAAGGTGGCTAGATTGGACTGTCAAGACTGGGTATCTGTACGGGCGCTGATGACAGCGCAGTTGAGCGCCCCACAAACCAAATACTATTATTATTCTGTTCTAGATAACTTTCCAAAAAGTTTGAAAATATCGGAGTCATGTAGGACTGGAGTTGAGGTGATTTTTTTTCTCCAGTTTCGTGAATGGGTGTTACTGAGCCATATTCTAAGTCCACCGGGAAACATGTTGTGAGTCATTGTTTAGAAAGACAGCTTAAATGTAGCACTATCTTCAGCACAACGTTGCAGTAATCTGATAGAAACATCACCAAAGGCAGCGGAATTACTACTTTCAAGCGACCTGATGAATTACGTAATCTCTTTACGGTCTGTTTTTCTGGAGCCGTCTGCTGGTGGTGTAAGCAGTGTCTGTGCAAGGAAATTTGATACATCAGCAGTTTGTTGTTCATTAGTGGGTGCAACTTTTGTGCCGTTGTGAAGTAATCACTTAATATCATCGTATGATTTGAAAGTGTCATCATTTCCGCCAAAGTTATTTTCAGTGGGCTCAGTTTTATTTGGGTCACTATTTTCGAAGTCTGATAATTTTTCAAATCTTTAACCGTATTCTTGGAGTATCGCGTTGTACGAGAACAGTAAATGATTTTCGTATTAAATGACACACGAAAATTTTACAATACGGGTGGTAATAGTTTAAAATCTTGACTGTAGCTTGTCCTCTAAATCAGGAAGAAATCTCTTCCTACCACAAGGTAATTCCGTTATGCATGCTGATACTTGATTTTACCTATATTTGTTTTAGGGGAAACAACATTCAAAGGCCTTCAGGATTAAGAAACAGCTTCAGCTGTGTACAGCTAAAGCGGCGCCTAACTCCCATGACGACTGGTCACAGCTACGGTTGCCCTGTTACAAGGTTTCCAAGAAGACTCTAAGGGCTGTAGGAATGTATCTAACAAAGAGTTAAATTTCCCATCTTCATTGTGTGCTTTGTAAATTTCATCCATCGTTCTTGCCGTTATCTGTCAGAGCGCATTGATAAAGTAATACCTGGGGAAATGCGTGATACACACTGTGGTTCCTTTCTTCTCATCGGTCTGGTTTGATGTGACCCTCCACGAATTCCTGTCCTGTGCCAACATCTCCATCTCAGAGTAGCACGAGCAGCCTACGCCTTCAGTTATTTGCTGAATCTATTCCAATCTCGGTTTTCTTCTACAGTTTACACTCTAGTACCGTATAAGTTATTCTGCTAAGTGTTAACAGATGTTCTACCATCTTGTCCCTTCCTCTTATCAGTGTTTCCCTTATATTCGTTTCCGATTCTGTGGAGCACCTCTTCATTCCTTACCTTATAAGTCCACCTAATTTTCAGTATTTTTCTGTAGCATCACATCTAAAAAGCTTAGATTCTCTTGTATCTCGGTTTTCCCACAGACCGTGTTACACTACCATATAATGCTGTGCCTTAGACGTACATTCTCAGAAACTTCTTCCTCTAATTAAGGTCTTTGTTTGATACTAGGAGACATATCTTGGTCAGAAATGAACGTTTTTGCCTGTGCTAGGCTGCTTTTTACATCCAGTTTGCTATGTCCATCATGGGTTGTTTTGCGGCCGAGCGAGGAGAATTCCTTAACTTCATGTACTTCGTGATCACCAGTACTGATAAGTTTCCAGGTTGCCACAGG
This sequence comes from Schistocerca serialis cubense, assembly GCF_023864345.2. Classification (NCBI taxonomy): domain Eukaryota; kingdom Metazoa; phylum Arthropoda; class Insecta; order Orthoptera; family Acrididae; genus Schistocerca; species Schistocerca serialis. The sequence continues at coordinate 604,620,959 of NC_064643.1, forward strand.
TTCTGGAAATCAGGAATATCAAACTTGTCAGGAAAATCAGGGAAATATGAAAAAAAGCACTGGAAAATCTCGTTTTTGTCTCGGTAGATTAGATGGTTTGTTTACTAATACGTCTTGCATCGTCACTGGTTGGGTTCAGCTGAGCATGTGCGCCGCTTCCCTACTCACTCATTACGACTGCTTCTCCCATTCCTACCACTACACTATGCTTTCAGTCAGTGCTGCCACCACTTGGGGGCCGATAGCCTAGCAGCTGCAGACGAGAGGCAGGGAGGTGTGAGTAGTAGTTTGTTTGGATCTGATTATCTGAGACTGTAGATGCAGGGGCCGGAGACGGAGGTCATGTGTGCACGAGTTGGGTCCGAGTGTGCGAATGTGTGCGTGTACTCGTTTTCTGACGAAAGCTATTTCCGAAAATTTAGTTGTGCTAGTGTGATTCTGTTCTGTGTGCCTGCCTGTCGCTCAGCGACCATCTTTATGGTGAGTTGCTACCTATCCTCATTACTATTGATTCTCAGAGTATTTGCACAAGTTAATTGTTGCATGGATTGATCACTGCGGTCCCATTTCAACTGCATGCTGTCTGTGACTCCTGAAAAGCTGGTCACACTAGTGGATTTCCACGACAGGCGAAAATCGTAGGCCATTTCTGCGGATCGGGACTGCCGATATGAAGCCCGTCGTTTCCCCCTAAAGTGCAGGCGCTGCCCCTCAGCTCTAGTCTCACCGATCAGCCTGCAGGCCGGGTCTGTTTTTGTTTGGTGTAATGCAGCCGATTTTCTTAGTTTATCCATAGATCCAGAGGTCACGGGCGATGGATTTAAGGAATTGTGACTGTCTCACTACTAGTACATAGTACAGCACCGTGTTTTGTAAACATTTTATTTACTCTAGTATATTCCGGTGCTACGAAAGTAGTTTATTTATTAGAAAGTATAGATGATAACAACAAACTTGTGCCAGTCACTGGCGGTTTGTACGCTATGTACTCAAATATTTCTCGAAAGAAAAATCACATAATTCCTGTACAATAATAGATGTGACACAGTGGACAATAACCGACAGTAATGAACATAGTAGAACCAACATTCTATCGGCGGTCACCCATTTTGTTGGTTTACACAACTTAGTTTTATTGAAAAAATAACATCGATGGTCTTAATGAAACACACACACCATTTGGCTTGCTTTCTCCTTCTAAAAACAGTTCATTACGAAAGGTGTTGTGCTACTACTAACGGCTTTGCTCACATTTGGAAACAGCACTGTTTGCAAGTTTCATTTAGATAATCTCCTCGTTTGACACTTGTTTCTTGTAGTGTAGCTGTAAAGACGGACTGTCAACTTACCTCTTTACTTACCCTTGACCTCAAAATTTGTCAGGGAAAAATGCTAAGACTTGTCTGGAAATCAGGGAATATCACTTGGGGGTTCTTGTGGCAACCCTGGTTTCTTGCTGTTGTCATTTCTGCTACTTCATCACTTAAGTCTACTTCGATTTACTCTGTGTTCTGTCCTCAGTAGACTGTTCGTTCCATCCAGCAGATCCTCCGATTGTTCGTAACTTCCACTGAGCATGGCAATGTCGTCAGCTAATCTTATCATGGATGTCCTTTCACCTTGAAGTTTAATTCCAGTCTTCCACCTTTGATTTCCATCGTTACTTCTTCGATGCATGGATTGAAAATTAGGGGGAAAAACAACGTTCTTGTTCCTACACCGTTTTAAAACCGATAACTTCTACTCACATCGTTCCCTGCCGGCTATAGTATATACTGTATATTACCCGTCTTTCCTTATAGCTTAAACCTATTTTTCTCAGGATTTCGAACATGTTGCACAATTGGACGTCGTTGAACGCTTGTTCAGAGTCGACAGATCCTTAGACCCGTGTCTGGTTTTTCCGTATTTGTGCTTCCATTATCAACCGGAAAGTCAGAATTGCTTCTCTGGTGCCTTTTACCTTTCCGAAAAGCAAAGTGGTCGTCTGACACATACGCAGTTTTCTATTCTTCTGTATTTCATTCTTGTGATAAATTTGGATGCGTGAGCTTTTAAGCAGATATTGCGATAATTCTCGCACTTGTCGGTTCTTGCAATCTCCGGAATTGTGTGGACGATATTCTTCCGGAAATGACATGGTATCGCGTCAAACTCAAACATTCTACACACCAACGTGAATCGTTGTTTCGTTGCCCCCTTCCCCAACTGATTTTAGATCTTCTGGTGGCATGTTATCTATCCCTTCTGCCTTACTCAGTACTAAGTCTTCCAAAGATCTAAATTCTGATTCTAATACTGGATCCCCTACCTTTTCTTACATCGACTCTTGGTTCTTCTTCTGTCACATCAAATACCTCCCATGCTTATGTCACCGAAGGTTGCTTTGACTTTTCTGCATGCTGATTGAGTCCTTCCGACAAGCATTTCCTTTTCGATTTCTTCACAGTTTTCATGCAGCCATTTCGTTTAAGCTTCCCTGCATGTCATACTTATTTCAGTCCTAAGTGGTGTCTTACAATACTTTTTTTTCAATTACGGTTTAGATCAAGAACCATCTTCACAGTAGGAAAAATATCTGCTGTAACAACTTCACATGGCATGCATGCTGTTTAACCAGAAATTATACGCCATTGCAGACTTGAAAACGCAAGAAAATTGACAGTAAAGGCCGTAATACAGGCGTAAGCTAGCACAAAAAAAAGTTGGAAAGATGAAAACTGTAAGAACAGTAAGCGCACAGCACCGCTGCTCAGACATAACCTGTCAGAGGTGATAGCGAAAAGTGCTAAACGAAATGAAAGACCCGAAACAACTTCACTCAGAGTATTGACTACGACGATCGCTTTGAGACTCGTCCGTTTCTCAGCTCCACAGTTCGGTGTTGCACTTACGTGCACCTTCGTCCGTCAGTCGGAGGACTATCACCAAACGTTCTATCCACTGGTAAATTTAATAACGAAGTTACATTTCCCACCCACGGAAATTTTCTGAATGAAACAATGCGCAGCGTTCCTGCATACATAGAAACGAGCGCTCAAATCTTTTCCCATGCTCGGTGCCAGAAAACGAGCATAGCCCAAAATGGCGACTGATTCTCACGCAACACAGAAAGATTCTATCTCGGTGGAGCCAGCCAACTTTGGAGGTCGTCGTCTGAAAAACATTGTGGCCTGGCCAAAACGGAAGCATTGTCCCCCTTTACGTTTATTGACGCCAGCGAACCCTTGGGGAGGGTGGTTTTTTCAGTGCCAGTTCAACCGGACCGGCTCAAAATAACAGGCTTCTGAAATAAGATTTTCAGTTTATTCCTATTACTTTTTGTAATTAAAGTAGAAATACAAGAAAAATGGAAACATTTTGACTCCCTCAGTTGCAAGATACATAGACTTAAAACATTAAATAGGCAAATAAAAGAAAACTTAGTACGTCTAGTGTTTCGTGCTTTCCTTGAAGTCATAAATGGGTGACTATTACAAAAAGTCACCAGTGTTCTCCTAATGATTCTCATTTTTCGAAACTCCGCTCAGAAGTCATGTTGGACTCGGGATTATACCACTATTCCGAGGTTGAGAATAATGAGTGCTAAAGGACAAAAACTGTGGTTGCAAGAATCTGATACAGATTATGCAGATACAGATTATGTAGTCACAGGCAGCAGACCAATTGCTATCTATTTTTATTGTAAACTACGAAAACTGCCAAGTTCCCTCCTTACATTACGTCTAAGTTTGTGGCTTCTCCCGTTTTTAAATTTTAAAGCAAATGGAGCACGGTTCTTCATTGATACACTTACTAAGGGAACTTACTTTGTGGACTTACCTCGTATATCCGTTCTGAGTATTAAAATAAATTTTTACGTGGTTTTCATTGTAATTCATGTGTCGCCCATTGAGTAACTGTGTCACATCATGATTTACCTTTTCAATATTTCGTATTCATTGATACAAAAAAGTACCATAACTTCATATAAATTTGCAGAAATACGCTTTCAGCAGACGTTTACTTTCGCGCTGTTAACACCATAATTAGTGAGGACTGTGTGCCCGTTGGCAATACTGCGAAGAAACCATTCCGCTGTTACGCATTGGCTTTTGCTTTCGTTCCTCCTTGTCGCGCTTCCCCCTCATCCCGGGAAACTAAAAACTTTACAAGGAATAGTGGCCGATGCCCATGCGTATTGTAAGTTATACTTCTAATCTGCATGGAAATGGCACGTGCACAACAGATTGTTACTCAGAAATTCAAAAATTATTAAATGTAATAGGCAAGGAGAATAATTTATTCTCCGTGGTAATACGTTAGACGCGTTCATTTCCTAAATATGGCGCAATGTTTTTTAAAATTAGCGCTTTTGTTGGTAGATTTTTGTACCTTTTAGTTAAAATTTAAATTTCTAAAATTTTGACATGAACTTAACAGGTCTGTGACTTTCCTGTTGCTAGGGAAATTAAATGTTTTATTGTAATAGTGCCATCAATCAATCTTTACTTGCAATTCAGAAAAAAATGAGTTGGTAAAGCCTATCTCTGGAATTCATTTCAACAATGTTTCGAATTTTGCACACTAGAGTACGTAACAATGAGCACGAAAAAGTCCAATGGAAATAAATTTTTTTCTCATTGATATTAATTTTCGTTTCAGTTGCCTTCAGTGACACAAAAATTTACATAACACCTCCAATCGTGTACTGAAAGTCTACTCTATGGTTAGTTAGCCGGGAATCCGCGAGGAACAGATTCCATTCTTCGTTGTTTGTCGTCTCTATCACAAAAGCGAAAGTACTGATCAGCCAAGAATAGATGGCCACTTCCTCCGACGCTTACGACAAATACGGAACTGAAATCGCAGCGCTGCCAACATATGCAGTCTAATAATGCGTGGTGCGGTATTATTTCAGTAGGTATTTCATAATGAAGTGGGCACACATTTGAAAATGAACACATATGCAACGCTCTTTAACGAAATCAGGTGATCGTTACTGCGCCCTGAGTTCACAGTGCATCAATAGTACAACGCAGGTGTGTTTGCGGCGCTGACAATAGCTCGCCTTTTCTGTTCCATACGTGTAGTATTTTGTCTCTTGTGTAGTTGTGCTACCTATTTACCCATAATTGAGTCATTGTGAGGAAGAAAGTGACCGTTCGTGTACTCATATTCCACCTAGAAAATACCCAGAAAAGGTGGCTGGACAAGATAAAAGGAAGGTAACAATTCACCGCAGCATCGCTCACAATTTTTAGACATCAGTGGTTAAAGGGTCCGGTTTTTAAGGACTGGTTTTTGCCAGACACCAATGATTCAACCAAAGCTAAGTGTGCATTTGGCCTGGGAACATCGATGGTAGCTGAAATATCTAATTTGAAAACTCGCGCCACTACAAAAAACATAAATAACAAACCTGATTCTAGTGTAAAAACGTGAACATTAACATTGCTTGGATTCCAAAAAAGTGTAGCTGCTCGAAATAAAGGACGTCCAGAAATTAAACCTGCTGCTTCTTTTTTAAGAGCATAACATTGCATTTTCGGTTGCTGACCATTTGATACCTTTATTAAAAGAAGTTGACTGATTCTAAATTAAGGAAATAGAGCTCAAACGAACTATAGTAACAGCAGTGGTAAAGAGACATGGACGGGGTCATAAAGCAGAATTAGCCTGAAAACTAAAAAAAAAAAAGAATTTGTCATGACGGACGAGACAACCGACATTTCAATGGTCAAAAGCGGCTTGCGTTGTGGTACACTATTTTGATCCAGTAATTTGTTGAAGTGGGGCCCCACAAAATTCTTAAACCATCTCAATCTCAGACAAGATGGCTTTCATTGTCAGCAGGGGCTGAAAGAGTATTAGATCAGTGGGTACGTCTATTTTTTATCGGTTGCACGACAAATCGTGCATATAAAGCCAAAGCCGATGTGCGAAATCGGGCAGTATTTATTTCTGAAACACTTAGCAACCAATTCTACAAACTTTATTTTTATTTCCTTGAATGGTCGCTCCCTTCGTTTAATAAATTGTCTGGGAATTTTAAAGCGAGAGAGTAGTTACTCACAATCTACATGAGAAAATACGCCAACACTTCCAGGAAATCCTATTGCGTTATTTACAACGCGAAAATGTCATGAGGCCAAGCCCAGATGAAATATACCCTGAAAGTCAGCGTCATCAACTCCATAACACTGAACTGTATCTTGTCAAAGTGTATGAGCTCTTAAAACATCCAGATATGGTCAGGCATCCTGCAGATACTGAACAATTCTTCTCATGTTGCGAAGATTTCTACAGAGTTGCTGCCACAGAAATGAGAAAACGATATAACGTGGAGGACCCTGTCTTGTCAAAGTTAAAAGTTCCCAAACCAGAATCGGCGCTCCCACATAATTTCAGGAGCCCTTTCCCAACACTAATACTTCTTGCTGAAGTGGTTCAGCTTGTAATTACACCAGATGATCAAGCAAAAAAAAAAGACGATCAATGGAGACCTGAAGGGTTGAATGAAATTAGTGAGCCAGATAAGTTTTGTGATCTTTTACTGAAAACTGAAGATTTTTCTGAGCTGACGCTTTTTGCTCAAACTGCACTGTCCTTACCTCTTACAAATACTGAATGCGAGCGGATTTTCAGTAGGGTTAATTTGACAAAAACAGGCATAAGAAAATGGCTAACTGTGGGAAGTGTGAACGGCACACTTCTTACTGCAGAGAGCGTAAAAGGACCAACACGTACTGGAAATTGCGTCAATTTTGAACCAACAAGACATGTATAGCCGTATGACTAGGGAAAAATTATACAACAGCGTAAATAAGAACGATGTCAGTGAGGCTGGAGATGTACCTGATACTTTATTTGGAGACACAAACTAAGACTTGAAAATACCACAAAAAATTTCATAGTTGTATGGAAATGTAAGTTCGATGGCGCCACAGTTAGGTGATCTGTGGCGGTGTCGTGACCTCATTCGCACGTCTAATGGCAGACCAGGAACGAAAAACGCTTCAACGTCGCCAAACATTTGTCAAAGCAACAAAGAGATTTCTCCCGCCAATGAGAGGGGAATATTTCCAGTCAGCTAATAACACAGTTAACTAAAGTGCCTTCAAGATCGTCTAAATAATTCATGTACTTGTGTAATTTTATAAACTAATAACCTAATGGTTATATCTCGTGATGAAATTATTAGTGCGCATTCTAAAGTAGCCTCAATGTATAATGCGCGTTAGCGAATCCATGGAGAAGAAATAAAAACTTTGAGGTTCGCTGATGACATTGTAATTCTGTCAGAGACAGCAAAGGACTTGGAAGAGCAGTTGAACGGAGTGGACAGTGTCTTGAAAGGAGGATATAAGATGAACATCAACAAAAGAGGATATAAGATGAACATCAACAAAAGCAAAACGAAGATAATGGAATGTAGTCGAATTAAGTCGGGTGATGCTGAGGGAATTCGATTAGGAAATGAGACACTTAAAGTAGTAAAGGAGTTCTGCTATTTGGGGAGCAAAATAACTGATGATAGATTTAAGTGTCAGGAAGTCATTTCTGAAAGTATTTGTATGGAGTGTAGCCATGTATGGAAGTGAAACATGGACGATAAATAGTTTGGACAAGAAGAGAATAGAAGCATTCGAAATGTGGTGCTACAGAAGAATGCTGAAGATTAGATGGGTAGATCACATAACTAATGAGGAAGTATTGAATGGGATTGGGGAGAAGAGAAGTTTGTGGCACAACTTGACCAGAAGACGGGATCGGTTGGTAGGACATGTTCTGAGGCATAAAGAGATCACCAATTTAGTATTGGAGGGCAGCGTGGAGGGTAAAAATCGTAGAGGGAGACCAAGAGATGAATACACTAAGCAGATTCAGAAGGATGTAGATTGCAGTAGGTACTGGGAGATGAAGAAGCTTGCACAGGATAGAGTAGCATGGGGAGCTGCATCAAACCAGTCTTAGGACTGAAGACAACAACAACAACAACAACAGCAGCGAATCTTTGTTACTTCCGAGAGTGAAATAAAATTATGTAACGGTTGTTAATCGATATTAACCATTCACACATTCCAGTACGTCTCATCTCACCGCCTCTACCCAACCCCCGGGCGCAAACAGCAGAGACGAGTAATGTGTCCAGAATTTGGGTTTAAAATTATGGCCACCGTAACGTTTTATTTGTTAAATTCAAAATTTTTAAATTTACAAATGCCTGCTAAATTCACACTCATTTAATGCCATATTTTTGGTTTTATAACATTTTAAATACTTGATAAATGTAAGAGGTTTGAGAGCCAAAGTACGATATTTTTAATTGTTTATGTACGAGGAAAAAGCTTTGTGGTTGGCAACCCTGATATTTGCCACCACTAACTCGTTAGCGCTGTTGCTGCGAACACCTGGTCTTGTGCGCGACGTGTTGTGTAAATTGCGTTGCCTTAGTGTCTGTTATTCGTCTGTTTCCATTGCGTGTGTGTGACAAATTACTGCAGTGGCTTTGGGTTGTCCATACAAAATGTCCGAAAATAAAAGGCGGGGCCGTCCTAGAATCCACAGTCTGAAACCATCTTTGATGAAACTCGGACAGGAAATATTATGCGAGGACAATACCGTGAATACGTCTGCATCGTAAGACAATAGTTTGAGGTGGGAAAGGACAATGGAGACCCTCTTTATTTCCATTAATAAGGTAGTAGAGAGACCACAGGATTAAGAGAAACTGAATAACTGTTATAAATATAGGCAAAGAACAGAATGAAAAACTGAATACTGATTCCAGACCATCAAATCTTGATTCAGAACCGTAAAGTCTGGGAACTCCGGGGGAAAAAAAACGATGCGCCGAGAAACGTGTGACAAATCGTAATTCTTTCGAACAGGATGCAATTCGCAGACATTTTTATGCATAAAATCACCGTAGAGGGCATCCAACGTTACGAAAACTGCTTGTAACGCTTAAAGAAGCTGGTCTTTTTGTTGTCATCTGGCCGTAAGCTGCTCTTGGAACAAGGTACTGCTGCATGCCGATGCGGATTATTGCGACAGGTAAAAACATTGCTTTCGATGATCTAGTGTGGTTCGATGAAGCATGGGTGAATTCTGGTCATACGCTGGAGACAGGTTGGTCTGACGGATCGCAAGAAGGAATGGCAGTACCTGTTGGTAAAGGAAGCACACTCACTTTTTTCGCAGATACAGCCTGTGGGTTTGTTTCCGCCCGTCTACACATTTTCAACCTCGCATTTTCATGGGGAAATGAAGTACCCAACCTCTTTACGATGCTTTGAAAATTCGCTGTTACGAATGTGGAGAAATCTTCGTGCATTGTTACTGACAATGCGCCGTACCACACTGTTGTAAAGGACACAGCCCCAATGACCTCTTCTAGAAAAGAAATCCCACAGTGGTTACGACGAAATTATATAAAATTCGATGCAGGAATAAAGTGGAACTACTAGAACTTAGCTTAACGTAAGCCACGACACCCGACATGCGTTGTAGACGAAGTTGCCAACAAGCATGGACATTCTATAATTAAATTACCGGTCCATCATTGTCACTTTCATGCTATATAGCTTGGGCCTGTATCAAAGGGTACATAGAACATCAAAACAAGAAATTAATGCTTTTGGTAGATGAAAGACACTTATATGATGTTTCTGAAGTAACTGTGGAAAACTTCAGCAATGTTGTAGCGCATACAAAAGGTATTGTGCAGGAAGCATGACAACCGATGTGTATTGGAAAATAGTGTTTACAAACTAATTATTGCCGTCGAGAAGTCATCTGAAAGTTCGCGACACAGATATAAGTGGCATTTTCCAAGGAACACTTCGACTGGTAGTAAGTTCCAAAAAAAAAAAAGTAGCTTTTGGAGGAGGAGGAGGAGGTGGTGGTGGTGGTGGTGGTGGTTTCGTTGTCTTGGTATTTTTGAGTTTCACGATTTGGTGCGAAGTTCATGGCACAAGACGAAAATGTAACAGTAACCTTCTCCCCCTCCCCCTCTTATGTAAGTCATGTCAGCACTTCAACAGCACCGCGCTAGCAGAAGCTTGCGCACAGCAGCAGATGTAGGGTGACCATACTTCCCGATTAATCGGGATTGTCCCGTCTTTTGAGGCTCGAAAATTTGTCCCGACTCCGTTTTTAAAACAAGCAATTTGTCCCGATTTTCAAGGGTCATTTTCAGACATTTACAAAGTGGTTAAAATATTTTCTGAGTGTCGATTTTATAAACTATCAATTGAAACTGACATCCCGTAAGTTGGTACCCCTGATGATGTACAGCTTAAGCTTTATTATTGCGTACTCTTATTTCTTTGCTTTTGCTTGCCATTGTTGTCAGCACTCAGTATCAGTTTCGTGAAGTGCTAGCACTTCGTGGCGATGCCGAAACGAAAATCAAAGTTTTCGGAAAAGCTTCAGAGGAAATTTCCTTGCTTCACTGCTACAAACAATGAGTGTTCAGCAAAATGTAACGTATGTAACTGTGCTGTATCCGTCTCATGGTGGTGCTACAGATCTTTAGCATCGTATGGAATCAGAGAAACACAGGAAGAATCTTAGATCGGCAGTTTCCTCGCAAATACACAGGAACAGAAAAACGTAGCTGCAGCAGAAGGAGCCCTGTCATTCCATGATATTAAACACCACCAAAGCTATCGTTCTAATGACTGCAGTGTTCAACTAAACAAAAAAAAAATTTCCTGATTCTAAGATTGCAGAAAATGTTTCGTGTTGAAGAACAAAGTGTGAAGCAATTATCAACAATGTTACAGCTCCGCATTCCCAGAAACAGGTAATAGCTGCTGTAACCAGTGCAAAATACTTTCCAATGTCTACTGATGCTAGCAACCATGGGCATCAGAAAATTTTTCCTGTGATAGTTCAGTATTTTTCTGTAAGTGAGGGTGGACTGCAGACGAAATTGCTTGATCGTGATGAATTGCAGAACGAAAAGTCCGAAACAATTTCCAATTATCTTACTCATGTTATATAGTCATTCAGTATAATCTCAAAGTGTATTACATTTGGTGCAGACAATACTAACTGTAATTTTGGGGGCTTAATGAAGAAAGAGGATATTAATGTTTTCACACATCTGAAAGGAAAAATTAAACTCTAACATTGTTGGCATAGGTTGTCCAGCACATGTTCATAACATACTTCCAAGTGCTTGTGATGTTTTACCTGTTGACATTGACTGCATTGTCATGAAGTTTTACAACCCTTTTCATATTTTTTTTCTGTTCGTGTTGCAGAACTCACTGAATTCTGTGAATTTGTTGGTGTCACTTACAGAAACAGGGTGTATACGACCCGGGACAACCGGGAAAAACCTGGGAATTTTTTCATTCGGGAGAAACCCGGGAATTTTTCGGAATTCCGGGAATTTTTCATTGTTTTAGCTTTCAGTTAAATTTTTGTAATTTTGACTGCAGAATTGATTCTCTAGCAAAGAATGTTATTGTTTCCTGCTACTGGAGAATGATACTGCAGCAATAAAATATAAACGAGAAGGAAAAAAAATAAATCTTTAGTGACAAAGGAAAAGTGCAATATACAACAACAAAACACCGTGCACGCACAAGCGTGTGCAAATAGCAAAAATATGTCAAAGGTCGTCGGGCGCGGACTGTAATTCTTCGCAACAATAAACTGCTTGCTATGAGCATGACGTCACGACTGTTCACATTAGGTTCGTTTGACCAGTTGCCAGCGGTCTGTTGCGCATGCGCATTTGACCGCGTATAAGCAGTACCTTCTCCCGTCTCCCACTACTTGAAGTTTGGCTGTTAGCTGTATCGGTAGTAGCAGCAAGCAGCCAGATGCAAACGAGAAAAAATTTTTCTCGCGTGCCATAGCTGCCAGATTCGCGCTTTCACAGAGTTGTCTGAGTTGTAGTGGGGAAGGGGCTAGTCTCCACGTGACCCGTGTTTACGTTAAGTGATTTCGGTGCTTCTCTTCGTGTACAGCTCCCACGTCAAATGAAAACAAAACGGATTTCTGTGGCCGGGAGCTATCAAGTGAATTAAAATACATTCACATAATTACGGAGGGCAAAAATATATTATTAATTTCAATTTTCTGATTTTATTTTATTTCCAAGTTAGGAGCAGTCAAGCATTAATCGCCTTGCAGAACAATGAAGTTATTTTTGCAAGTTCACTAAAGAAATTTGGCTTTATTAATCTTTCCGCTGAGGAAATCATTTTATTTGAAACGAAGTGTTTCATTCTACAGTATTGGCTAATTCCAACTGTTCGCTGAATTTCAAGTGCAATTTCAAGTGCACGTTATCATCTTCTGCCATGTATGGCATTATGCCATAATAAAGAACCAAAAATGAGATCGTAGAGTACTGGTACTCCAAGAAAATTTACATCCCAAAAACCACACTGAAAAGCTTAATATCAGATGGGACCTACTTCATTGTGAATCTGGAAAAAGCCAATTTACACTTCAAGCCTTATTATGCATTTTAGTATGGTTCACGAAATTCCAATGCTCTTTGGAGTATTCTCTGATGCCCTGTTTCTTTTATGCTGTAATGTAAGCTCTCTTAGTGCGTTATACACACGAACATGCGGGCATCCTACACCACTGCAGTTGCACACGCACAATGCCTGTTTTCTGGCGCTCTCTGGCAACTGGTAAATTGAACCTATTTCTAACAGTCTCTGGATAGTACTGCGAACGGTGGTTAGAAAAGCGTTACTTTCAAAGTAAATTTCTTTTTACGCAAGATGGAATAAGCTACGTGTGAGAAAGTGGGATGGATATCTAAATCACAGCGTTCGAAACTGAACAGTTTGAGAACCAGCCACTTACAAGAATTTTGAGCCGAGACATTTATGTCATAATTTTAAATTTACTGGCACAGTTGTGTGATGTATCTTAAAGTATAACACACGCAAGAGAGATCAATATTACATGTGAAAGCTCAACTTCTGTTGTAGCGTGTTAATCTTAGAGACCAATATAATATGTGAAAGCTTAGCTTTTCTTGTAGATATACGGTACTGTGTACATTAATGTAAACCGTTAACTTTTCCTCTTGTGTGTTCGCGCAATGTAACCAGTGATCTTGCTATTGGCTGACTATAACACGTGACCTATGCTCTGAATAGCTGTCATCGGCTGGCGAGATCTCGTGGTTTGAGATACGACTCGCTTACAAAAGGACATCGCAACCTCGGTTTCAACGCTCTGGAAACTAACGCGCTGTGTTTGGTGCAATTCGAATTTATGCTTTCGTAATACGAAAATATGCAGCGTATATGTTGCTGCAAATCAAAGGTCCTTCCAAAACTTCTCATTTTTTTAACTAAAAGTCTCTCCATACTTCTCTCCCCCGTCTTTTCTTTTTTTTCCCGGAAGTTCTACGCGATTGTATAAAACGTTAACCATTCAAAGGATTGATAAGTTTTGCAGTTCCGAGGGAAAATCTACTGAAAACCTACTGTCACTTAGCACGGAAAAAGTGTATATTCGCCCGGGAAAAAAGGATATTTTTTAAACGGGATATCCGGGAGTTTTATTTCCTTGTCCTCGTATACACCCTGAAAAATTTACTTTCCTTTTCCAAAACAAGGTGGCTTTCATTGTTGTCAGCCATAGAAAGGATCTTGAAAATGTATGAACCTTTGAAATCTTACTTTTTGTCACAGTCTAACTCAAAGTGCCCTGCAATCTTAGTTTTTTCAGTAATCCTATAAATGAATGTTATTTACTTTTGTACCTTCACAAATGAGTGTTCTCCAACAATCCATTCTGAGCATTGAGAAACAGAATAATTCCATATGTGAAGTATTAGCAGTCTTAAATAAAGCTTTGACAAGTCTAAATTCAAGGAAACATGAACATTTTGTACCACTAAGTGTAAACAAACTGCTGAATGATTGTGACCACCAGTCTGTTAAAAAATTTGACATAGCAGTATCAACGTTTTATGTTGCTTCAGTAGACTATTTATCCTCATGGTTACAGGGAATAACTGAGTTTTCTGTATTCTTATGGATGATGCTCACAGAACAACCAGAATGGTCAGTAGTTGAAAATACTTTAATGTGGCTAAATGAAAAGGGCATTCTAGTAAATGACAGCCTCTTATTTGATGAAATAATTCATATATAGTCATTTGTAAAACAAGTGGAAACACGGTGAGCAGTGGAATCAGTTGATGCCACATGAAAAATGGTGTCAGTTTTTCAGATCTTGCCAGTGTAATGAACAGTTCAGAAAATCGCTTAATATAGTGCAGTACTTCTTTTCACTCCCTGCCCACAATACAAATGTTGAAAGAGTTTTCAGCTTACTATCGTCACAGTGGACAGATGAGAGGAATAGATTCACGGTGAGGAGCGTTTAGTGTATTTTACTGACCTGTTTAAACATCAGTAAATACAGTTGCACTGACTTCTGTTCATACCTATTAGGCCAACCTGAGTTGCTGAATGAAATTTCATCTTCGAAGAAATATGATTGCAGTGTGGAATCCACAAGACCATAAATTCCTTGTGTCCACTAAGAACTTTTTTTGTAGTGATTGTTACTGTATGTCTTTCTACATTCTGTGTTAGAAATGTTACATTTCTTAATAAGTAAATTTCTGAAACTTGAAATGTACTTCTTTCCATTTTTTCTTTGTTGGTTTTGTGTGTACACACACACACACACACACACACACACACACACACACACACACACACACACACACACACACACACACTATATATATAATCAGTGAAGGCTATATTTGCAGAGGAAGAAGAAATGTTAGCATTAAAAGTGATATTTAACGAGAAATAAAAATTGCCCCACATTTTGGCCAAGAAAATTTATGAAAGTCCCACTTTTGTCCGAAGAAAATATCTTCACCCTAAGCAGATGGCAAGATAGAGTACAGGACACGCACATTGACAGAGCCATGACGCAGGGCAACAGCTTTACCGAAGCATTTAAATTGGATAGCACTGGCTAAGCAGCTGGTCCAACTAACCTGTAGTGATGTGGGCAGTTGCAGTTCAGATAAAAAGAGAAGAGTAAAGAAACAATATAGCTTCTAATGTTGTTTAATTTTTAGAGATAATGAAATAATAATCGGTGAAACTCAAGCACTATCGTGCTCTTCGTGGGTGACGAGACGTAAAGCATAAAATGCACTCGTTGTCACCTGACATAGTATCCTAATTACAGACAAGAGTGATGAAAATTCCTTGTTAGTGATGCAAAAGCATACTTCAGAGATTTCACCGCATTGTTGATTATTGATGCCTGAGAAGGTATTAATTGCAGTCAGTCGTCTGGTAATATGTTAGCTCCTTCATCAGAATACGAGAAATACATTCAGTTCTGGAAATGACATCTGCTACCCTGATAACGAATTCCAAAAGTCACCCAGGTGCCGCATTTTGTCTTCTCCGACGTGCCGCTCTATATTCCGCCAGCGTTCGGCAGTGACGTGTGAAAAAGCTGCGTCGGTTAATTCCAGTACGTCTGTAAGCTTAACTGCCTCGTTATTTCTCGCGACGAGTCCCTTGGCTCCAGTTCAGTTGGGTTCATATTTTAATCGCTGAGTGGGAAATGTGAAAATTCCGCATTTGCATGCTGTGCTCGATACTGGGAAAATGATAGTTCTCATGTTTCTAGGAAACTTAACACTCAGATTACTGAGAGACTACACCTGTGGTATGAAACATTGGACATAGTCCAAATAGAGAATATCTGGTTTTTCATTGTTGGCCAAAAAATTAATTTTCTTAATTGAAGCAACCTTTATTAACAATCCTTCATAAAATATCGATACTGAAGGACTTCTATTTGAAATGAAAATAGACATTGTAGCATTACATGAGTATGTCCAGGACGTCATATCAACTTGAGATTTTTTACACATGGAATTCATTTCTAAATTTTATTGATTATTTACAGAGAAAAGAATTTAATTATGTAGAGCATTTAATAGGTAATGAGTTTTAATGAGAGATAAATGTTTTGACATAGCAAATAACTTTGTTGTATTATGCATGATATGTTTTCTCTTTGTAAGAACAAAAACTTCCGTGTTGCTCGAGTGCGCGATCTAGTAGTCGTGGAGTGCGGATGTGCTGTAACTTTCATGAATGGGCATAGAATTGTTAATTTACAACCCGCAGTTGATTTAAAAATTATTCTAGGGACTTCGGTGCAAACAAATCGGGCGCGAATTCTCAAATATCGGCGCGGAGTTTAAGATACGCGGCTGGATATCGAGCGTTATCGTCGCGTGTGTGTGATTCAGTAACATTAACCGCAATTTACGGACATTAGCTTGATAATAACTATCAAAGACTTATACGAGCGGCATAGTAATAGCCTTGATGCTTAAAGCAAGCGAGAAGCGTTTTACGGTCGGGATACGACAAATTTTGATCATTGCATAGTCAATTTGTTGATACGTTGCTTAGCAACTCATAACCGGACAGTGATGGAATTACTGAAACGATCTTTTAAGTATCAATGACCGCTTCACACACATCAGAAACTACTTTAACTGTGAGTGACTTCTGAATTGGATGAATTTTTTTATTTGAGCTAATTGGTATTAATAAGCTTCATTCGAGGTAGGTTGAAAATTAATGGTGTCGCGCTCATTCAGTTCAGTAGAACGATAGATAGTATTAGCTACGCTACTATTTATAGTTTTAAAAGAAAAGAAAGCATATACCTGTTTTTTCTTCGAGAAATTTTCGTACTTCAGTCATCAGTCTTCTCAAACTAGAGGCACGAGTGACGCTCCCTCACAGCACTCAGATATTGTGAACCACAAAACTCACGTGCCCCCTTCTCACCACATTTCTGCATTGAAAACCTGAGATACAGCCGCGGTACGAAGAAAGAAGAGGAATGATCAGCGAAAGAAACGGAGCAAAGAGAGAAGGGGAGTTCACAACATTTCGCGTGCAATATGTATTTAGAAACAAGACGTGCATTATTCATAAAAATGATGAACTTTACAGTTAAAAGATGTAGGTATCTCAAATTACGCGATAAAAAGATGACCAAAGCGAGACTTGAACCAGTGATACACGCGCGCCATACATCCAATGTGGAGTTTGTGACCGCTAAGTGTCATTCAATACGATCACGACGACACCCCCCGATCGACGTTAGCACTCATGATGTCACTCGCCTTCATACATGGCAGTGGTTGTTTGAAAATTCGTGACGCTAGCTCAATGGTCGTCAGTTGATTTAAATGTTATTCCCGGCTGACTCTTTATTCAATTGCTGCCACGGGGGTGAGGAGAAAGAACACATCCTGGTGATACCAGCATTATGCGTATTTAGAGATGTTCGATTAATCTGAATGGTTTGCAATGTTCCAGCGATTCTATTCGAACTCTATGCTGATGCACCGACAAGGACCAGTTTCGCAGACAAATATGCAAGAACGTAATGGATGTTCAGTTTCTCAATATAGTTCGTCGCATTCACACATTATACATCCGCTGTAAGAGCAATTTCATGCATTTTTGGTGTCCCACAACACTGGTTGGCTAAATATTATGACTATACGTTGTATACAACTTCCACAGATATTGTTTATCATGTAGTCAAGACTACGTAATGAAGCCAAACTCGTGGATAAAATTGAAATTTAGTTTGTTTGTTAATACTTTTCTTATAACTAACTAAATATGAGATATGAATCTAGATTGGAGGTGATGATCCTATCCTTCTTTTCAGTATTAGAACGGTCGATATCGTGTTCTGAATAACGCGTGTCATATAACGTCCAAATATAGACACGACCCAGGCTCTCAATTCGCCACTTAAATGTCTATTCTTCGCTCTCGAAATGTTCGATGCGATTGTCTTTCACACGCAGCCTTCAATTTAACGGAGTATGACACTGTTTTTAGTATTTTTGGTCCCCGTTAATATGTGGTAGTTAATAAGCGAACTATTTTTATGCTGGCGCGTTGTTTGTATCAGTTACCCCCGCAACCGCCCAAGGATAAGATTCTCTTAATGTTCCGCGCACACGCGTTTCACAATTTCATAAAATGCAGAAATACGTAAACTATAGCTTTCCGTTGCGTACAACTTTCGTGGGGTCCACAACCATAATAGTTTCCCAAGAGTATTTTTACCAGTTAACACAAAGTTCGAATTATGTTGTCGGAATCATTTTCACTTCACCCGAAAATAAACGTCTCTGATCACTCCGTCACACGTAATGTATTTTAAACGTGCTTGAAGAGTCTTTAAATAATCTCCTTAACGAATTTCGCATGCATCCGCATTGCATGCTACTTTGGTGGTTGTGTGTGGACTTAGGGAACTAGTGCAACGGGGAAGTTGGATGAGGTTTACTTGGCGGCCGTCCCGAACGGCAGGTCCCTATACATTGACATAACTGACATGTAAGAATCCTGACTCGGACGAAAGTGTCACTAATTGCTAAGAGAATATCTTCACTGGTAGCTAAAATTTAAAGAGCAAGAATATCTCATTTATGAAACTGCAGCGTTATCATTGTTGTTAAATCTAAGAATTTTGTTAATGATGATAATCATTCTCATTGGACTGTAAAAGAAATGTTTCCAGATACATAAGGATCTTAGTTTTTTCGTTATTCTCTTATCAGATAAAAAAGACAACTTTTTGGAGCCCAAGTTTCGTGAGGTAAAATTGCTGTTCGATTCTGCTTACTATGTTCTACGATCTTATCACTTACATAACGTTCTAAAATTGTTGAATAATAGGCAAAAGTTTGCCCGGCCCGAATAATTTTAAGAGTGGAAGGACAGATCATTGCACATGCCTAAGTTCAGAAGTGCCAGAGTTCAAAACTCTTATCGGTCTGTGGCGCCTCAGCGTGGTGTCTGCATCGTCAAATAGAAGCAATGCATGTAATAGTTAGGATACAGTGTATGCCGAGGTTCATTACAATTTAACTCGTCGAATCATTTCTTTTGAAAATCGTTATTAGAAACGGTTTAGATACAGTAACTCCACGTCGGTAGAATTACTAAAATGAGGACGGTTTTCTTGTTATGACTGGGTGTTGTGTGATGTTCTTAGGTTAGTTAGGTTTAAGTAGTACGAAGTCTAGGGGACTAATGACCATAGATGTTAAGTCCCATAGTGATCAGAGCCATTTTTTGAGGACGGTTTTACATCGGTGTCAGCAGTTGGATAGGCTGACTGAGCTGACGAGCGCTCGAATCTAACTGGAGTCCACTGTCATTTTTTTTATTTGGACCTGTGCAGGTAATATTTGAATCTTAATTCACTATAAATTGTGCAGTTGTAAGAGTTTCGGGGTTCTACATTCTTCCAAAAGATTCCGTTCTATAACCTAATCTGTAACAGTCACAGCAAAAATACTGAAAATGGATGTAGTTATTTGTAATTACTTTCTGTGGATATGGCTTTCAGTATCTGTTATTTCCAGTTTAATATTCGTTCTTCAACTACGGTACGCCTTTTTCGACCGCTACGCAAAAAGAAGAGATCGACAGCCCCTTGGTTGCTTGTCAGCTCACTGTATTGGTAGCTGTAGTATGTGTCTGATCGAATTTCACATCAACCTTTTTTTTTGCGTCGCAAATATTTCGTGCTTTGTTTACTTTTTGTTGTCAAATTAAATTTCCTTTTTTACTTTTCAATATTCTCATCAGTAAATAACTAATTCTGGGTTGCGAATTTGATGTCACATAATCTTCCTTGGAAGCTCATATATATCTGACATCCCGTAGCAAAAATAATTATCTTCGGAGGGTGATTTCATCTGAGCACTTAACACAGTTGCAAGTAGATTTGTATTTTGAAATTAATATTGTTGGCCTAATAACTATGGAGGCCTTTTAAAGAAAAATGAAATAAAACGAAGAGTGGGCTACATATAGCTTCAGTAGTTTTTCCACATGCTGTTGGCATCAACAGCAGCTTGGATCCTTGGAGACATAGAATTGACAAGTCTGTGGAAAAAGTCCTCATCCATGGCAATTTTCTCCGCTGAAGAACGAACCAAATCCCATAAGCCATTCACAGTTCGCAGAGGAGGGTCTGGTCAATTTTCTCGCAGTCTTCTTAAGTTGAGCCCATGTGCGCTATGGGATTGATCAGATGACGTTGGAGGTCACGGAAGGCACTGAATAACATTATCCCTCCTTGGAAACTAGGCATTAGTCCCAATGCAAGTGAGTAATGGATGATTATCATGTTGGTTAAACGTCCTTCGTGGTAGCAAAGTCGAGCTCCAGGGGTATTCAATTTTCAAGGAAATGTTCATAGCATTCTGAATTGAACTTGCCTTGTATAAGTTGTAAAGTTCCTGCACCCATGTAAGACATCCAGTCTCAGTATTTCACACTTAAGCGTCCGCTTCTACAACGTGTGGCCACGAAGCACGCGTTTCACCGCTGCCCATCTGTGCAGTAAACAAGAACAGGACTTTTGCTTCTCGACTCGATTGCGCGCACGTCGCAAAAAATGACTTTTCTCCAGTTAACATATTTGCAGGAACTCACAATTGCTAGTCCATCGACGGCTTGTCCGTCAGACAACGGTTCTTTGTTGAAAGTACGATGGGACCTATTCCATAGCTCTTCAATCTTCTGAGAGCAGCTCTCGTTGATCTCGGAGAATGTGAAGCTCTCCTCAATTCCCGGATGAGTGACAAAGAAGCATTCTGGACCGCCCTGACCAATTCATCATCTTGTCTCCCTGCAGACTGATGATCTTCCAGGTATTGGACGTCTCGCTACCTCACCATTATCTCGAAATCGTCTAATCCACTTCATTGCTGTGGAAGCATAAACACCATAACGACGTCCTGCCTCAGATGCAGTGACACAATTTTCAAAGAGAGCTATTATTGGCTCGCCAACATTCACATCAGCCATTTTGAAGTAGACCTGTGACCTGTGCCAATCAGCTTATAAGTTTCTCATAACTTGAAACCACACACACACACACACACAGGTTAGATAATTTTAAAATAAATCGGTTCCCGCTGTTTTTAATATTTACTTATTAATTTTTTTGTAATAAAACTTCGTTTGCATTAGGCAAACAGGTTCTAAAGGCATAAGACTTCTATAATGAGAGAAGCGAAACAGAAAACTTGCAAGGCAAAGTCTCCCGTGTTAACTCAAGTAGGCAACAAAATTACAAGAAAGTAAATGCATTGGTAACAAAAGAACTTCTGTAAAAGTAATTTTGCCCAGATGAGAGTATGTGCAGAAGAATCTTTGACAAAGTGGGTACCCTTAACGCGATTTTCATCTTCTGCCTAATGTCTTCGTATCGTTTTTCGTTCTTTTTGTTTCATCTTATTGTACCCCGTTGTTAGGACAAAGCTGATGGTGAAGTGTTCACCTGGAAGGTTACGTATGTATATACTACGAGCAGCTAACAGTTTGGAAATAAGTCGACTGATGTGAGTAAAATTAGGCGCAAGAGTTCAGAGATCTTTTGCATAATAGGTGGAGTTTTAAGTAAATTCGGAAGTATACCACTATATCCGTGGTATAGTGCCGCCGCCAGACAGTTTTAGAATGTCTATAGCTGTTTACTGCTTTTTTATGGTGTATCCATAAATAAGAGGTATGAGACAGCATCGCTGATTTTTTGGTCTATAAAGCCAAAGGCCATGTGGCCTAAAAGCTCTACACCATTGTGATGTGTCGGCCTCGGGAACGGTTTAAAATCAGATTCCAGGATGCAACAGACGCTCACGAAAGCAGGTGTGGTGCGGTTGATTAATGCCACCATTACCTGGCATGTTTTCCAACCACTTCCGGACACAGGAAGCTGTGGTCTCGTCGCTAGGTCACAATCCATTTTTCGACTTCTTTTAGTCCTTGGAATTAAACCGCGTATCATATGAACATTACAGATGCCAACACCTGAAGCTCGAAGAAAAGAGGTAACGAACGATACTGCGTAGAAACCCTAGGAGCTATAATCCGTTCATCATAAGAATAAACCTGATGTGAACATTGCAGTATGTATTCTTCCGCGTATGCTCGAACCTCATTGGATTTCCGTTCCACATGGGACTGCAGCCAAGCAGTAAAGAGTATAGTCAAGTATAATCATAAGGATACGTAAAATGCTGTATTATGTGCCCATAGATTGAGCGATCATGCGGGACAACAGCTTTACGGGCGCATTTAACGTGGACAGTACTGGCTGGTCAGCTGGTACAGCTAGCCTGCAGTGACGTGGCCAGCTGCAGGTCACACGTAAAATGAGACGAGTAGAGGAGCAATACAGCTTCGAATGTGATTTAGTTTTTAAGCAGAATGAAATAATACACTGCTAGTCTCCCACCATACGCTTATTAGACGACTAGACGAAAACTGCAACACGTTACCGTTTTTAGCTAACTTACTATTGTAATTAAAAAAGAATGATGAAAATTCCTGACCACAGGGTATTTTTTCTGCTTGAGCTGTGTTTAACGTAAGATAGTATTGAAGGATTTCACAGTGTGCTTAAATATTGAAGCCATTGAAGGTATTTCTTAGTCATCTGGCAATCTCTTAGCTCCTTTTTTTATCCGAATCCGAGAAAAACATTTCAGTTCTGCAAGTGTCACGTGCTACGTTCATAAAGAGCCTATCAACAACAGAATCCATGAAGCCAACCAGGCACAGCAATTTCTCTTCATTTATGCCGAGCCCCTCTATATCCCTCCAGCGTTCGGCAGTGACGTGTGAAAAAGCTGCGTGCGTTTAATTCCAGTACGTTTGGCAGCGTAACAGCCTTGTTACTTCTCGGGCGAAGTCCCGCCACTTGGCTCCGTATCTGTTTTGTTGGGTTCATATTGTAATGGTACAGTAGCAAGCGTAAAAATGCAGCATTTGTAAGATGTGTTCGATGCTATGAAAATGATTGATTTTTCATGTTTCTACGATACTTACCTGCCTCTCGGATACAAGACGATGGGCAGTCCAAATAAAAAGGATATGGTTTTTAATTTTCCCTTAAAAAATTAAGTTTTCTTAATCTAAGCACCTTTTATGAAGTTTTTCATAAAACATAGATAATTAAGAATTTGTATCTGAAATGGGAACAGCAATTTCGCGTCCAGTATGTAATTAGAAACAAGATGTGCATTATTCATAAAAAATTCGTTTTATAATAACGAGATGCAGGTATCTGAAAGTGAACTAGAAAAAAATAAGAGTTGAACCAACGCACGAATAACCGCAATTCGTTCACATGGCATTACGCTACCATTTTTATTCAGAAATAGTTATTACGGGGAAATAGTTACAACTTAATGAAATTGCTTATTATAGTGACGGAGGTCTAATCACCTACATTACTGGAAGCAAAGGCTTCCAGTAATGTAGGTGATTCGCAAAGGCGAAAACAAAAAATTTCTTGAAATTGATGTCCGTCGTTTGGTCGTACGTGTTTTTCATAGATCAGATTTTCTCGTTTTTCCATGTTCTGAATCGCATCGTCGAAAATCTGAGTTGGCACGACGATTCTTCTGAGAAAATTAGCGTATGTATCATAGTAATTGTTGATGCGTAGTTGCTTGTGGTACTGGTCGGAGATGTAGGTCCAAAAATCTCCTTCGTTCCTTTCTTTACTGGACAGAAGGTAAAATACAGCGTGTCCCTTTAACCAATTGACGGTATTGTTCTTAGAGCCGGGATATAGTTCTTCCGGGTATAAAAGGCACGTTAACGTTATCAAATAAGGCGGTTTTCTCTGCGTAGTTATTTTTTTCTGATTCACAACCATATGCTATTTGCAGTCCCACAGACAAATTGTTCATCTGTGTCAATCAGACTCCAAGTGGTACATAAAGGGAATGCGCCAGATGAATGGAATGTAGTCTGGAATTAGATGGAAACATCCTATTCACAAAATAATACCACAATGACCGCACTTTTGTTGGTAAATGCGGGTGGTGTATGTACCTCCAGGTATCATGCCAAGAGTGACCGACATATTTTTGTTCTATGATGTTCTTGGTCTGAAAGTTCATTAAATTTTGGTAGATTTTCTTGGCTTTGATGACATCTTTCTCGGGTGTTCCCAGTCTAACGTAGCCATATTCTACAAAGAAACGATTTAGGTTGTAAAGCTCATTTGAGATGTGGTGAACGTCAATTGGGGCGTCCGGGCTGGCCGGCGCTATTTCATTTAACAGAAATGCGGCAACACCATTGACTGACCGCTTCCACAGTTTGTTTTACAAACAAAGCTTGTGCTTCGTTATACACGTCTGTAAGATTCAATTCACCGTTGCCAGTCGGTAGTCAACGTTTGGTATTTGACTTTGAAGATGTGGCCGCGGCTGACGAAGTGGTGAAAAGCTGCCAGAATCCTGTTCAACATCCCTTGGCATTGGCAGGGCTCGCGCCACGTAATTTATTTTAGAGGATAAATAAATGTTCACGAGAGCCACTCTCTGTATCTGGTGGTGAGGACTCTTCTGTAATTAACTGTGATGGTCTGCCGGATATCCCTTGTGTGTTCCACCCCAAGACATGTCATGGTGACAGTTTTATTTATTGGTCCATGATGGGAAACTCTTAGTCCACTTCCAGTATTCGGGCACCCTTGTCGCACCGAACTTATCACTGAAATGGGCTTACTCGATTGACCGTTACCATGATTGTCGATGTTACCTTCTGCAGAATATTTGTAATACTGTCGATAAAACATTGCTGATAGTTCATGGCGCGCATGGTGTGAAAGAAATTAGCATGATCGACTCTATCGAACGCTTTCTCGAAGTCCAATGACACAATGGCGCACTTTATTTTACAGGCTGTAGCAATAGAAATAGCATCTCTGTAGTCGCGGATTGTGTGGTAAATGGACCTGTCTTTTCCTGCGCTCGATTGATATGGTCCAGTAACATGCGTTCAGTACTGATTTTAATCTTTCATTTATGGTGCGGGCAAATATTTTATACTCAAGAGTTTAGGAGAGTGATAGGCCGGAAATTAGTTACAAAGTTTCCGGCAGGATGTTTCGGGATTAGAACTATGGTTCCCTCTAGGAAGTAATGTGGGACGCCATTGGCCGGATTCACTAGTTCGTTACAGATACACTTTAATTTGGGTATCAACTGGCTTCTGGACATTTGATAAAACTCCGCCGGAATGCCGTCAGGCCCAGGAGACTTTTTTTTTCTCCCCTTCGGGCTTTGTGTTACAGCATCTGCGACTTCGATAATTTGAGTCAACCGGTTTGCTTCTAACGGGTCGAGTCTGCGTGTTAATCCCGTCATGAAGTCATTGTCCGCCGGGATGTCCGTTGTCCTATAGCCTAATAACTTTGTGAAGTATTTGCGAATTTCGTTCTTGATGTCACTTTGCTGCGTCAGTAATCTGCCGTCAGAAGATCTTAGTTCGGTTATTATTTTCCTACGTTGCCCCTTCTTCTCACTGATCACATCATATACAGATTTTTCTTCTCCTTGTGCGGCATCGTGAAGTCTTGTTATTTGATTGACCCTCCAGCTGTTTCCGTTTCAGTCCGAGTAGTTTAGCCCGAATTTTTATTTACATGTAGTTGGCAATTACGGACACATCAGATTGGTACAGGTCACGAAGGACTTGGAAGTAATACTCTACTGTCCGTATTTGCCAAACGTTTTTCTCGCGGGAGTAATTCATGAGAGATTTTCTTATCACGGGTTTCCCACACTTCATCCACCATGCCAGTGCCGAGGTAAATGAATTTGTTCTCGCACATTATTGAATATTTCATGCTATTCAGGGTCTTTTAGGTGCTCAACGTTCAACTTCCACAAGCGACGTCCCCTGTACGTTTCTTGACGTTTTAAGTTAATGGTACATACGTGTACAGCGTGAGCCGAAAAGATAGTGGGCCAAAACTCTGGAGGACGTGCGTTTTCAGGTCGACTGTTACATAGATCCTGTCGATGCGACTAGCGGAATGATTCGTAATATGGGTGAAACCTGGCAATGCACCGTTCTTGAGCTCCCAGGTGTCAGACAAGCGGAGTTCTGTAATTAACGGCTCCGAGTTCTGCACAGTTATTAAAATGTGGCGTCTGGTGTCTTAGAGACAGCACGCAATTAGTCACCTCCAAAAATATGCTCGTAGCGGACACGAAAAAGGGAAACTTTAACACCTTT
The DNA here is from genome assembly GCF_023864345.2 of Schistocerca serialis cubense. NCBI lineage: Eukaryota > Metazoa > Arthropoda > Insecta > Orthoptera > Acrididae > Schistocerca > Schistocerca serialis. The sequence goes on from NC_064643.1 coordinate 604,647,085, forward strand.
ATAAAAATCTCCTCTTCGCCTCCTGTTCCCGGGCCAGATAGTGCATAGATATTTATAAAACGCGTATGTGAATGGTGGCTGCTAGACTCTGCCAGTTCCTCGACAACTGTGATGATGATTCCGTCTTTGGCACATATCGCCTTTCCGAGGTCACGGTCTCTCCCGGGATTTAAGACTGCATTATAAACTGTGATGCCATCCAGTCTAATATCTGTAACATACCAGTATCTGCGGCGAAGAGCATATCTTGCAACTTCTTAAGATTTAATTCGCTACGGTTCTTGTTTAGATTCAACGTCCCGATTCTATAAGCTTGTAGTGAAGTCCTGATTAAGTATACAAGTCGTTACGGCCCGCTGTCGATGAAGTCTAAGGTTTTCCATGTACACGAGACAGCGTCTCGTCCCTCATTTCCTTGTCTTTCTGGATTATTTCCTCCAGGTAGGTGTGACACTTCCTTCATTTCCTCATCTGCGGGTAATTCTTCAATGTCAACTGCCCAGTTTCTCGTATCATTGCGTTGACACAGCTCTATCTCTGCCACACGTTGAGATGGAGTCATGTTCTTCGTTTCTTTGATTGGGGACTGTTTCGTTTCGCCATCCTGTTGCGTCTGCGTGTTCACTTTCCGGAAGTCGTATTTTCCCGCTGTGTGCGGGGTCTGTGGGTCTACGTCAAAATCGCTACCGACTGCGCTGCACTTTCAACGAGCGTTTATCAACTGCAGTATATACAGGAAAACTTCAAAGCCGATTACTCCGTAAATTTAAGAAAAACATTAAGAACAGCCTATTACTCGGCACTTTTTAACCGTGTACTACGGAACAGAAAACAACCTCAGCCATTTTTATTCTGCGCATTAATAGCGCTACAATTAGAGCATAACGCTGCCGAGGCTGTGACTGCACACGATTTTTGAAATAAAAACTACGTAGCTATAGTATTATTCATGGCTGTTGACACATTTGAATCCCCCTGCGGGTCCGGGGAACGAATAGGCCCGAGGTATTCCTGCCTGTCGTAAGAGGCCACTAAAAGGAGTTTCAATCATTTCGGCCTTCATTGTGATGGTCCCCATTGGGGTTTGACCTCCATTTTTCAAAATTCTACAGAAGTACGAGCCTTTTGGGGAAGGACACCTTACGTGGTGTATCACCCGTCCTCAGTGCACTAGGACCTTGGCACTCATCATCGTAACGGCGTCGTAACTGCACCCACTGTTCATCAATTTGGGCCTAAACAGCTGATGGGTTGCACAAGTTACGTCCATAGTGCGTCCCCATCTGCACCTACGATCGTGATGGACTTTCCATGGCACCCGAAATCCAGTATGGTAGCCAGCCCGTTGTGGTGGGGTGTTATGTACCCTCTAGGTTGTAGCCCCCTGACAACACAGGAAACGTACAGCCGATACCTGAGCTGCACCCTCCCCACGTAAGCCAAGGAATGGATGCCCGTCTACCTGGGGCATCAGGACTCCCGGCAATGGTCATCCTGCCAGGTGGCCTTTGCTGAGGCTGGATGGTGCCCGTGGGGAGAGACCCTGGTCGGAGTGGGTGGTATCAGGGCGGACGTTTCGCAGATGATACGTCAACACGCATCAGGTCGCTCTGCGGCCGCGTCTTCTAAGAGGAAAGGTTCTTTCTCTGTCTCTCTCTGTGTCTGGTTCTGGAACTTCTGCCTTTCCCCCTTCGCCACTCCCTGGGAGGAAGGACAGGCACGCCGGCTTGGGGCGAAATACTTCGCCCGCTATTTAGTCTGTTCTCGGACCGATGGGGGGATGTTCGCCACCTCCAAGCCCATGTTCTTTGTACAGCATATCGAGGATATCTTCGGAGAAATCGAGGCTCTTAGTAAAATGCGTTTGGGGTTCATTCTCATAAAGACCACCTCCGCTACACAGTCGGCTGCGCTCCAGGCATGCGACCGACTATGGGACATCCCAGTGTCCATTGTCCCACATCTGGCGCTCAATAGGACGCAGGGGATTATTTTCCATCGGGACCTCCTGCTGCAAACTGATGAGCTCGGGGCCAACCTGGAGCGCCATGGCGTGCATTTCGTCCAGCGCGGCCCCAAAGATCGTCGCGTCGACACTGGGGCCTTTATCCTCGCCTTCGAGGGGGATGTTCTCCCGGAGAAGGTAAAGGTGATGTGGTACTGGTGCGACCTTACGTCCCGCCTCCTATGTGATTCTTTCAATGTTTGCGCTTCGGGCACATGTCGTCACGGTGTGAAGCTGAGCCCCATTGTGAAGATTGTGGACGTCCTCTTCCTGAGTGACATACATGCACCCCACCACCTCGGTGCTTCAATTGTCCTGGCCTCCACTCCCCTAGATCTTTCGACTGCCCGGCATATCAGAAAGAGAAGCAGATACGAGAATTTAAAACTTTGGACCGTCTGTCTTACTCTGAGGCCAGGAAGAAATATGACCACCTCCATCCTGTGATGTTGACAACGTAGTTTGCTTCGGTCGTGTCCACTCCTTTCGCAGTATTCTCACCCCTATCCTGTCCCCCCTCCACCTCCTCACCCCATCCGGGGTTTATGCCTCCGCCTCCCACATCCCTCTCTTCCAAATCCTCCTCTCTCGCGGCCCCTGCCCCCTCTGGCCCAGGGGCCACCTTTCCTCCTCCTCCTCCTCCTCCTCCTCCGCCGCCGCCGCCGCCGCCGCCTCCTCCTCCTGTGAAGCTATCCTCTCCTCAGGCGTCCATTGGGGAAACGTTATGGACCCCGGCTTCCGAGGTCTGGCGTTCAAAAAAGGACTCCGAGCATGAGGACTTTCTTCGGGTCCAGCCCCCACAGCCCACCATCCCTGTGACTCATCGTTCTTCCAAGAAGGCCTCAAAGTAGTAGTCTTTATCCTCCTCTCCACGCCGGCGCGTTTCGTCTGATGCTCCATCCGACAGTCACTGCTCCCGGCCGTCCTCAGTTTCGCCGGGACGCTCTGCTGCCAGGCGCTCAGCTGGCCTGTCGTCGGCGGACGATGCTGCCCCTTCTGCGCAACCCAGGAATGTGGCCGCAGCTGGCGACGACTCGATGGAACAGGATCCGCCTCCCGGCGGTTGTAGCGATGTTCCCTCGAAACCTGGTCCTCCGCGGCCGTCGAGGTGACCAGCTCTTCACCCGTTTCGTTCCCCCTTTCTCTGATTCGCGATGGCTCTGTTACATTGGAACATAAGAGGTATTAGATCTAATCGGGAAGATTTACAACTGCTCCTCCGCCTGCGCTATCCGCTCGTCATTTGTCTACAGGAAACGAAGTTACGCCCAACTGACCGTAATGCTTTTACCCACTATACCTCCAAGCAATCTGACCTAACCCCTGTGGACGGTATTTCAGCTCATGGAGTGGGGTCAAGTTGCTCGTTCGGGACGATGTCTATTACCATCCCATCCCATTGACCACCCCACTCCAAGCAATAGCTGTCCGTATTACTGTTTCTGCCTTTACTTTTTCTGTTTGTACTGTCTACACTCCATCGTCATCCGCAGTTAGTTGGGCTGACATGATGCACCTGATTGCTCAGCTTCCTCCGCCGGTTTTATTGTTTGGCGACTTCAATGCCCATCATCCCTTTAGGGGTTCTCCTTCATCCTGTCAGAGAGGCTCCCTGTTGGTGGATGTTTTCAACCATCTCAATCTTGTCTGCCTCAATACTGGCGCCCCGACTTTCCTCTCGGACTCTACTCATACCTACTCCCACTTGGACCTCTCGATCTGTTCTACCACTCTTGCCCGTCGGTTTAAGTGCTATGTCCTTTCTGACACCTATTCGAGTGACCATTTCCCCTGTGTCGTTCGTCTCCTGCACCACACCCAATCCCCACGCCCCTCCAGCTGGAACATACCGAAAGCTGACTGGAGACTTTACTCCTCCTTTCTGGTCCAAGATTTTCTCAGCTGTGACAGTCAGGTCGCATACCTCAAGGCTGTTATCATCAATGCTGCCGAACGTTCCGTTCCTCGTAGTACCTCTTCTTCACGTCGCGTTTCAGTCCCCTGGTGGAATGAGGCTTGCAGAGACGCTATCCGTGCTCTACGACGTGCTTTACGCACCTTTCGCCGCCATCCTACGCTGGCGCATTGTATTAATTACAAACGACTCCGAGCGCAATGTCGTCGAATCATCAAAGACAGCAAAAAAGCTTGTTGGGCCTCTTTCACAACCTCCTTTAACAGTTTTACTCCCTCTTCTGTCGTCTGGGGGTGGCCTGCGCCGGCTGTCGGGCATTAAGGCCCACTCCTCGATACCTGGCCTGACTTCAGGTAATGAGGTACTTGTGGACGGTGTGGATGTCTCGAACGCCTTCGGCCGCTTTTACGCGGAGGTTTCAAGCTCCGCCCATTACCACCCTGCCTTCCTTCCCAGAAAAGAGGCAGAAGAGGCTCGGCGACCCTCCTTCCACTCGCTGAATCTGGAAGATTATAATGCCCCCTTTACCATGCAGGAACTCGAACATGCACTTGCCTTGTCCCGGTCCTCTGCTCTGGGGCCAGATGCCATTCACGTTCAGATGCTGACACACCTTTCTGTGGCAGGCAAATGCTTTCTTCTTCGTACATATAACCGCGTCTAGACCGAAGGTCAGGTCCCCATGCATTGGCGTGAGGCCGTCGTTGTTCCCATACCCAAACCCGGGAAGGATAGACACCTTCCTTCTAGTTACCGCCCCATACCTCTTACAAGCTGTGTCTGTAAGATGATGGAGCGCATGGTTAACGCTCGGTTGGTTTGGATTCTTGAATCTCGAATGCTACTTACCAATGTTCAATGCGGCTTTCGTCGACGCCGCTCCGCTGTTGACCACCTTGTGACCTTGTCGACTTTCATCATGAACAACTTTTTGCGAAAGCGCCAAACGGTAGCTGTGTTCTTCGATTTGGTGAAGGCTTACGATACCTGTTAGAGAGGAGGTATCCTCCGCACTATGCACAGGTGGGGCCTACGTGGACGCCTGCCCCTTTTTATTGATTCGTTTTTAACAGATCGAATGTTTAGGGTATGTGTGGGTTCCGTATTGTCAGACGTCTTCCTCCAGGAAAACAGTGCCTCAGGGCTCCGTTTTGAGCGTAGCCCTTTTTGCCATAGCGATCAATCCAATTATGGATTTCATTCCACCTCCCGTCTCTGGCTCTCTCTTCGTCGATGACTTCGCGATCCACTGCAGTGCCCAGAGAACATGCCTCCTAGAGCGCTTCCTTCAGCGTTGTCTTGACAGCCTATACTCACGGAGTGTGGCTAATAGCTTCCAGGTCGCTGAAGAGAAGACGGTTTGCATCAACTTTTGGCGATATAAAGCATTCCTTCCACCATCCTTACATCTTGCTCTCGTTGTTCTCCCATTCGTGGAGACAACGAAGTTTTTAGGGCTCACACTGGACAGAAAACTTTGTTGGTCTCTGCATGTCTTTTATTTGGCTGCCCGTTGTACACGTTCCCTTAATGTCCTCCGTGTTCTTAGTGGTTCCTCTTGGGGAGCGGATCGCACTGTCCTGCTTCGCTTATATCGTTCCATAGTCCGATCAAAGCTGGATTATGGGAACCTCGTCTGCTCGGCCATCCCTCTTACACCGTCTCAACTCCATCCATCATTGGGGGTTACATCTTACAACCGGAGCATTCTATACTAGTCCCGTCGAGAGTCTTTATGCTGAAGCTGCCGAATTACCATTGACCTACCGGCGCGACGTACTGCTTAGTCGGTATGCCTGCCGGCTGTTGTCAATGCCCGACCCCACCCCTCTTATCAATCCTTCTTCGACGATTCTCTCGACAGTCAGTATGGGTTGTATGTGTCTGCCCTGCTGCCCCCTGGAGTCCGCTTTCGTCGCCTGCTTCGACAATTGAATTTGGCCCTCCCTACCACCTTCAGAGAGGGTGAGAGCCCGACACCACCTTGGCTCCAGGCTTTGTTTCACATTCACTTGATCTCAGCTCGCTCCCGAAGGAGGGTACTCCGGATGCAGTGTATTGCTCACGGTTTGTCGAACTTCGTACGCGACTCGCCAGTAACACCTTTATATACACTGATGGCTCCAAAACTGACGATGGTGTCGGCTGTGCCTTTGTCGTCGGGGACGTCACCTTTAAATACCGGCTCCTCGACCAGTGTTCCAGCGTTATGGCCGAGCTTTTTGCTCTCTATAAGGCCGTTCAGTATGTCCGCCGCCACCGCCATTCTCCGTATGTACCCTGCTCTGATTCACTCAGTGCTCTTCAGAGCCTTGGAGCTCCATATCCGGTCCATCCCTTGGTGCAAAGGATCCAGCAATCCCTCCATTCTTCTGCTGATGATGGCTCTCCTGTTAGCTTTGTGGGTTCTAGGCCATGTAGGAGTGCCTGGGAATGAGGCTGCTGATGCTGTGGCCAAGGCTGCAGTCCTCCTGCCTCGGCCAGCCTCCCTTTGTGTCCCATCATCTGACATTAGTGGGGTTGTTTGTAAGAGGTTTGTGTCATTATGGTGGGATACTTAGTCGTCACTTCAAGAAAATAAGCTTCGGGCCATAAGACCGTTCCCAACAGCTTGGACAACCTCCTCCCGACCATCTCGGCGAGAGGTGGTCATTTTGACCAGGTTGCGGATTGGGCATTGCCGGTTTAGCCACCGCTACCTGATATCCGGTGACCCCACCCCGCAGTGTCCTTGTGGTCATGCGTTGACAGTGCGCCATGTTTTATTGTCGTGCCCCCGTTTTAATCAATCTCGTGTTGTCCTGTCTCTGCCATCTACCTTACAGGAAATTTTAGCTGATGACGCTCGAGCAGCTGCTCGTGTTCTTAGTTTCATTACTTCGACGGACTTGTCCAAAGACATCTAACTCTTAATTATTTTATCTGCGTCTTTGTAAGAACTTTCTGGTGCCCCCCCCCCCCCCCCCGCCCCCTTGAATTTTACCAGATTGTATGTGACTGGGCGCTAATGACCTTAGTAGTTGAGCGCCCTAAAACCCCACAAAAACGACACATTTGGATATCTTAAAGTTCCATGTAGCGTAACTTAGAAATAAAAAAATACCTAAGTAGGACCTACTTCCAAGAGCGCAACAACGCCGGTGTACGTGTGCTACGGCTTCTGGCCAATCATCGCGTTTGTGTTTGTTTACATCAGGTTTATTCTTATGATGAACGGATTATAATCATCAGCGGCATCAAAGCGCGGGGAACGCAGACCGCCACCGTCATAAGCGGCAATGCACAGCGCGGCGGCCTCTTTGAAAACTTGAGAGCACTTCTTCAAAGGGAGGCCTAGCAGTGAGCTGAAGTGATTCGCTTTAAGCCGCGTGCACTAGTATGGCGGCGTCCTGCGTGAACAAACTGTTGCGAACGCTCTGTGAGCGGAAATATCAAACAATGGCCGAGGGTCAAATTGCCCTACGTGAGCGCGCACGTGCGGGACAGTGCGGGACGCGATCAAGTTGTTTGATATTTCCACGCGAGGTGGACTCGGTTTGCAGTGTGTTTTTCATCTTAAAATGGCTGAAATTGTGATCGGTGCTGTTCAAGAACGGCGTGTCTTGTGGGACAAGAGATATAAAAATTATCATAACCGTTTAATATCATACCGTGAATGGGAGGAAGTTGAAAAAAATTGGTACTATAAGTGAGTACATGTGTCGTTTACTTTCTGTCAGCAGGATTTTGTTCAACATACATTTTAAAATTTTTCTTCATTGCCGATATAAATGATACTACAAGTAAATGCACAGAATACATTTTTAAGCAGTTTACTCTACATTCTTTGTACAGGATTGTGTTCAAAATACAATTTAAAATTATCCCTCACTTGCACAGCTGCTCGTGATGATCCATTGTATTTCTTTTTGTAAATTGTCTTGTGCTGTATTTTGTATATTTCGGTATACATCTTGGAAAAATGCCACCTTTCGCTCATTTATTGATTCAAGATCATGGATGATGTTGTGTAATAAAGTTATAGCTTCAACAATATGTGCTGCATTTTCCACACTTTTGATAGGTTTATGCAAAATTCTAACTAGGATGTTACAAAACATTCTACCACCATTCTTGCCCGAGATAGCCGATGGTTGTATATACCTTTACCGTCACCTGCAGTCGTCGTTCTTTCAGGAAAAGGCCTCATTAAATGCTGCATCACCTAGAAAAACATACGGACACTTGATACTGGATCCTGGCAAAAATTCTATAGGTAGATTGTCTTCCTTTTACAGTTGCATGTTGGAAGGGGCATTCATCAAACACCCCTGCGTCATTGTCTTTGCTGTAGGAGCCTACATTCACCATGACAAACCTATAATTTGCGTCGGTGACGGCTAATAATCCAATGGAAAAGGATTTGTAGCAGTAATACATGAAAACTAGATTTACTGTTTCTTAAATACGAATGTGTTTCGCATCTTACTTCCAAGACAGGAAATTGCCATCTGTCCCAAAAACATCGAACTATTTTTTAAAGTCATCTTCTGTTAGCTCAAGCGTATGCTTCTTTAAGAGTTGTCCAGATAGCTTTACAAACCTCTGCAACGATTGTGGAAATAGCTGTTTCAGAATTTTTTAATGAAAAAGCGAGTTGGCGGACGGTACACTTGGCCATACTTAGAGTCCATGCTACTCTTAAGATATTTTGACACAACGAGAAACAGAAGGGAACATTGTTAGAACACTCAGCAGCGAGCACGTCTTCGGAGTTTTTTGACTCTACATGTGCTATTACTCTGGAAGACGAAATGGATTTGAAGGACACAGAATATCTTTCAAACTGCTACTGTCAGTATCAGTTATGAGACTCTCAATGACAGTAGTGTTGACAACGATGAGCCTGAACTTCAGGTTTCTGTAGGTGAACAGCGAGAGCAGGCCACGGTGCTGATTTCTCAAGCAACAGAAACTATCCGCAATTATAGCATCCCTTCAGGCTCTATAAATCCACCGGTTGCAACGATAAATAAACGTAAGGAAAAAGATGGGCTATATACATTTCTCCAATTAGAGAGAGAGAAAATTAAAATGATGCGTCGGGGACCAAGAAGATAACATTGAACCTTCTGTGGTTCAAGACAGTATTGCCATTTATGAAACAGTTGCCATCATCAAATAAATTACATTTTATAACACAAATGCAGGAGTTATCAAAGGAGTTGTCGAAGCTTAACGCGCCACAGGTGCCACAAGTTGATCATTCAGATCTTACTAATGTTTGAGAAGTGTGAAGTACATATAGTTATGTGAATAAAGAAGTAAGAAGACTGATTTATTATGTGTGTTCTTACCAGTCACCATAAACAGTTCAACTGAAACATGTCGCTGGAAATTAGTCGAATTCAATGGCAGAACAGATTTTATAGCGTCCACGATATAATCAAACGTTGTGGGTGGCATTCGAGCATACTCCTTGAATAACAAAGGTTGACATTTCAATTCTTCATACAGATGTGAAATTCTCAATGACTATTGCTTTCCAAATATACAGGGTGCGTCAGGAGAAAAGGAACATGCTTTGAGGGGTGATAGTATTAGTGATCCTGAACAAAAAACTTCATGTGAACGTATGCCCTATTCCGAATGGTTTCAGAGATAGAACACATTAAATATCTTTCGTCCGTTTTCCCTGAACAACTCGAAAACTGCACTCTCTATCGAAAACGTGTCGCAGTCTAAAATTAAACAATATTAAATTTCCTTCAAAAAAGGTCCTATTCATTTTTTTCTCTAGATCTAATGGTATGTGCGAAGAGAGCGCGAGAATGTCGAAAAACTGGCTCGACGCGCATGCTCTGTACGTAGCTTTGATAGGCCTCTTCGAGGTAGCAAGTTGAGACGAACAGTTTGATACGGGACACTTGTGGTCTATCAAGTCGCGGAAACTACCTCCAATTGGCCTACAGGCTACTTGCAGATGGCGCGCACGGCACTTAGCACCCACGAATAAAATACTTCAGCATGTTTCTCCATACTGTAGTGAGATACGGCTTTTGTATCAGCTTTAAAAACAATGTCGGTATGTCAGCTACTTCCCATACGCAGGAACATACCACCTAAAATTAACCAAACGTAAAGTAGCCGGCGACCACATTTTTCACTGTAAACACTCTAGATTTGATGCGATAGCTTACCTAGAAATTGATTATCACAATGACTTTGACAAATATAAAAAAATTGACACTTTATCAAGCTGCTACTTGATACTGTAAGATACGGAAAAATCAGTTTTTTGCAACAATTAGTTTTTTATAATCGAATGACAAGTATCCGAAAAACTTAACTACAGGAGTCAACGTACCTTTGCTTCATTAACTTAGAATATTTTTTACTGCAAGAAACTCGGAAAACGGTTTTTTCTCATGAACCGTTTCATCCACCACGCAGCTGACAGCTCACGGAGAACAGAACGACCTAATCGCACCACCTCGCACTTGCCTGTTCACGCGGTCCGGGGGCGCGCCGCGTTCGCATTTGACCGCTCACGTAGGACGTGGTGTAAGTGCCGAGGTACGCAAGGCTAATCGTGGCGCTCTGCGCATTGTCGAGAAGCAACAAACAAGTTACAGACACTGTCAGTACTTCAAAGACAATGTTCATTCGCGCGTGCACTCAATTTGGGCTGTTTCTCGCTACCCAGCCAGAACGAGATAGTAGTATGCCTACAGAAGACGAGTACATTAATTCATTTTCTATCCCAAAAGTGTTAGGAGTGAATCAGAAAACAGGAAGCTTACTATTTACGTGCCGGCAACGGACTTGTGGAATCTAAAATATGATTACCACAAAAAATGACTGCACTCCTGAGTACAATCCTGTTGAATATAATTGAGAAAAAGTGGCCTGCCATTCTACTCCAACTCCTTCACTTCTATCCTCCACATCAGGTACGCCAGTCGCTCTTTCAAGGAGAACATCGCGTGCTCCCCTGTCAGTGTTATGGCTCTCGCTGAACCCTCCTGCGGGTCTGCGGGTTAGAATAGACCCGAGGTATCCTTGCCTGTCGTAAGAGGCGACTAAAATGAGTCACTTTTCGTCCCTATAAGTGCAGGTCCCATTTTGTGGTTTGACCTGCCAGTTTCCAAATTCTACAGAAGTGCGGGCTATATGGGGAAGGACGCCTTACGTGGTGCACGAGTTATCCATAGTGCCCTTAGATTCGATCTCCTGAACCTCTTGTCATGGATTTGCATCTCCACCTTCAGTTCAACTATTTGGGTGACTACGCTTTCTGGGGTATGTCATTATCTTCCGTTGTCTCCTGCCCTCTTTCGCCCCCATGACAATATTGGATTTCTCTGCGCCCACTGTTCAGCACTGTAGCCAGTCTTGTACCCATTTGGTGGTAGCCCCATGACAACATAGGGATGGCACTGCTGATGAATGAGCTGTAAACTCCCCACGTATGCCAAGGAGTAGATGCCTGTCTTCCTGGGGCATCAGGACTCCCGGCAACGGCCATCATGCCAGGTTGCCTTTGCTGTGGCTGGGTGGCGCCCATGGAGAGAGCCCTTGATCGGAGTGGGTGGCATCAGGGCAGATGACACGCAATGAAGCGGACTAAGTCATCTCTTGGTGGTGACCGTACGGCACCAGCAGTCTATAAGAAGGGCAAGATGGAATACAATGCCGACAGGTATGACCCTAAATCATTTCCCTCCCTCGCTACACCGTAGGAGGAACATAGGACTACAGACACACTGGCTTTTAATCTGTAGCAAAACTGATAGGGACTCCTTTCTCTCTACGATTCCTCAGTTTTTCGTTGACCACCTTGAGGATGAGTTTGGAGAAGTGACAGCGCTGTCAAAGATGAGAAACGGCTCAGTCTTGATTCAGACAGCATCCCCAGCCCAATCCCTGTCGTTACTCGCCTGTGACCGGCTGGGTGATTTTCCTGTTCCCGTCACTCCCCATAAAAGCCTCAACATTGTCCAGGGGATCATTTTCCATCGCGACCTCCTCTAGTAGTCTGTCGTGCTTGCTCCACGCCATTTTATAATGGCGATGTGTTCATTTCATCCGGTGCGTCTACAGGGGACCCAAAGATAAGTGTTGCTACAAGTGGCTTCATCTTGGCCTTTGAGGGTGATTCCTGACTGAAAAGGTGAAGGTGATGGTTTACCACTGCGACGTTAAACCATACGTCTCTCCCCCTATGCGGTGCTTTAAGTGCTGCAGGTTTGGGCACATGTCTTCCCGCTGTAATTCCAGCGCCACACATCGAGACTGCGCACGTCCATTGCACCCAGTACTCCATGTGCTCCTCCTCCCACTTCTATCAGCTGTGGAGAGCACCACTCCCCCTGCTCGCCAGACTCCCCAGTACTCCAAAAGGAGCGGAAAATCGTGGAGTAAAAGACCCTGGACCGGTTGACTAAGAGAAGCAGAAGTAGTCTACAAAGAAACAGGACCCACTGGTGGTCCCAACACCTCCACTCCCTATCAATTCTGCATCTGAGGATGCGGTGGAGATCTCGGCGTCCCCTGTGGACCTTCATCTCACTCCTCATCCACAATAGGAATGGATACAAATACAGAATTGGTGGCAGCAGGTGACCCTGTAGCATAACCTGCCTCCTTGCGCACTTCATGCATTCCCAGCCTCAAGTTAATGTCATCCTCCAGAGGAATTGAGACTTTTTTTCCACCACCTGTCTGAGCTACGGCAACCCTTAAGCTTTACACCTTTCTGCATTGCCCTTCAGGAAACCTGGTTCCCGGAAATGCAGACCCCTGCCCTCCCCAGCTACAGCGGATATTACAAGAATCGTAATAGTGTCAGAGGTTGTGTCTGTCTTGAACTCAGTATGCAGTGAACCTGTGCCCCTTCAAATCCTCTTGAAGCTGTCAGGATAAGGGCAATGCAGGAAATAACTGTCTGCAACGTATATCTTCCTCCAGATGGTTGCAGTACCTCTGAACGCATTGGCTGCACTGATCGATCAACTCCCTTCTGGGAGATTTTAACGCTCATAACCCCTTGTGGGGGTGGCACCGTGCTTACTGGCCGAGGCAGATATGTCGAAAATATACTGTCACAACTCGACCTCTGACTCTTAAATACAGGTGCCGCCACACATTTCAGTGTGGCACACGGCACATATTCGGCCATTGATCTCTCGGTTTGCAGTTCTGGCCTTCCCCCATCTCTCCAGGCGGATGTGGCTGCCAAATGTGCATGTTCCCTCCCTCACGTTGAATGTGCCGTCCCCCTCCATGCTGTTACCTCCCTTTTGCGTTTTCGTGTTATGCGTCAATGGGAAGAGGAGTGGCTGGCAGTCGGTGAAAATAAGCTGCGTTTGGTCAAGGCCACCACGCGGCCATGGCGTACGTCCCACCAGTCATGCAGGCGGGATGAGGTTCTCCTCACTCGCCTCCGCATCGGGCACAGTCTCTTAACGCATGGTTTTTTACTCTAGCGGGAGGACCGCCCAATCTGCAGTGCTTGTGGCGTCCAGATTACTGTCCGCCACATTTTACTTGACTGTCCTTTATTCACTGACCAGAGGGCGGTAGTTTCCTTGCCACCGGATTTGCCCTCTATTTTGCAAGACGACGCAACGACTGTGGTTAAGGTCTTACGGTTTTGTGTCCTGTCAAATTTGTTGCCTCGGATTATAATGTGCTGCTGGGTGACTCGGTCACCCAGGTTTTAGGTAAGAGGTCCGCCAGTCACGATTACCTACTTGTTTCACTTCGATTTCTGTTCTCTTTTCCTTGTTTCCTTTCCTTTTTTAGTGCGTTTCTTTTCCTCTTGTTTTGCCTCTGTATGTGAAGATTTGGAACTGCGTCAGGCCTGTGTCTTTTAGCCGTTCTCCTTGTTCGCTGTCCGTCTTCGTCCCTTCACCGCATGTGTTCCTGTTTCTATGCGTTTGGGCGCTGATGACCACGCTGTTTAGCGCCCGAAAACCTCAAAACCACACACACACACACACACACACACACACACACACACACACACACACACTCTCTCCACTGCACATGACGACCTATGCGGTAGTGACCACTTCTTCACCTTCCTGTCACTGCCCCAACGTCATGCCCACGGTCGCCTGTCCAGATGGGCTTTAAACAAGACAGACTGGGATGCTTTCATCTCTGTCAACGTTGAATCTCCCCCACATGGTGACATCGATGTGGTGCTTCAGCAGCTAACTAAAACGATCGTTTATGCGGCGGAAAAAGTTCTCTCGTTCTTTAGGGTGCTCCGGCGAAAGACAGTCCCTTGGTGGTCGTCGGAAGTCGCTGTGGCAATTGAGGAGCGTCGGCGAGCTCTACAGCGGCACCCTTCACTGGAGCACTTCATAGCCTTTATAGCCTTTAAACAGCGCCATGCCCACGTTCGCCAGCGTATCAAAAGACTGACACAGGAGTGTTCGTCGAGATACGTCTCGACCATTGGGTGCCATACGTCACCTTCTTAAGTCTGAACGAAGATCAGACGTCATTTTGGGTACCAGACCCCAACAGGTGTCCCTGGCATTAACATCAATGGCGTGTTACCTACCGATGCAAACGCGATTGCCGGGCAGTTGGCTGATCACTATGCTCGAGCTTCTTCGTCGGAGAATTAACTGCCAGCCTTTTGCACTCTCAAACGGCGGATGGAAGGGACGTCCCCTCGTTCACTACATGCCACAGTGAACCCTATAACGCCCCATTCACAGAGTGGGAGCTTCTCAGTGCCCTTGGACATTGCCCTGATATAGCTCCTGGGCCAGATCGGATCCACAGTCAAATGATTAAACATTTCTCGTCTGACTAAAAGCGACATCTCCTCGTGATCTTCAACCGGATCTGGTGCGACGGCGTCTTCCCATCGCACTGGCAGGAGGGCACCATCAAACCAGTGCTCAAACCCGACAAAAACGCGCTTGATGTGGATCGCTATCGGTCCATCAGCCTCACCAACGTCATTTGTAATCTTACTACACGACCTGGCGACATCATATGCTTACCACATTAGATGAGTGGTGTCTCCGAGCCCATTCCCGATTTTTATCCAGAATTTCCTGTCGCTTCGTGCTTTCCGTGTCCAAGTTGGTGTCTCCCATAGTTCCTCCAATATCTGGGAGAATGGGGTCCCACATGGCTCTGTGTTAAGTGTATCTCTATTTTTGGTGGCCGTTTACGGTCTAGCAGCAGCTGTAGGGCCGTCTGTCTCACCCTCTCTGTATGCAGACGACTTCCGCGTTTTGTATTGCTTAACCAATACTGGTGTTGCTGCGTGGCGCCTACAGGGAGCCATCCACAAGGCGCAGTCGTGGGCTCTAGCCCATGGCTTCCAATTTCGGCCGCAAAGTCGTGTTATGCACTTCTGTCGCCATTCATCTGGAACCAGAACTTTACCTTAATGATGATCCATCACTGTAGTGGAGACACATAGATTTTTAGGACTGGTTTTCGACGCCCGATTGACTTGGCTTCCTCACCTTTGTCAGCTTAAGCGGAAGTGCTGTCAGCACCTCAATGCCCTCCGCTGCCTGAGCAACACCAACTGGGGTGCAGATTGCTCTAAGCTGCTGCAGAGCTACAGAGCCCTTCTTCTATCCCTCCTTGACTAGGGGAGTCTGGTTTATGGTTCGACAGCGCTCTCAGCGTTGCATTTACTGGACACAGTGCACAACTGTGGCGTTCAACTAAGGATGGGAGATTTTAGGACGGTGACCAGCATCCTGGCAGAGGCTGAAGTCCCTCCATTGCAGGTTAGGCGTGCACAACTGCTGGCCAGTTGCGTTGCACACGTAAGCAGTTCTCCTGCGCATCCAAATTACCGTCTCCTTTTTCCACCCACGGCGGTTCATCTCCCGCATCAGTGGCCCAGGTCAGCGCTTACATTTGCAATTCGCGTAGAGTCTCTTGTGTTTGAAGTTTGAGTCCTTGCCTTTATCATCTATACTCGAGGTCCATTCGCGTACACCTCCATGGTGTACACCTACGCAGCAGCTTGGCCTGGACCTGTCACATGACCAAAAATGGCTCTGACCACTATGGGACTTAACATCTATGGTCATCAGTCCCCTAGAACTTAGAACTACTTAAACCTAACTAACCTAAGGACAGCACACAACACCCAGTCATCACGAGGCAGAGAAAATCCCTGACCCCGCCGGGAATCGAACCCGGGGACCTGGGCGTGGGAAGCGAGAATGCTACCGCACAACCACGAGCTGCGGACTCACATGACCAAAAGGACTCGGTTCTCCCCGCAGCTATCCGCTGCCACGTTTTCTCGTTTCTTGATATGTAATAAGGCCATGAAGTGGTTTACACCGTCGGCTCGATGGCTGACGGCACGGCCCGAATACTGCAGTGTATTCACTGCAGCGCTGGTGGCTATGTCTCGTGCTCTTGAGCACATCCGTTCATGACTTCCAATCGTCTCTTCTGTGTACTGACATCGTGAGCAGCCTCAAAACTATCGACCTGTGCTACCCTCGTCATTCTTTGGTAGCGACCATCCAGGAGTCCATCTACGCCCTGGAACGCTACGGTCGTCCAGTGGTGTTTGTGTGTACCCCCAGTCACGTCGGTATCCCAGGCAACGAACTTGGTGACAGGCTGGCCAAACAGGCAACACGGAAACCGCTTATGGAGATCGCATTCCAATAACTGACCTGCGTTCGTTTTTACGCGGTCTGGTTTTTCGGCTTTGGGAGACGAAATGGCATATTCTCAGTACGAACAACAAAGTGCGTACCATTAAGGAGACTACGAATGTGTGACAGTCCTCCATGCGGGCCTCTCGCAGGGACTCTGTGGTTCTCTGCCGGCTCCGTATTGGCCACGCTTGGGCGACCCACGGCTACCACACGCACCGCACCGTGAAGACCCGCCTCAGTGTCGATGCGGCGCCCGGTTGACAGTGGCCCATACTCTGTTGCACTGTCACACTTTGACTGTCCTTTGGTTACCGTACTCTGTGCCGCTAATTTTGTCTGACAACGCTTCATGGGCTGAATTAGTTTTAAGTTTTATTATTGAGGGTGGGTTTTATCATTTGATGTAAGTTGTAGCGCTTGTTCTTTGTCCCTGTGTCCTCCACCCTAGTGCTTCTAGAGTGAAGGTATTAGTGTGTTGCAGAGTGGCTGGCTTCTCCTTTTTATTCTCATGGTCAGCCAGCCATGGTAATCTAGTTTGTCGTTGTAACCTCTTCTACCTGTTTCGTGCGTTTCTGTGGTGTTCTTCTCCCCTTTTGTTCATTTAAGTATTTTATGTCCTTCCGTCGTTCTTGTGGTTTTTCCTTTCTCTCCGTTGTCGTACTCTCACCCTTGTGGTGTTACAAAAAGGTACGGCCAAACTTTCAGGAAACATTCCTCCGCCGGCCGCGGCGATCTAGCGGTTCTAGGCGCTCAGTCCGGAACCGCGCGACCTCTACGGTCGCAGGTTCGAATCCTGCCTCGGGCATGGATGTGTGTGATGTCCTTAGGTTAGTTAGGTTTAAGTAGTTCTAAGTTCTAGGGGACTGATGACCACAGATCTTAAGTCCCATAGTGCTCAGAGCCATTTGAACCATTTTTTGAAACATTCCTCACACACAAAGAAAGAAAATGTTATGTGGACATGTGTCCGGAAACGCTTACTTTCCATGTTAGGGCTCATCGCATGGAATCCCGATGCGCTGATGCAGCGCTGGAGAATGGCGTATTGTATCACAGCCGTCCACAATGCGAGCACGAAGAGTCTCTACATTTGGTACCGGGATTGCGTAGACAAGAGCTTTCAAATGCACCCATAAATGAAAGTCAAGAGGGTTGAGGTCAGGGGAGCGTGGAGGCCATGGAATCGGTCCGCCTTTACTAATCCATCGGTCACCGAATCTGTTGTTGAGAAGCGTACGAAGACTTCGACTGAAATGTGCAGGAGCTCCATCGTGCATGAACCACATGTTGTGTCGAACTTGTAAAGGCACATGTTCTAGCAGCACAGGTAGAGTATCCCGTATGAAATCATGATAACGTGCTCCACTGAGCGTAGGTGGAAGAACATGGGGCCCAATCAAGACATCGCCAGCAATGCCTGCCCAAACGTTCACAGAAAATCTGTGTTGATGACGTGATTGCACAATTGCGTGCGGATTCTCGTCAGCCCACAGTTGTTGATTGTGAAAATTTACAATTTGATCACGTTGGAATGAAGCCTCATCCGTAAAGAGAACATTTGCACTGAAATGAGGACTGACACTTTGTTGGATGAACCATTTGCAGAAGTGTACCCGTGGAGGCCAATCAGCTGCTGATAGTGCCTGCACACGCTGTACATGTTACGGAAACAACTGGTTCTCCCGTAGCACTCTCCATACAGTGACGTGGTCAATGTTACCTTGTACAGCAGCAACTTCTCTGACGCTGACATTAGGATTATCGACAACTGCAAGAAGAATTGCCTCGTCCATTGCAGGTGTCCTCGTCGTTCTAGGTCTTCCCTAGTCGCGAGTCATAGGCTGGAATGTTCTGTGCTCCCTAAGACGCCGATCAATTGCTTCGAACGTCTTCCTGTCGGGACACCTTCGTCCTGTAAATCTGCCTGGATACAAACGTACCGCGCCACGGCTATTGCCCTGTGCTAATCCATGCATCAAATGGGCATCTGCCAACTCCGCATTTGTAAACATTGCACTGACTGCAAAACCACGTTCGTGATGAATACTAACCTGTTGATGCTACGTACTGATGTGCTTGATGTAAGTACTGTAGAGCAATGAGTCGCATGTCAACACAAGCAACATAACCTTCCTTCAATTGGGCCAACTGGCGGTGAATCGAGGAAGTACGGTACATACTGACGTAACTAAACTGAGCTCTAACATGTAAATTAAGCGTTTCCGGACACATGTCCACATAACATCTTTTCTTTGTGTGTGAGGAATGTTTCCTGAAAGTTTGGTCGTACATTTTTGTAACCGTAAATTACCTTAAATATTTATTTCCGCCATCTTTAAAACCCTTGCGTCACCCGTTGACGTTCTGTTTTCCGTCCTTCAGCTGGTGATAAACAACTATGTGCAAATTACTTTCACCTTCCAGTTTTCCAGATGCGTGCACACACACATACTGCTCCATACTGCGCAGTTGCACGGCGCGCCGGGTGTGGACGAGGCCGAAGGTTGATGCATCCTTCCACACGACAGGTGCAGAGCTTCGTGTTGGGTTCACTGTGGCAGTGGTGTAACTTTACAAGTGGATCTGTGCCCTTGTTTTGCTTTTGTTGTTGCTCGTCTTAGCTATTCTCAAGACACTGTCGAATGTGTTCAACTGCTTTTCAAAGTCGTTTGCCGTCTCTGATACAACTAAAATGTTTTTGGCACACCTCAGGTGTTATTTCCTCTCCAAAAACTTAAACTACCTTCCAAATCCCTCCATTGATTCCCTTTACTGCTTGATAATTGTACAGACTGAATAATATGAGGATAGACAGCCACCTCACTCCCTTTCCAAGGAAGGATTCTCTTTCGTGTCCTTAGTCTCCTATGACTACAGTTTGGTATCAGTGTAAGTTGTAAATGATCCTCCATTCCTTGTATGTTATCCCAGCTGCTTTCAGAATTTGAAAGCTTGTAACCCAGTCAGCATTGTCAAATACTTTCTCTAAATTTACAAACACTGTAAACGTATGTTTGCCTTTCTTTAACCAATCTTACAGGGTGAAAGGGTCACTATTACATCTACTGTTTTTAATATTTTTTTTGTGGGATCTAAAATTTAAAAAGCCTGATTTAGCTTCACTGATCAGGATAGTAAAAACATGCGTATATTAAGGGAATTTTCATTCACAAAGCAGGTTTATCACATTCACACAGTTTAATACTGTTCTATCCTGATTAAATTGAGCTTAACTTAAATTCCATAACGCAATGAAGCAATTTCGAAGTCTCGGTGCAACGAAAATTGTCAGTCGATCTCCTGAAAACATTTCTAATAATTATTAACTTTCGGTGATCACATGGGGAAGACCGGAGCTCTGCTGGTAAGACCTTGTTAGCCTATTTATTTGAAGTAATAAACTGGATATCTTGAGCATACAAAACGGCAGGTTCGTCCGGTGTAAATCAGACGTTCCCCACTGATCCCGTGCAACACAGCGTAGTAAGCAGACACTGTCAATAATAATCAGTTAAATAATACGCGAACACACTTACTTTAGTTTATTTCATGTATTAAATTCCTTCTCATACAGAATCTCATCAAGATAGCGACTAGCTCAACAATACATACATATACGTCTTCGTTCTTTCACGGCTAATCGACAAGATCTCCTTCATTCTTTTTATAAGAGAAAACATAGATAGCAGAGAAGCTATTCCATGGAGTAAATGGACGTTCCAAGGAATAATAGGGCTTGAAACTACTTTGCATTGATAATCATCGTATATTAAAGTTTAGGAATCGGTAAGATGAGATATTTCGAGATATGTACTGAGTTACAGAATTTATAAAATTTCTGAAAATATCGCGGAGAGACCGCTGCAAGAGACATTACATGTTCCTGCATTTCTGTGAAACTCAAACCTCTACCCTGAGGTAAGCTTCTACCAGATTTTCCGTTCTTCTGTAAATAATAGGTGTTTATATTTTGCAACCATGATCTCTTAAACTGCTGGTCGGATGGTACTCTCGGAACCTGCCTTCTTTGGAAAACTCAGTTCTTCGTTAAGTTAGATTGTATTTCGGCTGTCTTACACATGCTGCACAAATTTTTTCATGGCTGGTTCTCACGAGGATATAAATTCGAGAGAACGTAGTCTACTCCAGGGGCTTTGCTTCAGTTCAGGTCTTTCAGTGCTGTCAAATTCTTCTTGCAGTATTATATAACCCATCTGTTTCACCGACTTCACCTTCTTTTTCTATCATACTATATTGTTCTGAAGCCCGTTTTACATGTATAGCCCTTCTGCCTCTTCCTTTCAAGTTTTCCTTTCTTTACTTAATACCACCGTGCCATCTCAGTTCTCGAATCTGTCTTCTCAAACGAGTAAAAGCAAAAACACTTGTAGGGAGGCGGGAGCGTCAGTTTGAAACGTGGTGTCGGCTCCTTGCTCCACCTGAGATCATTCGGTCCCACGACAGGTCTGAGCTACGGCTGTTGATATTTTTAAAAATATTGGCCATCCGATATATCGACACGTAAAAAGTATAACATGCCACAGATATATCGGTATAATCATCGATGTATCGACAGAAAATATATCGACGTGACGACTTACAAAATGTCGGCTGAACATCGTAAACGTACTGCCGATTTTAGAGTTGTATATTTAAATATTGATTTATTATTAGATACTCTGTACGTCTACAAAGTAACGGCCTCCCTATCCTTTTTAGAGCAAGGATGGAAAGAAAAAACATGCACGTTCACGCTTGGCGATAACCACTTTGCTAATCATGGTCACTGCATGTAATGAAAGGTGTCAGATGGGTCCGTCGTTCTGTTTCGTAACATACCGGATTTGCCCGGAACACTTCTTTTCGACTACCCTGTTTCTTCATTTTTGCGAGCGCTAGCGACGTAGCAATTAGTGTCAAAATAGGGTGGTGAAGTTGACTTCTCTGTTGGTAGAGTAGAGCGCCGATTGCGTCTGCATTTCTCCTCACACGCCTCCGCCTACCGTAAAGTGCCATTTACATTGTCGTTCATCATTTTCAGCAGCTGTTTAAGAATGGCGATGTGAAGAAATAACACCCTAATTACGTTAAAAAAATTTTTAATGCAGTTTGTGTGCTATTTCTTAACACCGGAAATCTTGTTACTGCATTCACACTGCCATCTCTCAATGCAATTCCACTACTTCTTTGTGCCATCTACACTTGCTTCACACAGTCAAACATAAAGACTGGACGTCATGAAAGCTCAAAAAGCAACAAGATGTCTGCACACAGTGTAGGTAAAATTGTTCTACAATTTCAAAAGAAAAATATTTACCGAAAATTACGAAAAAATATATAAAAATGTCGCCACTCATTATTGCTTTTCGATATCAATGTATCGATATGGCGGGGAAAAATGTAGCCTACATGTATCGATATTTTTTAGCCCTAACCACTTCGTAAAGACCGATGTTGACTGTCTACAGCTGAAATGCCCGCTGATGCTTATTTCAACCCTGCGTCGTCATAAACTTTGTTACTAAGTCTACTAACACTACCAACAACGAAACTCTTCAGAGCACAGTCCCAACATCATTCCTGTGAAAGTTCGGTTTCCTTCCGGTGACTAGTTTTCCATGTATACTGGCTCAAGTAGCGTAAGTTTAATTATGATCATCCTGCATTTAGTTCACAAGAAGCTCTGTTGCTCTTGCCATAGCACTCAACCAATTTAAGTCAGCAGCTTTGTTGTTTCCACTCGCTGCTTATCATTGGTTTATAGCAAATTTTTTTCTCTCTCCGCATCTTAATGGCGAAAACAGGGATCGCTGGCAGCATTTAATGCCTACTTTCTCTGCAGAAGTTCAAAGTAAGGAAGTTCTGTGAAACTGTTCTATACCTGACTGTGCAAACAAAAAGATTTTTTTGGCACGATTGACAATTTGTGGTAAAGGCGAACGGAAGACTGTGTTTTATTAGCAGAACAATTAGATGATGCCACAGATATACCCCCCAGGGGCTCAGCATTCATTTGCTGAGTACGGGCTTGGCGACCCCGGGGTCCTGAGCTGGGGACTGGTCAGCGCCGCCAGTCTCCTGTCACCGTAACCCCCGGACATGCTTCAGCGACCACCGCATGGCGCAGCGGTGGAATGTTGTGTGCTGCGGGGAATGGTAATCTTGGCTTGACCGCCTGGATTGCGAGGAAGGTAAACCTCTATAAAAAAAAACCTCAATCTTGCGGTGTGCTGCGCGCCTACAAGATGCATGGCTGTTGGGGTGGAACAGTCGCAAGCGGGCAACCTCTGGGGCACCTGCCGCGCCCCAGTTGTATAAGGCTTACCTAGGCACACGGGGTTCTGTCTAGGTGGACTTCTAGTTCCCTAGCTGCTCGACCGAGGGACCGAGATGGAACCCTCGAACTTTTATTCTTCTCCTGCCAGCGGAAAGGGTGGACCGCTGGTGGGTTTTAACACCCAATCCAACAAGAGGGCTCGTGTAACCAGTCCTCTTGATTTAGGTAGTAGTAACAGAACGCATGCTACTTCGCAGAATGTGTATTTCATAATTAAAAGAAAAGATGGGAGTTTTGAAAAAGTTTCGCCATTTTGTGTACAGTAGGGCTTAGAAGGTATTGCTGGCACATTAAAATCTCTGGGAACGAAGCTGCAGATGCCGCGGCCAAGGCTGCGGTCCTCCAGCCTCGGACAGCTTCTTGTTGTGTCCCTTCGTCGGATTGTAGCAGGGTAATTTGTCGGCGCATTTTATCGCTGTGGCATGCCGATTGGGCTGCACTTACGGACAACAAGCTTCGGGCCTTGAAACCTCTTCCCGCGGCCTGGACGTCCTCCTCCCGCCCTTCTTGGCAGGAGGAGGTCGTTTTGGCCCGGTTACGAATTGGACACTGCCGGTTCAGCCATCGGCATCTGCTGACGGCTGCGCCGGCGCCGTTCTGCCTATGTGGGCAATTGCTGACGGTCCGCCACATTTTAACTTCCTGTCCGGATTTTAACACACTGCGTCTTGATTTTGGCCTGCATGTACTCTAGATGCCATTTTAGCGGATGACCCGCGAGCAGCTGCTCGCGTTCTTCGTTTTATCAACTTGACAAAACTCTCTAAGGACATTTGATTATGCGGTTTTTTTAATCCTATGCCTGTCAGTCTGTCTTTTATCGTGTTTTCCCTTTTAGTTGTTGTTTCAAACTTGTGCCTCGCGGTGCATTCTTAACGTAGTCTTGGCGCTAATGACCATTGAAGTTGTGCGCCCTAAAACCACAAAAAAAACATTAAAATCTGTAAAGCGCTTGCGAAATGGCACCTTGTTGGTTGAAACATCTAGTTCCCAGCAAGTCCAGAACCTTCAGAAGGCACAATTTCTTGGGGAGTTTGCGATAGAGACTGAATTTCACACCACCTTGAACTACAGCAAGGGTGTTGTGACTTACAGAGATCTCGTTGACATTCCCCAAGGAGAACTGAAGGCTGAATGGTCCCGGGAAGGAATTGTCGACGTGCAACACATTATGAAACGGGTGGATGGTGCTCTCATAAAGACTGACTCATTTATCCTTACATTTAACACCACCAAATTGCCAGAGCATGTGAAGGCAGGTTTCCTACGTCTCAGTGTACGGCCTTATTACCCCAACCCCATGCGGTGTTTTAAATGCCAACACTTTGGACACACTACTCTCGGCTGTAGAGGGGAAGCCACTTGCGGGAATTGTGGTAAAGCCCCCCATGAGGGAGTTGGTTGCTCCTCTCCTCCCAAGTGTGTCAACTGCTCTGGGCATCACCCTGTGTGGAGTAGGGAATGCAGAGTTTTCCTTGAGGAACGGAAGATCCATGAACTAAAAACTACAAAACGCATCCCGTATGGTGAGGCGAAGAAAATCTAAAAGTCCATGCAGCCGCCCACGTTCGCTGCTTCCTTTTCTTCCGTTCTCTAACAACCAGTCTTAAAAACCGATGCTGCTACACAAACGGAGGTTGCTACTGTCAGCACTAGCACCTGCGCTTGTCGGTGTACGTGTGCTGCTGCCGTTCCTGTGAAGCCTGCTGCTCCCCCCCGGCCTTCTGACCAGGCCGTGGTAGCTGACATCATGGAACTTCCTGCCCCTTCCCGGGTCCAGTCTTGTGTACCACCCAGCACTGCTACACCCCCTACTGCTTCTGAGGTTTTGGCTCCAATGCCACCTCAGGCCAGAACATCGAAGCCAAAGACAAAGGTGAAGACTCGCCCACAAAAGGAGACTGCAAAGATGACCTGACTGGAGAAAGGGCCAAAGGCGGAGTCGCTGTGTTTGTCAATAATGACCACCACTCCTCTGCTCTCCCCCTGGATACTGACCTGCAAGCAGTTGCAGTTGAAATTTCTTCACCTCGGAGGCTTACCGTTTGCTCCCTTTATTTACCCCCTCTGGATGCAATGACCTTAGACGCTCTCACAGATCTTATCGACCAACTCCCCCGCCCATTTCTTCTCCTGGGAGACTTCAATGCCCATCATGTCCTGTGGGGCTCCACTACTCTTTGCGCTCGAGGTCGAATTTTGGAGAGCCTCCTAACATCTCAAGTGTTGTGCATCCCCAACACAGGTACTCCGACTCATTTCTCTACTGCTACAGGGTCATTCTCAGCCATTGACCTATCTTTCTGCTCTCCAACCCTCACCGACTCTGTTCACTGGGAGGTCATTGACGACCTTCATTCCAGCGATCACTTCCCTATCTGCATTCATCTCCTGGATGGTGTATTGCTGGAGCCGCGGCCACCATCGTGGATGATTGGCAGGGCTAACTGGCCACTGTTCACTCGGTTGGCTGTCTTTGACCGCCACAATAACGTACAGGAATGGGTGGATCACATCACGCTTGTGGTCCATCATGCTGCTGACCTGTCCATACCACAGAGTTCTGGCACTCCTAAGCGGCGCCTTGTGCCTTGGTGGACAGAAGAGTGCCGTTCAGCCATCCGGGACAGGCGTGCGGCTCTTCGCCGATTTAAATGCCGCCCAACAGCGGTCAATCTTGCCGCCTTTCGAATCGCGAGAGCCAGGGCACGGCGTGTCATTAAAGAGAGCAAGAAAAGGTCATGGCAGGAGTTCCTGGACTCCATCAACCGTTCCACTTGTTCCACAAGAGTATGCGAAGCCATCCGGAGGATTTCCGGTAAACATAGCCGTTTACCAATAGCAGCAGTCCTCAACCAGGGATGCCTTCAAACGACACCCAGAGCCATTGCTCAGACACTGGCAGAGCATTTTGCACAAAGCACTGCCACTGCAAATCAGGATCCAGCGTTTCGTCGCTACCGTGCGACTGTCGAAAGAGCGACCTTGGACTTTCGGTCGAACAGTTCTGATGCCTACAATTCCCCTTTCTCCCTGTGGGAACTTGAATCGGCACTTACTGAGACTTCTGACACTGCACTAGGTTACGACCGCATCCGGTACTCCATGCTTCGACATCTGCCAGCGGCGTCAAAGGAAATCCTTCTCGAATGTTTTAATCTCATATGGCAGACAGGAGTGTTCCCCACCTCGTGGAGGGAGGCAATTCTCATCCCTCTCCTCAAACCAGGAAAGGACCGCACATGTCCCGGTAGTTATCGTAGTATCGCCTTGACAAGCTGTGTCGGAAAGAGCCTAGAACGGATGGTTAACCGGCGTCTGGTCTGGCTGTTAGAGACCAGACAACTCCTTAGCCGCTTTCAGTGTGGATTCCGAAAATTTCGGTCCACGGTCGACAACCTGACCCTCCTAGAGGCGGCTATTCAGCAGGCTTTTCTCCGTCAGCATCACTGTATCGGTATCTTCTTTGATATCAGTAAGGCATATGATACTACTTGGAGACACTGTATTCTTGCACAAATGCATCAATGGGGCTTTCGTGGCCGCCTCCCCATTTTCATTCGGTCTTTCCTGTCTCAGTGGTTTTTTCGGACCCGCGTTGGTAACACACTGTCTGATCGCTTTGAGCAAGAGAACGGTGTCCCCCAGGGCAGTGTTTTAAGCGTTACCCTCTTTGCCATAGCCATCAACAGTATAACGTCTACAGTGAGGAGTCCAGTACAGTGCTCCTTATTTGTGGACGACTTTGCTGTTTTCTGTTCCTCCTCCAGTGTTGCAACCGTGAGCCGTCAGTTGCAGCTAACAGTGCGGCGGTTAGAGGAGTGGGCTGCAAAGACGGGTTTTCGGTTTTCTGCCGAAAAGTGTGTTTTATGGGGGATACTGTACTACATTTTAGAGACACAGTGCGGTTTCTGGGCCTAATTTTTGACTCCATGTTGTCATGGCTGCCACACCTACGTGACTTGAAAGCCAGAACGCTGAAGGCACTGAACATCCTCAAGTGCCTCAGCCACAGGTCTTGGGGCGCGGACAGGGCGCGTCTCCTACAGTTTTATGGAGCTTTTGTGCGTTCACGGCTGGACTATGGGTGCACAGTATATGGGTCAGCGAGGCCATCTTATTTGCGGATCTTTGACGCTGTTCACCATGCTGGGATCCGACTGGCCACGGGTGCTTATCGGACCAGTCCCGTACCCAGCCTCTGTGCTGAGTCTGGCGAACCGCCACTTACCATCCGGCGGCAGCTCCTGCTGGTGCGCCAGGCTTGTAAGTTTCTTGCAGCTCCCAGATCGCCTGCTCACCATCTTGTTGCCTATCCACCTCTGGACCGCCTTTTTACCCGCCGTCCCCGGGCTACGTTGCCGTTTGGGATCCGTGTGCAACGTGTACTAGAGTCCCTCGGTGTGGAGTCTGTACAACCCCAAATCCAAGGTTTTAACCGCCTGCCACCCTGGTTACTGAAGCGGCCCGTAGTGATTTTAGATTTATTGCAGTACAAGAGAGACTGCACTCCTGCCACCGTTTTTAATGCAGCATTTTCTGCCATTTTATCTGAGCACCACGACTATGTAGCTGTTTTTACGGATGGGTCGAAACAAGGGGATTCTGTTGGTTGCTCAGTTGTTTTTCCATATCGTGTCCTGAAGGTCCGACTGCCTCATACTTTTACTTTCTTTGATGCAGAATCGTTTGCGATCTTGCGGGCACTGGAACACATGAGACATTCTTCCTCTCCTAAATTTCTTGTCTGTTCCGATTCACTCAGTGCCCTTCACTCATTGCAACGTTTGTATCCGGCAGACAAAATTGTCCAGACCATCCAGGATGCCCTCCTCCGACTACAGCGACTGGGGAAGGTTGTAACTTTCTGCTGGGTTCCGGGGCATGTCGGCATTGCTGGGAATGAAAGGGCAGATCTCGCAGCCAAGGAGGCGTGTCTCGCCCCACAAGTATCTCAGTGTGCTATCCCCTTGCACGCACTCACCTCGCTGTTGAGCTCACGGGTCATGCGTCGGTGGGAGGATGAGTGACTGGAAGTGACTGACAGTAAGCTCCGTATAGTCAAGCCCACAACGCGTGTGTGGTGTACTTCCTTTCAGCCCCGTCGACGGGACGAGGTTCTCCTCACTCGGCTTCGAATAGGCCACAGCCCTATGACGCATGGCTTCCTTCTCCGGCGAGAGGACCCTCCAATGTGTGGTGCTTGCGGCGTCCAGGTCACTGTGCGCCACGTTCTCTTGGATTGCGTTTTATTTTCTGACCAGCGGGCCACGGCTGACTTGCCAGCGGACCTGCCAACTCTTTTAGGCAACACTCGGACGAATGTGGTTAAAGTTTTAAAGTTCTGTGCCATGTCAAATGTTTTTACAAAGATTTTAGGGAGAGGATTTTTATTTGCTCACTGTGTGACAAGCTCGCCCATATTCTATGTAAGTAGCCCGCCAGTGACAATTTCAGTGGCATTCTTGTTGCTATGTTTCCCCTTTCCTTAGGTTTTACTTTCTTAGGTAGCATTTTCCTTCTTTTCCTGCTTTGTTTGAGTGTGTGCTTTAGTTTTCTTAGGTCTGTCCACATTTGTTTCTTTTAAATGTGTGTCAGGGCGCTGATGACCTCGATGTTGAGCGCCCAAAAGCCCCAGCACACCACCACCACCGTGTGTGTGTGTGTGTGTGTGTGTGTGTGTGTGTGTGTGTGTGTGTGTGTGTGTGTGTGTGTGTGTGTGTGTGTGTTTGCCCGTGTGTGTGTGTGTGTGTGTGTGTGTGTGTGTGTGTGTGTGTGTGTGTTTGCCCGTGTGTGTGTGTGTGTGTGTGTGTGTGTGTGTGTGTTTGCCCGTGTGTGTGTGTGTGTGTGTGTGTGTGTGTGTGTGTGTGTGTGTGCGCGCCCGTGTGTGTGTGCGCGCCCGTGTGTGTGCGCGCGCCCGTGTGTGTGCAGTGACTGATAGTGAGATATGAGTGAACAGTGTAGTTGTAAAAGAAGTATTGCATACCAGGAGTAAACCTAATGATTGTCTCCAACTAGAAGTTCATAAGTATGTGTATACGAATTAGCTTATTTTAAATTGGTCTAAACTTGCAAATGCTTGACATGTCCTAAATCATTGTAAAAAGAGACCTACGGATGAATACTACTACTACTACTACTACTGGAGAGGAAGTAGAGAAGACGGTTAGACAGCTTGGCCGTGACGTCGTATCGAGGGAGACGCCCAGTCGCAGCCTGGCTCAGTTTACTGAGATCTTAAGTGGAGTTTTTAGCCTTTTGCTGTCTTTGCACTGTGCAGCTCACAATTTGCGAGGTTTATTCCGCGACTTGTGTTGCGTCTTCAGTGATTTCACTTACGTGGATCATCGATCCGTTGTTTAACTTGGATTTGTGTGCTGTGCGGATTTGGTAAGCTAATCACGGTTCCGTTGCAATCTTCCACATAGTTGGAAGTACCCACTAGATATTGATAGAACATTCTGTACCAATGAAGCTTCTTTCAAGCATTACTTGTTGTATTTTTCTATACAATATTTTTTCGTTTGTAGGATCGTATTTGTTACACTAATTTCGGGATACATAATTTTTTTTACCTTTAAGTAAGCAGTATCTTTGTCATAATTAAGTGAATCGATATTCACATTTTGATACAAATAAGTAATTGTAAATCATTTGTGAGAGTTACCTTGAGGAAATAGTAATATGTTGAATGCTTAAGACAGTATTGTTTTTGTCCTACACCCCCTGCGGGTTCGGGGGTAAGAATAGGCCCGCGGTATTCCTGCCTGTCGTAAGAGGCGACTAAAAGGAGTCTCAAACGTTCGGCCCCTATGTGATGATCCCCTCTTGAGTTTGACCACCATATTTCAAAATTATTCTGTAGAGCGAGCCAATTGGCGAAGGGCGCCTTACTTGGTGCATTGTGTCCATCGTGCATTGAGACCTTTAAGCAGCTTATTCGTCGTTGCTTTGCAGTCCCGCTCTCTCTATCCATCTCTTGGCGAGAATACATTCCTGGGTCCGATTTTCGACATGCAGTCTGCAGTGCCGCTTTCTGCACTGACGACGACCATGGACCACTTGCCACCTAATATCCAGCACGGTAGCCAGTCCGTTGTGGTGGGGCCATCAAGTAGCCTGTTGTTTGTAGGCCCCTGACAACACAGGGATTGCTCTACTGATGACTGCGCCGTTAACTCTCCACGTATGCCAAGGGATAGATGCCTATAAACCTGGGGCATCGAGACGCCCAGCAGTGGCCATCCTGCCAGGTGGCCTTTGCTGTGGCTGGGTGGCGGATGACACGCAATGAAGCGTGGCATATCTTCTCTTGCTGGTTGCCAGCCACCAGCAGTCTCTAAGCGTTCGAGGGCTCTCTTTAATGCAAACATGTATGTCCCCAAATCGTTCCCCTCTATAGCCACACCATGGGAGGAACGAAAGGCTATGAATGCCATGGGAGGAACGAGAGGCTATGAATGACAGCGAGACGTCTTTGCCCCAGTATCTAGTCTGTATGAGAGCTGCTGGGCAATCCTTTCTACATCTACATCTATACTCCGCGAGCCACCTTACGGTGTGTGGCGGAGGGTACTTATTGTACCACTATCTGATCCCCCCCTTCCCTGTTCCATTCACGAATTGTGCGTGGGAAGAACGACTGCTTGTAAGTCTCCGTATTTGCTCTAATTTCTCGGATCTTTTCGTTGTGATCATTACGCGAGATATATGTGGGCGGTAGTAATATGTTGCCCATCTCTTCCCGGAATGTGCTCTCTCGTAATTTCGATAATAAACCTCTCCGTATTGCGTAACGCCTTTCTTGAAGTGTCCGCCAGTGGAGCTTGTTCAGCATCTCCGTAACGCTCTCGCGCTGACTAAATGTCCCCATGACGAATCGCGCTGCTTTTCGCTGGATCATGTCTATCTCTTCTATTAATCCAACCTGGTAAGGGTCCCATACTGATGAGCAATACTCAAGAATCGGACGAACAAGCGTTTTGTAAGCTACTTCTTTCGTCGATGAGTCACATTTTCTTAGAATTCTTCCTATGAATCTCAACCTGGCGCCTGCTTTTCCCACTATTTGTTTTATGTGATCATTCCACTTCAGATCGCTCCGGATAGTAACTCCTAAGTATTTTACGGTCGTTACCGCTTCCAATGATTTACCACCTATGGCATAATCGTACTGGAATGGATTTCTGCCCCTATGTATGCGCATTATATTACATTTATCTACGTTTAGGGAAAGCTGCCAGCTGTCGCACCATGCATTAATCCTCTGCAGGTCCTCCTGGAGTACGTACGAGTCTTCTGATGTTGCTACTTTCTTGTAGACAACCGTGTCATCTGCAAATAGCCTCACGGAGCTACCGATGTTGTCAACTAAGTCATTTATGTATATTGTAAACAATAAAGGTCCTATCACGCTTCCCTGCGGTACTCCCGAAATTACCTCTACATCTGCAGATTTTGAACCGTTAAGAATGACATGTTGCGTTCTTTCTTCTAGGAAATCCTGAATCCAATCACAAACCTGGTCCGATATTCCGTAAGCTCGT
The DNA here is from genome assembly GCF_023864345.2 of Schistocerca serialis cubense. Classification (NCBI taxonomy): domain Eukaryota; kingdom Metazoa; phylum Arthropoda; class Insecta; order Orthoptera; family Acrididae; genus Schistocerca; species Schistocerca serialis. The sequence goes on from NC_064643.1 coordinate 604,678,538, forward strand.
ATTTTTTTCACTAAACGTAAGTGCGGAACCGTATCAAATGCCTTCCTGAAGTCCAGGAATACGGCATCAATCTGCTCGCCAGTGTCTACGGCACTGTGAATTTCTTGGGCAAATAGGGCGAGCTGAGTTTCACATGATCTCTGTTTGCGGAATCCATGTTGGTTATGATGAAGGAGATTTGTATTATCTAAGAACGTCATAATACGAGAACACAAAACATGTTCCATTATTCTACAACAGATTGACGTAAGCGAAATAGGCCTATAATTATTCGCATCTGATTTATGACCCTTCTTGAAAATGGGAACGACCTGCGCTTTCTTCCAGTCGCTAGGTACTTTACGTTCTTCCAGCGATCTACGATAAATTGCTGATAGAAAGGGGGCAAGTTCTTTAGCATAATCACTGTAGAATCTTAAGGGTATCTCGTCTGGTCCGGATGCTTTTCCGCTACTAAGTGATAGCAGTTGTTTTTCAATTCCGATATCGTTTATTTCAATATTTTCCATTTTGGCGTCCGTGCGACGGCTGAAGTCAGGGACCGTGTTACGATTTTCCGCAGTGAAACAGTTTCGGAACACTGAATTCAGTATTTCTGCCTTTCTTCGGTCGTCCTCTGTTTCGGTGCCATCGTGGTCAACGAGTGACTGAATAGGGGATTTAGATCCGCTTACCGATTTTACATATGACCAAAACTTTTTAGGGTTCTTGTTTAGATTGTTTGCCAATGTTTTATGTTCGAATTCGTTGAATGCTTCTCTCATTGCTCTCTTTACGCTCTTTTTCGCTTCGTTCAGCTTTTCCTTATCAGCTATGATCCGACTACTCTTAAACCTATGATGAAGCTTTCTTTGTTTCCGTAGTACCTTTCGTACATGATTGTTATACCACGGTGGATCTTTCCCCTCGCTTTGGACCTTAGTCGGTACGAACTTATCTAAGGCGTACTGGACGATGTTTCTGAATTTTTTCCATTTTTGTTCCACATCCTCTTCCTCAGAAATGAACGTTTGATGGTGGTCACTCAGATATTCTGCGATTTGTGCCCTATCACTCTTGTTAAGCAAATATATTTTCCTTCCTTTCTTGGCATTTCTTATTACACTTGTAGTCATTGATGCAACCACTGACTTATGATCACTGATACCCTCTTCTACATTCACGGAGTCGAAAAGTTCCGGTCTATTTGTTGCTATGAGGTCTAAAACGTTAGCTTCACGAGTTGGTTCTCTAACTATCTGCTCGAAGTAATTCTCGGACAAGGCAGTCAGGATAATGTCACAAGAGTCTCTGTCCCTGGCTCCAGTTCTGATTGTGTGACTATCCCATTCTATACCTGGTAGATTGAAGTCTCCCCCTATTACAATAGTATGATCACGAAACTTCTTCACGACGTTCTGCAGGTTCTCTCTGAGGCGCTCAACTACTACGGTTGCTGATGCAGGTGGTCTATAGAAGCATCCGACTATCATATCTGACCCACCTTTGATACTTAACCCAGATTATTTCGCATTCGCTAATAACTTCACTGGATATTATTGAATTCTTTACTGCTATAAATACTCCTCCACCATTGGCGTTTATCCTATCCTTGCGGTATATATTCCATTCTGTGTCTAGGATTTCGTTACTGTTCACTTCCGGTTTTAACCAACTTTCCGTTCCTAATACTATATGCGCACTATTTCCTTCAATAAGAGATACTAATTCAGGAACCTTGCCCTGGATACTCCTGCAGTTTACCAATATTACGTTAACTTTTCCTGTTTTTGGTCTCTGAGGACGGACGTTCTTTATCAACGATGATAATGTCCTCTCTGGTAAGCCGTCAGGTATTTTATCGTTTCGCCCAAGGGGGGGTCCCTCTAACCTAAAAAACCCCCGTGTGCACGCCACACGTACTCTGCTACCCTAGTAGCTGCTTCCGGTGTGTAGTGCACGCCTGACCTGTCTAGGGGGGCCCTACAGTTCTCCACCCAATAACGGAGGTCGATGAATTTGCAACCATTATAGTCGCAGAGTCGTCTGAGCCTCTGGTTTAGACCCTCCACACGGCTCCAAACCAGAGGACCGCGATCGACTCTGGGCACTATGCTGCAGATATTAAGCTCAGCTTGCACTCCGCGTGCGATGCTGGTTGTCTTCACCAAATCAGCCAGCCGCCGGAAGGAACCAAGGATGGCCTCAGAACCCAGGCGGCAGGCGTCATTCGTTCCGACATGTGCTACTATCTGCAGCCGGTCACACCCAGTGCGTTCAATAGCTGCCGGAAGGGCCTCCTCCACATTACGGACGAGACCCCCCGGCAAGCACACCGAGTGCACACTGGCATTCTTCCCCGACCTACCCGCTATTTTCCTGAGGGGCTCCATAACCCGCCTAACGTTGGAGCTCCCTATAACTAATAGGCCCGCCCTCTGTGACTGTCGGGACCTTGCCGGAGAATCGGCCACTGGCCCAACAGGCGAGGCATCCTGTGGTGGCTCGGAAACGATGTCATCACCACTAGGAAGCACCCCGTACCTGTTGGAAAGGGGTAAGGCAGCTGCCACGCGGCCAGATCCCACCTTCGCCTTTCGGCCAGGCACGCGCGAGCCCACCACTGTCCGCCATTCACCCTGGAGTGATGGCTGACCGGTAAGATGCTCACTGCCGGAAGACGCAGCGACATCAGGGGTTCCATGTGATTCCAAGGCCACCGAAGTAGGCATAGGTCTCACCACAGTTGCCCCAACGCCACTACGAGCCGACGCCTGCGCCTCGAGCTCGATGAGCCTAACAGACAAAGCCTCCACCTGCCCCCGAAGAGTGGCCAATTCTCCTTGCGTCCGCTCACAACAACCACAGTCCCTACACATGACTATGTTTACCCTACTCTATACGGTGACAAATTCCCAAGATAATCTTCTGATGAGCTACTCTGATAATCAAGAAACACTCACTGAAATACGAGACGCGAAAACTACGCTAGGTTTTCCCAGAAAAACTATTTAAAAGCTAAGCGCAGCAAATAAGTACAAAAACGCTTTATACAAACAGTACTCGCTGCTGCTGGTGCTCTCGCTCTGGCTGTCACAAGACAACTGCTGATTCAAGTGACTAGTGGCTAACGGCCGCGAAACAAACAAAAGACGGTTTTAGGGCGCTTTCTGTTCTAAACGATCAAGAAAACACTAAGAAATCTAACACGAAAACTACGTAAAGTTTTATCAAGAACTGTTAGTTACTATGCAGAGCAGATAAACACAAATAGAATCCCTTCCTTAGTGGAAGGTCGTAAACAAAATGCAAAATAAACGCTTTATACAAACAGTACTCGCTGCTGCTGGTGCTCTCGCTCTGGCTGTCACAAGACAGCCCATGAAGCCTCGGTTCTTCATAGAGCATTTAGAGGACAAGTTTGGGGAGGTGGAGGGCTTGTCAAAACGGCGGTCTGGGTCAGTCTTGATGAAAACGGCATCCTCTGCCCAGTCACAGGCATTACTCGCTTGTAAGAATCTGGGATGTTTCTGTTTCTATCACGCCTCATAAAAGCTTAAATATGGTGCAGGGCATTATCTTCCACGGGGACCTTCTTTTACAGTCTGATGTCCAGCTGCACGCCAACTTACAGCGACGAGGTGTCAGTTTCGCCCATCGCGTCCACCGGGGTCTGAGGGATAATAAGGGTGACACATTACTCGAGAAGGTGAAGGTGATGGTCTACGGCTGTGATGTCAAGCCAAATAACCATCCCCCGATGCAGTGCTTAAAGTGTTGGAAGTTCGGCGACGTCTTCCCGCTGTGCTTCCAGCCTCATATGTCGCGATTGTGGTCGTCGATCCCATCCCGATACTCCATGTGCCCCGCCTTTCATCTGTGTCAACTGTGAGAGCACCATTCCCCTTGCTCGCTGGACTATAAGATTCTACAGAAGGAACGGAAAATGATGGAATACAAGACTGTGGACCGACTGACCTACACTGAGGCTAAATGGAAATTTGATAGGCTTCATCCCATGTGCATGACATCTTATGCCGCCACTGTCACTCCTGTTACAGCTCCATCCGTTGCACAACATACAGTCAACTCTCAGAGCCGAAGGAACACAACTGCCCCCTTGATGTTGGTTGATGTTGGGGAGCACTTCCCTCCCTGTTGCTCCCACACCACCTAGCTTGGGAGCAACCCTTCCCCCCCCCCCCCCCCCCCAAACCATCGGGGGCACCAGTCGCAACTTCTAAGCCGGAGAAGCGTAAGTCTTCTTAGACTTCTCTCGCTAGGAAGAGATCCCTTGGGTCACTCCTTTCCCAGGTTCCTACCAGTGACAAACCAGACACTCGCCAGCGGCTGAAGAATCCCCAGGTAGCTGGTCATAGGGCTTTGTGGTCCTCTTCAGTCTTGGAGACTGAATCAAAGAAGCCCTCCCAGCAAGGACAACCAAAGGAACAGCGTGAGAAATCGAAATCGAAGACCCCTAAGACCAAGGAAATTTCGGCGGCACCCACTCCACCACTACCTACAAACTCTGCATCTGAGGATGCGGTGGAGATTCTGGCGTTCGCTGAGGACCTAGGTCTCGCTGGTCCCTCAGACATGATGGATGTCGCTCCCGTCGGTACTCAATCGGTGGCAGCCGGTGACCCAGTGGCGTAATCTACTCCTCAGTCCATACACGCCTTCCTCGGCCATGAACAGTGTCGTCCTCCAGAGGAACTGCAGCGGTTTTTTCCACGATCTTGCTGAGCTCCAACGACGTCTCAGCCTTCACCCTTTCCTCTGCATTGCTCTTCAGGAAACTTGGTTTCTGGCGATGCGAACCCCCGCCCTCCATGGCTATTGGGGTTATTATAAGAACTGGACAGCTTACAAGAGAGTATTTGGTGGCGTCTGCATCTATGTTCTTCACTGTCTTTACAGAGAGTTTGTCCCTCTACAAACACCTTTAGAGGCTGTCGCTGTTTGGGTGTGAATGCCTCAGGCTGTTACTCTCTGCAGTCTCTATCTTCCACCGGATGGTGATGCCTCGCAGCATGCCCTGGCTGCGCTGATAGCCCAGTTGCCGCCAACTTTTCTGTTACTGGGTGACTTCAATGCCCATAACCCTTTAGGGGTGGATCAGCGGCAACAGGCCGAGGCAGCATCGTTGAGCAAGTATTGGCACAGCTCGACCTTTCTCTTTTAAATACTGGTGCCTTTACACATTCCAGTGTGTCGCATGGCACATACTCAGCCATCGATCTTTCAATCTGCAGCCCTAACCTATTACCATCTGTCCAAGGGAGTGTGCATGACGTCTTATGCGGAAGTGACCACTTTCTGATCTTTCTGTCACTGCCACAGTGTCACTCTCCTGGGTGCCCCTGCAGATGGGCTATGAGTAAGGCTGACTGGGACTTGTTCACCTCCATTGCCACTATTGAGCCTCTTTCCAATGATGCCATTGATGCGTTGCTTCTACTTGGTCACCACCGACATCGTTACTGCCGCAGAATCTGCCATTCCCTGTTCTGGGTCCCCTTGGCGGAGGACAGTGCCTTGGTGGTCGCTCGAGATCGCTGAGGTGATTAAAGATTGCAGGTGGGCACTCCAGCGACACAAGAGGCATCCCTCATTGGCACACCTCATAGCCATTAAACGGCTCGGTGCGCGAGCCAACGCGCCTCATTCACCAGTGCAAGCAGTAGTGCTAGGAAAGGTATGTCTCCACCATTGGCCTCTGTACCTCTCCATCGTAGGTTTGGACCAAGATTAGGCGACTCTATGGCTGTCGGACCCCCATCAGTGTACCTGCACTTTCACTGTATGGAGCAGTCTGTACTGACTCACACAATTGCAAACTGCTTAGCGGAGCATTTCGCTCTGAGTTCCGCTTCTGCGAATTTCCCACTGGAATTCCACTCCCTGAAAGAGCGATTGGAACTTTGAAGCCTTTCATTTCACATGCGCCACTCTGAATCGTACAATGATCCGTTCAATGAGTGGGAATTCCAAAGTGCCATAGCCGTTTGCCCTGATATGGCTCCCAGGCCAGATCGCATCCACTGTCAGATGCTCAAACACCTCTCGGTGGACTGACAGCGACGCCTCCTTAGGCCTTTTCAACCTTATCTGGGTTGAGGGCGAGTTCCTGTCGCAATGGCGGGAAAGCATCGTAATCGCCATGTTGAACCCTGCGCAAGAACCCACTGGAGCTGGACAGCTACCGCCCCATTAGCCTCACCAGCGTTCTTTGCAAGTTGCTCGAACGCATGGTGAGCCAGAGGTTGAGTTGGCTACTTGAGTCTCGGGGCCTTCTGGCTCCGTCTCAGGGTGGGTTTCGTAAGGGCCGTTGTGCCGCCGATAATCTGGTGTGCCTGGATTCTGCCATCCATACAGCCTTTGCCCGCCGTCAGCATCTGGTCGCTGTCTATTTTTGACATGCGGAAGGCATACGATAAGACATGGCGACATTACATCCTCTCTAAGCTTCATGGTTGTGGCCTTTGGGGTCCACTCCCGATTTTAATACAAAATTTTCTGTCGCTTCATTCCTTCCGCATGCAAGTTGCGGCCTCCCATAGTGCCTCCCAAGTTCAGGAGAATGGGGTACCGCAAGGATCTGTCTAAAGTGTCTGCCTCTTTTTAATTGCAATTTATGGGCTCGCTGTGGTGGTGGGAACGTCTCTCAGCTTCCTTGTATGCTGACGACTTCTACCTATACTTCAGCTCCAGTGGCATTACAGCTGATGAACGGCAGCTGCAGGGCACTATCCGCAATGCACAGTCTTGGGCTGTAGTGCATGGCTTACAGATTTTGGGTACCATTATCTGCATTATGCATTTCTGCTAGCGACGCACTGTTCACCCTGAGCCACAGCCTTATCTTGACGGCGAACCTCTTGCTGTAGTGGAGACGCATCGGTTTTTGGGATTGGTTTCTGATACCTGTTTGACTTGGCACCTTCATATTCGGCAGCTTAAACAGACGTGCTGGCCGCATCTTAACGCTCTTTGCTTGAGTCACACCAGCTGGGGTGCCGATCGGTCCGACCTTCTTTGGCTGTACCAGGCGTTAATTCAGTCCCGTCTAGGTTATGGGAGCCTAGCTTACGGTTCGGCATCACCTTCAGCATTTCTGTTGCTTGACCCCATCCTTCACAGTGAGGTCCGACTCGCCACTGGAGCTTTCCGGAGCCGGTCAACAGCATACTTGTGGAGGCAAGTGTTCCTCCATTGCGGTTCAGGCACCAACGATTACTGGCCACTTACGCTACACACGTATGTAGCTTGCCCGGGTATCCCATTTATCGTCTCCTGTTCCCTCAGTCGGTCGTCCATCTTCTGGAATGGCAGCTCCGATCAGGATGTACAATCGCGGTTCGCGTCAGAGCTGTTCTCTCTGGGCTTGAGGTTTTCCCCTCTTCCACCTCTTTTCCGGGCCCCTCTGCGTATACCCCCGTGGTGTGTGCCCCGCCAATGCCTTTGGCTCGATTTGACACAGGGCCCGAAGGATTCAGTCCCTCCTGAGGCCCTCCACCGCCACTTTCTTTCAATCCTTGCCGCGTTTCAAGGCTCTGACGTTGTCTATACTGACGGTTCGATGGTTGCTGGTCGTGTCGGTCATGCTCTTACTCTAGGGGATCATTATGAACAACACTCATTGCTGGCTGGCTGTTGTGTTTTCACTGCCGAGCTGGTCGCCATCTCTCGCGCCCTAGAGTATATCCCATCCTGCTCAGGTGAGTCCTTCATTATCTGTAATGACTCCCTGAGCGGTTTACGAGCTATCGACCAGTTTTTTCCTCGCTCCCATCTGGTGATGGCTATCCAGGGGTCCTTCCACACTCCTGCCCGTTGCGGCCGCCCTGTGATCTTTGTGTGGACCCTGAATCATGTCGGCATCCCAGGAAATGAATGTGTTGACACGCTGGCCAAATAGGCTGTCGGTGCACCAGCCTTGAAGAACGGCCTTTCGGAGAGTAATCTCAGGTCAGTTTTGTGGCAGAAAGTACTTCGCAGCTGGGGTGAAGAACGGCGCACCCTGCCTTCACCCAACAAACGTCGGGCCGTGAAGGAGACGACTGGTGTGTGTGTCGCTCCTCCTTACGAGCCTTCCGCAAGGAGCCTGTTGTCCTCTGCCGGCTGCGCATTGGCCGCACCTGGGTAACACACAGCTATTTATTACGCCGCGAGGACCCACCTTTATGTCGCTGCGGGTCAGCTTTGACGGTGGTCCAAAATTTGTTGTATTGCTCGCTTTTAACTCCGCTCAGGCAGACGTTTGCACTGCCTGATACGCTTCCTGCACTTTTATCAGATGACGTTGCGATGGGAGATTTAGTTTTGAGTTTTATTCGTACAGGGGCTTTTATCGCTTGATCTAAGTGTTTGTCCTTTGGCCTACGACCGCAGCTCGTGGTCGTGCGGTAGCGTTCTCGCTTCCCGCGCCCGGGTTCCCGGGTTCGATTACCGGCGGGGTCAGGGATTTTCTCTGCCTCGTGATGACTGGGTGTTGTGTGATGTCCTTAGGTTAGTAAGGTTTAAGTAGTTCTAAGTTCTAGGGTACTGACGACCATAGATGTTAAGTCCCATAGTGCTCAGAGCCATTTGAACCTTCGGCCTACGATTTTAGAGTGGCGTTTTAAGCGCGTTTCTTGGTGGTTGGCTTTTACTTTTTTGTTTCTATGGTCGGCCAACCACTTTCACACTTGGTGTGATTTTAATTCCTTTTTTCTGGTCTCTCTGTGTCTTTCTTGTCCTGTGTCGTCTCTTGTCATCTCCATTGTTTGTTATTTGTTCTTATTCTTTGTGCGTGTTTAAAGTTCGTGGAAAAAGGCACCGATGGCCTTGGTAGTTTGGTCTCTTCGATCCCACAAACCAACCATCCTTTTTGTCCTACAACAGTCGAAGTCAGGTGGCACTAATTAAAAAATGACGGATTTCTTTTGCATAAATGAATAGTGCTCATTCTAGCTGCGTTAAATTGTAGAACAGGCGCCCCAACTTCGAATATTTAATGTGTACTGTAGGGAATTTACTACATTTTCCTCACAATTGATTTATAAGAATTGCTGCCGTTTGTATAGAACACAGTGGTGAAATCATAGTGTAACTAGCAGTTCGTCGGTTTATGGTTACACAAGCGAACACTAGCTTGTGTAAATGTGGCAGGCAGTTTGCACAGTCCTCTGCCGAGCCCCAGCAGGTCACAACCCCCCTCGAACAACAAGCCTAAACAGTTCAGTGCACACAAGAGTTTGAAGGACCACGGAACATTTTATAAGGTTTTTCGGAAATTGTGTGTTGTAAAAACATATAATTTTGCAGGTATATGTGCCTGTTGTATGCAAAATATGTTGTAAATAATGTCACAAGTAATAAATTAAAACTCCATAACTGATGCTGCAGTTTTACTTCATGAACAGCGAGAATGTGAGCGATAAGCGTTTTTACTTTCATAGTCTTGGGTGGATATCAGCGGGAAAGTGTTTCGTGAAGATTTGAAATACTGTGTACGGTTTGTTAGAAATAGCTAAGTCCTCTCCTACCCAAATATGGGGTGAATAGTGTCTGGATTCTTCTATTCCTTCCACGACTTCAAAAGCTGCCTCAAACAAACCATATACCCCCAGTTTCAAACTGACTTGTTGCGTTAAACATGAGATTACACTTTGTAATAAGTAGGTCAGACAGTATTTGAAATTTTTAAGCCCGTGCACCAGCTGTGTGAAATACTGAAAATCAAATTTTTGTTGCACCCAGAAGCCTGTTGATAGGCACCCTGCAACTGTAACTTTGCTCAAAGTGAGCCGTTGAGTAATATACGTACCTTACGAGGACCTTGGTGTACTGCGAATAATTAGGATACACCTAGCTTTGGAAGGACGAAAGAATGCTACGTTCGGACGTTGAGTCAAAATATATTGACAGAACATATCAAGGGGATTTTCGAAATCCCTAACAAAGTAATTAATATTATTAGGCGCTTCTAAAATTCATAAACAAGTTTTTTCCTCAGTGGCTGACTTTTTCTCACTTTGTCCAACGTGTTTCATTCCTCTCACCTCAGTTTTTTTAGTTCATTACAAAAGCTTTGGTTCTTTCTGCTTTAGTGCTCTGAATTTCAAAAAAAGTAAAATATCTACTTTGGGTACCGTTTCTATCAAGCTAATACTGGTATCTTGTATGAAAAATACTGTAATAATTGCCTTAGATGGTTGCAGTCTTCTATAAATGCTGTCGGTTTTAAAGAGTAAGTGGTTTGCCACGCAAGTATGGATGCTTAAAAGAAGTGCAGTATAACGTCCACATGTTACTATCTCGTAATTGCGCTATTAGGAAACTTTTTGTTCTCATTGAAAAATGCAGTGTATCTATAGTGATTAATTTTTGTACGGTATTGACATTTTCACAAGTTTGTATTATAATTATTACTAGCGTTTTTGTATTATAAGTATTACTAGCGTTAACTTCGATAACACCGATTACATGTAATGATGGCTCAAAAACAAAATAAAGCATTTGTATTTAAACTTGTCGTATTGGGAAAAATGAGAAAACAACCTCTGCATGCCAGTTTTAGTGGCTTTTAATCTGCAGCAGACATTACTAACACAGGCGGGTGACAGCATACATACAATTATTACTACGACGCGATTCAGGTCACAGTTTGGTGGCGGAAAAAAGCAGTTTTATGCTTATCATACATTTAGACACCTGTGTGGAAGTTCATTAATGTTATTGACTTTCACGCTGGCATCAAGCTTGTACTTCAGTGTGTTCACATGCATAAACCGTGATGGCGGAACGGGAGACAATCAAAATGTCCCGCATTACACGTTATAGGGGAAAGAAACAAATACTTTACATCACATTTAACATAGCAAACAGGCGTATCTTCATATATTTGCCATTTACTCGTAATCACGGCTCGTTGGTCTAGGGGTATGATTCTCGCTTCGGGTGCGAGAGGTCCCGGGTTCAAATCCCGGACGAGCCCTGAAAATTTTTATCTTTTAAGATCCCGTTTTTAATTGACATTTATTACGTATATACACTTCTTTTGCCTTATGATTAGTTTCTAAATTATAGCTGTTAATAAAATGTATATCTGAAGTGTGCAAGCGAAGTTTTAACAGTGTGAATAAAATAAGACAGCGTCATAATTTCACCGCATTAGTGATTCAAACTAAATATAGACATATGACTACATAACACTACCCGCTACCACATATTTATCTTGTGGAGGGCACATTATTTTTAAAAGAAGATTCACAAATACTTGCCTAAATCGCGGTCGTTTACCTGTTCTTCGTAAACTTCAGCCGGGATCACTGGTGATGTTTTACGACATAGCACTGAAGAGTTGCACCGGCTCGAGAGAGGCATTGATGTAGTAATATTACTTTAGTGTAAATTTATATGTACGTAGAAGTGCGTGTCCCATAAATAATTCTTATTCAAATAGTTACCCATGGTCGGAGTTAAACTTAAAGAAAATAAAGAAGCCATTCATTTGTTAAGAATGGGGCGTGGAATAAGGTTTCCAGCTGTAATTCCATAGTAAAAGCGGCCTGTAAACCCAGCAGTTGGTTTTTGAAAGTCAGTAATTAAGTTGTTGCATAACTACTAATAATTCATTCCAGAGAAGACAGTTTGTTGACATATATTTTGCAATGATATCCACATGGCGTGCAAATTGTCACGAAACACTGCAAAATATGTTTGGAATGCATTAATAGCAATAATATATAGTAACTATGACTGTCTTAATATTCCAAAATGTTTTTTGCTATGTATTCATTGCACATTTCCACTTAATTAGCCGGCCGCGGTGGCCGAGCGGTTCTAGGCGCTTCAGTCCGGAACCGCGCTGCTGCTACGGTCGCAGGTTCGAATCCTGCCTCGGGCATGGAGGTGTGTGATGTCCTTAGGTTAGTTAGGCTTAAGTAGTTCTAAGTTCTAGGGGACTGATGATCTCAGACGTTAAGTCCCATAGTGCTCAGAGTCATTTGGAACCACTTAATTATTTCGATACTGCCACAGGATGGAAACATGGCATTTCACTACAATTTTTCTCTTATCTTCAGAGTCTGTGCATATATTAGTTATTGCAGCATTTAATTTGCTCTGTTTTTTGCACAGTCATTTGTTTGTTGGAACAGGCCTTTCTTGTACGACTTAGTACGTTTTTAATATACGCGTGTGGTCTCTTAAGAAAGTCGTCCAACTACATATTTTTCATTCGGTTCACATAACTTGTTGACTTCTTACGTAAGGTTTACCCAATTCTGTACGTAAGGTAATTTCTCAGGTTTCTGCCAAACGACACGGAAAGATTTCACTTTGTATCTTTGACATCGTTCATTAAGAAAGTGAATTAAGAAACATTAATAGTAAAAGATCCTTTTTTTCAGTCAGTTTTCCTAATAGTCACATTTTACTTTTATAACATTAACGCTCTATGCTCGTTTTATACGCCCATATTTAGACAGTTATTCGAACTGGCCACATTTATTCTAAAACACAACATGAAAGAGCTTTTGATCTCTAGAGACTCGATCTCCTCCGAGACGAGCCTTTACTTCCACGTAGATAATGATCGCAAGCGATTCCTCTTCGTGTAACAACAAAATTGTAATCCATGCACTAGAGCGTTTACTTGATAAAAGAATGAACTATCTGGTCTTATAAATATGACGGATAGCATGAAACGATTATATAACTTGAGTCAAGGGCTGTTGCGTGCACCACTTCCGAACTATTTATATCTGAATAGAACACCATGCATTTCATTGCGGCGGAGAAAACTATAAAAATTTCTTAACAACAAAAGAGTACCTTCACAGTGAAGAAAACAATTACCACGTTCTTCTTGGCAGATAGAGGTGTTCGATATGCTACAGCTGTTTTGACGTCATTGGACTATCGTAAGCATTATTTCTTAGCGTGGAACATTGCTAATACATAGTAACGTAAGCGCCGTTGGTTTTATGAATAATTAATTGCTTTAGATGTATAGTGTATCCATAAAGGACATGATTCCGTCACGTGCAATTTCATCTTATAGGGCGCGTTTTGTTAAAGGTATAGACGGGACCAAGTCCTAGTCTGTTGGCTTGTACGACCACTTCGCTGGTTCCCATAAGCTGGGAACTTGTTCCCAATGAAAGACGACGTAAGTCGACCTGAGTGGGAAGGGTCAAGGAGGCTGAATCGTTTCTCCTGAAACGTCTAAACCAAGTGCTTAAAATCGAACATTGTGGAATGTTTACGCAAAACACTGGAAACATTCCCTTGTGCCGGATAGACAAGTATAACTTTCGAATACTGCTCACCGCTCTTGAGGTTTCTGTCGCGATGTCTCTAATAAAACAGTGCTGCAAAACTTAGCATAGAAAATCATACTATTGACCCTAGCATATATATATATAATGTATGTATAAATGCATAGATGTTGCAGCTTTCACGCCTTTAATCTGAACAGTTATTCTATTTAATGGCCTGAAAGATGGGCAACGAATCATTACTTCTTGCACCTTAAACTTACATCCGACTGCCTAATCTCTTGCCATTTTTGTAATGACAAAAGTTGCGCCTCCCTAGGAAAACATAAATTTCAAAGAACATTTCTCTGACCATATAACCAAAGAGATAAAAAACGTACCTCACACTTGAATGAATTGTAAAATTAACAGTAATCTAATACTTTAAAAATTGTTTCCAGCCAATCAATTAAATACTCCCACCACTTAAAAAGAATTCTTGAATACTAAAGTTTAAAGTACATTCTGAAACAGTAAACACACTGTGCGCGTCGTAGTATCTATCTTTTCATGTAAAACTGTTTAGTCCCATTTCAGTGTTAATTAATCCGACTTGGCGCAATAAGATATTAACATGTGTTCCAAAAGAATAAAGGAAATGAATGATGCATTACAATATAATTCATGTCCTCATTGTTCTTGTCGACAGCTTCTGGAAGTTCCCTAGTGGTCAATCGATTATTGCGTTGTCGACACTGCTTACGCCTCCTCTGACCAGGTATTCCATCCCCTGGCGGCTCCCTACATAACAGAAATTATTTTCAACAATTAATAAAATGATTTTCTCCAACTTTCATCTGTAATGCCATCACTTAACGATATTTTTAAGCATTGTCTGCAACGTCGCAGCTACTATGTGCTCGTCCTACAGAACTAACGTTCACTCATCTTTCGATGATTTCTTCTTCTGCAGTCCGGCCCACACGCCTCCCCTGTTAAGAACTCAACGATGTTCCTCTACTGTAAAAGCTACAGTGAAATTAGTGGCATTATACGAATCCAACAGATGCAATAAATGTTTCTCAGTAACAGGTTAACAAAGCGATTAATTGAAAAGTAATTTGCTAGTGGAAACATAGCTGTATTGGCACTCGTTTGATACAAAAACAAAGCTAAACCCATGCTAATCTTAAATTCTAGTTGCAGGACTTACCCACAGCCCACGTAATAGCCAGCATATGGTAACCAACCGAACTCGTTACCAAAAAGATTACCAAACGGTTTCTGTGACAGAATGCTCGCTCAAATATTACACAGTTTTGACCACTATAAATGTTCAGTTTGTGGTCACAGCTTGTATAAGATGCCACGCGGACTTCGGTTACTCAAGTCACAGTTCACATATTAAAATCGGAATTTCATGTGTTCGTTCTTCTCTCACTTTCGCATTCACTCTTCTGCACTCCATGTTCAGATTTTAATCACTATTCTGGAAAATTCACACCTAATCAGAGCTCCTTAACACCTGCATCCGAAGGTGGCGATGGTTGAGCGCCGAACTCACTCTAGTCTTCACAAAGCAATGCTTTAGTCCACAAAATTCGTGCGTACGTACTGCCCTCTGTTTCGCTGATACACATCATGGCTAATCCGATATTAGTATTAAACGGCGCAGTGCTACGTCGGTTGCATTTAACCAATCACAACCTAATAGCTTTATGAATAATTTACTAAATGAAAAAATTTAGAGACTTTACGATAAAGAGGGGGTTGTTTTGATATTCGTGAAGTTCCCAGTCCCGTAAACTGGCTAGTTACGTTACAAAATTCCCCCGATATTATTATTCACTTTCTCTGTACAATCAAAATTCTCACGTTAACGTTTAACCATTTAATAGACATTACAATATTTATATGCTACATTACTTTCCATTCACACAGTCATTAACATAAAAAATTAAATTAGCAGTGGTTCATGACGGTCGTAATAGTAACAACAACAACAACAACAACAACAACAACAACTACTACTACTACTACTACTACTACAGTTTCGTATGCAAAATGTGTTCTAACGCTTTGATAATTTCGTAGTGCTGAGTTTCTCCTGCCGTATACAAC
The DNA here is from genome assembly GCF_023864345.2 of Schistocerca serialis cubense. Lineage (NCBI taxonomy): Eukaryota > Metazoa > Arthropoda > Insecta > Orthoptera > Acrididae > Schistocerca > Schistocerca serialis. The sequence goes on from NC_064643.1 coordinate 604,693,885, forward strand.
TTTCAAATAACTTCCGGGAATTCAGTCAGGTAACACTTTCAGCGACCGCCGATATTTCGTCGGGAGAACACCCCGCCATTTTCAAGGCAAACTGCCCGCCTTGAAAATGACGGGGTGTTCTCCCGCCGAAATATCGGCGGTCGCTGAAAGTGTTACCTGGCTGAATTCCCGGAAGTTATTTGGAATTTCGTAGTCCTTAATCAGCTGACACCTTTCGGGCACAGTTGTAACTACTTGCAGTTAGCCACTTAACACCGGCGCGCTACGAAGTGCTACGCCTCAGGGTCTAGGAATACTACCGTAAAGCGAGAAACAAGAAAGAGCGTTTATGGTCGGTATAATCGCACTGTTACTTGCCTTACATTCCAGAAGCTCTCGGCGTGTACTTGATAGTAGTAGCGTGAAGTCGAAGGACATACGTTCGTTACCCTAGAGTAAGACAGCGGTATAGGGTAAAGTTGCAAACAGCAGATAAAGTTTAGAATTCTATCCAAGTTATACTTCTGTACTAAGATTGCTGAATCTACTATTACATTAATTATTAACACAGTAACGTGTGAATTAAGCTGAAACTAGTTTGTATTAGAAACTGATTTAAAACTGTAAAATGAATCGTGCAAGAACCCGCCAGTGGTCACCTCATTTTAAAACAACTGCATGTTATGTGTCGTTCTACTCATTACTAGGCCCTGCGCGCAATGCATCATCGTCGCAATGAAATAATGAACTCTGACTACGCCTGCTTATGTCTGATAAATGAGGATCGCCTAACCGTGGAAGAAGTTGTAGCAAAAACGGTTCACAAATGTAAGTCGATTTAACTGTTACCAAACTTTTATTCGGTTTTAAAAAGCAACGTACCTTCTGAAGCGTTACTCTTAAAAACAAACAGAAAACTAAGATGAAAAAGTGAAACAAATTTTGTTGGACTTTGATTGAAATCCTTACGAAACAAAGGAAAAATGCTCTTCACGTGGTCAGCTTGCATTTTCAAATTAACAAGAGAAATAAAACACTGAACTCGCCATTCTAGATAAATGCGAGCTGCTCACAATACGGACTGTTACTGCAAAAGTGATACTTAAAATCTTCAAACTTCGGTCAGCATGGGACAAGTCAGGAAGCGAATGCCTTAAAATTCCCTGTTCACCGTTCAAAGCTGAACACTTCGCTCAAACTCACTTCAAGGGGCAACGGGACGCTTGTTGCAAATGCAATCAAACGTGGATCTGTATTTAAGCTTAAAATTGAGGAGAACGCTGATGAAATTTGTTATTGTGTACAAATACACGCCGCGCGAGGTGGCTGCGCTGTTTGATGCTCCATCGGGCATGGTTGAATGTGTTGTTCTTAGCATAAGTTAGTTTAAATAGTGGGTAAGTCTAGGGGCCGATGACCTCAGCAGTTTGGTCCCTTAGGAATTCACACACATACAAATACACACATTAGTGCTATCGCGGGGGCGGGGGGTACAGCACCTGAACAGTCTTAAAATCTCAAATTTATGTGTGTACAAGTATTAAAACAGCATAATTCCTGTTTCAGAGAAAGAGGACGAAAATCCACTGATGCTGAAACTCGAGCAAAACATGCCTGGGAAATAAAAATTGTTTTGCTCTAGGCGGACCCTCTGCAAAAACAAATCCGGTCTTTTTATATTAGTGGGCACAGATCACGCTGGCCAGTGGAAGGGGCATGACACTGAATTCGGCGGACATAAATTTTGTGGAGATAGTAAGAATTTTCCCTCGTTGCAAAGAAAACGAAAAGTGGGTGTTCTTGTCGACACCCTTGCTGAATAAGTACTTTTCACAGCTCAGGTGGGCACTTGAGTGCTTAGGAACTCCTATAGCCGTGCATAGTGATTGTACCAGGTAACCGCCAATTCGAGAGCAGTTTACGACTACTACTTGCCCTGGGAGCCTCCCAAGTCTTGAGAAAAGCGTACCTGTCTCAACTGTACAGTAAATACGGATTGTGCAGGAAGTCGCTTCCTTGCGTGATAATATTCAATGCCACCCGAAAAGTTTGTACTGCATGCTTTTGTATGTGGAACTAACATAATTCAGTTGATACAGAATCATGAAGCAGTATGTACCAGTCATTTACAGAACAAAGGGATCAACTGCACCTTCTGCAGGAATGTAAGTAGAGGAAATTGTACTGTTTTATTTCCATAAAATGCCGTACTTTGTACGATGGTAGACTAATTCGTTGCTCCTTGCCAATCCAGTTAGAGTAACGAGTTAAGTCATCTACCCAACGCCGGCCGAAGTGGCCGTGCGGTTAAAGGCGCTGCAGTCTGAAACCGCAAGACCGCTACGGTCGCAGGTTCGAATCCTGCCTCGGGCATGGATGTTTGTGATGTCCTTAGGTTAGTTAGGTTTAACTAGTTCTAAGTTCTAGGGGACTAATGACCTCAGCAGTTGAGTCCCATAGTGCTCAGACCCATTTGAACCATCTACCCAACGGTTAATTTGAACACCACAGTGCATTAGTAGGCATAGTCCCGTTGGGTGTCCAACGCGATCCGTCATGTGACACCTGCCCATACATGGTGCGAGTGCTACCCCACAAGGAAAACACGCTACCAATTTTAGACCTTCCCCACCCGACCCTGCAACACTCAAATAACATTCCCAACATGCAAAATTCAATACAATCGCAAGTACAACACTAGCAGCTGAAATAAAAAATCACAAATGGTAAACATATTGTGACGACTTTATTCTATTTCGGTATAACTTTTGCCATCGTGTCCAATGATAAAGGTTTAATTTTTACTGGAACTGGAGCCTGTGTGGGGGGTCGCAGTTGGATCTTAACGCATCGGAAAGGAACGCCAAGTTCTGTAAATTGTATTTTCCTCGTGTCTGGACCCAAAGTAGTTGTCCTAGCACAGTGAAGGGCGAGGCGTCGGGTCTTGGTTAGGTGCTGTTGGCTGAAATATACGTGACCTGGGGCTAAGGCACACTGTTAAGGGAAGTAGTCGAAATTTAAACATGGACTCTTGTTATTTTATTTACGACTTTAGCAATGGTTAAAATAACAGAGCCACGGTGATAAAATTGTGCGCTCACTTCAGTAGGCGATCTACAGTCCACATGCAAAATAATCCACTCAAATGAACAATAGATAAAAGTTCCCTAATATTTAACTGGCTGGAAATACAGACTGGTTGCAAGCACTACATCTTTATCGGATGTCTGCAAGATTTGTACTCTAACTCCCGACCTCTTGCCAGCACACAGCTTCACAAGACTGGAACTCTTAACTACAACCGGTGTGGATCACACTCGTGGTGCATCGTTCGTGTAAATATGACAACACACGGAGATACGGGCTGTTCATAACTTGTTTCAAACGTTTTTGTCAGACCATTAAACCCACGACCCTTCAAAGAATTGAACTCGTGTATAAAATAGCTACGAATATATGATTACTTTATAAAGAGAGTTTGTGTTAAATACAGTGGAGTCCAGAAAATGTAGATACTCTTTGTTCATATCTTTGGAACAAAATGACATTTCGTGGCAAATTTGCGCGGTAGCGTATTCCGTTGTTTTATAAACAACCACGGCGCGCGATTTCCAGCAGACGACAGTACACCAAGGAATGAAGCAAGATCGTCGTTTGAGTAACGCAAGGCCATATTGAAGTGTTATTGAAAGTACGAAAACATGGAGGTACCACGGCAATGGCGTGATGTGTACGGAACTCAGCCACCAACACGTACGATTTACCATATTCGGGATAAATTAGAAGCCAACGGTTCTGTTCAGGATGTGCGTAAGGAAATGTCTGGCCGACCAAAAACATCATTTACTCCAGCTTCCAGCGCTGCTGTGTTGCAACAGTTTACTGTGTCACCTCAGTAATCAGTGGAACACGATGCACCTGAAGCTGGGTAAGCCGATCAAGCATACGACGAATTCGGAAGGCTGCGAAGTGGAAAGTGTATATTCAAAGATTGCTGAACGCTATAAACGGGGAAACCATGATCGAAGGATTTAGGATTGCGAGTGATTTGAAAACATGCTTCGCGAGGATGAACGTTTTTTCGGGGATGGTTATCGACTCTGACGAGGCGCAATTCAAACTGAAGCGTACGGCAAACCGCCACAGCTGTGTGTTCTGGAATCTTAAAAGTTCTCGCGTTAAAGTGGACAAACATGTTAATCTACTGGGTGTTTACTTGTGGTAGGGTCTGCCATCGCGCGGTTTGATTGGCCCATTCTTTGAAGGTATCATAACTGGTGAGGTGTATCTTCCTATGCTGCAAACATAAATTTGAACTTGCCATCCGAAAGATATTTGCAAATCAAGGATTTTACCTAAGAGACGGCGCTCCGCCTCACTGCAATAGATGTCCCAGGGCCTATTTGGATGAAAGTCTACCTGGACTACGGATAGGTCGAAGAGCAGCTGTTGAGTACCCACCGCCGTCTCCAGACGTTACACCCCGTGACTTCTACCTATGGGGGACGAAAAATGAAGTTAAGCAACACTGAACGAGCTAAGAGAAACAATCGAGGCGTCCGTTGCGGCCATTACACGGACACCAATGAAAGCCGTTGTTCGTTCAACAGATCAGCGGCATCGGCGGTGTTTGGCTGCTAATGGGGCTCACTTTGAATGCACAAAATGACCTTCGCCCCGTGCAAGAATTGTAAAGGTATGACATGTTATTTCATTAATTCTGGCTGTCAGTGTGTTTACATTTTTCTGGACTACTCCTGTTTTTTGCTTTAAGAATGTCGGCGAGAAAAAGTTTAGAAAAGATTAGAAATTATTATTTAGAGTTTTTTGAAGTCTCTAATAGGGGCAAGGCCCAAGAGACAACTTTACTAATACAATTCATTTAGAAATGTTTGCCTACCTCGTTATGATTCATTATTGATTCACTTACCTTACCAACCCTTCTGTTCCTACTAATTTTGGTATGGAAGAAACATAAATGGGGGAAAATGTCTACCGAATACATGAGTCAATTGAACATAAGTTCTCTGCCCCCCCCCCTCCTCCCCCCAGCCCAGATGCTGTGGACGCAACGGTTTCTAGGAAAATGTGTGGATGATGATGATGATGATGATGATGATGATGATGATGATGATGATGATGATGATGATGATGATGATGAGCATGGACATGGATGCTCAGTTTTCAGTTAGCTATCGAACCTACCAATTTGTAGTTTGAGTGTCATGTACTTCACAGTTGCTTTTCGCAAAAAATGGATCGGCATTGAGCCAAAATCTTAAAATTAGTCTTCCTTTTAGATTCTAAATGAGAGTTGCCAAATATGGGACTAATAGGTTGGCTGCGTGAGGCCTAGCCCTCGTTATGAAGCGCTGGATATGTACAATCTGGGTAATTTTGCTCCGTTTTCAGCAAAAGCTAGTTTCTTCGCACACATAAATATTTATGACGTCATACCTCCTGAACTGTTTCGCGAGGATCACCACTGTCGGATGTAGGTTCGAGATAAGGTTCCAAAATTGATCCACCTGTATTAGATCTGGGATATTGTTTGGGGTGGATCCATCTGCGTTACGTCTGTGAAGGGGGGGAGGGGGAGGGGGGGGGGGTCTGGTATCTCCGTGACAAACCGACTAGCAGGTTTGTTTACAAAATGAGTGTCTGTTGCCTGAACATTACTTTTTCGATCTGTTACATGATGATGAGCTTTAGAGTACACGAAACTGTGATAGCTGTAGTTGGACTGTATTGTTTCATTAACACGTACAACACAAAACGACGGTCATCGTTGTTAAGAGTCATGGAATGATCTTTTCTGAATTGACATTTGGAAGGCATATAAGTGAGCTTGCAGACACTCTAGATTCTCTCCAGTATGGTGGAGTGGCCCAAAATAATTATTTGATGCTACAGATACATGGCAGTGTAAACAGTAAGAACATAAATATTCTTTAACATTTACGCATAAAATATGAATAAAAATTTGGGAAAATAAGTAAAATACGGAGAACATCTGAAAAACCCGGATATGAAAATAAGAATACACGATAACTGAATTTATACAGAGGGAGTAATCGAAATTTGTGGCAACCAACAACCACCCTACGGACACCAAAAAATGCTATTAATTAGAGGGAGGAATCGGAATTTACGGTAAAACTGTAGAACTTCACCGTGTCCACAAGATGTACGCATGGGATGACACCAAATATATGTGATTTAATAGTGGAAGCACGGTACATTAGAGAAAAGAAACTGCCATGTTTCCCTGTATGTAGACCATACCGCATCAGCAATAGGCATATCAGAAAAAAATTAGCTGACGTGTGTACATTGTACTGCACACACACTTCGACAGATTCTGAAGTCACGTGCTCTCAGTGACTGTCGTATCTCACTGGTAACGGCTGCTGTTCAGTCGTAATGCTTTGCGGTACATTAGGGCGCCAGTGTTGCATCGTCAGATCCATTCCTATCTGAGGCGGTGTCGCATACATTTACCATCATAATTATCTTTCAAATAAACAAACATTCTCTAATTGCGAAGTGGAATTGCTTGACTTTAAAATGAGTTTTCTGATGGAATATTGTAACACATTCTTACAGACGATACGTGTGTAATCCGTAAGCGCCATAGTATTTAAAGCTGGTGAAGCACATTTTAAGCGCTGTCAACAACACACCATGGTTCATAAAGCACCTGACTACGTTGCATTTGATTTATATGAATCTAATGCTTTTTCTTTTTTTTAGTTTTTACAAGGGTTTAAGGAACTCATCTACATTCGAGCAGCTAACAAGGCTCTCATTCAAAAAATAAGCTGAACAGTTAACGATTCTTTCGTGATCGCCAGGGTGGTGTATCACAGAGGTCGAAAAGTCAGTAGAAAGAATAAGGAGAATTAATGTTGATACATAGGTGTTGACTTTGACTTTTGTAGAGTTAAGCATTCCAGATAATCAGTACCAAGACTAGGTAATAAATTATGTTTATAGTTTCTAATTACCTAACATGGAAATAGATTACACAAACTACCAAACAGCGATACTAACAGCCACAAACTATCTCTTGGTTGAAATCTACGTTAAGCATCTGATTTTGTTGGTCTCCTGGATGACTGGTTATTCGTAGTTAGCAAAAGTGTGGAGTGAATGTAGTAGAAGACGGTAGCTTTGTAAAGAAACATTTGTTAATGGTGGGAGGCAGTACTACACACAGAAATACTAGCTGGAGAAAGATATTTTTCTCCATCCAGAGCATTCTTCTTCTCCTCCGTAATTATGTCAAATTTATATCAAAGGTTTGGCGTGGAGAACGATTTTAGGTAGTTACCAAGCCCCGATTCACATTATAATGTGGACCCATTGGTGGATAATTATGCCGCAGTATTTTATACATGAAAGTACAGGATATAGACAGTGAGAGAGTGGTTCCCGTTCGTATGGATAATTTCGGAGCTAATGAAGGAAGGGTTTGTTAGTTGCTAATTAAGCTGTGCCAGACAGCCTACTATGGATCGCAGCCAGAAGCAAATCGTCTATACAGCTGTAACATATTACTTTCCCTCACAAATGTCTCGGATCGGGAAAATCTGGGATATTATTACTAATACGTAGGTTTGCTGACAATCACTTAGTAGGTTCGTTGCCGATTTTCATTTAAACCTATGGAATAATTGTTTCACGAGCGTTTGTTTCATAGAGTGGTGAACTACGTAGAAATAGACTAAACATATTTTATGTTCAGACAGCCAGCTTACTGGGATCAGGTCCTTAGTAAACTAGAAATTGAACCTTCGCTGCCGGCCGGGGTGGCCGAGCGGTTCTAGGTGCTACAGTCTGGAACTGCGCGACCGCTACGGCCGAAGGTTCGAATCCTGCCTCGGGCATGGTTGTGTGTGATGTCCTTAGGTTAGTTAGGTTTCAGTAGTTGTGAGTTTTAGGGGACTGATGACCTCAGAAGTTAAGTCCCATAGTGCTCAGAGCCATTTGAACCATTTTTTGAACCTTGGCTGTGTCTAACATGTTTTTTTATTTGCTGCGATGCACTAGCAGCAGTTCCATCTTCTAGAGGGTTTTGGTACTGGTACGATCAATCATCTTCATCAAAAACCGTTTGCTTATGCTCGGCACTGTGATAATGTCGCTGTGAAAAATACATTCCAAGCGTGGGAATATGGACAGTTTGTAACGATCTTTAAGAAAGTTTGTGTTTTTGTTTGTTTGCCAATGAATATGCAATAGGCAATGTTTGTCTTATGCAAATTTACTGTGTGGCGTGCCTAATCAGTTTTACTGTAATCCAAAAAAATTGAGGAACTTAATCTGGAAAACCAATACGCAATGAAACGAAATCGATACCTCCAAAATTTACTCAGTCTCGTGAGCACCGAGTTATATGGCCCTTGATAAAATTGCCTTGCAAATAAACAATGAAACATATTTTCCTTAGTTCTAGAGTCGCAACGGATGTAATCTTGGTATTCTTTTCTCTCCACTGGATACATAGAAAATATTCAATATTGGCACAGCGAAGTGAAATGCTCTCGCACAGCGAAGTGCAATGCCGGCCGTAAACTAGCTTCATTTAAATAACGTCAATACGTTAGGTGAAAAATGAGAAACATTGCAAATATTCAGTGAAAATACTGGATATTGGCTCCGTACTATGCAATGCTGCCTGCATTGAAACTTAAAAACATTAATACTTTCCTGAGTCTGGAACATCAATATTTTTCTGACAGATTGAAAAAATGATTTCTTTAAATAATATTCATTGGATTTAAATGAACACGACATGGAAGAGGATGAGGCATTGATAGGGGATATGCTCAGACAATGCTTTAGTTTGAAAATTGTGTTCAAAGTAAAGTTTGACCTCCACAAAATTTCATTCTAAACATTTTACATTAATTTCATAATCACTGAACTTCTCACTGTTCGACAATTCTCACTTACTGTCGTAGTTAAAAACACTTGAATTGTTACATGACAAGAAGTCTGACGTCGTTTGACAAAATAGATTCCAGAATTTAACTTCTCTGTATCAGGATTACAAAAAGGTGGCGCACGAAACACCGGCTCCGAGTGCAGACTGCTCGCCAATTACGCACGATTTGTTGACTGCTACGAGCAGGATAGATAAACACGTATTAATTATGCAGTGAAGAAATAACAAACTAATGCATACGACTTAGAAATAATAGATGACGATTTGTAAGCGACAATGAGAAGTCTAGTACTCCGTGCCGATTTTTCGGCGCCACCCTGTACCACTGAAATAATATTATAGGAGTTGTCATATTCTCTTTACAAAACGTGACACCATACACTCAATTACGAAGCGCGATCTTCATTCGGTTGTAAGTCGGTCTGCCTTTCATAGCAATGAACATGCCCTGTTACCTTGAATAATAAAAGACGGAAAATGGCCACTCGTGTGGGCCGTGCCGACGTCCTTCGCATGTCTAATAACGAATCTAGCCTTTTTACAAATATTTCTTAAGCTGTTTATTGAAATAGTGAAGTAAGCTGATATGCCGTTTTGTTGTCTGAAAAGATGTATGTTATTACATACCACGTAATTTTTATGTAATTTACGTAATTAAAAAAGTAAATTTTAGTTGCCGGTTGTGGACGGTGAAGAGAATGCGAAAAGAACCAGAAGTTCAGAGTTCAAAAAAGGTTTGAAACAGATCTAGAATGGGCGTGCGAAGCGAACGAAACTAACAACTCGATACTGAACTACACTGCTGGAAATGGAAAAAAAGAACACATTGACACCGGTGTGTCAGACCCACCATACTTGCTCCGGACACTGCGAGAGGGCTGTACAAGCAATGATCACACGCACGGCACAGCGGACACACCAGGAACCGCGGTGTTGGCCGTCGAATGGCGCTAGCTGCGCAGCATTTGTGCACCGCCGCCGTCAGTGTCAGCCAGTTTTCCGTGGCATACGGAGCTCCATCGCAGTCTTTAACACTGGTAGCATGCCGCGACAGCGTGGACGTGAACCGTATGTGCAGTTGACGGACTTTGAGCGAGGGCGTATAGTGGGCATGCGGGAGGCCGGGTGGACGTACCGCCGAATTGCTCAACACGTGGGGCGTGAGGTCTCCACAGTACATCGATGTTGTCGCCAGTGGTCGGCGGAAGGTGCACGTGCCCGTCGACCCGGGACCGGACCGCAGCGACGCACGGATGCACGCCAAGACCGTAGGATCCTACGCAGTGCCGTAGGGGACAGCACCGCCACTTCCCAGCAAATTAGGGACACTGTTGCTCCTGGGGTATCGGCGAGGACCATTCGCAACCGTCTCCATGAAGCTGGGCTACGGTCCCGCACACCGTTAGGCCGTCTTCCGCTCACGCCCCAACATCGTGCAGCCCGCCTCCAGTGGTATCGCGACAGGCGTGAATGGAGGGACGAATGGAGACGTGTCGTCTTCAGCGATGAGAGTCGCTTCTGCTTTGGTGCCAATGATGGTCGTATGCGTGTTTGGCGCCGTGCAGGTGAGCGCCACAATCAGGACTGCATACGACCGAGGCACACAGGGCCAACACCCGGCATCATGGTGTGGGGAGCGATCTCCTACACTGGCCGTACACCACTGGTGATCGTCGAGGGGACACTGAATAGTGCACGGTACATCCAAACCGTCATCGAACCCATCGTTCTACAATTCCTAGACCGGCAAGGGAACTTGCTGTTCCAACAGGACAATGCACGTCCGCATGTATCCCGTGCCACCCAACGTGCTCTAGAAGGTGTAAGTCAACTACCCTGGCCAGCAAGATCTCCGGATCTGTCCCCCATTGAGCATGTTTGGGACTGGATGAAGCGTCGTCTCACGCGGTCTGCACGTCCAGCACGAACGCTGGTCCAACTGAGGCGCCAGGTGGAAATGGCATGGCAAGCCGTTCCACAGGACTACATCCAGCATCTCTACGATCGTCTCCATGGGAGAATAGCAGCCTGCATTGCTGCGAAAGGTGGATATACACTGTACTAGTGCCGACATTGTGAATGCTCTGTTGCCTGTGTCTACGTGCCTGTGGTTCTGTCAGTGTGATCATGTGATGTATCTGACCCCAGGAATGTGTCAATAAAGTTTCCCCTTCCTGGGACAATGAATTCACGGTGTTCTTATTTCAATTTCCAGGAGTGTATCAGCAGTCGGCAATGGAACTGCAACGAGTGGCCACGCGGATGAGGACGAGTCCGGCCGAGCGAGACTGAGACTGAGACAGACGGGAACAGGACCGATGCTGGAACGAGACCGGCCGACGTGCCGTTTGGGAACCAGACCGACCGTATCCCGTTCCCGGGTACTTTAAGTAGAAAGCCGCGATCGAAGTGAAATATGGAAGACCGTTTCTTAGGAATCGTTCCTCGCTCGTTCAGTTTATCGTGGTGAACCGTTCCTTTGTACCCGGTAGTTCGTGAACGACCCATCTCTAGTACGGGCCACTCGCAGCGACTCCATGGCTTTCTGCCGGCTCCGCATTGGCCACACGTGGCTAAAACATGGCTACTTTGTCGCGAGGACCCACCTCGGTGTCATCGTGGCTCACATATGACTGTCGTCCACATCTTGCTGGACTGCCCACTTTTAGCCTCTCTGCGGCGGACTTTCAACCTTCCCAGCACCCTACCTTCGGTGTTGGGCGACAGTGCCTCAACATCATATTTAGTTTCACGTTTTATTCGTGAGGGAGGGTTTTTATCGTACCATCAAAGTGTGGGCATTTAGCCTTCTCTCAGAGGCAGCCACCCTCCCTCCATTTCAACTGTCACACTTTCTTTGCATTTGTCTGTCTTGGTGGTCGTCTTTTCCTTACATGTGTTCATCTCGCTTTGTCTTTTTGGGTTGGACATTTTAATGTGTTGCAGATTGGCTGGCTCATCCTCTTTTATTACTGTTATCAGCCATCCCGGACCATCTGCTCTATGCTTTCAATACCTTCTTCTACTTCTCATTTTTGTGTATGTTTTCTCCGTCTGTTGTTCGTTCCATTCGTGTTCTTTTTTACATGTGGTTCCCCATCCCTTTCCCCCCTTTTACTTTCTCAAACATACTTGGGGTGTTTTTGTGCCATGAGCCTTGATTGTGTCAGGGAAACGGAGTGATGACCCTGTAATTTGGTCCCTTGTACCACAAACCAACCAATCAACAGTCCACAGTTAGTGTTAACGTGCCCAGGCGAGGCGTAAAGCTCTTCGTCGTACAGTCAAGGATACACGAGTGGGCCTTCGGCTCTGAAAGCCCAGAACAATGATTTTTCGTTGAATGGTTCGCATGCTGACATTTGTTGATGTCCCACCATTGAAATCTGCAGCAATTTGCGGAAGAGTTGCACGTCCGTCACGTTGAACAATTCTCTTCAGTCGTCGTTGGTCCCGTTCTTACAGGATCTTTTCCCGGCCGCAGCGATGTCATAGATTTCATATTTGGCGGGTTCCTGATCTTCACGCCACACTCTTGAAATAGTCATATGGGAAAATCCCCACTTCATCGCTACCTCGGATATGCTGTGTCCCATTGCTCGTGCGCCGACTGTAACACCACGTTCAAACTCGTTTAAATCTTGATAACCTGCCATTGTAGCAGCAGTAACCTATCTAACAACTGCGCCAGGCACTTGCTTTGCCGATCACAGCATCATATTTTGTAAGGTTTAAATCTCTCTGTATTTCAATACACATGCCTATACTAGTTTCTTTGGCGCTTCAGTGTATGTCACTGATGTTGAAAAGAGGCTGTCAGAATTTAAAGTAATTTTCCACTTTAAATTTCATAATAAATTTCAGGTGTGCTGTTTATCAGTGATACGAAATATTTCGTCTTTCAGTAATGCAGTTACAAGAATTCCTTGAAGTAAAAGTGGCAGTATGACTGTCTGGTGTAAATAGTTTTTATTTGTAGAATAATGCTGAATTCCTCTTGGTCTGGCACAGGACCGCACCAGCGGCAACCACTCCACACTACACTTCCATGTGCACATTGGAGCCGACAAGAAACTGGATCCTTTCGCCTTAGAATGAAAGATGGTGACTGTGCGAGGTGTGGTAGAACACACCATAGGGAAGAGAAAGTGTTCCAAGCTATTGGTGACAGCCCTTTCTCTAGTAGTCGGTGCGTTCCAAGAGCTTTGAACTCGAGCCAATTAACTGTTTTGAGAGCCTCATATGAACAATTGCACCCTTTATCATCCACAGAAAGGTACAATCATTGCAACAGCGGTCTTCCCGAGTTGCTTATGCAACATAATCCTACAGCAATGTATAAAACATCCGAATTGGTTGTGCTTCCGTGTTTACAGAAAAGGCCGTTAGGCATGTAAGAGATGAGATGGCTCGGTCACCAATGGAGTTGTCTTGAGGGGGGGCGGGGTGGGGGGGGGGGGCGGAGAGCACGTGAAGAGCCCAGTTCACGATACGACGCAGATACTCGCACGGGCCTGCTTGCTGGGATTTTCACAGTCGTGGAAGTAGTACACCAATGTCCTGGAATTTTCGACCATGTAAAACAGTCGATAGGACGTCGCTGTATACACTGCCTCCATCACCATGGTGGTCGAAATTATGTACAACTGAAAGGGAACAATACTGCATATATCATCTGCTGCACTGTGCCCTGGCAGAAGAGATTCAACACACTGTGATTAAAATGGAAGTATTTCGTCGGAGGCTTGTTGCGTTGCTTGGGTTGTTAGTTATTGCATATTAAAGGCTTCTTAAAGATATTTACACTGAAGCAGATTGCGGCAACAAACTGAATAAGTCATAATTACATTGTTTCCCCTAGCAAGAGCAGGACACTGTGCCTTGCAAAACAAGTCAACGCTAAGCAGAGGATACGTTGAGATTGTTTTTCTCGGCGCTGTGTCGCCTTGCTGCGTTTTTAGGTCGCGCAAGTCAATAGTGACGAAGGTGCTAAGCACCTGGCGTTTCACTGGCCCCGCGTGGCGATAGCTGCGTGTCCCAGTTGGCTGCGTGCTGCGTTACGCAGCACTGTGGGTGCGGCCCCTCGGCAGTGCCTGCCGACCCTTCGCACGCCCCCGCCTTGTGACGATATCGACTCTTACAAGTATCGAGCCGCACGCGTTGTGTGAGCCGAGTCTCTCGCACGTGCGGTGTTTGAACAATTCAAGAATACGCGGAGAGATTTAGAGTGAGAAGGCGACATCAACCAACACCGGAAAAGTTGGAAAATTCTGGTTTTCTCTCCCTCTCCCCCCTCCCCCTCTCCTTTCGCTATCAGAACTCATTAACATTACCACACGACAATGGACCACGTATCTTTCGTGCTAATAATGAAACTGCAAAACTGTCCTTTCTGTCGGTTTGTTTGACTGCCCTAATCTTCAAAACTACAAGACGAATTTTCATGAGGTTTTTACGGCTGACTTAAGATTAGCTTCGTGCAACCTATAGGATATATTTCATCAAAATCGGGTCACGGAAAAAAAGATCCCGTAATTTAAAGTTTTAGGACTCTGCTCAGCTTAGTACAGTAGTTGGATGTTTACTGTAGTGGTGGTATAGTACACCAAAGAACCAATAAATGGCGCTATTACTTTATTTACCTCAGTGACAGAAGTATTTTGTGGAGAATTAAGTGACGCAATTTTACCTTCACGAATACAAACGCAGAATTTATGTGGCTAGGATATACCGTTTTACTGATTTCACATTGTGTATTAAAAACTTAACGAAATTCCTTTGCTTCTTTCGATATGTTGAATGTATATTTGACTTCTTGTTTATGACAAACGAATTTCTCTACAGTGTGATACTCTGAGTTGCGTCTTTGCAGAATGATGTACTTAACCCCAAAAAGCCACGGCACGCGTAGGTCCTGCTTTAATCTTCGCTGCAAAGCACGGGCGCATAGCTATGTAGTACTGAATGAGCCAGTAGAATAATAGGAAGCGTAATTGCGAATGATTTATATTGAAACTGATTGATATTAATAACTGATTCAAATCACTGTTGTAAAATCTGCGAGCAGTATTAACCCACCTGGTTTAACACATTTGTATGCTAGGTATCATTACACTCCTTATTTGGCCACTGCGCACAGTGGAAACAAGCACATTGAAAACATCAGGTCAGAGTACATCTGGTTAAATTTGTTAAATGAGGATCGCGTAAGCTTGGGAGAAATTGTGGGAAATAAGGTCCACAAATGGAAGTCGATTTCACAATTACCAGACTTCTATTCAGTTTCAAAAATCAGCATGGCATCATGAAATATTACAGCAGTTTCTCAGAAAACAAAGGCGCAGAAAAGCAAGTTATTTGGGAATTTCATTGAAACTGTTACGAAGACTGAAAAGAGGAGGAAAGTGTTCCACAAACGCTTCAAGCCATCTGCGTTTTTGAAAGTGCGACAGATCTTACTGCCTAAAAAATTCTATGTTCACGCATTCGTAGCGGTACATTTAGCCTAGACTACGTTGGAGGGGCGACAACATGCTTCTTGCCAATGTGGCAAAACGGGAATGTACCTTATCGAGGCTAAAATTTGTTATGGCGTACGAATACACATATTACTATTGACAGTTTGATACCGAGTTTGGCCTGTCCTTTCCTGTTGATAGACATAGCCCATACATGTTGACTGTGAGGGACGATACACTAGATTGGACGGACAGAAATGTTGTGGAGATTGTAGGAATTCTCTGACGTTGCAAGGGAAACGAAAAGGCGGTGTTATTGTTAGCATCCTTGCTGAATAGGTACTTAATAGCATATCAAGTGGACACTTGAGACCTTATCCACATCTCTCTCCACGCTTAGGGATTTCTTCCACTTCAGAATTTAGTCCCACTGATTCCTTGGAAGCTCCAAAGTGTCTTGCAACCGTGACTGCAGGCAGTGTAAAACATTTTATGCTGCAATTGGACAGTAAACGCGGTTTCTGTTTGAATTCACTTCTGTACGTGAGAACCTGCAACCTCCTTCCAAAAGTATGTATTGTCCGATTTTATTTATAAAATACAAGGGTTGTGCAAGAATATAGAAACACAGCGAGAAATCGATGCTTGAACATAAATGCAGATGCTAGCCAAGCGTGCAGGTAGCGCCATTGTGTTTTACCACGAACGTCGCCTGTGCGATTTCCTCAATTCGTTCAAACTGTCAGCCGTGATCAGAACATTGTTGTGTGTAAAGGCGACTGTGGTATCACGGAATTAAGTGAAACTGAACATGTGCCAATTGCTGATGCTCGTACTGTGGGTGCTTCCATGACCAAATATGCCGAAGAGTTTCGTGTTTGAAGAGGTGCCATATCGAAGGTTTGTATCGTTTACTTCCATAAATTACGTCCCGCTGCCCAGCTTCCAACGTATCTAAAACTCCAGGTGGAGGGGCTTACTCTCAGCTACTGCCATACGGCCGAAAAATGTCACGAAATTTTTGGAAAATTGGGGAAAATGCAGCAAGCTTCCCCTCTTTGCATACGCGACACAAATTTTTCTGTCACGAGGTTGGCACTTCTGGACTGAAGCACAGTTCTTTTGACTCGTCGGCCCGTCCGACCTGTGCTATGCGACACGACGCGATCACGTTCGGTGAACAAAATTTTTGGAGCGAAAACATGCTACCGCACTACCCGACTAGAGGCACTCTTTCAGGACACACAAGTGAGCATAGATAAACCAAATTTTCATGCTCGAGTTATTTGCAGTGAATGGCAAGGTAGACGCAGAGTCTGCCACCCTAGGTGACAATGGCACCCTGATTTGTTAGTCAGGTGACACGCAATGAGTAATCCACGTTCGAAGTCACTGAGGTCCGTTCACCGACGCAGCTCCTCCACCGACCAAGCAACACTGCCTGCCTCCTTTTATACTGGCGTGTATGCCTCTCGTTACATCTAATGGTCGATACCACATTAGACAAAGTTCTGGGGATGATGCGGATAGGATTGTGTACGTTTGGACAGCTGGTGAGCAGGTACCTCTAAACGTTACATCAGGAACTGTGGCAGGAGAGTGACCTCATGTCAGTTAAGGTAACAGTCTGTAATACCAATTCACCTTAAGACAGATACATATCTACCACGAGATGGTTGAATTAGTGGTACAGCTGCTTCCAGCCAGTCTACCTACTGGGGAGTTTCCAAGTTCACAATCCTCTTTGGGGCATCAAGTACACGTCTAGCTGGGACCAAGTAACAGAGCAACTACTTTCAGAAATGTCTACTGCTTAACGCTAGAGCAGTAACACGTTTCAGAACATGAGAACCTGCAACCTAGTCCGAAAAGTTTGTGTTGCCCACTTATATTCATGAAACAGCGGTTGCACAAAAATATGGAAACACAGATGCTAGCCAAGCCTGCAGGTTCCGCTATTGTATTTGACCAGCAACGGTGCCTGTGCAATGTCGCCAATACGCTATGGAAATAGGGTACGGTGATTTGTCGGAGGTTGTTGGCACAAGTAGGTAGGCTAGGAGAGAACGACCGAACGGGCGCCAAGGTATGTCACTGATGACGTTGCTGGACGTCACCGGCGATTCGACTCCCTACCCCCCCCCCCATCTGAAAAGAGCTAAGCGCCCTATGTACAAAATGGTGGGGAATTCAATAATCTGAGATGATGCATTATCATGCTGGATGGCCCGAAATACGCACTGGCGCTGTGACCGTAATCCAAGATGGCTGAGCTGGAATACAAGATGGCGATTGAACATGGCGACCAGGGCATAATGGTACAGGTTGGGTGTCATCAGATTCAAAGTTATGGAGTATTGTCTGTGTGACCTCAGAAACAAAGGATGTTTGTGCATTTCCAGGCTTGGATAATGACCTCCTTGACCTATTTTTTTCTAGCTACTATTCACTCAGTGGTGTATGGTTACAGTGTACTGCTTCTTGTAACTCCTAAGTTTGGATCTCTCTGCTCGTGTCTAAGTAAACAAGGGCTGAGATGGGCAGGGCTTTCCAGGCGTGCTCCCATGCCGCTGCGCCGACCAAGTTAAAAGTCCAAACTTTGTGCTGTGTAGTAGGAACACTTGCGTCATTATGTAAAAAAATCCTTTTTCAGAGAGAGCTTCGTCTCTGTGGTCGAGAGGTTTGCCACCACTTGTCCATGGTAGCCTCTAAGAGCCAAGTCACAACACACCAACACTGCTCCTGGGAGGTTGGGCAGGGCTGTCAGCCGGTCGGATTGCCTTTTCACGTAAGACGTGACGACTTCAGCTGCCGGTAATCAGCCCAGCTCCATGCAAACACACACTACACACATACTTCCATTCAATAACGTAATGTGAAATGGGGTACGGGGGCACTGCAACCACTCTCCGCATGGCCTGATATAAAATGACAGCAAACATGAAAAGTGCAGGAAGCTTCAAAATAACCCAAAACCCAAATTTTAAAAAATAGAGATGCACATTAGTTCTTTGTATTGCCATAAATGCACTAGTTTACATGGACTTCACATGGTTCAGTGCGTAGGCAGTTGGTTGCCAGCATTGCTGCTGACGGCTCTCACCCAACAGCCCAGCAGGCTGGAGTAGCATCTCCTATGCTATCCCCTTTACATTACACAACAGAGCCTCACTCCACATAAGACAGGAAGACACAGAAGCAATCCTAAAACCACCAGAAATACTACTGAAATCAAGGAACTTTTGTATGAAACCGCCTCTCCAGGGGTGCTCCTGTGCTTCTAAAATTAATAGTGTATAGGTAGCACTGAATTCTGCCATGTAGGACCAAGTCCTTTTTCACTAAATACAGCAGTGGGATTCTGTTTTACAGGCACTGGACAGGCTCTTGACAGGTTGAATGGGATGGAGTACATGTTGTTGTTCTGTCTCCAGAAAGGCCATAAGACAGTCTTCCAAACATGAACATCGTACTAGCATTAGCAATATACACTGATTTGCCAGAACATTATGACCACCAAACTATTATTGATATAAATCCGTCCAGTCAATAGCAGTGTCACCTGGCAAGGAAGGACTCCTAGTCAGACGCACGTACAGTGCATGTAGTATCGGCGAGCATGCTGTCCGTGTGTAGAATGAAGAAGGCGCACCATCTGAGTTAGACCGAGGGCAGATTGTGGTGATCCAGAGGTTCGGCACATGCATTTCGGGTATGGTGTGGTGTCTTCAGCATGTGGCGAAACTATTCGGAAGTTGTAGGCTGGGCAGACTGGTAAAACAGGATAGGCAGCGAACGGTGATAGAACTAACATCAGACTATAATGCTGGGCAAAGTACCGAACATTCCGACATCGGTACCTATAACTGAAATGGGAACAAGACCATCGGCAGTGGACGTTGCACAATGGCAGAGCGTTGCATGATCTGAGGAATCCCGACAACTATATCACCATGCTGATGGAAGGGCGAGAATTCATCGTCTTCTAGGCGAACAGCTCTTTGACTCCTGTACTGCAGTACGGAGACAAGCTGGAGGCTGCTCATTTACGCTCTGGGCAACATTCACGTCGGCATTCTTGAGTCCAGTGGAGTTCGTGCAAGGCAGCTTGACGGCCAAGCAGTATCGTCTAATGGTTGTGGACCACGTACACCCCTTCATGACGACCATGTTTCCTGACGGCAGTGGCATTCTTCAGCATGATAATACGCCATGCTGTAATATTGCTACACGAATTTGCTATGCTGAAATCGGGTGCTAATAGTAGAATAAAAGCGGGTTAAAAGCTGTGAGCTGTCTGGGGAGAAGTTAACCGTGCATTACTGCGCAACTGTTTCACCAGGTAACTAGTCTAGGTTTACCGCATTACCAATCAGACTAACATTGATTATAATCTTTTACAGTCATACAACAACCGGTAATATATCTATATATAAAAAGGAGAATTTAAATAAAAAGAAAGAAATCAGTTTATATTTGGAAATTTATTTTAAGATTGTTCATTGAAATATCAGCATATTATACGTGAGTTATAACTGAGCTGGTGCCTTGTTTAAGGATTGTAAAAATGTGAGATTTTAATCTTACGGAACACATCAAATATGGAGCCAAGATTGGGAGACTGCCTACAACACTGCATTCACAAAACAACACCCAAAGAACGTTGAAACATAAGCAAGAAGAAATTAACCACAACCAACAGATTCAGTTTTCACCCAAAGAAATTACGTTCGTAACACAAACCTGTCCGTCATGTAATTACCACACACTGGTATACTAAATTCATATTAACTCTTTGTGAAATCTTCCCAAAAAGAATAGCTGAAGGCTACTTTGATGATTACACCACATGCTCCACGTGGTCAACTTGGTTTACAGAAAGCGTATAACTCCACAGTAATTTTGATAATTAAAATAAATTCGATCGAAAAGCAATTGACAAAAGAAAAACCTTGAACTGGTTACTAACGTCTTACTATTAACCTGATGGGTCAGTTATATAAGCACGTGGTACTGGTCTCGCAAAGTACACTCCACGTGGGTTGAACATAAAGAAAAGCACAAAGAAAAGTTGCTATATTGTAAAATATTGTCAAGACGAGACGTTATAATCACACAAGCATTCACATTTAAGATTGATGAACTTAGTTAGAGTTACTGATCAACACGTGGTTCCACTTTACTCACAAAGTAATGACAAAGCAACTACCGCAAAATAATCTGAACTTCACACGAGAATTACACTCCGCTGCAATTTAAGATAGCATTAGATATTTTAGAGCTAAATCTGAAATCAAGGTATTAAGTTTTCAGTTAGGCTGAACTTCAGAAATCCATTGTCCTACGGACTTAGCAGACACGCGCTTAGCCGGAGATCTTACCACTTCAGACGCTCGCCACGGTCTCACAGCAACTGCCTACTGCCGAGCGTGCTTCCTGAGGGTAGCTCACAAAGACAAACGGAAGTGGCCAGAGGGGCAGCTTCCTATACCAACATGACAACGGACGGACAGAACCATACTAAGGATAGAAACCTCTTTGCTTTTAGGAAGCGTAGCTACCTGTTCCGACGTTGGTCCTACTGTTCTCTAGCAGACAGGCTTGTCTGCTACCCTCAAGCATGCAACTACAAATACATTTGCTCATTCATACTCTCACACAGAAGGGAAGGGGGATGACAGTATCTTATCATATACAGTATATAAAAGAAAGCGGATGTAGGTTCCGTATGAGACTGTGTGACATGAATTATATATAAACTGTGTTTTAAAGTGTAGTAGTGTGACAGATCGTTCTTGTTTATGTGTAAAAGTAACACATTCCACTACTCAGTCTCCTCCCAGATAGTCAGAAACGCCACAGTAAATTTAGGAGAGGAATTTACTCCATAAATGACAACAGATTTAAGAAATTAAACATGAAAGGAATCCAACAGAGACCTTTCAATGCACTCGACAGATGTGAACCCAATCGAACACACATGGGATCTCATTGAACGAGGTGTCAGAGCTGATCAGGGATTATGTGGAGACCTGCCAAGGGCTCACTGCTTCCATGCGACGACGCAACACTGCTGTTATCCGTGCCAAAGATGGACATACCGGCTGTTAGGTAGGTGGTCATAATGTTCTGGCTGATCAAACTTGGGTCGTGTGAATCAGCTTGATGATACGTAGACACTACATTTATAATTTCTAACTTGTAGAATAAGTGCTGTTCTGACATATATACATTGCATTATCACGTTGCGTTGATCAGATTTGTACCACAAACCCAAAACCACCACAACATGGAAGCTGAACGTTCCATACACATTTCTGACGGCAGAGTTCAAGTCGCAGAGGTTCACTACATTTTAACACTTAAAGCTACTTAATAGAGGCACAGATTCGTTCTCCCACTGCTTGATATAGAAGTGGAATAGCAAAAGGGGTTGACTAGCAGTAATAACAGTTTCTGCTGACATATTGCCTGACGGTAGTGACACTTTCCACGTGACCATACAGCTTGGGTGAGAAGTGATCACCCCCAAAGTATGCAGATAACTTGCATCACACTTGAAGATTGAAACGATGATCATTACTTCAAAACATTTGGGGAATAGCGGCTTACCAATTTCATGTCACATTCACTGTCGAAAACTTGAGGTAAACACAGACAAAAGTCTTCTACATAAAGTGCACAAAAATTTGCCGTGCCGTCTCCTCAAGTGGATTAAAAGCTTGACTTACTTGAGTTCATTTCTTTGGACGATTTGGGGTCATAGAGCTTCAGGTTCAGGAGAACTCGCCATCTATCTTTCGTCAGCCATTTCTTTCAATTTCGACTAGGACTTGGAAATTGTCCTTGCTTCCCCTTCCACCATCCTCTGTGTAGCTCTGGGCTTGCCTCTCTTCTATCTTTCACGTGGATTCAATTGCAGTGCCTTCTTTTCGATTGCCTAGTGTGGCTTTCTCAGTGTGTACCCCGGCCTTCTCTTTCTCTCACACATCTAAACTGCTGTACTTATCTGGTGTGTTTCCCTCCAGAGCTTCTCATTACTTGTTTATTCTTCCATCAGATGCTCACGACGCACCGGAGACACCTATAAGGGGGCGACCAAAAGGTTTCCCTTCGAAGGCTGTGGGGTCAAAAATCGGTATGCCAATGATACAAAATCCGCATGAGCATTGAGGCAATCATCCTACCGATGCACCATGTTGGAGAAACTCGGTTGGTAAAACAACGTGACGTAGTTCGCGAAGAAGATCGTAACTGCCTGCTGTACATCCTTTTCTGACAGGAATCGTCGACCCTTCATGGCGTGTTTAAAGGCATTAAAGGCTTGTTAATCGCGTGGGAAAAATCGTAAGTGCAGGCGCTCGATTGTCTCTCGCATCTGCTGGCCTCCCAAATCGACAGGCTTCTTGCGTGGAATGGCGACGAGCACGCAGCTTTGCGCACCGTTCAACAACCGTGGTTTTCGACAGGCAAGCTGCGTCCCATACACATTCTTCATTCTCGGTGGGTGTCTGTTTTTGTCCTTCGGCAGCCAAGAAAAGAACAGCAAGTTGGTCCTGTTTGGACGCATTTGGTGATAACGTCCACATAGTTGACGTTCCCAAACTTACCCACACATATCATAGACACACGAATGCCACAGTAATCCCTTGCCGACGTGTCGGTGCTTGTATACCCTCATCTGCGTCGCGCTACGTTGCTTTTACGTTCACCAGAACCCTCAAAACGGAAAATTTTTGATCCCGCTCCCCCCCCCCCCCTTCTTGTATTTATGAAGATCTGTAGCTGGCGTGTACTCGTGTCTACTTCACTGGCGTATAGGACGGCCTTCGCACTCGTATTGAAAATACGAAGTATGGTTTTGCAGGTGATATTGGTTTCTCTAAACTGGATACAGTTCTATAAAGGCTGCCTGTATCTTCTTTTTGCAGCTCCTCAGGTCTTGCCCAGTTTCATCGTTTGTCACCAGATTACCCAGCAACAAGTGTGTCCGCCACTGACGAGTGCTCTTAGATGTTCCCGAATTTACTCTCATATCCTTCGTTTATCTTGAGGCTCCTTCTTTGAGGATGTTTAATTTAGCTTTCATATGTCAGCCTCTAAGGTAATACAACAGTCGTCTGCAAAGTCCAAATCCTCCAGACGTTAATAGATTCGCCATTGGATTCCTCCTCCTACCTGTTGCGACTCTTCTCACAACTCAGCCAAGAATGAGTAAGCAAAATGGTTGAAGAAAAACACGTCCTGCTGGACTCTAGTTGTTAACCATATTGGCTCAATGAGATTTCCCTTGCGGCGCACAAATTTGTAGCTTCGATGTTTAGAGTTGTGTGTTACGCCATACTTCCGCGACAGAAGTTACAGACGTAATATTTAAGTCGTACTTCCTTTCAACACCAGTGAATGCCAGGAGTGATGTTGTCTTGAATTCTCTACTGTGCACCAAGACACCTGCGTTGTAACAGAAAACAGGTCTTTTACACAGTCGACCTTTAAGTGAATCTTTAATCGAATTTAAGACGGTTCTGATGTCTGACATCCTAAGATATTATCAACATCTAGATAACACTGACTTTTTGCCGAGGTGCTTCAATTCCTAGCTGCAGAGAGGACCTAAAATGCGATTTGTAGTTTAAGGGGAGATCTGTCTGTGAACTTTGGTATTTCATCGTTCCCAAATCAATTTTTTCTGTTTCTGTGATTGAACTTGCTTCCATTTTGCCACTGTCATTGATCCTCACACTTAACAAAGTGTGGTCTATTTCATTTACGCTAACATGATGCGGCAAGAACCAAGCAATCTTATGGCAGTTAAGATTTGAAAACAGTATACCTCCAACGACCAGGTCACGTTCAGCGTACATATCAGCAGTTTACTATCCACACTTCTGTTCCTATTACCGTGGACGACCATAATGTGTTCAACGCGTTCGTTTTCTGAGCCCAGTTTGGCGTTCAGTCTCCCATTATAAATTTTTACTTTTCTGCAATTAGTGTTCTTAAGGACGCCACTTAGCTTTATGTAAAACACACACTCACACTCACACTCACACTCACACTCACACTCTCTCTCTCTCTCTCTCTCTCTCTCTCTCTCTCTCTCTCTCTCTGCCACTTCAGTGGGTGCATAGTGCGGCGGGTCAACGTGCTCATACTACTTCTTCACCGTGTCCGTCAGTCGACCTGACAGTGTCATTCATTAATAACAACACATTTCCAACGATAGTAGCAGCTGTTATAATATATGATGATCGGTTCGGTCTTCCAAGGCTCTTAACAGCTAACTAGCCTTCACACTGGCTTGTAAAATTATCCTGCAAAGGCTTTAACTTTACGAGAATTTTGCAAACTGTTCCACCAGTATTGATTGGATCGATATCAGCGTCGGCTCTTCCGAAGTAGTACTTCATCCTAGCGGACATTAACTGTTCCAACGATAGTAGCAGCTGTTATAATATATGATGATCGGTTCGGTCTTCCAAGGCTCTTAACAGCTAACTAGCCTTCACACTGGCTTGTAAAATTATCCTGCAAAGGCTTTAACTTTACGAGAATTTTGCAAACTGTTCCACCAGTATTGATTGGATCGATATCAGCGTCGGCTCTTCCGAAGTAGTACTTCATCCTAGCGGACATTAACTGCGTAACTGTAATAAATAAATCTGCTCATAGTCTTAAGCAATAACGTATTTTTTGCAGCTCAACATACAGTTATCCATTGCTAAGATAGCCTGTGATATTAGCACATATAGCCAGTCATGTGCGCAGCTATGTAACTCACATCTCTAACGTTACGTCACGTTCAGAAATTACGGCACCTTTTCAGTTTGGAAGACTGTAGATCACTTAAAAAGCATGTAATAGCCTCTCAACACTGATGTTGAAAGTTAATATTGGCTCCAAATCCGAAAGACACTTCATCGAAAATATCAGTCTCGAAGATAGTCCATTTCCGTTTTCTCAACCACACTCAGTGATTCGACTTCTGTTGAATAACATGATGTGGGTAAGATTTAAGACTAACATTCTTGGTATAAATAACTTTTCAACAGAGGTTTAAAATTTACATTAATAATACCTGTTCAGCTTTTATTCAGGCAACGGCAGATAATAATTAAGATCATACAAAGTACTTCATCTTTTTCCCATTCTCAAATAAAATAAACGTTTAATAATAATAATAATAATAATGATGATAATCATCCCTGTGGAGGCCCGGGAAAAGAATAGGCCTCCGGTATGTTCTGCCAGTCGTAAAAGGCGACGAAAAGAACAAACCACTAATAGGGCTAACCCCCACCCCTTTTAGTGTGATTAGTTGGTTCAGGACAGAACTAAAGAAGCCTCGGACAAGCGCCGTCATGGTCAGGGACGACGCTTGAACCCTATGCCCGCCCGCAATGGTAACGACACTGCTAGCCAACTGGAAAATGATTTAAATCCAAATAGAGGTGTTTTGCAGGATATGCTTCCTGCAACCACCCTAGAAGGAAAACAAAGACAGAGGATGAGATGGTCAGATGAAGTTATTCGACACCTCATGTTCTGTTATTACCAAGCAACAAACCTAGGAACCAACACAACTGGATACAGATCACAAGTATACACAACATTTATTACTAGATACCCAGAATTAAAATTTTTAACAGAACAACGATTAGCTGATCAGATCCGTGTAATAATAAAAAATAACAGGATACCCCAGTCAGAATTAGAAAACATCAAACAACAAGTACAACAAATACTGGAACAAAATAATGTGCAATCAGAAGAAGAAGAAAATACAGTAGTGGACTCAAACATCCCAGAGCAAACAAACAAAGAACAACACGCACCAATTAAACAATCAGAGAAAAACGAAATCTTAAGACAGCCACCAGAACAAGCACAAATAGAACACGAAGTGACACAGATGTTAGATATAGAAGAAAAATTTCAGCTAACATATATAGAATACAAAGACACAAATACAGACATTAGACCATTCTTGCATAGACCACCAAATAACCCACAAGTCGAAACAACAATAAAAACTATCAACACAATCATACACAACAAAATAAATGAAAACACAACTATGGAAGAGTTACAACTACTGGTTTATATAGGAGCACTCAGTACACTAAATATACACACTAGGCAGAGATCAGAACCAACCAACACACAGAAGAAACCCACAAAACCAGCATGGCAACACAGGCTACAGATTAGAATAGAAAAACTGAGAAAAGACATTGGACAACCAACACAATTTATAAGAAATGAAATATGAGACAAAAATGAAAAAGGTTAGGTAAAATCTCACAACAAGACGCGATAGAGCAATTAGATGAAAAGAAGCAGAAATTACAAGCATTGGCCAAACGACTTAGAAGATACAAAAAAAGTGAAAATAGAAGGAAACAAAACCAAACATTCAACACAAACCAAAAGAAATTTTACCAGACAATAGATAACACACACATTAAAATGGACAATCCACCAAACATAAGACATGGAACACTTCTGGAGCAACATATGGTCAAACCCGGTACAACATAATAGACATGCACGGTGGATACAAGCAGAAACAGACACATACAAGATGATGCCACAAATGCCTGACACAGCAAACCCAGCTAAATATCGCCCCATAACATGCCTACCAACAATATACAAAATATTAACTTCAGTCATTACACAGAAATTAATGACACATACAACACAGAACAAAATTACAAATGAAGAAAAAAGACTGCTGCAAAGGAGCACGAGAATGTAAAGAGCAACTGATAATAGATACAGAGGTGATATCAAGCTAAAACTAAACAAAGGTCGCCACACTACGCATACATTGATTACCAAAAAGCTTTTGATAGTGTACCCCACTCATGGTTACTACAGATATTGGAAATATACAAAGTAGATCCTGAATTAATACAGCTCCTGAACATAGTAATGAAAAATTGGAAAACCACACGTAATATCCAAACAAATTCAAATAATATCACATATCACATTACAGCCAATACAGATTAAGCGTGGAATATACCAAGGAGACTCATTAAGTCCTTTATGGTTCTGCCTTGCTCTGAACCCACTATCCAACATGCTAAATAATACAAATTATGGATACAATATTACTGGAACACACCAACACAAAATCACACATTTGCTATACATGGGTGATCTAAAACTACTGGCAGCAACAAATCAACAACTCAACCAATTACTAAAGATAACAGAAGTCAGCAATGACATAAATATGGCTTTTGGAACAGACAAATGTAAGAAAAATAGCATAGTCAAGGGAAAATACACTAAACAAGAAGATTACATATTGGATACCCACAGCGACTGCATAGAAGCGATGGAAAAACGGATGCCTATAAATATCTAGGATACAGACAAAAAATAGGAATAGATAATACAAATATTAAAGAAGAACTAAAAGAAAAATATAGACAAAGACTAACAAAAATACTGAAAACAGAATTGACAGCAAGAAACAAGACAAAAGCTATAAATACTTATGCCATACCAATATTGACCTACTCATTTGGAGTAGTGAAATCGAGTAACACAGACCTAGAAGCACTCAATACACTTACACGATCACAATGCCACAAATATAGAATACATCACATACATTCAGCAACAGAAAGATTCACATTAAGCAGAGAGGTGATTTATCGACATAAAAAACCTACATTATGGACAGGTAGACAATTTAAGAAAATTCTTTATAGAACGAGCAGAAACTAGCAAAATACACAAAGCATCACTCATATAAATACATCGGCTACACCACTGCAATTTCATAACCACTTCTACAACCCTTCAGATCACATAACATCAACAGATACGAAGAAAGTAAATTGGAAAAAGAAAACACTTCATGGCAAGCACCCGTATCATCTAACACAGCCACACATCGATCAAGACGCATCCAACACATGGCTAAGAAAAGGCAATATATACAGTGAGACGGAAGGATTCATGATTGCAATACAGGATCAAACAATAAACACCAGGTATTACAGCAAGCATATTATTAAAGATCCCAATACCACAATGGATAAATGCAGGCTTTGTAAACAACAAATAGAAACAGTAGATCTCATCACAAGCGGATGTACAATACTAGCAAATACAGAATACCCCAGAAGACATGACAATGTCGCAAAAATAATACATCAACAGCTTGCCTTACAACATAAACTTTTAAAACAACACGTTCCTACATACAAGTATACACCACAAAATGTACTGGAGAATGATGAATACAAATTATACTGGAACAGAACCATTATAACAGATAAAACAACGCCACATAACAAACCTGACATCATACTCACCAATAAAAAGAAGAAATTAACACAACTAATCGAAATATCCATACCCAATACAACAAATATACAAAAGAAAACAGGAGAAAAAATTGAAAAATACATCCAACTGGCTGAGGAAGTCAAAGACATGTGGCATCAGGATAAAGTTGACATACCAATTATACTATCAACTACAGGAGTCATACCACACAATATCCACCAGTAAATCAATGCAATACAGCTGCATCCAAACATATATATACATCTACAGAAATCCGTAATTATTGATACATGTTCAATTACCCGAAAGTTCCTAAAGGCAATATAACACATACCGTACAGTTAAAAGGAAGTGACGCTTGATCAAGGTCCGCGTAACTCCATTTTTAACCGGACTTAACGTCTGAGAAAGTGAAGGAAATAATAATAATAATAATAATAATAATATAATAATAATAATAATAATAATAATAATAATATAATAATAATAATAATAATAATAATAATAATAATAATAATAATCATCTAAGGCCGTTGTTCCAACGAGACGTCTTTCAGCGTCGCATGACCGCCGCCTTCGCGCGTATGGTGACCAGCATTCAACGACGCCGTACCTTTTTGCAGCAAGTCCTCGTTGCTCCAGCGTCCTCTAAGCCAGTTAACAGGAGGAGACAACGCACAGTAAACACTGTTTCTAAGGTAAAAGTGTGTTTATGACACATATACATATTTTTGACATTATGACCCGATACAGCGTAACTAGATTTCCTTCTATATAAATGTCACGTATCTCGTCAATCCAGAGTTTTTACAACTAACCATGGATCGAACCGCGTCACTAAAGAAAGGTAGCGCTGGCCAAGGATGTGCTATATTCCCATCAATATCCATACAATAGCACTGTACTACAGTATTTCACACATTTCTTTTAAAGTGTAGAGTTGTTACCCTTTCTGCGGCTGGTTTACACACCAGTAATCTCCTAATGCAGTTTTGTGACAATAGGAGCCCTACATCATTCATTCGCGTCACGTCTTCACCTGTCTGCCCTATTTACAGCAGCAAGCCACCATTTTGTATTTAAACTTCCCTTGGATTATGGCCGTCTTGTTTCACTCAGTCCCGTGTATCCAGGCGATAGTTCCATGCCTCTTTCTCGACTTTTCGTAACCTTCCCGCCTTTTCACTGTCCTTGGATTTCAAAATCCAGTACTAGTTTCCGTTTTCAGACCAATCCATCCAGTTATTTCTCCTTCTAGTTTCTGAGAGACTAATTTTGTGGTTGCGTGCTATCAGCCGACAGCCCCGAGTGCCCTGGTGAACCTGCTACCTCTTGGTCTGGCACCTGCCAAGTTTTCATTTCCGGGCGATACGGCTTAGATATCTTGCCTTCT
The DNA here is from genome assembly GCF_023864345.2 of Schistocerca serialis cubense. Taxonomy (NCBI): domain Eukaryota; kingdom Metazoa; phylum Arthropoda; class Insecta; order Orthoptera; family Acrididae; genus Schistocerca; species Schistocerca serialis. The sequence continues at coordinate 604,723,976 of NC_064643.1, forward strand.
GCTTGACTACAGAACGCTGTCCAACCCTCCGCATCATGAGTCATATGTGCTTAACCGATGTCCTGGTTGCGAAGGATCTTCCGCTTCCACATTAAGGGACACACTGCTGCCACACAAAAGCAGAGGAAATAGAGAAGAGGATAACAAGACAGGTATCGTGGGATGCTTCTTCTGAATCCCCTGTGGAGACCTGTTTCGTCTGGAGCCCTGCCGGGTTTGGGAGACCCTGCCAGTAGTTACCCTGTCGTTGGTATAGCACACACCAGTTAATTGGATCCCACAAACCACCTCTCCCATACGGACTGTTCAGTTAAGGTCGCTTGTCCCGACGGTCGTGAGGGTGGGGGGGAGGGGGAGGAGGAATATGGAGGCGGTTCTTTAAACGGCTGCTCGCTGTCTATAACAATAAAGCACGTCATGTCTGTGAATGTTTATTAATATGTGTCGTTATAGCAGTTTTTCAGCAGTATCTCTGAAAGACCGTACACCTTATCTTAGGAAATGTGTGAACCACTAACATTTACCAGCGACTGAAGACACTGAAAAGAGATTTTTTAACGAAAGGTAATACAGAGACCAAATTTCTTCAGATTGGCTAGTGGCCGCAACTTTTTTCTGGCGAAATGACGAACTATTTTTTTTAATTGATAGACTATTTATGATATTTAAAGCAATTAAACTTTTAACAGAGTAGAATGACGTGATCATAACTGTTTTGCAATGAAACTTTACCAAAAGAGGCAGATGAGTTGGATAAGAACCCCAAGCTGACCAGCTAAGTCCTTGCCCATTGATTTCGTGGCAGTGCAAGCGATACTGCCTGAAGTTGGTCTTGACCCCTTAGCGGAGCCCTCTCCTCTTTTGCAATCAGTATGCTCCTCGCGGGCATTAGATTGTCATTAAAATAGTCGGCTGGAGAAATTATCTTGCAATTGGAAAAATTGTAGTAATATTTCCTTTACGATACAGTGATTCTTCAGTTCAGTGTAATCCAGCACTTTCCAACAGATTGACACTACAACCAACTTAATAAATTCTGGTTTAGAATGGGTCGCCGAAAAAAGAAATTTCTAATATAACAAAAGCAATGGACACTTAAAACAAAATTACTCGAAGTATTATTTGGTTGTGTCAAATTGTTTACACCTTACTTTTGTTAAAATTCATTGAGTGCATGTTGTTGTTGTTGTGGTCTTCAGTCCTGAGACTGGTTTGATGCAGCTCTCCATGCTACTCTATCCTGTGCAAGCTTTTTCATCTCCCAGTACCTACTGCAACCTACATCCTTCTGAATCTGCTTAGTGTATTCATCTCGTGGTCTCCCTCTACGATTTTTACCCTCCACGCTGCCCTCCAATACTAAATTGGTGATCCCTTGATGCCTCAGAACATGCCCTACCAACCGATCCCTTCTTCTGGTCAAGTTGTGCCACAAACTTCTCTTCTCCCCAATCCTATTCAATACTTCCTCATTAGTTACATGATCTACCCATCTAATCTTCAGCATTCTTCTGTAGCACCACATTTCGAAAGCTTCTATTCTCTTCTTGTCTAAACTATTTATCGTCCATGTTTCACTTCCATACATGGCTACGCTCCATACGAATACTTTCAGAAATGACTTCCTGACACTTAAATCAATACTGGATGTTAACAAATTTCTCTTCTTCAGAAACGCTTTCCTTGCCATTGCCAGCCTACATTTTATATCCTCTCTACTTCGACCATCATCAGTTATTTTGCTCCCCAAATAGCAAAACTCCTTTACTACTTTAAGTGCCTCATTTCCTAATCTAATTCCCTCAGCATCACCCGACTTAATTAGACTACATTCCATTATCCTTGTTTTGCTTTTGTTGATGTTCATCTTATATCCTCCTTTCAAGACACTGTCCATTCCATTCAACTGCTCTTCCAATTCCTTTGCTGTCTCTGACAGAATTACAATGTCATCGGCGAACCTCAAAGTTTTTATTTCTTCTCCATGAATTTTAATACCTACTCCGAATTTTTCCTTTGTTTCCTTTACTGCTTGCTCAATATACAGATTGAACAACATCGGGGAGAGGCTACAACCCTGTCTTACCCCCTTCCCAACCACTGCTTCCCTTTCATGTCCCTCGACTCTTATAACTGCCATCTGGTTTCTGTACAAATTGTAAATAGCCTTTCGCTCCCTGTATTTTACCCCTGCCACCTTTAGAATTTGAAAGAGAGTATTCCAGTCAACATTGTCAAAAGCTTTCTCTAAGTCTACAAATGCTAGAAATGTAGGTTTGCCTTTCCTTAATCTTTCTTCTAAGATAAGTCGTAAGGTCAGTATTGCCTCACGTGTTCCAGTGTTTCTACGGAATCCAAACTGATCTTCCCCGAGGTTGGCTTCTACTAGTTTTTCCATTCGTCTGTAAAGAATTCGTGTTAGTATTTTGCAGCTGTGACTTATTAAGCTGATAGTTCGGTAATTTTCACATCTGTCAACACCTGCTTTCTTTGGGATTGGAATTATTATATTCTTCTTGAAGTCTGAGGGTATTTCGCCTGTTTCATACATCTTGCTCACCAGATGGTAGAGTTTTGTCAGGACTGGCTCTCCCACGGCCGTCAGTAGTTCCAATGGAATATTGTCTACTCCGGGGGCCTTGTTTCAACTCAGGTCTTTCAGTGCTCTGTCAAACTCTTCACGCAGTATCGTATCTCCCATTTCATCTTCATCTACATCCTCTTCCATTTCCATAATATTGTCCTCAAGTACATCGCCCTTGTATAGACCCTCTATATACTCCTTTCACTTTTCTGCTTTCCCTTCTTTGCTTAGCACTGGGTTTCCATCTGAGCTCTTGATATTCATACAAGTCGTTCTCTTATCTCCAAAGGTCTCTTTAATTTTCCTGTAGGCAGTATCTATCTTACCCCTAGTGAGATAGGCCTCTACATCCTTACATTTGTCCTCTAGCCATCCCTGCTTAGCCATTTTGCACTTCCTGTCGATCTCATTTTTGAGACGTTTGTATTCCTTTTTGCCTGTTTCACTTACTGCATTTTTATATTTTCTCCTTTCATCAATTAAATTCAATATTTCTTCTGTTACCCAAGGATTTCTACTAGCCCTCGTCTTTTTACCTACTTGATCCTCTGCTGCCTTCACTACTTCATCCCTCAAAGCTACCCATTCTTCTTCTACTGTATTTATTTCCCCCATTCCTGTCAATTGCTCCCTTATGCTCTCCCTGAATCTCTGTACAACCTCTGGTTCTTTTAGTTTATCCAGGTCCCATCTCCTTAAATTCCCACCTTTTTGCAGTTTCTTCAGTTTTAATCTAAAGGTCATAACCAATAGATTGTGGTCAGAGTCCACATCTGCCCCTGGAAATGTCTTACAATTTAAAAGCTGGTTCCTAAATCTCTGTCTTTCCATTATATAATGTATGTGAAACCTTTTAGTATCTCCAGGGTTCTTCCATGTATACAACCTTCTTTCATGATTCTTAAACCAAGTGTTAGTTATGATTATGTTGTGCTCTGTGCAAAATTCTATCAGGCGGCTTCCTCTTTCATTTCTGTCCCCCAATCCATATTCACCTACTATGTTTCCTTCTCTCCCTTTTCCTACACTCGAATTCCAGTCACCCATGACTATTAAATTTTCGTCTCCCTTCACAATCTGAATAATTTCTTTTATTTCATCATACATTTCTTCAATTTCTTCGTCATTGAGTGCATATTTATATAAAAATTCACACGAAAACTGAAGATGGCTTTGTAAGACCAAATCCTCCTTCCTTCCCCCCCCCCCTCCCCCGATTAAGAAAAACGCTTTTCCGAAGATGCGTCGACTGACTGATATGTGCTGTTACACCAACAGTGAACCATACTTCTGCAATGTAATGCTCGCAAACATACTCTTTCGCGAACACAGAAGTGTACATTTTCAAACTGTAAAACGAACTGAAAGATATATTACTGCTGCACGCAAGACCTCTGAAGGAAGATAAATTACTCTATAATGACCTGTCGATGACACGGTTACTAGATACAGACAGGTCACAGAAGACTTAACTGGAGTGGAGTTCAGGCTCAAATGGTAAAGCCTTCCCCGAAGAAAGAGAAAAGCTAACATTTCGCTAACAGTCCCACGGTGACAGTGCGCTGGTCCTCAGCATTGGAAAACACTTTTTTTTTTACTTCGGACACCCTCTTTATAACCCTCTCTCCCTACGAAATAGATGTCTCCGCTTACCCATTACGTTTGCTGTAGAACTCATGACTGTGTACTCAATACATATTCAGAAATTTACAACCAGCCACTTGTGTAAATTACTCGTTTATTCCGTTAACTTGTTTAAAAACTTTTTCCGACTCTTTTTCATATAGTGCACAAGGAAGTTGCATGTTAATTTCCAAAACGTGATGCTGGTGCTTCCTATGTGACATGAAGATAGGTAATGGCTTTCTATTGTGTATGCTGCGAGCTGTCCAAAGATAATTAATTACTGCGGTATTACTCAAGACCATATAGCAGTCTGTTTACTTGTCACACAGCCAGAACCCACCATCATTCAGTGCACTTCCATGTGCACCACCTGAAGATGAACCTGAACAAGTTCGAAAGCTAGTTAGTGCAATAAACTAATAATAAAGAAAATTAAAGTTGCAGTTTCCAGTATTTATACAAGGTAGCAAGAAATATAGAATTTTATAATTAGCTCCTGTGCAATTAATTTCGTTTCGAAAACCCGGGTAAAAACGTAAACAAGAGCTTCAAAATTCCTTTTCCACCATCTATCCGTATTAAGGAAAAATCTATCAAACCTGCAGTTCGCTTTTAAACCGATTTTTCTATTTTAGGTTGGTAGAACGTGGATAAAAAGTAGGGCTCGTCCGGGATTTGAACCCGGGACCTCTCGCACCCTAAGCGAGAATCATACCCCTAGACCAACGAGCCGCCATGTGTCTTCGTTGCATAGTCAAAGTGGTCATGGTGTGTGTGTGTGTGTGTGTGTGTGTGTGTGTGTGTGTGTGTGTGTGTGTGTGTGTGTGAGAGAGAGAGAAACTAGGTTAAAACTATATATAGGTACACTTCACGGAATACAAGGGAAGAATTTTGATCAACGCTAATAGGCGGTAACATAGCAGTGATCATAGTCATGAAAACATTTGGTTCGCAGTATTTATCAGATTTAAATAGAATTTTGATAATCAGTTTGATTCATACGTAGAACAATATACATTGCATGGATGTCGTCAAATGTTTGTACAACATTTCTTACAAAATAAACATGTCTCTTTACAGTATATACCTCTCCTATACTTCTACTTTTCCAATCACGTAAAGTTAAATTTGGTACACAGTACAGTGTTCATGAACATTATTCTACAGTTATTTTAAAAATTTATCTGCAATGTAATAATGTAAATATTTAACTAAAGGTGTGGGGATAATTTACATCTTTTATTTCTAGTCGTAATCTGTTGTACAATTTAATACAATGATATAATACACCATTTTGAGTTTTTGACTTGTTTCTTCTGTTTAGATCTAAACAGTGTCTGGATTTGGTTCCATGGTCGTGAATTGTACTGTTTGTGGTATACAGATGTTTTCCCTTATATACATTATGTTCTGATAAATATATTCACACGGAACTGCCAGAATTTGTAACTTTTTGAACAGCTCTTTACACTGTGCCCTGTTACTGCTATTTTTTACTATTCGAACAGCTCTTTTCTGTATCTTGAAAATAGTTTGTATGTTTCCAGCACTTACCAACCGAAACATAATCCCATAGCTGAGAACTGAGTGCATATACCCAAAGTAGGCTACTTCGAGGGATGAAATATTGCACACTTGTGCAAGGATTCGCAGGGCGGATTTGAATAAATTAGATGCTTGTTATGGTTTCCAGCGCACTTAGACAGAACAAAGCTTCCTGTACATCCTTAACACGAATACATTATTACGAAGATCATAATTATACAAGTCACACTATGATATATACATTATTATACTGGTAATCAAAATTGTAATTTCATGGTATGAAGACGCATAAGTAGTTTTCTTTGTTGTAATTCGTTAAATTTCTTCTGGAATCCCATAATGTTTATTCTTTCGGCTTGTTACATTGTTCGAAGAATATCACACCTGCTGCAACTAAGAGCATTGACGTTCATACAATTTAAATTAAACAAATGTATAAACAGGCAGACTGTCCTGAGATAGTCACAGACGTTGTTGGCATGATAATAATCTGAATCTAATAGTTCAGTTGCCTTTTAGGATTACAATACAATTGTTTTATTATTCGTATAAGCTAAAGCGAGAACCTTGTCGCCTTTACCACGTTTCCCATATTGCTTTATGCTTGGAATGTTGGCAACTGGCATGTCAACAGAAAACAAGTTCACAAAATCTAAATTAATGTATAATCAAGGAGAAATTACCAGCGGAAGAATCAAACGTTAGTCGTTCTTTACCATCTGTTTCCGTGGTGTAGTGGTTATCACATCCGCCTAACACGCGGAAGGTCCCCGGTTCGATCCCGGGCGGAAACAGAATTTTTTTATCTTTATTAGAATTAATGATAGTGATGTACAGTCACCGAAGAAAATTGTTAGTATACTTTGCACGTGTAACTGCGGAAAATTTTCTGTCCCCAAGTAGTCAACTCCACACTCGGTCGTGGAGACGCTGTTGCTGATAGCATTCTGTCTTGTTAATAAGTATAGGTGATTCTAAGAGGGTTTCACAACTTCACACACACACACACACACACACACACACACACACACACACACACACACACAATTATTTTATTGAGGAGACTTATACAGGTAGTAGACGTCATCTGGTAGTGAAATACTGAAAGTTTCATTCCATAGATTTTCACTTCTGCTGAATGTGACTGCCATTGATCATAACAAAATATCGCATATGACATCAGTTTGTTGTCATGCTTTATTCAGCATACCTTGTGAAGTCTGCAGTTTTGATTTTCAACTTCGTATCGTCCCTAGTAGCGGAATTCGGCAGTGAAACTTTGGCTACAAGATAGCACGTTAACAACGTGTCTAAGTTTGCTTAGTAAATTTCTGCGTGTAAGCGACGGAAAGTTTTTCTTACAATCGCAACATGTAAAATTGTTAAGACCTGAAAGTGACCGTACTACTGAAGAACAAATTGTTTAGCAAAATCTATTTAATGACACTTTCAGACCCGTGCTGAAAAACGAAATGCTATTGAGAGAAAAAAAATCGCGGTATGATTGTTTCTCTGATGAATAAGAAGGGCGAAATAGAATAATATCTGCAGCATTTGCTGCTGTTTCTGGGAACTAAAGATTTTTACAGTTCTCTATTCGTGTATATTTTGTTTTCGTCATTCAGCATCGTGCTGCAAGCGATAAGGAAAACGGCTATCCGTATTTTCAATAAAATCTTCCAACCAATAAACATTTGTTCGTACGTCTCGTACAGAGCGGCTGTCGACCTAATTTACTAGTATCTATTAGGAGATAAGCACTATCTGCTTTACGTATAGAACATTCGTAGAGAGATGTTGCAGTTTAATAGAACTGCTCCGAGAAGTATGAGTATAATAAAAAGTGTGGGGAAAATGGAAACTGGCCTGGAAAATATTTACAAGAAGCCTGACTGGAAATTGAACCTTCTTAATTAACATTACAGATGCTGGAAATGGCCAGCGTTGTCGTAAATCCAGCGATTTGCTCGATTTTTCAAACTGAGAGACACGCGTAGCAGCACTGCTTGTGGCATAAGCAGCAGTAGTATTTTCAGTGTTGTGCTGCAGCTCTTCCCGTGTGTGAAATTTGAGTTTGTCTTAAAGATAAAAATCACAGGCAATTACGGTGGCCATGAGATACCACTGCCTCTGCTGTGTCCTCTCCTCGCCGATCATCTCAGGCACTCGTGACAAACTTGGGTGTACTGTTGGTCCACCATGCATGAAAAATCCATGCAGGTTCATCTTCTGTGAGCTAGTCTGCATATGGATTAAATACTTTCTGGATGTACTAGTTAGTGTAATAGTTTGTTTGAAGAATCGTGTTACGATGCGGACAGTAGACATTGCGCACCAACACCAATCTAGAGATTATGCAACAGCTCTTCAAAGTACTGGTGGGGGTTGTCTGATGCATAATGATGCATGTTCTGTGATGCCACATACCCTGACAGATAAAACCAGGCCCCATATGAAGAAACGAAAAGCTGGATCCAGAAGTTCTGATTCAACTTCACTTGGAAGCCACCTGCAGGGGTCCATACGAGAAAGTTCGTGCGGACGCTTTACCACAATAGTAAATTTGTAGGTATATAGGTACAGGTCCTTTCTGGTCCCCCCAGGGGCTCAGCATTCATTTGCTGAGTACGGGCTTGGCGACCCCGGGGTCCTGAGCTGGGGACTGGTCAGCGCCGCCAGTCTCCTGTCACCGTAAACCCCGGACATGCTTCAGCGACCACCGCATTGCGCTGCGGTGGAATGTTGTGTGCTGCGGGGAATGGTAATCTTGGCTTGACCGCCTGGATTGCGAGGAAGGTAAACCTCTATAAAAACCCCTCAATTTTACGGTGTGCTGCGCGCCTATAAGATGCATGGCTGTTGGGGTGGAACAGTCGCAAGCGGGCAACCTCTCGGGCACCTGCCGCACCCCAGTTGTATAAGGCTTACTCAGGCACGCGGGGCTCTGTCTGAGCGGACCTTTAGTTCCCTAGCTGCTCGTGGGACCACAATGGACCCTTCGACCTCTACGTTTCCCCCTACCAGTGGATTGGGTGGGCCACTGGTAGGAAAACACACCCCATCGAAAAAGCGACTTCGTGCTGCGATTCCTCCAGCGCCTGGTGTTACTAGAGATTTATCAGACTGTCGTAACAGAGCACATGCTGATATCCAGAATGTTTTTGATTGTCAAACGGAAGGAAGGTAGCTTTGAGAGAGTTTCTCCCTTTCACATCCACAAGGGTCTTGAGGGAATTGCAGGAACACTGAAATCTCTGAAGCGACTGCGCAATGGGACTCTGTTAGTTGACACTTCTAGTTCCCTTCAAGTCACTTCTCTTAGGAAAGGAACCTGTCTCGGAGAGTACGCTATCGAGACCGAGCTCCACTCCACTTTGAACTATAGTAAGGGTGTTGTGACATGTAGGGACTTGGTGGATATCCCCAAGGACGAGTTGAAATCTGAGTGGGCTGACGAAGGTATTGTCGACGTGCAGCATATTATGAAACGAGTCGATGGGGACCTAGTCAAATCAGACTCGTTTATTCTCACGTTCAATTGCCCGAGACTCCCTGAACATGTTAAAGCGGGTTTCTTACGTTTGCCAGTACGGCCATATTTCCCCAACCCAATGCGCTGTTTTAAATGTCAGCGCTTTGGGCATACTACGTTGGGGTGCAATGGGATAGCCACTTGTAGTAAATGTGGTCAGCCTGCCCATGAAGGAGCCGATTGTTCATCGCCTGTGAAGTGCGTGAACTGCTCTGGGAGTCACCCTGTCTGGAGCCGGGTCTGCCCCATCTATCTCGAGGAACGGAAGATACAGGAGATCAAAACATCTAAGCGCATCCCCTATGGTGAGGCCAAGAAGCTCTTTAAGGCCATGCAGCCACCTGTGTTTACAACATCTTTCGCTTCCACTCTGCAGAAACCGGTACAGTTGGCCACTGTTGCTACACAAACGGAGGTTGCTAGTGTCAGCACTAATACCTGCATTTGCCAGTGCACTTGTGCTGCTGCGGTTGTTTTGCAACCTGCAGCTCTCCCCACAACGTCGGCCAAGGCCGTGGTTGCTGACATTGGGGTACTTCCTGCCCCTCCCCATATAGCACCTTCTGCCCAGGCGAGTAAAGCTCCAACTGTTCACAAGGTTTTGCATTCTAAGCCCCCCAAGACGAAGACGCCGAAGGTGAAGGTTTTGCCACCTGAGGAGACTAGTCAGGGTCAGTCCGATGACGATGCCATCGTACTATCTGACATCTCCCTTGGGTCGCCATCGGAGCTGATGGACATTGATGTCGACCGGGGGCGATCTTCTCGCCCCAGGAATAAATATCCGGCCAGTACGGGCTCTCCTCCAAAGCACAGGGGCAGGGTGAAAATTCAGCCACCCTGATCACTGGCTCCCATATTACAGTGGAACCTGAATGGGTTCAGGACGCATGTGGCCGAATTACAACGCCTTGTAAGAGAGCGCCCCTTGTGCTTATGTTTCCAAGAGACACATTTCCGGGCCACTGATGCTCCTTCTTTACGGGGCTATACCGTGTATCGAAAAGATGATCTGATGGGGGAAAGGGCAAAGGGTGGTGTTGCGGTTTTTTTCCATGACATGCACCACTCATCTGAGCTCCCTCTCGTTACGGACTTGCAAGCAGTTGCAGTTGACCTTCTTGTGGGGCGGAGGCTCACAATCTGTTCCGTTTACCTACCGCCTCAGGATGCAATAGACTCTGAGGCTCTCACAGACCTTATTACCCAACTCCCCCGCCCATTTCTCCTTCTGGGGGACTTCAATGCTCATAATGTCTTATGGGGCTCTACGACTATTTGTCCCAGGGGTCGCATTCTGGAAAGCCTCATGGCATCCGAAGAACTGTGCATCCTCAACTCTGGTGCTCCCACTCATTTCTGTACTGCTTCTGGGTCGTCGTCAGCTATTGATCTTTCCTTTTGCTCTCCAGCACTAGCGGATTCTGCTCTGTGGGAGGTTGCCGCTGACCTCTATTCTAGTGACCACTTCCCCCTTTGGATTCGCCTCTTGGATGAGACTGTGGCATTACCAGTGCCGCCCAGGTGGAACCTCTGCAGAGCTGACTGGACACTTTCAGCCATTTAGCTGTTTTGGAACACCGTGCCAGCGTCCACGAATGGGTCGACCATGTTACAGCCGTGATCTCCCATGCTGCTGAATTGTCGATCCCACGGTCCTCAAGTCATCCCAAGAGGCGCCCTGTTCCTTGGTGGACCACTGAGTGCTGCTCAGCCATCCGAGCCCGCCGTACAGCTCTGCGCCGCTTCAAGTGCCTTCCCTCAGCTGACAATCTTGCGGCCTTTCGGGTGGCAAGGGCGAAGGCGCGGCGAGTGATTAAAGAGAGCAAAAGACGGTCATGGCAATCGTTCCTGAACTCCATCTCCCGCTCCACTAGTTCTACAAAAGTGTGGGAAGCCATCAGGAGGATTTCCGGGAAACGAAGCCAACTGCCTGTCACGGCATTGCTGCATCAGGGTTGTCTACTCACGGCGCCGAGAGACATTGCACAGACACTGGCCATGTATTTTGCCGAATCTACTGCCACTATTAACTGTGATCCAGATTTCTGCCGCTACCGCACTGCCATCGAGAGGGATCACTTGGACTTCCGGTCTCCAAATTCTGAACCCTACAACTGCCCCTTCACAATGTGGGAACTGGATTCGGCTCTGTCTGTGGCTCATGATACTGCGCCAGGTGCTGATCAAATCCTGTACAGCATGCTGCAGCACTTGTTGCTGCCATCCATGGAAGTACTCCTGAATTGTTTTAATATGATATGGTCATCCGGCACGTTCCCTGACTCGTGGAGGGAGGCGATTTTGGTTCCCCTCCTCAAACCGGGAAAGGACCGAATGCATCCCAGTAGTTATCGGAGTATTGCTTTGACGAGCTGTGTCGGGAAGACATTGGAACGCATGGTCAACCGTCGCCTGGTTTGGCTGCTCGAGACCAGGCAGCTTCTTAGCCACTCTCAGTGTGGCTTTCGGAGATGTCGTTCAACTATAGACAACTTGACCCTGCTTGAGGCGGCCATCCAGCAGGCCTTCCTACGTAACCAGCATGGTCTAGGTGTGTTCTTTGACATTAATAAGGCGTATGACACTACTTGGCGCCGCCTTATCCTCAATCAACTCCATCAGTGGGGCTTTCGTGGCCATCTCCCCATCTTCATTTCTTTCCCGCCGCCTCTTTCGATATCGGGCTGGTAATGTGCTATCTGATTTGTACGTGCAGGAGAATGGTGTTCCTCAGGGAAGCGTTTTAAGTGTCACCCTCTTTGCCGTCGCCATTAACAGTATCACGTCCATTATCCGGAGACCTGTCCAGTGCTCCTTGTTTGTGGACGATTTTGCTGTTTTCTGTTCTTCCTCCAGTCTTGTCACTGCTAGTCGGCAGCTGCAGCTTACGATAAAGCGATTAGAGGCATGGACTGCGAAGACGGGTTTTACCTTTTCTGCAGACAAATGTGTGTGTGTTCATTTTAATCGTTCTCGACGTGCTTTTACCTCCCCTTAATTGCGTCTGAGGGGCACCATTCTTCCTTTTAGAGACACTGTGAGGTTCCTGGGCCTCACTTTTGATTCCAAGTTGTCGTGGGTGCCGCACCTTCAAGACCTCAAGGTGCGGGCCCTGAAGGCGCTGAATATTTTGAAGTGTTTGAGCCATCGGTCCTGGGGAGCAGATCGGGCGCGTCTGCTGCAGTTTTATAGGGCTTTCGTCCGGACGCGTCTTGACTATGGATGCACTGTGTATGGGTCAGCGAGGCCTTCGTATCTGCAGATTCTTGACGCAGTACACCATGAGGGTATCAGGCTGGCTACGGGTGCCTTCCTTACCAGTCTCATCCCCAGCCTGTGTGCTGAGGCAGGGGAACCGCCGCTCGCCATCCGGCGGAAACTCCTCATGGTGCGACGGGTGTGTCAATTCCTTGCCTGTCCTACCTCCCCTGCATACCCTACTGTTGCCCGACCGCCTATGGAACGTCTCTTTTTCCAGTCGTCCAAGGGCAACGAGACCATTTGGGATTCGTGCCAAGCATTTGCTAGAGTCCCTTGGTGTGGAGCGTGTGGCACTCCAACTCCAGGGTTTTACCCGCCTGCCTCCCTGGTTGCTCCAGAGGCCCAGCGTCCTTTTAGACTCCTGCGTTTGTTTTTACCTCCTTATTTTACGATATTTTAAACCAGCTTGCCGAGCATGTACCAGTATTTACGGATGGCTCTAAACAGGGGGACTCTGTTGGTTGTGCTGTTGTTTTCCCTAATCGAGTCGTCAAGGTACGGCTTCCTGTGGCGTTTACCATCTTTGTGCTGAATTGTTAGCGATCTTATGGGCATTGGAGCAGATGAGATGTGTTCCCAGTCTTACGTTTCTCATCTGTTCTGACTCCCTGAGTGCCCTTCAGACCATGCAACACTTGTACCCAGCGGATACGGTCGTCCAGAACATCCATGATGCCCTACTCCACCTGCAACGGCAGGGAAAGGAGGTTTTCTTCTGCTGGGTGCCGGGGCACGTGGGTATTAAGGGAAACGAACTGGCGGATGTGGCTGCTAAAGATGCATGTTCCCTCCCTCAAGTTGTTGAATGTGCCGTTCCCCTCCATGCTGTTACCTCCCTTTTGCGTTTTCGTGTAATGCCTCAATGGGAAGAGGAGTGGCTGGCAGTTTGTGAAAATAAGCTGCGTCTGGTCAAGGCCACCACGCGGCCATGGCGTACGTCCTACCAGTCGTGCAGGCTGGATGAGGTTCTCCTCACTCGCCTCCGCATCGGGCACAGTCCCTTAACACATGGTATTTTACTCCGGCGGGAGGACCCCCCAATCTGCAGTGCTTATGGCGTCCAGATTACTGTCCGCCACATTTTGGTTGACTGTCCTTTATTCTGTGACCAGAGGGCGGTGGTTTTCTTGCCACTGGATTTGCCCTCTATTTTGCAAGACAACACAACTACTGTGGTTAAGGTCTTACGGTTTTGTGTCTTGTCCAATTTGTTGCCTCAGATGTTAGGGAGAGGCTTTTAATGTGCTGATGGGTGACTGGCTCACCCAGGCTTTAGGTAAGAGGTCCGCCAGTCACGATTACCTACTTGTTTCACTTAGATTTCTGTTCTCTTTTCCTTGTGTTTCCTTTCCTTTTTTAGTTCGTTTCTTTTCCTCTTGTTTTGCCTTTGCATAAGAGGATTTGGAACTGCGTCAGGCCTGTGTCTTTTAGCTGTTCTCCTTGTTCGCTGTCCGTCTTCGTCCCTTCACTGCATGTGTTCCTGTTTCTATGCATTTGGGCGCTGATGACCATGCTGTGTAGCGCCCGAAAACCTCAAACCACGCACGCCGCACGCACGCTCAGGGAGGGGTGATTACCCGAGCTGGTACCTTCCGAAAGTGCCGATTGGTCACTCCATCCGTTTCGTGGGAGGTGTGACCTGAGATGTGAACAATCACCTAAGGCGGGAGTGCCCTCACAGAGGGCCCCCCACAAGGAAGGAGCAGCCATCGGAGACTCCAGTAATCATGGGGGATACTTCCGCAATGGTTTCCTCATCATCCACTATGTCTGCTCACAAGCGAAAGTTAAATGAGTCTCAGCCATGAAAAATTCGTCCATCATTGCCACAGTTTCTTGTTTCTCGGTCGGACAAATGTCAAGACTTCTCCACAGTCAACCCTTTCATTATTCAGAAAGATGTCGACACAATTGCAGGTCCTGTAAAGTCTTGTTCCCGATTACGAAATGGTACCTTCTTAGAAACAGTCAGTGCTCTCCAGGCACAAAAATTGCTGCGTACTTCACTGCTACACACCTCCCCTGTCTGGGTGGAAGTGCACCGCACTTTAAGTTCATCACGTGGGGTGGTTTATACACGCTCCCTCGAAGGATTGTCCGACGAGGAAATTCAAAACTACCTGTTTGACGAGGGCATAATGGCTGTTCGAGTCATGAAAATGGTTGACAAGGACTTGGTTCCAACCCATACTGTCTTCTTGACATTTGACAGAGTGCAACTTCCATCGAACATCAAAGCGGGATATGAGAATGTTCGTTCGCCCTTACATCCCAAACCTACGCGTTGCTATTGGTGTCAGCGGTTCAACCATACCAGCCAGTCATGTTCCAATCTGGCCAAATGCGTTACGTGTGGCAAGGATGCCCATGAGGGTGCTTTTCCAACTCCATCCCCTTCGTTTCAACAATTGTATGGGTGACCACACTGCTTCCTCTAGAGATTGCCCAATTTTCAAAGACAAACAGCTCATTCAGGAAATCAGAGTAAAGGAAAAGGTGTCGACCTTTGCTGCTCGAAAGTTATTCGCCAGTCGAAAGCCCACTGTGACTCACACTGGTAAATACAGCACTGTCCTTGCCTCTCCTTGGCTTACAAAGGAGGCAGCCACGCAGACTTCTGATATCACCTTTAGTGCCACGGTCGTCAGATCGGCCAGCGCAAAGATGGCCCGTTCAACCTCCCCACTATCACCTACTCACTCTATGGCGTCATCGGGTTCTGCTAAATCATGAGCCCCAAAATCAAACACCCGGACTTCCAAAAAAGAGCCTACTCGTGAAGATTTTTTACGTACCCTGACTTCACAACCATCGATTCCTCCCTCATCTCAACGTCCTGTTCCCAAGGAAACCCAGTTCCTCTCCTTCTCTGCCACAGCGTGTCGTATCCACAGCACCACCTGGCGGTGACCGCCCTCGGCCGTCTTCTGTGTCGCCAAGGCGCACTGCTGGCGGCCAATCAACCGGCCGATCGCTGGTGGCAGGAGCTGCTCCCGAACAACCTATGGATCAGGATCTTCTGCCTTTGGCTGAACGCCGTTCCACGGTGTCGGCCGCCGCCTCTGGGCTGTCGTTGAGGGCAACCTTGGTCACATTCTTCCCTTAGCTGTCCACCCTATGTCCATTATCCATTGGAATATAAGCGGCCTTCGAGCCAATCGGGATGAATTGTCGATCCTCTTACGATCTTACTCGCCGGTCATCTTCTGGCTTAAGGAAACAAAGCTGCGTCCCCACGATCACTTTGGTTTCCCTCATTTTCAGTCAGTCCGATTTCATCTCCCCTCTGTTGATGGCACTCCAGCACATGGATGACTCCTGATTCTTCTCCATGATACTGCCCATTATCACCCAATCCCCTTAAACGGTTCTTTCCAAGCTGTTGCTGTCCGTCTTTCCCTTTCTGGATACACCTTCTCTCTTTGTACTGTGTATATTCCATCATCCATTCCAATGGCAAGAGCTGATCTCCTTCATCTTCTCGATCAGCTTCCACCCCCCTATTTGCTGGTTGGGGACTTCAATGCCCACCACCCGCTTTGGGGATCTCCACAACCTTGTCCGTGTGGCCACTATTGATAGAAGTCTTTCACCAAGCGGATCTTGTTTGCCTCAACACTGGGGACCCTACGTTTTTGTCTGCTTTCACGACAAATTTCTCTCAATTGGACCTTTCGGTCGGTACTGTTCTGCTAGCTCGGCGCTTCGAATGGTTCGCCCTTGCTGATACACACTCGAGTGACCACTTTCCATGTGTCCTTAGATTGCAGCCACAACTGCCATATATGCGCCCGCGACGCTGGAAGTTTGCCCAAGCTGATTGGACACTTTTTTCGTCTCTAGCGTCATTCGATGACCGTCACTTTCCTAGCGTCGGCGATTAGATCACTCATATTACAGACGTTATTCTTACAGCTGCGGAACGTTCAATACCTCGCACCTCCGAATTTCCCCGGCGCCCCCCAGTTCCTTGATGGAACGAGGCATGCCGTGACGCAATACGTGAGCGGCGAGGTGCTCTTCGCGTTTTCCGCCACCATCCTACTTTGGCCAACTGTATCCGCTATAAGCAGTTCGTGCGCGATGCCGTCACGTCATCCGCGATAGCAAGAAGGCAAGCTGGGCCTTTTTTACTAGCTCATTTAACACCTTCACTCCCTCCTCGGAAGTTTGGAGTCGGATTCGACGGTTATCTGGCACGCCTAGTTTCTCGCTGGTCTCTGGGCTCACTGGCGCGCATGATACCTTAGTGGACCCCATTGCAATTTCTAACTCATTTGGTCAACACTTTGCTGGTATTTCAAGCTCTTCAAATTACCTGCCAGCTTTTCTCCCGAAGAAACGTGCAGCTGAAGTGCGATCTCTTGCTTTCTCCTCTCAAAATCGCGAAAGATATAATACTGTTTTCTCCATGCGGGAACTCCAACATGCACTCTCTTCTTCCCGCTTTTCCGCCCCAGGACCGGATGGTATCGACATGCATTGTTGCTGCATTTATCATACCTTAGTCTGCGCTACCTCCTTCGCCTTTATAATCGAATTTGGACCGACAGTACTTTCCCCAGAAGATGGCGTGAAGCTATCGTCGTCCCTGTTCCGAAACCTGGAAAAGACAAACATCTCCCCTCTAGCTATCGCCCCATTTCTCTCACGAGTAGTGTATGTAAGGTTTTGGAGCGTATGGTGAATTGCCGTTTACCCTGGTGGCTGGAGTCTGAGGTCTTTTAACACCTGCCCAATGAGGTTTCCGAAAGCATCATTCTGCCGTTGACCATCTTGTTGCTCTCTCCACTTATATCATGAACAATTTCCTCAGGGAGCTCCAAACAGTGGCAATATTTTTTGATCTTGAGAGAGCATACGATACCTGTTGGAGGACAGGGATCCTCTGCACACTGTTCTCTTGGGGCTTTCGAGGCCGGCTGCCCCTCTTTCTTCGTGAATTTATGGCAGAGCGCACATTTAAAGTGCGGGTGAACACTACTTTCTCCCAAGAAAACGGGGTACCCCAGGGCTCTGTGCTACATGTTGTACTGTTTGCCATTGCCATAAATCCAATTATGGATTGTCTCCTTCCCGATATCTCCGGCTCCCTCTTTCTGGGCGATTTTGCGATCTTCTACAGCTCTCAACGGACCAGCCTTCTTGAACGACGTCTTCAAGGATGTCTCGATCGCCTCCACTCTTGGAGCATGGAAACCGGCTCCCGCTTTTCTCCCAGTAAGACCGATTGTGTCAATTTTTGGCGTCGTGCCGAGTGTCTTCTGCCTTCCTTACATCTAGGCCCTGTCTACGTTCCGTTCGCGGACGTCGCTAAATTCTTGGGTCTTATGTTTGACTGAAAACTGCGCTGATCCTCCCACGTTTCCTATCTTTCGGCTCGCTGTCTGCGATCCCTCAACACCCTCTGTATCGTGAATGGTACCTCCTGGTGAGCGGACCGAGTGGTCCTTCTCCGCCTCTATCGCACCTTAGTGCGATCGAAATTGGACTATGGAAGCATTACGTTTAGTGTCTGGAGCTTTTTACACCAGTCCTGTGGAAAGCCTTTATGCTGAGACTGCTGAACCTCCACTGTCCAATCGGCGAGCTATCCTTCTGAGTCATTATGCTAGCCATCTGTCTTCCATGCCTGTTAATCTGGCCCTTGACATTTTTTTCGACGCCTCCTTGGATTTAGGGTATGCAAGCCGCCCTTCCTCTCTACTACCGCCTGGAGTCCGCTTCCGTCAACTGCTACGTTCTCTTTCCTTCCTCTTTCCTAAACCTTTATCGACAACTTGGGGTACAGCACCACCTTGACTCCAGCCCCAGAACTGCGTGCTCCGTGATCTTTGTCAGTTTCCCAAGGATGGTACCCCTTCTCTTGTTTATCATTGGGCATTTGCTGCTCTATGAGCACAAATGAAGGATGCCACATTTATTTACACTGATGACTCAAAAACAGCATTTGGTGTTGGGAGTGCTCATATTGTTGGCGACACCCCTAATTGATTTCGGCTACCCGACCAGTGTTCAGTTTTTACTGCGGAGCTTTACACTGTTCTCCAGACTGTCCAATAAATCCGTCGCCATCAGCGGATACAGTATATTATATGCTCAGATTCGCTCAGCTCTCTTCTCAGTCTCCAAGCTCTCTACCCTGTCCACCCTCTGGTCCACCGGATTCAGGACTGCCTCCACTTGGGGGGCGTCTGTGTGGCGTTCCTCTGGATCCCAGGACATGTTGGTATCTGTGGAAACGAGGCGGCTGATATAGCGGCAAAGGTTGCAGTCTCTCTTCAGTCTGCTGTTTGCGTGGTTCCCTTCGCCGATCTACGAAGTGTTTTATGTCGTCGTGTTGCTGTTTTATGGCACACACATTGGTCGACACTTCCCAATAATTGTGGGACGTGAAAGCTCTTCCCTGTGCTCGGATCTCTCCCTCCTAACTCGCCGTCGGGCCCCTAGGGGCTCAGCATTCATTTGCTGAGTACGGGCTTGGCGACCCCGGGGGCCTGAGCTGGGGACTGGTCAGCACCGCCAGTCTCCTGTCACCGTAACCCCCAGAGATGCTTCAGCGACCACCGCATTGCGCGGCGGTGGAATGTTGTGTGCTGCGGGCAATGGTAACCTTGGCTTGACCACCTGGATTGCGAGGAAGGTAAACCTCTATAAAAACCCCTCAATCTTACGGTGTGCTGCGCGCCTATAAGATGCATGGCTGTTGGGGTAGAACAGTCGCAAGCGGGCAACCTCTGGGGCACCTTCCGCACCCCAGTTGTATAAGGCTTACCTAGGCACGCGGGGCTCTGTCTAGGTGGACTTCTAGTTCCCTAGCTGCTCGTGGGACCGAGATGGAACCCTCGAACTTTTATTCTTCTCCTGCCAGCGGAAAGGGTGGACCGCTGGTGGGTTCTAACACCCAATCCAACAAGAGGGCTCGTGTAGCCAGTCCTCCTGATTCAGGTAGTAGTAACAGAAAGCATGGTGCTTCGCAGAATGTGTATTTCATAATTAAAAGAAAAGATGGGAGTTCTGAAAAAGTTTCGCCATTTTATATACAGTAGGGCTCAGAAGGTATTGCTGGCACATTAAAATCTGTAAAGGGCTTGCGAAATGGCACCTTGTTGGTTGAAACGTCTAGCTTCCAGCAAGTCCAGAACCTTCAGAAGGCACAATTTCTTGGGGAGTTTGCGATAGAGACTGAATTTCACAACACCTTGAACTACAGCAAGGGTGTAGTGACTTGCAGAGATCTCGTTGACATTCCCCAAGATGAACTGAAGGCTGAATGGTCCCGGGAAGGAATTGTCGACGTGCAACACATTATGAAACGGGTGGATGGTGCTCTCCTAAGACTGACTCATTTATCCTTACATTTAACAGCACCAAATTGCCAGAGCATGTGAAGGCAGGTTTCCTACGTCTCAGTGTACAGCCTTATTACCCCGACCCCATGCGGTGTTTTAAATGCCAACACTTTGAACACACTACTCTCGGCTGTAGAGGGGAAGCCACTTGCGGGAATTGCGGTAAAGCCACCCATGAGGGAGTTGGTTGCTCCTCTCCTCCCAAGTGTGTCAACTGCTCTGGGGATCACCCTGTGTGGAGTAGGGAATGCAGAGTTTTCCTTGAGGAACGGAAGATCCAGGAACTAAAAACTACAAAACGCATCCCATATGGTGAGGTGAAGAAAATCAAGTCCATGCAGCCACCCACGTTCGCTGCTTCCTTTTCTTCCATTCTCAAACAACCAGTCCTGAAAACCGATGCCGCTATACAAACGGAGGTTGCTACTGTCAGCACTAGCACCTGCGCTTGTCAATGTACATGTGCTGCTGCTGTTCCTGTGAAGCCTGCTGCTCCCCCCCAGCCTTCTGACCAGGCCATGGTAGCTGACATCATGGAACCTCCTGCCCCTTCCCGGGTCCAGTCTTGTGCACTGCCCAGCGCTGCTACACCCCCTAATGCTTCTGAGGTTTTGGCTCCAATGCCACCTCAGGCCAGAACATCGAAGCCAAAGATAAAGGTGAAGACTCGCCCACTAAAGGAGACAGCAGTTATACAGTCTCCTGATTTGGATGTCATTCTCTCTGACGTCTCTCTCGACTCCTCTTCTGAGGCGATGGAGGTTGATGTCAGACTGGGGCAATCATCTCGCCCCAAAACTGAGCCTTCACCTGTTGCGGGCTCTCCTCCCCGACAGAAAGTGAGAATGAAGGTACTCCCACCCTGATAGATGTGTTCCATTATACAGTGGAACATGAATGGATTCTGGGCACATGTGGAGGAACTGAACCTCATAGCACGGCAATGCCCCCTGTGCTTGTGTTTACAGGAAACGCATTTAAAACCAGCTGATGCTCCTGTACTAAGGGGCTATACGTCATATCGCAAAGATGACCTGACTGGAGAAAGGGCCAAAGGCGGAGTCGCTGTGTTTGTAAATAATGACCACCACTCCTCTGCTCTCCCCCTGGATACTGACCTGCAAGCAGTTGCAGTTGAAATTCATTCACCTCGGAGGCTTACTGTTTGCTCCATTTATTTACCCCCTCTGGATGCAATGACCTTAGACGCTCTCACAGATCTTATCTACCAACTCCCCCGCCCATTTCCCCTCCTGGGAGACTTCAGTGCCCATCATGTCCTGTGGGGTTCCACTTATCTTTGCGCTCGAGGTCGAATTTTGGAGAGCCTCCTAACATCTCAAGTGTTGTGCATCCTCAACACAGTACTCTGACTCATTTCCCTACTGCTACAGGGTCATTCTCAGCCATTGACCTATCTTTCTGCTCTCCAACCCTCACCGACTCTGTTCACTGGGAGGTCATTGACGACCTTCATTCCAGCGATCACTTCCCTAGCCACATTCATCTCCTGGATGGTGTATTGCTGGAGCAGCGGCCACCATCGTGGATCCCCCATGCTGGTCCGGGGTAAGAATAGGCCCGAGGTATTCCTGCCTGTCATAAGAGGCGACTAAAAGTAGTTTCAACTGTTTCGGCCTTCTATGTGATGGTCCCCCCTTGGGGTTTGACCTCCATTTTTCAAAATTCTACAGAAGTACGAGCCTTTTGGGGAAGGACGCCTTACGTGGTGTATCACTGGTCCTCAGTGCACTAAGAGCTTGTCACTCAGCATTGTAACGGCGTTGTAACCACACGCACTATTCCTCAAATTGGGCCTAAACGCCTGATGGGTTGCACAAGCTACGCCCATAGTGAATCCCCATCTGCACCTACGATCATGATGGACTTTCCATGGCACCCAAAATCCGGCACGGTTGTCAGCCTGTTGTGGTGGGGTCGTCATGTACCCTGTAGGTTGCAGCCCCCTGACAACACAGGGATGGTACTGCTCATACCTAAGCTGCACCCTCCCCACGTCGGCCAAGGAGTAGATGCCCGTCTCCTTGGGGCATCAGGACTCCTGGCAACGGTCATCCTGCCAGGTGGCCCTTGCTGAGGCTGGGTGGCGCCCGTGGGGAGAGCCCCTGGTCGGAGTGGGTGGTATTGGGGCGGGCGTTTCACAGATGAAGCGTCAACATGTATCAGGTCGCTCTGTGGCCGCGTCCTTTATAAAGAAAGGTACTGTCTCTGATTCTGGTTCTCCTGCCCTTTCCCCCTTGGCCACTCCCTGGGAGGAAGGACAAGCCTGCCGGCTTGGGGCGAAGTACTTCCCCCGCTATTTAGTCTGTTCTCAGACCGATGGGGGGACGTTCGCCACCTCCAAGCCCATGTTCTTTGTCCAGCACATCGAGGATATCTTCGGGGAAATCGAGGCTCTCAGTAAAATGAGTTCGGGGTTCGTTCTTAAAAAGACCACCTCTGCCACACAGTCGGCGGCGCTCCAGGCGTGCGACTGACTAGGGGACATCCCAGTGTCCATTGTCCCGCATCTGGCACTGAATAGGACGCAAGGGGTTATTTTTCATCGGGACCTCTGCTGCAATCTGATGAGGAGCTCACGGCCAACCTGGAGCGCTGAGGCGTGCATTTCGTCCGGCGAGTCCAGCGCGGCCCCAAAGACGGTCGCATCGACACCGGGGCCTTTATCCTCGCCTTCAAGTGGGACGTTCTCTGGGAGAACGTAATGTGCTACCGGTGCGACGTGCGACCTTACGTCCCGCCTCCTATGCGTTGCTTTCGGTGTTTGCGCTTTGGGCACATGTTGTCACGGTGTGAGGCTGAGCCCCTTTCCTCTTCGTGAGGAACATACATACACCCCACCACCTTGGTGCGTCAATTGTCCTGGCATCCACTCGCCTAGATCGTTAGACTGCCCCCCGTATCAGATGGAGAAGAAGATTCAAGAATTAACAACTTTGGAACGTCTCTCTTATTCTGAGGCCAGGAAGAAGTATGACCACCTCCATCCCGTGACGTTGACAACTTCATTTGCGTCAGTCGTGTCCACTCCTTCCACAGTATCCTCACCCCTATCCTGTCCCCCCTCCACCTGCTCACCCCATCCGGGGTCTATGCCTCCGTCTCCCACATCCCTCCCTTCCAAATCATCCTCCCTCGCGGCCCCTGCCCCCTCTGCCCCAGGGGCCGCCCTTCCTCCTCCTCCTCCTCCTCCCCCTCCGCCGCCTGAGAAGCGATCCTCTTCTCAGGCGTCCATCGGGGAAACGTTCCGGACCCCGGCTTCCGAGGTCCGGCGTTCCAAAACGGACCCCGCTCGTGAGGACCTTCTTCAGGTCCAGCCCACCATCCCCGTGGCTCATCGGACTTCCCAGAAGGCCTCCAAGAAGTAGTCTTTATCCCCCTCTCCACCCCGGCGCCTTTCGTCTGACGCTCCGTGAGTCGCTGCTCCCGGCCGTCCTCAGTTTCGCCGGGATGCTCTGCTGCCAGGCGCTCTGCTGGCCTCTCGTCGGCGAATGATGCTGCCCCTCTTACGCAACCCGGGAAAGCGGCCGCAGCTGGCGACGACTCGATGGAACAGGATCCTCCCTTTGTTCCCTCGAAACCTGGCCCTCTGCGGCCGTCGAGGTGACCAGCTCTTCACCCGTTCCGTTCCCCCTTTTTTCTGGCTAGCGATGGCTTTGTTACATTGGAACATAAGAGGTATTCGATCTAGTCGGGAGGAATTACAACTGCTCCTCCGCCTGCACTGTCCGCTCGTCCTTGGTCTCCAGGAAACCAAGTTGCGCCCAACTGACCGTATTGCTTTTACCCACTATACCTCGGAGCGCTCTGACCTCACCCCTGTGGACGGTATTCCAGCTCATGGTGGGGTCATGTTGCTCGTTCGGGACGATGTCTATTACCATCCCATTGACCACCCCACTCCAAGCAATAGCTGTCCGTATTGCTCTTTCTGCCCTTACTTTTTCTGTTTGTACCGTCTACACTCCATTGTCATTTGCAGTTAGTCGGGCTGACATGATGCACCTGATTGTTCAGCTTCCTCCGCCGTTTTTATTGTTTGGAGACTTCAATGCCCATCATCCCCTTTGGGGCTCTCCTTCATCCTGTCAGAGAGGCTCCCTCTTGGCGGATGTCTTCAACCATCTCAATCTTGTCTGCCTCAATACTGGCGTCCCGACTTTCCTCTCGGACTCTACTCATACCTACTCCCACTTGGACCTCTCGATCTGTTCTACCACTCTTGTCTGTCGGTTCGAGTGGTATGGCCTTTCTGACAGCTATTCGAGCGACCACTTCCCCTGTGTAGTTCGTCTCCTGCGCCACACCAAATCCCCACGTCCTTAGAGTTGGAACATACTGAAAGCTGACTGGGGATTTTACTCCTCCCTGGCGACCGTTCCGTACCACGATTTTCTCAGTTGTGACAGTCAGGTCGAATACCTCACAGCTGTTATCATCAATGCTGCCAAACCTTCCATTCCACATACTACCTCTTCTTCACGTAGCGTTTCCGTCCCCTGGTGGAATGAGGCTTGTAGAGACGCTATCCGTGCTCGACGACGTGCTTTACGCACCTTTCGCTGCCATCCTACGTTGGCGCATTGTATTGGATACAAACGACTCAGAGCGCAGTGCCGTAGAGTCATGAAAGACAGCAAAAAAGCTTGTTAGGCCTTTTTCACCAGCTCCTTTAACAGTTTTACTCCCTCTTCTGTCGTCTGGGGTGGCCTGCGCCGGCTGTCGGGCATTAAGGCCCACTCCTCGGTACCTGGCCTGACTTCCGGTAATGAGGTCCTTGTTGATCCTGTGGCTGTCTCCAACGCCTTCGGCCGCTTTTTCGCGGAGGTTTCAAGCTCCGCCCATTATTACCCTGCCTTCCTTCCTAGGAAAGAGGCAGAAGAGGCTGGGCGACCTTCCTTCCACTCGCTGCATCTGGAAAATTATAAAGCCCCCTTCACTATGCGGGAACTCGAACGTGCACTTGCACTGTCCCGGTCCTCTGCTCCGGGGCCAGATGCCATTCACGTTCAGATGCTGGCACACCTTTCTCCGGCAGGCAAAAACTTCCTTCTTCGTGCCTACAATCGCGTCTGGACCAAAGGTCAAGTCCCCATGCGTTGGCGTGACGCCGTCGTTGTTCCTATACTGAAACCCGGGAAGGATAGACACCTTCCTTCTAGTTACTGCCCCATTTCTCTTACAAGCTGTGTCTGTAAGGTGATGGAGTGCATGGTTAACGCTCGGTTAGTTTGGATTCTTGAATCTCGATGGCTACTTACCAATGTTCAATGCGGCTTTCGTCGCCGCCGCTCCACTGTTGACCACCTTGTGACCTTGTCGACATTCATCATGACCAACTTTTTGCGAAAGCGCCAAACGGTAGCCGTGTTCTTCGATTTGGAGAAGGCTTATGATACCTGTAGACGAGGAGGTATCCTCCGCACTATGCACAGGTGGGGTCTACGCGGTCGCCTGCCCCTTTGTATTGATTCCTTTTTAACAGATCGAAAGTTTAGTGTACGTGTGGGTTCCGTATTGTCCGACGTCTTCCTCCAGGAGAACGGAGTGCCTCAGGGCTCCGTCTTGAGCGTAGCCCTTTTTGCCATCGCGATCAATCCAATTATGGATTGCATTCCACCTAATGTCTCAGGCTCTCTCTTTGTCGATGACTTCGCGATCTACTGCAGTGCCCAGAGAACATGCCTCCTGGAGCGCTGCCTTCAGCGTTGTCTAGGCAGCCTATACTCATGGAGCGTGGCAAATGGCTTCCAGTTCTCTGAAGAGAAGACGGTTTGTATCAACTTTTGGCGATATAAAGCGTTCCTTCCGCTATCCTTACATCTCGGTCCTGTTGATCTCCCATTCGTGGAAACAACTAAGTTTCTAGGGCTCTAGTTGGGCAGGAAACTTTGTTGGTCTCCGCATGTCTCTTATTTGGCGGCCCGTTGTACACGTTCCCTTAATGTCCTCAGAGTTCTTAGTGGTTCATCTCAGGGAGCGGATCGCACTGTCCTGCTTCGCTTGTATCGGTCCATAGTCCGATCGAAGCTGGATTATGGGAGCTTCATCTACTCGTCTACTCGTCTGCTCGGCCATCCCTCTTACGCCGTCTCAACTCCATCCACCATCAGGGGATACGTCTTGCGACCGGAGCCTTCTACACTAGTCCCGTCGAGAGTCTTTATGCTGAAGCTGCCGAATTACCATTGACCTACCGGCGCGACGTACTGCTTTGTCGGTATGCCTGCTGGCTGTTGTCAATGCCCGACCACCCCTCTTATCAGTCCTTCTTCGCCGATTCTCTCGACCGTCAGTACGGGTTGTATGTGTCTGCCCTGCTGCCCCCTGGAGTCCGCTTTCGTCGCCTGCTTCGACAATTGAATTTTGCCCTCCCTACCACCTTCAGAGCGGGTGAGAGCCCGACACCACCTTGGCTCCAGCCTCCGGTTCATATTTATCTCGACCTCAGCTCGCTCCCGAAGGAGGGTACTCCGGCTGCAGTGTATTGCTCACGGTTTGTCGAACTTCGTGCGCGACTTGCCAGTCACACCTTTATATACACTGATGGCTCCAAAACTGACGATGGTGTCGGCTGTGCCTTTGTCGTCGGGGCCGTCACTTTTAAATACCGGCTCCTCGACCAGTGTTCCAGCTTTACGGCCGAGCTTTTTGCTCTCTATCACGCCGTTCAGTATGCCCGCCGCCACCGCCATTCATCGTATGTACTCTGCTCTGATTCACTCAGTGCTCTTCAGAGCCTTGGAGCTCCATATCCGGTCCATCCCTTGGTGCAACGGATCCAACAGTCCCTCCATTCTTTTGCTGATGATGGCTCTCTTGTCAGCTTTCTGTGGGTTCCCCGCCATGTAGGAGTGCCTGGGAATGAGGCTGCTGATGCTGCAGCCAAGGCTGCAGTCCTTCTGCCTCGACCAGCCTCCCATTGTGTCCCGTCATCGGACATTAGTGGGGTTGTTTGTAAGAGGCTTGTGTCGTTGTGGTGGGATACTTGGTAATCACTTCAAGGAAACAAGCTCCGGGCAGTCAAACCGTTGCCAACTGCTTGGACAACCTCCTCCTGACCATCTCGGCGAGATGAGGTGTTTCTGACCAGGTTGTGGATTGGGCATTGCCGGTTTAGCCACCGCTACCTGCTCTCTGGTGACCCAGCCCCGCAGTGCCCTTGTGGTCATGCCTTGACAGTGCGCCATGTTTATTGTCGTGTCCCCGTTTTAATCAATCTCGTGTTGTCCTGTCTCTGCCATCTACTTTACGGGATATTTTAGCTGATGACGCTCGAGAAGCTGCTGGTGTTCTTCGTTTTATTACTTTGACGGGCTTGTCCAAAGACATCTAACTCTTTCACTTATTTTATCTGCATCTTTGTAAGAACTTTCTGGTGTACCCCCCCCCCTCTCCAGTTTTACTGGATTCTATGTGCTCTAACAATTGTGATTGGACGCTAATGACCTCAGTAGTTGAGCGCCCTTAAACCCCAACCAAAAAAAAAAACAACCATCGTGGATGATTGGCAGGGCTAACTGGCCACTGTTCACTCGGTTGGCTGTCTTTGACCGCCACAATAACGTACAGGAATGGGTGGATCACATCACGCTTGTGGTCCATCATGCTGCCCTGTCCATACCACAGTCTTCTGGCACTGTTAAGCGGTCCATTGTGCCTTGGTGGACAGAAGAGCGCCGTTCAGCCATCCGGGACAGGCGTGCGGCTCTTAGCCGATTTAAATGCCGCCCAACAGCGGTCAATCTTGCCGCCTTTCGAATCGCGAGAGCCAGGGCACGCCGTGTCATTAAAGAGATCAAGGAAAGATCATGGCGGGAGTTCCTGGACTCCTTCAACCGTTCCACTTGTTCCACAAGAGTATGGGAATTCATCCGGAAGATTTCCGGTAAACATAGCCGTTTACCCATAGCTGCTGTCCTGAACCAGGGATGCCTCCAGACGACACCCAGAGCCATTGCTCAGACGCTGGCAGAGCATTTGGCACAAAGTACTGCCACTGCAAATCAGGATCCAGCGTTTCGTCGCTACCGTGCGACTGTCGAAAGAGCGACCTTGGACTTCCGGTCGAACAGTTCTGAGGCCTAAAATTCCCCTTTCTCCATGTGGGAACTTGAATCGGCACTTACTGAGACTTCTGACACTGCACCAGGTTACGACCGCATCCGGTACTCCATGCTTCGACATCTGCCAGCGGCGTCAAAGGAAATCCTCCTCAAATGTTTTAATCTCATATGGCAGACAGGAGTGTTCCCCACCTCGTGGAGGGAGGCAATTCTCATCCCTCTGCTCAAACCAGGAAAGGACCGCACATGTCCCGGTAGTTATCGTAGGATCGCCTTGACAAGCTGTGTCTGAAAGACCCTGGAACGGATGGTTAACCGGCGTCTGGTCTGGCTGTTAGAGACCAGACAGCTCCTTAGCCGCTTTCAGTGTGGATTCCGAAAATTTCGGTCCACGGTCGACAACCTGACCCTCCTAGAGGCGGCTATTCAGCAGGCTTTTCTCCATCAGCATCACTGTATCGGTATCTTCTTTGATATAAGTAAGGCATATGATACTACTTGAAGACACTGTATTCTTGCACAAATGCATCAATGGGGCTTTCGTGGCCGCCTCCCGATTTTCATTCGGTCTTTCCTGTCTCAGCAGTTTTTTCGGACCCGCGTTGGTAGCACACTGTCTGATCGCTTTGAGCAAGAGAACGGTGTCCCGCAGGGCAGTGTTTTAAGCGTTACCCTCTTTGCCATAGCCATCAACAGTATAACGTCTACAGTGAGGAGTCCAGTACAGTGCTCCTTGTTTGTGGACGACTTTGCTGTTTTCTGTTCCTCCTCCAGTGTTGCAACCGTGAGCCGTCAGTTGCAGCTAACAGTGCGGCGGTTAGAGGAGTGGGCTGCAAAGACGGGTCTTCGGTTTTCTGCCGATAAGTGTGTTTGTGTTCATTTTAATCGTTCTCGTCATGTTTTTGCTTTCCCTGCCTTGCATATGGGGGAAACTGTCCTACATTTTAGAGACACAGTGCGGTTTCTGGGCCTAATTTTTGACTCCAGGTTGTCATGGGTGCCACATATACGTGACTTGAAAGCCAGAACGCTGAAGGCACTGAACATCCTCAAGTGCCTCAGCCACAGGTCTTGGGGCGCGGACAGGGCGCGTCTCCTTCAGTTTTATGGAGCTTTTGTGCGTTCACAGCTGGACAATGGGTGCACAGTATATGGGTCAGCGAGGCCATCTTATTTGCGGATCCTTGACGCTGTTCACCATGCTGGGATCCGACTGGCCACGGGTGCTTATCGGACCAGTCCCGTACCCAGCCTCTGTGCTGAGTCTGGCGAACCCCCACTTACCATCCGCCGGCAGCTCCTGCTGGTGCGCCAGCTTGTAAGTTTCTTGCAGCTCCCAGATCGCCTGCTCACCATCTTGTTGCCCATCCACCTCTGGACCGCCTTTTTTCCCGCCGTCCCCGGGCTACGTTGCCGTTTGGGATCCGTGTGCAACGTGTACTAGAGTTCCTCGGTGTGGAGTCTGTACAACCCCAAATCCAAGGTTTTAACCGCCTGCCACCCTGATTACAGAAGAGGCCCGGAGTGATTTTAGATTTATTGCAGTACAAGAGAGATTGCACTCCTGCCACCGTTTTTAATGCAGCATTTTCTGCCATTTTATCTGAGCACCACGACTATGTAGCTGTTTTTACGGATGGGTCGAAACAAGGGGATTCTGTTGGTTGCTCAGTTGTCTTTCCATATCGTGTCCTCAAGGTCCGACTGCCTCAGACTTCTACTGTCTTTGATGCAGAATTGTTTGCGATCTTGCGGGCACTGGAGCACATGAGACATTCTTCCTCTCCTAAATTTCTTGTCTGTTCCGATTCACTCAGTGCCCTTCACTCATTGCAACGTTTGTATCCGGCAGACAAAATTGTCCAGACCATCCAGGATGCCCTCCTCCGACTACAGCGACTGGGGAAGGTTTTAGCTTTCTGCTGGGTTCCGGGGCATGTCGGCATTGCTGGGAATGAAAGGGCAGATCTCGCAGCCAAGGAGGCGTTTCTCGCCCCACAAGTATCTCCGTGTGCTATCCCCTTGCACGCACTCACCTCGCTGTTGAGCTCACGGGTCATGCGTCGGTGGGAGGATGAGTGGCTGGAAGTGACTGACAATAAGCTCCGTATAGTCAAGCCCACAACGCGTGTGTGGTGTACTTCCTTTCAGCCCCATCGACGGGACGAGGTTCCACTCACGCGGCTTCGAATAGGCCACAGCCCTATGACGCACGGCTTCCTGCTCCGGCGAGAGGACCCTCCAATGTGTAGTGCTTGTGGCGTCCAGGTCACTGTGCGCCACGTTTTATTGGATTGCGTTTTATTTTCTGACCAGCGGGCCGCGGCTGACTTGCCAGCGGACCTGCCATCTCTCTTAGGCAACACTCGGACGAATGTGGTTAAAGTCTTAAAGTTCTCTGCCATTTCAAATGTTTTTACAAAGATTTTAGGGAGAGGATCTTAATTTGCTCACTGTGTGACAAGCTCGCCCATATTTTATGTAAGTGGCCAGCCAATGACACATTCCTGTGTCATTCTTGTTGCTATGTTTTCCCTTCCACTTTCTTATGTAGTAATTTCCCTCTTTTCCTGTTTTCCTTGAATGTGTTTTTCCGTTTTATTAGGTCTCTCCACATTCGTTCCTTTTAATGTGTGTCAGGGCGCTGATGACCTCGATGTTGAGCGCCCGTAAACCCCAACACACCCACCCTCTCTTGCAGTCTTCACTATCTTCACAGCAACGAATATCGTATGGGAGATGATCTGTTTAAAATTTGGTCTGGCGATGCGTTTCCTTACCATATAATTCCCATCTCATTTTCTTCTTAAGGAATTTCATGGTGGTATCCCAAATTTTTCATTGTCTTGCCGAAAAATTCGTTATTCATTGAGTAAAATAGTCCTTTTAGAGATCATTCTTTGTTGAAACACTCATTTCGATAGTTAAATCATTATACTACTTCAACCAATGTGACTGCCTGAAGGGGAGAGTGCAGATAATTCTAACGAGCTCCATCCCTTACTGAGACACTGTTGGAGGTTTCTGTAATGCATGACATACCTCTGCTTTTTCCCAGCATTGTCATCAGTTTGGGGACGGAGCTTTCTCGCAGAATTAGTTCTGTACGTAGCGGCAAATCACTGTGCGCGTTATGGAAATTAATTGGGTATTTGAGGCCACATCAGAATCAGCTGCCACACCATGAATATTTCGACGTAATCTGGACGCGCTCGTCTTCAGCCAGCCATTGAAACTCGCCAGCAGGCAGCGATTGTTGGATGGTGTGTCTGTACTAGTTAAGTCCAAGTACATAACATATCTTGAATAGACAGATGCAGTGAACCTTTCATCCATCCATGGGTTATTTGCCTTGGCGTGCCTATGGGCACATTGGCAAAGTCTGTCATGGATCCCTCGCTCAAAGAAAAGAAGCATGTGAACATTGGTCAGTAATTCGATGTTGACATCAGTTTTCTTGAGCATGGTGTCCCAAGACAGCCCAGGTGCTGCGTAATAAAAGGTAGGATCCAGAGGATATGTGGTCATCCATACACTCTGGAATTTCTCAAAAACGTCCGCAAGCAAACACATGTTTCTGTTTGTGTAAACTTTTGCGTACTGTCCTACAGTGGAGTTGCTAAACTCCCGCCAAACACTCACAGCATATTCATACTCTGCATCCAATATGGCATCGCATGTGAGGTTAGCGGTGAATGCAGTTATGTTGAGTAGTCTTGTTTCACGAAGTTTTCTAATAGAATTTGGAAGCTCTATGGGAAAACCCTATTCCTGTCTAAAGTTGAGTGACAGTGGTCACTATTAGGAGTTCCTGCTTCCCATCTGACAACTGCCCATAGATATGCTGGTCAACCGCCTTCTTGTACAAATCATCGTTCTCCTTTGACTTTGCTATGGGAATGTTCGTGCTGTAAAGCTTATCAACCTCCCACGAAAGGATTTAGAGCTCAGTGAGCAGCGAAATCGCAGCATTATCCCTGACATGTGATTTGTGGTGGCTAAGACTCGAATCATACGAACATAAAGCCTGGTACGCTACGCCTACATGCTTTACTGTAAAGGTGGTATGGTCACTTTTACAGTGTGTATGGATGTGAAGGTGTAGTAATTGGCTGAGTGCTTTACAGGAATCTGTAACTTCCATCTCTGGAGACTTGGCCTGTATAGCACTAAAGGTGAAATCATGAAACCACTTAGCAATTGAGGTGCTCTGTGACACCACGGCAATTTCCTCCAGATGTAGAGGATACTTGTGAACTCTCACATCTCCCCAAACGGAACTCAAGCACTGAGGAGACAACGTAGCACAGCACTGTACTTAATTAATGATTTTGAGTAAACAAGAAGCCACACCTTCAGAAAACCGATTGGGTGTCTGTGTCCTGTTGGGTTCTCTATATAAGGAAACGACATGTGCTCATCAAATACATCCTCAATCACGTCATAGTTCAGCTGTGACATCACGTGACTAATATCATGTCTGTCTACAATAGAATGGGAGAGGGAACTGCGACTAGCCACAGAACCACTAAAACTATCACTATGATTAGACTGCGTCCAGTCCTTCGGCGACACTGGCTGCGCTGAGGGGGAGGGGAGTAACTACCGGCAAGGTGCACCATTCTTCTACAGTTGTTTTGGGTGGTGGCGGTGGGATGGCACTGGATTTGGCCAGTGGAAGTAACCTGGCTGCAGGGATGGCTCTGGTGAGGAATGGTAGCCAGAGGAATGGGAGCCAATGGCCGCCATAGAGATGGAGCTCGTGACGCTGCAGGGACAGTGGGGCCGACAGCGGCCGGGACGGTGGCGGCTGAGGCGGCGACCCGTGCAGCCACAAGCATCGTTCTGGCGAGTGAGGTATCTGACAGGACCACATTTTGGCGAAGTCTTCGCCGCTCCAGCCACTTGCATCACAGCGTAGTGCTGTAAAGGAGTGCCTAGAGAGAGAGAGAGAGAGAGAGAGAGAGAGAGATTAAGTGCAACTCGCCTGCTGCTGCAAAGAAAGAATTATACTGGTTATATGTACTACAAAGATAATAAAGAGGGGTGTATAAATTACCAAAATCTCCCTGCCTCCACGATGATATTCCGAAGCTCAGCATTGGCACCCCCATCCACCCACTCAGGCATAGGTGATTCAGTATCAGGCGACTGCAACCCTTTCTCCATCAAATCGCAATGTCGTTGTAGGTATGGATCCTTTATCAAGCTCTCACAATTGCCTCCCAATAGAGAAACAATAATACAGCAGAGGGAAACACATACAAAAGGGAGAGGGACGGGGCGAGCGGGAGAGGTAGGGGGAAATAACTCATAAAAATAAGCCGAAGGCTGCAAAAGACGACCAGTAAGTGACTGTGGCAGTGAACACTAGCAGAAATTCTGGTGTCAAAAATAACCGAAATAATTAACTATTGTCTTGAGATGATGTACATCGTTAATATATAGTAGGAATAGAAGCGGCGATGTGGTTTACTCTGTAATGAATTATGGTACACTGATAGGCTAGAAGTAGCCCTGCCAAAGAGGTGTATGGTAAACGGAGAGTTACGGTTGTTAGGCGTCAGAAAAGTCGACCAATTGGGTACATAGGAGGGCGAAATACTGTTAGGCGACAAGAAAGTCGGGCAATCATTAATGCAGAGTGAGGGAGGAAAGGCAACATGCGACGTGTAGATCGGCAACTAAGTAGCGGTATCTATGGGCGAAATGGTTTCCGCCAACTATTTTTTTGAAGTAAAAGAGTAGACACATTGTTGACATAGAACACAACACTGATACGGAAATCTTATAAAAAGACATACACGTAGTAAATAACGTGTAAATAGGCTACGTAATATGAAGGATAGAGAATGCTCTACGATGGTTTCAAATACGAAGAGTATGGAATAACGATGTAAGAATAGAATAATTAGCCCCTACACATAAGTCACATTGTGCTCATACGTGTATGTCAACAGAAAATACACAGTCATTACATGAACTCAGTTCCTCTAGTACTTCTTGTAGCAAGAATGACACTAAAATGTAGAATGAATGATACCTCATACTGTGGATCGAGGCTATGATTTGTAAATGAATGTTTGTGCATTACGTTTGAGCAAGATCCTAAAGGTTCTCTAGATGTATCTGTGAATCACAATTATAAGCCTCCGTAGGTGAGATTTAATGAGCATAGCACGTGACGCAAGATAGCGGCGAGTCATTAGCGAAACGAGTCGGCAGTAACAGATAGTGCGAGCAAGCACAGCGCTCTTAAGAGGGCGAAGGGCAAGGCCTCAGCTGCATGTAGTTGCAGCTGTGATCAAAACAAAAATACTGATGAACCACCGTCGTAGTATGCTGTAAACAGTGGCATTGTTTATAAACACCAACATCAAAGCAAAACATCACGTATTACGTATTTATGTATTAATAGTGTACGAAAACGTGTCTTTTTAAAACTAGTTTGGAATTCTTAGGAAGCCAGTTTACGCATTTTGTATTGTTTAGTGAAATTGTACTGAAGCCGTATGCTGTGGTTGGATATGGGAGAATGTACCGACAGTTGTTGAACTCAACACCACTTTGGAAAGTATGGAGTTTCATAACCCCTGACCTCATCAAGGACAACAGAATAATCAGTATGCGTTGCTGATGTGGGGTGCTTGCGTATGTTCTGATAAAAGGTGTGTGTGTGGGGGGAGGGGGGGGGGGGGGCGCGCGCGCGCGCGCGCGCGCGTAATGGTCTTGTGTCTGTTATATTTGTAACCATGTGAAGTGGACATCTTTATGACACATTCAAATGTAAAGTGCAGAACGGTACCGACATAATAGCGAGGAAAAGTGAAAAGTCTAAAGCGTGAAGAAGGTTTCATCGAATTGAAAGGACTGTATTGCGCCGATGGTGGATAGCAGTTAGTTCAAAGAACGGCAGTGTGCCGAAAGTGAATACCAATGTAAATTCTTCACGAGAAATATTTTGTTGAATTTAATGGACGGCAGTGCGCCGATAATAGCTTAGCTTAAGAGCTGTATAACATTCTATGATTGAAACTTGGCTAGGAGATGGTGGTTGGCTGTAGAGTATTGTAGCAGAAATGATAGATGATATAACAAAAGACTGCCAACATATGAAAATCTGTGCTGTTAAAAGAATAATGTAATTGGTATTGAAAATGTAACTAAAGATTAAAAATTTTGTGATATAAGATTATAAACGAATTTATTAAGGGTTATAGTTTTCTGTAATCACAAAATAATTGATTGTACAAGTTAATAATCTCAGAATGAAAAAGTTTAAAATACTCGATTGAAAAAACACTAAAAAATTGCAATGGCATGGCTCTTCAGATGATACTTGAAAAAAATTATAAAACATTTGAATAAAAATTGCTTATTTCCAAAATTGATTGTCGTCTAAATCTCAGGAGGGGGGCGGGGGGGTGGTAATGTTTCTGGCAGCCATCGTTTTCAGGTACAAGAAGCTGCTCTTAGAGCAGTTGAGAAGGCAGCAATGGGAAGATCACGTAATGTGGTTAAAATATAACAGTTTCACGACCTTCCTGTTTTCTGCGCAGGGGACAACTACTGCAAAAGACTGCAGGTTGATGAACGTTAATTTGAACCTATGTATTCCACGGTTTCGGTTGAAACAAATAGGCACCTTGCGTGTACTACAGTCTTAGTACAAGTGAGATCAGTGACACGTCATCTGTGGTAACACAGATGTGGTATGAAGGAGAAAAATTATCGAGGGAAATGGTTTAGCATACGCACGTGTATATCCCTCTCTGCCTCAGCTTGCCGTAATAGTAATATAATCTTTTTTCATGTCTACTGCCTGTGACGAAGATGAAAGAGTTAAGGTTTTCATCATTTTCTCATGATATTCCGCTCGTTTCCAGCAAAGATAATGTTCATTAGTAGTTTAATTACAGCTATCCTGATTTATCTTACAGCGGCTTTTGCTAGAAGTGAGAGTTTTTTATCAAGCTAAAATTTTTTACAAAGAATACTTACAGTCTACAGTTAGCCAGGAATGACTACGTGATTTGAAAACACTGTCGCTTAACTAGTGGAGCGAATGACCGCAGGCTTATTTGAGTTGCGAGACTGTGTACAACAGAAATGCTGAAAATCCATAACTGGCAAATTGGAAGCAATGCGCCTTCTCTCTCTCTCTCAACAACATCCTTGGAAAACTCCACAACTCATTCAGCGTAGAAACGACGACTTGTCTCATTTATGTAAGACAAGAATTTAGGTCACAAAGCATACAAGGTTCATTAGCAGATTATTCTTCTATACGTCTATTCAACCTATGTACTTATTAGATATTACGTGAAAAACAAGTTGTGAACTACGTTTCATCGAATTGAGTATGTGTCTGGGTAGTTTCAGTGAGGACGTAGCCTCCCCACTCCAAAACAGTCTAAATGAAATTACGCACGACCCAGCTGTCGCGTAGTGAAATTCAAAGATGTTTCAATTATGAATCATACGACGAAAAAAGGATCGCACTATCGATAGTAAACATTGCTATCGACAGATTTAAACTATTTATATGTCGATAGCACTACTGTATATTGTTAGCCTTCCTCAAGCTCAGATGTTCTGTTAATCAGTTCAGTTCAGTTCATACTTGTAGTTGAATTTAATGGAAGTGCTGCCATTTGTTGTTGCGCTATGGCCTCTTCTGATAGTTTCTGATTAAGGTTAAGTTTGTATCAAGAAACAAGAGGAAAACTGATTTTGATTCGTCCACTAGCGATATGGTAACTTAAAAAAATCTATGCATTGCTCTAATAATGTAATTATATCCGTTTATAGCAATCTAGTGTTAGCACTGGAGTAGTTATTTGGAGACTGGTAGAAATTTGGGGTGGGATATTTCACTGTCACACAAGGCAGCGAAACGGTAAACTTATTACAGATGAGACTAAATTAAATTCAATGCGTAGACGTATATGTTAATTTGTGTGTGTCGCTCAAAAATAGCGGTGATCAACAGAAATATCGCCCAACTGGCGAGGGTTGCATTGAAGGCAAGGCATCTTTTTCACTTAACAAAATACGAATCCGTTATGATCCAATCATGGCTTCACAAAATATGATTTGAAAGGTTCATTTCAATTTTTTATTTTTATTGTTGGACACGGCCCATCACGTACGAAAGTAAAGTTCTTAACATGTTGTTCACGGTAGACCGATTACAATCTTGCACTTCGTCCTCCTTCCTCATACAATCTCTGTTATCGTCCTAATCAGTCGGCTTGCAGGTTTCAGCTGATGTCGCGCCGATGTTTGCTAGAAACTGCAAATTATCAACCTCTTTCCAGTTGTCCCCAAATCTTGTTTAGCCGTTCTCCTTGTTCGCTGCCCGTCTTCGTCCCTTCACTGCATGTGTTCCTGTTTCTATGCGTTTGGGCGCTGATGACCACGCTGTTTAGCGCCCGAAAACCTCACACACACACACACACACACACACACACACACACACACACACAATAATTAAAAAAGGCCTTGATAACGTAAGGAAATTGAAGAATGTTGATGAAGTGAAAGATACTTTTGTAAAATTTGAGACTGAGGAATCTGGGATACTATGATGTGTTGAAGGAATTACGACTTAGTTTCAGATAAACCACACATTTATGAACAAAACTGTTGTTCGATAAATATAGCTATTGTCAAGAGATTTTAACATGTTTAACATTGTGTGTTCTTCATTTTAGCGTTAAGATTCCTTTGCTGTGTGATAATATATCTTACGATAACAAGACTGAGAAATTTTTTTTATTAATCAAAATAACCACGGATGTACTGCCGGTCTACAGCGTCCAACGGGCACAATATTTCGGCGATCATACATATCGCCATCATCATACATGTCGCTCAGTCCGTCAGTTCACCTGATGATGGCGACATGTATGATCGCCGATATATTGTGCCCGTTGGACGCTGTAGACCGGCAGTACACGCGTGGATATTTTGATTATCAAGTACGCCGGGAGAAACTCAAGAATCACAATTTTTTTAATTATTTTATAGCCAAGAGCTATGTTGTATTTTAGAATGCTAATTCGTTCGGCAGTAGAGTGAAGTTGTCATACTGCCATGTAAAGTAATATTTGACTGTGCATTTGGGTATTTCTCAGCTGCATGTATAGCGCGTGTTACATATGTTTAGGAAAAGCGTTTCTTGCTTAAATTTGTACACCAAATACTATTTGTATGTAGGCTTCTCCAAAGGAAATGTTCATAAAATTAAAAAGTAATAAATTCAAAATATTTTTAAGGCCCTCTGTAATAAGTTGGACCCCCAATCCTGCCACTTTGATGGAACGCCTTGCTTATTTTGAAGATTAATAAAATTTGAAAAATGAGGAACTTGTTTTATTCAGTTATCCTCCTCACTTTTAAATTGTAACTAAACACAGATGTAAAAATAAAATTATAAAAAATAGTTAAAATCGTCAAAATGCCGGACGAAAGACCCGCCTATGTTGAGGAATTATTCACTTCCTGTGGAGCACTGTGTTCCGCAAACACAGTGTAGGAGACCTGCTGTAACCTAGTTACGCCCCTGACGCTGATTTCTCTAATGAATGGAAAAGACTGCAGAAAATGTTTACGTTCACAGCGGAGTAGAGATTTGGCCCATTCCACAATTATGGATTTTCAGGTATTCTTCATTAGTGCCCGGGTGCAAACAACGAAAATTATCACAACATTTTTGGCGCTCTCTCTCTCTCTTTGCCACACGCGTGCACGCGCACTCGCTAACGTGCTTGTATAAATACGCAAGTAGAGCATTAAACAGCCACTTGTTTCTGTGGTGTAGTATAAGCCAATAATGCACCTTTAATGTTTTGTGTTTTGACACTATTACACACACAATCTCAGTGTCACGTAATTTCTGTACATTAGCTTATAAATTTCAAACACTACTCTCTGAAGTAGAAAAAGCACACATCCTGTTCAAATTCGGTGGGTGATCCTTCCACTCAGTTTTTTTATTACAGAGACCAACCGGCTCTCTGGCCGAACACGGTGAGCTAACGTGTCGCCTATAAATACGCAAGTAGAGCACTGTACAGTAACTTGTTTCCGTGGTGTAGTGGTTATCACATCCGCCTAACACGCGGAAGGTCCCCGGTTCGATCCCGGGCGGAAACATCTTTTTTTTTCTTTCTTGTAATCAAAGTTGTAATACAAAAAGGTATTTAAATTAACTTTTTAAGCATTGTTACACAGAATTACTACCTGAATTAAGCCAAATTCCTCAAAACTTTTAACACATAATTACTGCTGGTTTTAGGCGTTGATATCTGCTTCATGACTACAATTTAATATGGTATAAATGAATTTGAATTCACAAAATCTAATATCAGATGTTGAATTGCACAGCCTCTTCCGCGTAGCAACCATTCGTGACGGAGAGCCGCAGTTTAGTAGTCCCTCCGTTCACCGACCTCCTGCGCAGGTATGGGACAAATTGCTTTGTAGGCACTGTAAGGCAACGTTCGTCACTGTCGGTAAACCCACTAGAATGTCCTTGTATGTCCATCTTTACAGAGATGGTTGCGGGACACGGGTTTTCGATACAAGACGTAAAATTAAACCTTCGTTTCCAAACTTATTTGGCTAAGAGTTTCAACGTTTTACTACGCTATGTTCAGGCGCTTGACCTACGTGTAGGAAGATTCTATCTCAGTTCTGATCCAAACAGGGGCCAGCAGTACTGCCGACTGATGTTGGTTGAAGTAATCGCTATAGCACAAATCTACTAATACCAGTACTGCTGGTTTGTCATCTTGTGCTTATAATTCTGACTTGTGCTATTGCATAGTGGAGACTAAATGACATTTCACCCTCTTCTGCTCACTATACATCCTCATGTTACAGATTTATTGTAACCAACTGCACCATAAATCTACGTGCTACACGAAATTGTCAGAAACTCTTCTGTTCACTTAAGACTGGTACAACACCTGCCAAAGTCTGGCGATGAGGGCACAGCATATGCAGGTGTCGAAGTCTTCTAAGCATATCATATAAGAGATACACAGTTTTTTTATTGCTCTTACACAGGAAGAACCAATAAGGAACTCTCATATCACAGAATGCGTATGTAGCATCAAAGACTGAAAAACAGATGTTAACTGTAACTCCCAGACAGTATCCATAAGGTGTAATAAACAACCTGTGTATTACATTCATTATTTTGAGAAACAATGGATGTGCTAGGAAGAAGACTCCCTCTTCTGGTCACTTGCTTCTGTTTCAGATTTCTTTGTATTAGGAGGTACGTGATGTTAGCTTTGTCGCATTTATCAGATAATTTTTTTTCCATAATTACTGTTGCCTGCAATTATTGTAGAAACCTTTGTTGCCATATTAATTTAAGTATGAGGGAATTGTGCACAAATTGTGTGATGGCAGAATGACCGTCTACTTACCGCATTGTGTCGTTAATGCATGTATTCTCCATAAATCGAAAGCGCAGATCTTCTTTTGTGAAGTCCGAATGAATATTCATTACCACTTTTAAATGGAAGTCAGTATAGTATTTTCAGTCAACGAGTCGTCAAACAATGACCAATAGCAGTCATCATCCAGTGACAGAGGAATTCAGAGGGTAGACAGAGGATTTGATCCAGTCAGCTGCTACTGTAATAATGGAAGTTTCCATATTGTTGTGGTAGACTCAAGCGCCATGATAAACCTTATGACTCTTCATATTTTTTTTTTTATTTTTTTTTTTTTACAAAATCGGGCCGGCCAGTGTGGCCGAGCGGTTCTAGGCGCTTAAGTCTGGAACCGCGCGACCGCTAAGGTCGCAGGTTCGAATCCTGCCTCGGGCATGGATGTGTGTGATGTCCTTAGGTTAGTTACGTTTAAGTTGTTCTGAGTTCTAGGGTACAGAAGAATGCTGAAGATTAGATGGGTTGATCACATAACTAATGAGGAGGTATTGAATAGAATTGGGGAGAGGAGGAGCTTGTGGTACAACTTGACTAGAAGAAGGGATCGGTTGGTAACACATGTTCTGAGACATCGAGGGATCACCAATTTAGTATTGGAGGGCAGCGTGGAGGGTAAAAATCGTAGAGGGAGACCAAGAGATGAATACACTAAGCAGATTCAGAAGGATGTAGGTTGCAGTAGATACTGGGAGATGAAGAAGCTTGCACAGGATATAGTAGCATGGAGAGCTGCATCAAACCAGTCTCAGGACTGAAGACCACAACAACAACAACACGTTCTAGGGGACTGATGACCTCAGATGTTAAGTCCCATAGTGCTCAGAGCAATTTGAGCCATTTGAACCATTTGATAAAATCGCTGAGACGTGATGCACGCCCATCGTGCCGGTGCAGAATTGCAAGATATGGGAACTATTGGCCTGAAATAGCGTCGTGTGAAATGGGAAACATAGATGAATGAATGTAGGTTATGGAGTGATGAAATGCACATCCCTAATCGTTAAAGGCTTAACTCCAAGCTGCATAATTGGGGTAGAATTCTTTTGTGGGAAGATTTTGGCAGATGATGGTGAGGAAGTAATTGTGGATCTGTTAAGAAATAAAGCTCCTAATAGCAGAAACTGCAGGGCTAAGAGGATAAAGATCGTACAAGGGATTACTAAACATATCAGTGACACACTGTCTCACTGTTTTGACAAGTCAGTCACGCTGTACTGACTGGGTATGAAAGCTGATATGAACCGTATTCAGACCAAAATATTAGTCACAATGCATCAGTGCTGCACAGAACGTCTAACGAGCGCATCTACTAAGAAAAAACATTATTACCGACAAACCTGACGTTATTAGAAGTTACCAATATAATCGGAGGTGATACCCCACAAAATCTACTGCTCATCTACTTACCACATTCCGTGGACGAAATGTCAAGCTGTGATGGAGAAGATTAGAAAAATGCTAGGTTTGACGGTAAGTGAAACATCACTTTCACCTAATAGCAGTCACTTGTTAATAGTTCACAAGCCGAATGGACAGTTGTGTTTAGTTATAGACACATGGGAGATAAATAAAATGATTGTACCAGGGTAAGATTTGTCTGATGTGATAGAAGAAGAAACAGTAGTCTATTTAGAAGAGATAGGGACTCCAGTATTAGAATCAGAATTTAAAAGAGCTTTGGAGGACGTAAGGTCAAATAAGGCAAAGAGATAGATAACATTCCATCAGAATTTCTAAAATCATTGGGGAAGTGGCAACGAAGACTATTCACGCTGGTGTGCAGAATGTACGAGTCTGGCGACATACCATCTGACTTTCGGGAAAGCACCATCCACACAATT
Source organism: Schistocerca serialis cubense (assembly GCF_023864345.2). NCBI lineage: Eukaryota > Metazoa > Arthropoda > Insecta > Orthoptera > Acrididae > Schistocerca > Schistocerca serialis. Next base: position 604,766,277 of record NC_064643.1, read on the forward strand.
CCGAAGACGGCAAGAGCTGACAAGTGCGAGAATTACGAACAATCAGCTTAACAGCTCATGCATCCAAGTTGCTTGCAAGCATAATACACAGGAGAGTGGAAAAGAAAGTTGAGAATGCTCTAGATGACGATCAGTTTGGCTTTAGGAAAAGTAAAGGCACGAGAGAGGCAATCCTAACGTTGCTATTAATAATGGAAGCAAGACAAAAGAAAAATCAAGACGCGTTCATAGGATTTGTCGACCTGGAAGAAGCGTTCGACAGTGTAAAATTGTGAAGATGTTCGAAATTCTGAAAAATGTAGAGGTAAGCTATAGGGATAGACGGGTCATACACATTATGTACAACAGCCCCGAGGGAATAATAAGAGTGGACGACCAAGAACGAAGTGCTCGTATTAAAAAGGGTGTAAGACAAGGATGTAGCCTTCCGTTCCTACTGTTAAGTCTGTACTTCGAGGAAGCAATGATGTAAATAAAAGAAAGATTCATGAGTGGAATTAAAATTGCTATCCTGAGTGAAAGTGAAGAATTACATGATCTGCCGTACGGAATGAAGTCTAATGAGTACACAGTAGGGGCTGAGAGTAAATCGAAGAAAGACGAAGGTAAGGAGAAGTTGTAGAAATGAGAACAGCGACAAACTTAACATCAGGACTGATGGTCACGAAATAGATGAAATTGCGGAAATCTGCTACCTAGGCAGTAAAATAACCAATGACGGTCGGAACAAGGACATCAAAAGCAGACTAGCTATGGCAAAAAAAGGCATTCCTGGCCAAGAGAAGTCCACTAATATCAAATATCGTCCTTAATTTGAGGAAGAAATTTCTGAGAATGTCCGTCTGGAGTACAGCATTGTATGGTAATGAAACATGGACTATGGGAAAACCGGAACAGAAGAGAATCGAAGCATTTGAGATGTGGTGCTATAGGCGAATATTGAAAATTAGGTGGTCTGATAAGGTATGAGGTCGTTCTACGCAGAATAGGAGAGAAAAGGAAAATGTGGAAAACACTGATAAGGAGAAGAGACAGGATGATAGGACATCTGCTAAGACAAGAGGGAATGACTTCCGTGGTACTGGGGGAGCTTTAGAGGGTAAAAACTGTAGAGGAAGACAGAGATCGTAATACATCCCACAAATAATTGAAGGCATAGGTTGCCAGTGCTACTCTGAGATGAAGAGGTTGGCACAGGAGAGGAATTCGTGGCGGGCCGCATGAAATCAGTCAGAAGAGTGACGACAAATGAAAAAAAAGTATGAAGAAGACCAGAGATGCTCAAAGAGCAGATCCAAAAATTTCAGTTTGATACTTAACCAGTATCGATCTCAGGGCCTCTTACTAGCTGATTATATTGTCAGAAAATTCCAGAAAGTATACAGCCTTTCTTTTTTTTGGAGTCTGACTATATCAAATTAGGCTACTTCTTCTTGGCTTAAATGTTAGTGCTGGAGCTTTTGTTACAGTATTGGGACCAGATTTGCTGGATAAGTGACACTCCATGAAAATGATATACTAATAGCTACACTTATATGGGAGGAGCAGTTCGAGGTAACAGAAATGTGCTGCATAATTTTTTGCAGTCAAGAATAACGGTTAGTGTAGAGAAATCGGAATTTGGAAGAGACCAGCTCAGATTTTAACATCATACCATCAGAAGACATTGTACTGAACCTGAATAAGATCAAAGCAATCAAGAATTTTCCACCACTAACAACACGGAAACAGCTGAAAGCTTTTCTAGGTCTCACCTCATTCTTTAGGAGATTTGCCACAGCAGCTACAGAGCAACGATAATCCACCGAAGTTATTAAGAAAGCATACTCCGTGGTTTGGGAGAGAGGAATGTAAAGCAGCATTCAATAAAATTAAGGATGCCTTAGTCCACTCAAAAATATTACACCATCCAGACATAGCCTCACATTCATGTTCAGGTCTTACATCATGTGTATTTGAGATTTTAAAAGACAATGGAACTCGTGAAGCACATGTAGTAGCTTTTGCCAGCTTTGTGTTAACAGAATGTGAAAGGGCATATTCATCAACAGCATGAAGTCCATGCTCTACGCTCGTTGGTAGCACACCGCGTCTTGTACAAGTCCACCGCGGCGCTCGGGGTCACAGCACCAAGTCACGACACCTGAAGATCGGCGTATAAGAGGCCGAAACTGGTCGTGTGTTAAATAACAGAACTTCACTACTGTAGCGGTATTTTCAACCTCTGGTGTAATGCTCAGTTGCAGATGTTCCTCCGACAGGATTGTTTGTAGTAAAATTGTCGTTATTACAAGCGCACTATTTCGAAATTACGAAATATTGCACATAAGTGGAAGGATAACATAATAGCCGATGCTCTGACCTGGTTACCTGAAGATGCTAAGCGTGACTGTACTGTCTAGAAATGTATCATAATATGGGGAGTAACCAGAACACTGACCACAAAAGGTGCAAAATAAAACACAAGTTCAAAACACTTTCGAAAGACGGGCACAATACACCGTTCACAACACTTTTTATTTCACAGAGCTAATGCTCATCGTGATCTATGATGTGTAAGTACCCCAAGATAATCACAGGAAAATTGATTATGGTATACGTAATATGTCTTAATGCATTGAAGTTTCAAAATGTGCACACAAGATAAAGCAATACTGCTGCTTTAAGAATTTATGCAGGAGATAACAGCAGATTATATGAACGTGTATAATCTGTCCCCTCAGTAAAAGGACCAAAACACAATTACACTTTATTCTCAAAGAAAAGCCACTGGAAAGTGTATCAATTGATGTTGCAGTCTTTCTGCCATAGCCCTAAACTAACATCAGAAAATCTACTAACCAGTTTTCAGTAACTGTCTTTAAATGATGAATCTCGGAATATACTACAAACCCCCCTAAGTATCGTGAGAACAAGATTATAGACTAATTACAACACGCACATAGGCAATCAATCATTCTTCCAGCGGCCTGTACGTCAATGAAACCGAAAGAAATCCTAATAATAGGTACGTACTCTCTGCCATGCATTTCGCAGTGGTTTGCAGAGTATAGATGTAGGTGTTCGTAAAAATCGAAACGTGAACATCTGGTAGAAATAACTAATAAAAGCAGAAGGACGTGTAACAAAACGTAATAAAGTTTAGGACCACGATATAAACATTAAAACGCAAAAGTTAAATTTTTACTGTCTTCCAATATGAAAACAAAAATTAATTTTCGTCCTTTTACGCACTGGGAACTTCATCTGTGTTATTTTTCACTTCGTATGAAAGTACTAGTTGTTGAACACCTTGTAGTCAACAAATATTTAAACTGGAGTCTGAAGGTTCAGATTTGGGTTTTAATGTCCGTTTTCCTCAATCCTGTGCCCAGATTGGTGTACAAATAAAAATATCCATCCGGACTACAATTTAAATGATTCCAGACTAACTAGGCAAGCCGTTAAATTATTAAATACACTCCTGGAAATTGAAATAAGAACACCGTGAATTCATTGTCCCAGGAAGGGGAAACTTTATTGACACATTCCTGGGGTCAGATACATCACATGATCACACTGACAGAACCACAGGCACATAGACACAGGCAACAGAGCATGCACAATGTCGGCATTAGTACAGTGTATATCCACCTTTCGCAGCAATGCAGGCTGCTATTCTCCCATGGAGACGATCGTAGAGATGCTGGATGTAGTCCTGTGGAACGGCTTGCCATGCCATTTCCACCTGGCGCCTCAGTTGGACCAGCGTTCGTGCTGGACGTGCAGACCGCGTGAGACGACGCTTCATCCAGTCCCAAACATGCTCAATGGGGGACAGATCCGGAGATCTTGCTGGCCAGGGTAGTTGACTTACACCTTCTAGAGCACGTTGGGTGGCATGGGATACATGCGGACGTGCATTGTCCTGTTGGAACAGCAAGTTCCCTTGCCGGTCTAGGAATGGTAGAACGATGGGTTCGATGACGGTTTGGATGTACCGTGCACTATTCAGTGTCCCCTCGTCGATCACCAGTGGTGTACGGCCAGTGTAGGAGATCGCTCCCCACACCATGATGCCGGGTGTTGGCCCTGTGTGCCTCGGTCGTATGCAGTCCTGATTGTGACGCTCACCTGCACGGCGCCAAACACGCATACGACCATCATTGGCACCAAGGCAGAAGCGACTCTCATCGCTGAAGACGACACGTCTTCATTCGTCCCTCCATTCACGCCTGTCGCGACACCACTGGAGGCGGGCTGCACGATGTTGGGGCGTGAGCGGAAGACGGCCTAACGGTGTGCGGGACCGTAGCCTAGCTTCATGGAGACGGTTGCGAATGGTCCTCGCCGATACCCCAGGAGCAACTGTGTCCCTAATTTGCTGGGAAGTGGCGGTGCGGTCCCCTACGGCACTGTGCACTGTGTAGGATCCTACGGTCTTGGCGTGCATCCGTGCGTCGCTGCGGTCCGGTCCCAGGTCGACGGGCACGTGCACCTTCCGCCGACCACTGGCGACAACATCGATGTACTGTGGAGACCTCACGCCCCACGTGTTGAGCAATTCGGCGGTACGTCCACCCGGCCTCCCGCATGCCCACTATACGCCCTCGCTCAAAGTCCGTCAACTGCACATACGGTTCACGTCCACGCTGTCGCGGCATGCTACCAGTGTTAAAGACTGCGATGGAGCTCCGTATGCCACGGCAAACTGGCTGACACTGACGGCGGCGGTGCACAAATGCTGCGCAGCTAGCGCCATTCGACGGCCAACACCGCGGTTCCTGGTGTGTCCGCTGTGCCGTGCGTATGATCATTGCTTGTACAGCCCTCTCGCAGTGTCCGGAGCAAGTATGGTGGGTCTGACACACCGTTGTCAATGTGTTCTTTTTTCCATTTCCAGGTGTGTATTTTGCACTGAAATCATATTTTTTTATCTTGTAAAAAGGTGCAGACAATTCAAGTGGCTGCACCACGTTTCCATTTAGCCAATTTCGACTGAATCCTGAAAGTGGGATGCTGTTAAACCTGCGTTTCCGGGATTCACGGGGCAATGGGGCATATCATACAAAAAGACGTTTCCTTTTTACTATTTTTATGAAGCAATTATCATCCTGTAAGTAACTCTATCACAAAATTTATATGTAATCCCAATGCAGATTTTAATTGTAACTTAGTATGGATAATGCAAAATAAGCAACCTCTGTATTACATTAATTTTTTTTTGTTTTAGAAACAAACGACGTGTTTGGAAACAACTTCCTCTTCTGGCTGCTTACTTACGTTAGGGTCTCGTTGTATTATGAGATATGACTGATTTATCGGACAATATTCACTTTCTCCATAATTACTGGTGTCTGCACTAATCGTAGAACATTTTGTAATTATCATATTACTTTTACTTAATGACCTCAAATGTTCCAGGTAGACGTATTTGGAAATCGTGCACCCACTGCTTGAAGGCAGATCGATAGATTGCTTATCGCATGGCATTGTTTAAGCATTGTATTCTCCACAAATCTAACCGCATATCTTCTTTGTGAAATCTGAATTAATAATCATTGCCACTTTCTACGTGGAAGTCAGTATACTATTTTCATGGTTAATGAACCTTCAAACAATGATGTTGTTGATCATCAATAGCCACCATGGCCTGATACATCAAGAAAACATTATGTACGACGGCATCGGTATTTGAATGGTGGTGATTGTGTAGCAGAAAATTCGATTGTATCCCGTTGTGAGCATCCACATCTGGCCATCGCACGTGTCTTTCCCGTGGCAAATCTTTATTCGTGCCGTTGCATATTTTTATCAAAATTTAAAAATATATCTCACCTTTATTTGCAGAATGGAAAGATACACTGAAGAGCCAAAGAAACTGGTACACCCTCCTAATATCGTGTAGGGCCCCCGCGAGCACGCAGAAATGTCTCAACACGACGTGGTATGGACTCGACTAACGTCTGAAGTAGTGCTGGAGGGAACTGACACCATGAATCCTGCAGGGCTGCCCATAAATCCGTAAGGGTACAAGGGGGTGGAGATCTCTGAACAGCACTTTGCAAGGCATCCAAGATATGCTCAATAATGTTCATGTCTGGCGAGTTTGGTGGCCAGGGGAAGTGTGTAAACTCACAAGTGTGTTTGTGGAGCCACTGTGTGTCGCATTGTCCCACTGGAATTGCCCAAGTCCATCGGAATGCACAATGGACATGAATGGATGCTTACGCACGTTTCACCTGGCAGTCGTATCTAGACGTATCAGGAGTCCCACATCACTCCAATTGCACACTCCCCACGACATTACAGAGCCTCCACCAGTTTGAATAGCCCTCTACTGATATACAGGGTCCATGGGTTATTGAGATTGTCTTCACACTCGTACACGTCCATCCGCTCCATACAATTTGAAACAAGACTCGTCCGACCAGGCAACATATTACCAGTCATCAAGAGTCCAGTGTTGGTGTTGACGGGCCCAGGCGAGGCGTAAAACTTCGTGTCGTGCAGTCCTCAAGGGTACATGAGTGGGCCTTCGGCTCCGAATACCTATCACTGAACTGTTCACAGTAACTCACTCTTTGCCTTATCTTGCTATTCATAACGAATGCTACTCCCATTATACTAAAAGTATTTTCTGCTGCTGTTGATATTAAGAAGAGGTTGAAAAACCAGCTAACCATTTGCAAATAATTGTTTCACCATGATTTCGATATTTGTAAAAATATATTCTTCAGAAGTAGTGGCCCTAAAAATGTGTACACCAATTACAAAATTATTTTTACAAACATAGTTCATATTACTCTACATTAATCCGATCAGAAATCCTCGTTTACTTTCCATTTAACTTAACTGATCTCCACTATATCTAAATTGAACCTTACCATTTCCCTTTTCAGATTTTGTAGCTTCGCTACAGTTCATTCGATCTTTTCTCATGGTCACTTCCGCCATGATAGTCCCCTCTCGGAGATCCGAATGGGGCAAAAGTCCGGAAACTTCTGCCAATGGAGAGATCATCATGATACTTCCTCAACTACTATCCACATGTCCTGTGGGTATACATTATGGCTCTTTAATGCAGTGATTGACATTACCTTTTGCATTCTCATGCCGTTGATCATTGCTGATCCTTCCACCTTATAGGGGCAGACAGTGCCCTGAACCTATATTCGCCTCTTTGACAAGGCTGTTGGCAGAATGAGGGTGACTTCTTATGCTTGAAGTCTTCGGCCGCCTCTGCTGATAGTTTCTATGCAAAACTTAAGCAGTGGCGAGATTCGAGCGCGGGACCGAGGACACTTTGATTGTTAATGACGTTTAATGATAATACCTTGTTAATGAGCCTGTCTGGGTGTGGTTTTTAGGCAGTTTCCCACATTCAACTACCTAAATACTGGACTAGCAACCACGTCCCACCTCAAATACACTCTAGCGAGTGGTTCAAAAACCGACGCTTACACGCATACATACTCTGTACACAGACAGATGGGGTACGCAGATTCTGTCCTGGGGGAGTGCTGGTATCAGGAAGCGCATGCGACCACCAATTACCACTAACATTTCCTCGACTCATTACAGAGTCCACTCCATAGCAAAACGGGAAAAAGCAAAAGGAGAATCCAGTAGTGTTTTCATGTCATGAAAACTTAAAAATAATTAATATGGGTATCTTTTTATACACCGTGTGGATACATCTGCGAAAAGTCTGACATTGCAACTACACTACTGGACATTAAAATTGCTGCAACAGGAAGATGATGCTGTGATATGCAAATGATTAGCTTTTCAAAGCATTCAGACAAGGTTGGCGCCGGTGGCGACACCTACAACATGCTGACATGAGGAAAGTTTCCAACCGATTTCTCATACACAAACAGCAGTTGACCGTCGTTGCCTGGTGAAACGTTGTTGTGATGACTCGTGTAAGGAGGAGAAATGCGTATCATCACGTTTCCCACTTTGATAAAGGTCGGATTGTAGCCTATCGCGATTGCAGTTTATCGTATCGCGACATTACTGCTCGCTTTGGTCAAGATCCAATGACTGTTAGCAGAATATGGAATCGGTGGGTTCAGGAGGATAATACGGAACGCCGTGATGGATCCCAACGGCCTCGTATCACTAGCAGTCGAGATGCAGGCATCTTACCCGCATGGCTGTAACGGATCATGCAGCCACGTCTCGATCCCTGAGTCAACAGATGGGGACGTTCGCAAGACGACAACCATCTGCACGAACAGTTCGACGACGTTTGCAGCAGCATGGACTATCAGCTCGGAGACCATGGCTACGGCTACCCTCGACGCTGCATCACAGACAGGAGCGCCTGCGATGGTGTACTCAACGATGGCCCTGGGTGCATCATGACGGTCGCATCCGTGTTTGGCGACATCGCGGTGAACGCACATTGGAAGCGTGTATTCGTCATCGCCATACTGGCGTACCACCCGGCGTGATGGTATGGGGTGCCATTGATTACACGTCTCCGTCACCTCTTGTTCGCATTGACGGCACTTGTAACAGTGGACGTTACATTTCAGATGGGTTACGACCCGTGGTTCTACCCTTCATTCGATCCCTGCGAAACCCTACATTTCAGCAGGATAATGCACGACCTCATGTTGCAGGTCCTGTACGGGCCTTTCTGGATACAGAAAATGTTCGACTGCTGCCCTGGCCAGCACGTTCTCCATATATCTCACCAATTGAAAACGTCTGGTAAATGGTGGCCGAGCAACTGGCTCGTCACAATACGCCAGTCACTACTCTTGATGAGCTGTGGTATCGTGTTGAAGCTGCATAGGCAGCTGTATCTGTACACGCCACCCAAGCTCTGTTTGACTCAATGCCCAGGCGTATCAAGGCCGTTATTACGGCCAGAGGTTGTTCTTCTGGGTACTGATTTCTCAGGATCTATGCACCCAAATTTCGTGAAAATGTAATCAAATGTCAGTTGTAGTATAATATATTTGTCGAATGAATACTGGTTTATCATCTGCATATCTTCTTGGTGTAGCAATTTTAATGGCCAGTAGTGTAATTCTGAACGCTACATTGTTATTGTTTACATGCTCATCACTGGTTCTTTTACAATCCCTCGGGCTGCAGTTGATATTTATTCAGTATCAATAGACCACTTTCCATCCAGGATAATTTGCTGTATCCTAGTAGCCACGAAGGCCGACCTGATCTGTTTTGTTTCCTTGTATTATTGATTTTGACTTCAGCTTTACAGTTTCCTCGCCCGTAAGGTCATGAACACTCCTTTTATATGAGTTATTTTTGAAGTCCTTAGGAGTTCCCACGAATGTGCTGAAAATGGTACATTTTGCTCCTTCATGGTGGAAGTACAACTGGTCACTATTCCAGTACCACCTCCATGTGACACAAGCCCGGGGCCGTGTGCGATACGGGCAATCATTTTACAGGAAAATGCTCAAGCACGTACAGTGCAAGCTGTTACTGATTAGTTTGACTGATGGGGCTGCTAATTGCTGTACCGCCTACTGCGCTCCCATGACTTAAGCCCCATGAGTTCAACTCGATTTCTAAACTAAAGGAATCACTTCACGGCATTCGCTTCAGAACTGCTACAAATTCGTCGGGCAATAGGCAGCGCCGCTCGAATTGTCAACACAACCGGCACTGCTGGGAGTATCCTACGACTTCCACATCGCTGGCAACGGGTTATTCACAATGCTGGTGATTGCTTTGAAGGTCAGTAAAACTTTGAAACACGTATCTATTTTGTACGAACTGTAAATAAATAATGACTAACTGAAACCCTCAGCTGCCGACAGGTGTTGTTGATATACCTCGATGTGGACTGCTGAAAATGTGTGCCCCGACTGGGACCCGAACCCGGGATCTCCTGCTTGCATGGCGGACGCTCTATCCATCTGAGCCACCGGGGACACAGATGAATAGCGCGACTGCAGGGACTTATCCCTTGCACGTTCCCGTGAGACTCACATTCGCAACTGTCCACAATTCTACATACGTATTGTACCTTATAGACATTTGTGGACAGTTGGGAATGTGAGTCTCACGGGGAGCGTGCAAGGGATAAGTCCCTGCAGTCGCGCTATTCATCTGTGTCCCCGGTGGCTCAGATGGATAGAGCGTCTGCCATGTAAGCAGGAGATCCCGGGTTCGAGTCCCGGTCGGGGCACACATTTTCAGCTGTCCACATCGAGGAATATCAAAATCACCTGTCGCCAGCTGAGGGTTTCAGTTAGTCATCATTTATTCCAGGGATAAGCTGCACGGTCATCAATAGTAACTGTTCTTTCGAGAACAGTTACTATCTTCGTATATGTAAATAAATAGTTGCCACTATTAATGTCCCAACCCTCGTGTGTGTGTGTGTGTGTATATATATATATATATATATATATATATAAAAATCACAATTAATATGTCCTTGTAGCTCCTGACTTTATAGGAAACATAAGTGTAGCGACTTCGTACGTATAAGGGTAAATCAATGAAAATATGAAATAAATAAACAATCATCGGGTTTCGAACACGTGACGCAAAAAGTGGAAGGACACGTCGCTGCCGGCCGCTGTGGTCTCGCGGTTTTAGGCGCGCAGTCCGGAACCGTGCGACTGCTACGGTCGCAGGTTCGAATCCTGCCTCGGGCATGGATGTGTGTGATGTCCTTAGGTTGGTTAGGTTTAAGTAGTTCTAAGTTCTAGGGGACTGATGACCACAGCTGTTAAGTCCCATAGTGCTCAGAGCCATTGACAAGTCGCTAGTCACTATGCCATCTGTTGCGTTGAGCTGTTCTGCGCTAAAAGCCATCTAGCGCACATTTAATCGAAAACGTTTGAACGTCATTTCCTCAGAAACGGTGGAGTGTCTACGGACAAACAGAGACACATGTTAACTTACTTAATTTCTGGAAAATCAGGTTATGGGACTCCTCGTTAGTAGGGCATTATTTTTCGGACGGCCTCTGCCACTGACCACAGGCAGCCACGGATGGGAGATCAACGGGACGGAAGAAGGGCTGTTTCACAGCACTGAGCCTCGCCTCTCCACAAGCTGTCTTCTGTACAGCATTGCGCCAAGCATCCGTCAGCTGCTACTTGGCATACAGTTGTCAGTTTGGCTCCCTATATACGTAGACATAGTCATCTGAAAGTCACTTCATGTTCTGTCTGCTACAAAGCCCGGTCACTAAGGTCGCTTACAGGTGAGTAGCTGCAGGTGGTACTGGGAGGCAGTCGGGTCCTCTGACAGCTTGTGTACTCCGCTCAGGCCGTAGCTTGTTGGGGGAGCGCTGCTTTCCCCGCTTTCTGTCGCCTGCGGACGCGTCGCAAGCTGCGGGCCTGGCGGAGCTGCTACGTCATACAGCATCACGGCAAAGGCACGTCCTTCCGCTGCAGTCAGCCGGCGCAATCGGAGATGATGGTCGTCTCTGGTGCACGTGGCAGCGCATCCGCATTCTTAATGCATGTTCACTCCTGGTACCCGAGACAGCTGATCTCATAGTGCCATTTTTGTTGTAACTGCTATTTCTAGAACAGGTCCCTTGTCAGAAATCAGTTCTTGCTATCGTTTGCAGCCACACCTAACTGCTTGACAAAGAAAGAAATGAAGCACCCAGATGACGAGGAGAGACACTTCGCGGTTCCAGAAGGTATGTGTTGTTTCAATGACTACAAAACTGAGTCAGATTTAAAAAGCACTCGCTGGGAGGAATTCACTTGCCAGTATGACGTTGCACTTAATCCCTCTCTATAAGAAGCATGCAGTGATTCGGCTGGGAAGGGTTTAATAAAGCCGTGATCTTCTCCTGGGGCAGGCTACCCACAGCTGTTGTACCTGGTCCTTGATGTCCTGGGTGGAGGCAGTGGGATAGTGTTGACGTCCGAACTGGTCTCACACACGTTCTATCAGGGATGATGCTGGGCCACCAGAGTACCGCAACGTAACGCGGAAATTTTATACAAATTGAAGTTGGAGGGGGGGATGGGGGAAGGGACAATTCATGTCAGCTGCATGTCCGAAAGAACACTCACCACGCGTTCATACAACGCAGACAGTTGATATAGACAGGTGCTATGTGTGGACGAGCATCACGATACTGTCGCATGAGAGGTGACACATGAGGACACAAGATGTCAGTGACCTACCTTTGTCCCCCCAGGGGCTCAGCATTCATTTGCTGAGTACGGGCTTGGCGACCCCGGGGTCCTGAGCTGGGGACTGGTCAGCGCCGCCAGTCTCCTGTCACCGTAAACCCCGGACATGCTTCAGCGACCACCGCATGGCGCAGCGGTGGAATGTTGTATGCTGTGGGGAATGGTAATCTTGGCTTGACCGCCTGGATTGCGAGGAAGGTAAACCTCTATAAAAACCCCTCAATCTTATGGTGTGCTGCGCGCCTATAAGATGCATGGCTGTTGGGGTGGAACAGTCGCAAGCGGGCAACCTCTCGGGCACCTGCCGCACCCCAGTTGTATAAGGCTTACTCAGGCACGCGGGGCTCTGTCTGAGCGGACCTTTAGTTCCCTAGCTGCTCGTGGGACCACAATGGACCCTTCGACCTCTACGTTTCCCCCTACCAGTGGATTGGGTGGGCCACTGGTAGGAAAACACACCCAATCGAAAAAGCGACTTCGTGCTGCGAGTCCTCCAGCGCCTGGTGTTACTAGAGATTTATCAGACTGTCGTAACAGAGCACATGCTGATAACCAGAATGTGTTTTTGATTGTCAAACGGAGGGAGGGTAGCTTTGAGAGAGTTTCTCCCTTTCACATCCACAAGGGTCTGGAGGGAATTGCAGGAACACTGAAATCTCTGAAGCGACTGCGCAATGGGACTCTGATAGTTGAAACTTCTAGTTCCCGTCAAGTCACTTCTCTTACGAAAGCAACCTGTCTCGGAGAGTACGCTATCGAGACCGAGCTCCACTCCACTTTGAACTATAGTAAGGGTGTTGTGACTTGTAGGGACTTGGTGGATATCCCCAAGGACGAGTTGAAATCTGAGTGGGCTGACGAAGGTATTGTCGACGTGCAGCATATTATGAAACGAGTCGATGGGGACCTAGTCAAATCCGACTCGTTAATTCTCACGTTCAATCGCCCGAGACTCCCAGAGCATGTTAAAGCGGGTTTCTTACGTTTGCCAGTACGGCCATATTTCCCCAATCCAATGCGCTGTTTTAAATGTCAGCGCTTTGGGCATACTACGTTGGGGTGCAATGGGATAGCCACTTGTGGTAAATGTGGTCAGCCTGCCCATGAAGGAGCCGATTGTTCATCGCCTGTGAAGTGCGTGAATTGCTCTGGGAGTCACTCTGTCTGGAGCCGGGTCTGCCCCATCTATCTCGAGGAACGGAAGATACAGGAGATCAAAACATCTAAGCGCATCCCCTATGGTGAGGCCAAGAAGCTCTTTAAGGCTATGCAGCCTCCTGTGTTTACAACATCTTTCGCTTCCACTCTGCAGAAACCGGTACAGTTGGCCACTGTTGCTACACAAACGGAGGTTGCTAGTGTCAGCACTAATACCTGCATTTGCCAGTGCACTTGTGCTGCTGCGGTTGTTTTGCAACCTGCAGCTCTCCCCACAACGTCGGACAAGGCCGTGGTTGCTGACATTGGGGTACTTCCTGCACCTCCCCATATGGCACCTTCTGCCCAGGCGAGTAAAGGTCCAACTGTTGACAAGGTTCTGCATTCTAAGCCCCCCAAGACGAAGACGATGAAGGTGAAGGTTTTGCCACCTGAGGAGACTAGTCAGGGTCAGTCCGATGACGATGCCATCGTACTATCTGACATCTCCCTTGGGTCGCCATCGGAGCTGATGGACATTGATGTCGACCGGGGGCGATCTTCTCGCCCCAGGAATAAATCTCCGGCCAGTACGGGCTCTCCTCCAAAGCACAGGGGCAGGGTGAAAATTCAGCCACCCTGATCACTCCCATATTACAGTGGAACCTGAATGGGTTCAGGACGCATGTGGCCGAATTACAACTCCTTGTACGAGAGCGCCCCTTGTGCTTATGTCTCCAAGAGACACATTTCTGGGCCACTGATGCTCCTTCTTTACGGGGCTATACCGTGTATCGAAAAGATGATCTGATGGGGGAAAGGGCAAAGGGTGGTGTTGCGGTTTTTGTCCATGACATGCGCCACTCATCTGAGCTCCCTCTCTTTACGGACTTGCAAGCAGTTGCAGTTGACCTTCTTGTGGGGCAGAGGCTCACAATCTGTTCCGTTTACTTACCGCCTCAGGACACAATAGACTCTGAGGCTCTCACAGACCTTATTACCCAACTCCCCCGCCCATTTCTCCTTCTGGGGGACTTCAATGCTCATAATGTCTTACGGGGCTCTACGACTACTTGCCCCAGGGGTCGCATTCTGGAAAGCCTCATGGCATCCGAAGAACTGTGCATCCTCAACTCTGGTGCTCCCACTCATTTCTGTACTGCTTCTGGGTCGTCGTCAGCTATTGACCTTTCCTTTTGCTCTCCAGCACTCGCGGATTCTGCTCTGTGGGAGGTTGCCGCTGACCTCCATTCTAGTGACCACTTCCCCCTTTGGATTCGCCTCCTGGATCAGACTGTGGCATTACCAGTGCCGCCCAGGTGGCACCTCTGCAGAGCTGACTGGACACTTTTCAGCCATTTAGCTGTTTTGGAACAGCGTGCCAGCGTCCACGAATGGGTCGACCATGTTACAGCCGTGATCTCCCATGCTGCTGAATTGTCGATCCCACGGTCCTCAAGTCATCCCAAGAGGCGCCTTGTCCCTTGGTGGACCACTGAGTGCCGCTCAGCCATCCGAGCCCGCTGTGCAGCTCTGCGCCGCTTCAAGTGCCGTCCCTCAGCTGACAATCTTGCGGCCTTTCGGGTGGCAAGGGCCAAGGCGCGGCGAGTGATTAAAGAGAGCAAACGACGGTCATGGCAATCGTTCCTAAACTCCATCTCCCGCTCCACTAGTTCTACAAAAGTGTGGGAAGCCATCAGGAGGATTTCCGGGAAACGCAGCCAACTACCTGTCACGGCATTGCTGCATCAGGGTAGTCTACTCACGGCGCCGAGAGACATTGCCCAGACACTGGCCATGTATTTTGCCGAATCTACTGCCACTATTAACTGTGATCCAGATTTCTGAAGCTACCGCACTGCCATCGAGAGGGATCACTTGGACTTCGGTCTCCAAATTCTGAACCCTACAATTGCCCCTTCACAATGTGATAACTGGATTCGGCGCTGTTTGTGGCTCATGATACTGCGCCAGGTGATGATCAAATCCTGTACAGCATGCTGCAGCACTTATTGCTGCCATCCAAGGAAGTACTCCTGAATTGTTTTAATATGATATGGTCATCCGGCACGTTCCCTGACTCGTGGAGGGAGGCGATTTTGGTTCCCCTCCTCAAACCGGGAAAGGCCCGAATGCATCCCAGTAGTTATCGGAGTATTGCTTTGACGAGCTGTGTCGGGAAGACATTGGAACGCATGGTCAACCGTCGCCTGGTTTGGCTGCTCGAGACCAGGCAGCTCCTTAGCCACTCTTAGTGTGGCTTTCGGAGATGTCGTTCAACTATGGACAACTTGACCCTGCTTGAGGCGGCCATCCAGCAGGTCTTCTTACGTAACCAGCATTGTCTAGGTGTATTCTTTGACATTAATAAGGCGTATGACAGTACTTGGCGCCGCCTTATCCTCAATCAACTCCATCAGTGGGGCTTTCGTGGCCATCTCCCCATCTTCATTCGGTCCTTTCTTTCCCGCCGCCTCTTTCGATGTCGGTTTGGTAATGTGCTATCTGATTTGTACGTGCAGGAGAATGGTGTTCCTCAGGGAAGCGTTTTAAGTGTCACCCTCTTTGCCGTCGCCATTAACAGTATCGCGTCCACTATCCGGAGTCCTGCCCAGTGCTCCTTGTTTATGGACGATTTTGCTGTTTTCTGTTCTTCCTCCAGTCTTGTCTCTGCTAGTCGGCAGCTGCAGCTTACGATAAAGCGATTAGAGGCATGGACTGCGAAGACGGGTTTTACCTTTTCTGCAGGCAAATGTGTGTGTGTTCATTTTAATCGTTCTCGACGTGCTTTTACCTCCCCTGAATTGCGTCTGAGGGGCACCATTCTTCCTTTTAGAGACACTTTTGAGGTTCTTGGGCCTCACTTTTGATTCCAAGTTGTCGTGGTTGCCGCACCTTAAAGACCTCAAGGTGCGGGCCCTGAAGGCGCTGAATATTTTGAAGTGTTCGAGCCATCGGTTCTGGGGATGAGATCGGGCGCGTCTGCTACAGTTTTATAGGGCTTTCGTCCGGTCGCGTCTTGACTATGGATGCACTGTGTATGGGTCAGCGAGGCCTTCGTATCTGAAGATTCTTGACGCAGTACACCATGAGGGTATCAGGCTGGCTACTGGTGCCTTCCGTACCAGTCCCATCCCCAGCCTGTGTGCTGAGGCAGGGGAACCGCCGCTCGCCATCCGGCGGAAACTCCTCATGGTGCGACGAGTGTGTAAATTCCTTGCCTGTCCTACCTCCCCTTTATACCCTACTGTTGCCCGACCGCCTATGGAACGTCTCTTTTCCAGTCGTCCAAGGGCAACGAGACCATTTGGGATTCGTGCCAAGCATTTGCTTGAGTCCCTTGGTGTGGAGCGTGTGGCACCCCAACTCCAGGGTTTTACCCGCCTGCCTCCCAGGTTGCTCCAGAGGCCCAGCGTCCTTTTAGACTTGTCAGAGTACCGGAGGAGCTGCACTCCTGCGTTTGTTTTTACCTCCTTATTTTACGATATTTTAAACCAGCATCCCAACCATGTACCAGTATTTACGGATGGCTCTAAACAGGGGGACTCTGTAGGTTGTGCTGTTGTTTTCCCTAATCGAGTCGTCAAGTTACGGCTTCCTACAGCGTTTACCATCTTTGATGCCGAATGTTTGCGATCTTGCGGGCATTGGAGCAGATGAGATGTGTTCCCAGTCTTAAGTTTCTCATCTGTTCTGACTCCCTGAGTGCCCTTCAGACCATACAACACTTGTACCCAGCGGATACGGTCGTCCAGAACATCCATGATGCCCTACTCCACCTGCAACGGCAGGGGAAGGAGGTTTCCTTCTGCTGGGTGCCGGGGCACGTGGGTATTAGGGGAAACGAACTGGCGGATGTGGCTGCCAAAGATGCATGTTCCCTCCCTCACGTTGTTGAATGTGCCGTCCCCCTCCATGCTGTTACCTCCCTTTTGCGTTTTCGTGTTATGCGTCAATGGGAAGAGGAGTGGCTGGCAGTCGGTGAAAATAAGCTGCGTCTGGTCAAGGCCACCACGCGGCCATGGCGTACGTCCTACCAGTCATGCAGGCGGGATGAGGTTTTCCTCACCCGCCCCCGCATCGGGCACAGTCCCTTAACGCACGGTTTTTTACTCCGGCGGGAGAACCCCCCAATCTGCAGTGCTTGTGGCGTCCAGATTACTGACCGCCACATTTTACTTGACTGTCCTTTATTCTGTGACCAGAGGGCGGTGGTTTCCTTGCCACCGGATTTGCCCTCTATTTTGCAAGACAACACAGCGACTGTGGTTAAGGTCTTACGGTTTTGTGTCCTGTCCAATTTGTTGCCTCGGATTTTAGGGAGAGGATTTTAATGTGCTGCTGGGTGACTGGCTGATCCAGGTTTTAGGTAAGAGGTCCGCCAGTCACGATTACCTACTTGTTGCACTTCGATTTCTGTTCTCTTTTCCTTGTGTTTCCTTTCCTTTTTTAGTGCGTTTCTTTTCCTCTTGTTTTGCCTCTGTGTGTGAGGATTTGGAACTGCGTCAGGCCTGTGTCTTTTAGCCGTTCTCCTTGTTCGCTGTCCGTCTTCGTCCCTTCACCGCATGTGTTCCTGTTTCTATGCGTTTGGGCGCTGATGACCACGCTGTTTAGCGCCCGAAAACCTCAAACCACACACACACACACACACACACACACACACACACACACACACACACACCAACACCTACCTTTGTGCCGTAGGGCCCTCAGTCACCTTCACCTGTGACATGAATTCACACCTGATGACTCCCCACACGTGACACTTGACGCAACAGCACTCTGCCTTTCCGAAACATTGGTAGAATGAGACATCTACAAAGAAAGCCACCGTAGTCGCAGACTGTCATTTGGGTGGTACAGAATCGCGATTCCCCGCTGAATACAAAAGCGACGTCGTTCATCAATAGTCCGTGCTTCCCGTTCTCGGCATCATTACAGATGCAGCCATCTGTGTTGTGGTGACAATGACAGTCTGCGCAATGGACCACAGTTCCGCAGTCTCGACCAGTGGCACGGGACGACACAAAATTTCGCAGAAAGTCTCTCACTTGGTCTCGGATGGCGTGTGCAGATGTGAAGGGGCCACGGTGTGCCTGATGCTCAGTACGGCGATCCTTCCGTCTGGTGCTCCGATGAGTGCGACCGGACTCGACTGCTTTGGTGGAAGACAGCAAACAGCGAGGTCATCGGTCTCATCGGATTAGGGAAGGGTGGGGAAGGAAGTCGGCCGTGCCCTTTCAAAGGAACTACCCGAGCACTCGTCTGAAGCGATTTAGGGAAATCACGGAAAACCTAAATCAGGATGGCCGCAAGCGGAATTGAACCGTCGTCTTCCCGAATGCGAGTCCAGCGTGCTAACCACTGCGCCACCTCGCTCGGTGTCCGACCGGAACTTCCACGACTAGTACGCCTGCTCTCACGTCCCCATGCGGTCCAAAATCGGACCACTGTCACATCCGAATGTTCTGGAAATCTGGATATTGCAAATGGAGGTCCACAATGAAGCTGCTCTCAAACTCTTACCAGGCGCTGATACCGCTGTGTCACACGAGTACGCAGCGTCTCCATATCCTTCATTGTGACTCAGTTGAAGCCCCTTACACATCCTTTGAGATCTGGTAACAACACTAACACACTCTGGTAGCCGTTCTACCTGTTATAGAGAATTCCAACTCTCTAATTATTTACATACCTGCCCAAGGTGTCTACGTGTACGGAGTTATATTTACGTCCGACCATGTCTTCTGAGAGCTTCACTTTATGTGGCATACATTATACAGTCTATGAATCACCTTAAACTCTTGTACCGCCAATAGCTCGCTCCCTTTCATGTTCTATCACTAATGATGCAGGAAGTAATCCATTGTGTGCACTCGAATATCTCTGACTTAATCCCCATGTTTATAGAAGGAAGTATTTACTTGACTCTTTCTTCGGGCTGCAAGAGTAACCATCTCCGATACCCACAATGTCTCTCTTGCAGAATTTGCCATTGCGGCTGGATGAGATCAACTTGTGACAAGCCCTTGTTTCCTAATCCAACCTGCCATAATAAGATGGTCGTCTCTTCCTCAGATTTTCTCTATTTCCTCCAACTGTGGCGGCACGGTCTCCTTTCGTCTACAGAAAAATTTCCATGCACTTACAGTGATCTCTTCTTCTACAGCCACTCCTATCCTGTTAGAAGTCGAGTAATGTTTCTCGACTGGATGAGCTGCAGTAGAAGCAATCGCAATGACCGCATCTCAAGAGTGCATCAAGTTTTTTTCCCTAGGTTCCAGGCTTTTAACCACCTACTGTATTAAATTTAAGAATGGTTTCGAATCACCATTAGTGTGTATTGTTAGTACTCAGTCATCACCGGGTCTGTCCTAACTGAAGTTTTTGGGCGTTCGTTCACTCAGTCGCAGTCACTCGAAATAGCCAGTTTATGGTGTTTGACTGAAACAGTTACCGGAAAATTTACAAATGGTTCTTCTGTGTTTTCGCTCTGTATCCCGCAAATCGGTCACTTCGAATGTTCAGTTGCACACGTGAATTTTAGTTACTATTAAGTCACAGTTTGCACTAAAAATACGGAATTCACACGTTCGTCTTAATTACTCGTTCTCAATTACTTTACGGCACTCCATGGTCAAGCTTAACTCATAATTCAGCAAAATTACAACCACTTTCCAGAGCTCGTAGTACAAGCGTCCAAAAAACCATAATGGCTGAGCTCCGAATGTCTTCCAGACTCCACCAAACAATTCTCTAGAGGAAAAAAAATCGTACGAATGTACTCTCTTGTGATTGGCTGAGATACATTATACGTAGCCAATAATTATTCAGTAAAAAACCGCGCTCTCACGAGTCTTACACTATGAACAAGTGTAAACAAAGTATTTTTCTGATCAGTTTGTTAAAGGAACAAATTTATAAAACCCATAAACATCAAAATAATCATCTTAGTTTACGTAACTCAATTATCTGAGGATGTTTCTTGTTTCGCCAGTACCAAAACTGTCGAATTAGACATTACAGTTTTCCCCTTAGTATTCACTCACTCACTCACTCACTCAGGAAACAGACAATTTTCCACGCCACCATTTCCTCAATAAACGTAAAAATATTTATTAATCATATTACTTCGCATTCACACATTCATTCAAACTAGTAACAAAGTGCCGGCCGGAGTGGCCGAGCGGTTCTAGGCGCTACGAAAAATGGTTCAAATGGCTCTGAGCACTATGGGGCTTAACTGCTGAGGTCATCAGTCCCCTAGAACTTAGAGCTACTTAAACCTAACCAACCTAACGACATCACACACATCCATGCCCGAGGCAGGATTCGAACCTGCGACCGTTGCGGTCGCGCGGTTCCAGACTGAAGCGCCTAGAACCGCTCGGCCACTTCGGCCGGCTCTAGGCGCTACAGTCTGGAACCGCACGAGTGCTACGGTCACAGGTTCGAATCCTGCCTCGGGCATGGATGTGTGTGATGTCGTTAGGTTGGTTAGGTTTAAGTAGTTCTAAGTTCTAGGGGACTGATGACCTCAGCAGTTAAGCCCCATAGTGCTCGGAGCCATTTGAGCCGTAATAACCAAGCGCAAGAAATCAGCAGTAATTAATAAAATATATTATATTAGGAAAAGATAAAATTTAGTTTCCAAAATTCATTGTTCTGGCTTCTTAAGACAATGTCTATACGATGGCAATATCGTTTGGCCACAGCCGTAACTACTTTGAACAAACAGTTCTGTAAGAAAAAAATACACCTGTCACGACACACACATGACTCACGGCTGCATGAAGCTGCTTGTTTGTTACCTTAGTAGCGCTACAAGCACCACGTAAGGCACTACACCTCACAATGAAAACTGACTTCTAATGCTAGTTGTGATTATTTAACACCAGAACCGTTCAAATGTGTGTGAATTCCTAAGGGACCAAACTGCTGAGGTCGTCGGTCCATATACTTACACATTACTTAAATTAACTTAAAACTGACTTACGCTAAGGACCCCCGAGGGTGGAATCTAACTTCCGGTGGGAGGGACCGCGCAGTCCGTGACACGACGACGCAGACCGCGCGGCCACCAGAACTAGTCGAAAATGAATTATTAATAAAAGTTCTTTTGGCTATTTTAAGATATGCTTTCTTTGGCCGTTATGAGTCAAGTCTTCCGATGTATCTGTTCTCAAGACCCAGCTGAACAGTTTTATAAGCTACCTTCACCGTGTATCCCTTTAGGATTCTTCCAATGAATCTATCTGCTGTGTCTATGCTGCAACTAGTTTTATATGGACGTTCAAATTCAAATCGGTCCGGACGCACGTGTCAAGATACATTACGATTACTATTGTTTCCAGTGATTGATTGCCTGTCGTGTAATCGAACAGCAGACGACATTTCCGCCCATTTGTGCCCCATACGTTACATTTTGTTGTTGTTGAAAATAACCTGCTAGTCCCTGCACCAAACGTCGATTACCGCATTCCGTTTCAATTTGCTGGCATTGCTCCTGCGCTATACACTAGTAAAACAGCTTCATCAACCCACAGCTTGTAGTGCGCCCAAATTGACATTCACATCTGACTGCTTCTTCGTATTAAGATCGATGTGCTGAGTTGTATCACGTATGAAGTGTTAGTCTCAGAGATGGTTCTATATTCCGTAAATTCGTGTTCCGTTCACTGTATGATACCGCAGAATTATACCGAATGCCTTTCGGCAGTCAAGCAACATCGCATTAGTCAGGGCGTCTTTTAACTACTAACCTCAGGAGCTCATGGGAGAACACACTTAGTCGAATTTCACCTAATCTCTCTTGATATGTACAGAAATTTTCGTTCAGTTAAAACGTGTTCTTTAACTCTATAGTCTGTCAGCTATACATGTCTATAGCTTTGCGGATCCTCCTTGAAAACGGGATACCAGTAGGTTGGAACGCTTCGTTGTTTCGACGACATGCGATTAACTGCTACTGCGTAGGAGGTTAAGGTCTTTTGACTAATATGTTCAGAATCATACAGATATCCCGTAAGTCCGGCAGCCCTTCTTCGTTTGAGATAACTGATCTTGGAATATAAAATCAAGTAATATTGCTCAATATTTCGGCGTTCGTGCAACGATTAAAACGAGGAACCGTAGTGCCTCAATGTAACAAGTATTAGTCTTCTCTGTGGTGTCTTCTGTTTCAATGCCGGTATAGTTGCTGAGCTACTGGAGATATCACTTCGGTCCGTTTACCGACTTGACACAAGGCCAAGAATTCCTAGGATTTTTTTTTTTTTTTATCCGTTAACAGTGGTGCACTCTAGAGTTGGTTCGTTGCATGAAATACAAAGTATACTGTTACACGCTTCTTAAGTAGGAAAGTGATTGACGGTTTTCAGTCTTCTGGATGACAGCTCTTAAAACTGGAAACACACAACCCACAGTAGCATAAATCGTAATATATAATGCATTTCTCGTAATGTTGGATGTCTAAAACTCTGTGCACAGGTAGACGATGTCTTACAAGTAAGACAATTGGATTTTTGGAGTTTTTATTTGCATGTTGTATCTAATACAAACCATGCCCAAAATGTGACGCATCTAGTCAGAGAGGACTAGACGACGCTTTTAGAACCAAACTCTTGACAGAAAGATAGTCGCGCAGCCTATCTGTCTCTAATTTTGCCACACATTTCCCTTTTTTCGATTCAGCATAATTTTTTTCAGTTAGAATTAGAAGTACATTGCAACGTGCGGACAAAACATGAGTGACAAGTATGGTGTAACAAAACTGAGTGGCCTAATAGGTTTGCATTTGTGTAGCTTTTTTCCGTGCTGAAAAAGAAATACAGCAAATAATTGTTTACTAATAAAAGTTAGTGAAAAAATCCTTCTTGCAACAGTTACAGGAGTTCCCAAAAATATTCTGGAATTCTTGTACCGTCTTTTTGAATCTTATCAAATTGCTGACTTATCGCTTTTGCGCGAAAAGAACAATAATTTTCATGTTATAGACAACACTGATGAGCCAAAACATTATGACCACTGCACACCGCGACATTGGATGCCACCTGGTGGCGTTACGGGCACGTGGCACGGTGACAGAAGTATTTAAGCGGAGCGGTCACAGATGGGGAAACACCCGAGCGAAGATATGGGCTGCAAATGGGGAAATCCCTGAGACAAGCAACTCTGACAAAGGACAGGTTATTATTAAGCAGAGCCTGGGAACGAGTATTTCGAAAACGCCGAAGTTGATCGAATGATGTTCATGTGCTACTGTCGTGAGTATCTACAGAAAGAGAGAGAATGACAGTGAAACTACCATTTGACGCTAAATGGTTGGACGTCCACAGATCTTCGTAGAACTTAGCTTTGGAGGCTTGTCTGCTCAGTAAAATGGGATAGATGGTGATGTTTGGCCGAAAGAGCGCAATGCTGCTGCACGCATAGGTGCCTCGGAGCACATCGTTCATCGTGTATTGCTGAACACGGAGTTCAGCAGCAGACCACCTCTACGTGTTAACATGTTGATCCAACGACATCATCAATTAAGATTGCAGTGGGCACAGGACATCGGGATTCGGCCGTCTATCAATGGAAAGTGTCTGCTTTTCGGGTGAATCACATCTTTGCTACGCTAGGTCGATGGTCGTGTCCACAAACGCCGTCATCGAGGTGAGCGGCGGCTCGCAAAGTGCAGCGTGGCACGGACGCAGGCTGGTGGGAGCAGGGAGACATTCTCCTGCACTTGCATGAGACCTCTGGTAGTAATCGAAGACACGCTAACAGATGCGAACCACCTGCGATGTCGTATTCCATAATGTAGTTGTCCGTGTCTGAGGCAGAACCGTGCACACAGTGGTATGAGGAGAATTATAGTGAAATCAGGTTGATGTCTCGCCGACCAAATTCGCCTGATGTAAATCCCATGGAACCCGCCTGGGTCACTATCGGGCGCCATCACCGCGTACGCAAACCAGCGGTCCGAATTACATGACGTGTACGTAGATGTCTAATGCCACATACCTCCAGAAACAACGAACTGTCGGGTCCGTGATACGCAAAAGCAGTGCTGTACACGGTACAGAGAGTCCTCCAGGACAGAATGATGGACTCCCCTGGCAGTTTGAAAGTGACGTATGTGGCACACGCCGGCGTATTGCAGCTCATTAATGACGGAGGGGTCGCAGAGCAGACCGCGGAGTATAAAAGGAAAGGATTTGTGAGCCGCCTGTCGTGGCGTGGCACCGCTAAGACCGCGCCACCATTAATCAGCTGTCACGCTGCCTTGCATCAGATCACTTGGCGACTTTAATAACTGCCCGGAGTTGTCCCGCTAGACAGACTGCCGATGCCTCCCCAAAGCGGCGATTATGTCCCCTGTTGCCTGGCTCGGTTTTTGCGGGGGTCAACATATAACTTTCCCTTAACTTGTTCTCAGAACACAATTTGTTTAGTTAAATAAAACAAGCAAGAGTATCGTCTCCCATTAGGTATATTTAAGATAAGCAGAAGATCTTATCCGATCAGTTTCTAGTTATTAATAAATGTACGATGCGACAGTATTCAGCCACTGTTTATTTTTTTATCCGTGTTTTGTCAAATTGCATCCATGCAGGAGAGCTTGGGAGAGCTTGGGACGATATACGAGGGTCACTCCAAAAGAAATGCACACTGTTTTTGTAAAAATAGTTTACATTCTGCACGCGTAAAAGTTTTACAGTGTGTAGATACATCCTTCCCGCTTGTTTTCAAACTTAGTTCAACTTGTTCCCGTGAGTGGCGCCGTTACAGTATGTCTTCAAGATGGCTTTTACTTTGGACGTTCGTCAAAAGCAACGTGCCGTCGTAGAATTCATGTGCTGTGAAAACGGGACAGTGGGAAACATTCACAAGAGGTTGAAAAAGGTGTATGGAGACGTTGCTGTCGATCGCAGTACTGTTAGTCGGTGGGCAAGCAGGTTACGTGATGAAAGTGGGCACGGCAATATTGAGGACTACCCTCGCAGTGGCAGGCATTTTACTGCACACGCTCCAGACAATGTGCAGAGTGTTAACGAATTGGTGACTGCTGACAGATGCATCACAGTGAACAGAAATCCCTACGTTGCGATAGGGGAAGGAAGTGTTTGCAGAATATTGAAAGTGTTGGCGTTAAAGGTTTGTGCCAGGTGGGTTCCCAGGATGTTGACAGTGGCTCACAAAAAAAAAGGGTATGCAACGAACTTTTGGAACAGTGCGAGAATGGTGGAGTTGAATTTCTTGGAAGAATTGTGACAGGTGATGAAACATGGCTCCATCATTTTTCACCAGAGACTGAGGCAATCAATGGAGTGGCATCACCTAAGAAAAAAGTTCAAAACCGCACCTTCTGCTGGAAAAGTTATGGCTACGGTGTTTTTCGATTCCAAACGACTCTTGCTTGTGGACATCATGCCGGGTGAAACCACCATAAATTCTGATATGTGACGACACTGAAGAAATTTCAAGCTCGACTGAGACGTGTTCGACCACATCGGCAAAAGCAGGATGTTTTGCTGTTGCACGACAATGCACGGCCACATGTCAGTCAAAAAAACATGGAAGCGATCACAAAACTCGGATGTAGAACACTGAAACACCCGGCTTACATTCCTGACCTGGCTCCATGTGACTATCATCTCTTTGGGAAACTGAACGGCTCTCTTCGTGGAACAAGGTGTGAAGATGATGACTCCTTTGTGCACGCTCCCAAACAGTGGCTCAAACAGGTTGGTCCAGAATTTTACCGTGCGGGTATACAGGTGCTGGTTCCAAGATAGCGTAAGGCAGTTGAGAGGACTGGAAATTGTGTGGAGAAATGAAAATATTGTTCCTAAAGGATGCATCTACACACTGTAAAACTTTCAAATATGTAGTATAAAAGATGGATTAAAAAAATAGTGTGCGGTTCTTCTGGAGTGACCCTCATAATTGCAGAATGTCCTGAGCTAGCGGCAGTAGAACGTTATTGCCTGCAATTTAAGCAATATGCCCAAACCTGCGACACTAAAACATCTCCCATTTTTTAGACTTACATAGAATCAACCATGGAAGACTGTAGGCAGATTTCGTTGGAGGCTTACATTCCTGGCAGTTGAGCTTTTCAGATGGCTTGATTTTTAGGATGATCGGCAATGTTTGCACAATCTAGGTCATCATTATAGTATCGTAAATATCCACTTTATCCCTAATACTGTAGTAGTCTCATGAAAAATTCGTAATTGTACCATGGTTTAAGGGAATTTAGTGTTTTTTGTGAGATGTTTGGTGTCGACTATTGCGTTAATCATCATTTTCCTCCCGGAAACAGCAAACCTGATCACGATGCATCATTATTGCGATTTTTTGCGATGTCACTAACAGCAATCGGTTGAAAAAACGAAACAAAATGACGTAGTGCAGCCCTGAAATCGGCTGTTTGAACTAGTATCCCTCTTTGTCGCTGCTTGTTTAGTTAACGATGGACATGTCGATTACAAGTTTATGACTAACACTGCAATAAACAGAGAGACACGCTTTTCCTCGACACCTCGTGATGTGTTCTCATCCGATCCCTTCTTTTAGTCAAGTTGTGCCATAAATTTCTTCCTAGCCCTCGCCGCCGCCCCCCCCCCCCCCACCCCAAACAACTCAATCCACTCGGTACTTCCTCATTATCTATCCGAGCTACTCATCAGCACTTTCTTGTATCGTCACATTCCAGAATCTTACATTCTCTTCTTACCTGAACGGTTTATCGTCCACGTTTCAATTCCGTATTACTTTAAGCCACCAGACAAGTTCAGAAAAGACTTTCTAACATTTAAATGTTGTAGCACATTATTTCTGGTAAAAGATCGCAGGGACTGAGTTTAATATCCCTTAACAGACTTTCTCCGAGACCGGTATATGTACAGCTGCAAAGGTGACGCATGGTGTCTTGCCGAATAAATGTCAAATTACGGGTTCAAAAGATTCACGTCTTTAATTTTTCTGGTGCTTAACATCATTTTCGCATCTTGTAATACTTGCGTATCTGAAAATTGCCAAACTGCCTCGTGTCTCGTAATCCGCATTTAACTGTAGTGGCCTTATAAATATGCGCTTCTCAGGATGCAAGAATGCAACATGATCTAGCCTAAGTAAGCAACCAACCTTCCGGATGCTGACTACTTTATTCAGCTAGCGATGTCTCCCGTGATTTACATTGCTCGACATTTCAGTTGCAATTGTCACGCAGACCGCTGCAGCACGCTGAACGCGTTCCTTCACTGACTCTGGTTTCTCCGACCTAATGGACACCCTGCATCCGCGAGCAGTGCGCAGAAGTAGACCGCTCTAGCGTAGCGCATACGGCTGCAAGATTTCCATCTAATCGTTCCGTTGTATTAACGGTGCTGTTGTTTGTTGTAACATTTATGGCAAGTTAGTCAATCCGGGTGTAACATGACGTAATATTTAGCAGTCCCAACTACTGGGGAGACTTCTAACGAGGACGTCGTTGTGGCGGGTTACGTCGTCGCAACGCACTTGGAGACAGTATTCCTATTAGCTGAGAGATGCAGAATCGTATTTGGTAGCAAGGAGTCTCCTTACCCCTGATTGGTTCAGAAGTTTGAGGCAGAACCTCCGGAGTCATTGGTGGAAGAATTCGATTGGTGGCGGCCAACGTGAGTAGTCGTACACACAAGGTCATTGTAAAGAAGTTTGCAATGAATTAATTATCTGATTTTACATTAGAAAGAGACGTTGGCGCGGGAATTGGGTACTGTCGCGCAAGAGAGTCAAATATTACACTACTGGCCATTAAAATTGCTACACCACGAAGATGACATGCTACAGAAGCGAAATTTAACCGACAGGAAGATGATGCTGTGATACGCAAATGATTAGCTTTTCAGAGCATTCACACAAGGTTGGCGCCGGTGGCGACACCTACAACGTGCTGACATCAGGAAAATTTCCAACCGATTTCTCATACACAAACAGCAGTTGACCGGCGTTGCCTGGTGGAACGCTGTTGTGATGCCTCGTGTAAGGAGGAGAAATGAGTACCATCACGTTTCCGACTTTGATAAAGGACGGATTGTGGCCTATCGCGATTGCGGTTTATCGTATCCCGACATTACTGCTCGCGTTGGTCGAGATCCAATGATTGTTAGCAGAATATTGAATCGGTGGGTTCAGAAGGGTAATACGGAACGCCGTGCTGGATCCCAACGGCCTCGTATCACTAGCAGTCGAGATGACAGGCATCCGCATGGCTGTAACGGATCGTGCAGCCACGTCTCGATACCAGAGTCAACAGATAGAGATGGTTGCAAAACAACAGCCATTTGCCCAAACAGTTCGACGACGTTTGCAGCAGCATGGATTATCAGCTCGGAGACCATGGCTACGGTTACCCTTGACGCTGCATCACAGACAGGAGCGCCTGCGATGGTGTACTCAACGACGAACCTGGGTGCACGAATGGCAAAACGTCATTTTTCGGATGAATCCAGGTTCTGTTTACAGCATCATGATGGTCGCATCCGTGTTTGGCGACATCGCGGTGAATGCACATTGGAAGCGTGTATTCGTCATCGCCATACTGGCGTATCACCCGGTGTGATGCCATTGGTTACACGTCTCGGTCACCTCTTGTTCGCATTGACGGCACTTTGAACAGTGGACGTTACATTTCAGATGTGTTACGGCCCGTGGCTCTACCCTTCATTCGATCCCATCAAAACCCTACATTTCGGAAGGATAATGCACGACCGCATGTTGCAGGTCCTGTATGGGCCTTTCTCCACACAGAAAATGTTCGACTGCTGCCCTGGCCAGCACATTCTCCAGATCTCTCTCCAATTGGAAACGTCTGGTCAATGGTTTCCGAGCAACTGGCTCGTCACAATACGCCAGTCACTACTCTTGATAAACTGTGGTATCGTGTTGAAGCTGCATGGGCAGCTGTACCTGTACGTGCCATGCAAGCTCTGTTTGACTCAATGCCCAGGCGTATCAAGGCCGTTATTATGGCCAGAGGTGGTTGTTCTGTACTGATTTGTCAGGATCTATGCACCCAAATTGCGTGAAAATGTAATCACATGTCGGTTCTAGTATAATATAATTGTCCAATGAATACCCGTTTATCACCTGCATTTCTTCTTGGTGTAGCAATTTTAATGGCCAGTAGTACATTATTATTATTATTATTATTATTATTATTATTATTATTATTATTATTATTATTATTATTCTTTCCTGTCTCAGACGTTATTTCTGGTTAAAAATGGAAAGTGACGCGGACCTTGATCAAGCGTGACTTCCTTTTAACTGTACAGTATATGTTGCATTGCATTTAGGAACTTTCGGGTAATTGAACATGTATCAATAATTACAGATTTCTGTGGTTGTATATATACGTTTGGATGTAGCTTATTGCGTTGATGTACTGGTGTATATTGTGTGGTATGACTCCTGTAGTTGATAGTATAGTTGGTATAATGTCAACTTTATCCTGATGCCACATGATCGTACTTTGCTAATAATCTTTGGTGTGGCAGTGAGTCAAATGCTTTTCGGAAGTGTAGAGGTACTGCATCCAGATGATTTCCTTGATCTATGGCTTTCAGGACGTCTTGTGAAAAAAGCGCAATTGCATTTCAGTTGATAGATATTTTCAGAATCCTTGCTGGTTGGGGTGGAGCAGCTCATTATACTCATTATATACGAGGTACCTCATTGTGTTTGAACTGCCTTTTTTCAATTATTGAGCACAGGTTTTCATTCAAAGGACCTGCTGTATGTTATGATTAAGTGACTATGTTGGTAATGTACACTGCTAAAAAGTTCGTATAGAAACTCAGATCGTTTCGATAGGGTCCTCAAACTTTGTTAATTTTTTTTAATGCCCATCGCTCTCCTTTTCAGTGGTGTGAGAATCAATCTGGGGCTGTACTTTTCTATAGTAAAGGAACGTTTGAAGGCCGAATCCATCATTTCTACTTTTGATTTGCTACCCTCAGCCGTGTCTGTACGCTGACTTTGCTACCACAAACAGACTTTTCGTATGAGCAGAATTTCTTTGGGTTTTGTGACTGATCTTTCGATAAGTCTGCGACAGTAGTCGTAGAAGGCTTCCCCCATCGCCCTCTTGACAGCGAAACATCGATTTCTCCGTTTTTGTCGTGTGTTTAGGCGCTTCATTATCACAATGAAACGGCCCCATAAGGCGAAATCAATAGTGGAATAAATTATCGTGCCTCAGACAGTCGCCAGGCACAAAATCTTGTCTTTATATAGATGCGATGCAACTGTTGCGCCAGCCAAAATAAAATATTTGTATTTGTAATAACTTCAGCACATAGCAGAAATTAAATTTTGATCCTGAAATGCATTGGATACATACCTCATAAGTGTCTCCAAATGATTGCATTGACAACACTGTTTTGCATTTGCTTGCGCAACGAGTATATTACAATTGTTTACACACAGCATAGTGTTTGGATACGACCAGTTGTCTTATCATCTCGTTAGGTTCCCTAATCGAAAGGAAGAGTTGCCGTTACAGTGATGTTGTATCAGCAGTCTGCCGAGTAGTATGGCACGGGAATTGGCACGCTCCAGAGTGAAGGAAGAAGACGTGGACTGGTATGCTCGATCGCGGCATTGGCGATAGAATAGAACGTGACGGACTCTGGCACCACCTGGGCTGTTGTTTAGTTGCGAGTACTGAGACTACAACAGATTCCGGTTAGGCGACCAGTCTGGTCGCGTTTTGTCGCACGAATCGGATTTAAACATGTCGATGTACGCATGTGGAGTGAGATTTAGTTGCGAAAAACACCAACGGGTACACATTTTACAGTAAAAAAGTAAGGTCGTGTCGTTTTGTTGGTTGCCTTCCGTCCTCCCCTCCATTTCCTCAGAGGTATTTTCCAGCCGATTAATTCGAAAAATTTTCCTACCATGACATGATGAACCCAAGATAATGGCGCCACGGGTGGTGATGAGAATATGAACGCGACCACCTCTCTCCCTCCTTGCCGGTTACATTTTAGCGGTGGAGGTTTCTCCCAATAACGCTATGGAATCCAACTACCTCTAAGTTGAGAGCCGCTGCACAACCGTGCGTTAGCGGCATCGGCTACGGAAGTTGACATTTGCATTTATAATAGGGTGGATTGGATACTATTACCAGGCCCATCTCTTACGTATTGATTCACAGCAAGTGGATACCATCATACCAAAACACGTAGTATACTCGTCGGTACGTGATAGGGTCGATGACTATTTAACTAACAGACTCCAGCAAGTTATACTGGACGCAAGTTACACTGGACGCCTCATGTTCAAGAAGAAACTAACATAGCATCGGGTGTGCCCCAAAGAATCCTTATACGGCTTCTGATGTTCTCATGGTACATAAAGGATTTATCAGATACGATCAGTAGCACACTACCTGAATTGTCCGCTCAAGATGCGGAGAGTATCTTCGTTGAACAATCGTAAGCATATAAAACAGATTTGGACCAAATTTCCACTTGATGTGACGAATGAAATCTCTCTCCAAATATTCATAAATGCAAGATAATGCATCTGACATGGAGACAAAACCCGATAGGATCCAAAGTCAGATTAGTGCAGAGCATCACGAGCGCACTGGCGGCAATGTAGGCGGCTATCGATGTGGGCACTGAAAGGCGTAATTTGTTTGCTTGACTCGTTATTATCAAAGCGGTTGGCCTGCACCGTCGCATTAAAGACCATGCATTTAATATAGAATTAATCGTTAATCCTTTTAAGGAAGCCGGCCGGAGTGGCCGAGCGGTTCTAGGCGCTACAGTCTGGAACCGCGCGGCCGCCACGTCGCAGATTCGAATCCTGCCTCGGGCATGGATGTGTGTGATGTCCTTAGGTTAGTTAGCTTTAAGTAGTTCTAAGTTCTAGAGGACTGATGACCTCAGAAGTTAAGTCCCATAGTGCTCAGAGCCATTTGAATCATTTTTTTGCTCTTTCGTTTTGGGCTCAATCATTCCTTGCATTTCCTTATGTCAGCATAAAGATACCGTTTCTTGTCACCAGTAACGATGCACGATAGTAATGGTCGGTGGTGTTGATGAGAAAATTGATAACTTTGGCTTAGAGCATAGACTTTTGAACCTTCTACATCGGATGCAGATCCCCACTATGGTGGAATGATCACAGTTCATCACATCCGCAAGTTCGCGAGTGGGTCAGTGTGCTGTAATGCGTTTAAACGATCTGCATCAAACCCCGAAGTTCCTCCTGAATGTGGAGAGTCACTAAGGTCATAACGATCCTCCTCAAAATGAGAAAACCATTTTCTTGCCGTGCTCTGTCCAATGGCATTATCCCCATACATGACGCAAATGCTTCTGGTTGCCTGCGCTGCTACCACTCCTCTATGAAGTCAGATAGAAGAATATGTCAGAAATGCTCTGATTTCTTCAGTTGGCACTCCATTTTCTGGCATCCACAACTCCACCCACTGTCTCCACATGACAAAATGATATGTAAACTCAAAAACCAACAGTGATCTACGTCTAAAAAATGACAATCAATAAATAAACCTTTAGCAACCGGAATACCAACATGCAAAATGAGAACGCTGCAAACTTATGCACCGATCTAATATATTATTTCGTTTCATTTCGTCCACCTTAGCTGCCCTTATGCCGTCTCCGTCATTCATTTAGGTGCTCATGTCGTGGCCTGGGGGAAAACATTGCGATGGTAGTTACAACACTTGACTGGGAATTCGGTGCACGTTGTGTTTGGTGTCCATGCCATGTAGTGTCAGACAATTGCGTTTTACACACTAGTTTGAGGGGTCTTGATGTAACACCAGACAACTAATACCCCGTCGCTATGGAAGATGAGATAAACTGTATAGGTCATCACTTGCGGATAGGTGTTGGAACTGCTCTACAATAGCGCAAACTCTTCCAGTTTTCATATGTTGTGATGTCTCCCACATTTTTGCCAATGAGAAACATCGCCTCTGTGTTGTATATCTATCACCTGTTGTGTTGTGGGAGCTGCATAGCTTACGCCATGCGTTGTTCAGCTTTCTGTGAGAGCCAGAGGATCGAAACGTGTTAATGTCGATTTAGCAGCAGCTGACATAGACCTCTTAAGTCATGTTAGAAAAAGCACAGTATATGGTTGTGTATACTGATTGTATGTGTTAAAGCCGAAAAAACGATATATTCAACTGCTTATGAAGGAACGATACAGGAATCCTTCCGTATGATTAATAGTCTGCTGGATATGGTCTTCCTCTAGTACAGACAAAAAAATTTTGTGCAGATCTGCTCAAAGGACTTCCAGAAATGACGTCCAGCTTCAGTGGAGCGATACGGTATATGTAATATGCTCAATGACAACACGCAGACGGTAATTGTTTTTCGATATATCAGGAGAGAGACGTGGTAAAGTCTTAAAGGAGTTACTATTACAAGGAGTGCTATAACTGCTTACAGTTTGGAATCAGATAGTTCTCTCAAAACTACACCGATTTTGCTTATAAAACTAGTAGGAATCTGCTTTCTCAATTCTCGTGGATTCACGACTGTTATTATTATTATTATTATTATTAATTATTATTATTATTATTGTCACGATTGCGTGTTTAAAAAATAGTTTTATTTCATACTACATAACCTCTAATTATAAAGTAGACGCCACTTGAATTATAGCTCATTGTGAAATCCAGAAATGATAGTGGGTTCTTTCCGACATATGTGGGTAGATTGCGAGAAACAAGTTGTGATGATCAAATTGCTTACAAAAATAGAATGCAAGAATTTGCTTGGTGTATGACAGAATCTTTACAGATATGTCTGAAAAGGTGAATAATGGATCAAAAATGTCAAATGTAGGCATGCAGATGGTAATTGTTATATCTGTAATGGAAGAGACATGCGATAGAAGCTTATAGAAGGTTCTATTACAAGGCACTCTCACGATTTGTTTTGTAAACGCCTGTATGATATAGCATCGCAATGGTAAAACGAGACCTGTCATAGTGCACAAAACAGCTACGTCCTATTGTATTATACTCTTAGCTCCTTGTTGTTGAACGTAAAATGATTTTACTTTTTTTCCCGACATGTGAGCTAATGGCGTGAAAGATTGTATTCTCTAATGTTATTTCATGTGTCTGAAATGTCTAATACACACGTGATTATCTGTGATCGGCGGCAGTGCACTTCACTGGATGTTGCAAAATAATGAGATGCGAATTGTATCCTGCAGTTGAACATAAAAACTATACCTATTTTTCTGATAACACTAAAAGAAAATGGACTACGCCTATTTTTCCTGGAAATATTTATTATCGTCGCGATTGTGTTTTCCTTTTTTAATAGTTGCTTTATTGTAGGAGTCACGTTGATGTTAAATACGTATGTTACAGTCCAGTGCTCGGAACGGCGTGGTGGGAGTTCCATAAGAGGTCGTGGCTCGCCCTTTAAACAAACAACCCGCAGTCAGGATGGCGCTCATTTACCGCGGTTTTGTTCTGGGGGATGCCGGCGTTGTGCTCTATTCTGTGTGTAACTCACCGGAGCGCACGGTGGTGTGAGGCTCCAGCTGCTTTAGGTGGAAGGCTTCGTCTTTCGCGAGTAGACGACTTTTGAAAAACACACCAAGAACAGCCGGGGCGTGTAGTGCTGTTAAATTTCCCTTTTATTTTAGCTAAGGCCTCCACCTCAAGGCAGGCTGCGAGCGACCGCGGAGGGCCCGGCGTGACCAGTGGCCACAGGGGGGTGGCACTGGAGTCGCAGGAAAATCACGAGACGCAGCTGGCCGTTTGAAAAAGCAGTCTGGAGCGTTCTCCAGAATTTCGTTGTTGTTCCAGAGGTTCAGTCTTCCTGAGAAACAGATCGCTGGAAAGAGTTACGTTGACATTAAATAAATGTTCTCCATCGCAGAACGAAAGGCAGCTGGGAGCGAGAGGGGTTGTGTCTACTGGGGGTGCTCGCTGGACACAGCGACGCTTTTACCATGGAGGCGAAGCGTGGGGGGGGGGGGGGGGGGGGGATCTGTCACTATAGTTCAGACGAACAAGTTGCACTTCAGGAGGCCATCCTTTTATCTCCTTTTGTTTAGTTGACTATACACACTATTGTGTTGGCGTAGCAGCATCACCTCAAGGTGGCCAGATGGTGGAAGGCTGAGTGCAGCCAGCGACCACGAGGGGATGGCTGTTGGCTGCAGAAAAACTGAGACGGTCGGTGGAGGAGCTGGCCGTTTGAAAAAAACCTGTCCCCCCTCCATGTATGTATGTATGTATGTATGTATGTATGTATGGATGGATGGATGGATGGATGGATGCAGAGAGGCCAGGGATGAGGGGCCTCGATTTTCGGCAGTTTGTGATTGTACATCGAGGATAACGCACGCTCAGCTACCACCCTCTCTGCAGTGTTTTAGGACGACGATTTTCCCCAGTACATGTGTTGCATTATGACCCATTCATTAAGAGTGCTGGTTTTTTCACAACAATTTCGAAGTGTAGTTAGAACTTTGATGCATTTATTTCCATCAGTTGTGATATCGTATGTTGGCTTCGGTTACCTGGGCTACAGGGTGGGTTTTGAGTAGCCGCCTGTAGTAAACTCGTACGTCAAACAACGATAGATACTGTATGCTTACAGATAATACTTTCTAAACTCATCTCTATCCAACACCAGCATCTCGCCAGTTGAACATATTTCCCGCCAAAAAGAATAAACATAGTACCTTACCTCCCAGCCTTTTTTCCCCGCCACCTTGTGGGTGAAGGGTAAATATTGAGTGTGTCTGTCACTAATTTCGAGTGGTATTGCGAATTTTTTTTTCCAGCAGGATAACATCATTTGTATGGTATCGTCAGTTTTTGAGCTGTATTGCGATTTTATGCCATCCTTGTGTAGCGCTGTGCATATAGTTGTGTAATTAGGCCCAATCTTTGTTTAATTAGATAATTAGGATCGATCTTTGCGTCAGTTTCCTGACCAAAAGAAATGAAGTACACTAACCTAACCTTCCTCTCCCGCATCTGAACAGTATCCATGCGTTGGGGGATGCACTTGGGTTTTCCATCCAGTAGAGTCAGGATTCTAGTCCCAGAAAGGACACCACCATTTTTAATTTGCCATCAATTCGAAGCGCCTCTGGTAGTATAATTGTGTTAGGGGCGTGCACTTAAGGTTTCCATCGAGTAGAACCAGGTTTCGAGTCCCGGAAAGGGCCACCAATTCCTGAGGTGGGGGGGGGGGGGTGAGGGTGTCAGCACAGCCCTGCGAGTAAGAAATTTCCTCCAAAATTCGGCATGCTTAGAGAAACATTCATGTCATCTGAAGGGGGGGGGGGAGGGGAGTGGTCGGAGGTGGGGGAGTTATTAATTGATCAATTTAATTAATTTTCGTATCAGTTTGATATCAAAACTGAGGTGGTGACCCCATCAGCCAACTACTCATGCTTCCATGAGAGAGTTTTTACTATTCATTTTAATATGTTATGTGATTGCTGCCTGTGTTGTTATTACCAGACAGTCTTCCAAGTGTCTAATGTGTGTCCATGACCGAAAACTTTGCTCGTCTCACGAAGCTTCTAGATCATATTCTGGAAGGGCGCTGTAGCCACGCCGCACTCTGAAACCGATATCATCCGTCTCCAATGACCCTGTTGTCGACAGAAAATTAAACACAAACTTTCTTTGGCGTATGTAGAACTAGGACGTCTGTGCACTGGCTGCTAGGCGGTGCAGAACGTGAGCAGCCTATAAATTAACGGTAGACGGGTGCGCGTTCTTCCGTGCGGCGCGGAAGGCAGACTGGCGGCCTAGGCTGCACACGTGTTGCCCACCGCAGCTTCCGGCGCCGGCGCCTGTCTGGGCTACCTGCAGCGGTTCCGACCCAGTTAGCGGCCAGCTGCCGACTTCTCTCCCCTCTTCTTGCGGATCCTCGCGAGCGCTCTCGCTGTCCGCAGTATTCAGGCTGCGGACGTCACGCCCTGCTCTCGCCGGAAGCCACAGTGTCTGCCGGACGTCCCGACCCGTCAGTCTCAACACGTCAGCTGGTCGCTGTTTCCTCGCTTGAGGACTCTACACGCTCCTAGATTAAGGGGGGGTAGGACGTCAAACGGGCCGGCTTGGAGCAGGAGAGGCACCACAGGACATTTTAATTTCCACTGTCTATACTTTTACAAATAAATTCATAAAACTTTGTCAGCATGACCAGGAAGGATTCAGGATTCACACTCGTAGCAGTGGAAGTTCAAAAACATAACAAAATAATTTTTTTTCACATGTGAAATTTCATCTTTTCTTCATTTACTATTGGCTGCATTTGTTGCTATAGGTACACTTTCCTTCATAAGCAAGAGAGACTGTTCGATGAACTTTTCACAGCATACAAACCATACTTACAGGTGTCTGAAACTCTAGAATCTATTTAATTTATGAAAAAATGAATGAGCTGTTACGTTTTAAACTTTGTTTAGAAAAAAATCAAATTTTGTAGTTAATTATCTCAATTTTTACCACAGTTTTTAATATATTTGGAAAATTCTAGAGTTTCATACACCTGTAAGTATGGTTTGTATGCTATGCAAAATTCATCAATCAATCTGTCTTACTTGTGAAGAAAAATGTACCTATAGCAACAAATGCAGCCAACAGTAAATGAAAAAATGATGAAATTTCATATCTAAAAAAAAATTATTTTGTTATGTTTTTGCACTTCCACTGCTATGAGTGTGAATCTTGAATCCTTCCTGGTCATGCTGACAAAGTTTTATGAATTTATTTGTAAAAGTATGGACAGTAGAAAATAAAATGTCCTGTGGTGCCTCTCCCACTCCAAGTCGGCCCGTTTGACGTCATACCCCCCCCCCCCCTTAAAACATCGAAGACTAACAGAGCCGCACATCACTCAACATCGTACAAACTTTCACAGATTGTGGCCAACACTATCTATTTGTAGTTGGGAACTCTGAGTCGAAGAAACAGGCTAGTTGAAAGTATAAGCGGAGATGAGAAAAAGTTCGAATTTGCTTTTGATCTGCTGACGATGATGCAAAACCAAATAGATGTTTGAAATACATTTAGCTACACAACTTCCACAAGGCGATACATTCGCTACTTTTCAGAACGCCTCCCCGCTTCTGTATAGGCATGACGTCATGGCAAAAAACACCGTCCTACGCATTCGAATCACGCAGATGGAGGTCGAACAACAACTCGGACATTGATAATTCGTACCTAAAAATCCTCTTCAGTCCCGAGAGACGTTGAGATGTTTTCTGCAGTAGGGAAACGAGAAAGCAGCGGAAAATATGTTCTTGAAAGGTACATTGAAACTGACTAAATATTTATTATGTGGATCACAACGTTTACCACAGCAAGAATGTAACAAGAAAAAATCGAAGAAAGTGAAATCTGTAAAAATATGTCATGTCGAAACTTACAGGACACGGTCGATTTCCTACGGCATCCTTTCCTAGTCCAAGCTAATCCTCCATCTTTACTTTTCTCGTCTTCGTCGGAAGGTTAAACCGTGTCTGCCTTGTTTCTTTCTAAGAATTCGATTATATAGTTGGCTACGTTTGTTCTGACGTGCTCTCCTTCTGTAAATGTAAATTTCCGGTTATTCATGGTTATGCAGTGTGAGCCCGGCCAATTTTGGAGGTTGTTTGGAGACATTTTCTGAGTAATTTGGCATAAGGAAACGCTACTCTCCAGCTGCCCCTTAAACGTGACAATGTGATTACGATTTATTATGCCAGTTACATTTCTTTCTGTTAAAATAGCTGTACAACTGTGAAAAAACCTCATGCACAACAAAAAATATAGAGTAACACGATAATCGTCAAACAGACGCAGAAGTACTGCGATGTGGTTGCCCTCCCTGCGTCAACAGGTCAGTGTAAGGTCGTTGTGCCGCTCTTCCATCGCATTCAGCGAGCCCGTACCCGTGGTGCATATCGGACAATTTATCAACAGCAGACGTATGTTGTAATGGCCTGTGTTGCATAACGGTTATGTACAGAGAGCACAGCCGGAAAAACAGCCAAACTAGCTCTGAACAGTACTCAGTGTAACCTTCAAGACGCAGAAGAAGATGGGCTATACTGCTGCCAACAGCAACTACCGTGGTTAATGAAAAAAGTTCGTTTCCAGCGGAGAGAGCAAGTGCATACCATCCACAACAGCACTGCTGTGCTAATGTTTTCAGTGCAGTACTGATACAAACGTAAAAAGGAATAAGAAACCAAACGAAATGCAAATACACTGAGATGAGAAAAGTCATGAGACACCTAATATCGAGTCAGATCTCCTTTCGCCCGGCATAGTGCAGCGACTCCAAGTGGCATGGACTCAACAAGTCGTTGGAAGTCCCCTGCAGAAATATTGAGTTATACTGCCTCTACTTCCGCCCATAATTGTGAAAGTGTTGCCGGTGCAGGATTTTGTGCACGAACTGAGGGTTGGGTTGTTTGGAGGAAGAGACCAAACAGCGAGGTCATCGGTCTCATCGGATTAAGGAAGGACGGAGAAGGACGTCGGCCGTGCCCTTTCAAAGGAACCATCCCGGCATTTACCTGGAGCGATTTAGGGAAATCACGGAAAACCTAAATCAGTGCTATTGAATTCATTAGTCCGAATTGTCCAGACGTTCAAACCAGTCGCGAACAATTGTGGCCCGGTGGCGTGACATTGTTTAGAAACATGCAGTCCGTGGTTGCCTGCAAATGGTCTCAAAGCGTCCGAACATATCTAATTCCATTCAATTATCGATTCAGTTGGGCCAGAGGACCCAGTCCATTTCATACAAACACAGTCCACACCATTGTAGAGCCACCACCTGGTTGCAGAGACCTTTGACAACTTGGGTCCATGGCTTCGTGGCACCTGCTCCACACTCGAACCCTACCAGAATATCTTAGCAACTGAAATCGGGACTCATCTGATCAGGCCACGGTCTTTCAGTCGTCTGTGGTCCAACTGATATGGCGACGAGCCTACGAGAGGCGCTGCAGACGATGTGCTATTAGCAAAGGCGCTCGCGTCGTTCGTCTGCTGCCACAGCCCATTAACGCCAAATTTCGACGCACTGTCATAACGGGTACATTTGTCGTGCGTCCCTCATTGATTTATGCGGTTATTTCACGCGATGTGGCTTGTCTGTTAGCATTAACAACTCTACACAATCGCCGCTGCTCTCGGTCGTTAAGGGAACGCCGTCGATCACTGCATTATCCGCTGCGAGCGGTAATAGCTGAAATTTGATATTCTCGGCACACTGTGAATCTCGGAATATTGAATTCCGTAACGATTTCCGAAATGAAATGTCCCATCAGTCTCGCCCCCACTTCCATTCGCGATCGAAGTCTGTTAATTCCCGTCATGCGACATAATGACGTCGGACACCTTTTCACATGAATCACCTGAGTACAAATGACAGCCCTGACAATATACACTGTCCGTTTGTACCTTGTGTGCGCGATACTACCGCCACATATACAGGGCGAGCCATAATATCGAGCGATTTTAAAAAGCGCGCGAATGAAGCTGCATCGAAGAGAGATGGAGGAGATAGCGACAGTTACTTTTGGCGCGAAACAGCATTTATTCATAATGGAGCGCTGAGCCTCACAGCATCGTGCGTGTGCTGTCGAGGTAGTTCGTACCAGTTAGCATGTCGTGCATTCCGCAACCACTTGAACATTAATCGGAATCAGCCGGTGCCATCTGCCTCTGCGATTAGAAAAGTGGGTTGAGAACTTTCAGAAGAAGGCCTCAATGACAGAAGAAAAGTGGGAGACTAAAAACTGTGCGCACACCTGAAACCATCAAAGGTGTAATAGTCGCCATTGACAGAAGGCTTCGTCGCTCAGCTCGCTGTCACAGCGCTACACTTGGGATTTGAAACAGAACGGTAAGGAGGATATTACACTAATATTTGCACTTTCACCCCTACAAGATCCAAATGGTTCAGGCTCTAAAGGCAGCAGATCATGTAAGCCGAAGCCGGTTCCGCTTAGAATTTAATCAAGAAGAGGACATTGTAAATCTTTCGTGCGTGAGTGATGAACCTCACTTCCATCTCTCCGGTTTTGTGAACAAGCAGAACTTTCTGTTTTGGAGTGACTTTGATCCTAGAGAACTGCATCATCAACCACTGCATTCTAAAAAAGTTACTATGTGATGCCGCCATGTCTTTTTTAGCGATCATAGGGCCATACGTTTTTGAGGATAGCCTTGGCAATGGTAAAACAGTGACTTCGCAGAGATACGCAGACGTGTTGGAAAACATTTTTACTCCACAACTTGCACAGTACGAAGTAAACGATGAGACGTTTTTTCCGTAGTAAACTGGAATATTGTCAATCGTGATGTGATCTTCCAAAATGGGGATATTGCATGGCCCTTTCGTTCACCGGATCTCTCAACAGTGACTTTTCCTTGTGGGGTTATCTGAAAAGCAAAGTTTACAAAGATAACTCTCCTCGAGCAATTTACTTCCTGAAAGAGCCTGACAGGAAGTTTTTCAGATCTCACTTGAAACGCTGCACGGTGTGATTTATCTTCAAAAAATAACCGATGTTGTACTATTGCAGAAAATGCTTTTTGGATTAAATAAAAAAAATTACGAAGTCTTTACTTAACAGCGTTTTAAAAATCGCCCTTTATTATGCCTCACCCTGTATATACGAGGGTTGAAACTTCAATAGTGGCAACTATTTATTCACAACCGATACAAAAGAGTTACATGTTTGCACTTGTTACTGTCCTTCAAAGTAGTCACCAGCGTTGTGTAGAACCCGGTGCCAGCGACGTGGAACGCGTAGTATACCGTTAGCAGAGCGTGTTCTGTTGATGGTGCGAATGGAGCGGTCTGCTGCCTGTCGAATCTCTGGAACAATTCTGGAATCTCTGGAACAATTCTGAAGCGAATGCCACGAAATGGTTCCTTCATCTTCGGAATCAAATCAAAATCACAAGGACTTTTGGGGGGCATGTGGGTGGTACAGTACTTCCCAGTCTCATCAAGCGGACAGAGCAGTCACAGCTTGCCTTGTATGCGCCCGCGCATTGTCGTGCAAAATGCTGGGTGGGTAGCGCAGAAAGTGTCGCCGCTTCTTTCGCAAAGGTGGTCGCAGGTGATGCTCCAAAAACGAACGGTAATACTGTGCGTTGACGGTCTGCCGTGGAGGAACGTGATGCGTTAGGATAACACCATCACAGTCGTACGCGAGAATCACCATAACTTTAGACCGCTCCATTCGCACCATCAACAGAACAGGCTCTGCTAACGGTATACTACGCCTTCCACATCGCTGGCAACGGGTTCTACACGACGCTGGTGACTACTTTGAAGGACAGTGACAGGTGCAAAGATGTAACTCTTTTATATTGGTTGTGAATAAATAGCTGCCACTATTGAAGTTCCAACCCTCGTATGTCCATATAGCTACCCCATGACTTCTGTCACATGAGTGTGCTATGTAGCGAGCCACTGCAGCCAAATTGCTCTGTATACTAAAATGCTCAGATATAACCATGAACAAACTGCGAAATTTGACCGAAGATCAGTTCAAGTCTGTTAGTTAATTTTGTACCCAGTATTTAAACTGCATAGTGTCTTGTGGTCATCGTGTACACCGTTCAACCAAAACAATGTGACGACTGCCCACCAGGAGATTGAGTACCTCATGGCGCCGTTACGGGCACTTGACGCAGTAATAAATGCACAGTTTATAGGCGGGGCAGCGACGATAAGGGGGCGCAGGTGCGGAAATGCACTGATATAAGCGACTTCAACAAAGGGCAGATTTTGCCGGGGAACGAGCGCCACGGAGACGGCGAGGCTAGTTGTCTATCAGCATGCTATTTTCATGAACATCTGTCGAAAGTGGCTGAAAGACTGTGAAGCTACTACGTAGTAGACGACGAGACGTTGTGTGTCCCTGTCTCATCACATAACGTGGAGGTCGGGGCTCCACCCGCTCTATAAAGCCTGACTGATAGCGATTTGTGGCAGATTACGAAAGAGTAAAATGCTGTCTGTTTGGAGCACACATTATTGAACTTGGGGCTCCCCAGCAGAAGAGTCCTTCGTCTCCCCATGTTGATCAAACGACGTCGTCTGTTAAGACTGTAGTTGCCACCAGCTAGTGGCGACTGAATCGGGAATCAGTGGTAACAAGTCGCTTAGACGGGTGGAGTCACGTATCGTGGTACACCAGGTCGATGCTCGTGTCTCGCTAAGCTGTCATCCAGTCAGACAGCAGCTCGTAACGTGCACAGCGCCACGGATGCAGGTCGGTGGGGTCGTCACTATACTACAGGCGATATTCACTTGCTCATCCATGGGATCCATGGTAGTAACTGAAGACACCAAGTCACATATGCGGTCCATGTGAATAGTGTTGTGGACCCCTGCACCCCTTCACGCTTGATATCTTCCCTGATGCCGAAGGCATCTTTCAGCGGAATAACTGTCTGTATCAAAAGGGCAGAAACGTGGTGTGAAAAGCATTATAGTGCAATTACGCCGATGTGTTGATCATCAAACTGGTCTGATCTGAACGTGTTGGAACACACCTGCGACGCTATTGGGCGCCAGTTCCGCGCCCACAAACCACCGAAACGTAATTTACGGGAACTGAGCTACCAGCGCGTAGACATCCGGCACCACGTGTCTCCACAAACATATCAACAACTTGTTCAATCCTGGCCACACTGAGCAACTGCTGTACTGCGTTCCAAAGGTGGACCGACACGCTAGTACACATGTGGCCATAATGTTTTGGACCATCAACATACGTTTTTGTGCTGACCTGAAGTCTTCACAAGTTTAGCCGATGGGAATTCCCGTGCCTACCTCTCATGGGTTCGCTACAGTGCGTCGTTGCGAGCAGCGCGAGTGTGGCGCCGCATGGTTGCAGCTGCTACTTACGGGGCACATAGGTGGAGCGGTCTTCTGGGTACAGATTTTGGCCCAAAAGTATCAACTATTCGGCTCGCTCTTCCTACAGGACGCCGCTTGCCGTTAGATACCAGGAAAGGAGCGAGTACGAGTCAAGTGTTGGGGGTTGCATACTTTTAAAATCAAGTCGCTGCTGTTACACTGCTGGCCATTAAAATTGCTACACCACGAAGATGTGCTACAGACGCGAAATTTAACCGACAGGAAGATGATGCTGTGATA
The DNA here is from genome assembly GCF_023864345.2 of Schistocerca serialis cubense. Classification (NCBI taxonomy): domain Eukaryota; kingdom Metazoa; phylum Arthropoda; class Insecta; order Orthoptera; family Acrididae; genus Schistocerca; species Schistocerca serialis. Next base: position 604,810,747 of record NC_064643.1, read on the forward strand.
TACAAATGTTAGCTTTTCAGAGCATTCACACAAGGTTGGCGCCGGTGGCGACACCCGCAACGTGCTGACATGAGGAAAGTTTCCAACCGATTTCTCATACACAAACAGCAGTTGATCGGCGCTCTCTGGTGAAACGTTGTTGTGATGCCTCGTGTAAGGAGGAGAAATGCGTACCATCACGTTTCCCACTTTGATAAAGGTCGGATTTTAGCCTATAGCGATTGCGGTTTATCGTATCGCGACATTGCTGCTCGCGTTGGTAAAGTTCCAATGACTGTTAGCAGAATATGGAATCGGTGGGTTCAGGAGGGCAATACGGAACGCCGTGCTGGATCCCAACGACCTCGTATCACAAGCAGTCGAGATGACAGGCATCTTATCCGCATGGCTGTAACGGATCGTGCACCCACGTCTCGATCCATGTGTCAACAGATGGGGACGCTTGCAAGACGACAACCATCTGCGCGAACAGTTCGACGACGTTTGCTGCAGCATGGACTATCAGCTCGGAGACCATGGCTGCGGTTACCTTTGACGCTGCATCTCAGACAAGAGCGCCTGCGATGGTGTACTCAACGACGAACCTGGGTGCACGAATGGCAGAACGTCATTTTTTTGGATGCATCATGATGGTCGCATCCGTGTTTGGCGACATCGCGGTGAACGCACATTGGAAGCGTGTATTCGTCATCGCCATACTGGCGTATCACCCGGCGTGATGGTATGGGGTGGCATTGGTTACACGTCTCGGTCACCTCTTGTTCGCACTGACGGCACTTTGAACAGTGGACGTTACATTTCAGATGTGTTACGACCCGTGGCTCTACCCTTCATTGGATACCTGCGAAAACCTACATTTCAGCAGGATAATGCACGACCGCATGTTGCAGGTCCTGTACGGGCCTTTCTGGATACAGAAAATATTCGACTACAGCCCTGACCAGCACATTCTCCAGATCTCTCACCAATTCAAACGTCTGGTCGATGGTGACCGAGCAACTGGCTCGTCGCAATACGCCAGTCACTACTCTTGATGCTCTGTGGTATCGTGTTGAAGCTGCATGGGCAGCTGTACCTGTACACGCCATCCAAGCTCTGTTTGACTCAATGCCCAGGCGTATCAAGGCCGTTATTACGGCCAGAGGTGGTTGTTCTGGGTACTGATTTCTCAGGATCTATGCACCCAAATTTCGTGAAAATGTAATCACATGTCAGTTCTAGTATAATATATTTGTCCAATGAATACCCGTTTATCATATGCATTTCTTCTTGGTGTAGCAATTTTAATGGCCAGTAGTGTACATAAGTACCAACGGGCTGCAGTCGTTCCCGCTGTTGTTCTGCGAGTATGACGAGTCTGAGAACTGTGGCGCCGCGGTTGCTTGATACTCATCGACTCTGTTGTCTCTTACTGAAGCATGTAAAAGTGTAAGGCAAGTGGCGACGTATTGTTAGTATTGTTAGAAGGTGAGTACACCATGTTGTTGCTGTAAAGTCGCAGTAATAAGGCGAAGTGACCGATTGTCGTGATGAGGTGGCCTTTAAAGAAGCCGTGTTGTGTGAGACTGTGGAGGGTGTAAGGCGAAAATTAATTGATGAATGGTACACAGTTCCAAATATGTTCCGTTAATGGAGGAGTGGGGTCTGAAATAAGATCCACATTATAGTCCACGGTTCAACGCAAAACAGAGAAATTTCGCGCAATGCAAACAAAATGGTTGTATTCCTGTTTATTCCACCTCCACCACGAGAAAACGTAGGTGCTACCTCAAACGAAAACGTCACTGTTGTATCCCAGTGACCAAAAAGTGCGCAGTTTCTATATTCTGTGGTCGTGGCAACTTGTGTTTATGGACTACCAGCGAGTTAAGCAGGATATCATTTATTTATGTAACTTTTTCGAAAACCGTTGTAAATTTATTTTATTAATTAATCACTATTTAGAGACTGCACTTCATCCTCAATGTCAGATTTTCTCATAATGTCGTTATAGGCTCGGCAACGCCTCGAATGTGTGTTTATGTCAACATAATTGTTAGACATTTTTTGACTCTGACAGCTAACCGATTAGTCATTATATGCGCACTGGTTGTGTGTGTCATTTAGGCAGATCGGACATTTTGTGATTGTTCATCTTGCACTTCAGAACGGTTGTAAAGCCGAAATGGTGAGTGTGTGAAATAAATAAATAGTAATTTACAGTGTAATGGAGGAAATTTTTTTCAAAAAGTTTACATGTGTAGCCGGAACGCTGCGAGTACGCGGTTCTACTCGCGTACTCGCCCTCCTTGCTGAGCGAGTCGAGTCCACTTGCAGCAGACAACAGACTCAGGTGACGAGTGGGCAGCGGCAGAGACTGAGGAGTATAGTCTGTGAGTACACCGAGGCGGCTGGTTCGAAGACAAAGCCACAGGACTCGCTGGCGAGTTTAAAGCGAGTACACGCAGCCCACTGCTGATCTGTAATCGCTGTACCCCTGCAGAGTCGTCTGCTTGCTCCATATCGGTGACAGTGGCAGTTGCAGTTAGCATCAAAAGTTATTTTGTGCTAGTTGGCACCGATGCTTAAGAAAGCTTGCATGCTGCTGTCCGAATTTGTTGGGCGTGCTGAATGGCATGGCTGATGTTTTTGTGCGGATGCTGTGGCTGGTTTTGTACAAAATAGGATTTTTATAAAACTGAGAACGGTGCTGGATTGTAATATTTCGACGAGTAGAATTGTAATATTCCGACGAGTAATTTTGTCTGTGACGCTAGCAGAACTATAGTTATTCCAGGTACACATAACATCATATTTCTCGTTAGTTGAGTGTATTGCAATACACTGTTCAGATAAAATATTCTCTCGTCTAAAGGGTGCATTCTCTAAAATTGTTTGCGTTGTGTTGCTAGCGTGGGTAACAAAGTCCTAAAATTACACCAGAGTTGCAGTTAAGTGTTTTCAAGTTCCTTCTTGGGATATTTGTGTGAGAAATCATTGTAAGGGGATTATGGGATTAGAAAATTGTAATAAAGAAGTTGTTAGCGGCGGCTTTATGACTATTTTAAAGAAATGCGTTTGTTCGATGTTGAAATATAATAAAGGCAATGTGTTAGCCCTTCCTCACTAGAACTGTTACAGCTTTCAGTGTCACGGACTCACGATCCGTATTTTGCTTATGCGAGGCTACTGCAAGTTATTCTAGTGTGATAAAGGTATATGTTTCTATGTTCCTGGAACCCAGCGTGAAATTTTGTGGCCAGAGCATCATTTCAGTTAACTGCAAAAACTTACCATGATTAGCTTTTAGATCTGCGATACAGCGTCAACGCGTTTAAACTGTTTAAAGAGTAAATCTTTCTTTGTATGCGTAGCCACTGCATCTCTTTTGTTACGCAGAAATTTACTCGCGGGGTCCCACCCAAAACAGTTCAGAGTGCTTTGTCGTTTTATAGGTCGCAAGCTCGAAATTGTAACAACTTCTTGTTCTTAGCTGCACTTGACAAACCGGGGTTTAGCTCCTCGTCCAGCCTTCCAGAATTAACCTTCTCGCAATTTTGCTGTATTGCTGAAAGTTAATGCCCGGATGGTTCCCAGGAAAAGGATATTGCCGATTTCCTTCCGTTCTCTTGTCCATTATGAGACTGTGATGCGTCTCTGATGACCTGGTCGTCGAAGAGACGTTAAGGCCTAATGTTCATTACTTTATTTCATTGCTTCGGTTAACTGTTCTTCGTTACCTGATCGTCGTGCGTGTTCTTCAACTTACAGACATGCTTAGATAAGAAAACACCTTGTTTTAATGAATGAAAAACCACTTCAGTTGCTGTCTATAACTAAGTTTCAGCCATTATATTAGGTCATTTTCAAATGGTTCTGAAAAATGATGCTGTAGAGAAATAACGTTCAAATGATAAAAGTATAAGCCAGATGCATTTAAAATAGTGCGTGCCCAATGATATCGTGAGAAACATGGGTGTGTCAAGGTTCGTAACAATTTAATTCCATCTGCTTCGTGCTTTTTATCATTCGAACGTCGTGTCTCTGTGGCATCATTTTTCGTAGGTACTTGTAAGTGGCCTAAAATAGAGGCCGAGACCGTTAGTAGACGCAGTAAAGTCATCAACAGCAACTGGAGCGGTGTTTCATTGATTAACGAACAGTTGCGGAATGAGCACGTGGAGAAACTAACAAGACACGTTGTATAAAATCGGGAGACCGTATTAGCCGACCAATATCACTGTGAGATGGTAAAATTTCTGTTCAGAAGTTAGTGATCGACTAAAGGTTGTGCCTGTAGCTACAAAGTTCTGAAACCACCAATCTTGTTAGAGACCATCATTTGTCTTGGGTTGCATACATGTCGGTTGATTTTCTCGATTTTCACAGTTCTGGCCTCCGGTCAAGATAATTGTGAACCGTGCAATCACCCATCACTTGCGACCGGCTGAAAAAATTGTTCAGGATGTCCGAGATATTCTTTACCGAATACAGGGACAAAGAAAAGTATACCTGACCGTGTGGGAACCGAGGGGACGAAGCAGTTCATAAAAGCAGCTTACGAGGGTTTGACCAAAGGCATAGATGTGTTCCGCAGTGCAGTTAGAGCATTCTTACCCAAAGTGTTGCGTACCGCTGGGAACACAGAAGGCAATTTCTGAGTGTTTCTAACCTTCAACTTTAGAGCCCGGCATAATACCATGGGGTACCTTCATCCAGCTGCGCAGATACATTCGTTGTTGCACGCCTGCGCGTTCTCCGAAGGCATGGTTTACTAATCTACTTTCAATGAAGCATATTTTGTCTACATTTGTTTTATAATCTATCGTAAATTTGGTCCCTGGTTTAAAGGAAGACTTTTGCACCCATTAAATAATGAAAATGACAAGTGAAACGTGTATTTTCAGCTTTTTTGAAACGACATTAAGTAGTAGAGAGGATATTTGGATGTGTTACTTAGTGGTCCGTTCATCACGTGTGTTGCGTGGTTAACAGCATCAGCATTTTAATGTTTTGTTCTCATGGGTGTGTCAGTCATTTAGCAGATTTTGTAAGAATGAGAAACTAAAACGCGTGTGTGACTGAGGGGGTGGGGTGTTAATAAATGCAGATCATTACATAGTTGGTTCTTGTCATTTATAAATTATTTTCACTACACTCGCTCTGTAATAATGAAGGACAGTGATGAACTCTACGTCGAGCGCCGCAATACAGAAAAACCAAAAGCTTGATCAACGACAAGAAGTAGTTGACGTAAAATCTTACTCTTCCATATACCACGGATTAGTACGCTATGTACAATTACAGCGCTACTGCCAACAGCACGGGGCAGTGGAACGGACGTTTACGGAGTTCTAGACAGTAAGCTACCGCTCTGTATCGAGACTTCAGTTCCTTTACGGTACTACAAAGACACACCGATCTCTAAACAACAAAAGAAGTTTGCTAGGAACGTGCTGTACCTACTTCTTTGCAGATGACTTTCAGTAGCATATTTGGTAGGGATGCATCCCTAGCTCCCTGTGCGGCATTGTTCTCACACTTCCATCAGAAATCTTCAGCGCAGCCGTGGCGTGTTTCCTTGCAGGTATCTCGAGCGATAACCCTTGCAGCAAAACGTATTTAACCGTTGCAGTGATACTCTTGCAAGGTCGTTCCTTGATTTATCGTTTTGAAATTAGCTTTCCAGTGCCATGTTCAAAAGCCTCAGAAGAACGGTTATTCTGCCAGAAATGGGAGATAGTCGACCAAATAGAGCCTATTGAATCCTGTACCTTCATCATAAATTTTCTGCTACACTCCATGTTTTTTTTATTTTTTAACGACAAGAAAACGCATATTTTTATCACCAAATGCGTTTCGTGTTATTGAGGTAAAACATCACTGGCGCCGTCTGATTTTTTGAGGCAATCCTTCATTTGGCACTGTCGACTCCTGCCTAATCCCACATTACTTGCAGAACTATGCCTTTCTTCATGTGAGGACGCTCCTGCAGCGTCCTCGATGGGAAGTGTTTGATCAGCCTCCGTACAGCCCGGACTTGGCTCCCTCTGATTTTCATCTCTGCTCAGACGAACCGATGGCTATTTGACAGACACAACGACCTGCAGTGCAGCCTAGAAAATTGTCGGAAAGCGTAGAAGGCTGCCTTCTATGACGAGAGTATAGGAAAATCGGTACAACGCTACGGCAGATGTCGAAACCGGAGCAGCGACTATGTAAAGTAGCTTGAAGGTGTAGCTAACTGTAGTAAATAAAACAGTTTTGATTTTCACTGTTTTTTCCACTTCACGACCGATCGTTCTTTACCACTTAAAAGTGGTAAAGACTGCCAGTCTTGCTTGCAATATGAAAGTAGAGCTGACCATTTGCAGCATAGTCGACAGGACCGATTGCGGACCTGTGGTACAGAGCCGAGTGTAGGGTCTGAACCAAAGGCTCGGACGGTTCTGCGGCCGTGTAGGCTGCAGATCCCTCGACTTGCGCCAAAGGGTGGTTAGGTTTCGGGTTCTGCTGAATAGGTCAGGTGTCCACTACACGCAGGAGGTGGCTACACGGGTAGCAGGGGCTGTGTGGCATGGACTGAGCGGTTTTTTAGGTTACAGGGTCTCGGGAAAACACAAGAATGGCTTCAGTCACAAAGGATGCAGGCTGGACACCGTAGAGACAGGAACCATTGGCATAGTAGTTGTAAATTGTCGTAGCTGGATATAAGCTCAGCCGAAATTTTTACGAAGAACCTAACGGTGTTCCGAAAGGACAAGCTAAACACCGTGGGCGATGGCGTGTTTGTTGCTGTCACAAGTAGTTATCTTGTCGCGAAATTGAAGTAGATACTTCCTGTGAGTTAGCATGGGCAGAGGTCATTGTTGGCAACCGGAATAAAATAATAATTGGATCATTTTACCGACCTCCCAATTCAAATGATACAGTTGCTGTAAGGCTGAAAGAGAACCTGAGTTTGATTTCAAACACATACCCGACTCATACGATAATAGTTGGTGGTGACTTTAATTTACCCTCGATATGTTGGCGAAAATACATGTTTAATTCCGGAGGTACGCATAAAATGTCATCCGAAATTGTGCTAAACGTCTTCTCTGAAAATTATTTCGAGCGGTTAGTTCATGAGCCCACGCGAATAGTAAATGGTGTTGTGAAAACACACTTGACCTCATAGCAACAAATACTACTGAGTTAATAACGAGCATCAAAACCGATTCAAGGATTGGTGAACACAGGGTTGTCGTAGTGGGATTGAATATTGTAATCCCCAAATCCTCGAAAAATAAGCGAAAAATATACCTATTCAAAAAAGCAGATAAAAATTCATTTGACGCCTTCCTAAGAGACTATATCCACTCATTCCAAATTAATAATATATGTGTAGACCAGATGTGGCTTAAATTAAAAGAAATAGTATCAGCAGCAATTGAAATATTTGTACCAAATAAATTAAAAACGACGGAGCTGATCCTCCTTGGTACACAAAACGAGCTAGTACACTGTTGCAGAAACAACGAAACAAACATGCCAAATTTAAACAGACCCAAAATCCCCAAGATTGGCGATCTTTTACAGAAGCTCGAAATTTAGCGCTGACTTCAATGTAAGATGCTTATGACAGTTTCCACAACGAAACTTTGTCTTGAAACCTGACAGAAGATCCAAAGAGATTCTGGTCGGATGTGAAGTATTCTAGCGGCAAGGCACAATCAATGACTCCTCGGCGCGATAGCAATGGAGATACTATCGAAGACAGTGCTGCCAAAGCAGAGTTACTAAACACTGCCTTCCGAAATGCCTTCACAAAAGAAGACGAAGTAAATATTCCAGAATTCGAGTCGAGAACAGCTGCCAACATGAGTAACGTAGAAGTAAATATCCTCGGAGTAGTGAAGCAACTTAAATCACTTAATAAAAGCAAGTCCTCCTGTCCAGACTGTATACTAATTTGGTTCCTTTTGGAGTATGCTGATGCATTAGCTCCATACTTAACAATGATATACAACCGTTCGCTCGACGAAAGATCCGTACCCAATGGCTGGAAAGTTGCACAGGTCACACCAATATTCAAGAAAGGTAGCAGGAGTAATCCATTAAATTACAGGCCCATTTCGTTAACGTCCATATGCAGCAGGATTTTAGATCATATATTGTGTTCGAACATTATGAATTACCTCGAAGAAAACGGTCTATTGACACACAGTCAACATGGGTTTAGAAAACATCGTTCCTGTGAAACACAACTGGCTCTTTATTCACAAGAAGTGCTGAGTGCTATTGAGAAGGCATTTCAGATCGATTTCGTATTTCTGGATTTCCGGATGGCTTTTGACACTGTACCACACAAACGGCTTGTAGTGAAATTGCGTGCTTATGGAATATCGTCTCAGCTATGTGACAGGATTTGTGATTTCCTGTCAGAGAGATCACAGTTCGTACTAATTGACGGAAAGTCATCGAGTAAAACAGAAGTGATTTCTGGCGTTCCCCAAGGTAGTGTAATAGACCTTTTGCTGTCCCTTATCTAAATAAAAGATTTTGGAGACAATCTGAGCAGCCGTCTTCGGTTGTTTGCAGATGACGCTGTCGTTTATCGACTAATAAAGTCATCATAAGATCAAAACAAACTGCAAAACGATTTAGAAAAGATATTTGAATGGTGCGAAAAGTGGCAGTTGACCCTAAATAACGAAAAGTGAGAGGTCACCCACATGAGCGCTAAAAGGAACTTGTTAAACTTCGGATACACGATAAATCAGTCTAATCTAAAAGCGCCGGCCGAAGTGGCCGTGCGGTTCAAGGCGCTGCGGTCTGGAACCGCAAGACCGCTACGGTCGCAGGTTCGAATCCTGCCTCGGGCATGGATGTTTGTGATGTCCTTAGGTTAGTTAGGTTTAACTAGTTCTATGTTCTATGGGACTAATAACCTCAGCAGTTGAGTCCCATAGTGCTCAGAGCCATTTTTTTAATCTAAAAGCCGTAAATTTGACAAAATACCTAGGTATTGCAATTACGAACGACTTGAATGGGGAGGAACACATAGCAAATGTTGTGGGGAAGGCTAACCAAAGACTGCGTTTTATTGGGAGGACACTTAGAAAATGTAACAGACCTACTAAGGAGACGGCATACACAACGCTTGTCCGTCCTCTTTTAGAATTACTGCTGCGCGGTGTGGTATCCTTACCAGATAGGACTGACACAGTATATCGAAAAAGTTCAAAGAAGGGCAGCACGTTTCGTATTATTGCTAAATATGGGGGAGAGCGTCACAGAAATGATACAGGATTTGGGCTGGACATCACTGAAAGTAAGACGTTTTTCGTTGCGACGGAATCTTCTCACGAAATTCCAATCACCAACTTTCTCCTCCGAATGCGAAAATATTTTGTTGACGCCGGCCTACATAGGGAGGAACGATCACCACAACAAAATCAGGGAAATCAGAGCTCGTACGGATATAGGTGTTCATTCTTTCCGCACGCTATACGAGATTGGAATAGTAGAGAATTGCGAAGGTGGTTCGATGAACCCTCTGCCAGGCACCTGAATGTGATTTGCAGAGTATCCATGTAGATGTACTTTACGAATAGCTTTCGTATCAAATAAAATTAGTGGTAATAGTAGCTTTGAGTACAAATTAATAATAGAGCTGTGATCGATCACGCGGTCAGCCTCCATCACGTACTTAAAATGGTCACGTTACAAAGGTTTTAACGAGCTGTTTCGTCTAAACCAAGCATGGGCAACCTCTGGTGACCCGCAGGCCGCTGTCACATACTTCCTTAAGGTTGCAGGCCGCCACGCCACGCCACGTCACAGCGGCGCTATTGGCGCATGATGTCAGAACAATAGCGTCCATGACCTTAACGTTTACGGCGTAACGCATCGATATGAATGGCGATCGCCCCTTTCTATACACGCCACGCCAAGCCCTACAAATTACTCTTGAAAACACTCATTCTCGAGAGTACATTCATTTTATGCTCTTCCCATCATCAGGTGTTTACATTTGTTTACGCTTCATGAACATTGTTTCTGTACTTACTACATTTTACAATAACTGTCTTAAAAACTTCCGTTGAAAAATTCTGCAGCACTTTGCGCTCTCTCTCTCTCTCTCTCTCTCTCTCTTTCTCTTTCTCTTTCTCTCCGCAGATCGGGGGCCACCGGTTGCCCACCAGTGGTCTAAACGGTGAACGTTGGTTGCAGGAATCGTCAAAAACTTCAACAATGCACCAAGCGAAAGAGGGAGTTTTTCCATCAGAGCCACCTGGCGAATATCGTCATGCGGATGTGGCTCATTTTAACCTTCTACGTTGTCCCGTGTACCGTCGACACGGAAATGAAAAAAGGCTTGGCACCCCGTCGACTTAATTGAGGCTGAGCTCAAGGACGGTACTGGGGAAAAGTGGGGAAGGAAATCGAACGTGTCATTTCCAATATAACCACCCGGCGTATCTCTTAATGCCTTAAGCGATATAGGAAAACCACAGAAACCCTACATCAGATTGGCCGGCGGGGAATTCGAACAGGCAGATCTTGAATGCGAGTTCATTGTCTCAACCCAGCTCGACCTGCGTCGAGACAGACGAGGGACTGTCCCGTGGCTGCTGCTTCAGACTTCTGCGCGCTGCTGCCTGTTCCGGAAAATGGAAATTTGTCGTAAGGTATTATGCGACGAAACTGTTGAGGTCATCGGTCCTTAGGCTTACGCACTACTTCATCTAACTTAAATTAAGGACAACACACACACACACGCCCCAGGGAGGATTCTAACCTCCTACGGGGGGAGCCGCGCGGACCGTGACAAGGCGCCCTAGACCGCGCGGCTATCCCGCGTGGCTGCCTGTTCCGGTCTAGGCGGTTTCCAACGGTTGTTACTGTAGAGGAAAACTTTCATATTGATTATTAACTAAACCGTTTGGGGAAAAAAAATCAGTCATCTTCTTTCTCAACTTGCTGGTATTTTCTGCAGGTGACGTTTTCGTATACATCGAGAAGTCGCTCTGTGGTGAAGGTACTCAAGACTCTAGGGAGTACCGCACCGCAATCGATAAGCCGCGCTCGAAACACTTAATGGGTTGCCAGTACGAACTACACCGATGACCGCCAGGGGCCGCAGCTGCCAAGCCATGGGCACAACCCGTGTGGATAGCGATTGATCGATGCCTCACTAAATACCGGAGCACTCACTACGGCGGAAAGTTCTCTTCAGTGCGCCGAATCGTGTACAGTTTCCAGTTACGTCGAGTCTACAAGCAGCAGTGTTCGTTCGTTGTCTCCGAGACATCGTAGGCCAGCTGTTGGCTCTACGTCTGCATCACTCAGGGGCACAGTGACTGGACTTCAATGTTTTAGAGGGCTTGCAATAATTTTAAACGTCTAATTTTTCTAGACATTGCACAAGAAGCAGGATCATTTGAGTATTTATTTATATTTAATTATCATTTTATTAGTAATTTTTGGGAATGTTCCTGATTCAAGATAACCTGCAATGCCCATAACACCCTGTGTACAGTCTAATCCATGTCTTAATCTGCTATCCATTCCCTCTCTGATCCGTTCTGATTATTTGATTCCTTCGTGATTCATTTATACTTTTGCGAATGAAGTTTAAAGCTAAATGACGTGTCAGTGTCTTTGAGACATTAGAGTTCTTGGTATACTGGGTCGGCAAAATGAAACTGGACCGGAAAATACTTCAGAGACTGACACAGAATTGAGCCCTATTAATGAGCAGGAGAAATGCCTTTTACAGAAAATGCTGGAAACCATTATATAGATGCACCAATCGCTTCCTGTCATAAGTTGCGCATCTGCTGCATGTTCTGTTCTGAGCACTTCTTAGGTTTGTGTGAACGGGAGGAGCACACGTGCTTAGTGGCCAGTTGAATGCAACAAAAATAGTGCTGACGAAAAAACAGAGCGTGTTTTTTCTGGAGTGTCATATGAAGCACGGTTCGTGGAAAGTGTGCAGTACTGTGTGATTTTAAGACTAGAAATGTTTTGGCAAAACCTCCAGCAAAGTCTGCAATGCAAAACGTAGTTGCTGAATGGCGCAAAATGGGCTTTTTAGCGAATAAGAAACGTTATGTTCATTAACTAGCTGTTACTTATGGTTGCAGTTAGGCGGTATCAGTAGTTTCCATGTCAAGAGCGGTGGTGAGTAAGCAAGCTACCGTATGCGTGATAGTGTCAGTTATTCTCACGTGTGTGCCTGTTCATGCAAGCAACCCTACCAAGTTGTCCCACCGAATGACGTGTCGGCATGTGTAGGTATCAGTAGTTTCCATATGATGAGCGATGGTGAGTAAATAAGCTACTGCATGCGCGATAATATCAGCTTCCCTCCGTGTCTGCCTGTTCAGGCAAGTATATCTCGTGCTGTGCACCCCGCTCTTTCTCCTGCCAAGCTGTTCCATAGAGTGATGCGTCGGCGTGCGCAGCATCGCTGCTGAGCAGTGCGCACAGAGGGGGCACGGGCAGGAGCGTACTTCCATGCATTGTGCTACTGACGTAGCTGTATAGTATACGACGTGTACATTGTGCAACAAATATAAGGGGTTTCAGAAGTGATGGTAAATATTCTCGGATATGACAGGAAAAATCATTCGAAACAGTCAAGTAAATATGGCCTCTAAAACGCATACCTTAAGAGCTAATGAGCACTTGGTGATCTTTGCTACTTTGAAAAAACTCTTCTAACGAACAAGTTCCCATGGGCATTTTAGAGGACATGTTTACTGGACTTTTTTCCCCTGTTTTGGTCTATACTACCATTTCCCAAAATATGGAAAGCAGAGAGATTTGTTTCACAGTATCGAAGATCAAGGATTGCTCATAGCTCTTAAGATATGCGTTTTAGAGCCCATATTTGCTTGACGTTTTTGTTTTGAATGATCATTCCTATCATATCCCTGAATATTGACCACCGCATCTGAAACACCCTTTAGTGACGAAGCAGGGATTAAACAAATAGAAGATTGTATAAGCATTGTATTCATTACTTTGAATCCTACCACGAACACATATCAACCAATAAAAGTATTTTAATAATTACCACAGTGTATCAACAGTCACGACACTCCGTCCCTTCTTTGTTACCAACTGCGATTGCCAGGAAGCTATACTTTTCTGAAAGCTAAAGCGAATCGTATTTGTTTATACTGGTCTGTAGAATGGTTTTTACAAACGGGAGCGTATGTTGCACAGTAAATTGCAGCAACAAGAAGAAGATGCCACATTTGTCGGTCTAAGGCGCTGCAGTCATGGACTGTGCGGCTGGTTCCGGCGGAGGTTCGAGTCCTCCCTCGGGTGTGTGTGTGTGTGTGTGTGTGTGTGTGTGTGTGTGTGTGTGTGTGTGTGTGTGTTTTTGTCCTTAGGATAATTTAGGTTAAGTAGTGTGTAAGCTTAGGGACTGATGACCTTAGCAGTTAAGTCGCATAAAAATTCACACACATTTGAAGTCCGGGGAGTATGGTAGATGGTACAGTACTTCCCAGTCCCATCAACCGAACAGAGCAGCCACAGCTTGCGCTGTATGCGCCCGCGCATTCTCGTGCAAAAAGATGGGTGGGTTGTGCAGAAAGTGCCGCCGCTTCTTTCGCAAAGTTGTTCGCAGGTGATGCTACAAAAACGAACAAAAAGTGGTTCAAATGGCTCTGAGCACTATGGGACTTAACATCTGAGGTCATCAGTCCCCTAGAACTTAAAACTACTTAAACCTAACTAACCTAAGGACATCACATACTGCCTTGCCTGAGGCAGGATTCGAACCTGCGACCGTAGCGGTCGCGCGGTTCCAGACTATAGCACCTAGAACCGCACGGCCACACCGGCCGGCAAAAAAAACGAACAGTAGTACTGTGCATTGACGGTCTGCCGTGGAGGAACGTAATGCGTTAGAATAACTTCATCACCGCCGTACACGAGAATCACCATAACTTTCACCATACTGGCTGGGGCTCTGACGCACTTTAGACTTTCGCGGCGCCCCATAATGACGCCATTCGTTGGATTGGCGTTTCAGTTTTGGCTTGTACGATGTGGCTCATGTCTCATACAGTTTTAACGATACGGAGCAAGAAAGCTTCTCCTTCGCGCTAATGGCGCTCCAAGTGCGTCTGAGCAGCGTCGTAACGCATCCATTTCTGCATTTCCGTAAAGTCATGCAGAACCCATCGTGATGCAATTTTTCTCATGCGCCGGCTTTCCTTCAGGATGCGAAGCACAGTTGTACGCACTAATCCGGTTTCGTGGCGAGCTCACGAATCGTATGGCGTCGATCACTGTCCACTAACGCGGCAACACTATGCACTACTTCTTCAGAGACGCTATGACGACCTGCCCGATGCATGTCTGCTACAGTTTGCCGACCTTCGTTGAAGGCTTTTACCCAATTTGCAACTGTTCTGTACGGCAATGCCGATTCCTCACACGCCTCTTGAAGACCTTGATGACACTGTCGTGCTGTACGACCTCTGGCACATTCAATCTTGATCCAACTCCGTTGTCCCTGTTTCGAAAACGTAGTGACACCGTTACGTTAGACCGCTCGCTCCCCAGTGACTGTGTCTCCCCCGATTGTGCGCACGCCAGTGACGTGGGACGGGCGAGTCTATTTGCTCGGAGGTAAGATAGGTATCTCAACAACGTATGCTATCAGCGACAATAGTAGATTCCATTGTATACAACTTGACCCTGCTTGAGGCGGCCATCCAGCAGGCCTTCCTACGTAACCAGCATTGTCTAGGTGTATTCTTTGACATTAATAAGGCGTATGACACTACTTGGCGCCGCCTTATCCTCAATCAACTCCATCAGTGGGGCTTTCGTGGCCATCTCCCCATCTTCATTCGGTCCTTTCTTTCCCGCCGCCTCTTTCGATATCGGGTTGGTAATGTGCTATCTGATTTGTACGTGCAGGAGAATGGTGTTCCTCAGGGAAGCGTTTTAAGTGTCACCCTCTTTGCCGTCGCCATTAACAGTATCACGTCCACTATCCGGACTCCTGTCCAGTGCTCCTTGTTTGTGGACGATTTTGCTGTTTTCTGTTCTTCCTCCAGTCTTGCCACTGCTAGTCGGCAGCTGCAGCTTACGATAAAGCGATTAGAGGCATGGACTGCGAAGACGGGTTTTACCTTTTCTGCAGACAAATGTGTGTGTGTTCATTTTAATCGTTCTCGACGTGCTTTTACCTCCCCTGAATTGCGTCTGAGGGACACCATTCTTCCTTTTAGAGACACTGTGAGGTTCCTGGGCGTCACTTTTGATTCAAAGTTGTCGTGGTTGCCGCACCTTAAAGACCTCAAGGTGCGGGCCCTGAAGGCGCTGAATATTTTGAAGTGTCTGAGCCATCGGTCCTGGGGAGCAGATCGGGCACGTCTGCTGCAGTTTTATAGGGCTTTCGTCCGGTCACGTCTTGACTATGGATGCACTGTGTATGGGTCAGCGAGGCCTTGGTATCTGAAGATTCTTGACGCAGTACACCATGAGGGTATCAGGCTGGCTACTGGTGCCTTCCGTACCAGTCCCATCCCCAGCCTGTGTGCTGAGGCAGGGGAACCGCCGCTCGCCATCCGGCGGAAACTCCTCATGATGCGACGGGTGTGTAAATTCCTTGCCTGTTCTACCTCCCCTGCATACCCTACTGTTGCCCGACCGCCTATGGAACGTCTCTTTTCCAGTCTTCCAAGGGCAACGAGACCATTTGGGATTCGTGCCAAGCATTTGCTTGAGTCCCTTGGTGTGGAGCGTGTGGCACCCCAACTCCAGGGTTTTACCCGCCTGCCTCCCTGGTTGCTCCAGAGGCCCAGCGTCCTTTTAGACTTGTCAGAGTACCGGAGGAGCTGCACTCCTGCGTTTGTTTTTACCTCCTTATTTTACGATATTTTAAACCAGCATGCCGAGCGTGTACCAGTATTTACGGATGGCTCTAAACAGGGGGACTCTGTTGGTTGTGTTGTTGTTTTCCCTGATCGAGTCGTCAAGTTACGGCTTCCTGCAGCGTTTATCATCTTTGATGCCGAATTGTTTGCGATCTTGCGGGCATTGGAGCAGATGAGATGTGTTCCCAGTCTTAAGTTTCTCATCTGTTCTGACTCCCTG
The DNA here is from genome assembly GCF_023864345.2 of Schistocerca serialis cubense. Lineage (NCBI taxonomy): Eukaryota > Metazoa > Arthropoda > Insecta > Orthoptera > Acrididae > Schistocerca > Schistocerca serialis. The sequence continues at coordinate 604,826,842 of NC_064643.1, forward strand.
AGTGCCCTTCAGACCATGCAACACTTGTACCCAGCGGATACGGTCGTCCAGAACATCCACGATGCCCTACTCCACCTGCAACGCCAGGGGAAGGAGGTTTGTTTCTGCTGGGTGCCGGGGCACGTGGGTATTAGGGGAAACGAACTGGCGGATGTGGCTGTCAAAGATGCATGTTCCCTCCCTCACGTTGTTGAATGTGCCGTCCCCCTCCATGCTGTTACCTCCCTTTTGCGTTTTCGTGTTATGCGTCAATGGGAAGAGGAGTGGCTGGCAGTCGGTGAAAATAAGCTGCGTCTGGTCAAGGCCACCACGCGGCCATGGCGTACGTCCTACCAGTTATGCAGGCGGGATGAGGTTCTCCTCACTCGCCTCCGCATCGGGCACAGTCCCTTAACGCACGGTTTTTTACTCCGGCGGGAGGACCGCCCAATCTGCAGTGCTTGTGGCGTCCAGATTACTGTCCGCAACATTTTACTTGACTGTCCTTTATTCTCTGACCAGAGGGCGGTGGTTTCCTTGCCACCGGATTTGCCCTCTATTTTGCAAGACAACACAGCGACTGTGGTTAAGGTCTTACGGTTTTGTGTCCTGTCCAATTTGTTGCCTCGGATTTTAGGGAGAGGATTTTAATGTGCTGCTGGGTGACTGGTTCACCCAGGCTTTAGGTAAGAGGTCCGCCAGTCACGATTACCTACTTGTTTCACTTCGATTTCTGTTCTCTTTTCCTTGTGTTTCCTTTCCTTTTTTAGTGCGTTTCTTCTCCTCTTGTTTTGCCTCTGTATGTGAGGATTTGTAACTGCGTCAGGTCTGTGTCTTTTAGCCGATCTCCTTGTTTGCTGTCCGTCTTCGTCCCTTCACTGCATGTGTTCCTGTTTCTATGCGTTTGGGCGCTGATGACCACGCTGTTTAGCGCCCGAAAACCTCAAACCACACACACACACACACACACACACACACACACACACACACACACACACACACACACACACACACGTCTCCACAGCAGTGTTTGTCACTATTTAAGTTCCGACCTACGTACATGTATTTGATCGTCATCCACGTCTCTTGATGATTAATAACTATTTCGCTAATTAACCAGAAAAGTAATTAAAGGCAAACTTCTATTGTACGGCTTTCTTCTCGTCGCTTGGGGCTCTAGTGTCGCACCAGCTGTCAGATGGTAACAATTTTCACAGCAGCGAGTGTCGCGACTGCCTACTTTAGACTGAGCGAATTTGATAAATATCAAAAATTCAAAGAGTAAATAGCTTTTTCAAAGAGTGAGAAAATCCACGACTACACACTTTCTAAAGTATCCTGTATTCTTCTTCAGGCTATCTCCATACCAAATTTTCTAGAAATCACTTCGGTGGGTTAGTCGTGAAAACGTAACAGAGCTAATTTCGTATTTATAATATTAGTATGGATTCAGCTTTCAATTATGGCATCAGTTTCTTTCCGTGGACCGATTTTGATGACATAAAGCCTAAAGTCTATACGGTGGCCCTGCTGTGCTCAGGCTATCTTCGCGAAAACCCCATTGAAATTCGACCAGTAGTTATGGAGAAACGTGTTCAGACACGACAGTGTTACAGATGCATTACTAGTAAAGACAAGTAAGTCCCGCGTCAGTCCTATTATAAGTATACCGCCTGACCAAAAGAAAAAACAAAAAAAGAAGACCTTCAAAGACACGGTCGTTCGTGAATATAACCTCGTACACGTATGCATTATCAGTTGGTTTGTAAATTATTACAATCGCAATTCTCTATGGCAGGCAGAGCGACCATTAGAAGGTATTAATGTTGTTCGTGATTAGTGCTATTGCCAGCCCTGATACGGTATATAAGTAACATGAACAGAGTACAGTGTTGAGTGGTCACTGTGGAGGATAGGGAATTGCTATGTATACGTGTGACACAGCGTTGTCAGCACCTGACAGAGTTTGAAAGCGGCCTCACTTTGACGTTCCATTTGGAGGGCTAGACGAATCGTGTTGTATCCAAATTTGTGGGGCATTCATCTCTGACAGTTGTCCGATATTGTGCTACAAGGGGGCGTGAGGGCAGGCGTAGTTGTCGCAGAGTTCCTGCTCGACCAGATGTGAGCACCACCAAGGGTGGATCGCCGTATCGTGCATCAAGCACACCGTAACCTCTTCACATCAGCACCAGACACCGACGAATAAGTAATAGGCTCCTACAACGTTCTGTGCCATCCCGCACCACCGGTCGGAGACTGGCAGCGGTTGGACTACGGAATTACTGTTCCTTCTGTAGCCTACCGTTAACAACACAATAAAAATGGCTGCGTTTGGCGTGACACCGTGACAGGGAAGCATGGACTGCTGAACGGCGCCGCGTTCTGTTCGACGATGAATCGTACTTCTGCACTACCGCAGATGATCATCGACGGCGAATATGGCGGTGACCTGGGGGAGGTCCCAATCTTCGAATGTTTTGGAGAGGTACACCGGTGTTACTCCTGGCGTGACGGTGCGGGGAGCCGTCGGTTATCACTTGGGTCACGACTGGAAACTCTGACGGCACGTTGGACCTCCTGTATCATCATGTGTTCGCTCTGACGTGACACTACCGTGGTGTCATTTTTCAACACAACAACGCTCGTCCACACGTGGCATTTGGGTCTATGAACTGTTTGCATGACGTTGAACTACTATCGTGGCCAATAACTTCCCCATGTTTGTCCCCGACAGAACATGTATGGGACCGAATCAGACGTCAACTTCGACCCAGTGCCATTATCGAGGATCAGTTACAGCAGTTGTGCAGTAGACTGCGTCACGAATAACTTAGATGTAGATATCCTCGGAGTAGTGAAGCAACTTAAATCACTTAATAAAAGCAAGTCTTCGGATCCACACTGTATACCAGTTGGGCATACTTTGAGTATGCTGATGCAATAGCTTCACACTTAAACAATCATACACAACCGCTCGCTCGACGAAAGATCCGTACCCAAAGACTGCGAAGTTGCACAGGTCACACCAACATTCAAGAAAGGCAGCAGGAGTAATCCACAAAATTACAGGCCCATATCATTAACGTCAATATGCAGCGGGATTTTAGAACATATATTGTGACCAACCATTATGAATTACTTCGTAGAGAACGGCGTTCTGACACACAGTCAACACTGATTTAGAAACCTTCGTTCTTGTGAAACACAACTAGCTCTTTGCACTCACGATTTGTTGAGTGCTGTTAACAAGGTATTTCAAATTGATTCCGCATTTCTAGATTTCCGGAAACTTGTAATGAAGTTGCGTGACTATGGAATATCGTCTCTGTTATGCGAGTGGATTCGCGATTTCGTGTCACAGAGATCACAGTTCACAGTAATTGACGGAAAGTCATCGAGTAAATCAAAATTTATTTCTGGCGTTCCCCCGGTAGTGTTACAGGTCCTCTACTATTCCTTTTCTATATAAACCATTTAGGACACAACCTGAGCAGCCGTCCTAGGTTGTTAGCAGATGATGCTGTCTTCTATCGTCTAGTAAAGTCATCAGAAGACATAAACGAATTGCAAAACGATATAGAAAAGATATCTGTAAGGTACGAAAATTGGCAGTTGACCCTAAATAATGGAAAAGGTCAAGTCGTCCACATGAGTGCTAAAAGGAATCCGTATGCTTCAGTTACATGATAAATCAATCAAATCTAAAGGCCGTAAATTCAACTAGATACCCAGGAATTACAATTACAAACAACTTAAATTGGAGAGAACACATAGCAAATGTTGTGGGGAAGGCGACCCAAAGACTGTGTTATATTGGGAGAACGGAAGATGCAACAGATCTGGTAGAGAGATTGCTCACACTACGCTTGTCCGTCCTCTTTCTGGAGTACTGCTGCGCAGTCTGGGACCCTCACGAGATAGGATTAACGTAGTACATCGAGAAAGTTCAAAGAAGAGCAGCGCGTTTTGTACTATCGCGAAATAGGGTTAGAATGTTCAAATGTGTGTGGATTCCTAAGGGACCAAACTCCTGAGGTCATCGATTCCTAGACTTACACACTACTTAAACTAACTTATGCTAAGAACAACACACACATCCATGCCGGAGGGAGAACTCGAACCTCCGGCGGGAGGGGCCGCTCAATCTGACATGGCGCCTCAAACCGCGCTGCCACTCCGCGCAGCAATAGGGGAGAAAGTGCTAGTGACATGATATGGGATTTGGGGTGGATATAATTAAAACAAATGCGTTTCTCGTTGCGGGGGAATCTTCTCCCAAAATTTCAGTCACCAACATTTTCCTCCGAATGCGAAAATATTTTGTTGGCGCCGACCTGCATAGGAAGAAACAATGATGATAATAAAATAAGGGGAATCAGAGCCGGCACGAAAAGATATAGGTGTTCGTTTTTTCCGTGCGCGTCCAAGAGTGGAATAATAGAGAAATATTGTGAAGGTGGTTCGATTAACCCTTTGCCAGGCAGTGGGATTCGAAGAGTATCCATTTAGACACAGGAGAGGTTCTGTATGGCATCAATGCCTGCATTCAGGGGAAAGGGGATGCAACGTCAAACTGATAAAATTTTTTGTAAATATGTATCGGCTTTTCAGGCGAAAGGGGATGCAACGTTAAACTGATACAATTCTTTCTGCATATGTATCGGCTTTTTAATCGCTGAAGTAACACCACACAGCCTCTGAAGCCGTGAAGCTTCATCTCGTTCCTCTTCCCCATTTGGGCGATTCACTTTTTATGTCAGCCAGTGTATTGGGCAGTCAAATTTTATTTTGCACTCCCTTTAGGACACAAGTGACGTTACACAATGAATAATACACTCACTTGCGACAGAATGACTGTGGTTCAGACTCCAGACCGAGCATCCACATTTAGGTTCCATGTCGCAGCTCTCAGTCGTTCAGGACGTACGCCAGGATGGCTTCCTCGAAAATGGTGCTACCCGTTTCCTTCTGACTTTGTCCTCGAAAGGACTTTAAACCCGCATCTTCTTTTCATTAAAAAGATGTCCCGTCCAGATGTCTGCCTAATGAAGACTGTTCACAGTAGCGCAGCCGCAAACTGATTACCAAGTCAAGAACTTGTTGCGTTGTATTTCGAAGTACTTCATGAATTCCAGGAATGAAATAAAACTGCAGGTCGCGTTATCTTTCATTGCGTTTTACGGTCGTACAGTTGTAAGAGTAACATGACACTGCTTCCGTATGGAGCCATTGACCAGGTGCAGACGACGAAGCCCCGTAACAGACAAATGGGTTGTCTGAAGCTACGAACCGCTTCGCGCACAGCCTCATCTCCTTTTACGGCTGCTTAGGCGGCGTCTGGACCGCGTACAGGAGGCATCCGCGTGCCGCAGGTGAAAGCGCGGCGTCCGTTCCACAGAGAACCTCGCCATATTGTACGGCAGGCAGCTGCCCGTTACGTCACTGCGCCCGCTGCCCGCACTGCCGACTTAGTGAAGACTCGTTCTGTTACGCGCTGTCCCTGTAAAGCCGCCAAAGTAATCGGAGCACAGTATAGACAATAAGTTCTACTGAGCCGAACTACTACAGAATTTGAAACACGAACAGCTGCTAGCATGAGTTTCTTAGAAGTAGATACCTTAGGGGTTGCGAAGCAACTCAAATCGCTTGATACGGGCAAGTCTTCAGGTCCAGATTGTATAACGATTAGGTTCCTTTCATATTACGCTGATACAATAGCTCCCTACTTAGCAATCATATACAACCGCTCGCTCACCGATAGATCTGTACCTACAGATTGGAAAATTGCGCTGGTCGCACCAGTGTTTAAGAAGGGTAGTAGGAGTAATGTATCGAACTACAGACCATTATCATTGACGTCAGTTTGCAGTAGGGTTTTGGAGCATATATTGTATTCAAACATTATGAATCACCTCGAAGGGAACGATCTATTGATACGTAATCAGCATGGTTTCAGAAAACATCGTTCTTGTGCAACGCAGCTAGCTCTTTATTCGCACTAAGTAATGGCCGCTATCGACAGGGGATCTCGAGTTGATCCCGTATTTCTAGATTTCCGGAAGGCTTTTGACACAGTTCCTCACAAGCGACTTCTAATCAAGCTGCGGGCCTATGGGGTATCGCCTCAGTTGTGCGACTAGATTCGTGATTTCCTGTCAGGAAGGTCGCAGTTCGCAGTAATAGACGGCAAATCATCGAGTAAAACTGAAGTGATATCTGGTGTTCCCCAGGGAAGCGTCCTGGGACCTCTGCTGTTCCTGATCTACATAAATGACCTGGGTGACAATCTGAGCAATTCTCTTAGGTTGTTCGCAGATGATGCTGTAATTTTCGGTCTAGTAAGGTCATCCGAAGACCAGTATCAGTTGCAAAGCTATTTAGAAAAGATTGCTGTATGGTGTGGCAGGTGGCAATTGACGCTAAATAACGAAAAGTGTGAGGTGATCCACATGAGTTCCAAAAGAAATACGTTGGAATTACTCGATAAATAGTAAAATTCTCAAGGCTGTCAATTCAACTAAGTACCTGGGTGTTAAAATTACGAACAACTTCAGTTGGAAAGACCCTATAGATAATATTGTGGGGAAGGCAGGCCAAAGGTTGCGTTTCATTGGCAGGACACTTACAAGATGCAACAAGTCCACTAAAGAGACAGCTTACACTACACTCGTTCGTTCTCTCTTAGAATATTGCTCCGCGGTGTGGGATCCTTACCAGGTGGGATTGACCGGAGGACATCGAAAGGGTGCAAAAAAGGGCAGCTCGTTTTGTATTGTCACGTAATAGGGGAGAGAGTGTGGCAGATATGATACGCGAGTTGGGATGGAAGCCATTAAAGCGAAGACGTTTTTCGTCGCGGCGAGATCTATTTACGAAATTTCAGTCACCAACTTTCTCTTCCGAATGCGAAAATATTTTGTTGAGTCCAACCTACATAGGTAGGAATGATCATCAAAATAAAATAAGAGAAATCAGAGCTCGAACAGAAAGGTTTAGGTGTTCGTTTTTCACGCGCGCTGTTCGGGAGTGGAATGGTGGAGAGATACTATGATTGTGGTTCGATGAACCCTCTGCCAAGCACATAAATGTGAATTCCAGAGTAATCATGTAGATGTAGATGTAGAATGAACGATACAACAGGACGCATAGTATGAAGACCCAGCTGCACGGAGAAAAACAGCGTCAACACTTTTTTAACGAACCAGATGTACTAAGAGATCTTGTGAATAGTATGCTGTTATTCACTTGTCTGTCTCACTCCACTCTCTTCGGATAGCACTGTTTTACTGTTACTTCTGGAGGGGAGACAAGGACCCACCATTGAATGATCAAGAGAGCTCCAATTTTTTTTCGGTAGGAATAACTTCCATGGCTATATCGGGATACTCCCTTCTTCGTTTACGGAATTCCTGCAACCGATGATGGATGACTAGTAGCGCATGTGATGGGTGCCGTCGTTCGTACGGGATCCTCGTTATTGTGCGATTTGTTATAAGTACGGGATGTCATCAGCAGCTCTCAGACAGGCGGAGAGAGGTGTTTAGATCCACACAGAGATACAACCGTTCCCCCCTCCACTCAGTTTCTCTCAAATAAGTGCAGAACAACTCGTCGTCAGTGTTCGACCGAGTGAGATGATACTGTGGTTAAATAAATGGATTGCTGTGGGTCTGAAGTCTCTGTCAGGCCATCCTGATCAACCTTTTTCTTAAATCTATGACAGGGGATAAGTTCTGGATACCGGGTCACAGCTATTATCGTTTCTGTATCCACCTATGTCCGAGTCCTTCAACCCCATGTAAATTAGATCCCAATTGCCTTCATTAAACTTTCGACAGCGTATGTCGCTGAAGTCCATGACGCAGGGCTGACGTGATCAACAACCGAAATGTCACACGCATCTTCACAAACATTCATGGCTGGCTGAAATCGTCTGTAATTTTTGCTTTTAGTGTTCTGTTAAACTACTACTTTGTATAATAACTGCTCGCCAAAACTAAAGATTGGAGGAGTTTGTTTTACTTTTGGTGGAAACATTTTTCTAAATTTTTGGATTGCATGTTGGCAAGATACATATTTCCTGCATGCACTTACAATTAGTTCTTCCCACTTTAAAAGCTCATCCAAAAGTATGCTGAGATATTTCTCGGTTTTTTGTATCTGGCTTTTGGTTCGAATGCAGGTTGGTTTCTTATACGAACCGTGTCTGCTTTCTTCCGCATCCATGTCCATGTCCGTGTCACCTGTAAAAGAACCTCGACGTAGATGAAACATTGGACAGTAAGTTTTTCGCTACATTTTTACCAGCATGCCTTTACAGTTGGCTTTACCCATTTTAAATGCTCATCCAAAAATAATCAGAGATCTTTTACAATTTTTTGAATTAGGTTTTTGCTTCGAATTCGAGTTGGTTCCCTACATCGACCGTGTGTGCGCTGTTCTGCATCCGTAGCTAATCGTGCAAGTGTGAACTCTAATAAACATGATGTAGACGAGACATCGAACAATAACTTTTTTCCATTAGTTTTGATGGCTAAAATACATTAACTGTAAATTCTTAGTACTCAATTTGCTTCATATTGAAAGTGCATAAATGAGAGCGCCAATATATACGTCTTATCACTATAATTTCCAACTCTACAACATGTGCCTAACTATTGTCTTCTTGTTGTCATCATCATCATCATCATCATTATAGTCATCATCTTCTCCTTCATCATCACATCATCGCCGTCGTTGCCGTCGTCGTCGTCACCACCACCACCACCACCACCACCACCACCACCACCACCACCACCACCGGAAATTCCGAATTGGCCTAATACACTTTTTTCTGACGACTAGAATAAATCGGGAAAAGAATTTCTCATCACTACGCATATCGAATCTTTTTTGAAAAAGCAGACCAAAGGCCTATGGAACTGCTGAAACCGCGTACTTCGCAGATATAACTGTTCACAGAATCATCACGGCTTTTCTCTTGATGGGTTACTAAAGACACTGACATGTGTTAAACCAGAGAAAGAAGTGCAGTATATCTTTATCGTGAAGAAAGAACCCTTCTTTGCGGACGGAACGTTGATTTATGATTTAAACTTAATAATGTGGAAACAATTCGGTCTACCGTCGTTAGGTAAGTTACGAGTTTGTGTTGTGAGAATGATGGTGGCAGTGTTCTGAAAGTATCAGCACCTTTGCCTCGTTACCTTAATGGTAAGGCTGATTGGAACGGTGTGCAAGGACATCGTAAGCCATCACCTGTTACATCCATATATGGTCCTGTCAGATTATTATCGTAATTTAGAATCAGCGAAAATACTTTGTGTGTTACCGTTACGCCTTGTCCACTCTTAAACAGAAAATGGACCTTGAAATAAAAGATTAAAGTGGTGATGTGGTGAGGTTAACACTTTTGTTGTGCCACATCAATTTTACTTGGCATAAATGAGTAAAATAAAGACGCCGCCACAATTGATCTAAGTGCCCATGGAAGCAACTCAGACCAGGGCCGGCCAGGTGAAGTTACTCGTGCGTCGGAGTGACCAGCTGAAAAAACAGGTACTGTCTCCACAGTGTTGGCCGGTTACCACTCGCTCCGACACAGCAGAGGAACCATAGTCATAACATCATCGGCGCAGCAGGAAGGCAGAGCCACTCCGGTGTTGATAATCTGATTGCTTCACATCCAAGCTAGGGCCCAGCTGTGGCTTATATGATGGGAACTGGTACCTCGGCAGTTCATTTCTGGACAGAAGAGTGCAGTCTGACAACCAGTACCTCCGAGGGGATCTACGCCGGTTACAGGTCTTCATGGATAAAGCAGCGGTGATCCCTGAATTCTACCACTGCTGTCTGTGGCCCTCCTGTTCGCGCTCTGTCGGATGCTGCTGACTTAGCGCCCTGTGCTGTTGTTTTCCCTGATCGAGTCGTCAAGTTACGGCTTCCTGCGGCGTTTACCGTCTTTGATGCCGGATTGTTTGCGATCTTACGGGCATTGGAGCAGATGAGATGTGTTTCCAGACTTAAGTTTCTCATCTGTTCTGACTCCCTGAGTGCCCTTCAGACCATGCAACACTGCTACCCAGCGGATACGGTCGTCCAGAACATCCATGATGCCCTACTCCACCTGCAACGGCAGGGGAAGGAGGTTTCTTTCTGCTGGGTGCCAGGGCACGTGGGTATTAGGGGAAACGAACTGGCGGATGTGGCTGTCAAAGATGCATGTTCCCTCCCTCACGTTGTTGAATGTGCTGCCCCCCTCCATGCTGTTACCTCCCTTTTGCGTTCTCGTGTTATGCGTCAATGGGAAGACGAGTGGCTAGCAGTCGGTGAAAATAAGCTGCGTCTGGTCAAGGCCACCACGCGGCCATGGCGTACGTCCTACCAGTCATGCAGGCGGGATGAGGTTCTCCTCACCCGCCTCCGCATCGGGCACAGTCCCTTAACGCACGGTTTTTTACTCCGGCGGGAGGACCCCTCAATCTGCAGTGCTTGTGGCGTCCAAATAACTGTCCGCCACATTTTACTTGACTGTCCTTTATTCTCTGACCAGAGGGCGGTGGTTTCCTTGCCACCGGATTTGCCCTCTATTTTGCAAGACGACGCAACGACTGTGAATAAGGTCTTACGGTTTTGTGTCCTGTCCAATTTGTTGCCTCGGATTTTAGGGAGAGGATTTTAATGTGCTGCTGGGTGACTGGTTCACCCAGGCTTTAGGTAAGAGGTCCGCCAGTCACGATTACCTACTTGTTTCACTTCGATTTCTGTTCTCTTTTCCTTGTGTTTCCTTTCCTTTTTTAGTGCGTTTCTTCTCCTCTTGTTTTGCCTCTGTATGTGAGGGTTTGTAACTGCCTCAGGTCTGTGTCTTTTAGCCGTTCTCCTTGTTCGCTGTCCGTCTTCGTCCCTTCACCGCATGTGTTCCTGTTTCTGTGCGTTTGGGCGCTGATGACCACGCTGTTTAGCGCCCGAAAACCTCAAACCACACACACACACACACACACACACACACACACACACACACACACACACACACACACACACACGCCACCTGCGGGGGCCCACTTCAGCTGTTGCCGGCCTTCTAATCTGGTGGTCAACAGTTCGAGCCTGGGGTCATGCAGCCGCTTAGCCACCATCACCTGTGCGGGCAAACTCATTGAGGAGGGTGGCATGATAGAGTAGTCCGTGCAGTTGTGCAAAGGCGCTGTGCCACGGTGGGATAGTGGTTAGTGCATCTGCCTACTGAGCAGGAGACCCAGGTTCGGATCTCGGTCTTGGTACAAATTTTTATTCGTCGCTTCAGTCTGCATGTATACATCATAGTTGTCTGAAACCGGAAAATGTCTCTGGAACCACATAGTTTTATTAGATCTTCACGACTTTTGTAATTTTCTGACAACAAATGTAAGCTTTAACAATGCTGTTTTCATAACGGGACGTCAGACGACAACCAGGCCTGCACTCGCCGCTCCACCAGTACCCCGTCCAGAGTGGTGAACTAGTGGCTTCCTGATTTCTAACAACCCAGTTCCACCACCCGCCATAGAGGCCAACCACCCCGGCCTCTCCAGTTTCGTGGTAGGCCGCGTTGGACAGACAAGAAAGTGAGAGACGATCCTATATGAACATACCTTGTATATGCTCAAAGTCAGTCAGTCCTACACTCAGCGAAGGAGCGTTCGTCGCAGGAGCGGGATGCGGGATCCATCGCGCTGCCCTCGGTGGTGGTGGTGGTGGTGGTGGTGGTGGTGGTGGTGGTGGTGGTGGTGGTTTTTTGTTGCCCTTCTCTCACCCTCGAGGAGCATTCAATAAGTAATTCGACACATTTTTTTCGGAAAGCAGGTTGTTTTTAACCAGGATTACAGTACACTATATTATTCCACACAGTTTTGGCTACAAAACGCTATTATCCAGCATAATCTCCGTTCAGTGCAACGGCCTTACCCTACTGGGAGCGCCTGTATGCACGCATAGTAGCACTCTACCGGTCGACGTAGGCGCCAAGATCTTGCTGCATCAATAAACCTCCCCATCATGTACGTATTGCTTCCCACAGAGTGGATCCTTTATTGGGCCAGACAGATGGAAGGCGGAAGATGTGAGACCTGGGCTGTGAGGGGGATGAGGAATAACAGTTCAGTGAAGTTTTGTGAGCTGTTATAGTGTACGCAGACTTTTGTGAGGCTCTGCGTTGCCACGGAGAAGGACAAGTTTGAATTTTTGTAGCGACGAACATGCTGAAGTCATTTCTTCAACTTTCTGAGGGTAGCGCAATACACTTCAGCGTTGTCGTTGCATCATGAGGGAGAACATCAAAGCCCCAGGAGACCGTCGCCATGACTGTACCAGCTGAGGGTACGGCTTTGAACTTTTCTTTCCAAGGGGAGGCGGTGTGGCGCTACTCCATAGATTACCATTTTCTTTCCGGTTCGAAGTGATGAATCCACGTTTCATCGCCTGTGACGGTATTCGAAACAATTGTCACGATCAGCCTCGTAAAATGCAAGCAATTCTGCACGGATGATCCTTCGTTGCTCTGTATGGTCTTCTCTTAGGCTGCGAGGAACCCAGTGACCGCACACCTTTGAGTACATCAACTGGTGAACGAGTGTGTCAGTACTATCAACATACACGTCCAGTTGAGCATCGAGGTGCTGTACTGTGAACCATTGATCAGCTCGAATAAGAGTGTCTGTACGTTCCAATATTGCAGGAGTAACACCTGTGTGAAGCCGGCCGGCAGGCGGGAGTTCGGACTGGTTTCGCGACCTTTCGCACAACGACTCACCGTGCTTTTGTTCGCTGCCAGGTCTCAGTAGTGTGCAGTGGGAAACACATTAGTTGAACACCACAAAAGGAGACGTTACACCAGGATATCAAGTAGGGAAATATATCAGTTAGACTACATCCTGATACAAAAAAGGTTTAGGAACTGTTTGAAGAATGCCAAAGGTTATCCAGGAGCGGATATAAATTCAGACCGCAACATAGCAGTGGGAGAAATACAAGTGAAGTTGAAAAAAAGTCTGGAGAGGTAAAGCAAAAGAAAGACTAAACATAGAAATACTCAAAGAGGTAGGAAACTCATCAGGTTTGGAAAACAGATTTATGGAAAAATGGGAAAGAGGAAGTGTTGATGAAAGTGTTAATAACAAATGGATAAAACTGAGGGAAGGACTCATCGACTTTCCCAAAGAAGTACTAGGAAGTAGTACAACCGCTCACTTGACGAAAGGTCTGCTCCTAAAGGCTGGAAAGTAGCACAGGTCACACAAATATTCAAGAAGGGAAATAGGAGTAACTCATTGAATTACAGACCCATATCACTGACCTCAATTTGCAGTAGGATTTTGGAGCATATAGTGTACTCGAACATTATGAATCACCTTGAAGAAAATGACTTATTGATACATAACCAACACGGATTCAGGAAATGTCGTTCTTTTGCAACACAGCTAGCTCTTTAGTCCCATGAAGTAATGAGTGCTGTCGACAAGGGATCTCAGATCGATTCCATATTCCTAGATTTACAGAAGGATTTTCATACCGTTCCTCACAGGCGACTATTAAATTGCCTGCATGTGGAGTATCGTCTCAGTTGTGTGACTGGATTCGTGATTTCCTCTCAGAAAGGTCACAGTTCGTAGTGATAGGCGGTAAATCATCGAGTAGAACAGAAGTGATACCTGGCGTTACGCAAGGTAGTGTCATAGGCCCTCTGCTGTTCCTGATTTACATCAATGATCTAGGTGATAATCTGAGCAGCCCCCTTAGATTGTTTGCAGATGACGCTGTAATTTACCGTCTACTAAAATCGTCAGACGATCAATTCCAATTACAAAATGATCTAGAGAGAATTTCTGTATGGTGCGAAAAGTGGCAATAGGCACTAAACAAAGAAAAGTGCAAGGTCATCCACATGGGTACTAAAAGAAATCCGATAAATTTTGGGTATACGATAAATCGCACAAATTTAAGGGCTGTCAGTTCTACTAGATACGTAGTAATTACAATTACGAGCAACTTAAATTAGAAAGACCACACAGATAATATTGTGGGGAAGGCGAAGACTGCACTTTGTTGGCAGAACACTTAGATGATGCAACAAACGCACTAAAGAGACAGCCTACATTACACTTATCCGTCCTCTGCTGGAATGTTGCTGCGCGGTATGGGATTATTACCAGGCAGGATCGACGGAGCACATCGAAAAAGTGCAAAGAAGGGCAGCCCGTTTCGTGTTACCACGCAATAGGGGTGAGAGGGTCATTGATATGATACGCGAGTTGGGGTGGCGGACATTGAAACAAAGGCGGTTTTCTTTGCGGCGAGATCACCAACTTTCTCTTCCGAATGCGTAAATACTTTGTTGCCATCCACCTACGTAGGGAGAAATGATCATAATAATAAAATAAGAGAAATCAGAGCTCGAACGGAAAGATTTAGGTGTTTCTTTTTCCCACGCGCCATTCGAGACTGGAATTGTAGAGAAGTAGTATGAAAATGGTTCGATGAACTCTCTGCCAGGCACTTAAGTGTGAATTGCAGAATAACCATGTAAATGTAGATGTAGAGTATCCCAAAGTATCAGGAAAGAATGGATAACAGAAAACATGTTGAAAAAGACGGAAGAGCGGAGAAAGTGGAAAAATGCAGAAACTCAATAACGCAGAAAGAGGTACAGGAAACTGAATAATGAATTAGGGAGAGAAACTGAAGAAGCAAGGGAGAAATTGATGAAACAGAAATGCGACAAAATAGAGAAAGTGGGAAAGTATGAAATGATGTATAGACTGGCTAGCGAGATAGTTTTTGAACGTAAAAGAAAGAGGAATAACATGGAAATAGAAAGTGCTCTAGGAGAACCACCACAGGAGGTTTTGAACAGATGGCAAAAATATATTGAATGTTTGTATAAGGGGGATGAAATACAAAGGGAAATTAAGATTGAAGAGGAGCAATATGTGCCGAAGATGGAAAGGGATTCACCATCTTGGAAGCAGAAGTAGTAAAGGCGCTGATGGAGATGAAGAATAGGTTCAAATGGCTCTAAGCACTATGGGACGTAACATCTAAGGTCATCAGTCCCCTGGACTTAAACCTAACTAACCTAAGGACATCACACACATCCATGCCCGATGCAGGATTCGAACCTGCGACCGTAGCAGCAGCACGGTTCCGGACTGAAGCGCCTAGAACCGCTCGGCCACAACGGCCGGCTGAAGAATAGGAAGGCATGTGAAATTGATGATTTGTCAGCAGAACTGTTGAAGAGTCTGGGAAACAAGGCAAGAAAAGAAAGTCTACCTCTGTAATGAGATACATGACAAAGGGGAATGGCCTGAGAACTTCCTTGCAACAGTTATGATACCAATAGAGAAAAAGAGAAACACTAAAAAATGTGAAGAGCATAGGACCATCAGTCAAATTTGTCATGCAGCTAAAGCGTTGCTGAGAGTGTTGAATAAAAGGCTATATGACAAGCTGGATAGAGGGATTGCAGAGGAGCAGTTCGGATTTAGAAGAGGAATAGGGACAAGAGATGCTATTGGCCTGTTAAGAGCTATGGAAAAAGATAGAGAAATCTTTGTTGTTTTTATATATTTAGAAAAGGTTTTTGACAGAGTTCAGGGGAACAAGCTGATGGATAGTTTGAAGAGGAAAGGAGTAGATTGGAAAGAGAGGCCACTGATAAGAATCTATTTACACCAGAAAATATAGATAATGATTGGAAATGAAATGTCAGAAGGAAGCAGCATTGGACGAGGTGTTAGACAAGGTTGTTGCCTTTCCCCACTGTTGTTCAACGCATACCCTGAAGAGATTATTGCAAAAAGCTTAGATGGGAAAAGAGGAATATGTATTGGTGTAAAGACAATAGAATGTATAAGATTTGCTGATGACATGGTATTAGTGGCAGGAAGTTAGCGGACAGTGGATAACATGCTGAAGGATCTGAATTAAGCTTGTGTGGAGTATGGGATGCAAATAAACACACCAAAAACAGAGACTATGGTCATCAGTAGAAGATGCAGACTGTCCAATATTAAAATATACTACTGGCCATTAAAATTGCTACACCAAGAAGAAATGCAGATGATAAACGGGTATTCAGTGGACAAATATATTATACTAGAACTGACATGTGATTATATTTTCACGCAGTTTGGGTGCTTATATCCTCAGAAATCAGTACCCATAACAACCAACTCTGGCCGTAAATAACGGCCTTGATACGCATGGGCATTGAGTCAAACAGTGCTTGGGTGGCGTGTACAGGTACAACTGCCCATGCAGCATCAACACGACACCACAGTTCATCAAGAGTAGTGACTGGCGTATTGTGACGAGCCAGTTGCTCGGCCACTGTTGACCAGACGTTTTCAGTTGGTGAGAGATTTGGAGAATGTACTGACCAGGGCAGCAGTCGAACATTTCCTGCATTCAGAAAGGCCCGTACAGGACCTGCAACATGCGGTCGTGCATTATCCTGCTGAAATGTAGGGTTTCGCAGGTATCGATTGAAGGGTAGAGCCACGGGTCGTAAAACATCTGAAATGTAACGTCCACTGTTCAAAGTGCCGTCAATGCGAACAAGAGGTGACCGAGACGCGTAACCAATGGCACCAGTGGCAGAACCTGGATTCATCCGAAAAATGACGTTTTGCCATTCGTGCACCCAGGTTCGTCGTTGAGTACACCATCGCAGGCGCTCCTGTCTGCGATGCAGCTTCAAGGGTAACCGCTGCCATAGTCTCCGAGCTGATGGTCCATGTAGCTGCAAACGTCGTCGAACTGTTCGTGCAGATGGTTGTTGTCTTGCAAACGTCCGCATCTGGTGACTCAGGGATCGAGACGTAGCTGCACGATCCGTTACAGCCATGCGGATAAGATGCCTGTCATCTCGACTGCTAGTGATACGAGGCCGTTGGGATCCAGCATGGCGTTCCGTATTACCCTCCTGAACCCACCGATTCCATATTCTGTTAACAGTCATTGGATCTCGATCAACGGGAGCAGCAATGTTGCGATACCATAAACCGCATTCGCGATAGGCTACAATTCGACCTTTATCACAGTCGGAAACGTGATGGTACGCATTCCTCCTCCTTACACGAGGCTTCACAACAGCGTTTCACCAGTCAACGCCAGTCAACTGCTGTTTGTGTATGAGAAATCGGTTGGGAACTTTCCTCTTGTCAGCACGTTGTAGGTGTCGCCACCGGCGCCAACCTCATGTGAATGCTCTGAAAAGTTAATCATTTGCATATCACAGTATCTTCTTCCTGTCGGTTAAATTTCGCGTCTGTAGCACGTCATCTTCGTGGTGTAGCAATTTTAATGGCCAGTAGTGTAGAACTATCTACCATTAGGCAAGTAAGTGCATGTAAATATCTTGGAAGCACAATAACTGAAGATTTGAGATGTCAGCAGGAGGTGGAAACTCGAATTGCCTTAGTGAAGGAGGCATTCAACAGAAGAGACTTATGTGGCAAATTAGATAAAGGTGTAAGAAAAAGGCTTCGCAAATGTTGTCTGGAGTGTGGCACTATATGGGGCAGAAATAAGGACGCTGAGACGATATTATGGAAAAAGGTTATAAGCATTTGAGATGTGGATGTGGGGGAGAATGGACAGAATAAGCTGGATGGAAAGAGTGAGTAATGAAAGAGTATTCGAAAGGGTTGATTAGAGATGATGTCTTCTGAAGGTTATAAGAGAAAGGAAAAGGAACTGGTTGGAACAGTCATTGAGAAGGGAGTGCTTGCTAGGAGACTGTTTGGAAGGACTGGTTTGTGGGAGAAGACTGAGAGGAAGGAGGAGATACAAGATGATAGACGACATAAAGGGAAGAGGAAATTATGCGGACCTGAAGAGGATCTCAGAAGACCGGACAGCCTGGAGAACTACCATGTGAAAACCTGCCTTTTAGCATAATACTAATGATGATGAGTCTCCGTAGACTTTCTGCAAGCGCGTATGAATATCTGCGATGCTCTCGTTTCACGCCAAAGGTACTCAATGACAGCTGTCTGCTTGTAATAACCTCTGTTGTAGACTCCATTTATAGCGCCGCGACCTATTGGTACTTTATGAAACCACGGGAGAGGGGATATTCCACGATGCACCACAACATATTCCACCTTTTTTCAACTGAAATTGGGTGGGGAAAAAAGTTGCATTACTTACTGAACGCCCCTCTTACTATCTGGTGTGAGCAAGGTACCAGTACCGTCTGGATGACCATGAAGGATATTAGTTCACTGTAGTGGCTTTTAGTATGGTCGTTAAACTGACGAAACGGGATGAAAACCAGTGCCGACACACATCAGATTTCTGTCGCATAACGCAAAGAGAAACCAGCGTGCTCATCGTTCCCATTCGACAGACGATCATCACCAATGGTGTCGCACGACTTCACTCTAAGAGGTATTCTGCGACGTTTGAACCTTAATCCAGGACACTGGCACTAAGTCTGAAAGTCATAAACTTGACGCTACCACTTTTCTTCTCCTTGTAGGCCTAATACTTGTGGTGAGAGTTCTCCGATTACCAAAATTTGAAACTGTTACATCCGAGTCGGATTCCACCACCGTAGCATGAGCTTGCGGAGGCGATTACATTACCTTCTCGGGGAACTTAAGCATTCTATACATGGCTGTGCTTCAGCAAATGTGATTGCAAGAGTTTCAGTGGATTAGAAATAACTGCCAACCAGACCAGTTGCAAAATACAAGTTTATTCAACTTTGAACGTAGTTTCGACAGTTTAGAACTGTCTTCTTCAGAAGGTATTGTGTGTAGCGTCACATACACTATGTGATCAAAAGTATCTCGACACGTGCTGGAATTCAATATGGTGTTGGCCCACCCTTAGCCTTGATGACAGCTTCCACTATCGCAGGCATACGTTCAGTCAGGTGCTGGAAGGTTTCTCGGGGAATGGCAGCCCATTCTTCACGGAGTGCTGCACTGAGGAGAGGTATCGATGTCGCTCGGTGAGGCCTGGCACAAGTCGGCGTTCCAAAACACCCCAAAGGTGTTCTATAGGATTCTGATCAGGACTCGTGCAGCCCGGTCCTTTACAGGGATGTTATTCTCTTGTAACCACTCCGCCACAGGCCGTGCACTGTAAACAGGTGCTCGATCGTGTTGAAAGATGCAATCGCCATCCCCGAATTGCTCTTTAACAGTGGGATGCAAGAAGGTTCGTAAAACATCAATGTAGGCCTCAGTTGTGACAGTGCCGCGCAAAACAACAAGGGGTGCAAACCCCCCTCCACGAAAAGCACGACCATACCGTAACACCAATGCCTCCGAATTTTACTGTTGGCACTACACATGTTGGCAGATAACGTTCACCGGACATCGGCCATAACCACACCATGCCATCGGATCGTCACATATTGTACTGTGATTCGTCACTCTACACAATGTTTTACCACTGTTCAATAGTCCAATGTTTACGCTCCTTACAACAAGCGAGGCGTCGTTTCGCATTTACCGGCGTGATATGTGGCTTACGAGCAGCCTCTCGACAATTAAATCTAAGTTTTCTCACCTCCGCCCTGTCATAGTACTTGCAGTGGATCCTGATGCAGTTTGGAATTCCTGTGTGATGGTCTGGATGGGTGTCTGGCTATTGTACATTACGACACCCCTTCAACCGTCGGGCAGGCTTTGTCAGTCAACAGACGAGGTTGTCCTACACGCCTTTGTCCTGTACGCGACCCTTCACGTTTCCACTTAACTACCATATCGGAAACATTGGACCTAGGGATGTTTAGGTGTGTGGAAATCTCGCATACAGACGTAGGATACAAGTGACAACCAATCACCTGATCACGTTCGAAGTCTGTGAGTTCCGGGGAGCGTCCCATTCTGCTCTCTCACGGTGTCTTATGACTACTGAGGTCGCTGATACGGAGTACCTGACAGTAGGTGGCAGTACAATGCACCTAATATGGAAAAGATATGTTTTTGGGGGGGTTGGGGGGGGGGGGGTGCGGTGTCCTAATACTTTTGCTGACGTAGTGTATTATTTATGACCGAACTGGGAGTCGTGGAGATTTGATAAACTTCTATTTTGCAACTGGTTGGCTGTTATTTCCAATCCAGTGACGTTACACAAGAATATTTTCGACGTAACATAATACTGTTCGTGTGAAGCCCTGTCTATTTATGAAGCCTGTGTTTCAGGTAGACTGCTGCTTCCATCGCGTATCTCGCTCGAACATCGAGAGAAGAGCAAAGAATGGGCGCTTATGAAGGCACACAGTCATATTTCCGAAGTACGTGAATAGATGAGTGCTGTGGGTGGTAGCTCTATCTATTTCGGATGCAGTGTACAATAGTTTGCAAAGTGTTTATGTTGATGCGTATATGGAATACTTACTTACATCAGGCACGAGGATGTGGCTCCGATGACGGCTGGTTTTTTTTTTTTTTTTTTTTTTTTTTTTTTTTTTTTTTTTTTTTTTTTCGCACTCGCCTTGCGTAACTAGTTGAACAGGTAAACATTAAAACAAAGTCGCAGTAAATCCGGATTTTAATGTTCACGAAAAGCCTCTTCCAGACTTCGAAATCCGTAATAAAACGCTACCGGCCTTGACGTCCACTCTTAACCAGACGAGCATCAACCAGTCATGTGTTTCTTGCTGCAGAAACGGAGGGCAGGGAGTTGGTGTGTCAGGCTTTACGATCTGCGGAGTGTTAATGGAATACGATTAGTGCACTCGTCAGGCTTTAAGTTGTGGTCCGGACGTCCCGCTCAGACCGGACTGCTGTAACTTAAAGTGTTTACTGCCAATGACTAGTAGTATAAAAACTTGTTCTTGATCAAATATGAGATTGTACGCACATCACACTGAAAATATTGCAAGGTCGAATCAAGACAAATCGTACGCGGAACTATGCACATTTGCAAGAGCAAGTTGTAGAAGTTATTTCCCGCTGTTGCGGCGTGCGACTTTCCTTCCAGGAGCGACCTCGTCAGCAGCCCCTCGTGGTCTTGACGTTCCCAGTTTTGTGCTGCTCCTGTAGTCTCGCCTGCAGCAGTCATACGTTGACGCCTTTTTCCGCGAATCGCGAAATTCTCATTGGCGCCTTCCGTCGCTAGGAGACTGCTTTCTGTATTCTGTCACCGCTTCGTAGTTCTCATAGAAAATAATTATTTAATAGGTAAGAGGGGTGGGAGGCAGCTTTTTGACTGCAATAAAGCAGCTAGCGTTGAATTTGGAACGGTGAGGCGCTGGGAAGTAAAATTTGGTATTTGGAACGGGAAAAACATTTATTTGGGAACATAAGTTAAAATTAATTACCATAAAATTTCAGGTAATCAAATACGCTTTTTGTTACAAAACACTTTCTCCCAGCAGCAGGATGAATGACTCTTACTGCTCAAAGATTTTTTTAAAAATTGGTAGTTTGATAATGATAGTGAGTAATAATAATTTAGCAAAATTAAAACAGTATTTAAGCAGAGAGCAACAATTTAAAAATATTGAGATATCAATAACACAATTACAGAAGGTATTGAAGGAGAAATTTAATCAGTTGGCGTCTTCGCTGCCCCTGGTTCAACCTATATCAAATAAGCAATACTAACACACGCGAAGAAAAAAAAAATTTACATTGGACTTATTGACGAGAAATAGCATTCAAGAAGGTCTAAGAAACGGCTCAGATCACCCAGTGAGCCGTCATAACCAGTGACTATGAGAACAAGTGGGCGCATAACAACTTAAAAGTACAATTAAGAAAGTGGGACTCCAGCCATTGCACGAACTTGTGTGCTCAAAAGACTGACCATGAAACAAAGCGCACACTACACATTCAAGAACATTTTTTCAACAATCGTAAACTTTAAGCGATGGCACATTACGCAAAACGAATTTAAGAGGGCAGTTGTTGGGCAAATAAAATGTACGCTTAATTTTTAAATTTAATTAATAATTAAACAAATAAACACATTACTGGAATAGTACGAATGACTTAGAGCCAGAAAGACTCAGCTGGTTCATGCTTAACAAAACCACTTCACCTCATCCAACACAAGCAAATATGGCAAACACAGACCAGTCCGACGGCTGGTCCCAGCGGAGGTTCGAGTCCTCCCTCGGGCATGGGTGTGTGTGTTTGTCCTTAGGATAATTTAGGTTTAGTAGTGTGTAAGCTTAGGGACTGATGACTTGGCAGTTAAGTCTCATAAGATTTCACACACATCTTTTTAGACCAATCAGATGAACATTACACATATGCGGCAGACACTTGTTAAACACAGACACACCAAAAGACAAGCGCTATTGTTGCACGTCGGTAAAGGAACCCAGTAAGGCTGGTTTGGCGGGAGGAGACCAAACTGTGAGGTCATCGGATAAGGGACGGATGGGGAAGGAAATCGGCCGTTCCCTTTCAAGGGAACCATCCCGGCATTTTGCCTGAAGCGCTTTAGGGAAATCACGAAAAATCTAAATCAGGATGGCCGGACGAGGGTTTGGACAGTCGTCCTGCCGAATCCGAGTCCAGTGTGCCAATCACTGCGCCACCTCACTCGGTCCTATCTCGGGAGTGGGTACGCTTAACCACGGAACTACTGCAACCTACATCCTCTTGAATCTGCTTACTATGTTCATCTCTTGGCCTCCATCTGCAAGTCTTATCCGCCACGCTTCCCTGCAACACTAGACTGACGATCCCCTGACGTCTCAGGACGTGCCCTATGAACCACTCTCCTCTTTATGCCATATGCCCAGTTATATTTAGTGCCTAAACGTAAGTTACATGGCCTACCCATCTAATCTTCAGCATTCTTCTGTAGACCACATTCAAAAAGCGAGCTATTACATTAGATTACTCAAGTATTGAATATTATTTATCATTTCCTTCATATAGTATTGATAATACCGACAAATTTGTTTATTTTATTTTTCCTTTCTATTCTTCTTTCCACTTTTTCTAACGTTTGATTGCTGTTACTTATCTATCATTATTATTTTTGCTATGATTGTGTATTAGGTACTTTAAGAAATAACAAAGAAATGTGTATCTTTTTCTACAATTCATTTCCAAAGTGTAAATTAAAGCATGATATCTTTAGTTAGCTTTGTGATGGACCATCAGTATAGATAAATAAATGTAAAAGATCCTGCATTTAATGTGCTGAGTACAGGGAAACACATTCAGATTATATAACACGTGAATAAGCGACTGAATATTAGTCGTTGTTAGAACTTGGGATAAGTTTGAAATATACACAGCAGATGTCAGTTTAGAACAGTACTAGCACCACTATTACAGATTGTTGATGCTTCGAGCAACAACACGGCACTTAAAGCGATTTGTCAGGTCTGCGAGACAGAAAGTCAACCAAGACTCCTTGTAAAGTTCGTTCAGCGGGCCAAGTATTTTAAGAGGAAGACTGCGAGAAGCAGTGTCGCAAGAGCGTGGCTGTGGGGTTCCGTTCCAGTGATCGAGATCGGCTTTCCATGCGCTAAGTTGTTTACTGTTCCGGATTTTCATCCACAAGGCGAGCTCTGCGTGATCATTGGAGTGACCCTGCAGGGCGCAGTCATTACTGCTGCACTGAAGCGGCAAACGAGAAAACGTGGCTGCGGAGAACGCTGTCCGCCTCGTGTTCCGTTCTATCCTGGCGTGGGTCTTCCTTGACCTCCACACAGTACGTCACAATGGGCGGGCCACTACCCGCCGCGGCCGCGGCCGTTTTCTTTCCTGCTTATCAGGAGGCAACGCACAGCAGTCGGGAGTGAAGCGCTCACTAAGGCGGTGGCGACGCGCTGGGGCTACTGCCATGAGGCGGCAGCGCGACCTAGCTCTCGTGATGCTACCCTGAGCCGACAAGTACCGTCAGTCCGCACACGTACCTCTCAAGCGTCTCTACAGTACATGGTGGAGGGCACTTTATACTAATACTGGTCATTCCCTTTCCCGTTCCACTCGCTAAAAGAGTTGGGCAAAAAACGGCTGTCTATAGGCCTCCTTAGAGCACTAGTGTCTCTTACCATCTCTTCACGGTCATTGCTCGAACCACTCTTCATTCAGACGCAAATGTCGGTTCACTAAACTTTCTCCACGGTGTTTCGCGGAAGAACGTTGTCTTCCCTTCAGGGATTCCCATTTGATTTCAGGGAAACATTTTCATAATACTTGTGCATTACACTGGACTCTTATTCGGGAGGACGACGGTTCAATCCCGTCTCCGGCCATCCTGATTTAGGTTTTCCATGATTTCCCTAAATCGTTTCAGGCAAATGCTGGGATG
This sequence comes from Schistocerca serialis cubense, assembly GCF_023864345.2. Lineage (NCBI taxonomy): Eukaryota > Metazoa > Arthropoda > Insecta > Orthoptera > Acrididae > Schistocerca > Schistocerca serialis. Next base: position 604,851,103 of record NC_064643.1, read on the forward strand.
GTTCCTTTGAAAGGGCACGGCCGATTTCCTTCCCAATCCTTCCCTAACCCGAGCTTGCGCTCCGTCTCTAATGACCTCGTTGTCGACGGGACGTTAAACACTAACCACCACCACTGCCACTGCCACCGCCACCGCCACCGCCACCACCACCACCACCACCACCACCACCACTTGTGCATTGATAGAACTTACAGGTAATAAATCTATTACCACGCTTCTGAATTGCTGCTACGTTTTCCTTTAATCCGACCCTGTGCGGATCCTGAACAGTACTCGAGAATGGGTCTCACTAGTGTTATATACGCGATGAACTTGCTGAACTAATCTTTCCTCGCCTTTCCTACTGCCAACCTCACGTCCCTTTCCTGTCCCCGTCGCGAAACGAGCGCAAGAAAATTGACTACCTGCATATTTGTTTACGAGCAGAATTGTTCTTTTGTTCTTACGCGAGATGAACTTTTTAGCGCTTTCTGGCTTTGCTTTAGCTCTTTAGATCTCCCCTCTTGCTTCTGTCATGTTGTTCTTCTCTCGGAATTTCTGCTGTCTCCTTCCTACCTTGATATTCTGCCTGTGTTCACGGCTGCCGAGCTGAAATTTCATACCTCCAAATTTTTGTTCAAATTACTATTAGTTTCGCTGCAACGAAAAATCACAAGTGCGTGCCTCTTGTCGTTTTTCCCCGCAATTTACACAGCGCAACGACCGAATTATCCACTACTTCTCCCTGGTCTGCCGAGATTATTTTTTGCGATAATACAACTCACAGTGATCTAAGCACTTAACACAATTTAAAATTTCGCTGTTCTACACGCTGCCACAAATTTTAAACAGTACCCACCCAAAAACACGTACTGTGACCACAACACACACTCGTTTTGGTGCTTCGACAGCAGCGTAAACGACGAAATGTCTTGTTGTGGTTAAAGTCTTCAGAAACTGCTTTCTGGATGGCTGTTCATAATTAATCCAAGTACTGCTGATTATTGTTCCAGTTCTTATTATTGATCGAATCAGATTCTATCGGTCACTGTCTCGCTCTTCACTGTAGATTTAGGCCGTGGCGCAGTAATCTACACGTGAGGCCTCTCTACAGAAAAGCTGTTAGACTTTATCAAATTTACATATCGGACGACTGTATGTTTTTCATTTTACGCGACCAAAGCCTCGTGCCACTTGTCGGTTGGTTGTCCGCAGCTCGTGGTCGTGCGGTAGCGTTCTCGCTTCCCACGCCCGGGTTCCCGGGTTCGATTCCCGGCGGGGTCAGGGATTTTCTCTGCCTCGTGATGACTGGGTGTTGTGTGATGTCCTTAGGTTAGTTAGGTTTAAGTAGTTCTAAGTTCTGGGGGACTGATGACCGTAGATGTTAAGTCCCATAGTGCTCAGAGCCATTTGAACCATTACTGTTAAAATACTGGAACAAAATTCTACGTTAAACCGCCACGACATTTAAAATGAGGAATATTTGTGGATTCAGCTACATAATGTTGCGTTTATTGTGCTCAGTCAGTCTACTGGTAGGAGCTTCACACAAGTGACGACTCATAACATATTTTGACGCAGCCTCAGGTCACGAATTGTACGTAGGCCATCGAAAATGATTCACTCGAAAACGGTTTAGTCATTCAAGTATTGTTTGTGAGCGTCTAATTACAGTAAACTTAACTGTTAAAATACAGGTACGTAGCTTTCACTTCTTCCAAAAGCATACCATCTCATGAAAGCAGCATCTATTAATCGCGTGATATTGCCAGAGCTTAAAGTAAATCAGACCAGCTAAATATGAAGGCATGAATTTTGTATGTACTGAGTGCAGTACTTGGCGAGAAACCCGGCAGTAACAGGGTAAACCCTGCAGAAGTTACATAAATCATGTCATAAACCAGGTTACTTTCCTTTCACGCTTGACAGAAATGTTAAGTATCTCCGTACTCTCTCATGACTTGCAGCAATTAATAGAAACCAAAGCAGCGTCCACCAGTCAGTCTTAGTACCTAATCTGACAGCAGTATTAAAAAGAACGTCTAGCTCAAAATATAAAACATAACACACAAATTAGAATCTGTCAAGTGATTAATTATTGTGTTAATATCACACAACAAGTAAGATGTTTTACTCTTCAGCTTTTTCCCCAGAAGTGCTGTGAGAGTGGGAGTGTGAACACAGGTTATTGTGTCTCTGAATGTATCTTCCAGTGGTGGTAGTGCTGCCTGCCGTAATAAATGGAACCAGCCCAAAGATTGTACAAGAAAAGTGCAAGAGTAGCGATAAAACTTAAATATATGCAGTATCATATTTCTAAAACCGTTTGAGACTGACACTGGTTTCAGTTTGCTTCTTGTGCTCTTGTTTTAGGCAGTTACAGTTTTCAAACCCGAAGAGCATTACGTTCAAAGTGAAATTACAAAACTATAATAATAAAGATGCGTAATGTTATTGGCTGCGAAATTCCTCGGGGTAGATTAAACCACCTTATTAGAACAGTTTGCTTTCTTCGCTCGCGTTGGAACTTTCCATAGAGCCGCGCGGGATTAGCCGACCGGTCTGGGGCGCTGCAGTCATGGACTGTGCGGCTGGTCCCGGCGGAGGTTCGAGTCCTCCCTCGGGCATGGGTTGTGTGTGCTTGTCCTTCGGATAATTTAGGTTAAGTAGTGTGTAAGCTTAGGGACTGATGACCTCAGCAGGTAAGTCCCTTAAGATTTCACATACACTCAACTTTCCGTAGCGAAGTTATCGTAAGTGTAGGTACAGTTTAGAATTTTAATGTCGTGTTTATTTTATTGTCGACGAAAAGAGAGAGAGAGAGAGTAAAAAGAAAGCTTGAAACGCAGCATCGACATATAGCCTCCACTGCTGTAACACCAAGGGCAGCCGGACGGTGTGGCCGAGCGGTTCTAGGCGCTTCAGTCTGGAACCTCGTGACCGCTACGTTCGCAGGTTCGACTCCTGCCTCGGGCATGGATGTGTGTGATGTCCTTAGGTTAATTAGGTTTACGTAGTTCTAGGCGACTGATGACCTCGGATGTTAAGTCCCATAGTGCTCAGAGCCATTTGAACACCAAGGGCACCACAGAATTTATCTCATTCCGACGTACTAATCGCTACCGAGTGTCACATGCCGCCACTCGATGAGGTGCTCGTGAGAGGTTTGAAATTTAACCAGTGCTTTGGCGTTGGGTGTGGTGATTAGAAGCTGTACTTCTAGGCAATCCTCCTGGACGGTCACGTTCGGGCGTAGAAAGTTTTTCATCGACGCGATTGAAACTGGCCACTTCAGAGTCGAGTTGTAACACACACGTGTGCATTAGCGACGTCGGCTACGAAGGTAGGTATTTGGAAACTACAAAGAAATTGTTGTGTTGCTAAGTATTTCGAATTCGTGAGTTAAGTGGCAGGTGTTACTGATCATTAGTGATCGTGTCTCGAAGAAATATGCACAGGCCCACAGTAATGAACGTGGATCAGTGACACTTGACTACTGTCGAACGAAGTAGTTCTGTGGTTAAAATACTGAACTTGTGTGCTGGAGGAGAAAACTTCAAACTTGTTAAGGTCATTCAGAATCTCTACAGGTCGAGACCATCGTGTTCATGTCTGCTGACATTGTGATATCCTCTAAATGTCTAAACTGGATGCGTCCTATTGTCGTGTTGTCGCAAACAGATCAGCTGTTTGTTTGCTGTTTGAACTGTATTTTATTTTCTTCAAAGCCTTAAGTAATTTGAGTGACATGTAGTTAACTTTTTACATCTGTTTAAACGTTTACGAACCTTGCCTGCTCCCGCTGTGAATCTGACAATGATTATGTTCAGTTTCTGACTTGTTTTTAACGGCCGTGTGATAACAGACAACTACCAAGTAAACTTCCTTAATGTCTTGTAACAGAACCATAAAACTCTGCGTCAAACTAGTTAAATATGATGATCGTGAATCAACTCCCACGACTAGCGTCATAGTGAATAAATTCCTTTTCGATATAGTCATTCGGAGAGAACAGCTGTAAAGATAATCGAAACCTCTATATTTTACAGTTGTTTTTAATGGTAAGAATGTCGCGGCCAAGTATCCAAAACGATTTTATTCAAACCATTGACGGTTTCTTATCAGAACAATAAAAAGCTACACGCGCTTCGGAGGGACAGCAAGAAAAACTGTTATCCTTTGACGATGTCTGCCAGCGGACGGTTGGAAAGCGCCATAATATTGAGCCCCATATCGGGGTCATTGAAACTAGCCGACCCCGCTGTTGAAGTAGGACGCGGCTGTTAAGGACACCCTGCTGGTCACGCTACCGGCAAGCAGTACGTATAGAAGGGTTGCATGCACGCAAGGGGCACAAGGCACCGAATAGCTATTAGAGGTATTAAAAATAAGAATTATTTGTCACGTTAGGACATCTTGTGCTGCATTTGGCATGGAGTTACATTATTTCCTCCAAATGTTCTGTCACATGGGAGAACTCACAGGAAGGGATAATACAGAACTTAAACTGAAGCGGCAAGTCGAAAGTTAGCTATATTGTCTGCGGACATGTACGAACCGATTCTGAATGCCGCCGCGTGACTTTGTGGGCACGTGAAGACGTAAGGAAAGTATATAAGCTGGTCAGACACGAATGGTGAGTCATTCTAGCGACGATAAGGGACCGCAAATGGGGAAATCCACTGACGTAAGGGGGCTAACAGGACCCAGTGTGTTGTCCTCGACGGCGAGTGTTCATCAGAGACAAGGATACCACCAGGAATACCCCAGGGAAGTGTGATAGGATCGCGCTGTTGTTCACTACATGCGTAAATGATTTGGCGGACAGAATGGGCAGCAGTCTGCGATTGTTTGCTGATGGTGCTGTGGTGTATGTAATGTGTCTGTGGGAAGATACAAGACGACTTAGACAAAATTTCTAGTTGGTGTGATGAATGGCAGCTAGCTGTAAATGTAGAAAAATGTAAGTTAATGTGGATGAGTAGGAAAAACAAACCTGTTATTATGGATGCAACATTAGTCGTGTCCTGCTTGACACAGTCAGATCTTTTAAATATCTGGACATAACGTTGCAAAGTGATGGGAAATGGAACGAGCATGTGAGAACCGTGGTAGGGAAGGCGAATGGTCGACTTTGGTTTATTGGGAGAATTTTAGGAAAGAGTGACTAATCTGTAAAACAGACCATATATAGGACGCTGGCACGACCTATTCTCGAGTACGGTCCGAGTGTTTGAGATCCGTATCAGGTCGGACTGAAGGAAGACATCGAAGCAGTTCAGAGGCGAGCTGCTATATTTGTTACCGGAAGGTTCGAACAACACGTAAGTATTATGGAGATGCTTTGGAAAATCAAATTGGAATCCTGGGAAGGAAGGCGATGTTCTTTTTGAGAAGCACTATTGAGAAAATTTAGAGAACCGGCGTTTGAAGGTGACTGCCAAACGATTCTACTGCCGTCCTCATACAATGCACTTAAGGACCACGAAGATATGGAGGCATACAGATAGTCATTTTTCTTTTTCCCTCGCTCTGTTTGCGTGTGGAACAGGAAAGCAAATGTCTGGTAGTGGTACATGGTACTCTTCTCCAACCACTGTACGGTGGGTTGCGGAGTATCTGTATAGATGTAGATGCAGATCATCGAGAGAAAACGACGGATCTGTGGAAACGAGTCACCTGTTCGCAGGAATCGCATTGGTTGTTACACCAGGTCGATCATCATGTCTCGATATGTCTTCATCCAATGGAACGGGTGCTGGAAATAATGCACCGCGCCACGGACCCAAGCTCATGGGGAAGTGTTAACGCTGTGGGGGTTGTTTACCTGGGCTTCCATGGGGATCTGTGGCTGTAATGGGTGACACCATGACGGCGGTAGACTAGGAACATTACTGAGCACCACCTGCGTCCCATCATGTTTAATGTTTTCCCCGCCGGCGATGACATTTTCCGTCGGCCGGAGTGGCCGAGCGGTTCTAGGAGCTACAGTCTGGAGCCGCGCGACCGCTACGGTCGCAGGTTCGAATCCTGCCTCGGGCATGGAAGTGTGTGATGTCCTTAGGTTAGTTAGGTTTAAGTACTTCTAAGTTCTAGGGGACTGATGACCACAGCAGTTAAGTCCCATAGTGTTCAGAGCCATTTGATGACATTTTCCAGCAGCATAATTTTCCGTGTCGCAAGGCCACAATCGTGATACAGTGGTTTGAGAAGCCTGATATTGTCCTCACGTTGATGTTTTGACCACCAAATTCCCTGAATGTGAACGCGATGGAATGTGTGTGCTACCAGGCGCCAGCTCCGCGACCAGAAACCACCTGTGCCTAATTTACAGAAATTTCGTCACCTGTGCGGAGACCTCTAGTGCCACACACCTCCGGATATCTACCAAGGACTTGTCAAATCCATGCAACGCAGAATTGCTGCTGTATTGCGTTCCAAAAAGTGGACCGACTCGCTATTAAGCAGGAAGTTATAATGTTCTAGCTCAGAAGTTTCTATATTACCTCAACATAACACTTCTGCACATTTTTTCTGTCAATTTTCTTTATTGATTACTTTATTCGTTGTGTTGTTGTTGTTGGTGGTGGTGGTGGTGGTGGTGGTGGTGGTGCGATCTTCAGTCCGACGACTTGGGTGTTGTGGCTGCGTATTGTAGTCTCTTCTGCGCAAGTCCCTTCATCGTTGCAAAACTGCTGCAACGTACATCCACTTCAAACTGTTACCTGCAGTGAAGATTTGGACTCACTCTGCAGTTATTACTTCTTCCCCCACCCTTAAGCCCACAGTCATATTAACTATTTTTGACATTGCCAGTGTGCATTTTAGATCTTCTCTACTTCGACCATTGTTGATTATTTTACTGCCCAAAATAATTTA